>NC_072426.2:59431666-60702083 GCF_028878055.3 Symphalangus syndactylus
TTGACAGCTTGTAGCAACAACATTTGGAACACATTTATTTCTCTCTACCTGATTTCCCCAGAATTTTGACACTATTTGTGAGTATTCTTAACTTAATGGTAATATAGTTATTTTCATAAGTGCCATAAAAATGTCTTTTTTTGCAACAGGAAACCGTTGGAGAAACTGGTTACCTTACCAAGGCTTTGGCTGGGATGGTCAACAAAGTTGACTTGAAATAAACTTGACTTACAGAGACAAGAAAAACCCCTTGGGAAAACTAGCCTCATACCTTGTCTGCACAGTTCCTGTACAGGGTTCCTGACCTGTGGTAAGTAAAGACTATCACTTTCTGATAGGCCTGGGAGCCCCAAGTTATCATGGGACCTTAAGAGGAGAGGAATTTACCTAGCTCACAGATATTTGATGGTACAAATCCACCAAATAAGTCTTGTCTGAGATTTCTTCTATGTAACAAAGTTTCATCAAAGCCAATTAAAAAGCCTATGTGAAAAATGATTATTCCTCCTGCACTTTATACAAATAATCAGGCCAAGTATTATAAAGCAAATTGGTCCTACCATGATCTGTCTTTAGTAAAAATGAGAAACTGGAGAGAGAAAAATTGTTTCAAAAACTATAGTCTACCTGTTGTTAGATTCTATTCTCACCTAATGTTTTTATAATTTTTATCATTTTTGACAGTTCGGAGTGAATTCTAATTTTTCTTGGCTATAAGTCTCCAAAATAATATTTTCAAGTTTTTTCTTCTTTCTCCCCATTTTTCCTAATTTTGAACCACTGAACACTAAGCTGTGTTTTCTTGAAGCTCTGCAAACTGAAGCTAGGCAACTTAAACTTCAGAAAAAATAACAGCAACCTATTTACATGCATAAGCTACTTTCATACCTGATTAGTGATGTATGGACATCAGAGTAATACGGCCTATATCAGTTTTCCAGGATTATTGGTTTTTTATTGTTGTTTTTTCTCCCTACCTCCCCTTATTTTCTCTTCATAGGACATGAGACTTCACAACCTGCTAAAAATGAGCTTTCCTAATAATATGGGATCTACCTGTCAAGGAACAAACCACCCTAGCCATTAAAGATTAGATGAAACCTGAGACCAGAGACTCATTTTCATCTAAAATGCTTTCTCTGAAAGAGTCTTAAAAAGAAAAGGGAAGAAATGTAAAAGGAAAATAAATCTTGGGACCCCCAACTCACTGAGCCAAACGGAAAAGTCAAGCTGGGAACTGCTTAGGGCAAACCTGCCTCACATTCTATTCCAAGTAATCCCTCTGCTCACTGAGGAAGTGCATATCTGATTGCCTCCTTTGGAAAGGCTAATTAGAAACTCAAAATTGTGCAGCTGGTTGTCTCTTATCTACCTATGACCTGAAAGTCCCCTCCCCAGTTCAAGTTGTCTCATCTTTGCTTCCAGTTGTCCCACCTTTTTGGACTGAACCAGTGTTCATCTTTCATATATTGTTTGATCTCTCATGTCTTCCTAAAACGTATAAAACCAAGCTGTGTCCCAACCACCTTGAGCATATGTCATCAGGTCCTCCAGAGTCTTTGTCACAGGCACCTGTCCTTAACCTTGGCAAAATAAACTTTCTCAGTTGACTGGGACCTGTCTCAGATATTTGGAGTTCATAATACAAATCAAAATTTTAAGATTTATTTTCTAGCAAATGGATTTATTATTTCAATCAAGTTTCTAACTTACACAGAAACCTCAAGAAGACCAAGGAGATAAAAAGTGACTACGTGTCAATAGTCTACTTTCCTTAGTTTTTTATGCTATGCCCCTAAACTTAAATGTCTATAATATCAACTATATTTGTTGATAACAGGACGCAATTACACTGAGTTATGACTCATATCAACTTTTCTTATATATAGTTCTCATGTCCACACACTAAACACTTTGAAAAGCTTTCTTTAGTTTTGCTGTGAAGTGGCTTGGTTTCACGCTATGACTGGAAGGAAATGAGAACAGGATATTATTTGCCCCTTGGGCTCCTACAATTCATTGTTTTCTCTTGCTTCTCATTCCACACAGTTTTTAAAGCTGTAGTTTGCAACTTTGGTGTACCCAGGAATCACACAGGGGGTTTCTCAGAATTGGAAATTTCTGAGCTCCACTTTCAGAGAATTTGAGTCATTAGGCCTGGGGTGCATTTCAAGAATCTGCATTTTTAAGATGAATTAAGGATAATAAAGTTCTGATGCACCAGAATCATTGCTTGGAAGATTAGCTAGATGCAGTAGAGTGAGTGTGAACCGGAAGATAGGTTTTATGAGGTCAGGATCTATTTATCTACATCCAGATTGTGTTGTAAAACTTTTAACAAACCTCCTGGGAAATTTTTATAATTTCCAGGGGTAGGGAACTAGAACCTACAAAGATGGGAAGAAAAACAGAGGTGAATAAAAGATGGGGAGATAAAACAGAGGTGAATAAAAGGATTGAAAGATAACATTGAGGGCTTATCATAAAGACAACCAATCTAAATGTATGCTTTTTGTAAAGATTATTTAGAACCAAGGTACTAGTACATTTCATTGAGTGTACCTTGAACTAAGAATTGGCAAAAAGGTTAGACTTAGGGGAAAAAAGAATCTGAGATGTCACTGAGTGTACAGTTGAAATGTTGATCTATGTGTTTTAGGCTTCATAGGGATAGAAAAGAAAAATAAGCTTGGGGGAAAAAATGGTTGAAAGGCTTTTGGCACTAAAACTAATGAGGGTTGAATTTACTGGGAGACTTGAAAGAACAAGAGGTTATGGTTCAAAATTTCAGACATCAAGATTTCTATAGTATGGTGGATTCTGAATTTATGTAGATGTGAATGCCATAAAAAATGACATAGTTCTTTTGACCTTATTTTCTTCAAATCCATTATTACTGCCAAGATGTACTTTCTAAAATAAAAGTCTGATTATATTTTTCTGTGGTGTCACTTTCCTGACTGTCTGCTGCCTAAGATATGTCAAAACACTTACCATGGCATTTGGAGTCCTTCATTATTGCCTGGAAACATTATATACTTAACACTGTACTGCCTACACATCCTTGAAAATATTCACTCATGTTTCACCTTTGATTATGTAGTTACCTTTGCCAGGTCCATCTGGTAAAATGGGAAACCATTTTAGTTAGTTTTTAAACCTCTTCAGGAAGGTTTTAATAAAATACTCCTCCTTCCAATGTCCATTACACACATTAGTTTACTTTTTTCCTCCTCTTTTCTACTTTGATAACTTGTATGTGCTTTTGTCCTTGATCTTAACAGTACAGGGTAAGGGGCACAAACCAAATATGAGCAGAGGGCATTCATTTAACATAAATACCAAAATTAAATAGGATGAAAGACAATTAATGCTAAGGTGCTTGTATAGTAATGAAGTATAACACCATTAAAACTTTTTTAAGACGTTGTTGCCATAACAAAACAATCAAACAAAACACATCCAAGGCACATGTGGTCCTCCTCTGCTACACAGGTCATAGCAAAACTAAAAATGAAAGGGCGGTGTCAAAGTATCAAATAAGATTCTATGGTGAAGGTGGGTGCATCAAAAAAACAATTTAAATGTGAGGTGGGGGACAATGGTATATGTAAACACTAGCAGGACCAGATGAATTTAGTATTTTTGGATAACAGTGTCTGCTATGTATGTCTCTTATCCGAAGAAGACTAGTGACAAAAATTCATTACCCAGCTGGGAGCTGAAAATGCACTTTGAACTGAGATGTGAAGACCTATGGAGTCCAACTGTCACTTTGTGGCTCTCCCATGATATTGGCCTTCACAATGTTTGAAAAACTGGCCATGTGCTTTTTCCCAAAGTTATAAACCATCTTTTGTGACTTATTTCTCAACTTATAAATTAGTTAAAATCAGCCTAAAAGAGAGACCTTTAAGAGTTTGACAAGAGAAGCAAGTTCTCCAGAAGTCCTTTCAGCTGCATCAGTGAAAACTTTAATTACTATCTATATTCTAGTAGCTCACAAATCTCCATCTCTAACCAAGATTTCTCTCATGAACTTCAGAGGTATATATCCACCTTCCACCTTGCCATCTCTCATATGACCCATGGGCATTTTAAACTTATGCTCAAAATGGAATCTGTCATTTCTCCCTTCATTACCAAAATCAAAGACAAAACATTGCTTTTCTTGGTGATACACCTAGCTTCCCAGTGCAGAAAGCTATGGGTCATCTTGGAAAACATTATTCTCCCTCTTTCTTATTTAGCCAGTCACAAAGCTTTATTAATTTCTTTTCCTGTCTCTCAAGTCCATCCCCAATGACATAATCACCATTTTCTCAGGTAACTGATAGATTTACCTTTACTCTTTTCCGGTCTGTTCTTTACATTGTAAGCAAAATGATTTTTCTAAAATGCAACCACGGCTTTAAACATTTCTCTATCTCCTGCTACTCTTAGGGTGAAGGTAAGACTCCCCAGTGTGGCCAAAAAAACCTGCTTGATTTATCCCCTGGCTAACTCTCTAGAGCCTGTTCTTCTATTCCCTCTCTCACCTCTCAGGTATTTGCCGTTTCATTGGTTCAACAAACATTGAGTGCCTACTATGTGCCAAAAAGTGGGGTGAACAAAGCAGGACATGAGGAGATAAATTTTTTTAAAATCACATAAATATAGAATCACACTTTATTAAGTTTTTGTGTAAAAAAAAAAAAAAGTAGAGGATACATTTAAATGGTATTAGTGAATGACGTGATTTAGACTGGTTATCAGGGACCCCAATCCTGATACTGCAGCACAGCTTTCCTGAAAACAGCTAGGTTCTGCACATGTGGGACTTTTCCTTGTCCATCACTTTTCTACAGCTTACCTATGTCTCAGCCTATATGGTAGTTTTTTCAGGTAGCCATCCCTGAGACTCAGAGCCTAGGTTTGGTGCTTCTCCATCCACCGCAGTTTCCTCATTCTTTGTACTGTAGTGGGTTACTTTCCTATGGTTTAGTGGTTTAGCTGATTCAGGGACTCTCCCTGTTTTTGCCACATTGAATCCTTAGCTTCCAGCACTGTGGCTGTTACAGAGCAGATTCTCCAGAAACATTCCTTGGATCAATAAATGGCAGAATGTTTCTATCAATGACAGAATTGAATAAAATGCTAAAGAACTAATGCTCATGAAAATTCTGCCCCTTTATAACTAACCCCAAAAGATTAAATCTTAAAATCTTTTTCTTTTCCAATTTGCCTAAACGTCAACCCTATTTATATTAATTATTCGAAATATGATAAGTGCCTGACAACTGCAAGAGGGTAGAAGATTGCAAGTTGTTCAAATAAATAGATCTAAAGAAGTTACTACGTAGAAATCTAAGACTCCATGACTTTATTATAAATGTAACTGTGCTTTGTCTTCAGCTTCATCTGCTGAAGGCCATCTCCAGTCCCACCCTACCCATATGGATCAGCAGTTTATGTCCTTATGGTCTGTTTGATCTCACATTAATCAATCAGAAACATTGCAATAAAAACCCATTGTAAACTTGACATATTACAGAAGAAACACATACATAACTTTGAAATATCATCTGAAATGACATTTGTGAACACTTGAAGAGGCTTCATGGAGACAGGTGGTACAATTTATACAGGTTCTTTTATAAGTGGGCTAATAGTTGATGTCTATTTTTCAAAAAAGAACCAGATGAAGTTTATAACTTAATGACCTCATTTCTGAATCCAGGTGTGTCATAAATAGAGCATATGATGCAAATTATGTTACCTATTGAGAACAGAGTAAACAAATTTATACAAAGCAGCCTGTTACCATTATCTTAACATCACTTCTTGATTTACTAAGCCTATACAGGCACCAAGCTGCTTTATACTCTGCGGCAATCACCTGGAACCCTGTGGAACTCTGCAGTTGATGACCCTCCCTCTTTTGGCCTTACCGTTTCCCCCAGTGTGCTGCACTTAGGAGCAGAAGATTTAGCATGACTATATCATGAGGTTAGGAGGAATGACCTGCTCATCCCACCTCCCTGACTGCTCCATGTATTAGATGTGTGATGTATCTCTCAGAATTGTGATTAACACACATATAATTTCTTGCTAAGGAAAGTGGGCGACAATAATGTGACAAGATCAAGTTGAGCTTTGACAATGGTCTATTGAATTTTAAAACTTAAAGGCATTTTAAATTAATAATTTCAAACAACATGCTCTTGCCTTAACCACTTATTTCTATGACTTTCTTCATGCTTTTTCTTGGAATGACTTTTTGTGCCCCTTCAACATCATCATGTTTTATATGCCTAAATCTTACCTACCTATCCTAGCTCAAATGCCAACTTCATCACAAAACTTTCTCAGATTTGCCCAACTAGATGTGATCTCTTCCTCAGAATTAGGTCCTAATTTCTGAGCCCTCCTATGGGTTAAATGTCTTCAAGTCTTTGTTCTGCATAGGTTTTCACAAGTATTTATTGGTTGAATAAAAAATTTTACTTAGATGATTAGGAAAAGTAGATAACCTCAAGATTTCTAGAACATTGAGTTAAATCCTTGCATATAGAAATGAAATCATTCTCTGTAACTTTCTACCACATCGAAGTGCTTATATTTGGCTTATAGTTGAGAATACTTCTCTGATTTCACAGCTTTATTCTCTTTTCCTTATTTCTCTATATTGTTAAACAGTCCTGTTCACTGAATTGGCTGAGTTTTTTCCCTCCTGAAGTGATTTGTACTAACTATTCCCTGTATCTGGAATTCTCTTTTTCCAATGTGTTTTTTTCTTTTTTTCTTTCTGCCTGGCTGGTGTTTTATCATTTGGGTGCCAGCCAGGTATACCTCTTTTAGAGAAGACTTACTCTATCATCAATCCAATGTAGTCCTTTATCTCTAAAAGCGGTCAGTTGTACCACCTAGGTTTCATTTTCTTTATAGTATGTATAACTGACTGAATTTATCTTGCCTATTTTTTAAACTTGTTTTAATTATTTACTTTTCCAGGATGATTTTTCTCCTTTTATTAGATTGAAACCTCCATGAGAGAAGAAATACTGTCTTCCTTGTTGCTATATGTCCAGCTCCAAGAAAAGTGCATGGAAATGGAAGATGCTCAATGTGTAACTGTGGAAAAAAATGAATGACTTCCAAATAGAAGGTTTTATGTATATTATTAGTGAAAAGTATCAGGCCACGCAAAAAGCACATGGTTTTATTTGTTGAAATTCCTTTGTGGTGGTGGCCTGTTCTAAATTATCTGCCCTCTTGGAACTTCAGTCATAGCATCTGAAACACTTTATTAAATATAGGTCACTTATTAAAGTCAGGTCAGGGCCTTGCTCATCTGTGCATCCTCAACACATAACAGTGTATTAGTCAGGGTCCTGTAGAGGGATAGAGCTAATAGGATAGATGTATATATAAAGGGGCATTTATTAAGGAGTATTGACTCACATGATCACAAGGTGAGGTCCCACAATAGGCTGTCTGCAAGCTGAGGTGCAAGGAAGCCACTCTGAGTCCACAAACCTCAAAAGTAGGGAAGCCAAAAGTGCAGCCTTCAGTCTGTAGTAGAAAGTCTTAAGAGTCCCAAAGCTGAAGAATTTGGAGCTCGATGTTTGAGGACAGGAAGCATCCAGCACTGGAGAAAGATGTAGCTGGAAAACTAAGCCAGTCTAGTCTTTCCATGTTTCCTGTGCCTGCTTTTATCCTACCATTGCTGGCAGCTGATTAGATGGTGGCCACCCAGATTTAGGGTGGGTCTGCCTCTCCCATTCCACTGACAAATGTTAATTTCCTTTGGCAACACCCTCACAGACACACCCAGAAACAATACTTTGCATCCTTCAATCCAATCAAGTTGACACTCAATAGTTTCTGGTATTAAGTTGAGTTAATTAAGTAGAGATTAAATAAATATTGTTTGTTCTCAAACCCTGATTGTCTTTACCTATGTATTTACACAATTCATAACAATAATAGCTACTATTTTCAGAATAGCTACTCACTAGATAGTGTTTTATATTCTTTATCATGTTAATTATATTAAATAACCCTTTGTAAACACCTATTTTAAAGATAAGGCAAGCTGAAAGTAAGTGATTCTTTAGGACTGGATCCAGGTCTAATCTCCAAAATCCATAATCTCAATCAATCACATTACCTGCTTTTACTGGAATACAAAAATTTCAAATGTACTTAACAGCTTACTTGAACATTAATGATTATCCCAAGCTTTCCTATCCCAAAATATGCTTGACACTAATTTCCTTCATAGCAAATAATTATTATGTATTGTACTATGAATTTGTTTTTAATATCAAAACAAAATAAGTTTTTTGCTATACATCTAACCTACTGTCTTTTTTTATAGTTTAATGAAAACAGCTTTATATTTTTTGTATCTGTGAAAAATAATGTAATTTTAAAAAAATCAAACAATAGAGAAAATATGATGAACAGAACACAATTTAAAATCATCTTTAAAAAAATGCTTTTTGGCTACGTATACATCTTCTTTGGAAAAGTATCTGTCCATGTCCTTTGCCCACTTTTTAAAAGGGTTGTTTGTTTCTTGTAAATTTAAATTCCTTATAGATGCTGGATATTAGACCTTTGTCAGATGCATAGTTTATAAATATTTTCTTCCAGTCTGTCAGCTGTCTTTACTCTGTTGATAGTATTTTGCTGTGCAAGAGCTCTCACATTTAATTAGATCCCACTTGTCAATTTTTGCTGTTGTTGTGATTGCTTTTAGTATCTTTCTTATGAAATCTTTGCCCATTTCTAGAAGGATGGGATTGCCTATGGAAAAAAGCTCAACATCAATGATCATTAGAGAAATGTAAATCAAAACCACAATTACATACCATCTCACACCAGTCGGCATGGCTATTACTAAAAAAATAAAAAACAACAAATGCTAGTGAGTTCGCAGAGAAAAGTAAACACTTAGGCACTGTTGGTGGGAGCGTAAATTAGTTCAACCACTGTGGAAAGCTGTATGGTGATTCCTCAAAGAACTAAAAGTAGAACTACCATTCAACCTAGCAATCCCATTACTGAGTATGTACCCAAGAGAATATAATCATTTTACCATAAAGACACACGTATGTGAATGTTCATTGCAGCACTATTCACAATAACAAAGAAATGAATCAACCTATATGCCCATCAAGGACAGCTTGAATAAAGCAAATGTGGTGCATATACACTATGGAATACTATGCAGCCATAAAAAAGAATGAGATTATGTCTTTGGTAGGAACATGGATGGAGCTGGAGGCCATTATCTTTAGCAAACGAATGCAGGAACAGAAAACCAAAGACCGCATGTTCTCACTTACAAGCTGGGGTTAAATGATGAAAACTTATGAACACAAAAATGGAAACAGGTGACACAGGGGGCCTCTTTGAGGGTGGAGGGTAGGGGGAGATAGAGGAGCAAAAGATAAATAAATAAATAAAAATAAAAAATATAAATAAAAAAATTTGGTTACTAGGCTTAGTACCTGGGTGACAAAATAATCTGTACAACAAACCCCTATGAAATGAGTTTACTTATATAACAAACCTGTGTACATACCCTGAACCTAAATGAAAGATAAAAAAATAAAATAAAATCATCTTACGAAACCAACAGACACTGGACATTGGGGACTACTAGAAGGAAGAGGCTGCCAGGAGGGTGAGGGTTGAAAAACTACTTGTTAGATACTATGCTCACTACCTGGGTGATGGGATACTTTGTACACCAGACCTCAGTGACTTGCAATTTACCTATGTAACAAACCTGTGTATATACTCCCTGAACCTAAAATAAAAGGTGAAAATAAAATTAGTAGAGTGTGGAACCATCTCACTGTCATTGCTATTCACTATTCCCCCTTCTGCCTGTTCCTCACTTCCTTCCATCTTTAGGGACCTCACAGTCTCACAGCCGTTTAGTCACTTAAATGACATTCTATCTTGTTCATCCCATTTGCCTGCCCAATATGAAATATTTAGTCATCTGAGCCTGGGCTGTTGCAATTCTTATATATTATTTTACCCACTCCAACCTTTATTTTATATATATATATATATAATATCAGCTATATCTTCCTGAAATATTCATTTTTTAAGGATTAAACTCAAGCATCTTAATCAGACGTTACGGGCCCTCCACAATCTGGGTTCAACCTACTTCTCACCACCTTTCCACCTCATGGGCTCTACATTTAGACTGCTCTACACCATTTTTTATGAAAAGATCTTGTGCATTCTTTTTCTCTCTTCATTTGGTATCCCTTTAAGGAAAAATGTTTTCTAAGTCCTTAGTAAGCTTTAACACTCAAATATCATCTTCTCCTGAAGGCTTTTCTAAATAATCTAATTTATTTCTGCTTAATGAAAGTATCTATAGAATTCATTTATACCAAAAAATGTATTATTGAATACCTACTATGAATCAGACACTGTTCAGGGTACTGGGAATGTATCAGGGAATCAAATGGACAAAAAAATCTCTGACATCATGGAATTTGTGCTCTTATTGATAGACAGAAAGTCTCTATCATTAGCAGAGATAGAAAAGAGCCTGGTTGGTGCCAGCAGTCAAGACAGTGAGGGCAAAGGTCCCAAAGAGATCATCTTTCTTGTCATAGGTCTAGAGGTCCAGGATAATATAATGGTTTGAGAGGCCAAGCCTGGGGCCCCATTGTCCTAATGCCACCTCAGAATGTTGTTTCCTGCATTCCAACTGCTCTGGCTACAGCCACGGGTCAACCAGCTCCATATACTGCTTGGATTGCTACTCTGGAGAGGGCAAACAATAAGCCTGTGTGGCATCCATGTGGTGTTAAGTCTGCAGGCACACAGAATGCAAGAGTGGTGGAGGCTTGGCAGCTTCCACTTAGATTTCAGAGGATGTATAAGAAAGCCTTGATGCCCAGGCAGAAACTTGCCACCGAGACAGAGCCATTATGGAGAGCCTCTAGTAGGACAGTACCTATTGGAGCTATGGGAGCAGGGCCACTGCTGCACAGACTCCAGAATTATAGAGCCACTGATACTGTGTACCCATTGCCTGGAAAAGCCACAGGCATTTAACTCCAACTGATGAGACCAGCTACATGGGCTGTGCCCAGCAAAGCTATGGAAATACAGCTGCCCAAAACCTTGGGTGCCCCCTTCGACCAGTGTGCCCATGATGGGGACATGAAGTCAAAGATTACTTTAGAGCTTTAAGACTTAATGTCTACCCTTCTAGGTTTCAGACTCGTATGGGGCATTTTACCACTTTCTATAGGCCAATATCTTCTTTTTTGAATGGAAACATTTCCAGTGCCTATACAACCATTGTATCTTCCCAGTAAATCATTTGTTTTTGAGACTCACAGTTTTAAGGAACTTACTTGCCTTGAGTCTTGGGCGAGACTTTAGACTTTTGAGTCTATGCTGAAACAATTTAAGACTTTGTGGGACTATTAGGATTAAATGATTATATTTTGTATGTGAGAAGGATATAAGATTTGAGAGATCAGGGCAGAATTCTATAGTCTGGATGTTTGTTCCCCTAAACTTCATGTCAGAATTTGATCCTCAATGTTGGAGGTGAGGCCTAATGGGACCTATATGAGTCATGGGGTGGATCCCTCACAAATCTTCATGGTAATGAGTGAGATTTCACCCTATTAGTTCCCATAAGAACTTGTTGTTGAGAAGATCCTGGCCCCTTCTTAGTCCCTCCCTTGTTTCCTCTCTCACCATGTGATCTCTGCACATGGCAGCTCCCCTTCACTTTCTACCATGGGTGAAGCATTCTGAGGCTTCCACCAGATGCCCAAACTTCTAGCCGGCAGAACTGTAAGCCAAGTAAACTTTCTTTTTTCTTTTTTTTTTGAAAATTAAACAGCCTTAGGTGTACTTTTATAGCAACATTAAAAGGACTAAAACATTTACCTTTGAGCTGTACAAAAAGAGGCAGTTGCCAGATTTGGCCCATGAGTTGTATTTTGCTAAGTTTTGTGTAAACTATTGAAAAGTTAAGATTATTAAAGACTAGAAGGAGATAAGGGAGTGAGCATGCAGATATTTAGAAAAAGATCATTCTAGGAAGAGGGAATAGTCATTGCGATGTTTCTGAGACAGGGACATGCTTAGTGTGTTTAATGAATAAACAGTATACCAGTGTGATGGGCAGGTTGAGTGAGAGAAGAAAAGAGGCAAGAAAAATGAGATTGTGCAGTGGGCTAATTAAAGACTTTAACTTTTACTCTGAGTGAAAAGTTGAGCCACTAGAGGACTTTGAGCAAAGGAGTAATATGATTTATTTATAAATCACAGATGGCAACTATAGCTTCTTGTATCTGGAAGAAAGAAACCCTAAGAAAGTTGTAGTCTCAGTATGTTTAACAGGTTTAAACACAGACAACCAACTCTAATTGGGGTTCTGTGAGAGCAAGATTCTGAGAATGAACTCTGTCTTAGCCAGAAGCACTTCTGTGATCATTTAGCAAAGGCTGCTCAAGTATTAGGGCTGTTGGTTGCCATGTGTTTATGGTCCTCATCTAGTCTAACCTTCACCTTTTCCAAATTTGAATACACTGATCTTCCAACAGGTTACATGACTTTTACAACATCATCACCTAACTAATGTCAGCATTTCTGATTCCTAGATAGTGATCTGGATTGTATCTTGGTCCTTCACCATTTCCGTTTTTACACTTACGGCAGTAATCAATGCCTATGCTTCCTGGAAGCTGAAAAGACATTAAAATAAAAAACCATTGTGGTGATAATAATTACCCATGCAAACTTTACTCCCTTAAATTTATATAAACTTCACAATTTGTAAATCACTTTTGTCTTTATCTTAGTTGAGCCCCAAAATTATCTTATAAATTCGTCATAGTCCCAGAAAATTATACTAGGGCCCTGAACATGCAAGAACAGGCCTTCCAGCTGCTCCTAACTGGAATTTCATTTGTCAGTGATTGCAGAGTTTTGCTTTTTTTTTTTTTTTTTTAACAATTACGTTTATAAAATTTAGTTAAAATTATTACCACAGTTATTTCACAATTGTTACTAAAATACTTCTTAGTGTAAGTGGAACAAAAGGAAGGAAGGACCAAAGCCTTCAAAATGTTCAAAGATAAGCTTAAAGCTGCCATTCTTTCTGTGCATTGTGGGGAAAAGGAGGAGGAGTTTGTGCTGAGTTCCTGTGATGACTAATGAAATTTTTATTCTTTTCAATAAGAGCTTTAACAATTAGGCTGTGTTATAATGAAATGCCCATTTGTCCAAAGTCTGATTCCTGGTCCATAAATACCTCTTTGTCAGAGGTACATCCCTAAAATATGCCTTTGTCTTGAGTGGAATGCAACCAGAGGCGTTTAGTGCAAGGAGTCTCAGTAAAGCAGCCTGAAATAAACAATGGGGCTTCAGAAAAGCTGAAATTAAAATGTATATGTATATATTTTTCTCTACCATGTTCTATTTATTACCTGACTAAAAGATTATCTACAACAATAGAGAGTAAAACTTCACACTTAAATATGATCATAGAGGAATGTTTAAAAATCCAAATTAATGAAAGACATTTTACATTCTCAGTAACAGTGTAAAGGACATCTGGAAACTACATTTTTTGTCGTATATTTTTAAAGGATTTTAGTTCAAAACTAACTAATGATTTTAAATAGTCTGTACTTTCCTAGAAATACTTTTTAAAAATTTTTATTTTAAGTTCAGTGGTACATGTGCAAGTTCGTTATATAGGTAAACTTGTGTCATGGGGATTTGCTGTACAGATTATTTTGTCACCCAGTTATTAAGACTAGTAACCATTAGTTATTTTTCCTGATCATCTCTCTCCTCCCAACCTCCACTGTCCAATAGATCCCAGTGTGTGTTGTTCTCCTGTATGTGTCCATGTGTTCTCATCATTTAGCTCACACTTTCAAGTCCTAGAAATACTTTTACTTTTGTATTTTGATGAAATGTATTCAGTTTTTCCTCTCATGTTACTAATGCAGTTGAAACCAGTTGGGATCTATTTTAGTTACATTTTTCTTGTTGTACCACTTCATCACTTTTCATTAATATTTAATCTCTGAGGTAAACCAAAAAACGTTGGTTTTGTATTAAACATGAACTTAGTCACAGTGGGCTCACATTTCCAACATGATGAGAAAGAATCAGGTACTTATAAAGAATCACCATATATCAGAGAACAGAAGCAACATGGTAAAAATCTTGTGGATATACATCAACTATAAATTGACTCTGGTGTTTTCCACAGCCTGACATGATTCCAAAATGCCAGAGAGTCTTAAAGGAGGACTTTTTTTTCTTTTTAAAGAATGGCATTTAAATGAGTAAAGAAGTGTGACTGTGGGGTTCCTGGAGATGGAGGGAAGTGAGGCACAGGCAGAAGGGGAAACAGTGAACAGCAATGACAGTGAAAAGATTCCACACTCTACTGACTTTATTCTCCACTATTGTATGAGCAACCCATGGATCTATGGACACCTAATAAGTCTTTGGACCCCATTCTAGTTTTCTACTCATCTTACAAATGTTAGAGCAACTGATGGGATACTGGAACCTCTGGGCCAATTTTTTTTCTTCTCATGAACAATGCGTCTATCTGCCCATGTTCTGTTTGTTTCTGGAATCCCACTTTTTCTGCTTAGCTAATTTCTAATCACTGGCACCCTATCACCCAAAACTCAATGAAAGTTGCCTGCTGTGGAAAACTCTGGCACCTACAGTCTGTAGTAAATGTCCCCTTTTTGAACGCCTGTAATGCCTTAGGTACAGTTATATTCCTATGTGATTGTACATACCTTTTTTCAGTTTTATTGAAGTATAATCGACAAATAAGGATTGTATATATTCAAGGTGTATGATGTGAAGTTTTTATATACATATATATTGTAAAATAATTACTACAGCTAAGCTAATTAACATAATATCATTTCACATAACTTCATATGCATGTTTCTGTGTGTATGTGTGTGATGAGAATATTTAAGATCTACTATAAGCAAACTTCACATATATAATACACTATTATTACCTATAGTCACCATGCTATAATCTAGGTCACCAGAACTTACTTATAGCTGTAAGTTTGCAATCTTTCACCAACATCTCCCCATTTCCCTTCCCCCCCGGTAACAACCCTCTACTCTCCATTTCTGTAAGTTTAACTATTTTATATTCCACATACAAGTGAGACCGTGGAGGATTTGTCTTCCTGTGTTTTGCTTACTTAGCATAATGTCCTCTAGGTTCATCTATGTTGTTGCAAATGTCAGATTTGCCTTCTTTTTTAAGGCAGAACAATTTTCCATTATATACGTGTGTATTTTCTTTATCTATTCATCCATCGACAGTTAGGTTGTTTTCATATCTTGGCTATTGTAAATAATGCTGCAATGAACATAAGAGTGCAGCTGTCATGTTGAGATAGTGATTTTATTTTCTTTGAATATATGCCCAGAAGTAGCATTGCTGGATCATATGGTAGCCCTATTTTTAATTTTTTGAGGACCCCCATATTGTTTTTTAGAATGGCTGTGCCAATTTGCATTCCCACCAACAATGCACAAGTATTTCCTTTTCTCCACCTTCAGTAACACTTATCTTTTGACTTTTTGGTAATAGCTATCCTAACAGGTGTGATGTGATATCTCATTGTAGTTTTGATTTTTATTTCCCTGATGATTAGTGATGTTGAGTACCTATTCATGTACCTGTTGACCATTTGTATTTATTCTTTGGAAAAACATCTATTCAACTTCTTTGCCCATTTTTAATTGAGTTGTTTGGCTTTTTTTGTTCTTAAGCTGCATGCATTTCTTACATGTTTTGGATGTTAACCCCTTATCAGATATATGGTTTGCAAATATTTTTCCCATTAGTAGGTTGGAATTTCATTTAGTTGATTGTTTCCTTCACTATGCTAAAACTTTTAAATTTGATATGAGTCCCACTTGTTTATTTTTGCTTTGGTTGCCTGTAATTTGGGATGTCATATACAAAAGTAATTGCTAAAATCAATGTCATGGAGTTTTTCTCCTTTGTTTAAATCTAGGAGTTTTACAGTTTAAGGCATTAATTTTTAATGTTTAATGCATTTTAGTTTATTTTGCATATGCTGTAAGAGAGGGACCCAGTTTTATTTTTTTGCATTCAGATATCCAGTTTTCCCAACACCATTTATTGAAGAGACTATCCTTTCTTTTATTGTGTATTATTGGTGCCTTTCTTGAAGATTAGTTCAAGATTACTATATACATATATGTACATACATGACTATTGACATATTATTTTGATTACTATGGCTTTGTAATGTAATTTGAAATCAGGATGTATAACATTGATGCCTCCAGCTTGGTTCTACTTGCTGAAGATTGCTTTAGCTATTTAGGATCCTTTGTGTTGCATATGAATTTTTAAATTAAAAAAATTCCTGTAAAAATGCCATTTTAATTTTGATAGGGTTCGCATTGAATATATAGATCAATTTGGGTATTATGGACATTTTGAGACTATTGATTCTTCCAATTCATCAACATGGAATATCTTTTTATTTATTTGTGTCATCTTAAATTTCTTTTATTAATGTTTCATAGCTTTTAATTACAGAAATATCAACTTTTTGTTAAATTTATTTCTAAGTCTTTTATTCTGTTTTATGCCATTGTAAAGAGAATTGTTTTCTAATTTATTCTTCAAAGCATTTGTTGATAGTGTAGAAATGCAACTGATTTTTGTATATATCAATTTTGTATCCTGAAACATTATTAATTTGATAGTTCTAATGGTTTTTCATAGACTTTTGAGGGTTTTCTGTATATATAATATAATGTCATCTGCAAACAGAGATTATTTACTTTCTTTCTGAATTACATGTGTTTCTTTTTTTTTTTTTTCTTGCCTAATTACTCTGACTAGGACATCCAGTTGAACAGAAGTAGTGAGAGTGAGATAGTGAGCGTCCTTGACTTGTTTTGATCTTAGAAAAATGTCTTCTAAATTTTCAACATGGAATATGAGGTTAGTTGTGATTTTTGACCTTTATGGCATTTAGCTACAAATCTTCTATATGTAGTTTGCCAAGAGTTTTTTCATGAAGGATTGTTGAATTTTGTCAAATGTTTTCTCTGCATCTGTTAATATGATTTTTATCCTTCTTTCTTTTAGTGTAGTACATCACAAAAAAAGTGTATAACATTTTTGATTTGCATATGTTGAACCATCCTTGCTTCCCAGGGATAAATTCTTTTTGATCACAGTACATGATCTTTTTAATGTGCTGTTGAATTAGGTGGGCTACTATTTTGTTGAGGATTTTTCTATCTGTTTTTATCACTAACATTGGCCTGTATTTTCTTTTTTGTGCTTTTTTTTCTGGCTTTTATATCAAGGTGATGCAGGCCTTGTAAAATGAGTTTGAAAGTGTTCTCATCTCTTCCATGTTTTGGAAGAATCTAAGAAAATTTGACATTAATTCTTTCTATGTGTTTGGTAGAATTCATCAGTGAAGTCATCAGGCCATGGGCTTTTCTTTGATGTGAGATTTTTATTACTGATTCAGTCTCCTTAATCATTATTGGTCTATTCTGAGTTTCTTTTTCTTTATGATTAAGTCTTGGTAGTTACACGTTTAGTAATTTATCCACTCCTTCCGTGTTACCCAATTTGTTGTCATATAATTGTTCCTAGTAGTTTTCTATGATTGTGGTATCAGTTGTAATATCAGCTCTTTCATTTACGATTTTATTTTGGTCATCTATTATTTTTCTGAGTATAGCTAAAGGTTTGTTAATTGTATCTTTTTAAAACAGCAATTCTTAGTTTTGTTCATTTTATCTAGTCTATTTCATTCATTTCTGCTTTGATCTTTTTATTTCTTCCTTCTACTAAACTTAGACTTAGTTTATTCTTCTTTTTCTTATTCCTTATGGCATAATGTTAAATTGTACATTTGAGATATTTCTTTTGTCTTTCTTTATCACCATAAATTTCCCAGTTAGAACTGTTTTTGGCATTGTGCACATGTACCCTAGAACTTAAAGTATAACAACAAATATATATATATTTTTCAAAAGAACTGTTTTTGGCTGTATTTCATAAGTTTAGGTACATTGTGTTTCCATTTTGTCTCAAGATATTTTTGTATTTTCTTTTTGATTTCTTGTTTGACAAATTGGTTGTTTGAAAGAGTGTTGTTTAATTTCCACATGTTTGTGAATTTTCTAACTTTGCTTGTGTTATTGATTTACAGTTTCATACAATTGTGGTTGGAAAAGATACCTGATATTATTTAAATCTTTTTGGATTTATTAAGAATTATTTTGGGGCCCAACATATGATCTGTCATGGAGGATGTTCTGTGTGTGCTTCAGAAAAATGTACATTCTGTTGCTGTTGATAGATTGTTCTGTATACATACATCTGTCAGGTTCATTTGGTCTAAAGTACTTTAAGTCCAGTGTTTCCTTATTAATTTTCTATCTGGATAATATGTCAACTGTTGAAAGTGGAGTATTGATATTCCTTCCTATTATTGTATTGCTGTCTATTTCTCCCTGCACATCTATTAATACTTGCTTTATATATTTAGGTGTTCCAGTGTTGGGTGAATATATAGTTACAATTTTTATATCCTTTGGATAAACTGACACCTCTTTCATTATATAACAACCTTCTTTGTCTCTTTTTACAGTTTTTGACTTAAAGTCTATTTTATGTGATAGATGTATAACCACTTCTGCTCTCTTTTGGTTTCCATCAGCATAGAATATATTGTTTTTAATCCTTCACTTTTAGTCTATTGTATTAGAAAATAAACTATAACTGAAAGTCTCTGACATACCATGGAGACATTTTCTCCACTGTCTTGGTGATTAGCATTTGGCTCCTCATTACTTATGAAAATTTATGTAGCTGGCTTGAATTTCTCCCCAGAAAATGGGTTTTTCTTTTCTATTACATTGTTAGGCTGCAAATTTTTCAAACTTTTATGCTCTATTTCCACTTGAACACTTTCTCACTTAGAAATTTCTTCCACCAGATACCCTAAATTATCTCTCTCAAGTTTAGAGTTCCACAGATCTCTAGGGCAGAAGCAAAATGCTGCCAGTCTCTTTGTACAGAAAGAGTAACCTTTACTTCAGTTCCCAACTAATTCATCTCCATCTGAGACCACTTCAGCCTGGACTTTATTGTCCATATCACTATCAGCATTTTGGTAAAAATCATTCAACAAATCTCTAGAAAGTTCTAAACTTTCCCACATCTTCCTGTCTTCTGAGCCCTCCAAGTCTCTAGGATGTTTCAAACTTACCCATACCTTCCTGTCTTCTGAGCACTCCAAGTCTCCAGGAAGTTCCAAATATTCCCACTTTTTCCTGTCTTCTTCTCAGTCCTCCAAACTCTTCCAATCTCTGCCTGTTACCCAGTTCCAAAGTCGCTTCCACATGTTCGGGTATCTTTACAGCAGCACCCCACTCCAGTACCAATTTACTGTATTAGTTCATCCTTACCCTCCTGTAAGGACTTACCTGAGACTGTGTAATTTATAAAGGAAAGAGGTTTAATTGACTCACAGTTCCACAGGGCTGGGAGACCTCAGGAAACTTAGAATCATGGTGAAAGGAGAAGCAAATACATGCTTCTTCACATGGCAGCAGCAAGGAGAAGTGCAGAGAAAAAGGAGGAAAAGTCACTTATAAAACCATCAGATCTTGGGGCCGGGTGCGGTGGCTCACGCCTGTAATCCCAGCACTTTGGGAGGCCGAAGCAGGCAGTCACCAGAGGTTGGGAGTTTGAGGTCAGCCTGGCCAGCATGGAGAAACCCCGTCTCCACTAAAAATACAAAATTAGCCAGGCATGGTGGTGCATGCCTGTAATCCCAGCTACTCAGGAGGCTGAGGCAGGAGAATTGCTTGAACCCAGGAGGCAGAGGTTGTGGTGAGCTGAGATCGTGCCATTGCACTTCAGCCTGGGCAACAAGAGCAAAACTCAGTCTCAAAAAACAAACAAACAAGCAAACAAAAAAACACATCAGATCTTGTAAGAACTCACTATCATGACAACAACATGCGGGTTACTGCCTCCATGATTAAACTATCTCCCACCAGGCCCCTCCCATGACACATGGGGATTATAATAACTACAATTCAAGATGAGATTTGGGTAGGGACATAGCCAAACCACATCAGTTGTGAAGCATATGGCAAGTCACTTCATTCCCAAGGTGCCTGCCCATTCTTTCCTTTGTTGCTAATAAGCCTCTGTGGACATAATGTGCCAAAGAGGGAGGCAGATTGTGCTCAGGTGTGAGCTCTGTTCTCTACCCATTTCCATCCTGTAGGGCTGTAGTAGTCCCCTAGAGCTGCTTGAGCACTCCAGCCTAGCCTCAGAGCTCTCCTTATCATAGTAAAAGTAAGCCACATGAGGCTCTTATCCCAATCAGACAGGCATCTTTATGTAGAAAAATGAAATGGACAGTATCGTTGTATTTCTCCATGTGTTCCACGACTCCTTACACAGGATATATGCTCACACAGGTGAAGATCTAACTCAACTCTCAGAATGGACTTATGACTCAGATTGCTTCAAACATCCATTCACCACTTTTATTAGCTTTGTAGCAATGCATAGTTGGTTTTGTTTTGAAAGGATAAACAAGTTAAAATAGCAAGAGAAATCTCCAACTATTATTAGAAAGTTTTTGAGGAAAAAAATGCAGATAAAGAACGTTTTTAAATGTTTCACTATATGACAATAAAGCATTCATTTAAAATTCTATAATTTGATGCCAATATATCTTTGGGATGCTTTTAGGTAAATTGTACTCACAGAATCACAGAGTTATAGAGCTGAAAGACTCTTAGACACTTTAGTCCTTTGCCCAAGACCAGAGAGACTGTGAATTGCCATAACCCTAAAATGTAAAGGTCTTCCGATTCCCATTTCTATGTCCATTACATTATAAGACATTGTACTGAAATTTTGACAGTACAAAAGTCAAACAGTGATATCACAGTCTCTATTAGACCATTCAGTTGTCAGATGTCAGTGTAGCATTTTTGAAAATGCAGCTCTCTCTGTCTCATCAGTCACCTAATCACATTATTACCATCACATCACATCACATTACCTGAAGTGAGACTCCTTGATTCTTATAACTTCAGTGAATATTCCTTTAAAAGCCATTTCTGAAGTTTTCAGTTTAGACTGGCTTACAGTTGGTTTTACATGTCTCTTTGTATCACATGATTATATTTGTCCTATCTCATCAAATTTAATCTTCAAGATAATGACTGCAGGGCAGTTCTCCAGCTTACCTTGGAGCAACCCAGGTTCCCTCCCTTTCTCACTTATAATTTTCAAGAATAACTGTAAAATGAGCTGGAAATGTAACATCCTGAAATAGGGTGGGACTGGCCAGAACAGCCTGGGCCCTGTTCCAGTACTCCTGACAACAGGATGTCCTTCAATGCTTTAGCCCAGCATGTCCTATAACCCTGGAGTATAAAATCCAAGGCAAGCTGCCTTCCAGGGTCCCTCAGCTGCAATGCAAGTGGAGCACTTGCAGATGAAACTTAATCTGCCCCAGACAGCTTTCTAGACCTTGTGGGACCAGCTCACAATGAATCCCAAGCATCTGTTTTCTCTTGCTGCCTATCTGTAAGTAATAGATCTTCACGTAACTTGTTACATATGTGAGTGTTCTGTTTCATGGGACTCAGACAAGTTTGTAACTGGTATACAATGAACCTGCTTCAAAATGACCATACCTTCTATTTTATATAAACTTCTCCTTAGTGATCTGGTGTCTGGTTTTATTTAAAAATTGCATAATTAATCTCATTTACTTAACAAGCCCATGTATGCCTGAGCTTATTTGTCACGGTCATTTGTTTCTGAATTTAATCTATGAAATAACCTCCCTCCCTTACCAGAGAACACCCTCCCATTTTCTTCCCAAGCAGGCATCACTTACATTCTCCTGTGCCCCAAATGGTGCCTAAATGAACATCTCTGATCCAAGCATTTGCCCAAAGACATGCCTGGATTAGAATGTCATAAATAGATCATTGCTTTGTCCATTTGGCAGTTGCTTATTTCAACATAACCCAAAAGCATTATTTCCCTTACACTTAACCAAAAGAACCATCTGGGCAACTGAGACTTTCTCTGGCTAGAGCTCCAGAGGATGTCTCAGGGTTTAATGAAGTTGCTGTGTCCCTGCAGCTTGCTCAATCTAAGTAACAGTGATGACATTAGACATTAGCCACACCTTAAATAAGTCAGGTAGCTCTCCCAGCAAAGTCAGATGCATGACTAGATGAAGTAAGAGTCTATGTGCTTAGGTTTAAGGCACAAAGAAAAGGACTCCTACTCTGAAATGTTTCCTCACCTGCTTGTATTTCTGCCTCATATCCTACCTCCAAGTTTTATTATTTTGAGCTAAGCCATAGATTCATTCATTACAGTTGCCTTTAGGAAGTATAATAGCAAATGATACAGTCATCAAAATTAGCTGTCTTTTGTTTGTTATTCCTTTTAAAATACAATAGGTCAAAATAGCCTCTGATGGGTGACATAGTATAAGTGAGAATAAATGAATAGACCAATAACAAGTTTTAAAATTGAGGCAGTAATTAATAGCCTACTAAACAAAAAAAGGCCAGGGTCAGATTGATTCACAGCAAAATTCTACCAAAGGTACAAAGAGGGGATGATACCATTACTTCTGAAACTATTCTAAACAATAGAAAAAGAGGGACTCTTCCCTAATTCATTGTATGAGGCCAGCATCATCCTGATACCAAAGCCTGGCAGAGACACAACAAAAAAGGAAACCTTTAGGTCAATATCCCTGATGAACATTGATGTGAAAATCCTGTATAAAATGCTGGCAAACCAAATCCAGCAGCACATCAAAAAGCTTATCCACCATAGTCAAGGCAGCTTCATCCCTGGGATGCAAGGCTGGTTAAACATATGCAAATCAATAAATGTAATCCATCACATAAACAGAAGCAATGACAAAAACAACATGATTACCTCAATAGATGCAGAAAAGGCCTTCAATAAAATTCAACATCCTTTTATGATAAAATCTCTCAATAAACTAGGTATTGATGAAACATATCTCAAAATAATGAGCTATTTATGACAAACCCATCGCCAATATATTACTGAATGGGCAAAAGGTGGAAGCATTCCCTTTGAAAACTGGAACAAGACAAGGATACCCTCTCTCACCACTCCTATTCAACATAGTACTGGAAGTTCTGGCCAGGTGAATCAGGCAAGAGAAATAAAGGTATTCAAAGAGGAAGAGAGGAAGTCAAATTGTCTCTATTTGCAGATGACATGATTATATATTTAGAAAACCTCATTGTCAGCAGGGCATGGTGACCCATGCCTGTAATCCCAGCACTTTGGGAGGCCAAGGTGGGTGGATCATGAGGTCAGGAGTTAGAGACCAGCCTGCCCAACATGGCGAAACCCCATCTCTACTAAAAATACAAAAATTAGCCAGGCGTGGTGGTGTGTGCCTGTAATCCCAGCTACTCAGGAAGCTGAGGCAGGAGAATCAATTGAATCCAGGAGGCGGAGGTTGCAGTGAGCCGAGATCCTGCCACTGCACTCCAGCCTGGGAGACAGAGTGAAACTCTGTCTCAAAAAAAAAAAAAAAAAAAAAGAAAGAAAGAAAACCCCATTGTCTCAGCCCCAAAACTCCTCAAGCTTATAAGCACCTTCAGCAAAGCCTCAGGATACAAAATCAATGTGCAAAAATTACAAGCATTCTTTTTTTTTTGTATGTTATGCAATGGATTTTATTTGATTTTATTTATTATACTTTAAGTTTTAGGGTACATGTGCACAACATGCAGGTTTGTTACATATGTATACATGTGCCATGTTGGTGTGCTGCACCCATTAACTCGTCATTTAACATCAGTTATATCTCCTAATGCTATCCCTCCCACCTCCCCCGACCCCACAACAGGTCTCGGTGTGTGATGTTCTCCTTCCTGTGTCCATGTGTTCTCATTTTGCAATTCCCACCTATGAGTGAGAACGTGCAGTGTTTGGTTTTTTGTCCTTGCAATAGTTTGCTGAGGATGATGGTTTCCAGTTTCATCCATGTCCCTACAAAGGACAGGAACTCATCATTTTTTATGGCTGCATAGTATTCCATGGTGTATAGGTGCCACATTTTCTTAATCCAGTCTATCGTTGTTGGGCATTTGGGTTGGTTCCAAGTCTTTGCTACTCTGAATAGTGCTGCAATAAACATACGTGTACATGTGTCCTTATAGCAGCATGATTTATAGTCCTTTGGGTATATACTCAGTAATGGGATGGCTGGGTCAAATGGTATTTCTAGTTCTAGATCCCTGAGGAATCGCCACACTGACTTCCACAATGGTTGAACTAGTTTACAGTCCCACCAACAGTGTAAAAGTGTTCCTATTTCTCCACATCCTCTCCAGCACCTGTTGTTTCCTGACTTTTTAATGATGGCCATTCTAACTGGTGTGAGATGGTATCTCATTGTGGTTTTGATTTCCATTTCTCTGATGGCCAGTGATGATGAGCATTTTTTCATGTGTTTTTTGGCTGCATAAATGTCTTCTTTTGAGAAGTGTCTGTTCATGTCCTTTGCCCACTTTTTGATGGGGTTGTTTGTCTTTTTTTTGTAAATTTGTTTGAGTTCCTTGTAGACTCTGGATATTAGCCCTTTGTCAGATGAGTAGATTGCGAAAATATTCTCCCATTCTGTAGGTTGCCTATTCATTCTGATGGTAGTTTCTTTTGCTGTGCAGAAGCTCTTTAGTTTAATTAGATCCCATTTGTCAATTTTGGCTTTTGTTGCTATTGACAAGCATTCTTATACACCAACAACAGACAAAAAGAGAGCCAAATCATGAGTGAATTGCCATTCACAATTGCTACAAAGAGAATAAAATACCTAGGAATACAACTTACATGGGATGTGAAGGACCTCTTTAAGAAGAACTACAAACCACTGTTCAAGGAAATAAAAGAGGATACAAACAAATGGAGAAACATTCCATGGTCATGGATAGGAAGAAGTAATGTCGTGAAAATGGCCATACTGCCCAAAGTAATTTATAGATTCATGGCCAGTCCCATCAAGCTACCATTGACTTTCTTCGCAGAATTAGAAAAAACAACTTTAAATTTCATATGGAACCAAAAAAGAGCCCATATAGCCAAGATGATCCTAAGCAAAAAGAACAAAGCTGGAGGCATCACACTACCTGACTTCAAACTATACTACAAGGCTACAGTAACAGAAACAGCATGGTACTGGTATCAAAATAGATATAAAACAATGGAACAGAACAGAGACCTCAGAAATAACACCACACACCTACAACCATCTGATCTTCAAGAAACCTGACAAAAACAAGAAATGGGGAAAGGATTCCCTATTTACTAAATGGTGCTGGGAAAACTGGCTAGTCATTTGCAGAAAACAGAAACTAGACCCCTTCCTTATACCTTATACAAAAATTAACTCGAGATGGATTAAAGACTTAAACGTAAAACCCAAAACCATAAAAACCCTAGAAGAAAATCTAGGCAATACCATTCAGGACATAGGCATGGGAAAGACTTCATGACTAAAACACCAAAAGCAATTGCAACAAAAGCCAAAACTGACAAATGGGATCTAATTAAACTAAAGAGCCTCTGCACAGCAAAAGAAACTATCATCAGAGTGAACAGGCAACCTATAGAATGGCAGAAAATGTTTACAATCTACCCATCTGACAAAGCGCTAATATCCAGAATCTACAAGGAAGTTAAACAAACTTACAAGAAAAAATAACACAACCCCATCAAAAGGTGGGCTAAGAATATGAACAGACACTTCTCAAAAGAAGACATTTATGTGGCCAACAAACATAAGAAAAAAAGCTCAACATCACTGGTCATTAGAGAAGTGGAAATCAAAACCACAATGAGATACCATCTCACACCAGTTAGAATGGTGATTATTAAATAGTCAGAATAGTCAGGAAACAACAGATGCTGGCGAGGGTGTGGAGAAATAGGAACACTTTTACACTGGTGGCAGGAGTGTAAATTAGTTCAATGATTGTGGAAGACAGTGTGGCGATTCCTCCAGGATCTAGAACCAGAAATACCATTAACCCAGCAATCTTGTTACTCATAAGTGGGAGTTAAACAGTGAGAACACACGGACACAGGGAGGGGAACATCACACGCCACAGCCTGTCGGGGGGTCAGGGGCAAGGGGAGAGACAGCATTAGGACAAATACCTAATGCATGTGGGGCTTAAAATCTAGATGACAAGTTGATAGGTGCAGCAAACCACCATGGCATATATACACCTATGTAACAAATCAGCACATTCTGCACATGTATCCTAGAACTTAAAGTAAAATAAAAAATATATAAATAAATAAATCATAGACAACATGAACAAATGGAAACACATCCCATACTCATGGATGGGTAGAATTGTTATTGTGGAAATGGACATACTGCCAAAAACAATCTATCAATTCAATGCTATTCCCATCAAAATATCATCATTATTCTTCACAGAACTAGAAAAAAAAATCCCAAAATTCATGTGGAACCACAAAAGAGCCCACATAGCCAAAGCAAGACTAAGCAAAAAGAACAAATCTGAAAGCATCCCATTAACCAACTTCAAACTATACTACAAGGCTACAGTTACCAAAACAACATGGTACCAGTATAAGAAACAGGCATGTAGAGCAATGGAATAGAATAGAGAACCCAGAAATACAGCCAAACACTCACAGCCAACAGATCTTTGACAAAGCAAACAAAAACATAAAGTGGGGAAAAGACACCCTATTCAACAAATGATTTTGGGTAATTGGCGAGCCACATGTAGAAGAATGAAACTGGATCATCATCTCTCACCTTATACAAAAATCAACTCAAGATGGATCAAATACTTAAATCTAAGACCTGAAACCATAAAAATTTTAGAAGATAACATTGGAAAAACTCTTCTAGACATTGATGTAGGCAAAGTATTCATGACTAAGAACCCAAAAGCGAATGCAACAAAAACAAAAATAGATAGGACTTTATTAAACCAAAAAGCTTCTGCACACCAAAAGAAATAATCAGTGAGTAAACATACAACCCACAGAGTGGGAGAAAATATTTGCAAACTATGCATCCACCAAAAGACTGCTATCCAGGATCTACGAGGAACTCAAACAAAGCAGCAAGAAAAAACAAATAATCCCATCAAAAAGTGGGCTATGGACATGAATAGACAATTCTCAAAAAAAGGTAGACAAATGGCCAATAAACATATGAAATAATGCTCAACATCGCTAATGATCAGGGAAATGCAAATCAAAACCACAATGCAGTATCACCCTACTCCTGCAAGAATGGCCATAATTAAAACATCAACAAATAATAGATGTCGGCATGGATGTGGTGAAAAGGGAACATTTTTACACTGCTGGTGGGAATGTAAACTAGTACAATTACTACATAAAATAGTATGGAGATTCCTTAAAGAACTAAAAGTAGAACTACCATTTTATTCAGCATTCCCACTACTAGGTATCTACCCAGAGAAAAGTCATTATTTGAAAAAGACACTTTTACCCACCTGTTTATAGCAGCACAATTCACAATTGCAAAAATATGAAACCATCCTAAATGTCCATCATCATCATATATATATATATGATGTATATATATGATGTGTATATATATATATATATATGATGTATATATATGATGTGTATATATATATATATATATATATATACACACACACACACACACATACCATGGAGTATACCGTGGAGTACTATTCAGCCATAAAAACAAATAATGGCAGTCGCAGCAACCTAGATGGAGTTTAAGACTATTATTCTAAGTGAAGTAACTCAGGAATGGAAAACCAAACATTGTATATTCTCACTTATAAGTGGGAGCTAAGCAATGAGGAGGCAAAGGCATAAGAATCATATAACGAACTTTGGGGACTCTGGGGGAAGGATGAGACGGGAGTGAGAAGTAAAAGGCCACACATTGGGTACAGTGTACGCTGCTCAGGTAATCAGTGCACCAAAATCTCAGAAATCACCACCAAAGAACTTATCCATGTAACTAAACACCACCTGTTCCCCAAAAACTACTGAAAAAAAAAAGTATATATATATACACATAAAAAGAACAAAAAAGATGACTGCATTGAATTTTAATTTTTAAAACTGCATGTGACTCTATATCTCAGATAAAATAGTTTATTTTGAGGAAAAAACTTTTGAATGATTTCATACATAATATTAATTTCCTTCCCCAGAATTTATTCATCAGAGTAGCATCACATCTAAGTTGAAATAATCAAAAAAGAACAAACAATAATCCAATATTGCATTCATTTTTTTTCTTTCATACATAAAACTCTGTGGGGTTCATTTCTCACATTCAGATGTGACAAAATACATGAAAAATGTTAGTATTTATAAACAGTATGTCAGAGACTATTTGTCCTCTCAAATCAGTTTTGCCCTTTCTCCTTAGGAACAAAGAATTAAATCCACAGCTGGTCACTCAGCCAGGGCCTATTCTTCCTTGCCCCATCCTACAGCCAGAATAAACAGCTGACGGTTCTCATAGATGGAATGTGAACAGAAGGGACTTGTATCACCCTCTAGCCTGGCTCAAAGCTTGGCTCAAATCCTGCCCTCTCTTTGGATTTTCAGTTATATTAGCCAATACATTTTCTTACTATTTAAACCAGCTATAATTGTTTGTTTTTAGTTGCTCCTAGCCAAAATCATCCTAGATAATACATATGGTCATAAAACACATTGCATAAGCATGGTTGAAGTGTATAATATATGACCAGGAATGTTTTCCAAACTAGAATATGTAGAAATGGTTTTTTGTTTTGTTTTGTTTTTGTTTTTACTTTTGAGATGGAGTTTCACTCTTGTTGCCCAGGCTGGAGTGCAATGGCGCGATCTCGGCTCACTGCAACCTCTGCCTCCCGGGTTCAAGCAATTCTCCTGCCTCAGCCTCCCAAGTAGCTGAGATTACAGGCATGTGCCACCACATCTGGCTAATTTTGTATTTTTAGTAGAGACGGGGTTTCTCCATATTGGTCAGGCTGGTCTTGAACTCCCGACTTCAGGTGATCCACCCGCCTCAGCCTCCAGAAGTGCTGGGATTATAAGCGTGAGTCACTGCACCCTGCCATAATGTTTTTAGAGTTGAATCGATAATGTTTATTGATTGGAGCTGTGAATATGTTTACCTTATTTTTTATTTTATAAGTCGTCTGATATCTTGTATAAATACTATTTTTTTTATGGTTTGTTCATCTGTTGTTTTCCAGCACTGCACAGCTAGAATTCACCTGTTGGATAACATTTTTTTACATTATACTGGCTCAAATTTATCTAAATAGTAATGACATTCTGATGTCATACAAGTATAGCATATTATTTAAATGATATTACCCTGACAGTATTGTTTAATTCAGTGTTGATGTGATCATCTTAATAGTCATATGAAGAATGACTCATCAAATACTGATATCTGATAATGGTTTTGGATAATTTGAACGTAAACATTGTGCTAGATAATATAAATTTGCTCTACAAACTAAGGCCATATTCTTTATCTGTTAAATCCTCAAAAGTGTGCTGGTCTTTGTGTGTGTGTATGTGTGCGTGTGTGTTATATAACAACAATTGCAAAAACAGCTCCTCATTAAATAATATTGCTTGAATTCTTATTTCAATCTTTCGCTATGTCCATAGGAAGCAATTGTTTCACTGTACAGAATACAGCTTTATTGAGTCATTGTAATTACATCGAAGCTTGGAAATCAACATAATCCAAATACTTATTGCAAATATTTCATTTGCTGATTTAAAAATATTCCTATGTATACACATACAACTCTATCAATTATCATATGTTTAGAACATATGCAGTTGTGTACCCTGATGATTTTTTTTTTTTTGAGATGGAGTCTGGCTCTGTTGCCCAGGCTGGAGTGCAGTGGCATGATCTCGGCTCAGTGCAAGCTCCGCCTCCCGGGTTCATGCCATTCTCCTGCCCCAGCCTCCCTGGTAGCTGGGACTACAGGCGCCGGCCACCAAGCCCGGCTAATTTTTTGTGTTTTTTTTAGTAGGGGTGGGGTTTCACCGTGTTAGCCAGGATGGTCTCCATCTCCTGACCTCATGATCCTCCCACCTTGGCCGTACACTGATGATTTTAATCAACATGTTTTATGAGATTTTTCTTAAAGACTGGAAGAACATCACAAACTGTTAACAGTAATCTCCTCCGTGGAAGTGTGATTGGATGTGTGATCTCGGAAAAATCAATCATTTTATACTTCATATGAAAATTTTATGAATCACTGGATGTTGGGTTGTGTTTGCCTTATTTAGAATAACATTTAAGTGAAAGTTCCTAGAGAAAGGATTGTTGGGTTTTTAAAGTTGCACGTTTTTTCAAACAACTTTATAACAAACTATAAGTTTCCAAATTAATTTCTAAAAAGGTTGAATTGATTTACACTATCATCAGCAATATAAAATTGTATTGCAGCATTTCCAAAAAAAGAGATAGGAATAAATATTTGTAGGATAAATTTTTGGTTATTGCTCTTATAGCCATTTTTCATGTTTGTTCATCCATTTATTCATCTGTCTTAGTTCATTTGAGCTGCTATAACAAAATACCATCATTGTGATTTTTTTGGTTATGGTTTCTTTCTAATTTGGTCTTCAGGTCTCTCTCTGGAGAGTGGCCATAAGCCAGATATCTACCCTCTAAGAGAGCACTGATCGAGTAGAGAGTTATGGTCGGTGGGTCTGTTAGGTAAGACACAACAGGGGAGTGAAACCAAAATGCATATAATGGAAGAAATTTATTATTCTCAAGTCTAAGAGAGGTTAGGCGTACAAATAGGGGCTGGTGGGAGATCTGGAGGTGAAAGAAACTTAACCAGCAGGTGAACAGAGGGAGAGAGAGAGAGAGAAAGATAAAGGGGAAAAGAGAGAGAGAGAACCTGTAGGGCTACGCCTTTATTAAGGTTCTTATACATTATTTCTTAGGTTTTCCAATGGGGTTATGGATTGGCTAGTTTAAGGAAAACACATTCTAGGATAATTTGTTTGCATGACTCTGGTATTGTCCATTAGGTTTTACCATTGTCAGTAGCTGTGGAATGTGTTGCATTTTGGATCAGTGAGATGATAAATTAAGAAAGGCGTATCTTTTTTTCTTGAGACAGAGTCTTGCTCTGTCACCCTGGCTAGAGTGCAGTGGCGCGATCTCAGCTCACTGCAACCTCCACCTCCCTGGTTCAAGCAACTCTCCTGCCTCAGCCTCCCAAGTAGCTAGGACTACAGGCGCACACCACCATGCCCAGCTAATTTTTTGTATTTTTTTGTATTTTTAGTAGAGACGAGGTTTCACCATGTTAGCCAGGATGGTCTCAATCTCCTGAACTCGTGATCCACCTGCCTCAGCCTCCCAAAGTGCTGAGATTATAGGCATGAGCCACCAGGCTCAGCCCAGGAAGGCATATCTTAAACAACCACATTGGGAGGGTAAGTTTTAACTAGGCCAAAGGTGATGTGGTACAACTAAGTTTCAAACAACTTATGTCAGGTCTCTGAATTGATGCCAAGGCATCAACTATATTAAGTAAATTTATGACAACAATAAACTAGGAGGCTGGCAAACAACAGAAATTTATTTCTCACAGTTCTGGTGGCTGGGAAGTCCAAGATCATGGTACCAGCACATCTGTGTCTGGGAAGGGCTGAATTCCTGGTTGATGGATGGTGCCTTCTCTCTGCACCCTCCAATGGTAAAAGGGGCAAGGCAGCTCACTATGTTCTCTTTCAGGAGGGCAATAATCCAATTTATTAGGGCTCTGCTCTAACGACCCAATCACCACCCAATGGCTTCACCTCTTAATACCTACACATTGGTGAGTAGGTTTCAACATATGAATCTTGGGTAGCCATGGATATCAGTCTTTAGAAGAAGGTTGAGCCTGCAGTTAACCATAATAGCACCACTGTTGCACCAGCCTGGAAGACAGAGTAAGACCCTATCTCAAAACAAACAAACAAACAATATACTACATTTTAAAAATGTATTAGTTTAACAAATATCTGGTGTCAACTATATGTCAGATACTTGTAATGATTATGGAGAAAAAACATAAATAATCCTTATTTTATTCACTTCTTTACAATCACAGAAGAAAATACTGTTATCCACAGGTTTGCACAAAGGAAAAAAATAAGAGGCTCAGGCATATTAAGAATTTATTTTAAATCACATAGCAATTGAGAGATCTAGAATTCAAATCCAAAATTTTTTGTCAGACACCAAAACCAATGCTCTTTCTAGTCTACCTGTAAAGCATGGAGTTTTACTACTCTAGAGATTTAAATTAATTTTGCTGATTTTATAAGGAAAGTTAAAGTCTTATTTTTACTTTAGTTTTTTTGATATCACAAAGTTAAAAATATTTTTCCTGTTTGTTTACTAATTATGTTTCTTCATGAGACTGTTGTCTGCTCATGTACTTTAGTAATTTGTTACTACTGTGATTTTGATAACTTTCATACTAACTTGTTTAATATATAGATCAAGATATAGACATAAATATTAGTTTTTTTGTAATGTTTGATTAAAGTAAATGTACATTTTTATTGTTTTACACATTGGTTATAAGAGTTAAAATTCAGAATAATTTAACACATTAGGCTGGGTGTGGCGGCTCATACCTAGCTGTAATACTGGCACTTTGGGAGGCTGAGACAGGAGCATTGCTTGAGTCCAGAGGTTTGAGACCAACCCAAGCAACATAACAAGACATGATTTATATATACATATATTTTTTTAATTAGCTGGGCATGGTGGTGCATGCCTGTAGTCCTAGCTACTCAGGTGGCTGAGAAGGGAGGATCATTTGAGCCCAGGAGGTTGAGGCCACAATGAACTGTAATCATGCCACTGCACTCCAGCCTGGATGGCAGAGTAAGACCCTGTCTGAAAAAAAATTAACACATTACATTTTTCTTTATATTCATTGATGTGAACAAATAGACGGCATAAAAAATAAGAAAAGTGACAAACTTTTCCTATTTGTGTAACTATATTTATCAATTCATATAATGAGTTATAGGGCCTATTAATGGAGAAAACTTTATCAGTAATTGTTTGAAATGCAAACTAGTTTGTTATTAAAGAACATTTTAATTCAAAATAAATGTTTTGCATGGGATATTTTAGCTTTTCTAATTCCAACATTCAGAAGCCATAATCCTTGCCCATATTTTCTGTTAATATTTTGCTTTTGTTATCACTAGTTGAATGTACAGTTTCCCTAATAAATGTTGTTATATGACTCTGGGCTTCTTTTATCATTATCAGTTAGTTTTATCACTAGAATTTAGTCAATGGAGCTGTATTTACTTTTCTCAGTGAGTCATGTTTCCTTTATACACTTATTAACATGCTTTATACCATCACTTTCATCCTCATTCATGTCTCTTATTAATTGCCTGAAGGTCTTTTGATGACGAATAGAAACCTGTCATTGAAAAAAATTTCCAGAAATCAGCTTAACGTTAGTTTCCAATCTACATAAAGGATATTAAGTACAAATGAACAAAATCTTATATAATGCTGCATTAATGATGAAAAAGAATGTTAATGACTTCTGATATGATGACATAGATATGGTAATTTAAAGGCTACTTTTTTCTATTATTGCTGTGGCTACTAGCTGCTATTTACTGAGCCCTTACTCAGTACTATACAGTGATGAATACTTTACCTTTATTTTGTCATTTAGAGTTCACAACACTCTTATGTAGATATAATTATTAAAATGGGAATTTTTACAGATTATGAAAGGGTTGGTCAGGCATGGTAGCTCACGCCTGTAATCCCAACATTTGGGGAGGCTGAGGCAGGTAGATCACTTGAGCTCCGGAATTCAGGACCAGCCTGGGCAACATGATGAAATCTCATCACTTCCAAAAATACAAAAAATTAGCCAGGTGTGGTAGTGTGTGCCTGTGCTCCTAGCTACTTAAGAGGCTAGGTGAGAGGATCTCTTGAGTTGGAGGTTACAGTGAGCCAGGATCAGCCACTGCACCCCAGCCTGAGTGACAGGGTGGAACCCCAGCTCAAAAAAACGGGGAGAGGGCAGTTAACTATTTGATGCAGGTCATATAGTTAGTGAGTGGATACAGTGTGAATTTGAATTCAGTTCCACATTTATCTGAGCACAAAATGTTTATTTTAAAAACATCTCTTTACAACTGTTGGGACAGTTGTACTCCCTAGAACGCAGTCTAAAAGTGTCACCTTAGGTGTTTCAGACTTAATAAGACTTGAGTTTGAGTCATTCAGATAAGGCTCATGAGACAAATATAAAAAAATTAAAATGCCATTTTTAATAGTGTATACTGATAAGTATAAATGCTAAAAGATTCAGACACTTCAAGTCCTCCAACCAGTGCATTCTCTCCCTGCAAGCAAATTATAGAAAAAGTAACATTATGAACAGGGAATTTCTGCATGCTGAAAGAAGAATCAGAAAAGAAATATTGATTATTTGAGATGAATGTTTAAAAGCATCAGAACATACATTTTTTCCCACAAAAGACAAATATCAGGCACTAGACTGGACATCTCAAGTGCTTGGCACAGGGATTCCTTCTCTTTGGATAGTTCTTGGAGGTGAATGCCTAAGGTCTGACTCTGACCATTTCTCTATAATTCTGTAACTTATAACCAAATTTCCTTTTACTGATACTCTATTTATTTAAACTTGTTAAACTTTCAACATATTGTAAAGGGCATAAGATAGATTCGTCTCTATTATTTTGTATATTTCCATTTTATGTCTATTTCCACCTCAGGGTGAGGTAGTAGTAGCCTGAGATGGTCCACGTGGCTAACCCAACAATCAGATGCTACCTACAGCATAAGAAGTATTCATAAGTTTTGTGTGTTATGATGAATTAAAAAGTGAATTAATGGGCTTCTTTTTCTAATGCCCTGAAAATTCCTTCATTTTTTATATGTTGAGGAGAAATCAAATGTAAATGCATTATTTATAAAATTCTTTCTCTATAACTTTTCTTATCAATATCATATAAAATCCTGATACCCAAGACCTGCCTACTACTTTCTTTGCATAGGATAATTTTACTTTGGTTTTGCTCCTTGGATAATAGAATAATTATTTGTTTTAATATGGAGAGGTCTCTGATTTCAATAAGACAATATTTAGGATATATTTTTTGGCTTTATCTCCTAGTCAAAGTAAATATTTTGGCTTTATCTTTTGGTCAGAGCTATAATACAGAACTTACAGTTGCTAAACTTTGGCAGAGCAAAATCTCTTACTCATGTTTACCCACCCTGTCATAAATTTTAATGCTTTAAATTTCCCAGCTTATCGTACCCATTCATTTTACAAATCCTCCTACCACCACCACCACCACATCATCAATTAACAGCTTTTACCATCATTTGCAACCAGAGAAAATTATTGAGAGTAAGAAAGACAGGTGGTGAGAATATTTATTTGGCTTTGATGCTGATTTTGTGTCTTTTAACTAGGTAGGTGAGAGTAAACTAAAGAGGTGGGTAGGAACACATGTGCCTCTAGGATAGCAGGGGCATATGTTTATACCCTAAAGTGAATTTTCTTAGTTTAGCCATGCTGATAACTCCTATGCAGACACTTAGTTGTGATTTTGTTGGTTGGGGAAAAAAAAAAGAAATTTATCAGGGAAAAGTCAGAACTGTGAGTTAGCAGGTTTTGACCTTTGGCTGCCTGGAAAAGAAGAGAAGAGAATATAAAGGGAATCAAAAGGGGAAATAGGAGAGGCACTCAGAAAGAGAAGAGGGACACTAACAAAATAAACTTGGCAATTTAGCTAATTTGTTAAATTAATAGCTCTTGCACTATGGAAAACGCTTGAGAGCTTTTCAGAAGAGGTATGAAAATCAGCTAGTTTTGGTTCTTACCAAGGCCTCTTTCTCCAAGTTAGCCCAGATCATTTATTCTAATTTTTCCTGGTATCTTGCCAACCAGTTTTCATTCATGCCCTGTGAAAAGAAGCAGAAAGGAAAGAAAAGAAGCACAGAGAAGAGAAAGAGATAGACTTGTGTTCCTACAATTGATTTCCTCCTTTTAAGAAGTCAGCAAGATATAATTTCCTGGGATTTCCCTATTAATAGAACACATTCCTCACGAATGTCCTACAGTTTTAAAGATACTTCCACCACTGCCACTGATCACCTGGGTTTCCCACTTCACTGGGCTTTTGAGCACCCACCCTTACCAAGCTTATTTGGCTTATTCTTCCTTTCACAGGAGTACCATTGCTATACCACATTCTCACTTGATCCCCTTTGGATGAAATGAAATAAACAGCTGGTTTGACTAGTAAGGTTACTAAGGCAGGACAGTAGCAGTACTTTATAAATTTTAAAATGGCTATGAAACTGTTTCTGCTTATTTCATTTTGGTTAACTGAATAACTTTTATATTTTATTATTCTATAATTTGTTCATTATTATGCATAAGTGTGTATACAAAATAATGGACAAATTATACAGCAGTAAAATATAAAACTGTGTACTTAATGTGTTTGGCTGGCTGGCTGTGAAATTACTTTCTTTATGATTTCCGCCCTCCACCATTACTTTTTCAACCTAATCAGGGTAAGGCCACTAAAATATTCAAGCTCATTATTCAACTGTTTTTAGCTTTACAGATACTAATAATATTAACTCAGAAAATATAATCAAAACTAAGTAAACTTTTACGTCAATTATATTCTAAACTAAAAAAATAAACTTGCTGCTAATATATAACTTGTTAGGAGGTGATATCATATTGAGATCCTGATTTTCTAATAGAAAAAGATTACACTAAGATATGGATTCAAGTAAAGGTTAAAACTTTTTAATCAAAATCCTTAAGTATTTTAATACTTACCCTCTCAATTTCTTCACACATCTTTTCAATAGTGCCATCTGGTGTTTTTAACTGAGTGAGCTGGAAATTTTACTAGTAAAAATTTGTGTTCCTTGATACAAACTATTGTTGAGTGTCCTTGAAGGTTTTGAGACCAGCTAGTATTTTGATTCAGAAATCACAATATAAACTTAGAAGTCTTGGAAATAATGAAGTCCTGCAAATTAACACCAAATTTAACAACCACCTAAATATTTAATCAACATTCAAGCTAAAATTTCTGCAAAACAAAATGATGAGCATTCTTAATATTAAATGATAAAAGCACAATCTTACTTTTCCTCAGGAGAATGAGTTTGACATTATATAAAAGGTTAAATAAAGAAGTTAGATACAAATTGAGATCATTTGCTATGAAATCTGATAAAGTTGTTTTTTTCCTCTGACATAATTGTCTTCTTTTTCATTTATCCTGATATCATATTTACCATTCTTTTGGAATGTGTTTTGTTAAGGAGAGGAGGGCACAGAAAGACTAAGAAATCATGTCTGAGTGACATTAGCAAGATAATGAAATAGGAAGTCTCATTCTCCACCCCCCTCCTCTAGAAAGTTAAACTAGCAACTGTCCACAGATGAGAATATCATTTCTTTAAATCCCAAGACTTGAAAACAAGCTGGAGACAACCATGTGGTCCAAATAATGAAATAAGGAGCAAATTATTAGGGTAAGTGTAGTAATGCTTCAACCATGCTATCCCTGCCCCACCCCCTGCAAGTTGGCACAGTGCCACACAGAGAGGATTCCCCAGGGTCCACAGTTTCTACAGAGGGAATAGAGAACTGAAGGTGGTCATCCAGCGTCCCTAGCATTCCGAGATGCTTCCTAGGAAGCCCACTCTGGTCTTACCTCAGGGGGAACACTGAGACTAATAGCACACTATACTACCTAGGATCCAGTAAAAACAAAGAAAGAAGACAGAGCTCTCAGTGACCACTGTGCAGATTTTGGTGGTTCCTCTATGTTCCTGCAAGTTGTGGTACCCAGTGAGAGATACCAGTCAACTGCGTAGGTCACCTGCAAAGCTGAAATGGTTGCCTTCAGAAGCACAGTGGGAAGTTCAACCTGGCTTGATTTCCTAGACAACATACCAACCTTCAGAGCCCACCCCAACGACACAGCCAAGACAGGGAGACGCTCAACTCCATGCATTTCAGAAATACGTAGAGACTAGACCTGCCTGACCCAGGAGGTCAAACAGCAACTCCACTCAGCAAAAAGCCTGCCCCCATGGTTGTTTCCAGACAGGGAGGCCGTCCTCAACCATGCATTTCTAAGGAGCATAGCCTTTGGTTCCACTCATCCCAAACAATGACTCTTCCTAACCTCAGAACCTAGACTATAGATCTGCCCAACTAAAGATTTTAAATAACAGAGTCACACAGCCAGGGAATATATTCTGTGACTGACCTGACCAGAGGCCAGTGGCCAGACAGCACAGCCCAGCAAACAGCTACACTTAGTGTCGGAACAAAGGCAGCAATCTAACCCCTCAATAATCCCTGCCTTCCTGAAGTCACCACCAGATGCCCCTTATAGAATCACAGTTGAGACTAAATAGTGAAGATCTATCCCTGCCAAAGAACACCTATAAAGGCCAGAAAAGATGCTGTCTCTTCAAATATGCAGACAATAACACAAAAAGACAAGAATCAGGGGATCATAGCTCCTCCCAAAGAAACTAATAAAGCTCCAATAATGGACTCTAAAGAAATAGAGATCTATAAAATTACTGATAAAGAATTCAGAATAATCCTTTTAATGTTCAGTGAAATATAAGAATATATGGATAGAAAATAAAATTTGGAAAATAATACATGAATAATGCAAGAAGTTTGACAAAGAAATAAAAACATTTAAATAGAAATCCTAAAGATAAATACAATGACTGAACCAAAAAAATTCAGTACAAGGCTTCAACATTAGACTGATCAAGCAGACAAAAAAATCAATTAGCTAGAGACAGAACATTTAAACTTTTCTAGTCAGAAGAGAAAAAGACAAAGGAATTCAAAAGAAGAAAGAAAGCTGACAGAAATTATGAGACACCATCAAGAGATCACATCTTCACAAAACAGCAGTTAAAAAAGGAGAGAAAAAAATAAAAAAGGCTACAAAGAATATTATAAGAAATAATGACTGAAAGCTCCCCTAATCTGGGAAAAGATGCCTACATCAGGTAAAGGAAATGCAGATGTCTCGAAAAATTTCTGAGAGCAACAAGAGATAAGAAACATACTGTATTCAAATAAGTTACAATATGACTACCAGCAGATTTTGGGCAAAAGACAGAAGGATGATATATTTAAAGTGCTGGTGAAAAAGAACTGCTAACTAAGAATATTTTCCCAGCTAACCTGTCTTTCAGAAATGAAGGAAAAATAAAAGTTTCTCAGACAAAATTTAAGAGAGTTTATTACCACTTCCTGTATTACAAGAAGTGTGAAAGAGAGCACTTTAAGCTGAAACAAAACATTACTAACTAATAACATAAAACACACAAAAGCATAAAACTCAATGGCATAAGTAATACAGAGCCATCCTCAGAATATTTCAGGACTTTAACGATTGTGTGTAACTCAATTTTGTTACTAGTTCCAGGGTTAAAAGACAAAACTATTAAGAACAACAATACCTACGATAAATTGTAAAAAGGTGCACATTACAAAATGATGTAAATTCTGAAATCAAAAACATAAAATGGGGGGAAATATAAGTGTACAGTGTTGTAGGCAATTCAAGTTATCAGCTTGAAATAGACTGTTATAAGAGGTCTGAAGTAAGCCTCATGTAACAGCAAAACAAAAATCTTCAACAGAAGCACAAAACAAATTTAAAGAAAGGGTTCAAAGCACACTGTGACAAAAAACCATGAAACCAAAAAAAAGACAAGAGAGAGGAAAAAAAGTAACTACAAAACTACCTAGAAAACAGTTAACGACATACTACATGGCAATAATAAGTCTTCGCAATCAATAATTAATTTGAATGTAAATGGTTTAAATTCTTCAATAAAGACATAGAATAAGTGAATGGATTAAAAAATAAGACCCACTACATGCTACCTACAAGAAACATAAAGAGACTCACCTTACTTTTAAGGACACATATAGACTGAAAGTGAAGAGACGACAAAAGATATTCTATGCAAATTGAAACAAAAAAAGAACAGAGGTAGCTATACTTACATCAGACAAAATAGACTTTAAGTCAAAAATGTAAAAAGAGGCAAATAAGAACATTATATTATGACAAAGAAGTTGACTCATCAAAAGGATATAATACTTGTAAATACATACGTATGTGTATGTGTATATATACACATAGTCAATATCCAACACCTAAGTATATAAAACAAACAGTAATATATCTGAAGGGAGAGACAGATTATAATACAATAATAATAGAGGACTTCAATACCTTGCTTTTAACAATGGACAAATCATTCAGTCAGCAAATAAAGAAGGAAACATTGGATTTGAACAGCACTTGGACCAAATGAACCTGACAGACATATACAGAACATTCCATCCAATAGCAAGAGAATACACATTTACACATTCTTCTAGAACACATGTGGAACATTCTCTAGGACAGATTATATATTAGGTCACAAACAACGCTTGGCAAATGTAAGGTTGAAATCATATCAAGTATCTTTTCCAACTACAATTGCATAAAACTAGAAATCTTTTTTTTTTTTTTTTTTTTTTTTGAGACAGTCTTGCTCTGTCGCCCAGGCTGGAGTGCAGTGGTGGAATCATGGCTCACTGCAACCTCTGCTTCCCAGGTTCAAGTGATTCTCTCACCTCAGCTGCCCAAGTAGCTGGGATTACAGGCACCCACCACCATGCCCAGCTAATTTTTGTATCTTTAGTAGAAATGGGGTTTCACCATGTTGGCCAGGCTGGTCTTGAACTCCTGACCTCAGGTGATCCACCCAATTTGGCCTCCCAAAGTGATGAGATTACAGGGGTTAGCCACCACACCCAGCCCAAAACTAAAAATCAGTAACACACACAAAAATTGGAAATTCACAAATATGTGGAAATAAAACAATTCTCCTGAACAACCGATGGGTCAATGAAGAAATTAATAGATACATTTAAAATATCTGGAGACAAATGAAAAGGGAAACACAACATATCAAAACTTGTGGGGTACAACAAAAGCAGTTCTAAGAGTAAAGTTGTTTAATAAATGCCCACATAAAAAATGAAAGATCTCAAATAAACAACTTAATGTTACTGTCCAAGGAACTTGAAAAAGAGCAAACTAAGCCCAAAGTTAGGAGAAGGAAAGGAAATGATAAAGATCAGAGCAGAAATAAATGAATCCAAGACAGAAAAACCATATGAGATCAATGAAACTAAGAACTGAGTTTCTGAAAAGATAAAATTGACAAACCTTTAGCCAGAGTAATGAGAAAAAAATAGAGAAGACTCAAGCAAAATCAGAAATGAGAGAGAAGATATTGCAAATGATACCACAGAAATACAAAGAATCTTACGATACTATTATGAATAATTATATGTCAATAAATTCAGGAAACTAAAAGAAATGAATAAATTCCTAGACACGTACAACCTACCAACAGTGAATCATGATGAAATAGAAAATGTGAACAGACCAAAAGGTAGTAAGGAGATTTAATCATAAGTTAAAACTCCCTTATCAAAAAAAGTCCAGGATCTTATGTCATCACTACTGAATTCTACCAAACATTTAATGGATAAATAATACCAATGCCCTTTAAACTTTTCCAAAAACACCAACAAGGAATGAATACTTTTAAACTCGTATCAGGAGGCTTACGTTATCCTGCTATCAAAGCCAGATGGGGATATTACAAGCAAAGAAAACTACAGGCTAATATCCTTGAAAAATTGAAAGGCTTTCCTCTAAGATGTGGAGGAAAACATGGATGCCCACTCTTGCCATTTCTATTCAACAGAATATTAGAAGTCTGGGCTGGGAGAATGGCATGAACCCGGGAGGCGGAGCTTGCAGTGAGCCGAGATCTCGCCACTGCACTCCAGCCTGGGCGAAAGAGCGAAACTCCGTCTCAAAAAAAAAAAAAAAAAAAAAAAAAAGAAGTCTGCCAGAGCAATTAAGCAAGAGAAAGAAGCAAAAGGCATCCAAACAGGAATGGAAGAAGCAAAATTATCACTTTTTGCTGACATAATTTTATATACAGAAAACACTAAAGATTTTACTACAAAACACTTACAAACTAATAATACACTAACAAATACAGTAAAGTTGAAAAATACAAAATCAACACACAAAAATCAGTACCATTTCTATACATTAACAATGAACTGTCTGAAAAAAAATCAGGGGAATAATTCCATTTATACTAGCTGCAAAAAATAAAATACTTAAGAATAAATTTAACCAAGGTGGTGAAAGACTTCCACACTGAAAACTGTGACATTGAGGAAAGAAACTGAAGAGACACAAATAAATGGAAAGGTATCTCATGTTCATGAGTTGAATGAATATTGTTAAAATGTCTATACTAACCAAAACGATTTATAGACTCAGTGCAATCCCTATCAAAATTCCAATGTCATTTTTCATAGAAATAGAACAAATGAGACTAAAATTCATATGGTACAATAACAACAAAAACATTCAAATAGCCAAGGCAATCATAAGCAAACAGAAAAAAGCTGGTAGCATCATGCTACCTACTTTTAATCTATATTACAAATCAATAGTATATTAAGCAGTAAATAAAACAGGATGGTACTGGCATAAAATAGATATATTAACAGAACAGCATAGAGAGCTCAGAAATGAACTATACATGTATGGTCAATTGATTTTCCACAAAAGTGTCAAGAATACACAATGGGAAAAGGATAGTCCTTTCAATAAAGGGTGTTGGGAAAACTGGATATCCACATACAGAAGAATGAAACTGGAAGCTTATTGCATATCAAATACTAAAATAAACTCAAAATGGATTAAAGACTTAAATATAAGACCAGAAACTGTAAAACTACTAGAAGAAAACACAAGGGTGAAACTATACAACATTTTTCTGGATAATAATTTTTTTGAATTTGATCCCAACAGTTCAGGCAACAGAAGCCAAAATAGACAAATGGGATAACATCGAACTAAAAAGCTTCTTCACAGAAAAGGAAACAATGAAGAGCGTGAAGAGAGATACCTATGATTTGGGAGAAAATATGTGCAAGCCGTACATCTGTTAAGGGGTTAATGTTCAAAATATATAAGGAACTCAAATAACTTAATTGCAACAAAACAAATAAACCAGTTAAAAAATTGGCAAAGGACCCATGTAGGCATTTCTCAAAAGAAAACATACAAATGGCCAGCAGTTATATGAAAAAGAATGTTCAATATTGCTAATGATTAGGGAAATGCAAATTAGACACACAATGAAATTTCACCTCTCACCTTTCGGAATGGCTAATAATCAAAAATGTGAAAGGTAACAAGTGTTGGAAAAGATGTGAAGAATAGTGAACCCTTTTACACTGTTGGTGGGAATGTAAACTAGTACAACCATTATGTAAAACTAGTAAGTTCCAAAAAATATAATTACCATATGATCCAGCACTCTCACTTCTGGATATTTACCCAGAAGATTTGAAATTGGTTTGTCAAAGAGACGTTTCCACTTCTACATTTATTGCAGTATTATTTACAACAGCCAAGATATGGAATCTACATAGGTGTTAATCAATGGATGAATTGATAAAGAAAATGTATATAGACACAGTGAAACACTATTCAGCCTTACAAAAAAGAAAACCCTGTCATTTGTGACAAAAGGAATGGAATTAGAGAACATTATGCTAAGTGAAAAAGCCAGGCACAGGAAGACAAATACCACATATTCTCTCTTATAGTGGAATCTAAAGTGAATTCGTAGAAGCAGAGAGTAGCATGGTGATTTCAGAGGCTGGAGGAATGCAGAGGTGATAGTCTAAGGGTACAAAGTCTCAGGCAGACAAAAGGAATTAGGTTTTGTTGGAGATCTATTGCACAGTGTGGTGAATATAATTAATTATAGTGTATTATATATTTATTTCAAGATTGCTGAGTAAATTTCAAATGTCCTCACCACAAAAAATTATAATAAGTATTTGAGGTGATTAATATGTTAATTAGCTTGATTTAGGTATTCTACATTTTTTTCATCAATCGTAACATGCCTTTGTTTCCTATTTCCAGTAACCTATCTTAGTATGGCACAGAAGTTTTCAATTTCATTTTGAGAAATAGTATTCATAATTTTTCAACTTGATCTCTGTACTCAGAAAGCCTGTTGGCTTTTGTTCGTTTTTGGTTTTGCATGTTAACACACAACCCTCATTTACTAGAAAATAATGAATAATGAAAGGAAAGGCAGATGTTGAAAAAATTAAACCTGGAAAGCATGGAGCTCCAAGCTGTTGACTAAGCTAGACTTATGGCTGCCATAGAGTGTAAGTAATAGAAAGTCAGATGCGGGAGTAGGGTATGGATGAGTTCAAGATTATAGTTTAAACTGAGGAATAAGGGACCCTAGTTAGAATATTATTGGCAGTAAATTCATAGAAAGGGAAGTTGTTTTAAAGCATGGAGGAGGGAACCATGAGAATTGGAGGAGGGAAGCATGAGAATTGGAAAGGAATAAGATAAGCTTGTCAGAAGAGGAGGAGGACTGATTTTAGAGGTTATGGGCAAAAAGAAGAACTGTGTTGGTGGTGTGATGTGCCTTGCTACCCCATCTGTGATCTATGGAATTGCAACATTAGCCTGACCTGGGAGCTCATTAAAAATGCAGAATTTCAGGCCACACCGCAGATCACCTGAACCCAGAGTCTGCATTTGACAATAACCCCATGTGAATTGTTGATTTGTGTGCATTAATATAAGAAAAACACTCTTAAAGTGGAATCTTCTATCCACTGTTTTGTTGCTTTTTTTTAATCTCTAAAAGGAGATTAATAGTAATGATTTCACAGAATATGGAGACAAACCGTATACTAATGGTATGGTATGTGATCAATGCTTCATAAATGTTTATGTACTCCAGTTTGCCGAAAGTCTCTCTCCAGTAATTTTTGTTTGTAGCTAGAGAAAAAAATAATAAAGGGAGGAAATTTTAATGAAATAAAGGGAAGAAATTTCAGCAGAGGCAGATTTGATAATTAAGCTCCACATGTGAACTAAGCATAACCAGAAAATGTAGTTTAACACAACAAACATAAGTTTGAAAGCATTGGAGAGCTAACAAAGACAATTTTGAACTGTGGAAATAAGATTTGTAAGGAAAAGGAAGTAAATGGAGAAAAGTGAGCCTGGCAGTGAAGCCCATTATCTCCGAGGGAATATGCAGATTACAGAAGCAGAAACTGATAGTGGGAGAAGATGAACAAAGAAAACAGCCTCAGTAGACTAAGGGGACAAAAATTGACATGTACAGTCTGACAATGGGAAAATAGTGCTGATAAATTCACAAGTTTGGTAAAGTTAAGTCCCAGGATTAAGGATAAAGCAAAAGTAAATATGATCTTCCATTAAATCCAGCTTCTAATTATTTCAGTTCCAGAACTGGATTAAAGTGATCTGAGATTGATTCTACCTTCCTTATTAAAAAAATAAAAAATATATATAAAACATTTCTGGAGGCAGTTAACAGCATCTCACAACTCATAATATTTCTGTAACGTTTCCTATCTGATATTGCACATATAATAAGAAGGCAGAAGGCAAAGGTGTGTTCCAAACAAATATATACAACAAACACTAGGAAAATAACCCACAGAGAATCCACATAATAAAGTGAGCATATAAATACTTCATGATTAGTATGTTCATGGATATATAATATAAGGTGGAGAATTTTGGCAAAGAGAGAAAGAGCTAAACAAAAAGTCTAAATCTCAAAAATACAATAGCTAAAATTAAGAACTCAGTGGTTGGGTTAATAGTAGATTAGACACAACTGAAAAGAAAGTCAAGGACCTTATAGCATAGATTAAACAAAACAATGAAAATGAAGCGGAGAGCTCCAGAAGTTTGGAAAATAGAGAAAAGAAGCTAAGATAAATATGGGATACATTGAGAATTCTAACATATGCCTAACTGGAGTTCCAAAAGAAGCAGAGATTCTAGATAGAAACAATGTTTTCAGAGATGAAAACTGCCAGTAACACCGTGCTATTCAACATCTATTGGAGATTATAAATACATAATGAGGAAATAACAGTTTTCTTTTAAAAAATAAAAGATGGAAAAAAGAAATAAAATAATAATGATTTGCAAACACTGTGATTGAAAACTTAGAACATCTACAATTATGTACATATAAATTGTTAATAAGCAGATTGGCAAGATTGAAGATTGCTAGATACAATGTCAATGGATGTATGAAAATCAACTTTCTACACTCCAAAAACAGAAAATGATTTTTCAAATTAACAATACTATAAAAAAAATTAGGTACCTAAGAACAAATTGAAAACAATGTGTGTGAAAATGCTTCTAAAATAATAAAATGTTCTTTGGATAAATTTTTTTAAATTAATTTAAGTATATACTCTCTTCACAGCCTGGAAGATGCAAAATTTGAAGTCAGCAATTCTCTCTAAATTAACCTAGAAATTTCATGCAATCTTAAAAGTTCCAATAAGTTTTTAAAAAATTGGCATATGATTATAAAATTTGTATGGAAGTCAAAAATTCTAATAATAAAAATCTTCTAAAAGAACATGGTGAAATAATCTAATGAATACAACTCTTATTTGTAAAGGTATATAATTAATACAATAGAATACTAGTACAAGAACAAACGAAAGAACACTGGAATATAATTGAAAATCTAGAAGTTAACCCAATTATAGGTACACACTTCTTTCATATCAAAGGTAGCACTGAAGAAAGTGGTGCTGAAATAATTCAAATTTTCTTTCTACTTTACACCATATATAAAAGTCTGTTGCAGGGGTATTGTAGATCTAAATGTGAAAGGGAAAATAATAAAGCCTTAAAATCTAAAAATAATATTAAAATTTGATTAACCTTATTAGCTAGCATTCAGGAAAATTTTTTTTTTTTTAAAAAAAACACGATTAGATATGACTAAACACCCACCAAACTGGCTACAATTAAAAGACTAATGATACCTAATGGTGGCATGGATATTAAGAAACAGGAATGTTTATACACTGCTGGTGGTATTATAAATACCACTTTGGTGTGTACAGCTAAAGTATACAGCCACTTTGGAAAACTGAGTATCATTATCTATTAAGGCTGTATGCTTATTCTATAAACCCACTACTCTACTTACAGATATATATTAAAAATATATACATGAACATATGCACCAAATGACATATGTAAAATTTATTTATATATCAGTCTTTCTTGTATAAACAAAAACCGGAAACAATCCAAAAGTCCATCAATAGAAAAATGTAAAAATAAATCATGTTGTATTCATATGATGATAACAGAATTTAAGATTTAAAAAAATAGATGGGTCTCATGGATATACTATGAAGTAAAAAAGCTAGATACAAAAGAAAAAAGCTGGATACAAAAGAAAACATACTATATGACTTTATAAAAGATTCCAAAACAAAACTATGGTGTTCAAAGTCTGCATATTAGTTACTTTTCATGGGGAAGGTAGAGGTGATAATTGGAAAGGGTCTAATGGGGGTTTTCAATGTTCCTGTAATATTCTGCTTCTTGATCAGGGTGATGGCTACAAATATGTTCTCTTTGTGGTAATTCATTGAGTTATATATGTAGTTTTGTGCACTTTTGTGTGTGTATCATATTTTACTTAAAATGTCAAAAGTAAAAAAAAAAGAAGAAATCAAATTGATTCCAAAGGAATTTATGCCAATTTTTGTAAATTATGGTAAAATGAAATGGAAAATAGTAGTAAAATAAATATGGATGGGATATAAAGAAATAAAATTCCCATTATTTGCAGTTGTTATGATTTTCTACATAGAAACCTAAAATAATATATGGGAAAATTACTAGAGATGAGAACATTCAACAAAGTTGCTAACAAAATTAAAATTCTGTTTAAATCTTTTATCTGTGACCCTAATGACAGGTTACAGTATGCCTACTAGGTAACAAGTTTATAATGCATTCTTCTTAATATCAGGGTCTTGACTTTTGCATTTGTTTTTGGTTTTGTTTTGTTTTGACTGATTTATCTCAGCTGACATCAGTGTAGAATACATAATATGCACTCAGATATATATTGAAGGAATAAACCATATTATCAACCAAAGCAAATGATACTTTTTCTCATTTTCATACCAGGATAATATGAATACAGCCACAAATGGTCATATCAAGTTACTAAAGATCTCAGGTAGGTTGTTAGGACACAACACTGATTCTTACTATTTGAGACTGAAGGGCCCTTCGTTAAGGGCTCATTTTCACACAATTCTGAATCTCACTCAATAGAATCTTGATCATTTTGAAGTATCTTGAATAGACCGGCATCCAAGTTGAGGTTTTACTCATAACTATTTCCTTGGCAGGGTGAAACAAAGTGTATTAAGAGCCAACAGTGGAGTATAGTGGTGTACTCTACATTGTGTAGAACTTGCATTAAGATTGACAGACCACTTCTGAAATGATTTTTTATTCTATCTACAATATTGTTTGTCCGCAACATTATTCCCATAACATCCAGACATCTTTATGAGGTCTCAATTGTATTCGTTTAGCATCCCTGGGCATACCAAATTTGCAGATAACTCAGTTGCCTTTATGCAAATTCTAGGTAGCTAGTTATTTTTACTAGGTAAGGAATAATTTATTGTCTTCTGTGGTAACCACTCAGTTATAATGATATTATCAAGCCCTTTCTTTCCTTCTATCATTACATATAGCCAAAAGGACTCTAACTATAGAAGCAAGGGTAAGAAACCCAACATGGTAGGTCAGAAGAATCTACTTTCCCCTACACAAAAATATTTATTTTACTTTCTAGCTCTTATAATATTTGGAAAGTTATATTTCACAAAAGAAAGGGCTGGTATAATCTCATTTCCACTGATCACAGGTCAATAAATTTTATTACGCCAATAAATTTGAAAGTGACCTGTTTTGGTCCATGCTTACTGACAGAACACAGAGGACTGATTGTGTAGCAAATAACATGGCGTCTCCTGTTGTAAACTGATCATTTGACTCCTCTCTTTTGCCAGTTAGCTACAATAAAAGCAAATTGACTTTGAAGCCTGGAAACAGCAGAGCCAATTATTTAATTCTTCTTATTAATGATATAATAACATGTGCTTATGTTAGTTCCATATAAATTTTCATGCTTCATTTTTTCACTCTCAGGCAAATCTGCGGAATCAAGTAAGACTCCAGAAAATGCCCTGCATTGTGAAAGTCAGGGATGATCTTTTCAGGCTTGGAGAGAAGGAAGCATGGAACCAGGAGCTCAGATGCAGGATCAAGATCTAATTCCAGTTGTTGATTTGGCTAGAAGGATACAATTAAGAGCTTAAAAGCAAACCAGAGAAAAAATTTTCAGCACTTGTATGACTAGAAAGCTCCCCAAAGCAAGCATAACATGTAAAAAGAGGTTTTGCTTCCTCCATATTTTATTGGACTCTCAATTGAAACTATCAATAGAATAAAACACTGGGTTCCTGTTTTCATATGAATATTTCAAAGATGTCTAATCACTAGGGGACAAAATCTAGAAATTACCACCACAGATAATAATTTTATATTTCTTTTCTGAAAACGAAGAATTATTCAATATAAATACCTGAAGAAGACTAGAAAACACAGAAAATAAAATATAGATAATTGATCTCTGAAAGAGTGACGCTCAGACTTAAGACCACGGCACACTGGCTCGGCCAAGAGATCTTTATTGGAGGCAGCAGGCTGGGCGGGGCAGGAGACAGAGAGAGAGAGAGCAGTGGGGGGTTTGCTTCTTTTATGCCCAGGAGGGCTGCGTGGATGTTTGTGATTGGTTGGGGTGGGGCTTAGAGCGAGGCGGGAAAAACACCTCTCTCTGGTTTTTCCTTTGGCGGGCTTGCATTGAGGAAGAAGAACCCGGAACCAGCGCCATTAGGGTGCTCTAGTTACCTAACAATCTCAAACCTCTGGATCTAAGATAACCATATTTTAGTATGTTTTCATTCCATGTGTGTTGGAATGAGGGATGGGGCATTTGTCTAGGAATAGTAAAACTGACTTTTTAAACTCAGAGTCAATTCAGGAGGAATTTGTGTGTATGCGCGGCGGTTACAGCTTATTCCTGTAATGAGTAAAAAAAAAGTTATGACAATTTGATTTTCTTTGAAGTTTTATCCAGAAGCATCTTTGGGAAGCAACCTCTGCACTAACTTCTGGGTTCTCTAGTGTGGCAACCTGCAGCTATGATTCTATTCAGCCCCTCTTGTCATTGACTGAACTACAGGTTCACCCTGAGTGTTGACAGGATCTTATCTGGAGAAACTTTGCTATATTCTACTGCCTGCTTTCTGTAAAGTCAAACATAGGAAATATGTGAAAAACCATTACAATGTAGAACTCAGTACTCTCAATCATCCTTCTCTGGCTCTCCTAATGTACTCATTTTCCTTGAGCACAGTGATTTCCCACTTAGCAACCGATATTCTCAGTCTACCTTAACTTTGTTTAGACTCTTTCATCTACTTTTCTATCATTATTCACTATTGATCTTCCTTGGGAATCTCATTCTTCAGCCAACTCTTCTCTCTCAATTTCTTAACCTTGCTTATGATTAGAAAACACATAAATTGGGAATTAAAAGAAAAAAGAAGGGTAAGCTACATGATTTATGCAATGCAATTTTAGAAAACTTTATTATAAAATAATACCTATTTATTTTATGAAATTTAGAAAATACAAATAATACAAAAAGAAAATTTATAATCCCACTACCCAGCGAATATCACTGTTAACATTTTGGTATCCTGTCTACATGCATATATAGAGATATGAGAAAGAAAGGATTATTATAAATAAACCATTTAACTTGATTTTAAATTAATAATTTGTCACGAATATAGCTTTTCATATTAGAATGCTTTTTTCTGGGCCGGGCGCGGTGGCTCACGCTTGTAATCCCAGCACTTTGGGAGGCCGAGGCGGGCGGATCACGAGGTCAGGAGATCGAGACCACGGTGAAACCCCGTCTCTACTAAAAATACAAAAAAAATTAGCCGGGCGTGGTGGCGGGCGCCTATAGTCCCAGCTACTCGGAGAGGCTGAGGCAGGAGAATGGCGTGAACCCGGGAGGCGGAGCTTGCAGTGAGCCGAGATTGCGCCACTGCACTCCAGCCTGGGTGACAGAGCGAGACTCCGTCTCAAAAAAAAAAAAAAAAAAAGAATACTTTTTTCTTACTATGTTAATACCTACATGGTATTATATGAATGTGACAGTTTATTAAATCAATGTTCATTGCTTTCAAATTTGCATTAGTATACATAATGCTGAGATTAGTATATTGGAATTTGTATGTGAATCACATGAATTCCCTTAGAATAAATCCCTAGAAGTATACAGAATTAAAAACCTTAATTAACGCAAACTGCTTTTTTGAAAGACTGCAACATTACTCTCCCAGAAGTATTTTTTTAAAATCCATTTCCCAATGCCCTTGTAAACTCTAGGTTTATCCAACTGAAATTTTATGTCTTTTGACCGGCACCTTCTCAACAATCCCACCACCTGCATTCTGTAAGTTCAACATTTCTGTTGTTTTAATTATGCCTTAATTGTCTTAAGACATAATTGTCTTAAAATATTTTCTGTTGCTATATCTCAATTCTGCAGAATGGGTAATTTATAAAGAATGGAGATTTAGTTAGCTCACTCTTCTGGAGGCTGGGAAGTGCAAGAGCATGGCACAGGTATCTAATGAGGGCCTTCCTGCTGTGTCATGACTTGGCAAGAGACATTATGTGGCAAGACAGAGCGAATATTCCAGCTCAGGTCTCTCTTCCTCTTCTTATAAAGCTGCCAATCTCATGAGGTTCCTACCCTGAGGATCTTATCTAATGCTAATTACCTCCTGTCTTTGTCCATTTCGTATTGCTGTAACAGAATCCCTGAGACTGGGTAATTTATAAAGAAAATAGATTCATTTGTTTCACAATTCTGGTGACAATTCTAGTCCAAGAGCATGATACTGTTATCTGCTCACCTTTTAGTTAGGGCCATGTGCTACATCACAACATAGCAGAGAAGCAGTAAGGCGAGCAGATGAGTGCAAAGGGACACACATGAGAGTCTGGGCTCACTTATAACATGGGAACTAATTAATTTCTGCAAGACCAAGAACTTACTCCTTTAAGACAGCATTAATCTATTCATGAGGGCAGTACTCCCATGTGTCAAACACCTCGCAGTGGGCCCCACTTCCAAACACTGCCAAATTGGGAATCAAATTTCAACATAAGTTTCAGAGGGGACACAGTCAAACCAATAGCATTCGGCCCCTGGCCCCTCAAACTCATGTCTTTTTCAAGTACAAAATACAATATCACCCTATAGCTGCAAAGTCTTACCTGTTTCAGCAACAACTCCATCATTTAAAGTCCAAAATCTCATTTGAGTCTCAAGGCAAGCTCCCTCCAGCCATGAACCTGTAAAATGCAAAACAAGTTATCTACTTTGAAGATAAAATGGTGGGAGACATATTGGGTAAACATTTTGATTTCCAAAAGGAGAAATAGGCCAAAAGAAAGAAGTGACCAGCCTAAGCAAATCTAAAACCCAGCAGGGTAGACATTTAATCTTAAAACTGCAAAATAATACTTTATTCCATATGCTGTCTCCTGGACATACTGGGGCTGGGGTTGGGCCCCCAAGGCCTTAGGCAGATCTGCTCCTAGGGCTGTGCTGGATGCACAGCTCAGATGGTTACTTATATGAGTTGGAGCCCAGTGTCTATAGCTCTCCCAGGTGGATGCTGCATGCTGCCAGTGGCCCAGCCCAGCAGCGGCTGCATTCCCACACTCCACTAGACATTGCCATGGTAGGGACTATCTGTGGCAACTTCACCACTGGAGCAAGTTTTTGCTTGGATTCCCAGGCAGGTTGATAAATCCTTTGAAATCTAGGTGGAGACCACCACATCCCTACCTCTCTTGCATTTTGCAGACCTGCAGAATTAGCACTACATGGATGTGGAAGCTGCAGAGGCTTATTGCTTGTGCCCTCTAAAGCTGCGGCACAAGCTACACCTGGAGTCACTTGAGCCATGGCTGGAGCAGCCAGGATCCAGGGAGCAGCAATGTATGGATACAGGGAACTCCAGGCCCATCTCACAAAGCCATTCTGCCCTTCTAGATCTGTGCCTTTTCTCCATTGTCCTAACACACAACACTTATCTTTCTTGTTTTCATGCTAATCTTATTAGAAAGTAGTCACTGGGCTACACCCTCAGCAATCTCTCCCAAACTTGCTTTTTTACTCTTAACATGATCAGGCTGTGACTTTTCCAGATTTTTTCGGCTTTGCTCCCCTATAGTTATAAATTCTGTTTTAAATTATTCACTTGCTCCCAGATCTTAGTATAAGCAGGTCAAAGTAACTACACAGCTCCTTCTCTAATTTGTTTAGAAATTTCTTCCAGAAATCCTAGTTCAACATTCTTAAGTTTCACCTTCATAAAACCCTAGAACGTGGACACAATGGAGGCAAGTTCCTTGCTACAGTATAACAAGGATGGCTTTTACTCCAGTTCACAGTAAGATACTCCTCATTTCCATCACACCTTATCAGAATGGTCTTTACTATACATATTTCTATTAGAAATATTAATAGAAAATGAACCAACAACAAAGTTTACAAAGCCACAATATTTTGTTGAAATGGTTAATAAAATTGGTGATCTTAACAAGGATTGACCAAGAAATAAATAAAGAAACACAAATAACCTATAGCAACGAAAGAGTTGATATGATTACAGAGCTCATAGATATTGAAAAGATAATATAATAAATAACTTTATCCTGATAAATATGATTAAGTGGAATGAAAAAAATCTTGAAAAACACAATTTACCAAATCTGACAAAAAAAGAAATAGAAAATTTTAATAGCTCTATAACTTTTAAAGGAATTGAACCTATTACCAAAACCCTTCCACAAAGAAAACTGTAGGCCCTTATGGCTCATCACTGAAATCTATAAATCATCTAAAGAAAAAATAAGGCCAGGCACGGTGGCTCACACCTGTAATCCCAGCACTTTGGGAGGCCGAGGCGGGCAGATCACGAGGTCAGGAGATCAAGACCATCCTGGCCAACGTAGTGAAACCCCATCACTACTAAAAATACAAAAATTAGCTGGGCATGGTGGCGCATGCCTGTAATCCCAGCTACTCAGAAGGCAGAGGCAGGAAATCCCTTGAACCAGGGAGTTGGAGGTTGCAGTGAGCCGAGATCGCGCCACAGCACTCTAGCCTGGCAACAGAGCGAGACTCCATGTCAAAAAAAAAAAAAAAAGAAAAAATAAGTCTTATATAAGGCTTTTTCAGAAAATAAAGGTGGTGATAATACACCCCAGATTGTTTTATGAGGATGGTACAACCCTGATACTAAAATGTGACAGAGATATTACAAGAAAAATTATCACCCAACTTAGCCACATAAAATGAAAAGGCAATAGTTTCACATCTGTTTGCATTTGATAAATGTCTTAAGGACTTGAATGTTATAAATCACTCTACCATAATATGAAACATCCTTTATCAAATATCACAGGAATGATCAATACCTGATGACTGGAGAGGAAAAACAGAAGAGAAATACAAGTTTCTGCATGTCAGCCAAACATAGCTAACATTATTTTACAAAGCATCAGGAATTGCAGTGGCATTGTTGTTAACAGAAACTGAAGGCAGAGACCTTACTGATTTTAGCATACACCATAACTTTTAACATAGTAATGGACTTCTGAGAGCACTAATGTCTCAGCAACTTAATAGGTGCTCCTTCATTTGTTGGATTCTAAAGAATGCCTTGACAAACATTCCCATAATTGAACTGTCATACATATTAAATCCAGATAAGGCTGAGTGGCTTATCGTGAAATAAGAATAATAACTACAAAGTCCTAGAATATCATGCCACTAAATCTTACTAGCAGAGTTCTAAAACAGAAAAATTAATGCATTTACTTAATACAAGACTAGTTACTGTGTAGTCTGTGACTTCTCTCCTTGATATTTTTGAGTCCATTAAAATAATTCCTACTTTAAGACAAAACCTATTGTCAGCAAGTTTTTCCATGTGAAATTGTAAAAATCTTTTCTTAACAACATCTAATTAATTTTTTCCCTAACAATATCTTATTAATTTTTATTACACATCTGAGTATATTTGATGAGTAAAAGGGGAGTCAAATTAACGGTTATGTCTCTTAGGAAGAATGCTAGTATTTCTTCTTTAATCAGCACTTAGTTAAATCCTATTTATTAATTAAACAACTCCCTAAAGAAAACACTCCAGTGCTATCTATTGCTTTTATTCATGAAATACATTTGTAAAAATATTTCCAATGTGTCTGTATTTTCTTCACCCTTAATATAATATCAGAGTGAATACAGTTTTGATGAATTTGGAACTATCTCAATCCTTTGTGATATAGTTTATCTTCATAGATGGCCAAAGGAAGCCATTTTTTTGGAATGCCTTTATCAAATTGCTACTAGATGAAAAATAAATTAATATTCATGCTGATCATGCTGAAGTCTTTGAAGACATTGGCCTGAATAAATAAGGCAAGTCACAGACCCATGCCACTCTAGTATGTTTATTAAAACAATCATACCCTATCAAAAACATAACTCAGCACGTTACCCAGCTAGTAATAATACAGGTCACCTCCTTTAGAGCCAGTAGATGAAACTGTAATCATATCAACTCTTTCATTAATAGCTCTGTAACTTTTAAAGGAATTGACTCTATCACCAAAAGCTTTCCACAGAGAAAACTGTAGGCCCATATGGCTCATCACTGAAATCCATAAATCATCTAAAGAATAAATAATGTCTTACATAAGGCTTTTTCAGAAAATAAAGGTGGAGATAACACACCCCAACTTGTTTTATGAGGATGGCATAACCCTGATACTAAAATGTGAAAGAGACATTATAAGAAAAAGTATCACCCAACTTAGCCACATAAAATAAAAAGGCAATAGTTTCACATCTGTTTGCATTTGATAAATGTTTTAAGGACTTGAATGTTATAAATCACTCTATTATAATGTGAAACATCTTTTATCAAGTATCACAGGAACAGTCAATACCTGACGACCGGAGAGGAAAAACAGAGGAGAAAAACAAGTTTCTGAATGTCTGCGTTGGTGTTATGCATTAAATAATACTACTTTTTCTTGCCTCTTGTTGATATATGCAGAAATCAGTATGCAATATGCCAACCTGCTCTTGCTACACCTATTACTGTGTAACTTATTCTTAAGCAAATTATCCCAATACAATAGGCAGCTCTTTTGCAAGCTTACTTAAAATGCTTTTATTCCTACTCATCCTATGGTCGTATCTTTTTTCCTCTTTTCTCACAAACACATGTTATTAGGCATGTCTTATCTTCTTCATAGTCACTCGAGGGTTTCCGTGTGGTTCTGTGTTTCAGTGACCACTATATATGCAAATGTGCGTGTGTACAAACATAATGTCCTGTCTGCAGTCATCTCTACTTGCCGCTAGAGTTTCTTATGGTTTAATTTCTGTTTTAGTTTAAGTCAAAGATGTGTTGCTCAGATATTCTGGTTATCAACCAGGCAAGTCTATTCTTTTGAGCTACTCATTTTTTCTGTGTAATCTTTCACTTCAGCTGGTTACTTGTTATATCCTTCCAAAAACATCACTTCATCATGCTGCCTTCTACAACTTCTCTAAAATAATTAAAATATTATTTTAATTATTCACCTAAGAATTGGCTTGTTCTCTGTCTTTTCCAAACTCTAGAAAACCAAAGGGAATTTTATCATTAGGAAGCATCTAGAGCAGTGGTTAGTAAACCACGGCCCATGGGCCGTATCCAGCCTGCAGCCTGTTTCTATACAGCTCACAAACTAGGAATCATTTTTATATTTTAAAGGGTTGGGACACAAACAAACAAAATATATTTTATGACACATGAAAATGACATGTAATTCAAATTTCACTGTTCATAAGTAAAGTTTTACTGGAACCTAGCCATGCCCATTCATTTACATATTGTCTATAGCTGTTTTTGCAATACAAGAGCAGAACTGAGATGTTGCAAGAGAACAAACGAAATGACCTGCAAAACCTAAAATATTGACTATTAAGTAAAAGAAAAAAATTTGCCAACCGTTGATCTAGAGAATTAGAAAAATGGAAATTGTTGTTCACAGGTTAAATGATTTCCCCAAGGCCATGGGAAATTATTGCTGAGCCCAGGCAGGAACTTTGATTTCTTTATTCATCCACTGGTGCCCTCCTTGTTGTATCATATGCCAACTATCCATTTAAAAGACATAGTTAACCTTGTAACTGAAAGACAAAGGGAAACTCCATTTCTCGTTGGGTCTTCTGCATTTCCAATGTTAGTCACAAAAAAAACACTGTGGAGGAGATCAATATTTAGATGACTACTGAAATGGATTATCATACAATGAATAATTAACTAGGTAGCAAAGATTATTTATACCCTTACTAATCCTGGGTTTAAAAAAAGTCAATGTTAATTTTAGTTAGAAACAGTTGTATTAATATTATGGTGTTGCACTTCACATATTACTTTTATATACATGTATATTCTTAGAAAAAAACAAGAACCCATTTTCTGGGAAAATTTATCATCTTGCTTTAAAATAAAGAAACAAGTTCTGCTGCCAAGAAGTTTCTCACATATTCCCCCTTGTCAGGATAAATAATTGTTTGATCAAAATAGCAGCTGGCCTAGTGCCCCTGGCTGAGAGAGCTGATTAATGAACTTTAATTAGTAGTTACAACTCTAGAACCACCTAGCAGCCTTCAACCAACCTCTTCCTGATCATCAACCTCCTTTTTCTGCTTTTGCCTTGGAAATAACAACAGTGTCTCCTCTAGACATCCACAGGCCTGTGGGGAGATAGAAGTTCACAGCAGGAATTGCAGTTACTTTCTTGTTTCTCTTTTACTGGACAGAAAAACGAAGAGACTTCAGAGAAAGGATAATGTGGTAACTATCCCTTCATAACTAACCCAAAGTTCTACTGCCCTTTTTCATGAAAATACTTAAAAAAAATCATATGTGAGAAAGGGGAGGGAGGTATCTGTCATCCTTTTCAGAGCCCATCCGTGCTGCTACATTGCCCTGTGGGGCACTCCTTGCTAGCCAGCTTCTGTGGAGGAGTGAAGTTGTTGCTGTCTCAGCTTCAGTGCAAAGTACGTAGGGAAGACAATACTGTCATTTGCCGTTAGCTCTGTAATTCCCTACACCACTAGGCTAGTGAGTGGCTGTGACTTGAAGGTATAGGCATAACTAGAGAGGGTAGGTGGGTGATGAGATATGGCAGGACTTTAATATACTAAATATGACTTTTGCCAGAGTACCAAGAAAAGAGTGACCCTGGCCTGGTGTCTCCATCTGTGGACATATACCAGTTCAGAGCCTTTTCCCCAATCTCAAGTTCACACGGCTCCATCATTCAAGGAGAGATGCTGCTTTATGATGTTGTCAGAGAATAAATTTTCCTTATCACCCTAGCAATACACTACCACTACCCACAAAAATGGCATTTACTTTGGGCCTTCTCTTCTCCTCCTCACTAAGGCAATACATATGATTAGGTAAAAAACAAAAACAAACCAGCATTATCTGTGGCATTGGCAAGAAATGCCTGATGTTGAATTCCCAAAAGTGTCATCAGACATCCCGTTCATAAAGACTAACAGAATGTATTCAAACTCATTGTAGTAAAGCAGAGAGAGTCTTAGTATTGGAGGAAATTTAGAGGATTTAGAATCTGGGCTCAAGAGTTTTCAAAATGGGATGGGTTTAAAGCAGATTTTTTCAAGCAGGAAAATTATTAGAATTGGATAATGTTCATAACACAATAGTTTAGGGTTGGTGAATGCATTGAGATGAGGTGTTGACATGATAAGTAAACCTTTGATAAATGATCTATTTACTGAGGTGAACAGACTTATCTCTGATAAATTGATTTGTAGGAATTTCTTGAAGAAAACAGTAAAGTTGTTTACTGGTTTAGTATCATGTTACAGTGTTTTTTTAATTTTTTGTTTGGTTTGTTTTTAGGAAAAAAAATCAACTAAGGCATGTTGATATAGATGTTTTCAGTTTTCATCAGAATGACCTTTAGTACTCCACGGTATCAAAAAAAAAATAGGTGTGGTATTGACAATCCAAATTTGTAGCTTTGTAGTATTTCTAACAGTATAAGGAAACATGTATATACAAACATACACATTGTTCTAGAGTAAATATTAATTTAGTTGTTAGGGGTTATACAAGCCATAATACTCAGAAAGAAAGATAATTTTTTTTTGCTCAGGTAATACAATTTTTAAAGGTTGTCTGTAATCACAATGGCAGATATAGATTTACATTATTATCCAGATGAGTTTCATTCTCCACCTTATCTCTAGATCAAACCACGTAATTTCCTGGTTTAGATTATTACTAGTAGGTAGTATCTAGCCATGTATCCTGTCCAAAACAGAACTATCTTTTCATTAAAATTCTTAGCAGAGGCTTTGAAGTTAAAATTTTACTTCACTGTAAGCCATATTAAATTCACTAATATTTGAAAAATGAAGGTAAACCATACATGCCTTTATTATATCTAAATTAAAGTCAATCAGTAGGGGTGGCACTTGTTCTAGATAACACAGTTAGTTGCAAATTATTTTATCTTTTCTCCTTTTCTTTGTTTTTCAAACAAATGACTCCAGCCGAGCTTAAAATAGTATTTTTCGTCTGTTTGTTTTTGTTTAACTTTTAAGTTCAAGAGTACCTGTGCAGGTTTGTTATATAGGTAAATTTGTGCCATGGGGGTTTGTTGTACAGCTTATTTTGTCACCCATGTATATTAATCCTCGTACCCATTTGTTATTTTCCTGACCCTCTCCCTCTTCTCACCATCCACCCTCTGATAGGCTCTAGTGTGTCCTGTTCCTCTCTTTGTGTCCATGTATTCTCATCATTAGATCCAACTCATTTGTGAGAACATGCAGCACTTGGTTTTCTGTTCCTGCATTGGTTTCCTAAGGATAAAGCCCTCCAGCTTAATTCCGAGAATTCGTGGAATAAAAAAAATTATGCTAAATTTAATCATTCTGATACTGATTGTTATATATTATTTATTTTAACAAAATGAGAATGTTAAAACTTCATAGTGATTTTTGCAAGTGAAGAAAAGCAGAATATTTTACCCCAAAATACACCTCTTTGACATACATATTTTTAAGCTTACTGCAATTGGGAAGCAGCAGTTACAGAAAAGACTGAGTTTCCCTTTCTTACCTATGGCAGGCTATAAACATTCCTGTAAAAAAGATGCAGGGGGGCTCTGCCTTCTCTTTCCACATGTAGATGGAGATATAAGTTCTCGCTTGCTTATCAGCCCAGAGGTGGCACCAGCAGAGTCAAAGGAATTTGGGAACAGACTTCGACTACTTTTCTGCAGCTTTTCCCACATTTGGGACTCTAAAGCTGCTTGTTATTTCTGTCTTAACGCTTCTAAATTGATTGTTCTTTGTTAAATATGCTATATAAGCAGGAACCCTAAGCCATCATATTATGAGAAACTTTTGAACTGAGCTTTCTCCCATGTGGTGTATACTGCAAACATAGATAAAAATGTCTGTTTTTCTCTTGTTAATCTGTCTTTTGTTACAGAAGTGTTCCCGCTATGCACTTATGGGGTTGAGAAAAGAAGTTATATATTTTCTCCCATTTACAGGGAAAAGTTGTGAATTCAATCAAGAAATATTTATGTATTTACTAATTTCTTACCAGACACTACACACTAGGATGGATACAAGAGCTTTCAAAATGGGGTAAAGAAAACAAAAACCATAAATTACTTTTAAAAATAACTTTTAAGCCAATAAATGAGAGAAATACATAAACTCTTGTAGTACAATGGAATAATCTAATCATGTTTATGTAAAGATGTTTTGGAAATGTCTAAATCCATTTATGTTAAATTTGGATATGAATAGGGCCAGATTATAGAAATATAATGTTTTTGTCTGTCTAATATGTGCCAAGCATTTTATATTATTTTATTTAAACATCACTACAGGCTGTAGAAATTCAATGTTTATCCCAATTTTGTAGATGAGGAAATTAATGCTTATAAATATTAGAAATACCAAAGTCACAACAACTAGTAAGCAGTCAAGACTGGCTTGGAATCCAGTTCTTTTTGGTTCCAAATTATTTACTATTTTCAGTATACTGAGCATCTCCAGGAAACACAGATCTGAATTCTGGATTTCAGGCAGGAGATATTGAGAGGTGACAACATGCTAGCAGCCCTCGCTCATTCTCAGCATCTCCTTGGCCTTGGTGTCCACTCTGGCCATGTTCAAGGAGCCTTTCAGCCTGTTGCTGCACTGTGGGGGGCCCTCTCTGGGGCTGGCCAAGACCAGAGCTGGCTCCATCTGCTTGCTGGGAGGTGTGGAGGGAGAGGCGCGGGTGGGAGCCAGGGAACTGGGTTCCGGGTGGGTGCAGGCTCAGTGGGCCCTGCACTGGGTGCAGCTGGCTGGTGCCTACTGGGCTTGATTGGGGGGTGAGCTCCCTCTGGGCTGCTGGAGTGCCTGGGCCAGGTGCTGCAAAGTCCCACAGTGAGTGCCATTGAGAGGTGAAGCTGGCTGGGCTTCTGTGTTGGGTAGGGACCTAGGGAACTTTTCTGTCTAGCTAAGGGTTTGTAAACACACCAATCAGCACTCTGTGTCTAGCTAAAGGTTTGTAAATGCACCAATCAGTGCTCTGTCAAAACGGACCAATCAGCTCTCTGTAAAATGGACCAATCAGCAGGATGTGGGTGGGATTGGATAAGGGAATAAAAGCCGGCCACCCAAGCCAGCAGCAGCAACCCACTTGGGTCCTCTTCCACACTTTGGAAGCTTTGTTCTTTCGCTCTTCACAATAAATCTTGCTGCTGCTCACTCTTTGGGTCTGCGCTGACTTTATGAGCTGTAACACTCACCGTGAAGGTCTGCACCTTCACTCATGAAGGCAGCGAGACCAACCACGAACCCACCAGAAGGAAGAAACTCCAGAGACATCTGAACATTTGAAGGAACAAACTCCGGACACACCATCTTTAAGAACTGTAACACTTACCACAAGGTCCACAGCTTCATTATTGAAGTCAGTGAGACCAAGAACCCACCAATTCCGGACACATTTTGGCAACCCTGGTGGAACTATCGCCTATAACCAAGCAGTGAAACTATCGCAAACCAGTGAGACTATCGCCTATCGCCAAGCGGTAAGACTATAGCCTATCACCAAGTGGTGAGTACCATCGGACCCCTTTCACTTGCTATTCTGCCCTATTTTTCCTTAGAATTCGGGGCCTAAATACCAGGCACCTGTCAGTCAGGTAAAAGCAATTAGTGCAGCTGCCGGACTAAAGACACGTGTGTCAGGCTTTCTGGAAAGGGGCTCTCTAACAACCCCCAGCTCTTCGGAGTTGGGAGCATTGGATTGCCTGGAATCAGCTTCCTGCTTTTCCTGTACTTCTGGGCTAAGCTGAGGGTTGACAGAGAGGAAAGCCATTCAGCTCCGGGGTCCCAACAACAAGTTGGTTGTCCCTGTGGCCATGAGCGGAACTCTCAAAGTCATGTTGCCCAAGCGAGACTTGCCCATCTATCCAATCTGTCCTGACCCTTGGCCCCTGGGTCCTAACGCCTGCCAGACAAACTTCCTCTTGCCTCTCTTCTCCGAGGCCAGTCCCACTTCTGAAAAACCACTCCCTGTCTCTGGTGCTTTTCTAGTTTCTCCTGTAAGAATGATTTCTAGTATAAACTACAGGACTCTGTTACCTTCTTTAGGCACCCAGGCTCACCAATCAGAAAGACATAATTTTTGCCCAAAGCCCCATTGTAGGGGATATTATCTGGAATTTTAGGATCCCTCCTCAGACTAGCAGGCCTGAGCTAGGCCTAAAGCTAGGATATGGGGAGCCTCAGAAATTGTGTCCTTCCTATTCATATAAGTAAGGACAAAAGCCATCACTCTTCTAACTCTGGAGCTCCCTTCCCTCCCTCAGGGTATGGCCCTCCACTTCATTCTGGGGGCATAACAACTTTATAGGACACGGGTAAGGTCCCAACACTAACACGAGAATACTTAGGACTCTCACAGGTTTTCGAGAATGCATCAGTAAGGACCCTAAATACGACTTTTCTCAGTCCTCTTTGTGGTCTAGGAGGACAGGCAAGGGTGCAGGTTTTCGAGAATGCTTCAGCAAGGGCCACTAAATCCAACCTTCCTCAGTCCTCCTTGTGGTCTTGGAGGAAAACTAGTGTTTCTGCTGCTGCGTCAGTGAGTGCAACTCTTTTGATCAGCATAGTCTAAGGACTGTTGCGGGTTCTTGGGCAGGGGTTGTTTCTGCTGCTGCGTCAGTGAGTGCAACTATTCCGATCAGCAGGGTCAAGGGACTGTTGTGGGTTCTTGGGCAGGGGGAGAAACAAAACAAACCAAAACCATTTTTGTCTTCAGATGGGAAACACTCAGGCATCAACAGGCTCACCCTTGAAATGCATCCTAAGCCATTGGGACCAATTTGACCTGCAAACCCTGAAAAAGAGGCAGCACATATTTTTCTGCATTATGGCGTGGCCCCAGTATTCTCTCTCTGATGGGGAAAAATGGCCACCTGAGGGAAGTACAAATTAAAATACTATCCTGCAGCTTGACCTTTTCTCTAAGAGGGAAGGCAGATGGAGTGAAATACCTTATGTCCAAGCTTTCTTTTCACTGAACGAGAATACACAACTATGCAAAGCTTGCAATTTACATCCCACAGGAGGACCTTTCAGCTTACCCCCATATCCTAGCCTCCCTATAGCTCCCCTTCCTATTAATGATAAGCCTCCTCTAATCTCCCCCACCCAGAAGGAAATAGGTAAAGAGATCGCCAAAGGACCAAAAAACTCCCCAGGCTATTGGTTCTGTCCCCTTCAAGCTGTAGGGGGAGGGGAATTTGGCCCAACCCAAGTACATGTCCCCTTCTCCCTCTCTGAATTAAAGCAGATCAAGGCAGACCTGGGGCAGTTTTCAGATGATCCTGATAGGTACACAGATGTCCTACAGGGTCTAGGCAAACCTTCGACCTCTCTTGGAGAGATGTCATGCTACTGTTAGATCAAACCCTGGCCTTTAATGAAGAGAATGAAGCTTTAGCTGCAGCCTGAGAGTTTGGAGATACCTGGTATCTTAGTCAAGTAAATGATAAAATGGCAGCTGAAGAAAGGGACAAATTCTCTACTGGTAGCAAGACATCCCCAATATGGATCCCCACTGGGACCTTGACTCAGATCACGGGGACTGGAGTTGTAAACATCTGTTGACCTGTGTTCTAGGAGGACTAAGGAGAATTAGGAAAAAGCCCATGAATTATTCAATGATGTCCACCATAACTCAGAGAAAGGAAGAAAATCCTTCACCTTCCTTGAGTGGCTACAGGAGGCCTTAAGAAAATATACTCTCCTGTCACCCAAATCACTCCAGTGTCAACTGATTCTAAAAGATAAGTTTATTACCCAATCAGCCACAGATATCAGGAGAAAGCTCCAAAAGTAAGCCCTGGGCCCTGAACAAAATTTGGAGAAATTATTAAACCTGGCAACCTCGGTGTTCTATAATAGGGACCAAGAGGAACAGGCCCAAAAGGAAAAGCGAGATCAGAGAAAGGCTGCAGCCTTAGTCATGTCCCTCGGAGAAAGGCCGCAGCCTTAGTCATGTCCCTCAGACAACAAACCTTGGTAGTTCAGAAAGGACAGAAAATGGAGCAGGCCAATCACCTGGTAGGGCTTGTTATCAGTGTGGTTTACAAGAACACTTTAAAAAAGATTCTACAATGAGAAACAAGCCATCTCCTCGTCCATGTCCACTATGCCGAGGCAATCACTAGAAGGTGCACTGCCCCAGAGGACAAAGTTTCTCTGGATCAGAAGCCCCCAGCCAGATGATCAAATAACAGGACTGAGGGTGCCTGGGGCAAGCACCAGTTCATGTCATCACCCTCACTGAGCCCCAGGTACATTTAATCATTGAGGACTAGGAAATTGACTTCCTCCTGGACACTGGTGTGGCTTTCTCAGTGCTAATCTCCTGTCCTGGATGACTGTCACCAAGGTCCGTTACCATCTGAGGAATCCTGGGACAGCCTGTAATCAGGTATTTCTCCCACCTCCTCAGTTGTAATTGGGAGACTTTGCTCTTTTCACATGCCTTTCTTGTTATGCCTGAAAGTCCCACACCCTTATTAGGGAGGGACGTATTAGCCAAAGCTGGAGCTATTATCTACATGAATATGGGGAACAAGTTACCCATTTGTTGTCCCCTACTTGAGGAGGGAATCAACTCTGAAGTCTGGACATTGGAAGGACAATTTGGAAGAGCAAAAAATGCCCACCTAGTCCAAATCAGGCCCTATCAGTGCCCCTCAAAGCTCAAGTCCATCAGCGCAGGGCCATACAACTAATACCCCTACTTATAGGGTTAGGAAGGGCTACTGCTACAGGAACCTGAATAGCTGGTTTATCTACTTCATTATCCTACTACCACACACACTCAAAGGATTTCTCAGACAGTTTGCAAGAAATAATGAAATCTATCCTTGCTCTACAATCCCAAATAGACTCTTTAGCAGCAGTCACTCTCCAAAACCGCCAAGGCCTAGACCTCCTCACTGCTGAGAAAGGAGGCCTCTGCACCTTCTTAGGGGAAGAGTGTTGTTTTTACACTAACCAGTCAGGGATAGTACAAGATGCCACCAGGCATTTACAGGAAAAGGCTTCTGAAATCAGACAATGCCTTTCAAACTCTTATACCAACCTTGGGAGTTGGGCAGCATGGCTTCTCCCCTTTCTAGGTCCCATGGCAGCCATCTTGCTGTTACTCACCTTTGGACCCTGTATTTTTAACCTGCTTGTCAAATTTGTTTCCTCTAGAATCAAGGCCATCAAGCTACAGATGGTCTTACAAATGGAGCCCCAAATGACCTCAACTAACACCTTCTACTGAGGACCCCTGGACTGACCCACTGGCCCTTCCACTGGCCTAAAGAGTTCCCCTCTGGAGGACACTACAACTGCATGGCCCCTTCTTCACCCCTCTCCAGCAGGAAGTAGCTAGAGCAGTCATCGGCCAGATTCCCAACAGCAGTTGGGGTGTCCTGTTTAGAGGGGGGATTGAGAGGTGACAATGTGCTAGCAGCCCTTGCTCACTCTCGGCACCTCCTTGGCCTCGGCGTCTGCTCTGGCCATGCTCAAGGAGCCCTTCAGCCTGCCGCTGTGCTGTGGGGGCCCCTCTCTGGGGCTGGCCGAGGCCGGAGCCAGCTCCCTCTGCTTGTGGGGAGGTGTGGAGGGAGAGGCGCAGGCAGGAGCCGGGGCTGCACGCAGCACTTGCGGGCCGGCGCGGGTTCCAGGTGGGTGTGGGCTCCGTGGGCCCCACACTTGGCACAGCTGGCCGGTGCTTGCTGGGCTTGATTGGGGGATGAGCTCCCTCTGGGCTGCCGGAGTGCCTGGGCTAGGTGCCGCAAAGTCCCACAGCAAGTGCCATTGAGAGGTGAAATCGGCTAGATTTCTGTGTTGGGTGGGGACCTGGAGAAGTTTTCTGTCTAGCTAAGGGTTTGTAAATGCACCAATCAGCACTCTGTATCTAGCTAAAGGTTTGTGAACACACCAATCAGTGCTCTGTCAAAACGGACCAATCAGCTCTCTGTAAAATGGACCAGTCAGCAGGATGTGGTGGGGCCAGATAAGGGAATAAAATCAGGCCACCTGAGCCAGCAGTGGCAACCCATGCGGGTCCCCTTCCACGCTGTGGAAGCTTTGTTCTTTCGCTCTTCGTGATAAATCTTGCTGCTGCTCACTCTTTGGGTCCACGCCGCCTTTATGAACTGTAACACTCACCACGAAGGTCTCCAGCTTCACTCCTGAAGCCAGTGAGACCACGAACCCACCAGAAGGAAGAAACTCCGGACACATCTGAACATCTGAAGGAACAAACTCCAGACACACCATCTTTAAGAACTGTAACATTCACTGTGAGAGGCCGCCACTTCATTCTTGAAGTCAGTGAGACCAAGAACCCACCAATTCCGGAAACAATATTAGTAAATTATTACACTACCAGAACCAGGAGAGTGATAAATTGAAAGCAAAATTTTAGAAAAGTAATCTGAGCGGAATTTTGGGAATCAGGTAATAATATATAGAAGCAGAGAATTCAAATAGCTTGCTGAGATATCAACATAAAAAGGGCTTAGGCTAGAATAGTAACAGCTAATAAAAATTAACATGACCAACTACTATATACCGCATTTTGTGCTGGGCATTTCACAATGACTTTCAGGATAAAGTTATGAGGTAGGTGATATTATCCCCATATTACTGTCTAGAGGTTAAGCAACATGACAAGGTCACATAGCCAATAAATAGGAAAATTATGATACAAACCCAGATCTTTTGGTTCTGAAAACTGAAATCTTAACCACTATGTTATAGTAAGATTAGAGAAGAAATGTCAAATATAATATTTTGGAGAATCTTTTGATAACAAAATAGGGAAAGAGAATGTGCTTGAAAATATTAAGCAGAAGTTATCAGCGCCAAAGACAGATCAGATGACAAAACTAGACCCTGATGCAGAATGCCCACCTCCTACAAATAATTGCTTCTGTCTTGTTTCCCATCACCATTGATATCATCACTGCCACTGTGCATCCAGTAGCACCTATACTCTCATCTTCATACTTCTTTCGATATTCTTCTATTTACTCCCTTCCATCAATGCTTCCCTACCTTATAAACCCTTCCACTCCGTTGGAGGACTAATGGACACACACATATCGATGGTTCCCGGGAATAATATAATGAGTTTTGTGTTTCTCTTTTTGTGTGGTATTGCTGTTCTAAAAACTACAGATATCAGCGTTTTTACAAACTCAATGTAGATTGATGCCTAGAAAATGATATCCTCTTCTGTTCCCACCATTCTTCTCCAAACCCTATCCCATCCTTGAAATACTGCTCTACGATCAGTATGTTCCCCTATATTCTGTGTCTTCTCTGTAAATTCCCTCCAGTTCCTTTGTCCCAACTGACACTTCAAAATCTTCTGAGGATCTGAGGAGATTGCTTTCTTTGTAGCCTTCTCAAGCAGAGGTTTTCTTTTTTTCTTCCACACTAGCCAGTTCTACCCAATCTGACTTTATAATTCCTGATCCACCAATTTTGCTTTCTACATCTACATGTCTATCAGCATTTTTATTGAATTCAATATCCAAGAGGAAGACCTGTTCAACAGGCTGGTAATGCATGATTTGCCCTCTTCATTTTAAATAACATTTACTGCCATCTCCATCTCAACAAATCATCCGCATGGTCACATCCTGTGGTAGCACTCCTCACACGGGGCACCAGCTGCCAGGGTCTGCCTGCAGACCTTGACCCAGCAACGGATGAATAAAGTACACTGACACACAGATATTCTGCTTTGCCAGTCCAGCTGAGTGTCCAAGCCATTCACAAACTCCCTGCTGAGTATTGTAAACAGTTGCAACTATGGCCCGATCAGCTAATGAGACTCACATTTATTCAGTAAGATTAATTAACAAAGGCTTGAGTCAATACAATTAGAGGGTAATTGACATTGTGGACTTCCGAGTAAAAAGCACTTAAGCACCTGTGGTACATCAAAGGTTAGTCTTAAGACCACATGAGTAAACAAGCTAGCTAGATAACTACCCCCACATTCCTTTGTTACTACTCTACCTTATTTAACTAAAGGTTAAGATCAAGTTGTCTTCAACCATATCTGTTACCAAGGTTATGCAAACTTCTCGGCCTTCCAAGAAGATTTGTGTCTATCTCTGTAACTATCTGTAATATTTTCCCCACCAGCCTCACTGAACCCCAACAACATCCTAGATGCTTCTCTTCTAGAAACTATGCCAACTACAGCATCTGTATTTCAACCATAATGCTTTATAAGGATTGTCTTTCACTTTTCTATCTCACTTGTGAAAATACCGTTGCTGCAATAATTACTCAACTTCACTGAGGACCAATTCCTTGACCTCACGATTTTCTCATTACCATACTGTCTCCTTGTATATTAGTTTTCCTTTTAAACCACATTAGATTATATGGTTCTACACTACCATCACTCATTTAAAAAACTTGTTTGCAAATATCCTTAATTTCTCTACATCTGCCACTTTCTGTGGTAATTCTCTGACAAACCAAATTTTTAATGAGTCATTCACCTTCTAACATGAAGACAGAAGAAACTTCTGTGGCTGGAAAGAAATATCACATGAGTAAGCTGACTGGTTTTTACTTAAAGAGACCATCATGAGCTTTAAGTGGGCATGGGCAGTTGTATTCTAATGAGGAAATAGAAACAGTCAGAAAAGAACTTTCTTGTTTTCTTCCAGCCAAATCTATAAAATGGCCTTAATCTGCATCTATCTGAAACTTTTTGCAGTGTATTTTCCATCACTAATCCCAGCATACAGGTTTCAAAGAATTTCTACAGCACTGAAAAAAGACAAACCATGCCAAATAGTGGGAGGAAAAGCTACCTTATTCCAAAAAATGTTAGTATCAGAACTCAGGTTTCATTAAGTACATTGATACCTAGAAAAAAAGACTCTCTTGCAGCTTTCTGTGGCCATATGACTTTTGTTCAATGAAATATTAAGCACTGTGTTGTATCTCCAGAAAGTCCCCATTTTGCTTTTCTCTTCTTTGTTCTTATTTTTGTGCTGTCATGAAAGCGATTTCAGGAGCTTCAGAATCCATCTAATACCATGAAGTAACCGTGAAGAAACCATATGCAAGGGCTACAGAGGAGAAAGAAGAAAGCCTGGCCTCTAATCACACTGTGGATATGCTTCCACTATCCAAATCTGGATTTCTTTTGCATAAAACGAGATAAATTTATATGTTGTTTAAACCGCTTTTTGTTTGTTTTTAATTTTTCTGTCATATGCATACATCAAAATTCATAAATGATGTGGTTTACCTGTAAATATCAAGAATATGCAATACAGGCTGGGGTACAGTGGCTCATGCCTGTAATCCCAGCATTTTGGGAGACTGAGGTGGGCAGATTATTTGAGGTCAGGAGTTCGAGGCCAGCTTGAGCAACATGGCAAAATTCTGTTTACAAAAATACAAAAAAATTAGCCTGGCGTGGTGGTGCATGTCTGTGGTCCCAGCTACTAGGGAGGCTGAGGTGGGAGGATCTCCTGAGCCTGGGAGGCAGAGATTGCAGTAAGCTGAGATCCCGCCACTGCACTCCAGCCTGGGCAACACAGTGAGACCCCATGTCAATATATATATACATATATGAATATTTTTTTAAAAAGAAAGAATATACAAGTTTAAAACTTACCTGGTAATAAGGGATAAATGTCATGTAATATAATAATTTCTTTCTATACAATTAAGCCTGAGTTTTGATAATTTTTTGGTTATTCTCCCATCAAAAAAGAAGAAAATACAAAGCTTAGCAGTTCATTTTCATGATCTCAATCCTAAAGCAAAGAACTATTTTCCAACATTGTCCTTATAAGTGTCTAAAATCACAAAGTGAATGAAAATTGTGTCAGCAAATTTTGAGAGTAGTTGAAATAATAACAAATTTTCTAATTAAGTGCATTAATAGGCTAAAATTACTTAGACAAACAAGGAAATATTTTCTTTTATATGTCTTATGAAATCATCAACCATATGATGCTAATTAAACACAAAAATGGAGCTGGGACTTTATTTTGTAAATTAACATTTTATATTTCAATAGCTTTCGGGGTACAAATACTTTTGGTTTCATAGATGAATTGTATAGTGGTAAAGTCTGAGATGTTAGTGTACCCAAGGGATTTTATTTTTTAAATTAGGTTTTTGTTAGACAATTGCTATAACAATCTAATGTATTTATTTTTATATTTTAAAGAATTGGCAAATAATAGCTGTGAAAAATTACTCTTTGTTTCCTCTTTAAACATGAATTTGCATTCTACCCTTACAATGGCAGGACATTACTACAACATAACAACATTATCATTTCCTAATTTCTATTTATAAAACACTTACTATGTGCCAAGAGTATCTAATATACTATTTCATGCTAACCTGTCTACAACATAGAAGAAACTTAATAAACTATAGTTGACTTAACTGATCTTCACAAGAAGCCTTACACATTTGGGTTACATTTATTCACTCACTAAGGGGAAGATCTGAGCCTTAACATGGGGAAGATCTAAGTAAGATTATATGATTGAATAAAGGTACGTATTTGGAAAAGAAATCACAGGTCTTGGATCAGACCTCAAGTCTGCTTGAGAGTGGCCTATGCCCATGTCATTCCTACTATTTCTGAAATCCTCATCACTTTGAATCAGAATTTAAAACAAGTATGGGTGTTTCTACTTAATTTTAAGTGAGTAGATATGATAGAATACTAACTAGAAGTTATCTGATGTGCCCATATTTCATTTGTTCTCTTAGCAGTTGCGACAATGAAGTGAAAGAATTAACACATAAAATAGTCAGATTATACCAGAATTACTTAAAAAAAAAAAAAAAATCACATCCAGACGGGTGTGGTAGCTGACACCTCTAATCCTAGCACTTTGGGAGGTCGAGGCAGGCAGATGACCTGAGATCAGGAGTTTGAGACCAGCCTGGCCAACATGGTGAAACTTTGGTTTTCGGTTCCTGCATTAGGAGCTTGTCTCTTCTAAAAATACAAAACTTAGCAGGGGTTGGTAGCAGGCACCAGTAATCTCAGCTGCTTGGGAGGCTGAGACAGGACAATCCCTTCAACTCGGGAGGCAGAGGTTGCAGTGTGCCAAGATCGCGCCACTGCACTCCAGCCTGGGTGACAGAGAGACTCGAGTCAAAAAAAAAAAAAAATAATAACAACAGTGATTGAATTTTAGAATTATCATTTTCAAATTGTGCTTTTAGTTGGCTGTCCAAGAAAAACCTGGTGAAAAATATTTCTTTTTTCTTGTATTTCTTTAGTAGTTTATTTCTACATAGTAGCATAACAAAAGAAATCTCTCTCTTTAGGGTTTTTCCTCTAAAATTGTATGAAGACTATCTGACCTTACAGTTCACAAGGTTAATGATTTGATCATAATTTGTTAAAGTTAATTAATTACACTCTAATGCCTCCTGAAAGGCATTACTTGGCTTTCTCACACTAATTTAGCCAAAAAATAGAAATATTTTGTTCAATTGTCTAGCTAAACAGTACAGAAAGATATGTTAAAATAAGCATATCTGACTAACTTACTTTCTTTGCTTTTATTATTTTTTATTTTTTAAAGTTGGATTTGTTTCAGCTTTTTTTATAGACAAATAGCTGAGTGCCACTGTGATTCTTCTACAAAGTTTATAGACTGAATATGACTTTTAGAAAAATGCTATTATTCTAACATCACCTTTCTATTATAAATAATTTGTGCTATTTTTCAAGGTAAAGCTAACAAATATTGTTAACCTGTAACTGTCTAGATATTTAAGTTGGTCTAGATGTATATGTTGTGTGTATGTGTGTGTATTAATTTACCTCTAAATAAAGCTTTCATCACATTATTAACTATGCAGTATTTTCATTTTGATATTTTTCCATAGTCTATAATTTTTAAATATCTTTGATCCAAGATTTTAGTGAGCATTTTTTTAGGATATCAAATAGTTAGAGTTTTTGTTTTTGTTTGTTATTCTAAAACTAGAATATTAAATTATAATTTTATTACATCTGTGCATTTACATCTATTGATATGATAATATTAAAGTGTAAATGTAGTGAATAAATTTTTTGGATTTTATAATATTAAACCATATTTTTTTTTTTTTTTTTTTTTTGAGACAGAGTCTTGCTCTGTCACCCAGGCTGGAGTGCAGTGGCGCAATCTTGGCTCACTGCAAGCTCCGCCTCCCGGGTTCACGCCATTCTCCTGCCTCAGCCTCTCCAAGTAGCTGGGACTACAGGCGCCCGCCACCACACCCGGCTAATTTTTTGTATTTTTAGTAGAGACGGGGTTTCACCGTGGTCTCGATCTCCTGACCTCGTGATCCGCCCGCCTCGGCCTCCCAAAGTGCTGGGATTACAAGCGTGAGCCACCACGCCCGGCCAATATTAAACCATATTTGCCTTTTTCTGGCATAAACCTAATTTGATCATAATGTCTCTTTTTTATATGCAGTGTTGGTTTGTGTTTATTGGTAATTTGAGGGATTTGACATCTTTATTCATGAGTGAAAAGAACTTTTAAGTTTTGCTTATCATACTATTCCTGTTGGTTCTGTTGTGAAATTATTAAACATCATAAAATGAGAGAAAGTTTTCTACTTTTTCTATTCTTAGAAGTTTTTTTTAAGAATTGAATGATTTGCTCTTGGAAATTTTGGATGACCAGTAAAACTGTTCAAGTTTCTTGTTTTCTTTAGAGGAAAATTTTAATTGTTAATATAATGGCCTGCTATTTTTATTGTCTTTAGTGGTACCTGGAGACTATTACTTGTTTTCATTATCTTAAATTCCCACGTAAAAAGGTGAAAGCTGATGATGCCAAAGCTTTTAATACTTTAAATGTGCTAGCCCTTATGGAAAAAATGAAAAAGTTCTTTAGGCTGAGAGGAAGCTATTAATTTATTAATGGCTTGCCCTTTGGAAAAATCAGCTTTCCAAGTGGAAATATATAGCATATATATGATATGTAATTCTGTATTTCCTACACATTCCAATATTTTATCAACTTCATCAACTCAGAATTTATAACTGCCTTTTTATCCATGTATAACTTCCAGATAAAATTAGTAACAACATGCGTCTTCCTAACCTGAAACAACCATACCTTGCACAACCAAAGACATGTTTTTCCTCCTCCCCCAATGGGAAACACAAGGTCTCATACTCTACTTTATTCATGTCTGGTTGATATTTATTTATCTTCTAACTCAACCACAGATCTTCTTTTATATGTTGCCAAAATATATAAAACAGGGGCTTTTGGCCATTGGACAATAGGCGATATAAAACTGTGGTCTGTGATAGAAGAAAAATATACACGATGACTCATTTGATTTCCTCAGCTTACCATCTAGTGTTTGTTTTCAGGCCACAGCACAAGGAGGGAGAACACAACAGAGCCTGGCAATCTTAATGAGTAGAAGGGAAATAACCCAATATTTGAGGAGGATAAGGAGCTAGAATTTCGTATCAGAATATCAGAGAGGCTGGAACTGCACACAGAGTGAGTTCTAGAAATCTACATAAGGGTTTCCTGCATAAGTACTGATCAGTATCTTCACAAGAGGAAATTACCGAAGATTGGAGGGAAAAAACAACAACAAAAAAAAAAAAAAAAGAAAAAGAAAAAAAAAAAAAACACCAGGAAGTAATAGGCCAACTAATTTCTGGAGCACAACAGGACTGGGGATTATTTTGTGTTCCCATCAGACAGCAATCAGAATCACAATATGTATAATGTACAGCAATCAGAATCATACTATATTCAATGTATTTGATCCAAAAAAGTTAACAGGTATGCAAAGAAACAGAAATATATTATTAATAATTCAGAGGAAAAAATCAATCAACAGAAGACCCACAAAAAATGGGGCAATAAAATTAAAAAATAAAAATGTTAAAATAGCTTTTAAAATATGCTCCATATGTTCAACAAGATAGAGGGAAATACAATCATGATGAGGAAAGAAATGGAAGATATTTAAAAATCTAAAGTAGGAAGATATTAATAGCAGATTAGACACTGCAGAAGATCAGTGATGTTAAAGACATAGCATGGAAACATTTCAAAGTGATATAAGAAAAAATAATTAACACCTCAAGGATTAAAAAGCGTATCAATTACATTATCAAGTAGCCTAACAAACATAATTAGAGGTCTAGAAAAACGGGAAAGTATGGAAAAGATATTTTAAGAATTAATGCTGATAATTTTCTAAATTTGATATAAAATATAAATTTGCATGTCCAAGAAGTTCAGCAAATCCCAAGGGGTATTAACACAAAGAAAACTTCGCCAAGGGACATCACAAATTGCTTAAAACCAGTGATGAAAAGAAAAATCTTAAAAACGGCCAGAGAAAAAGAAACATTTTATACAGAGAAGCATGGATAATAACAAACTAATGCAAGCCATAGGACCATGAAACAACAGTCTTAAAGTACTTAAGAAAAAAGTCCACCCACAATTCCTTAGATGCAAAAATATCTTTCAACAATGAAGGGGAAATTTTTCATACATACAAAGATAGTGAGATTAATCTCCAGCAGATATGCATGTCAAACACTATTAAAGGAAATTCCTAGTGTATCAGTTTGCTAAGACTGCCATAACAAAATATCATAGACTGAGTGGCTTAAACAATAGAATTTATTTTCTAACAGTTCTGGAGGCTGGAAGTCCAAGACCTAGCTGTCAGCAGGTTTGGTTTCTTCTAATACTTCTATCTTGGCTTCCAAAATGGCCACCATCTTGCTGTGCCACCACACAGCTTTTTCTCTGTGTGCATACATCTCTGGCATTTCTGTTTCTATAAGGACACCAATCATATTAGATTAGGTCCCGCTCATTGACTTCATTTAAACTTAATTACCTCTTTGAAGGTCCCATCTCCAGCTATAGTAATGACACAGGATCCTTTGGGTGCCACTTTGCCAGCCAGAAACCTCTGTGGCTGGTGGTGCTTCTGCTCAAGTTTCACTCATATCCGCTGGGCTTACTGCACCCACTCAGCCCGACAGCTGCACTCAGCCCACATTACCAGCCTAGATCCCATGCCCACTGAGGGTGAGCAAGGCACACAGCAGTGAAGGGCATGTGAGTGAGTGAGCGCAGGGTCTGGCCACAGCACACAGCCAAGAGTGCCAGCTACTGTGGTGAGGTGGGCAGCTCCATGTGCTGGCACAGGTTCAGGCTTTGTGTGAGGCTGCAGCTGGACCAGGAGTACCACAAATGGCTTCTGCCTTAGGCGCTGGCATCTGGATGAGGTGAACATAGTAGTGCCTGAAAACTTGGAGATGCCAGCAACCATGGAGCCCCAGCATTTCACAGCTTGTTCATTTCTTCTGTCCTCAGTGTGGCAAATGGGGTGGGGGGAGTGTGTTTCAGCTTGTTAGTATTACAGTTGGTTTGGTCCCACTGCCCCACTCTGGCCCAGGTCTCCTGGGCTGGCCCAGCCCTGCTGCCACTTCCTGTCATGTGGGGTGGCCGCCTGGCACTGTCAGAGAGCAGGACGGGTACAGTGTTACAGTTCCTTTCCCTTGTTCTGTTCGGCAGATTCCGGGTCCTTGTCCCAAGAAGAATGAGGTTACATGGACAACCAGAGAGTAAGCAAGGCAGAGAAGAGTTTTACTGAGTGACAGAACAGCTCTCAGTGGAGAGGGGACTCAAAGTGAGTAACCCCTACCTGAAGGCAGGTAGTCCCAACATGTGGCTGAGTCTGGGGTTTTTATGGATTCAGCATGGGGGAGTGCATACTGATTGATCCATTTGGTAGGCTAAAAGGCATTGAGGAAGTTCTCAATCCAGGTTGTGGATACTACCTGGGACTGGCAGCCCAGTTTGCAGGCTTCAGGCTGTCTTCTGGCTTGAAGGTTGGGTTTCACCAGGGACCTGCCCCTGTCTACCTAGGAATTTGTCTGTTTCCTGCAACTGTCAATAACATTCTGATATGTACTGGGAGTTAGAACGTCAATATATACAACTGGGTGGGGGCGGGTAGTGAAGCAAAATTCAGTCCAAAGACTTAGGGAATAGGAAGATGTTACCAGAGTGAAAATGGGATCTAAACACACACACACACACACACACACACACACGCACACACACAATTAGCAATGGTAAAAATATAAATAAACATACAAGAGTTTTTCTTCTCATTATTTGATCTATGTAAAAAATATTGATAGCTTAAAAATAACAATTTACTGTGTACTTTATAATATATATATAGAAGTAAAAAGTATTACAGTAGTACCATGAAAGGCAGAGGAGAAAAATGAAAATATACTGTTATGAGGTTCTTATGCTATATGCAAAGTCATATAATATTATTTGAAAATAAATTGTAATAATATGAAATTATTATATTGTAACCCATTGGCCAACCGAAAAATAAAAAAGATAAAGTGAATGAGCCATTTGTGATGATAAAATGGAATGACAAAATAGACCCAATCTAAAGAAGTAAAACAAAGATAAGAAATGAACAAAGAATAGATGAGACAAATAGAAAACAAATAGCAGGGTACTAGATATAAATCTAATAATATCGATAATTACATGAATTATAAATAGTCTAAACACTCCAATTACAAGGCAGAGATTTTCAGATTGGATAAAAACAGACCTGTGTGGTTCACAAAATATATTCACTTAGAACATACAGACAAGTAGATTAACAGTAAAAAGGTGGCCAATGTATGTGTATATATATATATATATGTATAAGCAAATACTAAAAAAGTTTTAAAAAGAAAACACGCTGGGAGACCTCTGCCTCCAAATACGATGAGTAACGGGGCCTGGATGTACTGTTATCACCTTTAACAATGGAAAAAACAATGTTTTTCAGACATGGAGCATCAAAAATTTCAGAATACTCATTCCTAACAATGGGGAAACAAATAAGGTAAGCCCCATGCTTATCCTAGTTTACTGCCTGGAGAAAATTTCCATGCCATGGAGGAGGGAGAATGGAGCCAGGTACAGCCTGCAGTCTCTTTGAGTTGAAGTGATGAAGTTAGAATTCAGGCAGGGAGAGGAGGCAAGAAGTCTAGAACTAACCAGAAGGGATACTAGAGAGCAGATAGCTTCAGAAAGTGAGGGCTACAGAGACCTGCAAAGGAACACTGAGCCTTCAGCTGAGTTCTAACCAATGCACATGTGTGAAGAAATTACCCAAACCAGGTAATTTGTAATTAAGAATTCATCTGAAAATTTCTAGGGTAATCATTTCAAAAATGATATTAAAAAGGAGAAAATAAAGATACTTCAAAAATTAGTAATAAGATACACTGAATAATACAAATGAAAGAAAGGAGAGTAAGGAGACAAAAATAGATGTGGTAATTAGATTAAAAACATAATGAGATAATCCACTTAAACCCAAATGTAATCAGTAATTCCTTACATAGAAATAGAGAAAACACTTTTATTAAGACAAAACTTCCTACTTCCAGAACACTTCCTTCTGACACACTAGATGTGTGGAGTTTTTGTCCCACACTGAAAATTCTCTAATACCAGCCACACATCCTACGATTCAATTGAATTCTGGTACTAACCTGAGTTATTGCAGACCCCACAGGTTAAGGGCTCAGGCCCACAAGGCTGGCTCCCACCTCAGATGCCAATCACAAGTGGTGGGTCTCCAGGCTCACCAAAACTTCTGTCTGACTTGGCTACAAACAGGAGGTTCCCATAACACTCTCCTTGTGTTTGATCATTTTCCAGAAGAGGTTGCAGAACTTTAGGCAAACACTTAGTTTACCAGTTTACTATAAACGAGATTACAAAGGATACAGATGAACAGTGAGATGAAGAGGTACATAGGGCAAGTTACGTGAGAAGAGGTGCAGAGCTTCTGTGTTCTCACCAGCCATGCCACCTTCCCAGCACCTTCATGTGTTCAGCAACCTGGAAGTTTTTCAAACCTTGTTCTCGTGTGTGTGTGTGTGTGTGTGTGTGTGTGTGTGTTATGGAGGCTTCATTATAGAGTCATAATTGATTAAGTAACTGGCCATGGGGGATTAAGTCAATACTAGTCCCTCTCCCCTCCCTGGAGGTAGGGGATGGGGCTAAAATTTCTAACCCTCTAATCACATAGGAGGGGTAACCAACACCATCCTGAGACTATCCAGGAGGGCCTTATACCAGGCATCTTAGGAGCATACAAAAAGACACTTATCATTTTGGAGATTCCAAGCATTTTAGGAACTCTGTGCCAGATAACAAGCAGGGAGAAGGAGATGAGGGGACAGAGACTAAATATATATATATATATATATATATATATTTTATTATGTCATAGTAACAATACTTACCCTTTTATGAAATAAAGCAATCATGTTCTAGGGGTTTATCCCCTAGAACAATACTAGGCACATAGTCAATTTTCAATAATTGCTTAAGTAAATAAATAAATGAATGGCTCAGATTTTTTGTAATGATTGTCACTCTTTTCTCATTTCCATAAAAAGCTAGCTGAAGTTAGTTTAAGACTAAGGTTGTTGTATCAGACTGGGTGCTTACTTTTTAGCAGAACCTTTATTAGATTCAGGAAGGCAGCTGCTTATTTATTTATTGGTGGCTCAATTGTTTTTATCTTACCTAGGGGAAAAATTAACAATATCTCAAATGAAAACATTCTTATGGCCAGATATCTCAGGCTAGTCCAAAACTGTGTCTAATACATGTTATATTCAAAATCCATGTACTCAAGTGAAATGTGTCTTTTCCTTCTTAGATTTTCAAAATGAGATCAACACAATTGTAATGGTGTACTTTAGGAAAATCGTCATATACAAGCTGGCATTTACTCTTCTTTCATAATCTCTAAAGATAAGAGAAATATAAGTGGAACTGGAAGATGTCTTTTGTGTAAGACGTAATTGGTTGTTTTGCCACACATTATCATTGTATGACAGCATTTTTAAAAATTTATCATTTGTTTTGCTTCTTTTTGGAATTTAAAATCCAGTGAAAGCAAGCTGCGTTTTTTTGAAATAAATCTTACATAGGAAAATGGAAGATAAGGCATTTATGAACATATAATATTTAAATCCCAATTATTAATTATTTAGAGAAGTTAAAAAAGAAAGTTCTAGGACATATCTAACACACTGACACCCTCTTCTTCATTCATCAGGGTGTTTCTAAACATGTTAGAAAAACAAGCCAAAAAATTACAAAATAAAAACATGGCTTTTAAAGTTAGTATGAATATGTAAAGTGAGATAAAAATTAAATAGGTTTTGGGATCTATGTTTCTGTCTATTGTAGTTTCAGCACATCTGGGTAAAAGTTTCCTTTTCCAATGATTGAAATGGACTTACTCCATGAGACATTTACATCATTTAAGAAACTGGAATATTTTTAAGGCAACTGCTCACTTCTGTAACCTTGAAAATAATTATATAACAAAGAAAAAAACCAAATGCTGTGGATTTTTAAAAACACCTTTGTTCTTTTCCTTCTTGTTTATTAACCTTTCTTTTGATTTAGCAGTATTGATGTAAAGTAGCTGAACCAAGCAGATAATACCATAGAAACAATAACAGGGAAGCCATTTGAGCTTGTTATTAATTGTTAATTGTCTTCTGATGCTTAAACTAGATACCTAAACTGAAGAGACAACTATCAGCAACAGAGCCAAATTATATGAACACTGTAGGTGCCCAAATGCAAGTGGATTTCTAAATATTTTATTACTGTCCAAGTGTCACTGAATAATTGTATTTAATTTTTCTCATACTGTAAAAGGTGTAGTGTCAAAAATACTTGCCCCATTACGAGTTATCAGAACCTGGTATCTCAATGAATACAATTTTCCTGAGTGTCTCCGAAAATTAACCAGAGATTGCATTTTATATACATGCAGGTGAGCATGGAGGGAAATATATTATTATATTTTTATATTTTTGATGATAAAATATTCATATTTCATTTCAACTTTACTTTTTACCTTTGTATTTTATGTTTAAGCCAAGCTGAACTACTTACTCCTTTCTCTAAACAACCATTATTATCAAACCTGTGTGTATTTGCCTGCATTCTTACTAAAATGTTTTCTTCCAATTGTTGCCTGAAAAATCCTGTCTGTTCTTTTCTGTGAAGCCTGCCCTGATCTATACAGATAGATACGATCTTTCCCTTCTTTAAATTGTCATGATGTTTTTGCCTCTGCTTTTATGGCATGAGTCTCATTCTACTGTATACTATATTTGTATAGTGCATCCTTATTTCCTATATTAGGTTGAAAAAACTTTGAATTTAATGTCAGTGTCTACTTTTTAAAACTGTACTAAGCTATTCTTTATATATTTGGTAGTAAATAGATTTCAGAAAAAATGTTAAAATAGTAGAATTTTTTCTTATTCTATCTGATTGTTGCTTTTTAATTTTATAATCAGAGAGGGTGATTAGAAAGATCCATTATGGAAATTGGAAACTTTGTGGGGAAAACCAGGAGAGTAAAATTATTTTAAACATATAAAACAAAGGGTATTGTATAACAAATGATGATTCATTAAACTCCACTACCTGCAGAAAGATGAATAATTTTCACGAGAATCAAAGTTACTAATGCAGTTATTTATTAATGATGAGAAATCCTAGTACAATTTATAGAAACTTTTAGTAAGTATAGAATTCAGTTTTTCTGAAATATTTCAATGAAATTCTGTCTGAAGGGGAAACAATTTCCCTGTAAGGTGCATATTTTGTAGGCACAGCCACAATCAACTTAATGTTCTTCATTTTATTGACTCCACACGGAGTCTCAGACCTGATATTATTGAACTTGAAAAGTACAGTAAAATCCTATATAATTTGAAAGCCAGGAAAATATAATGTCAATTTAGTTGTTTGGCTATCTAAGGCTTAAGCAGAAAACCTTCATTATGGAAGGCTGTGTCACCTTTTTTCATAGCTGAAACTTTTTCTAAAACTTACTAGAGCATTTTCTATTTCACAGGATATACCACGTAGATGTAATTTCGTTTTCACTGAAGCGTCAGGAACTTGCAGTGCCATTGTGTTTGCAAATTCTAATTTTAAAGTCCTATTATTTGAGGCATTGGACATTTGGTTATGATTCTGTTTAAATGATGGGGTTGGATACTTCAGGTTACCTATTATGGAGCACGGATCCTATCAACTATTTCATCATTGCCTGAGGTCACACATACACTCTTGTATAGAAACCCATATTTAAAAGTGAGAAAATTGCTGTAGATCAGTTAATGTTGTTTTCAGCTTTACCTTCCAGTTGGAGATATTATCCATATATAGGGAATTCTGGAGATACTATGGACCTGCTTGATTTGGCATGAGAGTGTGCAGTGGCACTAAATTTGCTGACAGGCTGTTTCTCTCACTCATCTGGTCTGAGGAGATACTGAGTCAACAGAATAGAACACCAACAGCTTTCCTACTGCAAAGCTCACGACCTTCAGAGTGATACCTTTGTCCTCTGGGGCTTATTCAACTGCTTTAGGAAACTGATAGCCTGAGCAGTATAAATAGAACAGAGTCCAACAGGCAGAGAAAATAAAAAGAGATAGAATTAACCCAAAACAGTGCTGCACATTTTTTTCATGCTTTATCAACTTAACTTTTATTTCTTGGTATAGTCATATAAAATTAGAACCTTCTTTGGAACATATTCATTTTATTTTGATTATAACACCTGACCCCTATCATTCTCATTCTCCATCACAAAATCGCAAAGGGTTTAACATTTCTCTTCTTATTTGATATTTGCAACTCATAACATAAAATGAGATGGGGAAAAATTAGAACTTTTTACAATTGACAGCAAATCTAGCCTCTACTCACCCACTCATTCATTATTCATTCATTCATAACTGCTCTAAAATACTTCAAAGATAGGAATCAAATAATCTAAGTAAATGACCACACCGTGACCTTCCTCAGTCTAGTGTATTAGCATTCACTTACAATGTGCCATGCACATTGTGTGTTTGAAAACTGTACTTGGAACAAGTGCATTTCAGAATAGTGTTGGACTAGAGTCTGTTTACCTATGAGGAGACTTAGGGAAATTACCTTATAAAGTTACTGGTAAGTAACTAACAGAGGTAATACTTTTGGGGGTATCAGAAAATTGGGAAGTTAAATGATTTTAACATCCTTTCAGTGATAGATTTCTATGAATTCATAGGAATAATATACTATAATTTTATTATCTGTAGTGGCCTAGTCATTCATTTTAATATTATTTTACCACCTGCTATGATATAGGCACTGTGTTTGTCAGGGAAACTACAGTTTTGAAAAACACGGCTCCTGTATATCTGTTAAAGGACATAAACAAACAAGAAGTTACAAAGCAGTGTAGTAAGTACTCCTTAATACAGAGTATGGTTATGGGTGAAAAGAGGTGACTAACAGGCATTCTAGGCATAGCAAAGGCCCCAGATATTTGAGGGCATTTTGGGTACAGAAGTAATATACTTGGAAAATGAGAAGTGAATGATATGTGAAGAAATGTAGTGACTGAATATAAATTATGCTTTCAAGAAATTTGATTGTTAAGCCAAAAAAAAAAAAGAAGTTTGGGTATTATAATGATGTAAAGTGTCAAGGGGGGAATTTTTTCCCCAAAATGGAAGCGATAATCATATTTATATGCTATAAAGAAGAAAACACATGAAGAGATAATGGAGCAAAGGGATGCATTGGACTCAGATTATTGGCAGTTCTTTTTCTGAAAGTGAAAATGAAATAATGATGATAAAGGGAGGACACTTCCCACCCAAGTGTAAAGCATAGCACCAGATAATAAAAAGCCAGATCAGCAGGAAGTAAGATGAGAGGAGCGGCAGATTGTCTTGGTACTTGTTGGAGCTGGAAGGAGAGCAGAAATGGGAGAAGTAGCTGACCAATAATGCTTTCTGTTGATCTGGACTGAAGGACCTGTGTCAGTGATCATGCACTTTTACTGCCAACAGCCATGTGGTTGTTACATTTTCTCTGGCATTGCTCAGCAGCAATGTGAGAGCTTATGAAGTGAGGGGGAAGATTGACAGTTTGGGAACTACCATAGAAAAGAAAGACATGGGCAGGTGCAGTGCCTCACACCTGTAATCCCAGCACTTTGGGAGGCCAAGGCAGGTGGATCATTTGAGGTCAGGAGTTTAAGACCAGCCTGGCCAAGATAGCAAAACCCTGTTTCTAAGAAAAACACAAAAATTACCAGGGCGCAGTGGCAAGCACCTGTAATCCTGGTACTCAGGAGGCTGAGGCAGGAGAATTGCTTGAACCTGAGAGGTGTAGATTGTAGTGAGCCGAGATCGTGCCACTGCACTCCAGCTGGGTGACAGAGTGAGACTCCGTCTCAAAACAAAAACAAAAACAAATAAACAAAAGAAAGACATGGGATGAAGAATTTAGGAGAGAAAGCATGGGAAGTTACGAACTTCAAAATGTCCGAAGCATAGAGAAGGTAGTCAATACAGGGGAAAGACAGGGCGACTAAAGGTCTCAGTTCAGCAAGGATTCTGGGCAAAAAAGATTTCGAAAGCTAGAGGAGAAGGGGGTTAGACGAATGAAAGTATTCATATGGTAACTTTCTGTGTGCTGAGATGGGAGTGTGTATTAAACCAAAATAGAGATGGAAGTGATTGAATTTGAAGATCACAATAAACATCATGACTAGGTGGTTGGTTAGAATCACTGCTTGCATATGGAAATCTTCCAGAAGAATGAAGAAAAATAAGATGGAAAGAAGAATGTAAACCATGGGCCAAACTCCTCAATGAATATGGGGGAAGATTGAATTATCAGAAACATGTCAGAAAGGAGAAAATTTAGAGGGTACCAAATTTGGATGCTGTAAGTTTTAAAGGATGAAGGGGTTTTTCTTGCATAAATATAGAAAAATAATGATCTAGAACTGGCAAAAAGAAATTGAGAGAATGTTGCAATTGCTTTAGGAATTTGGGGTGTGGGACAATGAATAAGCTTGTTCTTGAAAGGACTATTTGAAGGTATTTGGTATTTGAAGATCAGCCAGGTTTTAGTTGAGGCAAAGAGGAGAAATACAGAGAAGTTGTCATATGTTTCCATTTGGAATATTACAATATGTGCTTAGGATTCTAAACAGAACCATTTTAAAAGCTTTCTGGTACCCTTTCAAGGTGATTCCTTAAGGACAGGAAGTGCAAGTGCACATGCTGTATCTTGTATCTCTGTATCTTGTGTCCACGTGGGCATCTGCATACTATAAACTCCTTGAGATAAGGGACTGGTCTTGTGTGTACTTATATTTTCAGCATCTAGTTCATAACTTAGCAGACAGTAGGCTTTTAATAAGTACTTGTGCCTGCCATATTTTAGGCGATCTACACATATTTGTGGAAGGACTATATTATACGGTATATAGTTAATATCTTTCTTGAGTTTGCTTCTTGTTTGTTTTTTTTCCTTTGAAGAATAAATATAAGAATGAAACAAAAACGCCCAAAGTGAATCGTTGGAGTTTTAGTTTTTTAGCCTATATATCTATAAAACCTTTTTGAGATATTCTCTTTAAATAATTAAATTACTATGAAACAGGACACTTTTTTCCTCATTTGAAATTGGTGGCCATTTTTCTGCCTTATGAGAACTTTCCATTTTTTTCCTGCTTTGGTAAATTCATGGATTTTTATTTTAGTGAAAAAAATCCAGTCAAAGTGTCAATTTTTTTTGTCTTGTTTAAGTAGGTGCCTGTCATCCAGTTTCACAGTGAGAACCTATATTTCCCTCTTATTCTTATAGCTGTTTTTTGTTTTAATGCTGACAGGTAGATATGATTCAAAGTTAAGTCTAACTCTGCTGCAAAAGTAACTTTTAAAACTTGACTACAGAATCTGAGAGATCCTAAAAGTAAACGTCGGTATCAGTGAAAGCCCCAATACGGTCTATAGTTGTAAGTAAGGCACTTTGCAGGTTGATAATTTCATGTGCTCACAAAAACTCAGAAAACATTCTCTATTTGAATATCTGTTCTGTAACTCTGCTTAAAAATATGCTTCTTCTCTTTAACACATGTGTATACTTAACCTCACAAAGATTATCAGTGATGTTAATTTTACACAAGTTTCTTAGCTAATTATTAGCTGTACTTATATGAATGCCTACTTCCTTAGATTCATATTTTGAGGTTAGGTATTAATCTTTACTTATTAATTCAACAAATATTCATGAGTGGCCACAATACACAAGGCAAGGACATTGAGATTACACTGACTTTAGATACAAAAAGATTGGTTTATATGTGAGACGTACCATTTGCTTATAAAACTGTAGAAAACCATAACAAAATTCGTCAATGATTTTTTTTTAATTACCACAAACAATTCTGAGAACTACATATAAAAAACGTTTCTTTTGAGTGCTGACAAAGTTCCTTCTTGAGAAGATTCGTTCTTTTGGATTAATCCATTCTCTTCACTAAATTGTTAGTGAGTTTTAAATGGAAAAAAAAGGGGCAGTTTTTAAGTTTTTATACTAAGTGCTTACATTAAAATAACATAACCTATTAATTGGCTATACATTGTTCTTTGCATCACTAATTTCAAGAACATGAAGATAATGAGTGAGGGTCACATTGTGCAACCTGTGGTAACATTTTAGGTAATTTGTCAGTTATTATAAACTTATAAATTATGTAGTTAATTTATCAGTCTGGAAACTACAGGGAGGGGTAAAAAGAACAAAATGCTTTGAAACAATTGCCTGGCTGGGCATGGTGGCTCATGCCTGTAATCCCAGCACTTTGGGAGGCTGAGGTGGACAGACTGCTTGAGCCCAGGAATTTGAGAACAGCCTGGGCAACATGGCAAAACTCCATCTCTAATAAAAATACAAAAAATTGGACGGGCATGGTGGTGCGCATCTGTAGTCACAGCTACTCAGAATGCTGAGGTGGGTAGATCACCTAAGCCCAGGAGGTTAAGGTTAAGGGGAGCTACGATTGTGCCACTGCGCTCTAGCCAGCAGGGTGATAGAGTGAGACCCTGTCTCAAAAAAAAATCCAAAAACAAAAACAATTGCCCCAGGCATGGGTGCGAGGAAGATGACTTCAGTCACATACTCTTGTCTCTCTGGGCCTAATACATTTTGTATACCTCATATTTTCAGACTTCTCTGAGCTATTTTCCTTTCCTACAGGCTATTTTCAATTGCCACCATTTGCCTAATTATATCTTAATACTGCCACTAAAATATAACAATACCAGTTAAAATAACATACCAGTTAATATATTTTTATATACATAAACCCAGGTGTCTTAGTCCATTTTCTGTTGCTATAACTGAATACTGCTGACTGGATATGTTACAAAGAGTATAACTTTATTTAGCACACAATTCTGGAGGTTGGGAAGTCCAAGGTTGACAGATCTGCATCTGACAAGAGCCCTTTTGCTGCAGCAAGCCATAGCAGAGGGCATCATGTGGTGAGAGGGCAAGAGCATGTATGCCAGCTCAGGTCTGTTTTCCTTTTCTTATAAAGCCACTGGTCCCATCACACCAATAACCTTATCTAATCCTGATTACCTCTTAAATATTCCACCACTAGTCAACATATGAATTTGAGGATTATATTTTTAGCACATGAAATTTGAGAGACACATTCAATCTATAGCACCAGGGTTCTGACTTAGAGATTATGAGCAAGCAAACTTACCTGATTATAAACATGTTACTGATAGACTGAGCTATCATTTCCTTTATCTTGTGTGCAAACCCAATAAGTAGCAAAAATAAGTATTACTTTTTTATTTTAAAAAATTCATTGACCACAGTGTGTCAGGCAGTGTAGAAAACAGAAACATTTCCATCCATTACATTCTAGTGTAGACGGTAACCAAGATAAATAAGTAAATACGGTAGCAAATGCTAAAGAGAAAAATAGAGCAACAAGGGAGAATAGGGAGCTTAGCAGAGGGAGTTGGGGAATAGTAAAAGCTTAAATAGAGTGTTCAGTCAAGGTTTTCTTGAGCAGGTGACCCTAGAGCCATGACTGAAGTAAGGGAGCTGAGCACGTGAACCTCTAAGTGAAGAGCCTTGTCGGCAAAAGGAATACCAAGAGCCAATGCTCTGTAGCAGGAGGGTGCATAAAATAACAGTGAGGAGACCTGCATGGATGAAGCACAGTGAACAAGAAAAAAAATAATAGCAGAAGATGTTGCAGAAATGAGAGGAGAGTCCTATGGGGTCTAATATGTCATGTTAAACACTTCAGCATTTATTCCAACTGAAATGAGAAGTCCTTATGGACTTTTTAGCATTAGAATGAAATGATTGGACTTTTTTTTTTTACAGGATTCCTGGGTGCTTTCTTGAGAATAAACTGCAGGGCTTGAAGTAGGGTGGAGGTCAAAGGTAGAAGCAAGAAGGACAATGAAAAGACTATTAGAATAATACAGTCATGAAATGGGTTGTTAGACCCTGGTGGTAGTAGGTAAGGAGAAGAGAAGTATTTGATTCACAGATATATTGTGATCATATAATCAACAGAATTTGCCTCGAATGTGGGGTGAAAAAGACAGAAAAATCAAAGATAATACCAACCATTTTGGTCCTTGGCAACTGAAGGTATGGAGTTTCCATAAACTGTGATGAGGAAAACTACAGGAAAGACAGGTTTTTTGGGAGACATTAAGAACTAAGTGTGGTCATGGTCAACTTGAGATGCCCCCCTTCTTTTTTTTTTTTTTTTCAGGGTCTGAAACTCCTGGGCTCAAGGAATCCTCCCAAGATGTGAGATGCTTATTGAACATTCAAAGTAGGCAGATGACTCAAAATTCAGTGGAGAGATTTAAGATAGAGACATTAACTTTAAAGCCTTCAGCATATACATGATATTTTGAATCATGAGACTGGATAAGATTACCAAAGGAATAAGTAAAAATGAGAAAAGAAGCTTTTGACACTAAGATGCCTGAGAGAAAAGGAGAAAACAGCAAAGGGACTTACAAGGCATAACCAGGTGCGTGTCGTGTCCTGGATGCCAAATGAAGCAAGTGTTAAAGGGATGAGAAATCTAATTCTGTTAACTTGCATTGACAGGTCAAGAAAATTGAGCATTGAGAAATCGCTATAGGATTTAACAACGTGGAGGTTATCATAATCTTGATAAGAATAGTTCTGAGGGAGAAGTAGGGACAAAAGAAATGAATAAAAAGTGAGAGAAAATAGGAGGAGGACATTGGGAAATACGGGAAGTATGCAGAACTCTGTTAAGGAGTTTTGCTCCAATTATTAGTAGAGAAATGGTGCACAAACTAGAAGAGAAAGTGGAAACAAAGGTTTTTGAGGAGTCTTTTTGCTCTTTGTTTTAAGATGGGAGAAATAACAGTATATTTGTATGCTGATGGTATGATTTCTTAGGAAAGGAAAAATCAATGATGCAAGAGGGAAGGATAATTGCTGCAGCAGTTGCCTTAAGTGGGAGATCATGGATGGGGTGACCTTAAGCCAGATGCATGGAGAGTTCTTTCATGAGAGAAGCTGGAGTTTAGGAACACACACAGGTAGACAGGTAGATGTGGTGGGGATGGTAGAGGCTTTTCTGATAGCTTCCATTTTCTTCCTGATGTTGTTATTCACTTAGAATAAGACACAAATACCAAGACAAGGAAAATATAGATCTAAAACAGAGTAATAATAAGCCCTTCCCAACAGGTTTACTTCATTTAATTCTCCACTTATCCTGACAATTATTTCTAATGATTCCAGAGCCTTTTGAGCAGCAAAGGAGATTTCTCTCTCAGGATATTACCTAAACATTACTTCAGCATTCAGTTGCTATTGCAGAAAAACAACCAAGAGCCTCTTACAAAACAGAAAAGAAACTCTAGCATGGTGCCTTTTAAGATAGGGCATGCATCTGCACAACTTCCCAGGAGTGTAGATACCCTATTAAGATGCTAATTAAATGCTTGTCAGGGAGAATTATTTGCTCTTCCTCTCTCTTATCTGTTTTTCCCTGCATTTAAAATCTCGTCTCTGGGTTCAGAATTTCAATTCACAACAAAAATATTCTTGGGAAAATTTCTGGCACTTGCAGATAGTGTTAAGTTGACATTTGTTAGAAATCTATTTCCTGAGTACCATCAAAACTTGATGCTTGTACTTAAAATGACTGACATGAATCACCCCAAGGAAGATTAATTTCAAAACAACATATGTCCCTATGCCATAAATGTTATGAAGACCCCAACCACATTATACACTACTGTAAAGAAAGACAATGCATAGATTCTGAGGCGTTTATTTTTATGAGCGGTAGCAAAAGGCTAGTTGTTATGACCTGTAAACCTCCATCATAAACATTAGTACTAAATTTTAAGAATTGAGGTGAGTAGCTAGTGGGAGGAAGTGTAGTATAATAAATTATACATATGGATGACTATTGATTTGAATTTCTTTTTCTAACCAATTTTTTATGCATGTAAATAAAATAAGTGGTCAGTTGTATGGATGTTAATTAACTAGTTTACTATTTGGTACCTTTTGTTTATATGTATACAAAGAAATATACTCAAATTTTAATTATGTTAACATTAAATCTTACTTCGTTTCCCTTAACACATACCTGTAAACCAAAAGTAAAAGCCTAAATTCCCCCAGCTGACCGAATGGACTCTGCTCTCAGCCAAGGGGACCCAAAGAAACCTGAAAAACTACATCAGGCTATGACAGAAAAGGAAGAGATAGGCCATGCCTCATTATATTTTCCTCCCTTTGGAGTTGAGGCACAATTGACCAGCATTGACATTAAAACAGAGATCATAATAAGAATGACAAAACAGACTCTTTGTAACCATAAGATACCAAACTCCAGCCAGACTCTAGTATAATATCACATGACAGATAAATAAAGAAATCAAAATATTTTACCCCCAAATATGTCAGTTTTTCATATTTCAAAATGGCCCTGCAAAGCAGTCTTTCATGGGGGAAAATTTGTATCTGTAAAGAATCTTTATTAACATAACTAGATGTTTCCCCCTTCCAGTCCCTCCCAACCCTGAAGACATTAACTAAAAGTCTAGCAACTTTTAAAGGTCTGAATAGGAAATATTAGCCATCTCTTGTCTCTAAGAGTATGCCACCTCTGAGACTCATCTACGTAATAAGAACCTTGGTCTCCACAATCCGTTGTCTTAACCAAGACACTCCTTTCTGTTGATTCCAGGTTTTTGGATAATGAGTTAGCTCTTTCAACCAATTGTCAATCAGAAAATCTTTAAATCCATCTATGAGCTGTAACCCTCTCCACGCCCCTGTTTTGAGTTGTCCCATCTTTCCAGGCCGAACTAATATATACCTCAAATGTATTAGTTGATGTCTTATGTCTCCCTAAAATGTATGAAACCAAGCTGTAACCCAATCACCTTGAGCATAGCTTCTCAGGACTTCTTGAGACTGTGCCTTGGGCTGTCGTTACTCATATCTGGCTCAGAATAAACTTTTAAAAATATTTTACAGGGTTGAGGGTTTTTTTTTTTTTTTTTGTCAGTATAGCTACTATGGTTTGGGAGCATCATTCATAAGAGGAAGCCCTGTGATAATAGAAGCCAGCCTGGTATATATGTAATTGAACACATGTAATGTACAAACTGAATTATACACATGGTTTACCAAAAGGTAAAAAATTTGAGAAAAGTGCATACATTCATCTACCCATATGCAAAGTTTTCTATAATTCATTGTCTAACAAATTCTAAATCTTAATATAATTTTAATAGATGATAATGCTACTATTAAGATTATATAAACAGCTTTACTCTTTTGCAGTTCAGAACTTTACCATATATAATTTTAGGTTTGTGTGCCCAAATGAAAGTATATTCTAATCAAATGTGATTATAAAAATAATGATAATTCTTGGCTGGGCACGGTGGCTCATGCCTGTAATCCCAGCACTTTGGGAGGCCGAGGCGGGTGGATCACGACGTCAGGAGATGAAGACCATCCTGGCTAACACAGTGAAACCCTGTCTCCATTAAAATACAAAAAATTAGCCGGGCGTGGTGGCAGGCGCCTGTAGTCCCAGCTACTTGGAAGGCTGAGGCAGGAGAATGGCGTGAACCCGGGAGGCAGAGCTTGCAGTGAGCCGAAATCATGCCACTGCACTCTAGCCTGGGTGACAGAGTGAGACTCTGTCCCCCCTAAAAAAAAAAAAAAAATAACAATAATGATATTTCTTGAAATAAAGGGCTTGGATAATTATACTTTCTAACTTTTCCACTTTAAGTAGGAAGAAAAAAGCATTATTCTCAATGAGTTACGTTTTTGTAATGAAAATGCATCTGAGCTAATAAAGTTGTGTTGTTGTTTTAATTTCAGATTTATAGTACAACCTCTCATAATTCAAAAATTTAAGATGTGATGGGTATATACATAACAGATGTGATTGATCAATGTTTAATAGCAGAATTATCCTTATATCTTACAGCATATTTAAACACTGCCTTTGTGACTGCTGCATAAGTTATTTCAGGGTAATAGCTAGGACATTAATATGGTTAGCAACAAAAACTTATTCATTTAATATTAGTAGAATAAAAATTTATCCTATTTAAGAATACTCATTTCCAGAAAATTGACTCAACAGTTGTTCAACACTTTCCTATAACCAATAAAATGTATACTCCATGAATTTGTGAAGCTGACCTGTTGCGGGGTGGGGTGGGAACCATGTTATCTCTATTCTCTTACAAATTTTGTTCATTTACCAAACATGGGTGGCTATAGTGTGTTATGTTCACTGTGGAGAAAAGTAATCTAATGAGAGGCATGAATGATAAGAATTGCAGAAAGGTAGAAGCAAGAAAAGTAGAAGAAGAACCTGAAAATACTGAAATACTTGGTTTCAGCTCAATATAGACGCCCACTTGATTTTTACCTTGATTTCCATGAGTGATAACTTGAGTCTTTATTATAAATTACACTCCATACTTAAACAACTTTTTACTGATATTTTGTGACATACAATCAAAAAATTTTTTAACAAACACATCATGATTAATTGCATCCAATAATATGGATAAACTCAAAGATCATTCCTGGTTACCAATGTGGGTCATTGGATAAATGGAAAGGCCATTCACTAAGATATTTCATTAAAAAAAAAAAAAGATGAAAGAACTCACAAAGCCAAAGAATCTTATAAACATCGCCTGCAGAATATTTATTCGACACGTTTATTTACACACACATATATGTACACACATATACATATATGTATATGCACAATCTTCAATCTTCATTATTCATAGATTCCATATCTGCAATTTTGCCTACTCACTAAAATTTACTTGTAACACCAAAATCAATACTTGTGACTCTTTTTAAAACATTTTTGGACATGCACAGAGCAAAGAAAATTTTGAGTTGCCTGATGTGCAGCTGAGATTGAACAAGGTGATGCTCTGCCTTTTTGTTTTAGCTCTCATCAGTATAAACTAATGCCCTCTTTTTCGCATTTCTGTGCTTTGGTTGTTGATGATTTCGCTTCTTTAATGGCCCTCAGTTGCAGTGTTGAATTGCTGTCTAGTGTTTCCCAGGTGCAAGGAGGCTGTGATGTAATTTAGGGAAAAAATGCATGTTAGATAAAGTTCATTCAGGCATGAGCTGAAATGTTGTTGGCCATGAGTTCAACGTTAATAAATTAATCATATATATATATTTTAAAATGTGTCTTTAAACAGAAGAATACATAAAATAGAGTTATGTACTGACTAAGTGACAAAAATGTGACCATACGTTCATAGGAACTTAACCCTGTATTTCCCTTAGGAGTATAGGCTCAGTGTTTGGTAATCCAGTGTTTGTAGTAATTTTATAGAACACTAGTATCACAAATAATAAGAGTAGACTTTTATATATTCTATGTTACAGTATAACATAATATACTAATTTAATAAAAAACTATAAAAATTACAATAATTATCTTTAAACATTTTCAAATTTCATAAATCAGAGTTTTATTCATTAAGACATATCAGCTATAAATTAGCAAGTTCTGCTTTATCGCCAAAGAACTCATCTTTTGATTTTTGAAGTTCAAAACATTTATCAGTTGAATCACAGGGAAGACGCTTTAGAATATTAGAATAAGAAAGGAGAATGAGGTCTAAATTCATTTTGGTGTGTTTTATCATTCAAGATACTAAGTAAACCCCTAAAAAATTTCATTTTCTGGCAGTTTTGTCAGAGGAGTGTGAACCAGAGCAACTTCATCTTAAATAGGAGCTGGGTAAAATGAGGCCGAGACTATTGGGCTGCATTCCCAGATGGTTAAAGCATTCTAAGTCACAGGATACAATAGGTCGTCAGCACAAGATACAGGTCATAAAGACCTTGCTGATAAAATAGGTTGCAATAAAGAAGCCAGCCAAAACCCACCAAAACCAAGATGGCCATGGGAGTGACCTCTGGTCATCCTCACTGCTACACTCCCACCAGGACCACAACAGTGTATAAATGCCATGGCAATGTCAGGAAGTTACCCTATATGGTCTAAAAAGGGGAGGTATGAATAATCCACCCCTTGTTTAGCATATCATCAAGAAATAACCATAAAAATAGGCAACCAGCAGCTCTTGGGGCTGCTCTGTCTATGGAGTAGCCATTCTTTTATTCCTTTCCTTTTTTTCCTTTACTTTCTTAATAAACTTGCTTTCACCTTACTCTGTGGACTCACCCTGAATTCTTTTTTGTGTGAGATTCAAGAACCCTCTCTTGGGGTCTGAATTGGGGCCTCTTTCCTGTAACACTTTTACGCATTTAACAATGAAGATTATACATATGGTACTACCTTAAATATATAGGTTTAATCTGGAAACTCAACAAGTTGGACTGGTGGAAAACGTAAGAACAGAATATTCTCTATTCGTGTTTATTTTATTACATCTTTTATTTTATCTGTTATTACTCAAACATCAAAATAACTGCAGTTGACCCATGATGAATAGGAGTTTAGAAGAACCAACCACCAGCCTCCCAGACCACCAGCTTCACAATTGAAAATCCATGTAAAATGTTTTTATCTCCTTCCAACTATTATTTTAGATTCAGGGAGTACTTGTGCAGGTTTCTTGCATGGGTAAATTGTGTGTCACTGGAGTATGGTGTACAAATTATTTCATCAACCAGGAAGTGAGCATATTACCTAATCAGTATTTTTTATCCTCACCCTTCTTCTACTCTCACACTCAAGAAGACCCAGTGTCTATTGTTTCTTTCTTTGTGTCCACATGTACTCAGTGTTTAGTTCCCACTGATTATAGAACATGGGGTATTTGGTTTTCTTTTCATGCATTAATTTGCTTAGGAAAAAGGCCTCCAGTGGCATTCATATTGCTTCAAAGAATACAATTTCTTTCTTATTTACCACTGCCTAGTATTTCATTATGTATGTGAATAAATGTGAGATATATATATATATATCACATTTTCTTTACCCACTCCACTATTGATGGGGATTTATGTTGATTTCATGTCTTTGTTATTGTGAATAATGCTGCAATGAGCATGCAAGTGCATGTGTCTTTATGGTTGAACAATTTGTATCCCTTTGGGTATACACTCAGTAATGGGATTGCTGTGTCAAATGGTAGTTCCGTTATAAGTTCTTTGAGAAATCTCCAAACTGGTTTCTACAGTGGCTGAACTAATTTACATTCCCATCAGCAGTGTATAAGTGGTCCCTTTTCTCTGCAACCTTGCCAGCATCTGTTATTTTTTAACTTTTTAATAATAGCCATTATAACTGATATGAAATGGTATCTAATTATAGTTTTGATTTGCATTTTCTAATGATTAGGGATGTGCATTTTTTCATATGCTTATTGGCTGCATGAATGTCTGTTCATGTTCTTTGTGCATTTTTTAATAGGGTTGTGTTTTGCTTGATGATTTAAGTTCCTTACAGATTCTGGATATTACACCTTTGTGGAATGTGTAGTTTGCAAATATTTTCTCCCATAATATAGGCTGTCTATTTACTAGCCAATTGCTTCTTTCAGTGTTCAGAAGCTCTTTAATTAGGTTTCACTTGTCAATTTTGTTTTTGTTGCAATTGCTTTTGGAGTTTTTGTCATGAAATCTTTGCCAGGGCCAAAGTCAAGGATGGTGTTTCCTAGGTTTTTTCAGGGATTTATAGTTTAAGGTTTTACATTTAAATCTTTAATCCATCTTGACTTTTTTAATATGGTGTAAGGAAGGACTCCAGTTTCAATCTTCTACATATGGCTAGCCAGTTATCACAGCACCCTTTATTGAATACAGAGTCTTCATTGTTATTCATTGTTGAATTTGTCAAAGATCAGATAGCTGTAGTTGGGTGGCTTTATTTCCGCATTCTTAATTCTGTGTGTGCTTGTTTTTGTACCAGTGCCATGCTGTTTTGGTTACTGTAGCATCCTAATATAGTTTGAAGTAGGGCAGTGTGATGCCTCTGTCTTTGTTCTTTTTGCTTAGGTTTGCTTTGGCTATTTGGGTTCTTTCCTTGGTTCCATATGAAATTTTAGAATAAATTTTTTCTAATTCTATGAAAAATGTCATTGGCAGTTTGATAAGAATACCATTCAATCTGTAAATTGCCTTGATCAGTATGAACATTTTAAGAATATTGATTCTTCCTATTCATGGGCATGGAATGCTTTTCTATATGTGTCATCGCTGATTTCTTTGAGCAGTGTTTTGAAATTCTCATTGTAGTGATCTTTTACCTCTCTGGTTACGTGTATTCATAGGTATTTTATTCTTTTTGTGACTATCATAAATGGGATTGCATTCTTGATTTGGCTTTCAACTTGGACATTTTGGTATATAGAAATACTACTGACTTTTTGTACATTGACTTTGTATCCTGAAACTTTGCTGAAATTGTTTATCAGAGGTATGAGCCTTCGGGCAGAGACTATGGGGTTATCTAGGTATAGAATTATATCCTCTGCAAACAAGGCTAGTTTGACTTTCTCTCTTTCTATTTGGATGCCTTTTATTTCTTTCTCTTCTTACCTGATTGCTCGCTCTGGCTAGGATTTCCAGTACTATATTGAATAGGAGTGGTGAGTGGGCATCCTTATCTTGTTCTAGTTTTCTTTTTTTTTTTTTTTTTTTTTTTGAGACGGAGTCTCGCTCTGTCGCCCAGGCTGGAGTGCAGTGGCGCAATCTCGGCTCACTGCAAGCTCCGCCTCCCGGGTTCACGCCATTCTCCTGCCTCAGCCTCTCCAAGTAGCTGGGACTACAGGCGCCCGTCACCACGCCCGGCTAATTTTTTGTATTTTTAGTAGAGACGGGGTTTCACCGTGGTCTCGATCTCCTGACCTCATGATTCGCCTGCCTCGGCCTCCCAAAGTGCTGGGATTACAAGCGTGAGCCACTGCGCCCGGCCTGTCTTGTTCTAGTTTTCAAGGGGATTGCTTCCGACTTTTGCCCATTCACTCTGATATTGGCTGTGGTTGTTGTGTTTTGTTTTATTTTTTATTGATGGCTCCTATTATTTTGATGTTTCTTTAATGCCTAGTTTGTTGAGGGTTTTCAATATGAAGGGATGTTGAATTTTATCAAAAGCTTTATCTGCGCCTATTGAGATCATCATGTTGTTTTGATTTTAGTTTCATTTACGTGATGAATTATATTTACTGATTTGCATATGTTGAACCAAGGGACAAAGCTTCCTTGATCATGGTGAATTATTTGGATGTGTTTCTAGTTTTGGTTTGCTAATATTTTGTTGAGGAATTTTGCATCTATGTTCATCAAGGATATTGGCCTGGATTTATCTTTTTCCATTATTTCCTATTTCCAGGTTTTGGTATCAGAACAATGCAGGCCTCATAGAATGAGTTAGAGAATAGTTCTTTCTCCTTAATGTTTTGAAATAATTTTAGAGGATTGATACCAGGTTTTCTTTTGTTTGTGGTAGAATTCAGCTATGAAGCTGTCTGGATGGGGCATTTTTTGCTTGGTGGGTTTTTTTTAATTATGAATTCAATTTTGGATCTCTTATTGGTCTGTTCAGAATTTCAATTTCTTTCTGGTTCAATCTTGAAAGGTTGTATGTTTCCTGAAATTTATCCATTTCTTCCAGGTTTTCTAGTGTGTTTGCAAAGATGTGTTCATAATAGTCTCTGAGGGCTTTTTGTATTTCTGTATGGTTGGTGGTAATACACCTTTGTCATTTCTGATTGTGTTTATTTGGATCTTCTGTTTTTTTTGTTAGTCTAGCTAGTGATCTAGCAATCTTATTTATTATTTCAAATAATGAGCTTTTGATTTCATTAATCATTTGTGTAATTTTGTGTCCCCATTTAGTTCAGTTTGACTGATTTGGGTTATTTATTTTCTTCTGCTAGCTTTGGTTTTCTCTTGTTTTTCTAATTTCTGTAGTTGTAATGTTAGTTTGTTAATTTGAGATCTTTCTAACTTTCTGATTTGGGCATGTAATGCTATGAACTTTCCCAGAGATTCTGGTATAGTGTATCTTCATTTTCATTAGTTTCAAAGATTTTGTTTTGATTTCTCCCTTCATTTTATTGCTTACCCAAAAGTCACTCAGGTTCCAGTTGTTTAATTTCCATGTAATTGTATGGTTTTGAGAAATCTTGGTATTGATTTCTATTTGTATTGCACTCTGGCCTGATAGTGTGCTTGGTTAGATTTTGTTTTGTTTTGAATTTTTTGAAAAAATGCTTTACAGTAGAGTGTGTTCTCAATTTTAGAGTATATGCCATGTGGAGATGAGAAAATGTGTATTGTTTTGTTGGGTGGAGTGTTCTATAGATGTCTGTCAGGTCCATTTGTTCCATTGTCAAGTTTAGGTCATTAATATCGACCTAATTTGTTAGTTTTCTTCCTCAGTGATCTGTCTAATGCTGTCAGTGGGGTTTGAAGCCTTTCACTATTATCGTGTGGTTATCTAGGTCTCTTCCTAGGTCTCTAAGAACTTGTGTTATGAATGTGAGTGCTCCAGTATTGGGTGCATATATATTTAGGATAATTAAGTCTTTTCGTTGAATTGAACCCTTCATCATTATATAATTTCTCTTTGTTATTTTTGGACATTGTTGGTTTAAAAAGTCTATTTTGTCTGACATAAAAAATTTAAAAAGTCTAATTTGTCTGAAATAAAAGAACAGAGCAACTTTTGATTTTTTTTTTTTTTTTTTTTTTTTTGCTTTCCATCTGATTGATAGATCTTTCTCCATCCCTTTATTTTGAACCTATGGATGTCATTGCATGTGAGATGGGTCTCTTGAAGACAGCAAATAGATGTGTCTTGCCTCTTTATCCAAATTTGCACTCTTTGCCTTTTAAGTGGGTGTTTAGCCCATTAATGTTCAAGATTGATATTGATATGTGTGGATTTGGTCCTTTCATCATGTTAGCTGATTGTTACATATACTTGATTGTGTAACTGCTTTATAGTATCAATGGTTTATGTACATAAGTATGTTTTTGTAGTGACCAGTAATGGTCTTTAGTTTCCATGTTTAGCACTCCCATAAGGACTTCTTGTAAAGCAAGTCTGTTGATAACAGATTGCCTTAGCATTTGCTTGTCTGAAAAGGATTTTATTTTCCCTTTGCTTTTGAAGCTTCATTTGGCTGGATATGAAATTCTTGGTTGGAGATTCTTTAAAGATGCTGAACATAGGGCCCCAATCTCTTCTGGCATGTCAACTTTCTGCTGAAAGATCTGCTGTTTATTTGACAGGTTTGTAGGTGACCTACCCCTTCTCTATAGTTGCCTTTAATTTTTTTTTCTGTTGCATTGACCTTGGAGAATATGATGACTGTGTATCTTGGAGATGGTCATCTTGTATAATATTTCATAACAGTTCTCTGAATTTCCTGAATTTTAATGTTGACCCATCTAGCAAAGTTGGGGACATTTTCATAGACAAAAGCATATCTTGAAATACATTTTCCAAATTGCTTGCTCTTTCTCCCTCTCTTTTAGGGATGCCAAGTAGTTGTATGTTTGGTCTCTTTATATAATCCCATATTTCTTGGAGATTTTGTTCATTTTTAAAATTTTTTTTCTTTAGTTTTTGTCTGACTTAGTTGATTCAAAGAACCAATCTTTTGGCTCTCAGATTCTTTCCTCAGCTTGGTATATTCTGCTCTTAATACTTTTGATTGTATTATGAACTTATTGTAGTGCATTTTTCAGCTTTATCCAATCTGTTTGGTTCTATCTTAAAATGGCTATTTGTCTTTCAGCTTTTGAATTATTTTACTGGATTTCTTAGATTGAGTTTCAACTGTCTCCTGAATCTTGATGATCTTCCTTCTCATCTAGATTCTTAATTCTATGTCTGTCATTTCAGTCTGGTTAAGAACCATTGCTGGGGAGCTAGAGCTGTGATTTGGAGGCAAGAAGACATCCTAACTTTTAGAGTAGCCAGAATCCTTGCACTGTTTCTTTCTCATCTGTGTAGGCTGATGTTCCTGTAATCTTTGAAGTTGCTATCCTTCTGATGGGGCTTTTTGCTTTTATATTCTTTGATGTCCTTCAGGGTTTCACTGTGGTATAAGTTTGTTTTAGTTTACTGACTTTGTTTCTGGATGATCTCAGGGGCCAAGGCTTAGCTCAGCACTCCTGCCATGTGTTCTCTAACACTGGGGGGCTGGGACGAGGCCCATGGCTTTGTTCTCTGTCCCCTCAAGGTTAAACACCTGCTGCACTACAGGGACCATGCTGTTCCAAGTCTGTTGGCAACAATACTTCAGTGAGGAATGCTAGCAAAACTGCTTCATCAGGGCCATAGTAACAGGGTCCACATGTGTGCTTGCAAAGCAGTGGGTGGAGGTTGTGGGAGAGTGTGAATTGGCAAAGCAGTGTGGAGAGGCCACAATGCACACTGTTGGGGGCTTGTATGCAGAAGTTCTCTGATGGTTAGGCAGGATCTGCCCATAAAAGAGCTGTGCCCATGGCCTCTGGGAAGTGCCCTGGTTGGGCGTCTGAGGCTATGCTGTAAGAGAGTTCAGCTAAGCAGGGACCCTGGATGATGCACTGAGATCAGACTGGTCAAGTCCCATGGGCAAGATAGCCCTTATTATAGGGTGGAGCACAGTAGCATAACCTGGGCTCACTATTGTTTCCATTTCCTGGGCTCCAGCAATCTTCCTGACTCCCAGCCTTTTATTCCTGCCTGTAAGTGAGACAGAAAGGCTATACGGAGCTGGAGGTGGGTAATTTACCTTGCCCCCGAGTCCAATAAGACTCTGGTGAAGCTTTTTTTCCTTTGCTGGAAAGTTTCTTTTTTTTTTTTTTTTCCCCTTTCCTTTACTTTTTTTTCCCTTTGCTGGTTTATTCCTTTGCTAGGCCTTTCTTGTGAACTCTCCCTCCTTCTTTCAAAATTCTTCTTTCCCCCTCCTTCTGGCCAAACACAAGGTTTCTTATTCTTCTCACCTCTGATCTTTACCATAGAAACTTGATGCAGTTCCTGAAGGAAAAATCCACAAAGCTGTGAGATTCCATCTTAAATTGGGGCATCAGGAGTTTTTAACTATTAAGCTAGTCCACACCATTAACCCCCAGCAGTGAACTGAAGTTACCATTTAGGTGTTTCTACCAGTTACTGGCCCCCACAGCTTCTGCCACAAGTGAGCTGATCAGTATTGTCTGTATTTGCCTGTCTCTAGTATTCCAGGTGGTGGAAGGGTCATTAAGAAAATGAAGGGCCATTTCCTTAAACATGTCTTATGATCTCAATTCTCTGAGATCTAAGAAAAATTAATTTTCAGTTTGTTCAGCTTTTTCTTGTTTTGAGGAAGATATTAATAACTTTCAAGCATTTTACATGTCAATGGGAAAACCAGTAGTTCCTTTGACTAATATCATTTTTTGATACAGTTTAGTCTAAAATGTTTGCAATTCATTTATTACAACTTAATATATTTTTCTCCAAAATTATACTTGTGTCATTGATGTAACTACAATTTATCTATCTCATATTTCTTAACAAGAAAACTGTCTTTTTGTATATGATCTGTCAGTAGCTCTTATAAATGCAAAAACGTATTTATTATTTTACATACATTTATTATTTTATGTATTTACTTTACATACATAATAAATATTTATTATTTTACATACATATTATTTTGCATACATAATAAATATTATTTTACATACATAATATTTTTACATACATAATAAATATTTCTTATAATTATTTTATGTTATATGAACATATCAGACATAATTTCTGAAAACTGCTTTTATTTCTATTTCTATTTCTTTCTTTCTTTTTTTTTTTTTTTGAGGCAGAGTCTTGCTGTGTCTCCCAGGCTGGAGCGTAATGGCATGATCTCGGCTCACTGCAACCTCCACCTCCCAGGTTCAAGTGATTTTCCTGCCCCAGCCTCCAGAGTAGCTGGGATTACAGGTGACTGCCACCACGCCTGGCTAAATTTTGTATTTTTAGTAGAGACAGTGTTTCACTATGTTGGCAAGGCTGGTCTTGAACTCCTGACCTCAGGTGATCCACCCGCCTCAGCCTCCCAAAGTGTTGGGATTACAGACGTGAGCCACCACGCCTGACCAAAAACTGTTTCTATTTGTGCTATTATTTGCTAGAGAAAACTACCCTGAGGAATTATGCCTTTTTATATGCAATTCTGACTAAGACCTATAGTTCAATGTCCCAAGTTTTTCAGAGGAGGATAACTTAAGTAGCATTTATTAAATTGGTAGAAATAAAAGTAATGCTTAGGAGCTGAACTCCTGAGCTGAATTACCAAAGGAGGCCTCCTATCGTCCCAGAGATAATGTCTCTTTACCAGAAAATTATTGAAGGAATTGCTGACAATGTATGGGTGCTCAGAAGCCACCCTATGTACCTGAAAGAGTCCTTTTATAATAGAGAGCAAGAGCCTTTATTTGACAGAGGTAAATAAAGTAAATGTAAAATAAGCTTCTGTAGTATCCTTTTTTTCTCTCTCTTTTTTTTAGACAGAGTCTCGCTCTGTCATCCAGGCTGGAGTGCAATGGCGTAAACTCGGCTCACTGCAACCTCTGCCTCCTAGGTTCAAGCCATTCTCCTGCCTCAGCCTCCCCAGTAGCTAGGATTACAGGCATGCATGACCACGCCCAGCTAATTTTTGTATTTTTAGTAGAGACGGGGTTTCACCATGTTGGCCAGGCTGGTCTCAAACTCCTGACCTCATGATCTGCCCACACGGCCTCCCAAAGTGCTGGGATTACAGGCGTGAGCCACAGTGCCCAGCCTCTGCTGTAGTATTCTAAGGGGACAAATGACCACAACACACAAGCCCTGGAAGGTTCCAGACTCTCCTGTGTCACTGTGTCTGTTTTCCTCTGTATCACTTTAGGGTATTTTGGAAAATGAGTGAACACCTTGGTACTATGCAGGAGGCATAATTTCATAAAATGAGTGATGAATTTACAAATCTTTTTAAAGACTGTTACAAAATTTTTATGTTACCATTAAGTACCAAAAATGACAATTGCATTAAGAAAGGAGGCAAAAATGATTGATAATATTTCAAAAATTTGAAGTGTGAGCTGTGACATTTGTCTTCAAATAATGAGCAAAGAAGAATATATCTATATATGAAATAGCCAAGCTCAACTCTCAGATTGTGAAAAGCATGAGCAATAGAAAGGAAAAAATATATAGCTTACATTGCTGTCTTACACAAATGAGTTAAAAATGTGCACAGGACAAACTTAATCAAGAATATGTCACATATTACCCCATACTTGCAGCCCCCATGGTTTCTAATGTGTGTGAAAAATGACTTGTCTGTCGCAGTAAAATATAACTTGTTAAAAGACCCTCTGAGCATGTCAGGACCATGTTTCAGCAATTTCAGTCTATTCATCTGGCTCATCTTCTGCACAGCTTTCACTTCATATGAGGGAATTCTGCACCAAATCTAAAGATTTCTTTAAAAGTACATTCAATTTTTGTTATGAATTTTTGCTGCTTGAATCATGAATTTAGAGAATATTCTGATACATTTAATTGATGTTGATTCTTTTAAGTCTGATGCAAGGTTTCCTTAGATGTCTTATATTTTAAGTTATCTTCTTAGAGTTGCTTACTGTTAATTATTTTAACTAAAATTTATTATTAAATGAACTTTAATGTGGTACAAATATCTTTATGTTATTTATTTAAACAAACAATGGCTGAGTTGACCAAGTGACATAAATGTGAGATTAAAAAAATGATATTTATTGATTGCAAGCTGTCTGTTCTGAGCTAAATACTTAATATTTAATTTAGCTCATTTAATTAAGGGTCATTTCCTTAAAAATGCAAAGGCAGTAGCAATGCAGGGCACATAAAAATATCCTGCAGGCTTCATCCCATGTCCTGTTTTCTCTTATATAGCCAAGACAGTGAAGTATTTCTTCATATATTTGAGGATATATATTTCTCACAATCATTATTGTTAGATATTTCTAAGCTTAGCCTCATAATTCTTCGTTCTCCTAATGGTATAGGGTAATCCTAAGAATAATTTAAATGGGAAGATGGCCGAATAGGAACAGTTCCGGTCTACAGCTCCCAGCATGAGCGGCACAGAAGACAGGAGATTTCTGCATTTCCATTTGAGGTACCGGGTTCATCTCACTAGGGAGTGCCGAACAGTGGGTGCAGGACAGTCGGTGCAGCACACTGTGTGTGAGCCGAAGCAGGGCGAGGCATTGCCTCACTCGGGAAGCACAAGGGGTCAGGGAGTTCCCTTTCCTAGTCAAAGAAAGGGGTAACAGACGGCACCTGGAAAATCGGGTCAGTCCCACCCTAATACTGCACTTTTCCAACGAGCTTGGAAAACGGCACACCAGGAGATTGTGTCCTGCACCTGGCTCAGAGGGTCCTATGCCCACGGAATCTGGCTGATTGCTAGCACAGCAGTCTGAGATCAAACTGCAAGGCAGCAGCGAGGCTGGGGGGGGCACCTGCCATTGCCCAGGCTTGCTTAGGTAAACAAAGCAGCCAGGAAACTCCTCTGAGACAAAACTTCCAGAGGAACTATCAGACAGCTGAATTTGTGGTCTCACGAGAATCCACTGTTCTGCATCCACTGCTGCTGACACTCAGCCAAACAGGGTCTGGAGTGGACCTCTAGTAAACTCCAACAGACCTGCAGCTGAGGGTCCTGTCTGGTAGAACAAAAACTAACAAGCAGAAAGGACATCCACACCAAAAACCCATCTGTACATCACCATCATCAAAGACCAAAAGTAGATAAAACCACAAAGATGGGGAAAAAACAGAGCAGAAAAACTGGAAACTCTAAAAAGCAGAGCACCTCTCCTCCTCCAAAGGAATGCAGTTCCTCACCAGCAATGGAACAAAGCTGGATGGAGAATGAATTTGATGAATTGAGACAAGAAGGCTTCAGACGATCAAACTATTCTGAGCTACGGGAGGAAATTCAAAACAATAGCAAAGAAGTTAAAAACTTTGAAAAAAAATTAGATGAATGGATAACTAGAATAACCAATGGAGAGAAGGGCTTAAAGGAGCTGATGGAGCTGAAAGCCAAGTTTCGAGAACTACATGAAGATTGCAGAAGCCTTGGGAGCCAATGCGATCAACTGGAAGAAAGGGTATCAGTGATGGAAGATGAAATGAATGAAATGAAGCGAGAAGGGAAGTTTAGAGAAAAAAGAATAAAAAGAAACGAACAAAGCCTCCAAGAAATTTGGGACTATGTGAAAAGACCAAACCTATGTCTGATTGGTGTACCTGAAAATGACGGGGAGAATGGAACCAAGTTGGAAAACACTCTGCAAGATATTATCCAGGAGAACTTCCCCAATCTAGCAAGGCAGGCCAACATTCAGATTCAGGAAATACAGAAAACGCCACAAAGATACTCCTGGAGAAGAGCAACTCCAAGACACATAATTGTCAGATTCACCAAAGTTGAAATGAAGGAAAAAATGTTAAGGGTGGACAGAGAGAAAGGTCAGGTTACCCACAAAGGGAAGCCCATCAGACTAAGAGCCGATCTCTCGGCAGAAACTCTGCAAGCCAGAAGAGAGTGGGGGCCGATATTCAACATTCTTAAAGAAAAGAATTTTCAACCCAGAATTTCCTATCCAGCCAAACTAAGCTTCATAAGTGAAGGAGAAATAAAATACTTTACAGACAAGCAAACGCTGAGTGATTTTGTCACCACCAGGCCTGCCCTAAAAGAACTCCTGAAGGAAGCACTAAACATGGAAAGGAACAACCGGTACCAGCCACTGCAAAAACATGCCAAATTGTAAAGAACATCGAGGCTAGGAAGAAACTGCATCAACTAACGAGCAAAATAACCAGCTAACATCATAATGACAGGATCAAATTCACACATAACAATATTAACTTTAAATATAAATGGGCTAAACGCTCCAATTAAAAGACACAGACTGGCAAACTGGTTAAGGAGTCAAGACCCATCAGTGTGCTGTATTCAGGAAACCCATCTCATGTGCAGAGACACACATAGACTCAAAATAAAGGGATGGAGGAAGATCTATCAAGCAAATGGAAAACAAAAAAAGGCAGGGGGGCCGGGTGCGGTGGCTCATGCTTGTAATCCCAGCACTGTGAGGGGCTGAGGCGGGCGGATCACAAGGTCAGGAGATCGAGACCACGGTGAAACCGCGTCTCTACTAAAAATACAAAAAATTAGCTGGGCGTGGTGGTGGGCGCCTGTAGTCCCAGCTACTCGGAGAGGCTGAGGCAGGAGAATGGCGTGAACCCGGGAGGCGGAGCTTGCAGTGAGCCGAGATTGCGCCACTGCACTCCAGGCTGGGCGACAGAGCGAGACTCCATCTCAAAAAAAAAAAAAAAAAAAAAGGCAGGGGTTGCAATCTTAGTCTCTGATAAAATAGACTTTAAACCGACAAAGATCAAAAGAGACAAGGCCATTACATAATGGTAAAGGGATCAATTCAACAAGAAGAGCTAACTATCCTAAATATATATGCACCCAACACAGGAGCACCCAGATTCATAAAGCAAGTCCTGAGCGACCTACAAAGGGACTTAAACTCCCACACAATAATAATGGGAGATTTTAACACCCCACTGTCAACATTAGACAGATCAATGAGACAGAAAGTTAACAAGGATATCCAGGAATTGAACTCAGCTCTGTACAAAGTGGACATAATAGACATCTACAGAACTCTACACCCCAAATCAACAGAATATACATTTTCTTCAGCACCACACCACACCACACCTATTCCAAAACTGACCACATAGTTGGAAGTAAAGCTCTCCTCAGCAAATGTAAAAGAACAGAAATTATAACAAACTGTCTCTCAGATCACAGTGCGATCAAACTAGAACTCAGGATTAAGAAACTCACTCAAAACCGCTCAACTACATGGAAACTGAACAACCTGCTCCTGAATGACTATTGGGTACATAATTAAATGAAGGCAGAAATAAAGATGTTCTTTGAAAGCAACGAGAACAAAGACACAACATACCAGAATCACTGGGACACATTCAAAGCAGTGTGTAGAGGGAAATTTAGAGCACTAAATGCCCACAAGGGAAAGCAGGAAAGATCCAAAATTGACACCCTAACATCACAATTAAAAGAACTAGAAAAGCAAGAGCAAACACATTCAAAAGCTAGCAGAAGGCTAGAAATAACTAAAATCCGAGCAGAACTGAAGGAAATAGAGACACAAAAAACCCTTCAAAAAATTAATGAATCCAGGAGCTGGTTTTTTGAAAAGATCAACAAAATTGATAGACTGCTAGCAAAACTAATAAAGAAGAAAAGAGAGAAGAATCAAATACACGCAATAAAAAATGATGAAGGGGACATCACCACCGATCCCACAGAAATACAAACTACCATCAGAGAATACGATAAACACCTCTATGCAAATGAACTAGAAAATCTAGAAGAAATGGATAAATTCCTCGACAAATACACCCTCCCAAGACTAAACCAGGAAGAAGTTGAATCTCTGAATAGACCAATAACAGGTTCTGAAATTGAGGCAATAATTAATAGCTTACCAACCAAAAAAAGTCCAGGACCTGATGGATTCACAGCTGAATTCTACCAGAGGTACAAGGAGGAGCTGGCACCATTCCTTCTGAAACTATTCCAATCAATAGAAAAAGAGGGAATCCTCCCTCATTCATTTTATGAGGCCAGCATCATCCTGATAACAAAGCCTGGCAGAGACACAACCAAAAAAGAGAATTTCAGACCAATATCCTTGATGAACATTGATGCAAAAATCCTCAGTAAAATACTGGCAAACCAAATCCAGCAGCACACCAAAAAGCTTATCTACCATGATCAAGTGGGCTTCATCCCTGGGATGCAAGGCTGGTTCAACATATGCAAATCAATAAATGTAATCCAGCATATAAACAGAGCCAACAACAAAAACCACATGATTATCTCAATAGATGCAGAAAAGGCCTTTGACAAAATTCAACAACACTTCATGCTAAAAACTCTCAATAAATTAGGTATTGAAGGGACATATCTCAAAACAATGAGAGCTATCTGACAGGCCCACAGCCAATATCATACTGAATGGGCAAAAACTGGAAGCATTCCGTTTGAAAACTGGCACAAGACAGGGATGCCCTCTCTCACCGCTCCTATTCAACATAGTGTTGGAAGTTCTGGCCAGGGCAATCAGGCAGGAGAAGGAAATAAAGGGTATTCATTTAGGAAAAGAGGAAGCCAAATTGTCCCTGTCTGCAGATGACATGATTGTATTTCTAGAAAACCCCATCATCTCAGCCCAAAATCTCCTTAAGCTGATAGGCAATTTCAGCAAAGTCTCAGGATACAAAATCAATGTACAAAAATCACAAGCATTCTTACACACCAGTAACAGACAAACAGAGAGCCAAATCATGAGTGGACTCCCATTCACAATTGTTTCAAAGAGAATAAAATACCTAGGAATCCAACTTACAAGGGACGTGAAGGACCTCTTCAAGGAAAACTACAAACCACTGCTCAATGAAATAAAAGAGGATACAAACAAATGGAAGAACATTCCGTGCTCATGGGTTGGAAGAGTCAATATCGTGAAAATGGCCATACTGCCCAAGGTAATTGATAGATTCAATGCCATCCCCATCAATCTACCAATGACTTTCTTCACAGAATTGGAAAAAACTACTTTAAAGTTCATATGGAACCAAAAAAGAGCCCGCTTTGCCAAGTCAATCCTAAGCCAAAAGAACAAAGCTGGAGGCATCATGCTACCTGACTTCAAACTATACCACAAGGCTACAGTAACCAAAACAGCATGGTACTGGTACCACAACAGAGACATAGATCAATGGAACAGAACAGAGCCCTCAGAAATAATGTGGCATATCTACAACTATCTGATCTTTGACAAACCTGACAAAAACAAGCAATGGGGAAAGGATTCCCTATTTAATAAATGGTGCTGGGAAAACTGGCTAGCCATATGTAGAAAGCTGAAACTGGATTCCTTCCTTACACCTTATACAAAAATTAATTCAAGATGGATTACAGACTTACATGTTAGACCTAAAACCATAAAAACCCTAGAAGAAAACCTTGGCAATACCATTCAGGACATAGGCATGGGCAAGGACTTCATGTCTAAAACATCAAAAGCAATGGCAACAAAAGCCAAAATTGGCAAATGGGATCTAATTAAACTAAAGAGCTTCTACAGAGCAAAAGAAACTACCATCAGAGTGAACAGGCAACCTACAAAATGGGAGAAAATTTCGCAACCTACTCATCTGACAAATGGCTAACATCCAGAATCTACAATGAACTCAAACAAATTTACAAGAAAAAAACAAACAACCCCATCAAAAAGTGGGTGAAGGATATGAACGGACACTTCTCAAAAGAAGACATTTATGCAGCCAAAAAACACATGAAAAAATGCTCATCATCACTGGCCATCAGAGAAATGCAAATCAAAACCACAATGAGATACCATCTCACACCAGTTAGAATGGCCATCATTAAAAAGTCAGGAAACAACAGGTGCTGGAGAGGATGTGGAGAAACAGAAACACTTTTACACTGTTGGTGGGACTGTAAACTAGTTCAACCATTGTGGAAGTCAGTGTGGCGATTCCTCAGGGATCTAGAACTAGAAATACCATTTGACCCAGCCATCCCATTACTGGGTAGATACCCAAAGGGCTATAAATCATGCTGCTATAAAGACACATGCACACGTATGTTTATTGCGGCACTATTCACAATAACAAAGACTTGGAACCAACCCAAATGTCCAACAATGATAGACTGGATTAAGAAAATGTGGCACAAATACACCATGGAATACTATGCAGCCATAAAAAATGATGAGTTCATGTCCTTTGTAAGGACATGGATGAAACTGGAAACCATCATTCTCAGTAAACTATCGCAAGGACAAAAAACCAAACACTGCACGTTCTCATTCATAGGTGGGAATTGAACAATGAGAACTCGTCGACACAGGAAGGGGAACATCACACTCCCAGGACTGTTGTGGGTTGGGGGGAGGGGGGAGGGACAGCATTAGGAGATATACCTAATGCTAAATGACGAGTTAATGGGTGCAGCACACCAACATGGCACATGGATACATATGTAACAAACCTGCACATTGTGCACATGTACCCTAAAACCTAAAGTATAATAAAATTTAAAAAAAGAATAATTTAAATGGAATCAAAATGAGGTTATTTGCATTTAACTATACATTCTTCAGACACCCACAATAGATAACATTGATAACTTCACCTAAGTAAATGACAAGATTTATAAAATGGTGGCTATTACCACAGCATAAATTGTACACTTCTCTAAATCTGTACTTTCTAGCCATTACTTTTTTAAAAACCATATTCTAGGATGGTTACATTTTTAAAGTCATGTTTTCAAGCTCAAACTTTAAAAGAAAAAAAGGACTCATTTCAATATATTTTCCTTGGCAGAGATGAAAAGGGCATTGCCCCCAACAATAAATTCCAGCCAAGAAAAAAATTTGCAGTTTGACAGATATCCCATTATTTTTAAGGAACTATGTGTGTCATGTTAGAAGAAACTTTTTTTCCCTTAAAATTATTTGAGAACACAGAAGCCATTTTTAAAGCTATAGTTTTCATATTTGTATAATTTACTTAATGCTCTCCTTGCCCTAATTACAAAATTTAAATGAAATTATCCAAATAAAAAATTTGCTTCATTCAATACAAGCAATTAATGAATCAGGGTTGGGTCTAGCTGGACATATTTACACAGTATGTATATCCTGACTTGGAAGTTTTGCATATTCTTCCAGTGTAGCTCTGAACTTCTCCGGAACCAGGACCCACTGAAGACATTAGCTTCCAGGCCATTGAGCAGAAAAGGATCATTTAAGATCTTACTTCAGTGTGCTTATTATAAGGTGGTGGAGGAGGTGCCTTGGGCTTCATTTGCCTCTTAATATATTCAATTCTATCAGTAAAAGACCTAACCTTTGGTAGGGAAAAATATTATGGAAACTTCATTAACAAGAGGGCCTATAGGCTCTGCAATAGAAACTTTAGACATTTTTAGCTATTATCTCCAGACTCAAAGTTTATAAATGATATCTTATCCCAGAAGGCTTTGGAGTCTTCCTTATTCTTGTATAATTATACACAAATATGACATGCTTACATAATATTGGAGCCTTTCAAGTTACACAGATACTGAGGCCACCATTCTTCAATACACATTACGGACTGACTGTCTGTGTCCTGTTACCCCCAAATTTGTATGTTAAAACCCTAACCCCCAATGTGATGAATTTAAAGATGGGACCATTGTGAAGTAATTACGTTTAAATGTCATGAGAATGGCACCCTTGTAATAGAATTTATTAAAAAGATGAATTGGGAGGCTATTAGGCTGAGAAACCTGTAGCACCTTGGTTTCTTGTGCAAGCAAACCGAAGCCCAACTCAATGTAAACAGTAAAATAAAACTAAACCTTAATGAATCAGAAAGCACCAAACTAACCTCTAAGTAGGAACTTTCTGCTTTAGCCAATCAAATAGACTTTCTTTGTCTTGCCTTCATGAACGCCTTAGAAAAGTTTTCTCCTTGCTCCCCTCAGTGGAGCACTGAAACATCTGCTGACTGGTTATGCCTGATTTGTGAATTGTTGAATGCTCAAATAAATTCATTAACAATTTAATGTGCCTACGTTTATCTTTTAACAGAGTAGTATCCTGAGAAGAAGAGGAAGCAACCAGAGCTCTCCCTCTGCCATGTGAGAAGATAATAGAATGTGGCTGTCTGTAGCCAGAAAGAGAGCCTTACCAAGAACTAAATTGGCTGGCACTTTATTCTTGGACTTCCCAGCCTTCAGATCTGTGAGAAACAAACGTCTGTTGTTGAAGTCACCCAGTCTATGGTGTTTCGTTATAGTAAGTGGAGAAGTCTAAGAGAATACAGCAAAATGGTTTGAATACTTTTTAATTCTATAATTAAAATGTTGGAAGAAAAGAAGTGTGGTATAATTCACATTTAAAAAATTATGTTCAATTTATTTTTTTGGAAAGTACATTTTTGTTCATCTTTCAGACTCTGGTAATGACTGCCAGGTCTCAGTCTTCAGTTTGAAGTTCTCACTGAGCTTCACACCTTTGTCCCTATCTGTTGTATTTACTCCATTGGATAAAACATCCCCATTATGTATGGTAGGTTAAGAAAAAAAAATCCCTTCTTCATTTCTTTTCACAGGCATTACTGTCCACCAGCCATCTAGGCTTGAGAACTTGGGGACCTCCATGGAAAAGTCTCGCTCCCTAAACTTCTTCACTAAACATCCAAGATCCCCTCTTTTCTATATGCCTAAATTATAAAATTTCTAACACAGAACTTTTTATCTATAAACAATTCTACATTTTAAGCATTTATTCATATGTTTCTTATTTGTTTCTTTAATTTATTATAAATTTGATGGCATGGAACCCAAATTTGTCTTCTATATCTCCCCTAACATTTAACATAGAGCTAGGTAACTAATGATGCTCAGCTAATTCTTTTCTATGATTATGACTGTCAGCTTCAAATGTATCTTTTTCAGATGTGGGTTTCTAGTCAGACCAGCAAGTTAAAAACAATGTTTTAGGGGACTTTAATATATTATTAAACAGCTATTTAAAATCATTTAACAGTTTTAATGACATTAGTATATTTCTCCTAAACTCTTAGCAAAGGAACTCTCATTTTGTGGAATAGAAATGTTCATATTAAATTGAAAGAAGGCAATGATTCTTTGTCATTATGTCTCTGTTAAATATCTATGATTGTCCTCACAATATTTATTCTTTAAATATTTTACTCTTTTTGGATTTAAGATATTGCTTAGAGCTTGAAAAGAGTGGAAGCAGGAATTAAATTATGATACCAGTAATAAAAACCTGAACTTGGAAATTAAACAAGTACAGATTGTACTGGTAAAGATGCATAAAACTATGTTCAAATATATGTGTACCCTTCCAGCTATTTTAGGCAGGTAGATGAGGTGCTTACAGAATTACCGAGAAGACAACTCTTCTCGATCATAAATTAGTTTGTCATATTTTAGTCTAGAAAAAAATTTAAAAGATAGCGCTTATGTAATTTGAATTCCTAGAATCAGTAACCTAGAAATTATACAAAAATGAAACACATCAGACTCAGAAGAGAATTTTGTTAATAAAATTCCTATAATTTAAATAAACTAACAAAATTCTAGGTATTTTACAGACACTTTTCTTGCTTAACACAATCAATTTAGACACTTAAATTTCCTTTTATTTAAAAGAAAACTGCAAACTGAGAGTGATTGTTTTGCCCAAGAACACACAGAATTACTAAGGAGCCAAACAGGAATTTAAATAGTTGTTTTGAGTCCATACACTTTCCTTTATCCAAAGCATCTCACCATCCAAATTAAATTTCATAGTAAAAAATAGTTGAATTTTATTCAAATAAATCATTTTATTCAACATGTCCTGAGTGCTTACTAAGCGTTAGAGATTTTTTCTACTAGGAAAAAAACACCAAATCTCTATCCACTACAGGTTCAAATAAATCTCTTAAAATATTCAAACATTGTATGCATTTCTTAGATATTTTGCCACCACTTTACAGACTTGTCAAAATTTGTCTAGGATTTCTTCCCCAGATAAATGGATGAAAAAATCATGATTAGAAATGTAAGTAATTCCCTAGGAAAAATCACAATAAGAACCAATCCCTCTGAATCTCCACCTCATCTGCCCCATTAAAAGTTCAGATTTAAGTGACCCCAACTGAATGCTTTTAGAATTCAACTAAATATCAGTTGTCTAAGTGCCATGCCAGAAAGAGTATATAGATCAACCAATGCTTTAAAGAAAGCCTGACTCTCAGTGAATAGAGTACCTGGGACTGGGAAAAGACCTTACAACTTTTATTTATTTATTTATTTAGTTGATTGATTAATTAATTTATTTTGAGAGGGAGTCTTGCCCTGTCATCTAGGCTGGAGTGCAATGGCGTGATCTCAGCTCACGGCAACCTCCGCCTTCCGGGTTCAAGTGATTCTCCTGCCTCAGCCTCCTGAGTAGCTGGGATTACAGGCACATACCACCACGCCCAGCTGATTTTTGGTATTTTTAGCAAGGACAGGGTTTCACCATGTTAGCCGGACTGGTCTCAAACTCCTGACCTTGTGATCCACCCACCGTGGTCTCCAAAAGTGCTGGGATTACAGGCATGAGCCACCATGTCCGGCCCAAGACCTTACAACTTTTAAGTAGCTCAAGCGGAAGCCAAAATAAATAAATAAATAAATACTGTACATTTGTTGGCTTTCCATTACAACTAGTATTTTCAAAATTGAAATATCCAAGGAACCATAGTAGTAGGTAGATTTGCTTTTATTTGCAGCAACTTTAATTATGTATTAGGGAATGATTATTTATTCTACAATTAGATGGCTTTTAAGGGAAGTCCTGTTGCACTTAGTGAATTGACTTATAAAACTGACTGATGTATAATCAGGTTTAGCTACCTGATTTGAGGAACCATGGAAAAAAGTTGAACTGGGTAAAGGCCTCTTTAAACTGCTTGATTCTGGCACTGCAACCATCTAGTTTGGTTGTTTCATAGCCTCAGTTTCCTCATTTCAAATAGTAAGTCATTACCAATTTGAAAATGATGGAGATCTATGTATCTACTGTTAAAGAAAAAATTATTCATGACACTCATTAAAGATGGTAAGGCAAGCTTTATTCAAGGGTGGTCATGGCAATAGCTACAGAGACCGCTGCAATGGGGTCTTGCAATGGGAGATAGATTGGACTTAATTCCAACTCCAACAAGGACAGTGGGGATTTAAAAGCAAGGTGCAGGGTGAGGGTCAGTGGATGGAAAATCACCAAGAGGAAACATCAGGCATAAGGGGTTGATAAGAATTTTTGCCGAAGGCAGGCCAGGACAAGATATGAACAGGGGTGGATTTCAACTACACTGACTTTGCAGGATTCTCTAAGGAGAGAGAGAGAAGCCCAAGGTTTGGTCTAGTCAAGCTTACTCAAAGGAGCCCAACTGAAGTTTTGGTCAAAGCAAACAGTCATTGGTGCTACTAAAGAAAACAACGTTCATAGGTATGAAAGCCAGGATTAATACTCCTTTACTAATTTGTGTGTGTGTGTGTGTGTGTGTTTTATCAAATATCTTAGTAGGTGTGGGATAAGAATTTTTATGTTAAAATCAGTGAAGTATTTTGAATCTAATCTTATTTCCCGGAGACACCCTGAGAACCAGCTCAGGTTTTATACCTTGTCAAGGTTTTTACTCTTCTAGAATTAGTTGGAAACAATATCTTTACAAACTTCTAATATACAAGCAAGTAGTCTTAAAAAAGATTTATATCCTGTGTTCTTGGGTACCACAAAGGTAATCCTTGAGCAATAATATAGCATTGTGAATATCCCCAGAGCTACATGAAAGCTGCAGTGTGCTAAGTCCTTTCAGAAACATTCCTAAAAAGAACAGTGTAAATTGTATGCAGCTCAGATCACATAATAATTATGAAAATCATCGTAAATACATTTACAATGTTAGACATTACAGTAGTTTTATTTTCCCAAATAACTGAAAAATCTATGGAACCAACTTCATGCTTGTGATTTTATCTAATGAACTCAATTTGGTTCTGAAAAACACTAAACACTTAAGTTTCCTTTACAGGTATAAGTATTGCTTGTACAAACACTATTCAGAAAGGAAGAAAACAAAGGAAAGGGCAATAAAGCCAAGAAAAGCAGCAATGCGCAATTGGGAATGAGCCAGAGGAGATAAGCAAAGATAGTAGAAAACATCTCAAAAGAAAAAAAAAATACCATGACCCCCAAAATGTTAAATAGCTAAGAAGTGAATAGAATAATCACAGAATATTTTCCCCTAAGAGCAGAGACATCTAAATGTCACCTTATCTTAGAGTTTGATAATAAGATGGAGGAAAGGGAAATAAAGCCTCTGACTTGTTCTTGATGTGGTATTTGAAAAGTAAAATGCAAAAGCCTGATTTTACTTTTTGCACAGCAGTGTGTGGTAGGTAGAATTCTAAGATGTCCTTCAATATGCCTACCTACTGATATACATACCCAATATATGTACCAGCATATATGTGGGTGCTGAAATATGATGAAATATCACTCCTGTGATTAGATTAAATTAACAATAGGTGGATTGGCTGAGCGCGGTGGCTTACGCCTCTAATCCCAGCACTTTGGGAGGCCAAGGCAGGCAGATCATGAGGACAGGATTTTGAGACCAGCCTGGCCAACATGGTAAAACTCTGTCTCTACTAAAGATACAAAAAATTAGCTGGGCATGGTGGTGCATGCCTGTAATCCCAGCTACTCGAAAGGCTGAGGCAGGAGAATTGCTTGAACCCCGGAGGCAGAGGTTGCAGTGAACCGAGATCACGCCATTGCACTCCAGCCTGGGTGACACGGTGAGACTCCGTATCTAAATAAATAAAATAGCTGGATTTCAGAGATGAGTGAAGGTTTGCAAAAAGAAAATAGTGTGGACGAAGTAATCATTCTTTGTAGATTTTAGCTAAAGTTAGACAGAAGGTAGCAGTAGTGAGTGGGGTCTTTAAAACTTTTATACAGAGTCCCCAGTCTGTATGGTGAAAAACAGTACAGTGTTCAGATCCATCGTAAGTGTTAAAAATTGGGATACAAATCTTAGAAAGGGAAGAGTTAGAGAATGGAAGCCCCAAATTCTGTTTACAAATGATGTACGATCTTCTGGCTGACCTCAGAAACATGCATAGATGAGAAAGACCCCAATTATACATAACCGAATTAAATTAGATGAGTGCTATTGCTCAAGATATAGTTTGTAGTGAGAATACAACCATAAGTATGTATGCACCTAATAAAAGAGTTTTACGTTAGCAAGGTTGTCCAATCTTTTGGCTTCCCTTGGCCACATTGGAAGAAAAAGAATTGTCTTGGGCCACAGATGAAATACACTACGCTAATGATAGCTGATGAGCAAAAAAAAAAAAAAAAAAAAAATTGCAAAAAAAAAATCTCATAACATTTTAAGAGTTTATGAACCTGTGTTGGGCTGCATTTAAAGCCATCCTGGGCTGCATGTGGTCCATGGGCCATGGGTTGGACAAGCTTGATTTATATCAAGCAAAAATTGTCAGAATTAAATGAACAAAAAGATAATTTCATAACCATAGTTAGATTTTAACATTCCTTTCTGAGCAATTGAAAGAACGACTAGACAAAAACATAGTAAAACATAGATTATTTGAACAACACTATCAATCATCTTTACCTATATATAGGTCTATAACCAGTGTATATCTGTAACCAATTACTACAACTTTAATGGCTTAAAACAACACTTAAAAAAAATTTACAATTCTGAAGGTCAGAAATCCTAAATGAATTTTGCTAGGTCAAAAATTAAGGAGTTAGCAAAGCTGTGCTTCCTCTGGAGGCTCTGGGGGAAAATGCATTTACTTGTCTTTTCCAAGTTCTAGGTATCCCTTGAATTCCTTAGCTAATGGCCCTTCCCTACATCTTCAAATCCAGCAGTTCAGTGTACTCCAACCTTTCTCTGTTTTTGTCATCAGATTGCCTTTTGCTCTTCCCTGATTCTACTCCCTCCCTCTTATAGGCATTCTCATAATTCCACTGGGCCGAACAAAATAATTCAGGATACTTTTCCCTATCTCAAAATCTTTCACTTAATCATAACAGCAATTCTCCCGTGCCACATAAAGTAACATATTGACATATGGGTGTAAGTATGTTTACAGTTTGGGAGTCCATGATTCTATGTACCATAAGCTAATTGATGATTATAGAAAACTATACCCAACAACTACACAATACATTTTTTTTTAACGTGCATGGTTATTTCACCAAGATGGTCCATGTGAGGAGTTATAAAAAAAGACTCAATAAGAAACAGTGTGGAGATTCCTTAAAGAACTAAAAGTAGAACTACCATTTGATCCAGCAATCCCACTACTGGGTATCTACCCAGAAGAAAAGAGGTTATTATGCAAAAAAATTATTATACGAATAACTTCCACACACATATTTCTATTATAGCAGCACAATTTGCAATTATAAAAATATGGAACCAGCACAAATGCCCATCAATCAACAAGTGGATAAATAAATTGTGGTCTATATATACCATAAAATACTACTCAGCCATAAAAAGGAATGAAATTATGGCATTCGCGGCAACCTAGATGGAATTGGAGAGCATTATTCTAAGTGAATATCTCAGGAATGGAAAACCAAACATCATTATGTTCTCACTCACAAGCGGGAGCTAAGCTATGAGGATGCAAAGGCATAAGAATGATACAATGGACTTTGGAGACTCGGAGTAAAGGGTAAGAGGGGGGTGGGGGATAAAAGACTACACATTGGGTACAGTGTACACTGCTCAGGTGTTGGGTGCACCAAAGTCTCAGAAATCACCACTAAAGAACTTATCCATGTAACCAAACACCACCTGTTCCCCTAAAGCCTATTGAAATTAAAAAAAAAAAGAAAATAAAAAACACAGTAAGTTGAGAAGAACTGAAACCACACAGAATCTGTTCTGACCTCAATGGCATTAAATTAGAGAACGATAGCAAGTATACAGAAAATCTGCGAATATTTAGAAATTATGTAACATGCTTCCAAGTAATGCATGAGGCAAAAAGAAATCACAACAAAAATCAGAAAATATTACAAACTAAATGATAATGATATTACAACATACTGAAATTTCTCAAATATACCTGAAGCAGTTCTTATAGAAAATGCAACAATTGAAATGCTTATATTTTCAAAAAGTCTAAAATCAGTGACTTAAGATTCTACCTTAAAAAGTTAGACAAAGAAGTAAAATATAAGTCCAAAATAAGTAGTAGAAATGAAATAGTAATTTTTTTTACTGCAAAATAAGAGATCAAAGCACAGAAAAAAGAAATTAGGAAAAACATATTTCGGTAACAGAAGATGAAATATACATAGCTGTAGATGTTTATGAAAGAAATGGAAGGAAAATGTAATAAAATTACATAAATGATGGCACATTTTGCAGAACAGTTTTCTGGGTGGCCCTGGAATGAATGACTTCTCTCTTTCTTGCTTGCAGTTCTCAGGAATGAAGAATGTGGCATTAATTGCAAGATGGCCAACTAGATGCAGCCAGGAAGAACATCTGCCACCAAAAGACTGGGATATTGGGAAGACTGGAGCACTCTGAACAGATCTTCAGAGGGAAGGCGTTGAGAATGGGTGGAGGGAGGACGCAGATACCAGGCTGAAGGGAGAGAAAGCTGGGAACCCTGCACAGGGCTACCACACATGGGGAATGTTCCTGGCCTCCAGTGACTACTGAGGAGGGGGTGAACTGAGCAGACAGTAAGTTACCCACACTTGCCACACACCTCTGAAATCCTGGCAGCAGGAGATCCCATGACACCAATGGACACTTGAGCTGGCAGGGAGAGTTGCTTAGGGAGGGGGGAGGAGCAGGACTCTAGCCTGTTCAGAGCCTAGAGGGTTTGATATAGGAATGTCTGCAGTGGAGCATGGCCAGGTACACCCATCCCCCAAAGCTTGTCAGGCTCCCATAGAATACTTTAGCCTTAGAGAAACTGTCAGACCAGAACAGAGCAGGGCAATGTTGCTAGGAAGACAAAGACAGTCTGACCTGAGTGCCCTCCATCTGCTGGCCTCTCCTACAGCCTCAGCCTGGCCATGCCAGCTTGTAGTCCAGCCTCAGATGCCCAACAGGAGTGCCTCCCAGAGGCCTATGCTGGCAGACAACAAATGACTGTCAGAGAGCTCAAGTAGAGTGCCCCCCATGATGCACACCAACCTACCCATACCCTACCCCCACCACAACCTTCCTCACTCTGCTTTGCCAGCATGCACTCACCCATTGCTACCCCCATTCATGTTCCAATGGTACACGTGCACACGGATGGACTTTGCATCCTCTCCCCTTCCAGTGAGCATGTGTGCATGAAACCCATCGTGCCACTGCTGCCAGTGTAAGCACACTCCATTCCACCTCCCCACTGTGCCACAATTGCTGTGGTGAACATGCACACAGAGGCAGTAGCCCCACTGTCACCGGTGTGAATGTGTGCATTGAAGATGCCAGCACCACACCTGTCAGCACCCTGCCCCTGTGCCGACACTACCACCATGCAAATGCACACAGATGCCCATAGCCCTGCCGCTACCCTTGTGCCACCACTGCCACCATTGTGAATGCTCACATAGAAGCCACCAGCCCTGCACCCACCAGCATCCCACCACAGCCAACAAGCATGCATCCCGTAATGCTGCTACTGTTACTGCTGTTGGCACATGCAAATGGGCATAGATCCCACTGTCACTGCCTGATGGAAACACTTCAGCTGGCACCACTCATTGGAGTTTTGTGGATAGTGGTATGGGAAGACCCAGGCAACTCCAGTGCAGCAGGCTCCTAACTTCCAGGGACCAGATAACAAAGCTAGGGGGCTCATACCAGCCTTCCAGTGTTAGAGCATGCAGCTCAGGACTGCTGAACTGAGTCCTGGCCACCTAAATTCTTCCAGAAATGAAGCCAGTAAACAGAACCCATCTTACACCAAAATCAAACTCCTAAGAGCATCAAATGAGATAAAAGAAAGAAAAAGCATATAAAGGACAGCAACTTCAATGATTGAGGGAACATCAGCCCACACAGGTGAGAAAATCAGTGTGAAAACCCTTGAAACTCAAAAAGCCAGAATGTCTTCTTACTTACAAGAAGAACCAGCAATGGTTCTTAACCAGGATGATATGGCTGAAATTACAGAAATAGAATTCAGAATATGAATACAAACGAAGATCATCAAGAGTCAGGAGAAAGTCAAAACCCAATCCAAGGATTCTAAGGATTATAAGAAGATAACACAGGAGATGAAAAAACAAAGCAGTCATTTTAAGAAAGAACCCAACTGAACCGATAGAGCTGAAAAGAATTCTCACGTTAAGAATTTCAGAATACAATTGCAAGTATTAACAGTAGAACTGACCAAGATGAGGTAAGAATCTTAAAGCTTAGAAACTAGTTGACCTATATTCAGCATTCTTAAAGAAAAGAATTTCCAATCAAAAATTTCCTATCTCGCCAAACTAAGCTTCATAAGTGAAGAAGATGCTTTTCAGACAAGAAAATGTTAAGGAAGTTTATTACCACTAGACCTGCCTTATAAGAGGTTGTAGGCCAGGTGCAGTGGCTCACACCTATAATCCCAGCACTTTGGGAGGCCAAAGTGGGAGGATCATCTGAGGTCAGGAGTTTGAGACCAACCTTGACAATGTGGTGAAACACTGTCTCTACTAAAAATACACAAATTAGCTGGGCATGGTGGTGGCCACCTGTAATCCCAGCTACTTGGGAGGCTGAGGCAGGAGAATCACTTGAACCCAGGAGGTGGAGGTTGTAGTGAGCTGAGAGCCTGGGTGACAAGAGTGAAACTACATCTCAAAAAAGAAAAAAATAGAGGTCCTGAGCAAAGTGCTAAATATGGAAAGGACAGATTGCTACTGGCCACCACAAAAATACACTTAAGTACATAGACCAGTAACACTCTAAAGCAACTACACAATCAAGTCTGCATAATAACCAGCTAAAAACATGATAGGATCAAATCAATACGTATCTATACATATCAGCATACCATTGCATCTTGATTGTTTACCCAGCTTGCCACTCTGTGCCTTTTAATGTAGGCATTTAGCCTGTTTACAATCAAGGTTAGTATTGATATGTAAAGATTTCATCTATACATATCAAGCTGAGAAAAGAATCTCAGAACTTGAAGACCAGTTCTCCAAAACTAACTCAGTCAGACCAAAATAAAGAAAAAACAATAAAAAAGAATAAAAACTCCAAGAAATATGAGATTATGTAATGAGACCAAATTTGCAACTCATGACATCCCTGAAAGAGAAGGAGAAAAAGCAAACAACTTAGAAAACATACTTCAGGATGTCATCAATGAAAATTTCCTCACCCTCACTAGAGAAGCCAACAGTAAAATACAGGAAATGCAGATTGCAGATAATCCCTTTGAACTACTACACAAAAAGACCATCTTCAAGACATAGTCATCAGATTCTTCAAGGTCAAAATGCAAGAAAAAATGTTAAAGGCAAGTGGAGAGAAGGAACAAATTTGATCTCTATATATCAATACTAATCTTAATTGTAAACAGGTTAAATGCCCCAATTACAAGAAACAGAGTGGCAAATTGGGTAAAGAAGCAAGACCCAATGGTATGCTGTCTTTAAGAGACCCATCCCACATACAATGATACCCACAGGCTCAAAGTAAATGGATGGATAAAAAATCTACCAAGTAAATAGAAAACAGAAAAAGGAGTTGTTACTATACGAATTTAAAACAAAACAGACTTTAACTCAACAAAGATTAAAAAAAGACGTAGAAGGACATTATATGATAATAAAGGTTTCAATTCAGCAAGAAGTAACTATCCTAAATATATATGCACCCAAAACTGGAGCACCCAGATTCATAAAGCATGTTCTTAGAGACCTGGGAAGAGACTTAGATATACAATAAGAGGGGAAGACTTACAACATCCCACTGACAGTATTAGACAAATCATCAGGGCAGAAAACTAACAATGGTATTCAGAACCTGGATTTGACAGTTTACCAAATGTACCTCATAGATATCTATAGAAATCTCAACCCCCAAACAACAGAATACACATTCTTCTTATCAGCACATGGCACATAGTCTAAAATTGACCATACAATCAGATATAAAGAAATTGTCAGCAAATTTTGAAGAAACCAAAATTATACTTATCACACTCTCTGGTCATGCAGCAATAAAAAATATTTAGGCCAACATCCCTGAGGAACATAGAAGCAAATATCCTCAAACAAGTTTCTAGCAAACTGAATTCAGCAGCATATCAAAAAGTGAATCCACCATGATCAAGTTGGCTTCATCCCTGGGATGCAAAGTTGGTTCAACATATGCAAATCAGTAAATGTGATTCATCACAAAAACAGAACTAAAAACAAAAACCACATGATGATCTCAATAGACAGAGAAAAGGCTTTCAGTAAGATCCACCATCACTTCATGTTAAAAATCCTCAACAAACTAGGCATTAGAGAAACATACTTCAAAATATCAAAAGCTATCTATGGCAAACCCACAGCCAACATTATACTAAATGGGCAAAAGCTGGAGGCATTCCCCTTGAAAATCAGAAAAAGACAAGGATGCCCTCTCTCACCACTTTTATTCATCATAGTAATAGAGATCCTGGCCAGAGCAATGAGGAAGAGAAAGAAATAAAAGACATCCAAGTAGAAAAAGAGGATGTCAAACTATCACTGCTTGTAGAGGTTATGATACTACACCTAGAAAACTCCATAGTCCCTTCCCATAAGCTTCTTGACCTGTTAAAGAACTTCATCAAAGTCAATGAATAAAGTAATGAACAAGGTGAATGAACAAAAATTAGTAGCATTCCTGTAAACCAACAACATATAAGCTAAGAGCCCAATTGAGAATGCAATTCCACTTACAATAGCCACAAAAAGAATAAAATACCTAGAAATACAGCTAACCAGAGAGGTGAAAGATCTCTATAATGAGAATTGAAAAACGCTGCTCAAAGAAATCAGGGATGACACAAATGGAAAAACATTCCACGCTCCTAGGAAGAAATATTATTAAAATGGCCATACTGCCGAAAGCAATTTACAGATTCAATGCAATTCCTATTTAACTACTAATGACATTCTTCACAGAATTAGAAAAAAACTATTCTAAAATTCATATGGAACCAAAAAAGAACCTGAATAGTCAATGCAATCCTAAGCAAAAAGAACAAAACTGGAGGGTTCACATTATCCAACCTCAAGCTATATTACAAGGCTACAGTAACCAAAACAGCATGGTACTGATACAAACACAGACACATAGAACAATGGAACAGAATAGAGAGCCCAGAAATAATGCCACAAACCTACAGCCATCTGATCTTTGACAAACTTTACAAAAACAAGTAACGGGGAAAGGATTCTGTATTTAATAAGTGGTGTTGAGATAACTGGCTGGCCATATGCAGAAGACTGAAACTGGAGCCCTTGCTTATACTGTACTGAAAAAAACCAAAAACCCAAGATGAATTAAAAATTTAAATGTGAAACTTAAAACTATAAAACCCTAGAAGATAGTTTAGGAAATATCATTCTGAACATTTGCCCTGGCAAAGATTTTATGACAAAAACTCCAAAAGCACTTGTAATAAAAACAAAAATTGACACAAGACCTAATTAAACGAAAGAGCTTTTGCACAGCCAAATAAACTATCCAGAGACCAAACAGACAACCTACAAGATGGGAGAAAATATTTGCAAACTATGCATTCAACAAAAGTCTAATATCCAGAATCTAAAATGCACTTAAAAAATTAACAAGCAAAAAACAAATAACCATATTAAAACTTGGTCAAAGGACATGAACAGACACTTTTCAGAAGAAGACATACACACGGTCACAAGCATATGAAAAAAAGTTCAACATAATTAATCATTAGAGAAATGCAAATTAAAAGCACAATGAGATACCATCTCCATCTCCAAACAGTCTTAATGACTATTATTAAAAAGTGAAAAACCAAACAAACAACAACAAAAACAGATGCTGGCAAGGTTGTAAAGAAAAGGGAATGCTTATACACTGCTGGTGGTAAGATAAATTAGTTCAGACATTGTGGAAAGCAGTTTTAGAGATTTCTCAAAGAAACCAGAATTACCATTCAACCCAGCAATCCCATGATTGAGTATATACCCAAAGGAATATAAATTATTCCACTATAAAGACACATGGATGTACATGCTTATTGCAGCACTATACACAATAGAAAAGACATGGAATGAACCTAAATGCCCATCAACAGTAGACTGGATAAAGATGAAATGTGATACATATACACCATGGAATACTAAACAGCTATAAAAAAGTGAGATCATGTCCTTTGTAACAACATGGATGGAGCTGGAAGTCATTATCTTCTAGGGTTTTATAGTTTTAAGTTTCACATTTAAATTTTTAATTCATCTTGGGTTTTTTTTTAATACAGTGTAAGGAAGGGCTCTAGTTTCAATCTTCTGCATATGGCCAGCCAGTTATCTCAACACCATTTATTAAATACAGAGTCCTTTCCCCATTACTTGTTTTTGTAAAGTTTGCAGCTGCTGGCTGCCTAAGACAACTGAGCTCCCTAAGAAAGGGCAGCAGCCATCTCTATAGCTCCAGGCCACAATTTTTCCCCTGCTGGTGCTGGGAAGACTGGACAGTTTGGTCCCAGGAGGTATTCCCCGCAGCACAGTATACCAGTTGTGGCAGATCGTGGCCAGACTGACTCTTTAGGCTGGACCCTGATCCATCCTTTCTCACTGGGTGGGGCCTCCCTGCAGGAACTCCAGCAACTTCAGCCAGGGCTTAGAGAAAGAACTCTTATCTGCCTGGGCCTGAGTCCCTAAGGGGAGGGGTGGCCATAGTCTCCATGGATCAGCAGACTTAGTCCTTCCTCTTGATAGCTCTGAGGAATCCAGGCAATCTAGACCAGAAAGTTTCCCCCAGTACAGCACACACCCTCCACCAAGGGACAGGCATATTGTTTTGTTAAATGGGTCCTGGTTCCTGTGCACAACTGGGTGAGACCCTCCAACAGGGGTAACCAGACACCCTATATAGAAGTATTCCTATTGGCATCAGGTTGGTGCCCCTCAAGGTCAGAGATCCTAGAGGAAGGAGCAGGCACCCATCTTTGCTGTTCTCCAGCCTCCTCAGGTGACATCTCCAGGTGCAGAAGGACCAAGATGAATAGGGCCTGAAGTAAACCCCCAGCAAACTTCAGCAGCCCTACAGAAGAGGAACCTTACTATTGAAAGAAAAACAAAAAAACAGAAAGCAAAAAAATGGCATCACTGAAAATGTCCCCACAAAATCCTCATTCAAAGGTCAGCAGCCTTAATAACTGAAACTAGACAAACTCATGAAGATGAGAAATAATTAACAACAACAACAACAACAAAAAGGACACTGAAAACTCAAAAAGCCAGAGTACCTCTTCTCATCCAAATGATCGCAACACATTTGCAGCAAGGGCATAGCATTGGATGGAGGATGAGATGGATGAGTTGATAGAAGTAGACGTCAGAAGGTAGGTAATAACAAGCTTTGCTGAGGTAAAGGTGCATGTTCTAATCCAATACAAATAAACTAAGGACCATAATAAAAGATTACAGGAGCTACTAACTAGAATAATAAGTTTAGAGAGGAACATAAATGACCTGATGGAGCTGAAAAACACAGGACGAAAACTTCTTGATGCAAACACAAGTATCAATGGCCAAACTGATCAAGAGGAAGAAAGAATATCAGAGCTTGAAGACTATCTTGCTGAAATAAGGCAGGCAGGCAAGATTAGAGAATAAAGAATGAAAGGGAATGAACAAAACATTCAAGAATTATGAGGCTATGTAAAAAGACCAAACCTAGGACTGATTGGATTACCTAAAAGAGATGGGAAAATGGAACTAAGTTGGAAAACACACTTCAGGATATCATCCAGGAGAACATCCACAACCTAGCAAGATAGGCCAACATTCAAATTCAGGAAATACAGAGAAGCCGACTAAGATACTCCTTAAGACGATCAACCTGAAAGCATATAATCATCAGATTCTCCAAGGTCAAAATGTAGGAAAAAATGTTAAGGACAGCCAGAGAGAAAGGCCAGGTAACCTACAAAGCGAAGCCCATGAGACTAACAGCAGTCCTCTCAGCAGAGACCCAACAAGCCAGAAGACAGTGGGGGCCAATATTCAACACTGTTAAAGAAAATAATTTTCAACTCAGAATTCCATATCTGGGCTAACTATGCTTCATAAGTGAATGAGAAATAAAATCCTTTTCAGACAAGCAAATGCTGAGGGAATTTGTCACCATGAGGCCTGCCTTGAAAGAGCTCCTGAAGGAAGCATAATATGGAAAGAAAAAACCTGTACCAGCCACTGCAAAAACACACTGAATTCCAAAGACCAATGATACTATAAAGAAACTGCTTCAACTAGTGTGCAAAATAACCAGCTAGCATCATGCTGACAGAATCAGATTAATATATAGCAATATTGGCCTTAAATGTAAATGGGCTAAATGCCCTAATTAAAAGACATAGTCTGGCAAATTGTGTAGAGTCAAGACCCATCAGTGTGCTGTATTCAAGAGACCCATCTCACACGCAAAGACACATATAGGCTCAAAATAAAAGAATGGAGGAAAATTTATCAAGGAAGTGGAAAGCAGAAAAAAGCAGGGGTTGCAATTCTAGTTTCTGACAAAACAGACTTTAAACCAACAGAGATCAAAAAAGACAAAGAAAGACATTAAATAATGGTAAAGGGATCAATTCAACAAGAAGAGCTAACTATCCTAAATATATATATGCACCCAATACAGGAGCACCCACATTCATAAAACAAGTTCTCAGAGACCACAGTAATAGTGGCAGATTTTGACACCCCACTGTCAATATTAGACAGATGATCGAGACAGAAAATTCACATGGATATTCAAGACATGAATTCAGCTGTGGATCAAGTGGACCTCATAGATATCTACAGAACTCTCCACCCCAAAACAACAGAATATACATTCTTCTCAGTGCCACATGGCACTTACTCTAAAATCAATCACATAATTGGAGGTAAAATACTGCTCACCAAATGCGAAAGAACAGAAATCGTAACAGTCTCTCAGACCACAGTGCAATCAAATTAGAACTCAAGATTAAGAAACTCACTCAAAATTGCACAACTACACAGAAATTGAACAACCTGCTCCTGAATGAACACCTGCTCCTGAATGACTCCTGGATAAATAATTAAATCAAGGCAGAAATCAAGAAGACATTTATACAGCCAAAAAACACATGAAGAAATGCTCATCATCACTGGCCATCAGAGAAATGCAAATCAAAACCACAATGAGATACCATCCCACACCAGTTAGAATGGCCATCATTAAAAAATCAGGAAACAACAGGTGCTGGAGAGGATGTGGAGAAATAGGAACACTTTTACACTGTTGGTGGGACTGTAAACTAGTTCAACCATTGTGGAAGTCAGTGTGGCGATTCCTCAGGGATCTCGAACTAGAAATACCATTTGACCCAGCCATCCCATTACTGGGTATATACCCAAAGGACTATAAATCATCCTGCTATAAAGACACATGCACATGTGTGTCTATTGAGGCACTATTCACAATAGCAAAGAGTTGGAACCAACCCAAATGTCCAACAATGATAGACTGGATTAAGAAAATGTGGCACATATACACCATGGAATACTATGCAGCCATAAAAAATGATGAGTTCATGTCCTTTGTAGGGACATGGATGAAACTGGAAAACATCATTCTCAGTAAACTATCACAAGGACAAAAACCAAACACCACATGTTCTCACTCATAGGTGGGAATTGAACAACGAGAACTCATGGACACAGGAAGGGGAACATCACACTCCAGGGACTCTTGTGGGGTTGGGGGATGGGGGAGGGACAGCATTAGGAGATATACCTAATGCTAAATGACGAGTTAATGGGTGCAGGAAATCAACATGGCACATGGATACATATGTAACAAACCTGCACATTGTACACATGTACCCTAAAACCTAAAGTATAATAAAAAAAAATAAAAAATAAAAAAAATTAAAAAAAAAGTTCTTTGAAACCAATAAGAACAAAGAGAGACAATGCACTAGAATCTCTGGGATACAGCTAAAGCAGTGTTAAGAGGGCAATTTATAGCACTAAATGCCCACATCAGACAGCTAGAAAGATTTCAAATTGACACCCTAACATCATATCTAAAAGAAGTAGAGAAGCAACAGCAAACAAATCCGAAAGCTAGCAGAAGACAAGGAATAACTAACATCAGAGTGGAACTGTAGGAGATAGACATAAAAAATTTTTCAAAAAATCAATGAATCCAGGCATTTGTGTTTTGAAAAATTAATACAATACATAGACCACTAGCTAGAGTAATAAAGAAGGAAAGAGAGGAGACTCAAATAGACACAACAAAAAATGATAACATTGACCACACAGAACTAAACCAAGAAGTAGTCAAATGCTTGAAGATACCAATAACAAGTTCTGAAATTGACATAGGAATAAATAGCCTAGCAACCAAAAAAAATCCCAGGATCAGAAGAATTCAGAGCTGAATTCTACCAGGGGTACAAAGAGGAGCTGGTACCATTTCTTCTGTAACTATTCGAAACAACTGAAAAGGAGGGACTTCTCCCTAACTCATTTTGTAAGGCCAGTGTCATCCTGATACCAAAACCTGGCAGAGACACAACAGAAAAAGAAAACTTCAGGCCAATATCCCTGATGAATACTGATGTGAAAATCCTCAATAAAATATTGGCAAACTGAATCCAGCAGCACATCAAAGAGCTTACCCACCATGATCAAGTCAGCTTCATCCCTGGGATCCAAGGCTGGTTCAACATATACAAATCAATAAACATAATTCATCACATAAAAAGAACTAATGAAAAAAACCAAATGATTATTTCAAAGACAAAGAAGAGGCCTTTGATAAAATTCAACATCCCTTCATGTTAAAAACTCTCAATAAACTAAGCATTGATGGAACATATCTCAAAATAAGAAGAAGAGCCATTTATGACAAACCCATAGCCAATATCATACTGAATGGGCAAAAGGTGGAAGCATTCCCTTTGAAAACTGGCATAAGACAAGGATGCCCTCTCTCACCACTCCTATTCAACATAGTATTGGAAGTTCTGAGCAAGGCAATCAGCCAAGAGAAAGAAAGAAAGGCATCCAAATAGGAAGAGAGGAAGTCAAACTGTCTCTTTGCAGACGACATGATCCTATGTCTAGAAAATCCCACTGTCTCAGCCTAAAAGCTCCTTAAGCTGATAAGCAACTTCAGCAAAGTCTCAGGAAACAAAACCAATGTGTAAAAATCACATTCCTTTACACCAACAATAGACAAGGAAAAGCCAAATCATAAATAAACTCCCATTCACAGTTGCTACAAAGAGAATAAAATACCTAGGAATACACCTAACAATGGATGTGAAGGACCTCTTCAAGAAGAACTACAAACTACTGCTCAAGGAAATAAGAGAGAACACAAACACATGGAAAAACATTCCATCCTCATGGATAGCAGGATCAATATCATGAAAATGACTGTATTGCCTGAAGTAATTTATAGATTCAATGCTATTTCCATCAAACTGCCATTGACATTCTTCACTGAACTAGAAAAAAGTAATTTAAAATGTACATGGAACCAAAAAAGAACTTGCATAGCCAAGACAATCCTAAGCAAAAAGAATAAAGCTGGAAGCCTCATGTTACCTGGCTTCAAACTATACTACAAGTCTACAGAAACCAGAACAGCATGGTACTGGTACAAAAATAGACATATAGACTAATGGAACAGAATAGAGATCTCAGAAGTAAAACCACACATCTTCAACCATGTGATGGTAAAAAAATCTGACAAAAACAAGCCATAGGGAAAGGATTCCCTGTTTAATAAATGGTGCTGGGGAAACTGGCTAGCCAAATGCAGAAAACTAAAACTGTATCCCTTCCTTAAACCTTATACAAAAATTAACTCAAGATGGATTAAAGACAGAAATGTAAAACCCAAAACCAAAAAAACCCTAGAAGAAAATCTAAGTAATGTCATTTAGGACATAGGCATGGGCAATGATTTTATGATGAAATCGCCAAAAGCAATTGCAACAAAAGCCAAAATTGACAAATGGGATCTAATGAAACTAAAGAGCTTCTGCGTGGCAAAAGAAATTATCATCAGAGCAAACAGGCAGCCTACAGAATGGGAAAACATTTTTGCAATCTACTCATCTGACAAAGGTCTAATATCCAGAATTTATAGGGAACTTAAACAAATTTACAAGAAAAAAACAAATAACACCATAAAAGGGGCAAAGGCCATGAAGAGACGCTTCCTAAAAGAAAACATTTATGTGGCCAATAAACATATTTTTAAAAGCTCAGTATCACTAATCATTAGAGAAATGCAAATCAAAACCACAATAGGATACCATATCACACCAGACAGAATGGTGATTATTAAAAAGTCAAGAAACAACAGATGCTGGCAAGACTGTGGAGAAGTAGGAACACTTTTACACTGTTGGTGGGAATGTAAATTAGTTCAACTATTGTGGAAGATAGTGTGGTGATTCCTCAAGGATCTAGAGCCAGAAATACTATTTGATCCAGCCATCCCATTACTGGGTATATACCTAAAAGAATATAACTCATTCTATTATAAAGATACATGCATGTGTGAACCTAAACGTTTTTTAAAAATCTAAAAAAAAAAAAAAAAAGTATAGAATGGACTGCAACATCCTGAAACATGGTGGAGGAATTGCTTTGAACAGCCTCAGCTCTGTTCCAGTTTCCCCTAGCAACAGGATATCCTTCAATGTTTTAGCCCAGTAGGTCACCTTGTCCCAGGGTATGAAACTAAAGACAAACTGAATTTCAGGGTCCCTCAGCAAGTGGGGTGCATCAGTGAGACCCCATCTACCTCAGACAGTGTTCCCTTAGACTTGAGGGGTTGGTTCATAATGAATTCTAGGCTTCTTTTGACCCCTGTTCTTATTTGTAAGTAATGAACCCACCTTTTGTAACTCGTTGTATATGTGGGTGTTCTGTCTCACAGGACTCAAGTAAGTTGTTAAGCAGTGCACAATGAACATACTTCATGCATATCAGAAACAAAACAAAGAAGAAACCACTAAAACCAAAGAGTCATTTCATTAATACTGAAAAACATGAACAAAATAACACAGACTTACAAAAGCAAACAGTTACAGAGAAAAAAAAAGGGGGGAATAGAAAACAAAAGAAATGTTACATTTGTAATTCACTATTCCCAGAGGAAATAAACAATGAGACAAATAATGAAATAACTTTATATGAGAAGGTGTGTTTATACAATTATTGATCATTGAAATTATTATTTTCCTGAGTGAATAGAAATATTTTGTTTTTCCTATAATACTGTCACAATGCAACTCAGAATAATTTTCCTCAGGTCACCAAAATGTGTATGGATTTCTCTCTACCAGCAGTTGGTCCTTCAGCAGATTCTGCAGATGATTCTTTAATGAACACCAGATGGTTGTCCTCCTGATTCAATTCCATTCAATTCTGACACTGGAAGTTCTACTGGAGCTAGTGTCAAATCCCACAGATTGAGAGCCCAGTTCCACAAGACTGACCGCCGCACCCCCACCCCGCCACTTCAGATGCCAATAGTAGAAACAGGTTGTGGCCTGTGCTTTTTTTTTTTTTTTTTTTTTTTTTTGAGACAGAGTCTTGCTCTGTCACCCAGGCTGGAGTACAATGGCACAATCTCGGCTCACTGCAAGCTCCGCCTCCAGGGTTCACATCATTTTCCTGCCTCAGCCTCCCAAGTAGCTGGGACTACAGGCGCCTGCCACCACGCCCAGCTAATTTTTTTGTATTTTTAGTAGAGACGGGGTTTCACTGTGTTCGCCATGATGGTCTCATCTGGCCTGTGCTTTTAACCAACTGATTATAAATGAAGTCTCCATGACCCCCTACTCAGGTTTGATTAATTTGCTAAAGTGGCTCACAGAAATCAGGAAAACACTTTACGTACCGTTACCAGTTATTATAAAGGGTAGTACAGCAGCCAGGTGGAAGAGATGCTTAGGGCCGGGTATGGGGAAAGCATGTGGAAATTTCATAACCTCTCAGAGGACACAACCCTTCAGGAACCTCTTATGTGTTCAGCTATCTGGAAGCTCTCTGAATGTAGTCCTTTAGGGATTTGATGGCAGCTTCCTTACATAGGCACAATTGGTTAAACTATTTGTTGCTACTGATCAGCTTAACCTTCAGCTCCTCTTCCCTCCCCAGAGGTCTTGGACTTTCAGGTGACTGTTCGCCATCCTGAAGCTATCTAGGGGTTTCCAGCCCCCAGTCATCTCATTACCATACAAAAAACACTTATCACTCCAGATATTCCAAGAGTGAAGACCAAATATATATATATATATATATAAAATATATTATGAATCACCATATTACACTAAGTTAATAATAGCAAAAACTTTCTTCAAATATTAAGAAGTCTTGTATTCCTATATTTTACCAGAAAATATAGGAATAGTACTAGCTTTGAGCACAGATTTAATTAACTATAAGGCTATCTATAAAAACAAATGGTAATTGTGAGAGAAGAAAATGCATAAAAAGATGAGGAAGAGGAAATATTCACATTTCAATACCTCTTATAGTTCCTATTCAACAAAATAAATGGTTAAGTGTAAAAACTTAAGACAGTTATTCACCACAATAAAAATACAACCTTTCTGATGATCAGAACAAATACCCATCCAAGTACAGCAAACAGTCAATGTGGTAAAACGTATAAAGACAAAAAAGCTATAAAACCAGAAAGCATGAATAAAATATGAAGACAGAGTTAAGAACAAATATATCTTTTATGTCAATATATGAAATGCACTGAACTCACCAATTGTCTTCAGTGGGGATTCCTGGAAACAAGAGACAAATTCAAGGGATTTATTAGAAGTGCTGTACAAGAAAAAGAGTAAGAAAGGGAGGAGAGGGTGAGGATTAAAAAGTAAGCAAGTATGTGACCTCAGTAGGAACGGATTTCAGTTTAATTCTATAGACAAGGTTTGGAGCAACAATTACACCTCAGAGTTAGTTCCCCTTTGAGGCACTTTTATATCCTGTGTCAATCATTGACTGAATTCTGCCCCTTAAGGGGAGCTGAGGCTAGGGAGTCTTTCACAGCTTGATGGGTGAATTGGCTTTAGCAGAGGACAATTTTCCAGAGAGAGAGAGACATCTGTGAATTATTAGCCAAAGTTGGAGGCAACTGGGGAATGAGGACACCTGCAGGGAAAGGGTAGAATGTCAACAGCATCTACTTTAGGGCATCCTTGTACCACTAGACCTACTTGCTTTTTGTGTTACGTATATTCCATCTAGTCACAGCTTCTCCAGGATCCTGCTTGGTCACCGTCTCTGGTCAAATCTACAAGAGGAGATTAGTGGGCTAAAAATATAGCACCAAATGCTGCAGCTAGTTCCAAGACTAAAATTGATACTTCCTTCTCCACCACTCATGCTACCAGTGGCCATAAAACCTACAAACATAGGTAATCTCTCTCTCAACAGATTGAATCACCTTGTTTACTTCTGAGGTATGCTAAAATAGAAAGTTTTTTTCTGTTGGTTAAAATCAGAGAAACAACACATTACAGCTACACATGCAGGGATAGATAGAAATTTTGCATTTTTGACAAGTGAAAATTTGAGAGCATACCATATAATATCATTTAATGTGTCAGGTATTATATTAGCAGTACATAATTATATTTGCCATGATTCCATATTTCATGGCCACTCCTGTGGCAGGCCAGGTCTCACTAACAGCTGAACAGGCAGGTCTCCATGACAACTGTTTCAGCACTGACTAAGTGATTAAGTTAAATATTAAAAGCTGAGAGTCAGTGCCCTTGTACAAAGGCTAGGATGTAACAAAAGTCCACCAAGAGTTTTGCCTCGGCCTTTCCTGGGCCTTGAAGCATGACAAGATAGCAAAGGAATTCTTAACAGGACCTTTTGAGAATTAAACAAGTTTTATTTGGGGTCTGAAGGAACCCCCCAGACCTCCACAAACAAGTTTTATTAGTGTCTAAAGAAACTCCCCAAACCTCCATGATTTAGTGGGAGACAAGGTAAGGCTAATCATCCCTGGCACCTGGAACCATCTAGATAAAGTAAATTTACTGAAGTTCCAGAGGAAGGTCTTCAGGACTCAGATCTTAGATGTAGATTAGAAGGAGTTAATCACTTATGTCCTTTGATGAATGCATACTTACACATAGATATATAGCTTAGAAGGTATATACTCTAGAAAACTTTGTAATTCTGAGTTGGTCTGGTGATATTTTCCCAGCCTTCTCCCTGTACCTGGTTACGGAAATAAACTCTCTTTTTTCCCAGTGCATCTGCATCTCGTTACTGGGCCACGAGAATAAGCACCCTGACTCTCCGTTCAGTCCGGGAATACTCCTGTAGAAGTCCCCTCTTGTTCAACTAGGAATTCTGCTAGTATAGGTGACTTGGCTGGTGGGTTTATTAGATGCTCACCCCCTAAGGTTTCTAAGTTCCTGAGTACCATGCCTTTACCAGGATGTGACTGCTGTACTTGTCCATTTACATTTACAACTCAGCATGGGAATATTCAGAGACACTCCAGTTGACTATTTGAATTCCAGATATATTCCTTCCTGGCCCTCCCTTACTACCTCATGGTGATCAGTGCCAATTACCCCTGCCAGAATAGTGATTCCCTTTGTTGCCCACTGGTCCACTGGCACTCGCACGTGACCCTTGCTGTGTCTCCTTGTGGAAGAGTTCCCCTTTCAGAAACAAGAACTACTAGACTTACTGAGCCTAAAATGCTGAAATAAGAAGCAAAATTGTGAATAATGGTGTTGGTGCCATTACTACTTTCATTCCTTATTCTCAGAACCAACATATTCTACTTCTTGAGAGACAATACCATATAATGATCATTGGTTTAAGATATATGCCATGTATTGAAGGATATAGTGTACAATTCCCACAATGTGTCATCTCTAATTGGCATTTTATTTGTACTTTTAGAAAGGTCTTCCATCACTCTACAACATTTGGTAGGTTCTGGATAGCTGTGGTATGTAGTAGAACTGGTACGTGGAAGAACCGATATGTGGTAATACCATAATCCTATGGTCAGAATGCACTACCATGAGTCTTTACTAAAAAGTGAGTTGAAATGTTTTGCTAGATGCCATCTTAGGAGATTATAAAGGAATATACATGGAATATAATTCTATTCACTGTGAATTAATGCCTTTTCTAGAATTGAAGATTATAATGTAATTAACCCGCATCAAGTGTCTAGTAGGTCTCCTTGAAGAATTGTAGTATATTACGGACTTATCATTGGCCTCCATTGTTGGTAGGTCAGGCATTCAGCAGCAGAAATAGCTAGATAAACTAAAGTCAGAAGAAGAGGTGCGAGTGAAGAAATCCCATAATGTTGGCATAGCTGCTATCTCAAATATAGTGTTTACATCATTCATAAGCCTATGAATGAGCTGAGGTGGCTCAGGTCAGAGAAGAGCTAGCATTTACTCACAAAATTACCCTATCCATTCATTTTATTATTCCCTCTTTGGAATGAATATCCTGTAATTGGCATTTATATGTGATTTTAAAATATCCTCATACATTTTTCCCCAGCTCCCACAAGTACATTACACATGCCTTTTCCCCAGATCTTCCTGTATTGATCTGCCAATCTTGCTCTTTCCAGGACTCTGGCCAACCTGATAAGACATTTTCAATACTCATAAGTATATGTAAATCTTTACTTTGTTTACTTTTCTCTGCACACAAAAGGGATGACCAGAAGCACTGCTCAAAACTCTATCCATGGGAGGATGTCACTTCTTTTACTTCTTTCATGTGTACTCCAAAAACGGGCAGGAGTATAGTAGTTGAATAATGCTACAATTTTCAACTTACTCCTACATGACAGGTCAACCAATTGGTGCAGTAAGCTTGAGCTTTTTTTTTTTTGCCTCCATCAACTAGTCATAAGAAACCCCCATAAGACCATGGATGAGTCATACCAAAGAACAGGTATCAGTACAAGAGATGTAAGTGTCATGAAGGACTTTGTCACCATTTATTCAGCTAACCTGTGCCCTCAGACATTTTTGGACCTAGTCACAGATGTACCACATCCATTTTACTATGAGATTATGCTGGATCTGCCTGCCTTAGTGGATCTAATAGTAATTTGCTCATGATTCAATCTTCTGGCCACATAGTTATTTGATGTTCAAATGGCTAGACAGGTTATTTCTACTAAAACCCAATATAATGCTGAGAGATGCTACTCTGTTGCACATGACATGACCTTGTCTAGAGCAAAGGATCTGCATTAGAACTTTCCTATTAGGACTCAAAATGGTGACTTTCTCTGCTGTAGACATGTGTTCTGCATTGGGCTGTTTCAGGTCATATGACCAAAGAAGCCAGCTGCTTAACTACATCTTGGACCTGCTGAGAACTTTTTCTTGCCCTAGGGCCTATTCAAAGCTAGCTTTATCAGAATTCCTGGTTTTAGAATATGATCCTCCCAAAACCCCAAAAAAGCACATTAATTATTGTACATTTTTTCCTTTATGTTAGAAAATCCAAGTTGCAATAACTTGTCTGTTATTTGGGGGTTGTCTAAGAATGTCCCACACCCCTGATTTCCTAAAACCTTTATCAATTTAGTCCTGGTCTAACCCCAGAACTTTTTATGTTCTACTGTTCTACTTTTCCTCTTGAACTTCATTTTGAACTGTTCAGTGCTATCTAATCCTTCAGATTTCAGTCAAATCAGCACTTTTTAAGCAACCAACTTTTGACTAATTTTCCCCCTATTACAAAAGAAAGAGGTCATAGAAATGAAAAATGAGTGCTGTATAGGATCTCAAAATACCCTGCACTTTTCTTTACAGCACTTGTTATACTTGCAAATTTATATTTCTCTTTGTGGTTAATGTTTCTTTGACCTACTATATTATATTTTTATTTTAAGCTTTTTTTCTTAATTGTTCAAATATACTGCAGATAATTGTTGGAGAGGAGGTATTATACAAACTTTGGGGAGAGGGAGACTAAATAATTTTTGTCATATTAGTGTTTTTATAATTTCATATTACAATAAATATCTTTTGTCTTAATAAAGGCTCTTGACTCTAGAAAGTTTTACCTGGGCCAGTTTGTTTAACGACAACAGAATTATTATTTTTTTAAAAGTAATGCGAAAATTATGATTAAAGTTTTAAAAATCCTGATCTGTTATAGATAAACTATAGTAAAATGAAAAGGAAACTAAATCCCCTCAGGCAAAATTCTGACAAACTACCTGACAGGTAAGCTCTTGATACCTGAGAGAATGGAAACTGGATTTCCTTTAAGCATTACCCAGGATGAAGGGGCTCAGGAACAAAGCTGTCTGTGGGGGTTATGTTGCCATCATGTGGTCTTAAGGGAGGAAACATTTTAAATAAAAACAGGCATCTAGTATAGAAAACTATATGGCATCGGTTTCAAAGATGTCATTTAAATGGAATATAAGACCTTATTTTTTTAAATTAAGAAAACACTTCTCTGAAAATGTTATTAATTCATTTTATCCAAAACTTGGCTCTCTGTTCTGGGACTTTTAGTATGGCCCTTGAACTTCTTGTTTCCTTGTCAGGAGGCAAAAATAACATTTAAAAAACAATTAAAATTATGATGCATGACAACTTTAATAAAGGGCAAATATTAGTAAAGCAAATAAAAGAGGAAGATAGAAATCATATTAAAAGAGAAAAATTAAAGTCAGGCAATTTTCCCACAAAGCAAATGAAGCTTAAGCTTAGGGGCTCTCAGATTCCTGTTCTTAATATTGTATTGGCAATTTTGATTCTTTTTCTTAAGAATGGTGTATTATTTGTTTCCACGCTGCCTATAAAGACATAACTGAGACTGGGAAATTTACAAAAGAAAGAAGTTTAATGGACTTACAGTACCACATGACTAGGGAAGCCTCACAATCATGGAGGAAGGAGGAGCAAGTCACATCTTACATGGATGGCAGCAGGCAAAGAGAGAGCTTTTGCAGGGAAATTCCTGTTTTTAAAACTGTCAGATCTTGGCTGGAAGTGGTGGCTCAAACCTGTAATCCCAGGACTTTGGGAGGCTGAGGTGGGCAGATCACAAGGTCAGGAGATGAAGACCATCCTGGCTAACACGGTGAAACCCTGTCTGTACTAAAAAAATACAAAAAATTAGCTGGGCATGGTGGTGGGTGCCTGTAGTCCCAGCTACATGGGAGGCTGAGGCAGAAGAATGGCATGAACCCAGGAGGCGGAGCTTGCAAGCCGAGATTGTGCCACTGCAGTCCAGCCTGGGCGACAGAGCGAGACTCCATCTCAAATAATAATAATAATGATAATAAAATAAAACCATCAGATCTCATGAAACTTACCCACTATCATGAGAGCAGCATGAGAAAGATCCTCCTTCATGATTCGATTACCTCCCACTGGGTTCCTCCCACAACATGTGGGAATTGTGAGAATTACAATTCAAGATGAGCTTTGAGTGGGGACATAGCCAAACCATATTATTCAGCCCCTGGCCCCTCCCAAATCTCATCTCCTCATATTTCAAAACCAATCATACCTTCCCAACAGTCTCCCAAAGTCTTAACCCATTTCAGCATCAACTCAAAAGTCCACAATCCAAAGTCTCATCTGAGACAAGGCAAGCCCCTTCCTCCTATAAGTCTGTAAAATCAAAAGAAGTTATTACTTCCCACATACAATGGGGGTACAGGCATTGGGTAAATACAGCCATTCCAAATGGGAGAAATTGGTCAAAACAAAGGGGCTACAGGCCCCATGCAAGTCCAAAATCCAGCAGGGCAGTCAAATCTTAAAGCTCCAAAATGATCTCCTTTGACTCCATGTCTCACATCCAGGTCACACTGATGCAAGAGGTGGGCTCCCATGGACTTGGGCAGCTCCACCCCTGCATCTTTGCAAGGTATAGCCCCACTCCTGGCTGCTTTCATGGGCTGGGGTTGAGTGTCTGTGGCTTTTCCGGTGCATGGTGCAAGCTGCAGGTGCATCTACCATTTTGGGGCCTGGAGGATGGTAGCCCTCTTCTCACAGCTCCACTAGGCAATGCCCCAGTAGGGACTCTGTGTGGGGCTCTGACACGACATTTGCCTTCTGCACTGCCCTAGCAGGGGTTCTCCATGATGGCCCCTCCCCTGCAGCGAACTTCTGCCTGGGCATCCAGGCATTTCCACACATCCTCTGAAATCTAGGCAGAGGTTCCCAAACCTCAATTCTTGACTTCTGTGCACCCACAGGCTCAACACCACATGGAAGTTGCCAAGGCTTGGGGCTTCCACCCTTTGAAGCAACAGCCTGAGCTGTACCTTGGCCCCTTTCAGCCACAGCTGGAGTGGCTGGGACACAGGGCACCAAGTCCCTAGAGTGCCCACAGCAGAGGGACCCTGGGCTGGGCCCATGAAACCATTTTTTCCTTCTAAACCTCCAGGCCTGTGATGGGAGGGGCTGCTGCAAAGGTCTCTGACATGTTCTGCAGACATTTTCACCATTGTCTTGGTGACGAACATTTGGCTCCTTGTTACTTATGCAAATTTTTGCTGCTGGCTTGAATTTCTCCTCAGAAAATGCAATTTTCTTTTCTATTGCATAGTCAGGCTGCACATTTTCCAAACATTTATGCTCTGTTTTTTTCTTTTAAAACTGAATGCCTTTAAAAGCACCCAAACCACCTCTTGAATGCTTTGCTGCTTAGAAATTTCTTCCACCAGAAACCCTAAATCATCTCTCTCAAGTTCAAAGTTCCACAGATCTCTAGGGCAGGGGCAAAATATCACCAGTTTCCTTGCTAAAGCATAACAAGAGTCGCTTTCACTCCAGTTCCCAACAAGTTCCTCATCTCTATCTGAGACCACCTCAGCTTGGATTTCATTGTGCATATCATTATCAGCATTTTGGTCAAAGCCATTCAACAAGTCTCTAAGGAGTTCCAAACTTTCCCACATTTTCCTATCTTCTTCTGAGCCTTCCAAACTGTTCCAACCTTGGCCTGTTACCCAGTTCCAAAGTTGCTTCCATATTTTCAGGTATCTCTTCAGCAGCATCCCACTCTACTGGTATCAATTTACTGTATCAGTCCATTTTCACACTGCTGATAAAGACATAACTGAGACTGGGCAATTTAGAAAAGAAAGAAGTTTAATAGCCTTACAGTTCCACATGGCTGGGGAAGACTCACAATCATGAAGGAAGGAGGAGCAAGTCATGTCTTACATAGATGGCAGCAGGCAAAGAAAGAGCTTGTGTAGGGAAACTCCCGTTTATAAAACCATCAGATCTCATAAGACTTGTTCACTACCATGAGAACAGCACGTTGAAAGACCCACCCCCATGATTCAACTACATCCCACCGAGTTCTTCCCATGACATGTCTGAATTGTGGGAGCTATAATTCAAGATGAGATTTGGGTGATGACACAGCCAAACCATAGCAGATGGCCTCCCAAAGTTGAATAGCCTTTATGTTTAAAAAAACCTAAATGTGTCCTGTTTCTTTATTACTGTTACCCTGTTTAAATGATAAATTGGACACATACCAGACCCTGCTTCAGATGTTGGGATCAGAGAAAAACACAGTTCTTCAATTCAAGAAATCCATAGTTAACTGGGCTTCACAGTGCTTGACATTTAGATATTATAATTAATCTTTAAAAAAGCTATATTACTCTTTAGAAATTCAGAACTCAGATGAAAATAAAAGGGGTTTCATAGAATATTGTGTAGAAAGGATTAGGAAATGTGATCATTTGTAAGGTTTTCCATAACCTCTATAACCTCCTTTATAAACTTCCCCATAAGGGTAGTAAAAAAACTCGCTACATTTTGCAAAAATAAGAAATGACAGCCTGAGTCACAAAGTTCATGCAGAATCAGGCTAACTTTTTTTTTTTTAACCAGGCCAGAGAAGCCATATAGAAAGATAATTTAGCTGTACATGTAATTTTAAGTCCTTAGAAATTTCAAATTCATGTAACAAGTTAAAGAAAAACATTCTGCCCTTTTAAAATTATGGCTAATCCAACAAACCTACTAATGTTGAAATCATAAATATCTAAACGTCTTCCATTTCATGGCCTTCTATAAGCTCCTAGCCTTTTAATAGCTGAGCATATTTTTCTGTCCCATGCTTTCCTATGGGAAGTTTAATGCTTGCTCAAACTTCTGAAGACGTAGGCCATGGAATTTATTCATTAATTCTTGTTGCAAATCCCTGCTCTCAGATCTCAATTATTGGCTCCTCTTACTATGTTTCTTCTTGTGACTTCTGAACTCTTCCACAGCAATTTATTCCCTAAGATGAATGCATTTACTTTCCCTTTTATGTACCAAAGCATCATACTCTCACGTGAAATTCTTTTACTAACCATTTGGAGCAAAAGGACAAGGGGGTATGAAAAAACACACAACAGAAACATCATAATAATATGTTAGCATTCTTAAAATCCCTTGCATGGCCCCAGAACTGTTAATTTCTGTTTTGTTTTGTTTTGTTTTGTTTTGAGATGGAGTCTTGCTCTGTCACCCAGGCTGGAGTACAGTGGCACGATCTTGGCTTACTGCAGCCTCTGCCTCCCAGGTTCAAGTGATTCTCCCACCTCAGCCCCCCAAGTAGCTGGGATTACAGGTGTGCACCATGATGCCCAGCTAATTTTTCTATTTTTAATAGAGACGGGCTTTCATCACGTTGGCCAGGCTGATCTCGAACTCCTGACCTCAGGTGATCCACCTGCCTTGGCCTCCCAACATGTTAGGATGACAGGCGTTAACCACTACATCTGGACCCAGCACAGTTAATTTCTCACTGACCCTCTTTCCCCTATTAGACCAGCCTGCTGCTGCATTGATGGGGGTGTATTTTCCCTATCTTGACATTTTTCCAAATTCTTCTTTATCCAGAGTCCTTACTGTTCCCCCATACAATTTTTTTTATTCATCAGCTATTTGATAGTTGTCAAAATTCTGTCCTTTTTACGTAATAAAAATTTAATTATTTTAGTTCAAATTCTCCCTCTGAATTATACCCAAAGACTCGGCCATCCCTTTGCCTTAACCTCATCAGAAAATCCTGAAACATCTTAAAAGACTCCCAGGGTGTTGTGGAGTCCAGTTTGAAAACCAAAGATTGAAAGATTTTCTGTGCTGTGACATAAATACAATATGTTTATTTTTATACATTGCAACCAACTCTGTTCATTCTTTTAAGGCAATTCACATATTATCTCCATTATTATCTTAATTCCTAGTAAATCAATGAATAGCTATTATTTCGTATTGCAAATTTTACTTAAACATTATTTGAGTTAAGCTGAATCTGCTCATAATACTCAGGGTTGGTAATCAGTAAGTTATGGCTGACTTAATCTGTTTTTCTATTGGAGTGATAGTTACACAAGTGTACAATTTTTTAATGTTCATCAGACTGGAAAATTAAAATGCAAATATTTTATTTTCCCTCAAAGTTATTTTACTTCAATAAAGTTCATTTAAAAACAAAATAATTAATATATGTGAAATGGATAAGACATTAGTAAACAGGCTTCAGAATTAAAAACTACAAATAATACTTCTAAGAATTAAAACATAATATTATTTAATGTAAGAAATCATTTGCAAAACAAACCCCCAAAACCATGGTAGTTCGAACAATAGACATTTATAACATAACAATACAATGCCAGGTCAGTTGACGGATGGCACTTGATGTTTGATGGAGGTGTCATGTATTCCATACCATTATTTAGAGAAATGCTTAGGGATGCTTTGTTTCTTGAGATTCTGATTGCAAAGTTGCCCTGGGAAGTGCCATACATGGGAGATTCTTCTAGGCTACACCTGTAATGCTGTTTACAAGATACACTTACAAGAAATGCACAGAGGAAAGTCAAAAGTCACAGAACAAAAGTGTGTGTGTGTGTGTGTGTGTGTGTGTGTGTGTCTGGCATGATTTCGAAACAAAACAATGATCATATAGCTATTTTAACATCACATAAAAAAGAAAAACAAAAGCCAGCCAAACAAACAAACAAAACGAACACCAAAACGAAACAAAACCAAAAACTAGTAAAACACAAAAAAAATCTATAAAAAAAAATTAGAGACATTAAGGATACTAATGGGTGCTATATGTATTAGTTAGGAATTGTGTTTGATGAGGAGGAAACCAGTAGGAAAGTGGCTCAAACATATGAGATGCCTATTTCTTCTCAATGGGAACCTCAGAAGAGGTAAGAAGTGCAGAGCTGAAGAAGTATCATAAAGCCATCTGGGCTCCAGGCTCCTACTATTTTCTATTCAGTCATCCTTATTTTTGTCACTTACTGGTTCCTGGATAGCTGCCCTACCCCAGTCTTGTGTCCCCATTCTAGGCATAAAAAGACAAAGAAGAAAAGGTACATCTGAAAAGAATCTGCCCCGTTTTATTTATTTTTTTTTTTTGGAAATATCTCAGGTGACTCACTAAACATCTGCTTTTAACTCGTTAGCCAGAAAAGTGTCACACAGACACTACTATCTTCAAAGTGTTGCTGGGAAATAGAGATCTTATGGATTATTTTTCTGACCCATCTAAAATTCAGGATTATTCAGTTTTATATTTCTTGTTTAGCTAATTTCTACAAATTGTTTTTCTGGGAAATTGCTGTTTTACCCAGTTTTCAAACTTCGTGGCATAAAAATTCATAATATTATTTTACTGCTTTTCAAATGTCTGTTGTAGCAGAATCATTTCTCTTTCTTCATTCCTAATTTTGGTTATTTGTGCCTTCGCTTTTTTTTTATTTGGATGATCTTGCCAGTAGTTTACCTATTTTAATTGTCTTTTTAAATAATTGATGCTAGAAAGAAATATATTCTTCACACTTGGCAATTTAACATAAGAAAAATATTGAAAATTAAAGGCACATTTGCTGCCTCCCTTCCCCAACTTCAACTTATTATTAACTTATTACTAATTATAATTTTAATGATGAATATGTTACAGTAGGTAGCTAGTCAGTCATGGACAGGGCAGGAGAGGGCTCCCCTTTCCACCAGGAATGTCAGGCAACCATCAGGTGATGGTCAGGCAGTTGTTACACTGTTTCTCTAAATTAATAATTGGTCACAGCCAACACCAGGGAAACGCAGTCTCCCAATCAATAGAAACACCTAAAACTGGTGATCAGTAGCTTCCCAACAAGATCTCAGGAGTTGAGAGAGTGGGCTAAAGCATGCTCACTAAGAGGCAAAATGGCAGATGACCTTTCTCTAGAAACACTGTACTGGTAAGGGAAAAACTCCTCAAATGAGCACGTGTACAACTCTAGTGAACACACTGCGCAGGCAGTTTCTCCCAAGCACTTGCAGGCTGCTGAACCCCAAGGAAACAGTCAGAGAAGGGATACAAGACCCTGGAAATATGCTAACATATAAAATCCTAAATCAAAGTTCAAAGGGTGCACCATGCACATGATCTCTCACGTCACCCGCTTGGCCCTCTTCCAAGTGTACTTTATTTCCTTTCATTCCTGTTCTAAAGCTTTTTAATAAACTTACTCCTGCTTTCAAGCTTGCCTGGGTCTCTCCTGCCTTATCCCCTTCAGTCAAATTCTTTCTTCTGAGGAAGCAGGAATTGAGGTTGCTGCAGATACATATGGATTTGCTGCTGCTAACATACATACTATTGGTAACTGCTAATATATTAGTGGTTAATATTCACTGTGAAATTTTAAGTAAAAGGTAAGTATATCACTCATAAAGAGTTTTAAAAGTGAGACTCAATAGCTATTGTGAAAAATATGTAAACTTTTAGCACTCTATATAAGCTATTCTCCAACTGCTAATTTTTTCCTTATTGTTAATGTTAACATATATATATATATTTTTTGAGACAGAGTCTCGCTCTGTCACCCAGGCTGGAGTGCAGTGGCGTGATCTCAGCTCACTACAAGCTCTGCCTCCCAGGTTCATGCCATTCTCCTGCCTCAGCCTCCCAAGTAGCTGGGACTACAGGTGCCCACCACCACGCCCGGCTAATTTTTTGTATTTTTAGTAGAGACAGGGTTTCACCGTGTTAGTTAGGGTGGTCTCCATCTCCTCACCTCGTGATCCGCCCGCCTCAGCCTCCCAAAGTTCTGGGATTATATAGGAGCTGGAATGTTAAAGCAATTAGAGGATGAAAGTTAAAGAATCATAAAGCAAGGCCTTGGGTTTGTTACTGTAGTAGGAACATTGGGAGAAAAATGAAAATATGCATTGGTTTTGAGCTGTAAAGCTATTAACTACAACCAATGTTATGCCTGGATGTTCCTTTACCTTAAAAAACATTAATGAATTGAATCCTAAAGTCCATTTCCAAATGCATTTCAAATACATATTGTTTACTTTCAGTGGATGGGGTTGTAACACAAATTCATTCAATTTTGCTGAGTTTCATAATAAAGTATCTTATCTGTTCCATAAACCTTAGAAAATAGATCTGATTACCCAAGAGCAGTATTAACTAGATAAAAATTGTGTATGTTTCTGTGTGAGAGAGAGAGAGAGAGATTTGTGAAGTGTGTGACAATACATTGCCCTGTTTTTCTGCCTCTTCTGATTTCAGAAATCGTGGTTTATAATAAAAAGCCCAGATACAAAGACAGAGGATGGATGGATGGATAGATTGATTGATAGAAAGACTGATAGATGGATAGATAGATAGACACATCAAGTCTTGTAGAATGCAGAAACTACAAAATGATATTCAGATATAGACAGAAAATTATATTTATAGCAGCTGTATTCATAATGGCCCCAAAACAGCTGTATTCATAATGGCCCCAAACTGAAAATAACCCCAAATCCGTAATACAAGTGCATGATACAAAGTGATACATTTCTGTAGGCAGAAAATATTGTCAAATTTCTATGCTGCTCTCTACCAAGCCCATGGCCAAAACCAACCAACCAAACAAACAAAACCATGCAGAAACCTTTTTTCTCTTTTTTTAATACTCAAAGCACCTAAGAAGGAGTATCATTAAAAGCACTAGGTTATCCATGGAGACATCTAATTTTTTTTTCCATTTCACTTTTCCACAAATGAGGCTTTAGGTCTTATCCTAAGAGTGGAGTGATGCTTCCCATGGCAACGCTCTACAATACTTAAAAAAAACTGCCACTTGAATTGAACATAATAGGTTTAACACCTCAGACACTCTGGGTGTGTGAGTTATTGTGAAAGGGATAGAGAATCCTTGCTTTTCTAAGTAAGAGTTATCTCTTGTCAGCCTATAGAAATCTTATAGATAATAGAAAGTGTCAACAGAAACGTCATTTAAAGCCAGAGCTCTTAAGATGCTAACTATTCTGTAAATGGTTTCAGACACTTGGTTATGACCTGTTATGCATCGGTGCTCTCTACAAATGCCCTCTCTTTATAAAAATGTTCTAACTAACCCATTTTCTTCCTGTAGGTACTTTCTATTTTACATTCAATTTGTAATGCCACTCTCAGATGATCTACATTAAATTGAGCCAGATAATAACTGCTCACCAGGAACGAATGCTACTATAAGTTTTCCTTTAATGGTTCTCTCTGATTTCCTTATAGTAGCAAGCTCAAAAGTTTCTATGAAATTCTTAAGCAGAATCCAATGATAAAATAGGCTTGGAAAACCATCTGTTAGCTAGCTCTCTCTTTAATATAACATACTAAAATATCTGAGTAGTACAAGAAGTGGAGCAAGATATGGTTAAATACATTATTCCAAACTTATTTAACTAAAGATTCTCCCTTTCACTGAACATCCCAAGTTAAAGATATTAACATCATATAGTACTGATTTTTTTGTAACCATGCTTTGAAAAAAATTTTATGCTGCTGTGAAAATTTGTTTTATACATACATTGAAAAGGCTCTAACTTGGTTTTAGAAATTATTTTTGATTTTCTTATTTGCTTTGATACTATACTGTGATAAAAGCTTAATGGAAATTACAAACACACTGCATGATGGTTCTGCTCATTGTGTACATTCATTGAAGATGTAAAGACAAGGCTCAGGACAAAACTCTGTAGAGTAAGATGTGAATGGTGCCATTTGGAATTGAGAAACATGGCACCCTCATAATGACAAAATTAAAATAAAAAGCAGAAAGTAGCTGAAACACCACAGTTGATTTATCATTTACCAGAATGGATCAATTCTTTGTCTAATATGTTCTTTCCACATGCAGTATGAATGTTGTAAGTATGCAAGAAGAATAATTGTTATAGTTTAATTTGTAATATTATGTTGAGAAAAAAATGCTTAAGATTGGATTACTTGGAGTTACTAGTGGGAATGCAAAATAGTATGGCCACTCTGAGAAAGAGTTTGATAGTTTCTTAAAAATTTAAAAAAAAATTATCATTAGATTTAGCAATCTCACTGCTATGTATTAACCCTGGAGAAAGAAAACTGTATTTACTCAAAATACATATGTTTATATCATCTGTACTCATAATGGCCCCAAACTAAAAATAACCCCTAAATTCTTCAACTGATGAATGGGTAAACCACTACTACATCCATACAGTGGACTATAACTCATCAGTAAAAAGAATTACTGATACATGCAATAATTTGGATGGCTTTTGAATGCACTATACTACATGAAAGTAACCTAAGTCAGAATGTTACATACTATATGATGACACTAATATAAAATCTGGAAAAGGCAAAATTGTAAGAATGAAGAACAGATAGATAATTGTGAGAAACTGAATTGGGGGATAGATTTCATGAAAATTAAATAGTGTAAAGAAATTCTAGGAGAAGAGGAATCTGTTATCCTGGTCTCAGTTTTTTTTTCTTTCTTTTTTTTTTTTTGAGACAGTGTCACTCTGTTGCCCAGGCTGGAATGCAGTGGTACAATCTCAGCTCACTGCAACCTCTGTTTCCCGGGTTTAAGTGATTCTTGTGTCTCAGCCTCTTCAGTAGCTGAGGCTACAAATGACAGCCACCAGGCCTGGCTAATTTTTTGTATTTTTAGTAGAGATGGGTTTTCACCATGTTAGCCAGGCTGGTCTCGAATTCCTGACCCCAGGCAATCTGCCTGCCTCGGCCTCCCAAAATGCTAGGATTACAGGCGTGATTAAAGCCCTTGTGCTCTTAAAGAAGAATTAACCAAACTAATTAGCCAGCCCACCAAACAGACAAAACACAGTAACAAAAAACACCAACATTTCACTGAAATGTTGAAAATAAAAGATGAAATAAAATAATCTTGGCAAATACAAACCAAAACAAAGCAGGGGGGTGTATGGTATCAGGCAAAATAGACTTGAAAGAGATGGCATTGTTATGAAAAAAGTAAAAGTTTAATTCACCAGAAAGGTTTAATGTTTTATGTAATATAAAACCAACAGAATAATTTTGATACCTAGAGAGCATATTCAAGAGAGCTAAACAGAATAATTGACAAAATCACATTATTTTAGGAAATGTCACATACTTTTCACAATTATTAACATTTCAAAAAGAAATTTTAGAAAACATGGAAGAGGTGTATATGCACAATTTAAAAAGCTAATTTAATCAACTTGGTCCCATCAGTTGGAGATGGCCCATATGATCTAAATGCATATACAGAACACATAAAAATGAACCATGTTAAAGTGGGTCTCAGATTTTAAATAATAAATTTTCAGACCATGCTTCTGATCACAACACACTGAAGTTAGAATTAAATTACAAAATAATGAATAAATTTATTCAAATGTAGTTTAAATTTGGTAAAACTCTTTCATTCTAAATAACCCAAAGTAAAAAAATATAATATATATAAAATGTGTGTGTATATATATGTGTGTGTGTGTGTGTGTGTATACACGCACATATATAAAGTAATAGGAATTTTAAAATGTTAGAACATGATAATAGAAATGCTAACCAGAAAAACCTGTGAGATATAGGTTAAGTGCCATTTTTCAGAGAAATTTTGAAGCCATAAATTATCTTTTAAAAATGTATTTTTTGATATTTAGAAAGATTTTTATTTTAATCCTAGTGATTAGCTACAATCCTATATTTTTGTGATAAGTTTATTCCAGTCCTCTTCCTTTGTACAATACCTATTTTTCTTTATAATAAGCAGTAATAAGGGTATCTACTACTTTCTCCACTTCCACCTAATTTTAGCCCATTGTATTATTTTTCTTGATATTTTTCTATTGTTAAATACGTTTATGCTCATGCTAAATGATACTTCAGCTTTAAATACTAACCTCTGTCTTTAACTTACTACATATGAAGCAATTGTTATGCTTATTTTATTTTCTGCCTTATCTCTCACTCTTCTCTTGGCTTCAATTTTTGTATCATTCCTATATTATTCTTAGAATCTGGATAAATATATTCAATGATCACTATCATTCCTTTGTAAAAATTTCCCAAGTTATCCATTGTTTTGAAAAAGCTTCTTTTCTACCCTGCTGCCAGCAAACCAGTGCCCCCAAAACTGGAGAGACAGGTGGATACAGCCAGTCACAGTTTAATAGAGCAAAAGCCCATAAGCAGCAACCTCTGGTGGAACCAGTTCCAAAGGCTTATGTCTAAGAACAATAGAATACAACAAAAAGAACTGCTTGTCTCAGGGAAACAGTCTTTAGGGAAACCAACAGACAGCAGGGAAGACATAAACAACCAGAGGAAATTTTAGTTTCTGAAACGTACGACTTCAGGAAAGAATAAAAACAGTTTAACTCCTAGCCATATAAACACAAAGCCTCCCACTGAAGGCTTTTTTTTTTTAACCTCAGTTCCTTTTATCTAGTGCATCATGTCTGTCTTTCAGCAAGAAATTACAAAGTGAACTAAAGGAGGAAGAAAATACAGTTTGATGAGACAGAGCAAGCATCAGAACCAAACTCAGATGTTAGAATTATGAGACTGAGAATTTAAAACAAACGCAATATGCTAAGCGCTCTACTAGAAAAAGTTGGTGACATGCAAGAACAGATGGGTAATGTAAGCATGGAGATGGAAGCTCTAAAAATCAAAAGGCAATGGCAGAAATGAAAAACACTAACACGAATAATTCTCATCAACAATTCTCATCAATTCTCTCAATTCTCATCAACTCATCAATCATGTTTAAGTGATGTCAATAGAAATCTCTAAAACTAAAAGGCAAAGAGAAAAAATAATAAATAAAACAGAATATCTATGAACTGTGGGAGAATTACAAAAGGTGTGATATATGTGTAAAGAGAATACCAGAAGAGAAAAAGCAACAGAATGAATGTTTGAAGCAGTAATGACTGAGAATATTCCAAAGTTAATGATAGACACCAAAACACAGATCCAAGAAGCTCAAAGAACACCAAACAGGACAAATACTAAAAAAACTATACCTAAGAATATCACATGCAAACTGCAGAAAATGCAAGACAAAGACAACACTCTTTAAAGAAACCAGAGGAAAACAAAACCCAAACCGAATAAAACCTTACTGATAGAGGAGCAAGGATAAAAATTATCTCGAACCTATTTTCAGAAATCATGTAATCAAAAAGAGAGTGGAGTGATGTCTTTCAAGTATTGCAAGAGCTTATTCTCCAGTTTTCTCAGAACAGACTCCTGTGAATAATATTCTCTGAGCTTTTTTCTATTCAAAACTATGTACAGTGTTTATCTGTAACAAGTTGGCTGAATATAACACCGTTGACTCATACTTTTTTTCCCTTAAATAGAGAAACTAGCCTGTAAGTATTATTCTTCAGTCTTTTTTTTTTTTTTTTTTTTTTTTTTTTTTTTTTGAGACTGAGTCTCACTCTGTCGCCCAGGCTGGAGTGCAGTGGTGCGATCTCAGCTCACTGCAACCTATGCCTCCTGGGTTCAAGCACTCCTCAGTCTTTTTATATTGATAGTTTATTGGGAGAAGTTTAATGCTTACCTGATTTATTATATTTTGTACGTGATTTGTTCTTTTCACTTGTTTGTTCAATGATTATTTCCTTAACTTTAAAGTCCAATTTTACTGGACTGTATTTCAGTGTTATGAATTTTAGTATTCCCAGGGACATGGTGTGCCTTTTCACTTTATAGATAGAAACTTTCTTTTATTTCTGGAAAATTTCTGGATTATACTTTTAAATATTTTTTTCAGTTTTAATTATTTGATATCCTCCATTATTTTGTGTTTTTTTCTTCCTAATATTATGTCGTCACCACTGATCATCTTTTACCAGACTTACTGTTTTCTGATTTGATGAATTTCTTCATAGCTGTGATTATTTCATTAAAGAACTGACAAATTTAGGTTGCAAAGTTATATTTCAATCTTGAACTGCTTTGTAACTACCTTTTAAAAAACTCATCTGTTAGAATATGCTTAATGTTTTATTTTTCCTAAAAGTATCTTTATTGGTAGAATTTCAAGAAAATATACCTAGGAAAGTGTTAAGCTTGGTCACAATACAAGTAACTAACTCTGTTATTTGTTCCTGGGATGCTGATCTAATTTATAGCACTGCTAAGCTGATCCCTGTGGAAATGTGAGCTTACTTTTCTGTACACCTTACTTTTCTGTAATGCAGAAAAATAAGTGTCCTTAAACATCTTAGCACTATATATCTTACTAAAAATAGATTAAATTTATAATCTGCTCTTTCACAGGCACCTTGAGGAAGCAAAGTCTTCTCTCATCCTCAGGCTGGAATCCATAGACAAGTAAATTGAGATTCTAATAAGATGATGTCATATGTTAGTATATGTGTATTTTTTCAAGAAGTGGAATCATGATTTTCTTTATGTTCACAGGAGAATCCAAGAATGACAATGACAATAAAAAAAGATGTGGTCCATTTGCATTGAGGAAGGAGGACTAAAATAAGATCTAAGGAAATTTACAGTTTGTGCATTTTACTAGCGATATGGTTAGGTCACTTGCTACCTCTGGGAAATCAATGATTTCTAAGGCCTTTTGTAGTCTGAAAATTCTGTGATTCTAAAGCCAGGGGCCTTTCTTGAATGCTGTCTCCTCCAGAAAATTTTGAACAGCAATTCATAGCTATTCCTTCCTTGTTATACTCATTACATGGTGCAATAATCCAATTTTGTTAATGTCAGAATTGTGGCCATCTGAGTGTAAAGATATAAAATACTCTTTGTCTTAGACCTAAAGGACATTGAAGATCTAGAGTGCACAGATTCCAACCCTTGATGCCACCGTGTTTCATGACATTTAGATTGAGCTTTCAAGGCCAGAGTTAAAAGAGGAATACTTAATTTAGAAGGAAAGCTGCTGTAGACAGCATTATAAAGTCCACACTTAAAATGATTGGTCATTCTTCTCTGGTTATTTTTGTGTTCAGGTTAGAAGTGAAGGTAGTGAGAAATTACTCAAAGAAGATTTCTAGCAGCCATGCAGCTTTTAATACCACTGTTTATTAAAGAAACAAAAAAAACATTTGGTATAAGAGAGCTGAACCTATAAAAAGCATAGTATTCTAAAGAAAACAATATAACATAAATTGAAGAAATGAAAAAGAAGACTTGGCTGAGCATGCTGGCTCGTGCCTGTAATCCCAGCACATTGGGAGCCCAAGGTGAGCCCAGGAGTTTGAGATCAGCCTAGGCAACATAGTGAGACCTTGTCTCTAATTAAAAAAAGAGAGAGAGAGAAATAAAGAAGACTACCCTTTAGAGTTATGAGAGTCAAATTGAATTCCTTTCAACCTCACCTTATTGGTCACTTTCTTTGGCAAATGAAAATTAAAATAAATTAGACTTGAGGACCCTTTTTCTTTTATAAAAAAGAATTTTCTGTTTAATATATTGTGATTGCTTATAAGATTTTGAAAGAAAAAAGTTTTCAGGACTAAAGTAGATAAATAAACTAGTAAATAAATAATAAGTTTTAAATTTTAACTGTACAGTAAAGTAACGTTAAAAAGACCCTAGGACACTTTTCTGTTAGTGTACATGGGACCTGTGGATATAAAAGTTTGACTTAGTCAGGGAAAGCCAGAACACTACTTCATTTTCCAATGTGATAAAAAGAAGAGTATTCTTAAAAGATGCCCTCTTAACCTTCAAATAATTTCCTCTACAGATGAACAGATAATATAAAGTATACTGACTTGTTAAACGCATTTGGCTAGAGGGCTAATTGCTGTTATGCTATGCTCTATTGCTTTTACCAGTTGAATCATATGCTTACTAAGAGCTAGTCATACTTGTCCCAAGATCCATTACTTTATTGTAATTGCCACTGTAATTATGTAACTTAATTAAATGTTGCATAAACAAATGAATGAGTATATAAAGAAAGAGAGTTGTTTCTATGAATGCTTTGGAAATATTTGGTAATAGTGAGTTGCTAAAAATGTTGCTGCTCATTTAAGGTGAATAAGGCAATCCTAAAAGGTTGGAAAATTTATAAAATACATAAATTTCTGAATTAGACCCTTTCTTGCTTCACTTTTGAGAAAATAAAACTGGATGCATTTAGCAGAGACTGTCGCAGACCTCACACTCACAGAAAATGCCTTCTCCCTAAATTGACTAAGTGTACATTATATGTTTTAATAAAAATAAAATGTTTAGGAGGCCAGGTGTAGCGGCTCACATCTGCAATCCCAGTGCCAAGGGAGGCTTAGGTGGGAGAATTACTTGGAGCCAGGAGATTGAGATAGACCTGGACAACATAGTGAGACCTCATTTCTAAAATAAATAAATAAATAGCTGAGCATGGTGCTCCACATCTGCAGTTTCAGCTACTCAGGAAGCTGAGGTGGAAGGTTTGCTTAAGCCCAAGAGTTTGAGGCTGTAGTTAACCATGATTGGGCCACCACACTCCAGGTTGGGTAACAGAGAAAGGCTCCAACTCAAAATAAAATAAAATGTTTAAGAGATTTATACATTCTTACTGATAGGGACAGAGGGCAAAGAAATTCTGGTCAGAAAGGGCCAGGTCCCTGGCAAAAACCCCACCCTCCTGCTGAAAAGCCTGAAACTGGGGTCCGAAGTGGAAACTTGTATCTCTGTTTTCCTGCTTGAATGTTGCCTTTTCCTAAACCACCCACACCCCACCCCACCCCACCCCACCCCACCCCATCCTGTGCCTATAAAGACCCCCAGACTCAATCAACAGAGAGAAGAAGCAGCTGGACACTGGGGACTACAGCTGGACATCAGAGAAAAGTGGCTTGACTTCAGAGGGAGAGCTTTACTGTGTAACTTCAAAGAATCCAGCCAGGGATGGCTGGACTTCAGGGGAAGATTACCTACTCCCTACTCCATCCCCTTTTCAGCTTCCCTTCCTGCTGAGAATCACTTACACCAGCAATAAAATCCCCCACATTTACCATCCTTCAACTTGTTCACATGACCTCATTTTTTCTAAATGCTGGACAAGAGTTCAGGAGCCACGAGTGTAGATACAAAAGCCTGTCACACTGGCCCTTTGCCCTCGTAGTGGAGGGCAGCCACCCCATGTGACAAGGCAAAGGGCTCACTGAGCTGTTAACACTTAAGCCATCCACGGACAGCAGAGATAAAAGAGCACTGTAACATGCCTTCTGGTGTTTCGGTGCTTGCAGGCATCCTCTACCTGGATGCCGCAGGGAGTTTGCTCCTGCTGGTGCCAAAGTGGTCAGCAGGTCCAGTACGCATGCATTCCATTTCCTGCCTTGTTCACTCACGTGCTGCCTCCTGCAAGGTGTTGAGAGCAGTGGGCTGAGTAAATAAGGCACCTCTGTTGCAAGTCCTCCAAAGGTGTCAGGGAAATATCGTACCTCATTTCTACTGTGTTACTTCAAATAACCAATCAATTATTTTATCCTAAGTGTCAGATAAGATGGCTTCTACTCTGCAAGTCAGAGAGAACTGTTAAGTCGGAATTTCCTGGCATTAAATGGGATAAATAAAAGGAAATTACAAAAGATAACTCTTACAATATGACACTATTGCTAAGGGATGTGCTGCAGTTTGTATTAATATAGCCTTAGGATATATAACATCAGAGACATGAAATTCAGAATGTATGAAAGTTTAAAACTTTTATTTCTAGTAATAATTTTGCAACACTCAGAGTATACAGAAGAATGGAGATTGGGGAGTGTCTTACTTTATGCATGTAACTGTTACCTTCTCTAGTGGATACGGAGTAAAATGAATGCTGTTTGTGCCTGCCCAGGGCCCCTTTCCCAGCTGTTTATCACTCAGTGTTGAAAGTGATGTCAGCTTCCCTCTTCTGGAAGGAATTAACTTCAGCCGAGTGGAAGCCATGTAGTTCTGCAAGCTATCTTCAGTCTTGCTGCAGGTCATAGACAATTATTAACTGACAGTACAGTCGGAAAAGTCAGGCTGCGTGTATTGGCCTGAATGAGAAGAGAATGCCTTGGAGTAGGTATTTTGGCTGTTGGATCAAAGTGGGAACCAGATAGTGCAAAATCTTTCATTATGAGGAGTTAACATTTTGGACAGAGCTTCAGGAATTGATTCTAAAATGCTGCAGAGATGGCTCTTGAATGCAATGGCCTGTAGGAAATAAAGGAGAGATACCAGACTGCTGTAGGAAAGCTGTAGAAGAAGAAATCTAAAGGCTCAAGGAAGGGTCTGTTTGAGTGAGTCTGCAAGACAAAGATGGAAAATACATTATCTGTTCACGTTCTTCAAAGGTACTTGTAAGAGGCTTCAACTTTGAATGTGTTCATTATTCAGACAAATGAATTGGCAGAGGTTGGAAGCCTTAGGGCTCAAATCATTAACTATGAAGCCACAAAAACACAGAAGAAATCTTTAGGAATCTAGGTTAACAAATAAAAACAAACAAACAAAACTGAGCCTATATTTTAGCAGTCACTGTGGAAGATTGAAATAGATAGGATGATTCAGCCCACTAATGCCAGCCAGACTCTGTCGGGGGCCACGGTACTTCTTACAAGGGTTCATAAATAGGGAGACATGGAGGCAGGGACAGATGCCATGCATAGGCCCAACAACATGGGCTCTGTCTTACCAGGGTTGATTCTTGTACTTCTGCTGAGTGTCCAATACACCAGAAACAGAGAGCAACACCGATGCCCCCAAATTGTATCATACCCAAGGAGACCAACCAGTTAGTTGTTTGCAAGTTGATTATGTCAGATCTATTCTACTCTAGAAAGTTTATGCTGACCAAGTGTGAAACATATTCTGCATATGAATTTGACTCCCTGCTCAGTTTCTCATCCAGCACCAGTATCTAAATGTTCCCAATATCTAATCTACAAAGAAGAGATTCTGTAAAACATTGTTGTGGACCACGAGAACACCTTAAAACAAAGGTGACCCATGAGATCTACTGGTTCTACCATAAACCACACCATCTAGAAGTTGCCAACCTCTTGAAAACACAGCGGAGGCACCAGCCGGCAGATAACATGCCTTGATAATGGTATTTCAACCTTCAGAATGCAGATGAAATTAATTAAGATAATGTTATACTGGAGTAGGGTGGGTTCTTATTCAAATATTACTAATATAAGAAGAGAGAAACACAGGGAGAAGACCTGCATGTGAAGACAGAGTCAGAAATTGAAGTAAAACATCTACATGTAGCAGGGAATCTACACTACCTTACAACAAATTTGCCACATTTAAAAAAATAGCCATTTTATCTCCCCAATGTTATGTCTTGATCTTGTGAAAATATAGGTCCAAAATTTCTGTGTAATGAGTTACCACAAACTTACCAGCTTCAAACAATACCACAAACTTACCAGCTTCAAACAACACAGTTTTTGTGGTCAAAACTCTGAGCATAGCATAGCTTTTCTCTGCTTAAAGTCTCACAAGACTTCAATCAGGTATTGGCTGTGTTACATCTTCATCTGGAAGTTTGATTGGGAAAGAACCTGTTTCAAAGCTTTCTGTATTATTTTATAGGGATGCCATAAAAATACCACAAACTGGGTAGCTTGAAACAACAGAAATGTATTGTTTTATACAGCTCTTAAAACTATAAGTCTAAAATGAAGATATCAGCAGAGCTATGTTTCCTCTATAGCAGAAAATCTTTCTTGATCTCTTCTAATGTCTGATGGTTGTTGACAATTTTGGCATTTCTTGGCTTATAGATGCATTACTTCAATTTCTGCTTCTGTTACCACATGGCCATCTTTTCCCTTTGTGTCTCTCTTTTTACAAGAACATTAGTCATATTGGATTCAGAGCCCACTCTACTCTAGTAGAACATTATCTTAACTAATTACATCTGCAATGACCTATTTCCAAATAACATCACGGTCTGAGGTACAGGGTGTTAAGACTTCAGATATATTTTCCAAGGGACACAATTCAACTCATAACATTCACTCAAGTTGTTGTCAGGATTTATTTCCTTATGGTTGTAGGACTCAGGCTCCAGCTTCTTGCTGGGTATCAGTTGGAGACTGCCTTTAGCTTTTAGAAGTCTTCCAGAGTTTCTAGAGGTTGCTCACACTTTCTTGCTATTTGGGCATTCCCCAAAGTGGCTGTTTACTGCATCAGGACATCAAGAATATCTCCTTAAAGTAATCATGGAAATGACATCTGTACTGGGTTTAATAGCATTCCCCCCAAATTCACATCCATCTAGAACCTCAGAATATAAATTTATTTGGAAATAGGTGCTTTGCAGATGCAATTAATTAAGATGAGGCCATAATGGATAAGGGAAGGGGTTCCTAAATCCAATTACTTGTGTCCTTATAAGAAGGCCAGGTGAATTCACAGAGACACAGAAAAGGCGGCCATGTGAACAAGGAGGAAGAGATTGAGGAGTGATGTAGCTACAAGACAAGAAATGTGAAAGATTAACAGCAGCTACCAGAAGCTGAAAGAGGCAAACAGAGATTCTCTTCTATAGGTTTTAGAGGGAGCATGGCCCTGCTGACATCCTGGCTTCAGACTCCTAGCCTTCATAGCTGTGAAACAATAAATTTCTGTTGTTCTAAGCCACATAGTTTGTGGTAATTTGTTACATCAGCCCTAGGAAATAAAAACAAATTTCATCACTTTGCTATATTTTATTGGTTAGGAGCAAGTCATAGGTCCCATTACACCCAAGGAGAGGAGATTACACAAAGACACGTAATAGGCAGGGATCATAGAGGACCACTTTAAAGACCATTCTTCATACAAGTGGCAAAAGTAAGAATAGTTCCATCAACCACAGGTCTCTATAACCCATTTGCAGAACTTGTGCTTCACTCTCAGATTTTTATGAGATTCTCAGAGCAGGGATGCTTCTACCTGGGGACATAATAAGAGTCTTACTGAACTTAATGCTTTTGCTTCTGCCTGATCACTTTGGACTTCTCATGCCAGTAGAAAAGTAAGCCAAAAAAAAGAGTCCTCATACTGGCATGACATTAGACCTAGTCATCAGTAAGAGGTAGAGCTACTACTAAATAGTGACAATAAATAGAAATATTTTAAGTATTAAAATGATCTATTAGGATGTCTTGATATGTCCAGTACAAACTGTAAATAGGTAAGTTCAGCAACCACAGCCTGATAAGGATGTGAAAACCAGGGCCTCATGGTGAGTTATGAAGGTCTGGGTTCACCCAACAAAGAGTCACATAGATCATCAAAAGTACTAGCCAAAGCAGAAGGGAATCCAGAATGTGTCATGGAAGAGGGAGATATTGAATATCGGATATGCTCTTAGGACCAACTAAAAGATAAAAAACTATAGTAAAACCTACTAACTTGCTTCTTAAAAGTTTCCCTAAGAACTGTGACTGATCAGAATCCTGGAGAAGCTGTGTCTGGATGGACTGAACTTAACGAGAGAAGCATGTAGATGAAGAGTGGACTATAGTGGATGCAACTGGTGCTCTGCCTAGTTCCCTAGTACCAGTTAGTGTATGCATCCTCTGGGTGATGTGAGGTTTGGGGGATAATAATTAACAGGTGCCCCCTTCTCCAGAGAATTGCCCTTAGTTAAATAGGAGCCACCTTTACCAGTTGTATATGCCCTTTTTAACTCTCCCTCAAAATATGATTATGAGATTATAATCTCAAGAGCTGTTTCAGAGCTTCCCTGTCGAATCTGACTAAAGCTAGTCTGCCACTGAGACCATTTTATTTCTTGGCTTTTTTTTTTTTTAACTCGAATTTGCATTCCTAACTCCCTCTCTCTTGAGACCAACTTCTTAGCAAATTATTTGAATGAGAATTCTCATCTGAGGCTTTGCAAATTAGGAACTTGTATAAGACATAAGCCACTAGTTTTTATTCTCTTAGGGTGCCCTGAGTAGCCTTTCCATTTGTATTAGTTCGATCATTATTGGTTCTTTTATTTTGAAATATATAACACAACTATCCCTCCTTCTCTGGATTTCTAGATTTGGTTCCTCCACCAAGAATGAACAAAAACATGAACTAGAAGAATTAGCTGCTGTAGACATCTATTTAAAAAAACTCAAATTACTGATCTCTTAGTGGAAAATCCTCTGAAACTTACCTGTATAAATGAAAGGTTTTGCCTTATTTGACAGTACTCTCATCTTGCATAGCACATGTCCTCTCGTGGAGAGTGAACTCTTTCACAGCTCAGGAGCTGGTGCACCATTCAAGTTAAAGTTGTTCAAACTCAGTTTCCTGGGCTCCTAGGAAGTATGGATTGGTACAAACTGTAAGCTGTTGTGAGTTGTAAATGGCCTTCCTTTGTTTTCTTGCATTTAGATATGGTATGTCTTAGCATTTCTGGAACCCTTTTGGAGTGTGGCTAAATTATTCTTATAACCTGCTTGTGATAGTAGTAAGCAAATACTTAACAAGAAGCTGATACTGGTGCTGAATATGTATTGGATCTACTTTAATAATATTTTCAAGGCCACACCCACACAAAAGTATTCAGCATTCATTCAGCCACCCTGAAAACCTTCTCTGGAAATTCTAGGCTAACCACAACCAATTCTTAAACTTTTATTTTTGTATTCAAGCCACAGAGGCTAAACCATAGTACATCTTTCAGGAAATATTGGTGAGACAGACTGATAATCACTGAAAAATTTCAAGTGTCTTGGTATGTCCACACAAATTTATAAGGATCTTCCTTTATCTGAATAAGCACCTTTGAACAATTCATATGGAGTGAAACTTGAGGGTGGGGTGCAGGTAGTATGAGCTCAAAGAGATGTGAGATGTTACACTAAACTCAGTAATCAGCAAGATCCACCTGTCACCAGGTGAGGGCTGTGAGCCCTTTTGAAGATTGCTCTAAGCATTCCTTATATTTCCCAACACAAAGGAGTTATGATCTGGGAACGTGCACTTAAAGATTACATGAGTGTGCACATATTATTAAGAAGAGCTGGTCAATCTTTGCCTGGAATTTAGACTGAGTCCTTCCTCTTGATGGGTTTCTGGAGTCCCATTGATTTGTCTGCACTCACTCACTAACATACACACGGTGCTACTCACTTCTCCTGTCAACCTATTTGGCCTCAAACATTTTCTGTCTTCTCAACTTCTCTTCCACTCAAGTGGAGTTAATTGCATTTGGTGAGAACATTAAGAAAACATTTTGTCCCTGATTTTGATTTACAGATTCTGGCAGCTAATGCTTCTTCACAAATACTGCTATGAAGTACACTGGTTTTCCTGATAAATTTCCATGTTCCCTTCTGCATTGTGCACACTTTTGTTAAACTCCATTACTTAACTGAAAATCTTAAAGCCCACTACCAGAATGGATGATGAAGAACTTGGCACCGGTATCTTCAGCACATTCCACTCTTTCAAGGACTTGCTCTAAAAGCAGTAAACACTCATGCACTAAAATAGAAACACTCTCAACTTTCAACTCACACACTTTATTAAGAGAAATGTCTTGGAAACCCTTTAGGACCTATGCTTTCTTTCTCAATTTTTATAATTCCATAATTTGCCTAATATAGTTTTCATGGTTTACAGTTGTCATCCCCAGAGTTCTGCCTCTCCTCAGAAATATAAAAATACTTTAGCTTTTAGGGTCTGGGATAACAAACAATGCAGGAGTTCGATGGATTTATAGACAGGAGATTTCAAGTGATCTGCTTTGTGTCCAAAAGGGTAGCCTCCTAACCTCATTTGCGTAGACACCCTCAGGAATATTACTTTTGTTTTTCCCAGAAGCAATTTATCTTTCTTTAAGAATGTTTTAACAATCCTTGCCAAACAACTTGAACTTCCAAAACACCCTGCACAGGTGACATCTCATGTGGGGGCTTTGGAAGGAAACCAACAAAGTAAACTTCCAGCATAACATGATTCTGATACTCTGGTTAAAGTATTTATCTCAAATGTTGTTCTCACAAAATTGGTCTAGCTGTGAAATCATTACTATGCATACTGTGCAATTCTTTACTTGAAAGCATTTTCTGACTAAATTATAATTTGTGCTAAGTACTTTTTTTCCTCATTGGCACCATTCTGTTAACCATTTAGATGGTATGGTGAAGTATTATTTCTTTTAGAATAATGAATATTTTGAGTAGATATAGATACAAACTATATTCGAACATTTTGGATAGTAGCATCCACTTTTCTGTCCCATATTATTATATGAATAGCATTTTTTGCCCCTATTGAGGAAAGGAGAGAATAAAAGTTCATGATCATATGATCAAGTTAGCCAGGGAAACTGAAATAACAGATTGTTACTTTGCTTTTGTGTCTACAAAGGGGTAGAAATATGGGAGTTTTTTTAAATTTTTATTTCATTAAAGTCTATCCAAAATGTATATGGTTTCAGTTTTAAATGCTTGGAGCACCTCTATAGCCACCCACTAACGATCAGCAGTCACTTCCACTATAGATTGTCTTCTACAGCTCCTCATCCTTTTAATCACTTTGCTTCTTCCTGATAGGTTTTATACTTGGTTTGGGTGTTAATTAGTCATTTCTGTCTCTCTTTTGTTGGACAGTGGTCAAAGTGTGTGTGTGTGTGTGTGTGTGTGTGTGTGTGTGTGTGTGTGTGTTTGTGTTGGGGGAAGCAGGGATGACAGTGAGGGAAATAATTACATAGTGTGGCGGAGCAGGGGAAACAGAGAAAGCCTCATGGGGATCTGTCCTAAGGGTCTATATGTAAAAGGCATTCAGATCTTTTTATTGGCAAGATTAAATCCTGCATGAACATTTAGTATACAGATTTCTGCTAAAACAACTTTCCCATACTGTGTTGCAATATGAGAAGCCATTATTTTTACCTTAGCCTTGTTTTGATGTTAGTGTTTTGTATAACATTGACTATTGCCTGTTGCAGTGATGGAAGTGCATCCCTGATCTCCATTCAAGAGAAGCTCTTCATGGGTAAGTCTGTCACAAATAGTGATGACATACTTTTGCTTATTCAATCTGTTTCTTGTCTTTGGTTTCCAAGAGACTGATTACCTTGAGAATGCTAGCACAGATTTGTTGTTCATAGAAAAGGCTATAAATTATGAATAAGTATAAGTAGATTTTAGTATTATATTCTAATATGTATCAAAAATTTTCAGATACACTTATTTAATAGAATGGTTATTCTATGCTCCTTAGTAATTCCTTATTAATTTATTTTTATTTTACAACATCCTGATCAAAACAATATGTTAAATTAGGGAGTTATCTAGAATTGTCTTAAGAGAATAGGAGAGGTGTATTTTAAAACCAGGAAAGAATCAAGAATCACAATGAGCATTTGGTACTGCCAAGGAAAGAGATGGAGAATGGAGTGACACGATGAGTGCCCTTGGCAGCCCCTAGGATCAGGGGCACAAGCATCCCTTGAGTGGGGATTGCAGCAAATGAGAGAAGAAAATTTGCCCAAGGAGAAGTGAATGAAAATTATGAAAATAGCTCTTCTTTTGCAACTCTGCTTAAGGCTTTTTTCTGCAGGGTGAATTATAGTGCCTAAATTTAAAAAATGAACATCCGTATTTATGTTTATTTTTTCTTATTTTGCCTACCACGGTAAATGTTAGTGGCCTATATTAGAAAATAAGTTATTGAGACTATAGATTTTATCTATTTTGATCTTTGCTATTTTTCCTGCACCTATAGTAGTGCTTAGCACTTAGATAGCATTCAGTAAATGTGAGTACAATTTGCATAATATTATATTATCTATAAATACATTTAACTGGGAGGGCAAAGGTTTTAATACTTAGCAAGAGCCTACAAAAGACCAAAAGAAAGTAAGAATGGTGCCTTCATTAGACCAGGATGCCCTGGATGCATTAGGGGTATTAGGATGTATTAGGGATGTCACACATCTCTGAGGATCTGAACTGCAGATTTGATGAAGGTATCAGCATTGATCCATATGTCAAAGAGTAGAAAACACTAATTTATTCCTCATTTTAGGAAAAACTAAATATGAATAGAAGTTCCAGCCAGGCGCGGTGGCTCACGCTTGTAATCCCAGCACTTTGGGAGGCCGAGGCAGGCGGATCACGAGGTCAGGAGATCGAGACCACGGTGAAACCCCGTTTCTACTAAAAATACAAAAAATTAGCCGGGTGTGGTGGTGGGTGCCTGTAGTCCCAGCTACTCAGAGAGGCTGAGGCAGGAGAATGGCGTGAACCCGGGAGGCAGAGCTAGCAGTGAGCCGAGATCGAGCCACTGCACTCCAGCCTGGGTGACAGAGGGAGACTCCGTCTCAAAAAAAAAAGAAGTTCCAACATTTTCCATACCCTAGTCAATGTTTTTTATACTCAACTTACCATTGTTCTAATATGCACATATATTTTTCTTAGCATGTTTATATCAGTGCATATTTTATTATTGTATTTTAAATTAACATTTAAAAAGCAAGTAGTTCTTACACACTAAGATTACTATAACATAGATTTTCAAAATGTAAATCTCAGAAAATAAATTATTTATTTATTTATTTATTTGAGATGGGGTCTGTATATGTTGCCCAGGCTGATCTCAAAATCTTGGGCTGAAAACATCCTACTGCCTCAGTCAGGCTCCAAAATACCTGGGATTACAGGTGCAAACCACCACACCCAACTCCATAGAAAATAACTTTAGAAATATGTATAGAAATTAATCTTGTGAGGCTTCATGCAGATTTGATTCTGTGTTTACAATAGGAAACTTCTTATATTATGGCTGAAGAAATTGTAAACTTAACCCTAGGGGGTGGCCAAGAAATTGAACTGTAGAACATTTGAAAATAAGGGTCTAAAATATATTTCATTTTCATTAAAGAAAACTCTTTAATACAGTAAAATATTTAAAATGGCATAGGTAAGGAAAATGGATGTGCCACAGTCAAGAGTAGGCTGAGGCAGACATCTGGTCCAACATGACTCAGTGAGTTTGGAGTGCAGGTGCACAATACTACTTATTGTGTAACCATTCCTGTGAGCTAGTGCTAGTCTCTGAGCCACTATTTTCTGTAAGTAGTATAACTGCCCTGCCACCTCCGTCATGCAGGAGGAGGGAAAGAGAATAAAGCTGCTAACACTGTGAGTGCATGCGCACATAAGAGAGCCGGCCACCTTGCAGGCAGACAGAGAGAGAGCTGGCCACCTTGCAGGTGGACAAAGAGAGAAAGTTGTCTGCTGTGCAGGTGGATGGAGAGAGAGAGCTGACTGCCTTGCAGGCAGACAATGGGGAGCCAAGAAATGGCGTGTGTGTCAGGGAGTGCAGCTGCAGGCTTGGGGGTGGCAGGAGCCACGGAGCCAGCTGCTGAGAGGGGCTGCAGCCGGAGCGGGCAGCCAAGACAGACTGATGGAGAGATAGAGCGTAATAAAGCCATATTTCACCTGCCTACGGGCCCCAAGTGTTCTTTGAGCTACCTGCCACCTGTCCACCTACTCCCCTCAGACCTCAGCTTGGGCTGGACCCTGACCCTTGGCATGACAGCATGTAATTTATTTTGCCTTTATTATTTTTTTTTTTTTGGTGTTTTCTACTGCTTCAATTGGTAAGGATTTGTAGAGCTTTGTAGTAAGCCCATGTAAGTTGGCTTATGATTATTATATAAACTTACATTTAAAATCAGGCCTATTATTTAAGGCATTATAATTTGGGGCAAGTTTCTTAACCTCCCTAAGCCCTGATTTCCTATTCTGTAAAACAGAAATACAAAAAAAAAGTTATTAATACCAACTATGAACTGAGATAACACAAAGAAATTATCTAGTGCAGTGCTGACTCCCTTGTCTTCTTGTTGATTCTGAAGGTCTGTTTGCCTTATGACCTATTCCTTGTCCTTTCCCTGATTTGCTCTATGTGAAAAGATGCTGACTCCCTTAGGTTGTGTTTCTTAGGCTCCTGTAACATCTGGCTTTCAGCTGGGGCTGGTCAATGGCAGGAGGCACTAGGAGAAGATTGGAAGGTGAAAAGAAGAGAGGTGCACCCGTATCTCAGCTTGTGTGTCTGGCAGCTGCTAGCTCACCCAGTGGTTTCAGTACCCATGGATAGGCTTTTGTGTTTCCAACTTCTGCTGTGTGACTCCAGCTCCTGGATTCTGGTAAAATTCACTTCCCATGGTCTCAAGCTTCCCTCCGACCAGAGCATAAATGAAGCTAGTTCTAGTTCTATAATTCTTCCTGCAGCTGCTACTCAGAGTTGCCTTGCCACCTTCCACTCAACTTCTCCGCTTTTCCATCATCTATAGAACAAAATTCTTATGTTGAAGTCCCTGTATCTTAAAATCTCCAATGCTTCTTTGTTTTCAAGTTAGACCTAGTATTAGTTTTCTACTGCTGTGTAACAAATTACTCAAAATAAGCAGCTTAAAAGTACACCCATTTATTATCTCACAGTTCTGTAGGTCAAAATTCCATGAGGACTCAACTGGGTTCCCTGCTTAGGGTCTCACAAGCACACAATTATGGTGCCAGCTAGGGCTGGAATCTTGACACTCTGGAAAAGAATCTACTTAATTTATTGAGGTTGAAGGCAGAATTCCATTATTTGCAGCTACAGGTGTTTTCTTGCTGGCTGTCAGCTGAGGGCTGCTCTCAGTCCCTAAAGGTGGTCTGTTTCCCTTGCCACATGGACTTTTTAACAATGGAGAATATTCCTCACATGGGATCCTTCTCACCCTTTGAAAATCTCTGATGTCCTCTTCTGTCCACAGCTGGAGGAAATTATTCTCCTTCAAAGAGCTTGTGTGTTTAAGTTAAACCCACTTGGATAATCTCCACTGATTAGTAACATCAATTACATCTGCAAAATCTCTTTTGCCTCCTAAGGTAATATAATCATGGGAGTAATGCTGGGGAAGAAGGTCATTGTAGATAGAATTCTGTCTTCCTCAGGCCTTAAGTGATCCAACACTTCTGGCGCTAGCCAGTTTTGTGTCCTTGAGCTAATCATTTAACCTTCAAAGACCTTAGATTCTTCATTTATAAAACATTTATAAATAAGAGAGCTAGGCATACTGATTGCTAATGTTCTAGTTCTATAATTCTACCAATTTGTCATCTGAGACCTACATTACTGGGGCTAACAGGAAGAATAGTGTGGGGTTTTGCTATCTTCTCTTGTGCACACCCCCCTTTCACTGGGGAGTATTTGGATTTCATTTGGAAAAATAGAAAATTGTGTTTTGCCAAAAACATTTCTTAAGTATAGTGACATGAAAATACTTATATTTCATTGTATTAAACTTCAATATTTAGGAGTGAGTTGTTACTTCTTTTGGTGGTGCCACTTCTGCCGATAGTTTTGACATGAGTCAGTAAGCCCCACGTCAGTGCTCAGAGTGATGCTCTGGTATGAGGTGGGCTGGATGGAGAATATAGAAGGGCTAATCCCAGAGGGTTAGAGGAGAACTCAACCTAGTAAGAGCCTCCGATGATATAACAGCCCTGGCATCTCGGACATATTACATAACATCTCTGAACTTCAGTTATATCCTCTGTAGAATGAAGAAACTCACCAGGGGACTTTTAGGGTTCTTCGGGTTTTAACAATAGATAATCCTTCTCTATAATACAGGCTTGGCTGTAATAAAAACGCAGTAACCATATGTACAATGAAATTGTAAGTTTGTTAAATTCTCAGGTAGAATGAACACTGAATAAACACTCACATAAAAAATTATTTTCATTAAAATATTTCAGTGCATAGTTTTTGGATGTTATAATTCATGACCGTATATCACTCCCTTCCACCTCCATAGATCTATTCCTTCTGGATTAATATACATATACAGTATGCCCTTATAAAGGTGAAAAAAACGAAAAATATATACTAGCATACCAATATCTGGCAGTCACATAGTGCCCTCTTCTGGCTAAAGAGCAAACCACAACTTTTCTCTGTGCTACGACATTATCTGGATATTTGCATGTTATTTTACATCTTTTCTACACATTTACTTTGTGCTATCTGTTTCAATAATTCTTAATGTTTGATTGTTATCAGTTTTAATAATCATTGTGTCTTATTGATAATGTACGCATTCACCTGCTTAGCAACTTAGTTTAATAAACACAGGTAATCTACAAGGTTTTTTTTTTTCTTTTCCCTGCAAAATTTTAGGCTATAATCCAGTTGGGGTATTTTTACTGATAAAATTAACCAGATTGCCACATTTACATTGAATTTTTAAAAAGACAGTGATAAACACGTTCTACAACAACACGGTATATTTATAATTAATATTTCAGTTTCTGCCTCTACATATGTATGGGAGTTAACTAAATCATTTCCATTCCCCTCTAACTAGGATAAACCACACTGTGATATTTTTTCCTGTTCTTGTTATTACAGTTTTTACCCAAGTATTTCCATTCTATATTATATATTTGATCCTAAAGGGATTTAGAAATGAAATATAAAGCCAAGAATAATAATGAGTCTATTTGGTTTTAACCAAATAACTGTGATTTGGGGAGGTAATTTAATGACTTTGCCTAATGTCTCTATTTACAACAGTGATTATCAACCCTTAGGACCACGTGAAGATCACTTGGGGATGTAGTGGGAAGAGTAAATTTTCCCCAATAGCAACACGTGTGATGTTCTCCAGACACATTGAGACCCTTTGATAGCCTTATACTTAATGACTACACAATCTATCACCTAAATCGGGACACTTTTGAGCGTGAAAGAGTCATTATTAAATAATAACTATTACTAAGAATTACTTATGCCATGGTACTGGCCTAAACTGGGGCTACCGTAGGCAAAGCAGAAGTCGAATCAACATAATTTTATTACAAAATGTATTCAGTAGAGTATGGAAAACTGAACAAATTCTGTTTTTACTTCTACTTTCAATGGCATTTCTTGTCTGCTATTTACAATTTTCTGTTGTATGGCAAACAGAAATCATGTTAAACCTTTACTCACCTTGGAGCCAGATGACCTAGTTTCAAATCGTAACAAATTACTTAGCTTTTTTATGCCTCAGTTGTAAGATGGGAATCTTATTAGCAATTGGCTTATAGGAGTGTTTCAAGTACTAGAGAGTTAATAATGACTGAGGAAATATGTCAGCTATGTTTAGAATAGTATCTGGAGCATAGTAAATGCTATTATTGATAATGACATTATTAGTTTTTGAGAATGAATACTAATTTGTTTGAGGTTTTATAAAGCAATGATAATTTCAGAGGTTATATTTATCTCAGGAAAGCAACATGTAGTAGGCAGCTTCTCAGATGGCCCTGAGTTCCTCCTTGTGCTCATGCTGCAGTACGTTCTTCTCCCCTTGAGTGCGGCCTAGACCTAGTGACTCATTTCTAACAAACAGAACAAATGACGAAAGTGACGAGATGTCACCTCTGTGAGGAGCTATAAAAATACTGACTTCCATATTGCTCTTCCTCCCTTATTTTTCTTTCTCTCTTGTATCCTTGCTCTCAGACAAGCAAAATGCCATGATGTGGACAGTCGTATGGAGAGGCCAACGTGGTAAGGAACTGATGATGTCTCTGGCCAAAAGTCAGTGAAGACCTGAGGCCTAGCAATAGCCTTTTCCATTAGCAAATGGTAATTTAAAAATATTCAAAGAATCAAAATGTAAATAGTGGGAAAATGTGATTTCTTCAGTTTCCAGACGCCAAAAAAAAAAAAAAAAATCTAGTCTATCTCTTCCCATAAAGAAAATCATTAGAATTTCCAAATTAAAAATAGTTTAAGTTGTACTAGGAAACAAAAAGACATTTAATTATAAACGCAGCTTTGATAGAAATTCTAGTATGGAAATTAAACTGACTTTGGGACTGAATGCATTTTAAGAATATAATCCTAATGGTTCATGTCAGTTTAACCACTTGGTGGAGCTACAGTGCCAGATAACCCTTAAAACCTGTTCTGTTTTTACGGACGCAATTTTTTTTTGAGAAATGTAGCTAAAATGCATAATTTTAATCATTATTTGGAAGTGTTTTAATGATTACTCTCCACCTTTACCAAGCAATTTCTGTAACATGTCAAAGAGAAATCTTTACATAATCTTGGGCTGTTAATGGAAGACAATTTGTTATTTTTATTTTTCATATAGATGATTTGAGGAGGATATTCCTTGGGAAATACTTACATATTAGAAAAATATAATCTATTAAAATTTGAAGAATAGTTATCAGGTCTTCTAGATATTTATGTGTGGATATTATGAGAAGGAAAAATGAGCCTTCCTGTAGAACAAGCCCTATCACAGAATTCCTGAGTCAGGCAGTGGTAGAGAAAAACTGATTTTTGCAAGGAAGAAAGGACAAACAAAAGGTGGAAATGTTGGTCACAGGCAAACATAAATTCATTCTCTAATCCTTACAGACTATTAGAATGATTACGTTTGGTAAACTCAGGTCTCCAATCCTTTATCTCAAAATTTGGGGCTAATATGCATTAGAATTAAGAAATGTTCAGATTTTAAAAGAGGAATACAGTATTTATACCATATATAGCAGTACATAACATTCTCAGCAATGTCTGAGCTAGCACCCCTTCGTGTTGTTGAAGGTTAGCTTTCACAAGAATCAGACTCTGAAATAGAGGTTCAGAGAAGTTGTTTATTAGAATGTACTCTTAGCTTCAGGTAACTTCATGGGACGATCTCAATTTGATACAGTCCTTTCACATTTTCCTGAACTGGGGTGAGGAAGATGAGCCTTCATACCCCCCTGCAATGAGTCACTGGATTCAGGCTGCTGCTGAATAAAAGGAGGCCTTGTTCTGGCATCCCTCCCAGCAGCTGAGGGACTAAATCTTTCATTCCTGCTGTGTGACTTGGACCACTATCTTTGAGGTTTCTGAGCTTCATGTCCTCAAGCCCTTCTCAGGAAAAGGTTACTAAATTTGTCCATTTACCAACCAAAACTTGGCAAGAGGATACTAGGAGATGTCCAAGTGATTAGCAGAGTATGAAACATATTCCTCCTCGTCCTTTTGTGTCACCTTTCTCCTGGTGAAAAGAGTCGATTCCTACCAATATGCTAACTCCACTTCTTGCCTTCTATTCACTTGCAAGAAGAGCATAAAGCATCCAAGAGGCAATCATTAACTTACAGTTCAGCAGGGCTTTTCTTGTGTGTCCTGGTGAAAATGTTCTCTTGGAATAAGACAACTTAGAGTTGCAAGGAAGAGAAGCACAGAATCACTAAGTGAGTCATTAATAGTGATAATAAAGGGGGTTAATCTTGCTTCTACAGTTTGGCTCCAAGACTCATGCATAATACTTACTGGGGACACAGAATCACAAATAAAGGCCTTGGAAACAAGTGGACACTCTGTCCTGGAGGAATGGTATGAACATCTCCTCTGAACTGCCACTTCAGCTTTGCCTTCAGCAGGCCATTACATTGTGTTGTCTGGCCAGCAGCTTCTGAATGGCACAGTACGTAATGCGACCAGTGGATCATGTGTCATGGATCAGCTATTCACTTCCCTTGCTATAAAGTAGGTTCTTCGTTCTAACATAATACTACGTGGAATTTTGTGGTGATGGACCTTATGTTTTATAGGTCCTAGCTGTCGGCTTTTGCATAGTCTTCATCTCTGCCATCACTGATGCTTCTTTCATGAGTTCCTTGTACCAACACGAAGGTGGCTGATGGCAGAAGCTGGCTCATGTCAACTGGCCAGTCAGTTTTGTCTATCCTGATGGTCAGTGCCTCTTCCATGGCAGAAGGTCTCTAGTACACTTTAACATGCAATATGAAGCCACTTATCTCCACAGTGAGTGACCTAATGCCTCTACCTCACACCTTCTTGAACCTGATCTTTCAACATTTCTCTTTCAGGACTCTGATCAGCCAAGCCATTTACCATTGCTTATGATTTCGGCTCTGTACTAGGTTTGAGCTTAGATATGGCAGTGAGTGGTGACTCTAAAACACTGGGGCAAGGACAGAAGCAGACTGGATACCATAATCTCACGTCACAACAGATAACTGCAACCACTCACCTGTGATCCTGGACCAACATAGGATGCAATGAATAACACAACCTTAGAAGGAAATTAGAGGAAAGACTGAGAAAATGCTCTTTACTTAGTGGCCTCTAGCTGACATCACAAATAATGGTTAAATAATGAAATAGAACAAAACATAGGTTTCATTATTTCAAAATGCTTATCAAAGAGGTGGTAGGAAAAAAGCATTTCTCAGAACTCTTCAGTGTTTAGATATATAGGTTATTGTCACATTAAACTTAATTTATTTCAAATCAGTAAAACAAACTTTGAGAAAAGCAAATGTTCAGCATGCAAACACTTCTACTTTTAGAACTTGTACATGTTTCTCAGTTTCAATCTTTGAGCACATCTGTGACTCTTACCTCCCTTTAAATCCTACATTGAACCAATTGCTATAATTTTTCCCTTCAAAGGCAGCTGACATTAATTCATTGTGCTTTGTTTTCTTCTCCGGCTTCTGATTACAAACCCTCATTTTATTTTTTGATTATTGGAATAATTTTCTAACTGAGCATTCCCTGTTTAAACAAGCCTGCCTACCACTGCTAGATAAATTTTCCTTAAAATCTATTTTCAGTATCTCATTCTTTGGTTAAAAATATGAACAATAGAAAGAAAAGATGCTTGTTAAGTAACCTCAAGCAAGTTAAAAAAGAAAACTCCAACTGAGAAATTGTATTGGAAACACGTTTAATGGATTGGTGTTTAAACTAGCTACTACACGAGGGATGCTTGCAGTTCAGTAAGCAAGTGACTCTAAAGAAAAATGGAAAAAACATTAAATGTACAGTATAAAATCATTTTGAAATAAAATTAATGTACATAAACAGGATACATAAACCCCCAAATGCTAATGGTGGTTTTTTCTAGGAGATGGAATCATGATCGATCTTTCTTTTCTAATGTAAAAATCTTTTAAAATATGGAATATTTTAGATAAAATGAGTTTTTAATTGTAAAAATAAATGTTATATCTATTTTAAAGAGAATATCTGAGGATTGCGGACTCTGTAAATCTCTAACATGGTAGTCCATGTACTGTCAGGTGCTCCATTTCCCTTCCCTCCCTCACAAAACCCACATACTCTGGAGGCTCTAGCAGGGAGGACAGTTATTTCTGTACCTCGGCTGCACAGCTCTTCAGTGTTCGGGTTTGTGACCTTTTTCAACATGCAGCTTCAGGGAAGACACACACGACGTCAATCAGGCAGACCAAATGCCATCTCAATCCAGACAATAACAGGGTGACAGATTTCAGAGTCAGAGTCCCCTTATATTCAAATGAAGTAGTTATACTTAAGGATATTATAATATATTAAAGGATTCATATTTATGAACCAAAACATAAAACATGTATGTTATATATAAAAGTATACTTAAAGGAAAATTGAAGTACCATGTTTTAAGTTGGAGTTAGCTTAGATTATCTGAGATAACAATGGGCTTAGAGACATCTTCGGAGAGTGGTAGAAAAATTGCTTTCCTTCTCACTACCACCCCCCGTCTTGCAGAAACAATGAGAAAAAATAGGGTTAAGAATTCTTAAGAAATTGAGGGCATCATATCAAAAAAATAAACAATGTATTTCTTAAAGGAATCTAATATATCAACATTTTCAGAGTGAAATCACAGAATTTGAAAAAAGATGTCACTTTTTTAGTGCATACCATATGCTAGGTACCTTCTTATACATTAATTTCCTTGAAGCTACATATCCATTCCATAGAATATATATAGAAAAGAGTTTAGTCTAGCTAGTTTCGCAGAAGTAATAAAGGAAATTAAATATCTCCTAGAATCTCTAGGAGAGCTGAAGAACAAGACTTGGATGCTGCACTGACAGAAATAGTACAGGAAGAAAAAAACTCCAAACTAAGCTTTACTCATAAAAATTATTCTAAGAAGTTAAAAAGAATAAAAGAAAGCATTATAAATGGTATTATAAGAAATTGCAAGTACATCAGAAAACATATTCAATATCTGCTTTCAACTTTTAAATGTGATCTTCAACCAAGTTCAGGGTCATTGTAGGTAGTCAAAAGAAGTATGTGTCCTTCACACATACTGACATTAATTTTAGTTCTAATGATGTTTAAACAAATTCAACAAATTACCAGACACCCAGAAAAGTGATCAATTAAGTTATCAATTAACAGGGTAGAATAGGCCAAATTATTCGCTCACAATTACTTGTTTTCTCCTTACCTTTGCCATGCTTTCTCATAAGCAGGAAATAAACCCTCTGCCCCACTGATGTTGGTGTTGGGCTTAGCCATGTCATTTGATTTGTCCAATGGAGTGTGAGTGGAGTAACATACACCTGTTTAAACTGAAGCTTTAATTGACTTGTCTGGGTTGACTGTCCCATCTGAACAGTTGTCCTCTGCCAGGAGAATATCATGTCTCAGATGATGACTCCCTCAGAAAAATTCCAGGAGTGAGAGAATTCATGGAGCTGGGTTAAATCCAGTGGGGTGTGTAGCCCCCACTGGATTTAATCCAATACACACAATAAAAAGTGTGTATTGACAGAGCCACAGAAATTTTGGGTTTGTTTGTTGTCATGGCAAAAGCCAGTTAATATACAGGGAAACACAATAGCTTAAAGTATGGTCAAATTTAGAAGTTACTGGATTAGGAATCAGTGGCAATGGAAAATTCCTAAGATTAAATGCTCCTTTTTGAATTAATTTTGCTTTCAGATACCATAACTGCAAATTTATTTCTCTTGACAAAAAAATACCTTGTTGCAAAAGAAGAGGGGCCTATTCTACAGGGACCTTGTTGTAGTAAAACAGAGTGTGTGGAGATATAGATATCCATGTATCCATGTATATATAGATCTATCTATCTATCTACAGAGATAGATAAATCTATATCTATATATCACTTTTTATATAATATATGAACATCTTCAGAGAATTTCCTGGGTTCCATGTTATAATAGTTCTTGTTCATCATAATCAGTTTTTGATATAAGAAAAATTGAATATAGAATTCAGAAGTGATTAAAATTAGTATGAACTACTTCAAAACAATGCTAAAATTTCTGTGAACTAAAGTCTAAGATTGCTGGGCATGTTCGAATAAGGCAAAGTTGTTTTTTGTTTGTTTGCTGTTGTTCTCAGATAAGAGGGGGATAGTTACTTTATATCCAAATCCTTACAAAATCTTACTTATTGCTGATCATCTCTCAGTTTATTTAATTTTGACTAACCAAACCAATTGTTTTTCAGTGAAGACACATTAGCCTAAAAATCTGTCAATACTAATATCAAGTGAGTGATTGACTGAGATCGACTGAATTGGTGAGAAAGAAAAAAAACCCTAAAACTATAATACAGATTTATTTATTCCCGTCATGGCAAGTGCTGGGTTATAAACCAGTTTAAAATTTATTTAAAAAGCAATGCAGCAAATGGTCAGGTTGAGGAGATAGTGGATGTATATTCATAGGAAAATATAAAAATAAATGGGCTAATGTTTTGTGAATGTATACACCCAGGATAAATTTTCCAGTGAAAACACTGTATACAGACCCAGAAAGTGCTTTATCTCAAAAAAGTGTGGAGCATAAAGAAAATAATGTGCTCTGGACAAAGCCATTAGATTCAACAGGCAGCTCTGTTAATGATGAAGACTGCTTTAGAAAATACATATAGAAAGCTTAAATAAAATAGTTCAAGGAATGTGAAAAAGTATATTTTTATAGTAGTAATTACATAATAATATGTGATTATAAATATGTTAACTTATTTGATAAAGTAAATATTAAAAGTTGATATTGTTGAAGTTAATTAAGATGGAGACCATGCCTGAAAAAAATCCCTGAGCTGACAAACCCAATTAGACCTCATAAGTTCCCTCAGCCTTGCTCGATTTGCAAACATAAGTGAAACAGCTTGAGGTGTTTCTTGTAAATGCCCATATTAACGAGAAACGGAACTTAATCTTAATCAGAAGCAGCCAATTAACATATTATAAGTAGCAACTTTCTAAGAAAAGAGACCAAATAAGGCAACTGTATAACTGTAATCAACCAAAAGCCTTATTTTCTTTTACTTCAATGATAGTATTGTAAAAGCTTCCCTGCTGCATTTCCTTGGTGGAGCTCTCAGATCACTTCTGGTTTGGAGCCGCCCAGTTAATGAATCATTGTTAGCTGCAATAAATTTTTAAAAATTGTATTGTGTTTCAGTTTACCTTTTAAATAGTATTTACAATTATATATACAAAATTAGATGTTAATATGGTAAAGTTAGTGAAAAAACTTCTTTCTGGATCTTTTCCTTGGGAAAATAAAAGATGACTATGTTTTAGGTTAACTCAGCAGGAATGCATGGTACCTAACTCCATTCTGAACCATATGCCTTTAATATTTACCACCTTCTATTAATTAATCCCTCAACTATTTTCCACCAAAGATTAGTTCACTCACTTAAAAATTAACAAGTCTAGAACGTAATTTACAGGAGGAGATGTCTCCTAACTTCAGAAGCCTAAAGGCTTGATAAAAGTTCTTCTTTAATGATTTTAACATGCGTGATGATTTTCCTTTTGATTAATAAAGAAAAAGCTAGAATTTAAGAGCCAACGAGTAAGCTATCACATCAGGCTCTGGCCAATCCTATGCTAATTAGGAAATTGCAGAGCCAATTAAGCAAGCGATGATTAGACTGCTGTCATTGGTCAAAGAAAGCAGCTAAATTGGTTTCCTTCGACTACCACATTTTAAACTGAACCTTCATTAAAACCACAAAGGGACATTTCTTTGAAAATGATTTAAAAAAAAAAGGATTTATAAAACTAGATAATCTCTTTAGGGGATACTTTCTCCCAAAAAAATTTTAAAGTTCTGAATGTATAGATTGCCTTTCACTAATAAGACATACAAATAGAAAATACTTTCCCATTGACCAATGAGTAGTTTAATATGAACCCATGTGGGTTATTCCTTCTGGAATAATGCCTAATAGGGCTGTCAAAGTTACACTGGTGTCTTAATCCATTTTATGTTGCTATAACAGAACACTTGAAGCTGGGTAATTTATAAAGAATAGAGGCCAGGAGTGGTGGCTCACGCCTGTAATCCTAGCACTTTGGGAGGCCTAGGCGGGTGGATCACGAGGTCAGGAGTTCAAGACCAGCCTGGCTGAGATGGTGAAACCTTGTCTCTACTAAAAATACAAAAATTAGCCAGACATGGTGATGGGTGCCTGTAATCCCAGCCACTCTGGAGGCTGAGGCAGAGAATTGCTTGAACTCAGGAGGAGGAGGTTGCAGTGAGCCGAGATTGCGCCACTGCACTCCAGCCCGGGCGACAGAGCGAGACTCTATCTCAAAAAAAAAAAAAAATTGAAATTTATTGCTTATAGTTCTAAAGGCTGGAAAGTCCAAGGTCAAGGGGTCTTCATCTGGCTAGGGCCTTCATCATCTTGTGATGTGGCATCATCTCATGGTAGAATGCAGAAGAGCAAGAAGGCGTGTGTGTGTGTGTGTGTGTGTGTGTGTGTGTGTGACAGAGAGAGAGGAATGGTGCTGAACTATTTTTTAAAAAATCAGGAACCCACTCCCAACATAACAAACTCATTCCCTTAATAATTGCATTAATCTATTCATGAAGGCAGAGTCCTCATTACTTAATCACCTCTTAAAGGTCCCACATCTCACTCAACATTGTTTCATTGGGGATTAAGTTTCCAACACATGAACTTTGTAGGACACATTCAAACTTTAGACCCATGACCTCTCCAGTAAAAAGTAATCAGGCATAAAATAATCCAGATTCCCTTGGGACCTACCTGCAAAAAATTAACTCTGAACACTTCAGATACGTTTAGTCCAGTATTTTATTTTGAAGGATGAATTTTTTGAAGCACTCTTTTGGGATACAATTTTAATCCAAAAACTTTTCTAAAAGTTGAGTATGTTTGTAAGTTTGTTTGGCTCTCACTCTCACCTCTGATATTTTTTTCTCTTGAGCAGCTAATTAAAATCCCAGAAAAGTCGTCCCCTAGCCAATACATTGTTTCTTCACCTCTATGGAAGATACGACATACATGCCTGACTAGGGTGCCCTAGAGCTTCGCTGTTTAAAATGTGGTCTATGATCAAGAGTTGCTGACTAGAAATGCAGACTCTTAAGCCACACTTCTGACATTCTGTATCAGAATATGTACTTTTATCTTAATAAAAATAGGATGGATTTATTTCAACATTTTTGATTATCAGAGAAATGCAAATCAAAACCACAATGAGCTATTACTTCAACCCAGTTATTCGGCTACTGTGAAAAAAGACAAGAAAATAACAAATGCTGGTGAGGGTGTGGAGAAAGGAGAACTCCTACACACTGTTGATGGAGGTGTAAAGGAGTATAGCCATTATGGACAACAGTATAAAGGTTCCTCAAAACATTTAAAATGGAGCTACCACATTATCCAACAATTTTACTACTGGGTATATAGCCAATGGAAATGGAATTAGTATGTCAAAGAGATATCTGCATTTTCATGTTTATTGCACCGCTATTCACAATCTGAATATATGGAATCAACCTAAGTGTTTATCAACAGATGAATGTGTTAAATAAATGTGGTACACGATGGGATACTATTCAGCCATAAAAATAACAAAATCTTGTCATTTACAAAAACATGGCAGACGTAGAGGACATTACGTTAAGTGAAATAAGGCAAACACAGAAGGACAAATACTGCATGATCTCATTCATATGTGGAATCTAAAACACTTGATGTCATAGAAGTAGAGAGTAGAATAGTGGTTACCAGAGACTGGGGAGAGTGCAAGGTGAGGGTATGGAAATAAATTAGTTAAAACAAAATTACAGTTAGATAGAAGGAATAAGTTCTGGTGTTCTATTGCACAGTAGGGTGATAATAATAAAAAAGTAATGTATTGTATACTTTAAAATAGCTAAAAGAGATGACTTTGAGTGTTCTCACAACAAAGAAATGACAAGAGGCTGAGGTGACAGATATGCTTACTACCCTGAAACAATGTATATATATGTTTACATATATATATATATATAAACATACACATATATATAAACATCACAGTGTACCCCATAAGTCGTACAATTATTACATGCCAATTAAAAACAAAATAAAACTTATCTGACAAACAGAAATGCCCCGTTGGTTCTTCACTTTAACGTTTGAGAAATAGTCCTCTTGATTTTGTTTCTTTGTTGTTAATCTTTAATGCAGTGGTTCTAGCCCTACTTGCAAATTACAATTACCTTGGGAAACTTCTGAAATTTCCGGTCCTGATGCCTAGGCCGTACACCTGATTACATCAGAATTATTGGAGGTGAGTCCAGCCATCACCGTATTTTTAAAGTTCCCAGGTGATTACAATGTGCCACCAAGTATGAATCAGAATCACTTGATGAGCTTGTGAAAACACACATTTGGGCCCTCAGTGTCCAGTTTCTAATGTATTAGGTAATGGTTGGGTTATAATATGTTATATTTTTAACAACTTCCAAATTGCTGCTGCTCTAATGACCATGCTATGAGAACCACCAATTTAGAAGGTGTGATTTGAGGGTGAAATTTTTAAAAATTATTGTCCAGGAAAAAAATGTTACTCTATTTCCAGCTAACACCTTTATATCACCTTATAAAAATTAATGAATTTAGTATTTATATCTTTACTCTGAAACCTACGTCTCTACTATGCTTCAGAAATCCAGTCACAGAGCTATACCATAGATTTTTCAGCACCCAGAACAGTTCCATTTTTAAAAAGTCACTTTCTACTGGATAACTACACCTGAACACTACTTAAGAACTCTTGCCAATGTGTTCCTCCTGCTAGTTTTTTATCTCACTAAATGACATCACCATTCACCCAAGCTATCTAATCTATCATGTCCCACAGTTACCTATGATTCTTTTTTCTCTTATGTACGGTATTTCAATAAGTTGTACTGATCATTTCTCTGAAACCCTCTTAATTATGTTTCCTCTTCTCCTTATTAACAGAGCAATCAGCTCAGTCTGTCTCCTTTTAGATTATCCTCATCTCCTTACCCCGTCCTTACCCAGTCAGGCATTGGCTGAACTGCTAAAATACAAACTGCTTGTCACCCACAAATCTTGTCCTCATACTTAAAAAATGTCAGTATTTTTTTATGACCCATAAAATAAAGTCCAAAAGTAATATGACATTCAGAATAATTCCACAATCTGAACCCTAAGTCTACTTTTTCAATCTATTCCCCACAAATGTTCTTCACAAACCTACTGAATTTTCAAACCACTAAATTTCTCATTGTTCCATGAAGATGCTATTTTCATTCCTTTGTATATATATAAGCAACAAAAATATATATGTTATATATACATATTATATATAATATATAGAACTAGAAAACCCTTTATTGTTACTCTTCTTTCTAAATTCAACTCATCTTCAAGACTCAGATCTCACATTCTTTTAATGCAAAGTTTTCCTCAATACTCTCCAGAAGAATTAACAACTCAATGCTTTTCACGTGTTTTGTTGTTTTGAGACAGGCTTTTGCTCTGTCACCCAGGCTGGAGTGCAGCGGCACGATCGTGGCTCATTGCAGCCTCGACCTCACCCAAGCAATTTTCCCGCCTCAGCCTTCCAAGTAGCTGGGACCACAGGCGTACACCACCACACCTGACTAATTTTTTATTTTTGTAGATATGAGGTCTCCCTACGGAGCCCAGGCTGGCCTTAAACTCCTGGGCTCAAGCAATCCTCTGGCATTGGCCTCCCAAATTGCTGGGATTACAGGCATGAGCCACTGCACCATGCCCCAGGTTACTGTGTAACATTATCCTAATGTTAGTTTTACATCAATATGTCTTGCCTCACTCATCATAGTATCCTCCAGAGCATTTAGCAGTATCTGGCACTCAATGAAACTGTTGAATTGGTTATTACATGTGATAGAATCATTATCAAATCTTAATTCTCTATCACTCAAGATTTTTACTATGCCCGTTTTCAAACATGTATGCCAGAAAGCAGAATCAGGAAAACTTATTTGTGTGATGTAGGTGGGAAATTATTTTTTTCCACTAGAGTTCATATGGGTTAAGAAATTCTGATAACATCACTATAGGTTACCTCAGTATTTTTATAAGATAATAAATTCTAAGCCATCAATCGGGATTCCGAATCCATATTTTTGTCCTTCTATTATGATAAAAGAGTTGTGGAAGAAAGTAATAAAAAATGTTTTCTCATTAGGCAACAGCCATATTCTTGTAAGTATTCAAAATAATAAAAACAATAATCTGGCTTTAATCAATTTCAAATACTGCTCTTTAAAATACATTTTCACATCAACATTGAAATTAAGAGAGAAAATTTTTCTATTTTTCCTGTTGAGCAAATGAGGACAAAGAGAAACTAAATACAGTTGACCCTTGAATAATCTGGAGATTAGGAACAACGACTCCTTGGGCAATTGAAAATTCACATATAACTTGGGTCTTACTTTGTCGCTCAGGCTGGAGTGCAGTGGCGTGATCATATCTCAATGCAGCCTCGAACTCCCTCAAGTGATCCTCCTGTCTGTAGCCTCTGAGCCAGGACTATAGGCCACCACACCTAGCTAATTTTTATTTTCACATTTTTGGTAGAGATGGGGATCTTACTATGTTGCCCAGGCTGGATTCGAACTCTTGGCCTCAAGCAATCCTCCTGCCCTTGGCCACCCCAATTGCTGAGATGACAGATGTTAGCCACCAGCTCCACATATAATTTTTGATTGCACCACACCTTAAATATTAATAGTTTATTGTTGACTGGAAGCCTTACCAATAACATAAGCAGAAGATTAACACCAATTTTATATGTTATGTGTAGTGTATTATATACTGTATTCTTCTTACGCTAAAATAAGCTAGAGAAAAGAAAATGTTATAAGAAAACCACAAGGAAGAAAAAATATATTTATTAAGTGGAAGTCGATCATCATGAAAATCTTCATCCTTGTTTCTTCAGATTGAGTAGACAGAGAAGGAGGAGGAAGAGGAGGAAGGAGAGGGGTTGGGTTGGTCTTGCTGTCTCAGGGGTACTAGGGGCAGAAGAAAATCTGTGTATAAGTGGCCCCAAGCAGTTCAAACCCATGTTGTTCAAAGGCTAACTGTAGTTTCCATCTCAGATAATTAGGAACAGGATTAAGATACAGATAGTAGTCTATTTCTTAATAAAGCAGAAGACTTTAGAGCCAATAGCTGTTTTCCATTTCAATGACATGTCTAGTCTAGAGCAGGCTGAGAGAGCGATAAATGAGATGATAGGTTTGTGATGCTGGTGAAGTCCAGAACTGGAGGACCCAACTACAAAATTAAACTAAAATCAACTTGATAAAAATATATTAAACTACCAAAGGTGCCCCCAACGAAACAGTACTTAGTAATTTATAACAATAAACAATAATAATTATTAATATAATAGTAATCAATATAACAATAGTTTAATCATTTAATTATTTAGGGAGGTGTTTAATAATTACTAAATAGTAGTTTATTAGTCAAATATATCTCCAGAAAAATAAGTGAATCTTTCTTCTCAAAAGGTTCACTTTTATACTATTACATAATTGAATGTCAGCATAAGCCAGAGTAAGGAAAAAGACAACATCTTAGTTCTGGAGTTACTTAGCTGATATTGTAATATAATCACATAAATTAAGTTGATGCAGAAACAATGAAATTAACCAGAAGTTAAATGAAAGATAAGAATATAATTTAGAGCACCTTCTCACAAATATTTAAAAATATATAAGTAGCTTCTTAGTTTATTATCTTTCCCTGATTTACTCAAAAATATTAAATGTAATAATGAAACTTCTACTTGATGATACAGGTCATTACTTTACATCATTTGTGGAGTATAATATGGAAAAATCTCTTCTCCTCCTAACCCCATCCTTCATTTAACATTTGTTAAATGTTAAATGTAAGGTGTATCTTGCTTTTTCACCAAATTGTACCAGACATCTATGTTGTTCTAATTGTTCCTATTTGTTTTTCTTGTATGATGTGTCACTTTTTATTGTTGTCTGACCATTTGTTTCTTTGTTGTCCCATAGCTCTTTATCATTCTCCATTGATTTGAGGGTTTCAGATGATCACAGACAACCAAGCTTTAGAGCTACCAGAACAGATGTCTAGTGCAGAGACTTGCTTTTTGTTTTCACTTGAGAAACTAGTGGCAGGAGCAACCCAGTAAAATAATGGGGTCCATCCCGAGACAGCAAAGGTAGAATCACAAAGAAAATCTGATTCGGGGCATGAAAAGCCAGCCTAGATTTTTCTGAATGTTTTGGTCTTTGGGAAATCAATGTGACCTTATAGGTTATTTGCACCTGAGAGTTCCCCTATTTGGGGAGGGAAAGCAAGATTTGGAGCCTGACACCAACCTCAAGGTTAGAGATGAAAGACTGAAATAGGACACCTTCTCTAGAAAGGATTTATGAGGATTGTATTCCAGATGAAAACAGGCTAGCAACTCGAAGCAGTCCATGCAGGATTTTTCCGAAGTTTTTCCTCTTTTTCTCGAACTTTAGCATTTAGTCTTTGGTTTTCTGATCATCTCCCACACTATTATTTCAGCCTGAAATTTCTCTAATTATCATGAAACCTTCACTGACTCCATAACCCTTTGTTTTTGGGTGGTGGCATAGGAAATTATGGAAGAGAGAAGTGAGACTTTCCCTCTATGACAATTGCAACATGATAATGAAACAACAGTGGCATTGGGATTCTGGGGGTAATCACAGAGTGAGTGGCAGCCCCAGGCAGCAATGAGAGCTGCAGAGAGAAGAGGCAGTGCAGAGAAGTACCTGCCACCTGGTTTAACTGAGCAAAATAAAACACAACTTTTTTTTTTAACCTAACTGCACAGAAAGATGAGCCTTAGTAGGAGAAGTGATGAGTTACAATTCAAATTAAAATAAATAGATGTTATCTACTATTTTATTAATTATATTTATTGTGATTTTCTGAGTTGTTCATATCATTTCAGGAGTCCTAGGTTGCCATAAAGCTCTTGATTTTTTAGTGGTCACTTTAAGCACCAATATAGTCACCTAGTTTTGCCAAAGCTACATAAAAGACAAAGATTTGTGGTTCCCTGAAAAGTGTCTCCTGCCTGAGATTCACAGTTACTAACCATATACACATGCATATACACACAAGGCCTTCAGAGTGAGAGAATGTGCAGCCTGTACTGTAAACCATTTTCCTATCTTTATAATATTCACATTTAGATACTCTGCTGGTCTAAGTTATCCTTGTCTATTAAAGATATACAGCATGTTCTTCCCAAGAAAATTGTAGTAATAAATATTTAAATGTCTAAGGTGGGCCACCATACATTAAGGGTACATTTTAAGATAATATTTCTCTCTGGGAGCTTTTAAAATCCATTAGGGAAGTACAGCTAGGGTACTATTAGTCATTAACTAGAATAAATCGAAGGACAATTTTGAAGTTGCAACACAAGTGTTAGTTACTACGGGGAATCAGAAAATAGGGTAAGAGTTTGAAATCAATCAACCCCAAAGTTTTGGCAATTCTGAGTATGTATACTTCTGAACTCAATTTCAAAATAGAGTGTTGCTGTTTCTGTGTCTATAGTTCTGCTGTCTAAATACAGTAGCCACTATCTGTATGTGGCCATCTAACACAATATGAAGACTATAGGTAATACAATTGTACTGTATATCGGACTCATGCTAAATGAGTAGGTTTTAGCTGCTCTTGCTACACCCACACACAAAAGGGTTACTGTGAGGTGAAAGACATGTTAATTTGCTTCAGTACAGTAACTTTTATTATCTATATGTATTCTATAACATCATGTTATAGAATACACACAATACACACAATAAAAACTATTTTAAAAACATAAATTTAAATTTATTGCAAGTTTATTTCTCAATCAAGTTAGCCACAATTCAAGTGCTGAAGAGTTACACGTGGCTAGTGACTAACATATCGGACAGTGTAGATATAAAATATTTTCATCATCTCAGAAAGTTCCATCGAATTGTGTTGATGAATAGTATGATTTTCCAGCTGGGTGCGGTTGCTCACGCCTGTAATCTCAGCACTTTGGGAGGCAAAGGTGGGTGGATCACTTGAGGTCAGGAGTTTGAGAACAGCCTGGCCAACAAGGTGAAGCTTCGTCTCTATTAAAAATACAAAAATTAGCCAAAACTGGTGGGGCACACCTGTAGTCCAAGATACTTGGGAGACTGAGGCAGGAGAATTGCTTGAACCCGGGAGGCGGAGGTTGCTGTGAGCTGAGATCACACCAGTATACTCCAGCCTGGGCAACAGAGGGAGACTCCATTAAAAAACAAACGAACAAAACAAAACTATGATTTTCCTCTTCTCTTCTTTTTCCTCTATTGCTAAGGAACACAGTGAAATGTAAGCCATTATTGTAACATTTGGTAATGGCATATCCCGATATTTAGCTAGTATAGGGAAGGAAACAATTTCATTTCCTTTCCTATTAAGGTTCTTAGTTCAGACATTTTCCTGAAAATAAAAGTCAGATTAACAAAAGAAAAATAAGCATAAGCTTATCAACGTGTGCTGTTCTATCACACAGGAGAGGCCTCAGTTCAAAAGTATTTCTCTCTCAAAGCAGTGGCTCAGGGACCTTGGTTAAATTTAATAGTATTTTAACAAAGTGCCATAAATCCTATGTAGTGACAAGAAAAAAGAGAGAGAAGTTTCAGTCTTTTAAATGGTAGGAAAATGTAGGGAGATAGTAAAATCCATTCCCAAGTTCCTCTGGTGTCTGCTGGTGCCTTCTCTGGGCTGATAAGCAAGTGCTGTCTCCAGTAAGCAAGGACTGATGTCCTGTCATCAGGCAGAGAGAGCTGAGGCAGAGTCTTGCCCTTTGTTTTCAGTCTTTGTAACATAACAATCTTCAATATTTTTTTCCTTTACTAACCAAAATGAAAGATAATTTAGTGACACAACTGCATGCTTTTTGTTTTCATCATGTTTCTCTGACTTAAAATACAACGCATTCAATCTTAATTCAGTCCCCACGTGTACCTAAGTCATGACCATACCTGTGAGAAAAGGAAATCCAATTGCTTATTCTCTCCATGTGCTGGGATATTATTTCTTGGTGTTGCAGACTTTTAGGGAATGATAACTTACAATTTAGGAAGTAACACATAATGAAACAAAAGTGCATACCCCTTCCTTGCCAGGGGATAGGAGAGCACAGAGACCTACATTTGCTCACAGAAGCCTCAAAATAGTTTCATAAATTAGAGATCCTTGCACTAAGTTCAGGCCTGCTTGGTGAATTCCCAATGGATATTAAATTTAAATACCTCCCAACTTCTCATCATGTGGCCATCAGGACAAACATAAGATCTCTGTTATTATTTCGTTTCTCTTTCCCAGGTAATTACACTTTAAAAATGTAATCATGATTAGGACTTGCCTTCATTTGGACAGAAATGTGGCTTAGTTAAATAGAAAATCTTAGTACAATTATTTAAGACATGGTCTGGGTATCTGAAGACAATAAATCTAACTGATCTGAGGCAACATTATTAATATAATGGACACTGGACATAAAAGGTTCTAGTTTGAGTGCCAACCTATTCCAGCCACAGGGGAGTTGAGATGTTTTTGAAGTCTCACAGTAAGCAAAATAACACCAACATTTTGCAGAATTTTAGAGAGTGGTTGAAAAAGATAAACATACTAGAGGTTTAGCTATGGAGTAGTTGTGACTTGGACCTTGTGTGCAACTAATCAGCAATTAGAAATTTAAGATTTCTGACAAGATTTGGAAACAGTGCCATGTGATAATCACTAAGTGGAATTATAGGCATGTATCAGAGGCAGTGGCCAAGCTATTGAATTTTACAGTAAACATGCATTCTTGATTTCCTGACTCAGTCCTCTGCTGCCGTATATGAATCTGTAATGGTCAGATCGTGTTTCCTTAATAATTTTTGGAAGTTTAATTAACCAAAATACCATAACTTTAACGTCTCAAATAGAGGACATAGGACTATCGTTGAAAAATAACCTTAAATACTGTGCATTTAATATTTAATATATGGTTTATAAGGCTTGTATGGATGAATTACTTGTATGTGGTAACGAACATATAGGGAACCCATCCCTGCAACTCACAATTACTGCTGCTGCTGATAGGTAATGGGGGAGGAAAAAAAGAGATAGCTTAAGGAGGCTATCTCAGGTAAATTTGTGGCAGAAACTCTCTCTCTTAGAGCGTTCAGCATGTTCACATCACTTCATGACGATGCTTGAGATGCTGCTAAGTAAAGCTTCATCGGGAAAAAATAATAATACGAAATCGTAGAAGAAAAAAGGGCCAGTACAATAGACTAGTAAAAAATTACTTCAACTAGATAGTTCTGTACAAAGACCTTGACCATATCTCGCTGTGGCAGCAATGGAATTGTTGGATATAAAGCGTGAGAAGTTAGTTGGATAACTATTTTTCAGCAGGAGCATTTTATTTATTCTATAGTTCAGAACAGGTAGGTTCAGGAGTATCACTTAGAAGGAATTCACCAGGAGCTGCTGTAGGAATGCTTTGTGTATATGAAATCTGTTATTTAGCAGGCTTGGAGACACTTTAAGTAAGCTAAGGGAATCAAAGGATAGCAGGGAACAAATTGTCTTGTTCTATAAATGTCCCACATTTAAGCACCTTAATCATTTAGCCTCAAAAAAAAAAGCATGACTTATTTATTGGGAGAAGAGCAGGCCAATTTTCAGGATTCCTCTTATATCATAATTTAAACATGTAAAAGTTGTAAATTAGAAAAACAAATTATTAAGTCGAATATCCTTTTCTGGACAAATGTATCTTCATAATTACAACATTAAACATATGTATAAAATTATTATTTTTATAATATTAAACATTGGCACAAAAATCAAAGACAACTAATTTGCCCACCTTTTGATATTCTATTGATGGAGCAGCAGTATTTGGATGAGTAATAAATGAAACATTCACAATTTATAAGTCATTTTATATTTACCCTATCAAATTTATTTCTTTTTTTTTTTTTTTTTTTTTTGAGACGGAGTCTCGCTCTGCCGCCCAGGCTGGAGTGCAGTGGCGCGATCTCGGCTCACTGCAAGCTCCGCCTCCCGGGTTCACGCCATTCTCCTGCCTCAGCCTCTCCGAGTAGCTGGGACTACAGTCAAATTTATTTCTTGTCTTACATATAGGAAGTCCGTATTCTGTAATAATCAAGATTTTGAGGTAACTTGTTGCCCCTGTGGTAGGCAGGATTCGAAGATGGCCCCCTAAGATTCTTAGCCCTTAGTGTACCTCGCACTCCTAGCTAATCGATACAATCCTACACTAGTTTAGGCATTGCTGTAAAGAAATTTTACAATGTAATAAGATTCCAAATCAGTTGATCTTAAAGTAAGAAAATTATTTTAAGGGAATGACTTAATCACAACATCACTTTAAGAAGCACAGAAGTTTCTCTGGCTGGTTGAAGAGGAAGTCCAAGACTCAAAGCATGAAAAGAATTCATGGCACCATTGCTGGCTTCAAGAGGGATGAGACCATATGAAAGGAATTCAGGCTATCTCTGGAGCTGAGCACAATCCCCAGGTCGCATCCAACGAAGAAACAGGGACCTCAGTCCTACAAACACCACCAACAGAATGAACTTGGAAGCAGATTTTCCTCCAGGGCATCCAGATGAGAACTCAGTCCACTCAACATCTTCAGCTTTGTGATATCCCAGGCATATTGTGCTGAACTTCTGACTTATAGAACTGTGAGTTAATAAATGAGTGTTGTTTCAAGCCACTATATAACACATTTTGTATTTTCTGATGTTACTCAGTTATTCATGAAAGTAGTCAGTTTTTTTCTTGTAAATTTGTTTGAGTTCTTTTTAGATTCTGGATATTAGCCCTTTGTCAGATGAGTAGATCGCAAAAATTTTCTCCCATTCTGTAGGCTCCCTGTTCACTCTGGTGGTAGTTTCTTTTGCTGTGCAGAAGCTCTTTAGTTTAATTAGATCCCATTTGCCAATTTTGGCTTTTGTTGCCATTGCTTTTGGTGTTTTAGACATGAAGTCCTTGCCCATGCCTATGTCCTGAATGGTATTGCCTAGTTTTCTTCTAGGGTTTTTATGGTTTTAGGTCTAACATTTAAGTCTTTAATCCATCTGGAATTAATTTTTGTATAAGGGGTAAGGAAGGGTTCCAGTTTCAGCTTTCAAGACACACACACACGTATGTTTATTGCGGCACTACTCACAATAGCAAAGACTTGGAACCAACCCAAATGTCCAACAATGATAGACTGGATTAGGAAAATGTGGCACATATACACCATGGAATACAATGCAGCCATAAAAAATGATGAGTTCATGTCCTTTGTAGGGACATGGATGAAGGTGGAAACCATCATTCTCAGCAAACTATCGCGAGGACAAAAAACCAAACACCGCATGTTCTCACTCATAGGTGGGAATTGAACAATGAGAACACTTGGACACAGGAAGGGGAACATCACACACGGGGGCCTGTTGTGGGGTGAGGGGAGGGGGGAGGGATAGCATTAGGAGATATACCTAATGTTAAATGACGAGTTAATGGGTGCAGCACACCAACATGGCACATGTATACATATGTAACAAACCTGCACGTTGTGCACGTGTACCCTAGAACTTAAAGTATAATAATACATATATATATATAAAGAAAGTAGACAGGTGTTCCACATTTTTGCAATTGCAAATACATTTTGAACCACTTGTTGCAAATTAAAACAAGTGATTCAAAATGTATTTGCAATTTCAAAAATGTGGAACCAATCCAAATGCCCATCAATCAATGAGTTGATAAAGAAACTGTGGTATGTATACATGGTGGGATACTACTCAGCCATAAAAAGGAATGAATCAATGGCTTTCAAAGCAACCTGGATGGAATCAGAGAGTATTACTCTAAGTGAAGTAACTAAAGAATGGAAAACCAAACATCATACGTTCCCACTCATTAGCGGGAAGTAAGCTATGAGGATGCAAAGGCATAAGAATGACATAGTGGACTTCGGGGACTCAAGGGGAAAGAGTGGAAAGGGGATGAGGGATAAAAGACTACAAATTGGGTTCAGTGTATAGTGCTTGGATTATGGGTGCACCAGAATCTCACAAATCACTATTAAATAACTTACTCATGTAACCAAGTAGCACCTGTTCCCCCAAAACCCATGGAAATAAAAAATTACTAAAATTCTTTGTTTATAAGACTTTTAAACTAAGAAAATTATTTACCAGCTGTTTTACATTCTTAATTTTTAAAGAATTTTTGTGACATATTTCAGCAGAAAAATTGTATAACATGTGAAGTATTTCCTTCTATATATATCCATTTACTATCCCTGTGTTTTTGTTTGAAAAGCATTTACTTACTTAATTTTTGTTAAAATTCAACTTCATTTTGAAGAGTAAGATTAAGTTTGGTTATTTTATTAAAAATACTTTCTTGGAGTATACCATGGGCAGCCAGTGGTCATCACAGGAAAAGTAAGCAAATTGAAACAACTTTTTTTTGTAAAATAAATGTTTTGATTTATCTTTAAGAATTTTGCCATGCAATGACTAGTAAACAAAGATTTTTCTGATCATCTACATTTTGTTGTGAAATATTATGGTATTTTACTCTTTAAGTAAATGAATCAGTAAGTCCTTTTAATTGGGCACATACAAAGTGTAATGTGTTCAAAAATGATAGAAGGAAATACACACAAAAAAGGACACACAATAAGGGAATATAAATGGCTTTTTCAAGAAATGATACTGGGTTTACTAAGCAGTCTTATAGAAAAAACAAAGCTGGACTATACAAAATAAAAATCCCAGGTAGATATAAATGTGAAATGAAAACCAGAAGGCTTTTTCATAATATATAGAGAGAATATCTTCACCATCATGAGGGTAGACAAAAATTTGTTAAACAGAGCATGTAAAACAATCACTAATCATAAAATAAGAAGTTGTTAATTAAACATCTTTTTATTAAAACATACCAACAAGAAAACGAAAAAGGCAAGCCATCAAGTAGAAGAAGGTATTTGTAATACATTTGTCTGAAAAAAAAGACTGACAAAGGATTTAGATCCAGAATATGTAAAGAATGATAACAAATCAATAAGAAAATAGATAATCCATTCATAAATGAGCAAAAGATTTTAAAAATGTTTCACAGAAAAGGATTTCCAAATGGCCAATAAATATGTGAAAAGATAATCAACCTCACTGGAAAATGCAAATTGAAACCACCAGTACATATTATAGCATATTCACCAGAATGGCTAAAACAAGACAATAATAATACATTTTGGGGAGTATATGAATCAACTGGAACACTCATGAACTGCTGGTAGGAATGTAAATTGGAATAATCATTTTGGAAAACAGAACATGTATATTCCCCAGAACCTAGTAATCCCACCCAAAATATATACTTAGCAGGAATACATACATATATTCATCAAAGATATGTATAAAAAATGTTGAGAATAGCATTATTTCTAAAACCTCCAAATCGGAAACAGTATAAATTTCTAGTAGTATTACAATAAACAAATAAATTGTGACATATTTCCACCATGGAATAATATATTGTCATTAAAATGAACGAAATACTTACATCGACTTGTAAGATGTCTCACAAGCATAATGTTGAGCAAAAGGAATTAGATATGAATGAGTTTGGACTGTATGCTTCTATTTATATATATCAAGTTTAAAAACAGGCAAAACTAAACTATGGTGACAAGTCAGAAGAGTGTTTACCTTTGTTGGGAGAAGAGAGACCCAGCAGTGGGAAGGCACCTGAGGAGGCTTCAGAGCTGCTGGTGAGATTCCTTTTATTCTGGGTGTGTTCACTTTGTACTAATCACCAAGCTCTATGATTATGACTTGTGCCCTCTGAATATATTTTAATAAAAATAATTTATTTTTTAATTTAGGCTTTTTTTTTTTTTTTTTGAGTCGGAGTCTCGCTCTGTCGCCCAGGCTGGAGTGCAGTGGCGCAATCTCGGCTCACTGCAAGCTCCGCCTCCCGGGTTCACGCCATTCTCCTGCCTCAGCCTCTCCGAGTAGCTGGGACTACAGGCGCCTGCCACCACGCCCGGCTAATTTTTTTTTTGTAGTTTTAGTAGAGACAGGGTTTCACCATGTTAGCCAGGATGGTCTCGACCTCCTGACCTCATGATCCGCCCGCCTCGGCCTCCCAAAGTGCTGGGATTACAAGCGTGAGCCATCGTGCCCAGCCTTAATTTAGTTTTTAAAACAACACCACTGGTTTGTCAAAGATCAGATAGTTGTAGCTATGCGGCATCATTTCTGAGGGCTGTGTTCTGTTCCATTGATCTATGTCTCTGTTGTGGTACCAGTACCATGCTGTTTTGGTTACTGTAGCCTTGTAGTATAGTTTAAAGTCAGGTAGCGTGATGCCTCCAGCTTTGTTCTTTTGGCTTAGGATTGACTTGGCGATGCGGGCTCTTTTTTGGTTCCATATGAACTTTAAAGTAGTTTTTTTCCAATTCTGTGAAGAAAGTCATTGGTAGCTTGATGGGGATGGCATTGAATCTATAAATTACCTTGGGCAGTATGGCCATTTTCACGATATTGATTCTTCCAACCCATGAGCATGGAATGTTCTTCCATTTGTTTGTATCCTCTTTTATTTCATTGAGCAGTGGTTTGTAGTTCTCCTTGAAGAGGTCCTTCACATCCCTTGTAAGTTGGATTCCTAGGTATTTTATTCTCTTTGAAGCAATTGTGAATGGGAGTTCACTCATGATTTGGCTCTCTGTTTGTCTGTTATTGGTGTACAAGAATGCTTGTGATTTTTGTACATTAATTTTGTATCCTGAGACTTTGCTGAAGTTGCTAATCAGCTTAAGGAGATTTTGGGCTGAGACAATGGGGTTTTCTAGATATACAATCATGTCATCTGCAAACAGGGACAATTTGACTTCCTCTTTTCCTAATTGAATACCCTTTATTTCCTTCTCTTGCCTGATTGCTCTGGCCAGAACTTCCAGCACTATGTTGAATAGGAGCGGTGAGAGAGGGCATCCCTGTCTTGTGCCAGTTTTCAGAGGGAATGCTTCCAGTTTTTGCCCATTCAGTATGATATTGGCTGTGGGTTTGTTGTAGATAGCTCTTATTATTTTGAGATACGTCCCATCAATACCTAATTTATTGAGAGTTTTTAGCATGAAGGGTTGTTGAATTTTGTCAAAGGCCTTTTCTGCATCTATTGAGATAATCACGTGGTTTTTGTCTTTGGTTCTGTTTATATGCTGGATTACATTTATTGATTTGCGTATGTTGAACCAGCCTTGCATCCCAGGGATGAAGCCCACTTGATCATGGTGGATAAGCTTTTTGATGTGCTGCTGGATTCGGTTTGCCAGTATTTTATTGAGGATTTTTGCATCAATGTTCATCAAGGATATTGGTCTGAAATTCTCTATTGTGGTTATGTCTCTGCCAGGTTTTGGTATCAGGACGATGCTGGCTTCGTAAAATGTGTTAGGGAGGATTCCCTCTTTTTCTATCGATTGGAATAGTTTCAGAAGGAAACCTGACAAAAACAAGAAATGGGGAAAGGATTCCCTATTTAATAAATGGTGCTGGGAAAACTGGCTAGCCATATGTAGAAAGCTGCAACTGGATCCCTTCCTTACACCTTATACAAAAATTAATTCAAGATGGATTAAAGACTTATATGTTAGACCTAAAACCATTAAAATCCTGCAAGAAAACCTAGGCAATACCATTCAGGACATAGGCGTGGGCAAGGACTTCATGTCTAAAACACCAAAAGCAATGGCAACAAAAGCCAAAATCGACAAATGGGATCTCATTAAACTAAAGAGCTTCTGCACAGCAAAAGAAACTATCATCAGAGTGAACAGGCAAACTACACAATGGGAGAAAATTTTTGCAACCTACTCATCTGACAAAGGGCTAATATCCAGAATCTACAATGAACTCAAACAAATTTACAAGAAAAAAACAAACAACCCCATCAAAAAGTGGGCAGAGGACATGAACAGACACTTCTCAAAAGAAGACATTTATGCAACCAAAAAACACATGAAGAAATGCTCCTCATCACTGGCCATCAGAGAAATGCAAATCAAAACCACAGTGAGATACCATCTCACACCAGTTAGAATGGCCATCATTAAAAAATCAGGAAACAACAGGTGCTGGAGAGGATGTGGAGAAATAGGAACACTTTTACACTGTTGGTGGGACTGTAAACTAGTTCAACCATTGTGGAAGTCAGTGTGGCGATTCCTCAGGGATCTCGAACTAGAAATACCATTTGACCCAGCCATCCCATTACTGGGTATATACCCAAAGGACTATAAATCATGCTGCTATAAAGACACATGCACACGTATGTTTATTGCGGCACTATTCACAATAGCAAAGAGTTGGAACCAACCCAAATGTCCAACAACGATAGACTGGATTAAGAAAATGTGGCACATATACACCATGGAATACTATGCAGCCATAAAAAATGATGAGTTCGTGTCCTTTGTAGGGACATGGATGAAACTGGAAACCATCATTCTCAGTAAACTATCGCAAGGACAAAAAACCAAACACCGCATGTTCTCACTCATAGGTGGGACTTGAACAATGAGAACTCATGGACATAGGAAGGGGAACATCACACTCCGGGGACTGTTGTGGGGTGGGGGGAGGGGGGAGGGACAGCATTAGGAGATACACCTAATGCTAAATGACGAGTTAATGGGTGCAGGAAATCAACATGGCACATGGATACATATGTAACAAACCTGCACATTGTGCACATGTACCCTAAAACCCTAAAGTATAATAAAAAAACAACAACAACAACAAAAAAAAAAACAAAACAAAAAAAACAAAAAAAACAACACCACTGGTAGCTCCCACTGTTCCCTCAATATCTCAAACACAATACATGCCAGAAAACCATCTGGACCAAATGAGGACTTCAGGTTCAACTGGGTATTAAATATCAAGTGGGCTTAATTCCTATCTTATATTAAATATATATATAAATAAAATGTATAAAGATTTTCTCTTTTACTCCAGTGTATTGCATTTGTATTGCATTACACACTTGCTAGAAAGTGCATACCACATTTTGGAAACCACTGGTATATATAAGGAACCTGTGGAATTAAGTATGCATACCACACTGGCCACTGTGGCTGATCTTCTCACAAAGTTTATTCCTCGATTCATGTTACTGCAAATGCTCCTCTCTTATCCCCCTCCCTTAGGGGTAATATATTGGATGCAGATGTCTCTATTTATTGACTCAGTCAATCACGCTTACTGAACAGTTTTATAATGTGAACATCTAAAATATTCTTTAGGTTGTTTATTATGTGTTGTGTTTTATTATAAATAAAGAACTATTAAATATTTGCATTTAATTAAATCTGTCTTTCTCCTCTACTCTAACTTTTTTTGAATAATTACTGATCTGCTCTGATGACTTGGAATTTAGGGTAATAACACAAGTACTGTAGTTCAGCTTTCATTATGAATTTTTAAGGTTTTTATGACTGGCCTGGGACTCAGTCTCATTTGAAACTTTGCTTATAAGAATGACTATGTTCCAAGTTTCTAACTGACCTACAGATAAACCTTTTGGAACAAAATCAATTTGTAAATCAAGAATTTCTTTTATAATTAAATTGCAGAAACTTTAAATAACAATAATTTAAATTATCACAGAAATAGCATTCAGAAGTTAAGACAAAGTAATTAAGTCTTCAATCTGGGATGAAGTGACTGACAAAAAGTCAGAAATGGTAGATTAAAACTGACAATTTTTCCTAATCCAAAGGTAATATAAGGTCAATACTGAATTGTAAGTAAATCTTCATTATTATAGTTGGAGATTTAGTGTCTGAAATACCAAAATGAATGAAAAGCATCCTTTTTAAAGTAGAAGCTGGAGATTCAAGCTAGGCAGATAACATTCTTCCTTCTGAATGTTCTATTTTGTATAATTTCATAAACTTCCTTGACATTCAAAATCTTGCCAACTTCTTTACTGAAAATAATTTAATGCAGTGGTTTAAAGCAAAGGTTTTGAAATAATACCTTTATTCAAATCTCAATTCCACTACTTGCCGGTGGTTACATTTTGACAAATTCCTTAGCCTCTCTGGGTTTTTGTCTCCCTACCTTTAAAATGGAAATAAAGGTGTACTCTTCCAGTAGTCATTACCAGGACTAAATGAGAGCATCCATTTAGAGCACTTGGCACAGTACCTGGCATATATTGAGTTTTCCATAAGTATTGTTCTCTGTAGTGTGGGTTTAATGCTGTCGTTTACTTTTGTTTGTAACAAGGGACACTGAAAGGTTGACTTTGGATCATGTGTTCTATTTAATGATATTTGAGTTGTTATATTCAACTGTAAAGACATAATAACACTCCATACAAACACAATGAAAATCATAATTTCCTTCACAAAATTGGAAGAAGTGAATGCTTTATTCAAGAAATAGAAGTTGCTGTAAAATCAGCTTACCTCTCAGTTTTTTCCTCCATGAAGAAGACATAGCTGACAAAAACGCATTCCAGAGAAATCAGCATTACCATTTTTTTCCAAAAAGGTATTATACATAGTTATGAAGCAATAGCTCACTGGGGAGGCATTGCTGTTGCCTCTTTTGTTTTTGTCACTCTTCTTTAAAGTATGTGGAGTATATCCCTTAAAATCTGCACTATTAATAAAAAATAAAGACAAAAAGGAAACTACCTGTGCTTGAGCCCAGCTTGTGGGTGGGAAGTGGGGGCAATAGAGGAGAAGACAAAGATGGGACATAGGGGTTTGTTCTGTAAATTTAAAAAAAAAAGCTGACAATTGATAGAGAACAAGTTCAGGTTTTCGTACAGAGCCAAGAGTGATGGGTTTATCCTCAACAACACTGATTGTTTCCCAGAACTGGAGGGTTTACCTCCTCTTAATATCTCTATATATTTATTTCTCCCAGACCACTCAATTTTCTCTGCCAAATATTAATTCATTTCTCCACCCTTGTTCAAGACTCCTGGTCACTGAAACCACCCCGATACAACACTGGGCTTCTATTCTTTTCTCCATGCTCCTTTTGCTTTCACTTTAATCGGCAGGAGAGTTCTTGCTCTCCTCTTATCATTACAAAACAAAATAACTCCATGGGTTGTTTGTTTTGAGTTTCAAAATTAAAAGATTTAGAGGCTACCAAGTTAAGGTAAACAGTAGAAAAGAACGGAAAAGAGAAGATGGGTGTTCACCTGGGATGACAGGATATGATACGTTCGGAGTGATTTTTTATCCTTATACAAGGCATGTGTGGGGTCAAAAGGTAGCCTTTTCAAGTGTGTTAAGTCTTTTTCTCTTTTTACTGCATACTGTTATTGAAGCAGAGACATTTGTTTCCAATATGCTTTTTAAGTACATCATTGCAAGAAGAATAATGTCTCATGATCAGATTAACACACCATCATTCCTTTCTTGAAATAATTTCACAACCACTTCAAATGACTGGATCAGTTACTGAAGTATTGGAAAGATTTTTGAGTTCACCATTATACTTAACAGTGAAAGGTTTATTGTGGGCAGCGATAGAGGTAGGAAATGCCTGTTTTGTCTTCTGCTCCCCACTTACTCTCCTTTTAGTTTTCCACTATCAAATTGTCATTTGGAAAAGATAGGCATTTCCCTCAATTTGAAGCCAACTCTTCAAATCCAGCCATTCTGGAAATAATTCAACAGTGTTATTATTTACCAACTAGTGATGTTCCATGCATCACACTTCTATATGCAACAATCTTCAGATTATAATACATTGTGGGAATGCTTCCAAATGTTTACACATGAAAATGATTCTCTATCTTTCCTGATTCAACTACAAATACTATTTTCATCTAGAGTGATTTTAATGATGCTACTCAGTTAAGGCAGAGATCAAGACAGCACACTCAGAGTATATTATGAGTTAGCAAAAATGCCTCATTTTTTTTTTGGGAGGTGGAACAAGATGACCAAATAGCTTTCATTGATCATCCTTCCTACAGGAACACCCAAATGAACAACTATCCACACCCAAAAAAGCACCTTTATGAGATGCAAAAATCTGGTGAGCACTTACAGTACAATATTTCAACCTCTTATCATTAAAAGAGGCCCTGAAAGGGATAGAAAAGACAGTCTTGATTTACCGATGCCACCCCTCCATTCCCCAGCATTGCCACATGACATGGAGAAAAAATCTGTATGCTTGGGAAAGGGAGAGCACAGAGACTGCAAGACTTTATATTGAAATTCAGCGCTTCCTGTCATAGTGGAAAGCAACAGTGGGCAGAATTCAGCCAGTGCCTATGAATGAAGCATTTAGACCATCCGTAGCCAGAGGAAAATTACTCATCTCAGTTGTTGGAAGCTGAGATCTGGCAAGCCTTGCCACCATGGGCTAAAGGGCTCTGGAGTTCTAAATAAACTTAAAAGGGAATTGAAGGAACAAGGAATGCAATCCCTGGGCAAGTCCTGGTGCTGTGCTAGACTGACAGCCTGTGGACTTGGGGAGCATGTGAATAAGTGAGGCACCAGCCTGGGTGGCCAAGGGAATCCTTATGCCATCCCTACCCCAACCCCAAGCAGAGTAGCTCACAGCTCTGGGAGAGATTCCTTCCCTCCACTTGAGGAGAGAAGAGGGAAGAGTGAAGGGGACTTTGTGTTGCAACTTGGCCAACAGCTTAGCCACAGTACGATCGAGCAGAAGGCAGACACCTAAGGCCCAATTCCAGGCCCTCACTCCTGGACAATGCTTCTAGACACACCCTTGTCCAGGAGGGAAACTACTGACTTGAAAGGAATAAACCAGTCCTGGCAGAATTCATTACCTGCTGACTAAAGAGCCCTTGGGCCCTGAATAATTAGCAGTGGTACCCAGGCAGTACTCACCCTGGGCCTTGGGTGAGAATCAGAGACATTCTGGCTTCAGGTGTAACCCATCAGATTCCCAGCTAGGAGGAGGGATTCTTTCTGCTTGAGAAAAGAAAAGGGAAAACTAAAAGGGACTTTGTCTTCCAGCCCAGGTACCAGCTCAGCCACAGTTGGGTAGAGCACCAAGTAGGTTCTTGGGATCCCAGGTCCCAGGCCTTGGGTTTTGGACAGCATTGCTGAACCTGCTGTGGATCAGAGGGAAGCCCACTGCCTTGAAGGAAGAGTGGCAGGCCTGGCAGTATTCACCACAAGCTGACTAAAGAGCTCTTGGGCTTGAATGAACATTGTGGTAGTCAGGTAGTACTCTCCATGGGACTGTGCTGGTGGTGGACACAGGGAGATACTCCTTTGCTTGGGAAAAAATGAGGGAAGAGTGAGAAGGACACAGTCTTGTGATTTGGATGTCAGCTCAGCCACAGTAGATGGGGCACCATGTAGATTTCTAAGGTTTCTGATTCATGGCCTTAGCTCCTGGATGGCATCTCTGGACCTGCTCAGACCTGAGGGAACTTGTCACCCTGAAGGGAAGGATGCAATCCTTGCTAGCTTCCCCTTTGCTGTTTGTAGAGCTCTAGGGCCTTGAGGGAACATAGGCAGTAGCCAAGTAGTGGTTAGTGCAGGCCTTGGGCAAGACTAAGTGCTGTGCTGGCTTCAGGTCTGACCCAGCACAGTCCCAGTGGTGTTTGCCACAAGGGTGCTTGCATCTGTCTGGTAATTGGATAATTCTTCTGGATCTTATTTAAGATCACAAAGGTGGTACCTCTACAAGTCTGCAACAGCCACAGTGTTACTGGCCTTGGGGTGTCCCTTAAAGAAGATAAGGCTGCAGTGATCTAAAAGTTAGATCACAACACTCAAGTCCCTTTAAACAGCCAGAAAGCCTTCCTAAGAAGGACCAGTACAAATAAGCCCAGACTGCGAAACTACAATAAACACCCAATTCTTCAATGCCCAGACACTGAAAAACAAGCATCAAGACCATCCAGGAAAACTTGACCTTGCCAAATGAAATAAGAAACCAGGGACCAATCCTTTCAGACAGATAATTCAAAATAGCTGTTTTTGTTTTTGTTTTGAGATAGAGTTTTGCTCTTGTTGCCAGGCTGTAGTGCAATGGCGCTATCCTGGCTCACTGCAACCTCCGCCTCCCAGGTTCAAGTGATTCTCCTGCCTCAGCCCCTCAGGTAGCTAGGATTACAGGCGTCTGCCACCACACCCAGATAATTTTGTATTTTTAGTAGAGATGGGGGTTTCTCCATGATGGTCAGGCTGGTCTCAAACTCCTGACCTCAGGTTATTTGCCCACCTCGGCCTCCCAAAGTGCTGGGATTATAGGTGTAAGCTACTACGCCCAGTCTAAAATAGCTGTGTTGAGGAAACTTAGATAAATTCAAGATAACACACAGAAGAAATTCAGAATCCTACCAGATATATTTAACCAAGAAATTTAAAAAATTAGTAGTAATCAACCAGAAATTTTGGAGTTGAAAAATGCAATTGACATACTGAAGAATGCATCAGAGTCTCTTAATTATAGATTTGGTAAAACAGTCATTAGGTTTGAATACAGGCTATTTAAAAAATACACAGAAGAGACAAAAGAAAAAAAGAATAAAGAAGAATGAAGCATGCACACATACGAGATTTAGAAAATAGCCTCAAAAAGCCAAACCTGAAAGTTATTGGAGGAGATTGAGAAAGAGTCTAGGGTATAAAGTTTATAGGAAAAGATAACAACACAGAATTCCCCAAACCTAGAGGAAGATATCAATATTTAAGTACAAGGAGGTTATAGGACACCAGGAAGATTTAATACACACAAGACTACTTCAACATATTTAATAATTAAACTCTTAAAGGTTAAGGATAAAGAAAGTATCCTAAAAGCAGCGATCGAAAAGGCATAAATAACACACAATGAAGCTTTAATACATCTGGCCACAGAATTCTCAGTGGAAACCTTACATTCCAGGAGAGAGTAGAATGCCACATTTAAAGTGCTGAAGGAAAAAAAGTTTTTATCCTAGAATAGCGTATTTGGAGAAAATATTCTTCAAACATGAATGAGAAAAAATGTCTTTCCCAGACAAACAAAAGCTGTGGGATTTCATCAATGCAAGACCTGCCTTACAAAACGTGCTTAAGGGAGTACCTCATCTGAAAGAAAATAACATTAATGAGCAACACAGCATCATCTAAAGGTATAAAACTCACTGGCAATAGTAAGTACACCAAAACCCATAGAATATTTTAACACTGTAATTGTGGTATGTAAACTACTCATGTCTTGAATAGAAAGACTAACAGATAAAACAATCAAAAATAATAGCTACAACAACTTTTCAAGACATAGAAAGTACAATACAACAAATAGAAACAACAAAAAGTTAAAAAGCGGGGGAAGGAATTAAAGCGTAGAGCTTTCATTAGTTTTCTCTTTGTTAATGTATGCAATCAGTGTTGTCAGCAGTTTTAAATAATAGGTTATAAGACATGATTTGAAAGCCTTATGGTAAACTCTAATCAAAAAACACACAAGAGATACAAAAAAATAAAAAGCAAGAAATCAAAACTTACAACCAGAGACAATCTCCTTTGCAAAAAAGAAGACAGGAAGGAAGTAAAGAAGGAAGAGAAGACCACCAAACAACCTTCCAAAAATAGCAAAATGGCAGGAGTAAGTTCTTACTTATCATTAATACCATTGAATATAAATAGACTAAACTCTTCAATCAAAAGACATAAGGTGACTGAATTTATTGAAAAAAAATAAAAACAAGACTCAACAATCTGTTTCCAACAAGAAACACATTTCATTTATAAAGACACAGATAGACAAAAAGTAAAAAAAAAATGGAAAAAGATACTCCACGTCAATGGAAACCAAACAAAGAGCAGGAGTAGCTATACTTATATCCGACAAAATAGATCTCAAGAAAAAAGCTACAAAAAGAGACAAATTTCATTATATAATAATAAAGAAGGCAACTCAGCAGAAGTATATAACAATTGTAATATATATGCACTCAACACTGGAGTATCCGGATATATAAAGTAAATATTATTAGAGCTAAAGGGAAAGATAGGCCCCAGTACAATAACAGCATCCCGCTTATAATACAACACCCCACTTTCAACATTGGACAGATCTTCCAGACAGAGAATCAACAAAGAAACATCGAACTTAATCTGCACTTTAGATCAAATGGATCTAATATGTAATTACATCCAAAGGCTGCAGAATACACAATCTTGTCATCATAACACATAGATCATTCTCAAGGATAGAGCATATGTTAGGCCACAAAACAAGTCTTAGGAAAATTTAAAAACTGAAATTATATTAAGTACCTCCTCTGACTACAATGGAGTAAGACCATGAATCAATAACAAAAGGAATTTTGGAAACTATACAAACACATAGAAATTAAACAATTGATATGGTTTGGGTGTGTCTCCATTCAAATCTCAACTTGAATTGTATTTTCCAGAAATCTCATGTGTTGTGGGAGGGACCCAGGGGGAGGTAGTTGAATCATAGGGGCTGGTCTTTTCCATGCTATTCTCATGATAGCGAATAAGTCTCATGAGATCTCATAGATTTATCAGTGGTTTCTGCTTTTGCTTCTTCCACATTTTTCTCTTGCTACTGTCATGTAAGAAGTGCCTTTCACCTCCTGCCATGATTCTGAGGCCTCTCCAGCCATGTGGAACAGTTAAGTCCAATTAAGCCTCTTTTTCTTCCCAGCCTCAGTTATGTCTTTATCAGCAGCATGAAAATAAACTAATACAGTAAATTGGTACCAGTAGATTGGGTTGTTGCTGAAAAGATACCCCCAAATGTGGAAATGACTTTGGAACTGGGTAACAGGCAGAGGTTGGAACAGTTTGGATGGCTTAAAAGAGGAAAATGTGGGAAAGCTTGGAACTTCCTAGATACTTGTTGAACAGCTTTGCCCGAAATGCTGATAGCGATGTAGAAAATAAGGTCCAGGCTGATGTGATCTCAGATGGAGATGAGGAACTTGTTGGGAACTGGAGCAATGATGACTCTCGTTATATTTCAGCAAAGAGACTGGAGGCATTTTGCCCCTGCCCTAGAGATTTGTGAAACTTTGAACTTGAGAAAGATTATTTAGGGTATCTGGTGGAATAAATTTCTAAGCAGCAAAGCATTCAAGAGGTAATTTGGGTGCAGTTAAAGGCATTCTGTTTTATAAGAAAAGCAGAGCATAAAAGTTTGGAAAATTTGTAGCCTGACTGTGATGGAAAGGAAAAACCCATTTTCTGAGGAGAAATTCAAGCTGGCTGCAGAAATTTGCATAAGTAGCAAGATACCTAATGTTAATCCCCAAGACCATGGGGAAAATGTCTCCAGGCCATGTCAGAGACATTCATGGCAGCCCCTTCCATCACAGGCCCAGAACCCAGGAGGAAAAAGTGGTGTTGTGTACTGGGCCCCAGGTCCGTGCAGCCTAGGGACTTGGTGCCCTGTGTCCCAGCCACTCCAGCCATGGCTGTAAGTGGCCAACACAGAGCTTGGGCTGTGGCTTACTTAAGATAGAAGCCCAAACTTTGGAAGCTTCCATGTAGTGTTAAGCCTGCGGTGCACAGAAGTCAAGAATTGAGGTTTGGGAACCTCTGCCTAGATTTCAGAAGATGTATTGAAACGCCTGGATGCCCAGGCAAAAGTTTGCTGTAGAGGCAGGGCCCTCATGGAGAACCTCTGCTAGGGAACTGCAGAAGGGAAATGTGGGGTTGGAGCCCCCACACAGAGTCCCTACTGGGGCACTGCCTAGTGGAGCTTTGAGAATCAGACTACTGTCCTCCAGACCCCAGAATGATAGATCCACTGTCAGCTTGTACCACGTGACTGGAAAAGCCACAGACACTCAACACCAGCCTGTGAAAGCAGCTAGGAGGGAGGCTATACCCTGCAAAGGCACAGGGGTGGAGCTGCCCAAGACCATGGGAACCCACCTGTTGCATCAGTGTGACCTGGATATGACACCTGCAGTCAAAGGAGATCATTTCGGAGCTTTAAAATTTGACAGCCCTGCTGGATTTTGGACTTGCATGGGTCCTGTAACTCCTTTGTTTTGGCCAATTTCTCCCATTTTCAATGGCTGTATTTACCCAATTCCTATACCCTCATTGTATCTAGGAAGTTACTAGCTTGCTTTTGATTTTACAGGCTCATAGGTGGAAGGGACTTGCCTTGTCTCAGATGAGACTTTGGACTGCGCACATTTGGATTAATGCTGAAATGAGTTAAGACTTTGGGGGACCATTTGGAAGGCATGGTTGGTTTAGAAATGTGAAGACATGAGATTTGGAGCAGCCAGGGGTGGAATGATATGGTTTGGGATTCAGATCTCATCTTGAATTGTATCTCCCAGAATTCCCATGTATTGTGGGAGGGAACCAGGGGGAGGTAATTAAATCACGGTAGTGGGTCTTTCCCATGGTATTCATGTGATAGTGAACAAGTCTCACAAGATCTGATGGGTTTATCAGGGGTTTCTGCTTTTGCTTCTTCCTCATTGTTCTCTTGCCACCACCATGTAAGAAGTGCCTTTCACCTCCAACCATGATTCTGAGGCCTCCCCAGCCATATGGAACTGTAAGTCCAATTAAGCATCTTTTCTTCCCAGTCTCAGGTATGTCTTTATCAGCAGCGTGAAAATGAACTAATACAACAATATACTCCTGAATGATCAGTGGGTTAATAAAGAAATTTAAAGAAAATTTAAAAATTTATTGAAACAAATGATAATGGAAACCCAACATACAAAAACCTATGTGATATAGCAAAAGCAGTAGTAAGAGGAAAGTTCATAGCTCTAATCTTACATATGAAAAGATGAAAAACAAATACACAACCTAATGATGCATCTTAAAGAACTAGAAAACCCAGAGCAAACAAAACCCCAAATTAGTAGAGGAAAAGAAATAATTAAGATCAGAGCAGAAATAAATTAATTTAAAATTAAGAAAACAATACAAAAGATCAACAAAATGAAAAGTTAGTTTTTTGAAAAGTTAAACAAACCTGGCAAATCTTTAGCCAGACTAACTGCTAAAAAAAAGAAAGACCCAAATATTTAAAATTTGAGATGACAAAGAAATATTACAACCATTACCACAGAAATGCAAAAGATTATTAGAGTCTACTATGGGCAGATATATTCCAATAAATTGATTAATCTAGAAAAAATGGATGTATTTCTAGACACATATAATTTACTAAAATAGAACATGAAGAAATCCAAAACCTGAACAGACCAATAATGATTAATGGGATCAAAGCCATAATAAAAATTCTCCCAGCATAGAAAAGCCCAAGACCCGATGGCTTCACTCCTGAAATTTGCCAAACATTTGAAGAAGAGCTAATATCAATCCTACTCAAACTCTTCTGAGAAATAGAGGAGGAATAAATATTTCCAAACTCTACAATACTGGTATAACTCTGATAGCAAAACCAGGCACATCAAAAAAAAAAAAAAGAAAGAAAGAAAATTACAAGCCAATATTTCTGATGAATATTGATGCAAAATCTGCAACAAAATATTAGCAAACTTAATTCAACAATAAACTAAAAAGACTATTTATTATAACCAAATGAGATTTATACCTGGGTTACAAGGATGGTTTAATATATGCAAGTCAATCAATGTGGTATGCTAATAGAGTGAAGGACTAAAACCATATGATCGTTTCAACTGATTCTGAAAAAAAAATCTGATAAAATTCAACACTCCTTCATGATAAAAAACATCAAAATCTGGGTATAGAAGGAACATACCTCAATGTAACAAAAGCCATATATGACAGATTCACAACTAGTATCATACTAAATGGGGACCCACTGAAAGCCTTTCTTCTAAGATCTGGACCCCAACAAAAATTTTCACTTTCCCCACTGTTATTCAACATAGTTCTTCTAGTTAGAGCAATCAGACAAAAGAAAGAAATAAAGGATGTCCAAATTGGAAAGGAAGAAGTAAAATTATACTTCTTTGCAGATAATATGATTTTATATTTGGAAAAACCTAAATACTCCACAAGAAAACTATTAGACCTGATAAACAAATTCAAAAAAGTTGCAGGATACAAAATCAATATACACAAACCAGTAGCATTTTCTATATGCCAACAGTGAACAATCTGAAAAAGAAATAAAAAAAGATACCATTTACAATAGCTACAAATAAAATTAAATACCTAAAAATTAGCTTAACCAAAGAAGTGAGAGATCTCTATAATAACAATATAAAATATTGGTGCAAGAGATTGAAGAGTTCACAAAAAATGCAAGAATATCCCATGTTTGTGCATTGGAAGAATCAATAGTTTTTAAAGTGTTCATGCTACTCAACGCAATCTACAAATTCAATGCAATGCCTATAAAAATACCAATGGCAGTCTTCACTGAAATAGAAAAAAATCATTCTAAAATTTGTATTGAGCCACAAAAGGCCCAGAATAGCCAGAGCTATTCTAAGTAAAAACAAAAAACAAACAAGCAAAAAAACAAAACAAAACTGGAGTAATCACATTATCTGACTTCAAATTATACTGTAGAGCTATAGTAACCAAAGCAGCATGGTACTGGCATAAAAATCGACACATAGACCAATGGAACAGAATTGTGACCCCAGAAACAAATCCATACATCCACAGTAAACTCATTTTCAACAAAGGTGCCAAGAACATACATTGGTGAAAGGACAGTCTCTTTAATAAATGGTTAAAATGCTGGGAAAACTGGCTATGCATATGCAGAAAAAAAAAACTAGACCCCTATCTTGCACCATATACAAAAATTAAATAAAAATAAATTCAAGACTGAAATATAATATCTCAAATTATGAAACTACTTAAAGAAAACATTAGGTAAATTCTCTAGGATATTGGACTCTGCAAAAATTTCTTGACTAATATCCCACAACACAGGCAACCAAAGCAAAAATGGACAAATGGAATCACATCGAGTTGAAAAGCGTCTGCACAGCAAAGGAAACAATAAACAAAGTGAAGAGACAACCTATAGACTAGGGGAAAATATTCGCAAACTACCCATCTGACAAGGGCTTACTAAGCAAAATATATAGCAGTTCAAACAACTCCACAGGAAAAAAAAGTAATAATATGATTTTAAAATGGGCAAAAACCTGAATAGACATTTCTCAAAAGAAGACATACAAATGACAAACAGGTGCCCAACATCACTGATCATCAGAGAAATGCAAATTAAAACTACAGTAAGATGTCATCCCACCCCAGTTAAAATGGCTTTTATCTAGAAAATAATGAATGCTAGCGATGATGCAGAGAAAAGGCAACCCTCATATACACTGTTGGTGGGAATATAAATTATTACAATCACTATGGAGAACTGTTTGGAGATTCCCTAAAAACTAAAAGTAGAGTTACCATATGATCAAGCAATCTCACTGAGAGATACATACACAAAAGAAACGAAATCAGTGTATCAAAGAGTTATCTTCAGTCTCATGTTTATTGTAGCACTATTCACAATAGCCAACATTTGAAAGCAACCCACATGTCCATCAATTGAAGAATGGATAAGGGAAATTGATACATACATGCAATTGAGTACTATTCAGCCACAAAAAAGAATAAGATCCTGTGATTTTCAACAACATAGATGTAAATAGAAGTTTTCTTAAGTGAAACAAGCCAGGCATAGAAAGAGAAACTTTGCATATTCTCGCTTATCTGTGGTAGGTAAATTTTACAAAATTGAATTCATGGAGATAGAGAGTAGAATGATGGTTACCAGAGGCTGGGAAGGATAGTGGGGGCAGGGATGGGGAAAAGTGGGGAATAGTTCATGGGTACAAATGTACAGATAGAATAAATAAGATCTAGTATTTGATAGCTCAGCAGGGTGACTACAGTCAACAATAATTTATGTGCATTTAAAAATAACTAAGAGTATAATTGGATTGTTCGTAACACAAAAGGATAAATGCTTGAGATGACAGATACCCTATTTACCCTAATCTTATTATTGATGAATTGTATACTTGTATCAAAATATCTTATGTGTCCCATAAATAATACACCTATTATGTACCAACAAAATTTAAAAATTAAGAAATTAAAAATAAAAATGGGCCAAGAAAAAATGTCTCAAACTCAAGGTAAAGTAATAAAATAATTATAAGAAACCATATATATTCCCATTTTCAACTGAAATTGTACCCAACTCTGCTTAAATTAGCTCCTGATAAAGATGTGATGGGAAGGGAACAGGCATTTATTCCCTCATAACTGTAACTTTTGAAGATTTTTCCAAGAGCATTTTTTGTAGGTCTCAAGAATTTGCTAATTATATTCATCTACTAGATACATAAAGATATGTCTATTCCTTCCTGGTAATTAATGGGACATTTATAGACTATAAAACAAAGAGATTTTACTAGACTATTCAAAATAATTTTAGATTTATGTTCATCTGATTCAATAGATGCTTATGTTCCAGTAGTATATGGTGATATTTATGTAAAGGGAGCCCTAAATGAATCATTATGTATAACATGTTGGAATTTCTTCTCTGAGCAGAGGGTGAGTCACATGTTATGTCCATAAATACAGATTTGTTTCCAGTTAGTGTTATCTTGCTTTCTAAGACTTTCTGAAAGTAAGTTATAGGCAGCTCTAAAAGGAACATATGTATATATACAAGTGTGAATGACAACCACACTTACAAACAATTACTTACATTAGTTTCTGTAGTTAAACCAGTATTGGCAATTGCACTGGACTATTTAAGAGAAGATATCTATATCAAGAAAAAGAGATGGTTCATTTCCCTCTGTATTGATTTTAGTTGTTGCTAAAGGATCAAGGCTTGCTCATAACTCTAACAGGCAATTTAGGGCATTTATTTTACGTGTTAAAGTATTATTAACCCCCATTTTTTTTTTGTGAGTCACTGCACCAGGACTTACTTAACTTTTTTTGAAAAAGTATGTATTTGCTTATATAAATAGAATGGCTTTGAAAGCTGTGTAGCTGGGGATGGTTGTTGTCTCCTTGGAGAGTCATTGGGAAGCAGTTAACCCCAATTTTTAATCTATTTTTTCTAACCCTATCTCCAAATATAATCCTTCATTTAAAAAAAATCATGTTTCCACGTTCTTGGCCCTTTCTGTTGTAACTGATTATTTGTCTGAAGGCCCAGCAACTTGATACTTCTTTCTTAAATTCCTCTTTCTTTTCAGTAGCAAAGTCATTTCAGATATCCTCATAATTATTTTACCATATTTATTTTAAGGAAAAAATTGGTATCCCTTTTCTACAAATCTTGCTCAATATTACTTTGAACAGGCTTTCATGGTTGTTCTAACACTAGTTTCTTTCAAGTCGGAAAGAAAAATATTTTCCTTTAATTGCCCTCAGTTGGATTTTGTAGAGCTGACTATCTGACTGGAAATTTTCAGGTAAAATCCTATGTGTGTGCTAAAACAGGGGAACAATTTCCGACATGGTGATTTAATTTGGTTTATGCCCTATTAACTTACAAAGCAGCATATTCATTTAAGTAAGCTCTTTTTAAGAAAATAAGAAGTTAGAAAAGTTGGTGAACTAATGATTTCAAGGCAAGGTATAGGATTTTCGTTTTTATTTTTAAGCAGAAATCTTTAACCTCCATAACTTTGGGAGGTTAATTTTCACATTTTTGTAATACAGATTTCTCTTACAAGCCATGGAGCTCTTTTTGTAAATACAAATTAAGGGTTAATTTTTTGGGGGGTATTTTGAAGATATCTTGAAGTTAAGAGAGTTCTTTGAACACTTACATATTTAAATTCATTGTACATTTTAACTGCATTGTAGTGTTTCTGAATTCTTTACTGTGCTTTTACTTTTAACTTCTCAAGTAAACTACAATCAATTGACAATGTGTTCTACATTATTGCTATTTAGTTTCTGCATTATACTTCACTGTCTAATTTACATTTTCTCTTGGATGTTAAATAGGCATGTCAAACCTAATAAGCCCAAATTCTAACTGATCTCCAGTTCTACCCCTAAAGGCCGATCCTCTTTTTCTATCTTAGTGAAAGGCTATTTCATCCTTCCAGTTTTTGGGCAAAAAATCTCAGACTCATCCTTGATCTTCTCTGCCATTTACATGCTAGCATTAAATATGCTGATTTAATCTATCAGCATATTTTATCAGCTCACCGTTGGAAACCTATTCAACATTTTATCACTTCTCTCTACCTCCACTGCTACAACTACACACCATGAACAAATCACCATCTTCTCTTGCTGAGACTGCTGCAATAGTCTATTCATGGGTCTTTTAACTTTTTTTTTTTTTTTCCACACCAGCTAGCTGTTCTTTAATGACAATCATTATAGATAGAAAGCGGCCAAAAAGCAATAAAAAGTACAGAGTTGAAGATAATGAGAAAAACTGCTCATGAATGGAAAAATAGGGGTTCTTCTGGTAACATAAAGTGAAAGGCCCAGGAACCTGAGTACCAGAGTGTGCAGAGCTCAACCTGCATCCCTTTGTAGAGGGATGGGAAGGAAAGGGGTGTTCCCCACCCTAACCTCCCAACTATCACCAGTTAGCTCAGCCTGCACTAAAAGAAACCTCTGTAGCTGGAGTCCTGATTTCTTAATCCAATCTCAGATGTGGCCAACAGCCAAGTAAGTTACTGTTGAGACCCACATCCTCCCCCAAGAGACGACCAACATGCGCAAGATTTTGTGGCTATTCTATATGCATGACACACTGAAAAACAATGTCACATAAATAATGAAATGGCACACCATAGGAGTGTGTCATTTTAACTTTTATCTTTGAGCAAATATTGTTTATTCTCGTCCAGCAGCTAGAGTAATCCTTCTAAGAAGTGGTAGATCCCATCACCCTTCTCTGCAAAACCATCCAATGCTTACTGTCTCTTCAGCAGGAAAAGCCAAGTTCCCTGCAGAGGCTTACACATTCCCTCTTAATAGGCTCTTCCCTCCTCACTGCTCTGAATTCATTTTCTACATTGCCCCCTTAACTCAGCTCCAGCTACACTGGCCTCTCGTCACTCCAACAGGCCAAGTATGCTCTTGTCTCAAGACCTTGAACTTCCTCTTCCTCTCTGTCCATCATGCTGTACCCCAAATATCCACTGGCTTATGTCCTCACTTCCTTTGGGTCTCTTCTCAAACGTCATAATATCAAAGAGAACTTCCCAGATCATTCTATATGAAATAACACCCCTCCACTGCCACCAATCTCGAAGCCTTATCCTGCTTTGTTATTCCTTGGATTGTACTTATTATTTGATATGTTATATATTTCTTAAAATTTGTTTTGAGATATTTACCTCCACTAGACTGTAAACTTCACTAAACAAAGAATTTATTTAGTTCACTTTGCACCCTAGTGATTTGCACATTTAGGTTTATGACAAATATTAATTGAAAGGATGTATAAATGAATTGCACAGTGTTCCATACAAGTTAATGCCACCTGGGCATTACAACAAATGTTTTGGGTTGAAATAGCCATGTAAAAAATAAAAGGATGTGAACAATTATTAATCACAATCTTATTTGTCTTTAAAATCACCTCATTTTCACAGAGTGTTTTAATGAAGCTTGGGTAAGTGTGGAATCATCATGGTCAAATGGTTCTTATTATAATTTCTAAAACAAAAAACCAGTGTTCATCATTATTCTGCTAAAAGCTTTCTTTATGTTCCCATCAGTGTCACCATCAACTATTACTTATTGTTTGCCTGATGGGATTCAGTCTTAGTTTGTCAGTATTATTACTCTAGTAGCTTTCACTTTATCTCTAGAGAAGTAGTAAAATATTAGAAGGTTATAAGAGAAAGAAAATGTATGCCATAATATGGTTAATCATCAGAATTCTTACCAAATACTATACTTTTATTGGTACAGAGGTGACTCTGAAATATTCCTTGGATGCTGTTTTCCCTGCCAGCATGCCATTCCTGATGTTGCTTTTAATTTTAATAATAAATTACTTTATTCATTTCTTATTAATTTCCAGATGGTAGGATAGCAGTTAAGAAACTGTTTGAATATTTGATTATAGATCAACTGTATGAGTGTGTTTAGGGCCCCACAATATAATGAATCCGTGAAAGAAACTTCTGTTTTATTTTTGACAATAAAAGCAATGTTTTACTATTTGTTTTTATGTCTTTCTTGGTTTCAGTTGGGACTATGTCCTAGCTCATAGTCACCTCACAATTAATCTTTTAACCTCTTTGCTTCCTGACCATTCAAATATTTCATCTTATGATAATAATTTAAATGTCAGAGTTTTACATGAAGATTCACAAAACAGTATTAGTTTTCCTGCTTTTTCTTCCCCATGCTCCAGATTGTACACATTGGGCAAAGTACTTTCTGCAGTTAACACTGTGCCCACAAAGGCCTTGTCTCCACTCAAGCCAAAAAAAAAAAAGGTAAGATACATGTTAAAGAGAAGTTCATCATACTAAAGGAAAAATATTAAGCCTAAAAATCTGTTACAATAGCTATATGAGTTTTTTTACAATATGGCAACTAATAGGCCTGTTTATCTTTCTCTTCCCTTATGCTTCCAAATCCCTCTTCAACATTTATATTTAAATATCATATCCTGGCTGGGCGCTGTGGCTCACGCCTGTAATCCCAGCACTTTGGGAGGCCGAGGTGGATGGATCATGAGGTCAGGAGATCGAGACCATCCTGACTAACACGGTGAAACCCCGTCTCTATTAAAAATACAAAAAATTAGCCAGGCGAGGTGGTGGGCGCCTGTAGTCCCAGCTACGCCGGAGGAGGCTGAGGCAGGAGAATGGCCTGAACCCGGGAGGCGGAGCTTGCAGTGAGCCGAGATCGCACCACTGCACTCCAGCCTGGGCGACAGAGTGAGACTCCATCTCAAAAAAAAAAAAAGAACATATCTGATAATTGTTTATATTAGATATAATAATTTTTAAGCATTGTAAACTATGCTTCTGTAAAAAAAAATTAAAAATGCATACATGGCAGAATGTGCCATTGCAAGAAAAAAAATCCATTGCTTAGAGTAAGACTTTTCTTACTTGAGTAAGCAAATACAAAATATTTACTTTTTATGCTATAAAGATTTCAAAAACATTGGGATAGTCCTAATCCCCAAATACAAAAGACTACTTCATGTACTGTATTCATTACCTATATGATTCTAAAATAACATTAAAATTTGACATGTGAAGGAGTAGGGTGTTTCTTTAGACGTACTTTCACCCAAGACACATAAATTGGGTCTATAATTATTCAGTTACAAATGAGATTTTTATACTTTGTTCTTACCAATGTTTTTTGTATAATCTGTTCTAAACCCAGAATAAATGTATTTATTATACATTTGAGAGTCTAAAGTTGCTTCAGGCAGTGATAGAAATTTTCAAATTACTGAGTGTTTTTTTAATATTGCCAGGCTAGAAATATTTTCCTACCCTCAAGCTCCTTTCAGATCATCAAATACTAACAACTTTTATTCCTCTGGCTCAGTTATGCAGCAGTTTATCAAAGGATTTGTAACTTCTTTTTTTAGATGGTTTTTTGAGATCAGCCTATGCCAAAGAAAAATATTTTACTAAACCTTCTCCGCCTTTGTAAATGGTTGAGGGACCACTAGAGAACCTATACCTGTAAGTCAGGACATTTGATTCTCATCAACCGACCATTCTGAATGAATTTTAAACAAGTCAGGACCTTGACCCACAGGTCAATTCATTACTTTCCACATACTCTGTACGTGAAGAATGATTTGTTTCCATAGCAAATTATGTTCTGAGACCTAAGTAGAAATTGAAATGGAATAAGAATATGTGACTAGTTACCAACTCAGATTTAATTATGATAACCACCCACTTTATATACATCAACTAATTTATAGTTAATTTATTGAGGAGCATCAACACTAATACATAAATATACAATGGTTTTATTTTTTCTGAAGCCTGCACTAATTGTGTATTCTTTTGACTGTTTACAGGTTTATCACTGAAAAACGTGGGGAACACATCTATCTGGAAGTCCCACCCCATGACTGAAACGAAAATAATTGTGTAAAACCCCTACCCCATGGCTGAAGCTCATGGAGCTTTTTATTATCACTTTTTATTATTAAAACACTATTTATTATTAAAACAATCACTATTGTTTTCCTACTCCTCAGCCTCCAGGAAGTTAAACTCTAGTGGCGTGGAGGTTTGAAAATGTGTATGTGGTGGGGGTAGGGGATGAAAGGGTGAATGTTCTGGTTTCCAAATCAGTACCTTACATTTTCCCTAGTGTGTGTCTTTCTAGAAAAGTGGGAGTTGGATGGAGGGGTATGGGAGACAGGCTTCTTAGATGATGGCCCATGGCAAAACTTGTCCTCTCTTTAATTGGTGCAAACTCCTCAACCTGCCTACTTTCTATGGACTTGATATTGACTTACAGGGCTCTGTACGTGAAAGGCTAACTCCCACACAGCTCACCGGCACATTGGTGAAATAAAACCACACACGTCAGCCTATCTGGCAGCCTTGTATTGCATTCCTCTGAAAAATGTACATCTGTGACCCACACTCCTATGGTCCCCTGTAAAACCACGGCTCTGCCCATTATCCAGCCTTTTGGTGAGGTCCCAGACCAGATGCTGCAGGAACAAACATTGAGATGGTACTGTCTTTATCTCTTTCTTCTCTCAGCCTGAAAATCATAACAAAACCTCTATCTCTAATTTTCTTTACCAAAGCTTTGGTAGCACAGAGAGCAGGAAGTCTGATGGCTAAATAGACATCCGACCAAGAAACAAATTTAGTTCCTTCATTTAACAGGCACTCCACACTTATAAGCCATTCTCTTTGGGCTTCCTACATTGGTTTTCAGAAGAAAAGCATGCCACCTACCAAAAAGGGAGATAGGCAGATGGAATGTGGGGTGTGTGTGTGTGTGTGTGTGTGTGTGTGTGTGTTTTCCTTTTTCATAACATTTTCTACAATGTTTGTCTCTTAATCTTCATCTTATATCAATGCAGTGTGGTGGTAGCAATAGTATCAGAAAGGGTTGACCTTAAAAGCAGAGATTCTATGAACTTATGACTTAAATTTCTTAGCTATGGGTTTTGCTCATTATTTTTAATATATTCTATTACTCTAGTTGGATTTTCACATGCTTAATATTCACAAGTCAGTATATTTTGAAGTTTTGTAGTTACATCGGACCTGGATTTCCATCTCTACTCTACCATGTATTAGCTGTATTAATCTTGGGCAAGCTTACTAATGATTCTGAGCTTCAATATTCACAGCTGCAAGATGTAAATAATAACTTTTCATAGATTTTCAAAGGAACTAGACAATGCATATCTTATACAAATAACTTAGCATGATATATGGCAAATAAGAGACATTTAGTAAAGTCATTTTCACAACTTAGAGGTTAAGAAACTGACTTCAGAGATTACTACATTTTCTAAAGACGTTTGAAAGTAACAGAGACAGTATTTGAAATCAGATCTGATTTATGCTAAAACCTATATATTTTCTACTGCTACATGCCACCACTACATTTGCTACTTCAAAAAAATTAATCAATTGACTTATTTTCCTTAAATGTACCAAAGCAACTCCTAATTTAAAATGAAATTTAAGAAAATTATTTTAAGAAGGATTTAGGATATTGTTCACATACACAGTGCCATAACCCAAATTAGTATTGAGAAAAATATGGCAAGGGAAAAAAAAGAATAAATATAAAAAGTTAAATTTCTGGGAAACCGAAAATGTTCCTGTGTTCAGCTCTGATAGGTAGCAGTATATTTGGAAGTACCTCTAGTAGAGTCATTACCTGGAATCCACAGGCCAATCTTAACTTTCAAGGGAGGTCTATGAATCCTTGAAACTGTGCAATATTTTGTATATGAGTGTCTGTATGTAATTGTCTTGGGCAATCAAAGTACTTTCTTTTAGAAAACTAAAAATCAAACAAATGAAGGAAGCAGAGCAAAAACTCTGAAAAATTCCTTTTTATTCCACAGTATTATAAGCAAATTCTCTGAGAAAAATCCCCTATAAAATCTCATTATTCTTACCATAACACAGATATTTTGTAGCATTGACTGAGGTTAAGAACTCTTAAAAATACTTAAAGAACAATGCCTTTAAATTATAAATGAAAAGCAGATCTTTGTAGTTAAAAAGTCATAGGAACTTGGTCTTGTATCTTTTACAAAGAAGAGGTGGCTCCTGGAAGGTCAGCCCAACTTCAGCTTGAAGCTATTAATAACTTCAATTACATATATCTTGAGAATTTGTAGAAATTCTTATAATGACAGGAGCTGGCATCATCTCTAAACCTAGATTTATGCACACTAACTTGATCATTATCTGTCATTACAAATTTAAGGGCCCAAATCCAAGGTTCAGGACCAAAAACTTTGCCAAAAGTGGCATGTGCCACAAGTCTAACTGCACAGAGAATAAGAATAAAAAGTCTGAATAACTATTTATAATTATTTCCATGTTAGATTTCTAAAAAGAATTGGTTGAAAAATTTGATATTTTTGTCTTATAAAGCTAATCTTCTTATGCCTTAACACGTGAGGCCATTTTTAATAGCGAAATCTTTAAAATGTGTGTTTCTATAAAAGAATCTAATTATTATAGATTATCATTCTGCTTATCTTGTATTATTTAATTTCAAACTCATTTTCAGATACCAAGTCAGTTATCAAAGGCATCACATTTTATTTTTCATTTAGAATACAACATAGTATTTGTTACCATAAGAAAAAATCCTTCAATAGGGAGTGTTTAACCTAACTCTTAATCCTATAATGATATTCTTTTCTAGATAACCTGGGCTAAGTAAAGACTTTTTTAAGCTAACAATTTCAGAAATAAATTTAGCTCCCAGAATTACCAGAACTGCATTAAAACTGCTCTTAAATTCAGAGTGCTTCACTTGATTACTTTTTTCTTTTTACTTTATCAGCTGTAAAGTATGACTTAAATTCACTTTATTTTTAGAGAGCAATCAGCTATGTTAGTCATCTCTAAGGAAAAATACATTGAAAGCTATAATCTGCCAACATTTTAAATCTTCAAAAAAAAGTAATAGAATCGTACGTTTTATCAATGGGAGACATATAACTCAATATTAATATTGTGAAGGTGAGAAGAAGTAGTTAAAATTTCATTGAAATCAATGTGCTGCCTAAGTTATTACCTACTATGGGAGTGGCAGAATATTTCTGATATATCACTGTAAAAAAATAAAAAGATACAAATCTTTTTTTTTTTTTTTTTTTTTTTTTTTTTTTTTTTTGAGACAGTGTCTCACTCCATCACCCAGGCGGGAGTGCAGTGGTGCGATCTCCACCTCCCAGTTTCAAGCAATTCTTGTGCCTCAGCCTCCCATGTAGCTGGGAGTACAGGCGTGAGCCACAATGCCTGGCTAATATTTGTATAAACAATATTTAATAGTTAAATTATCTGATATCGGTTATGGGAACAGCTCCCATGTAACCTAATAACACAATTCACTCTGACTGGCAATTACCACCCATTCAGCAGCATCATTCAGATGCCTTATTGCTGGAAATCATGAAATTATGTAATACTCGAAGTTGACCTTTTATCATTTATCCTACTCTCTTACATAAGCAATCAGAAAGTTGAAAACAACATGTGCACTGGATTAGCATTAGATCTGATATCTACCTGTCCTCCTGATGATCTTTAGCCACATGACTTTTAGAATGTTACTTAATCTCTTTGAGTCTCTGTTTCCAAATTTGTAGTAATAATGCTTTTTTTTTTTAACCAAACCTGAGAAGTATTACAAGAATCAAAGCAGGTGATATGTATGGAAGTGCCTTATCATTAATTGTATTATTGTTCTCTGAAATTCAGAACGCTATATGTCTTTGCACAGCATGTGGTTTGCATATACATTCACCAGGAAGGGAATTCGACTGGGACACATGCTCTGATGTACTCTGGGGGACATGAGAAGACAACACTGTGGTTTGTAAATGTTCTATCAGGTGTGGTCTGGTCATTCTCAGCAGAGATGGGCACCACCCTACAATGGCTCAGGAGGAAAATTTCTGACAAGACAAGAAATAGAAAATCTTTATCTTGCTTTAGGATTTAGCCAATGGGGCTTAATAATTATCTTATCCTTTTGTCTCTGCATAATCCAGAAAGCCTGGAAGATACTTTTCAAAGAATTTATTTTCTTTTTAGATTCTACCACTGAAAGGTACCATACAATATTTGGAAGGTGAAATAGAATCAAAGCCATTTTGCTCTGGCAGCAGTAAGCCAATGTAAAAGACAGACCTGATGTTTTTCCAGTGCCTTCACATGTTTTGTGAATCACTTGCTTCAGTGCTGCAAGTAGCTGACATGTCTGCAGTGGTGTTCTGAAACTCTTACAATTTCCTTTGCCACTGCCTGCCACTTCCAGATTTCCTGGAAGTTAGTGATGCCTTTTCTGACCTTTGTTTTCCTAGTCTTTCTAATGCTTTTGTATGTATGTAATTTCTTGTATTAAATGTCTTCCTATCTTCTTTGCAAAACCCAGATTGATACAGTATCTCACTTTACTCAGATATTTCTGACAATTTCTTTATCAATTATCTAATTGCTACACAAAACACCAAAAACTTGGTGGCTTAAAACAACAATGAAATTAAAGTAAATATCAATTTAAAAGCTATATAGAGAATTTCTAAATATTTGGAAATGAAAGAAGACACTTCAAAATAATCCGTGAGTCAAAGAAATTGGAATAGAAATTAGAAAGTAATCTACATGAATATGAAAACACAATATATAATAATTTGTAGGATGCAGATAAAGCACTTCTTAAAGAGACATTTGTAGAATTAAATGCTTATATTAGAAAAGAAGGAAGATTTGAAATCAATGACTTCAGCTTTCATCTTAAAAATAACAGAAAAAGGAGATAAAAATAAATCCAAAGTAAGTATGAGAGCAAATAATAAATAGGGCAAATCAATAAAATAGAGTGCAGGAAAACAATAGAGAAAATCAATGAAACAAAAGGCTGGTCCTTTGAGAGCATCAACTAAGTTGATAAATGTCCAGCCAGAAAAGCCAGAAATAAAGTAAAAATCAATATCAGGAATGTCAGAGGTGACATAACTATAGATCTTATAGATGTTTAAATAGTAATAAGGTAACATTATAAACAACTTAATGACAATAAATTTGACTACTTAGATGAAATTCATTGATAGACATGCACTATCAAAGCTTATCAGGATTAAATAGTTAAGCTAAATGACCCTATATTTAGATATTGACTTTGTATTTTAAAAACTTTATCCCAAAGGAAACTAAAAGTCTAGATGGCTTCATTTATTAATTCTACCAAATATTTAAGGAAGAAATAATACCAACTCTATACCAGTTGTTCCAGAAAATTTATGAAGGGAGAATACTTCATAGCTCATTCCATGAGCTCAGCATTTTTCTGATATCGAGAAAAGACATTACAATGAAAGAAAGCCATGGACCCACACACCTCACAAAAACAGATGCTAAAGGTCTTAATATTTTACAAACTCTATCACAGTGGTTTATAAAAAGGATAAAACATGATGATTGGGTGGAACTTATCACAGGACTACAAATTTTATTTACTATTTAATAATTAATCACTGTAATTCATTCACTGTGTTCACAAACCTCAATCCCCCTCAAAATACAATCATCTCATCTGAGACAGAAAACACATTTGACAGGGTTCTCTTTCCACAAACAACAAATCTAAGAAACTTTCTCAACTTTAATGAGGAAATACTGAAAACTTTACCAGGAACAAAACAAAAATGTCTATTACTATTTCTATTCAACATCATACTAGAGATTTTATTTGGGGCCATAAGGCAATAAAAATATGTTAAAGTATCCATATTGGAAATGATGAAGTAAAACTATATTTATATATAATCTGTTTATGTAGAAAATACTAATGAATCTATAAAATAGTAGTGAGATTAGCAAGGTTGCATGATGCAAAGTTAATATATTTTAAAAATATTTCTCTATATGCTACAATAAGTAATCTGAAATTAAAATTTTAAGTACTATGTAAAATAACATCAAATTATGAAATCATTAATGATAAACTTGTCAAAAAATATGCAAGACCTGTAAATTGACAACCATAAAACATTACTGAGAGAGAGAGAGATGCCTTAGTCAGTTCAGGCTACTATAACAAATATCATAGACAAGGCAGCTATTTATTACAGTTTTGGAGGCTGTGAAGTCCAAGATCAAGATGCTAGCTGATTTGATTCCTGGTTTGCTGACCCTCTGTGATTTGCAGAGAGCCACATTCTTGCTGTATTGTCACACTGGGAAGAGAAAGAGGGCTCTGGTCTGTTCCTTTTCTTATAAGGTCATTAATCCATCATGATGGCTCTGCCTTCACGACCTCTTCTAAACCTAATGACCTCCCGAAGGCCTGATCCTACTTCCAGATACCATTATATTGAGGATTAGGACTTCAATATATGGATTTTGAAGTAACACAAATATTCAGTTCATTGCAAAAGTTTAAGACAAAACAAGTACATAAATTGTTGTTCAGGATTGGAAAGCTCAATATTATTAAGATATCAATTCTCCCTTTGAATCTATAGGTTAAATGTGATCTCCAGCCACCTTCTAAAAATATGAACTGCTTTTATTTTTATAGAAATCAACATTCTGATTAAAAATTCTTACAGAAATAAATTTAATGTATAAAATCCATAAGGACCTTAAAAAATAAATTTGGAGGCTTAAAACCTAATTTTGAGATTTATCATAAGGAAACTAATAAAGACAGTGTACTATTGGCACAAAGATGGTAAAATAAATCAATTGGTTAATAAATAGGCTCACACATATATGCCTAATTGATTTTTGAGAAAGGTGACAATGCAATTGAATGGGGAAAGGATAAGCTTTCTCAAAAATTGTGCTGGTACAATTGGTTAGCCATATGTAAAAATAAGAACCTTGATTCTTAATATCTTATTACTAATACAAATGTATTCAAAATGAGTGAACAACCTAAACATAAAACTTTTTTTAAAATAAAGTTTTTAGAAGCAAACAAAAGAAAAATATTTGCAACCTTGGGTTAGGCTATTTTTTAAAGATTCAACTGTAAGAGCATAATCTATAAAAGAAAAGAAATGATAGATTGAACTCTACCCAAATGAAGAACTCTTTGAATGACATTGTTAAAAAATGAAAAAGACAAATCACACAATGGAAGAAAATATTCACAAATGGTATAAAGAATCCCCAAAACTCAATGATAAGGAAATTAACAACCCAGGTTAAATAATTATATTATTAGTCATTATGGTATTGATAATTAAAGCCATAGTGAGACACTACTACACACATATTAGAATATGGAAAATTAAAAAGACTGACTCTCAGTAGTTGGCAAGGATATAGGACAACTGGAATTCTTACACATGATTGGTGGGAATGTAAAATGGCACAGCCTCTCTTAAAAACAGTTTGGCAGTTCTTAAAATGTTCAGGTCAAACATATATCTAGCACATAATCCAGACATTTTATTGTCAGGTATTTATTTAACAGAAATGAAACATATGTCTATACAAAAGTTGTACATGAATGTTCAGAATAGCTTTAATTGTAATAGTCAAAAATTGTAAACAATACAAGTGTCCATTAACAGGTAAATGCATAAATAAATTGTGGTATGTCCATATTACAGAATGCCAGTCAGTAATGCAAAGATGTAATCTACTGATATACCCAATATGGACAAGTGTAAAAATGATTAATCTCAGTGAAAAGAGCCTCTAATGATCAGTGATGATGAGCTTTTTTTCATATGTTTGTTGGCTGCATAAATATCTTCTTTTGAAAAGTGTCTATTCATATTCAAGTCAGGAAACAACAGATGCTGGATGTGGAGAAATAGGAACACTTTTACACTGTTAGTGGGAGTGTAAATTAGTTCAACCATTGTGGAAGACAGTGTGGCGATTCCTCAAGGATCTAGAACCAGAAATACCATTTGACCCAGCAATCCCATTACTGGGTATATACCCAAAGGATTATAAATCATTCTACTATGAAGCCACAGGAACAGGTATGTTTATTGCAGCACTGTACACAATAGCAAAGACTTGGAACCAACCCAAATGCCCATCAATGCATCAATGATAGACTGGATAAAGAAAATGTGGCACATATATACCATGGAATACTATGCAGCCATAAAAAATAATGAGTTCATGTCCTTTGCAGGGACGTGGATGAAGCTGGAAACCATCATGCTCAGCAAACTAACACAAGAATAGAAAACCAAACACTGTTTGTTCTCACTCATAAGTGGGAGTTGAACAATGAGAACACATGGACACAGGGAGGGGAACAACACACACCAAGGCCTGTCGGGGGGTGAGGGGAATAGGGGAGGGATAGCATTAGGAGAAATACCTAAGGTAGATGACTGGCTGTTGAGTGCAGCAAACCACCATGGCACGTGTATACCTATGTAACAAACTCGCACATTCTGCACATGTACCCCAGAGCATAAAGTAAAATAAAAAAAAAAAGTCAGGCCAAACACATACTGTATGATTTCACTTACATAAAACTTTAGAAAATGTTAAATGTACCATACTGTATGATTTCACTTATATAAAACTATAGAAAATGTTAAATGTAGCAGAAAACAAATCAGTGGTTTACCTAGGATAGGGTATGATGTGGGGAGGGGCAAGAAGAAAAGATTACAAAGGGGCATAACAAAACTTTTATGGGCGATGGATATGCTTATTATTTTAATTGTGGTAATGATTTCATGATTGTGTCCTCATGTTAAAATACAAATTATACATTTGACCTGGGAGAAATGTATCTTATGTGCATTATACCTCAATAAAACTGTAAAGCAAACATACAAACAAAACTCAACATCAAGAATATTTGTTTGTTCCTGTGATCAAGACTGGGCTCAGCCATACTGCTTGTCTCTGCTTCCTCCTGGTGTCAACTGGGCTCACTCTTGAGTTGGCAATCAGCTGGTGTCTTCACTGGGCTGGAGGGTCCAAGATGGCCTCACTCACATGTCCAGTGCCTTAGCTGGGAAGGCTAGAATAAATAGGGGTTGGGTGGACTTCTCTTTCTCCTCCTAGTATTTCATCTCCAAGAATTCTATCTTATCCTCAAGAGGCTTGCCCAGGCTCCCAGATGCAGAGTCTCAGACAGCATGAGGGTGAAAATAAGAGCTGAAAGTCCTTTCAAGATTTAAGCCTGTAATTTATACAATGTTACTTCTGGCCAAGGAAGTATTCTATTGGCCCACACGAGTCATAAGGCCAGCCCAGAATCAGTGTGAGAAGGAACTATAAGGGTATGATTTATTTGGGACTATTTGAAACAATCTATTACAATGTCTATAACTTTCGACCTAGTGATTTTTGCACACATACTTCTGTGTCATTAATGTCACAGAAGTATATTAGCATATGTAATAAACACAATTCAAAATTCAACATTAATTCAGTGACTGATATTTGTGGTTGGCAATTCCTATTTCTTTACTATCTACACTCTGCCAAGTTCCAGCCTTATGAACGTTTTTTCCTCTTTAGAATGGCAGAAGAGGAGGTGGTTCTTCAATTTTATTTCTATATTTAGGGCTATACAATATTCACTGAATGTTTTTTCCTATTCTTCAAAAACATGTAGCTCATATATACTTTCCCAGCTTTCATGAGTAAAAACAACTTTCGTTATTTTTCCCTTGTCATGGTTATTTTCTTTTCTCCATTGCTATACCCTTTCATTTTCACTGCAAACAAAATATTTCACTGTTTCTAGATAATTTCTCATAAGTCACTTAACTTAAAGGCCTCTCTATTGTACATTTCTTTTTTGTAGCCATATTAACTTTAGTAAAGACATTAAATTGCAATATTTGAATTATATAAACTAACTCAAAAGATTTGAAGCATTTAAACAGCCTGTATTGATCTACCTTCTATGACAAACTGCTGAGTCAAGCACTTTATGTTGCACACAGTATCTGATAAAATTATGGTAGCCACAATAGACATGATAAAAACAATGGCACCAGGCTAGAAGAAAGGCAGATACAAGACAAATAGTTGTATAACAATATACAGTCAATGCTATGGAATTAGCAATTTCCTACAGCCAATACCTACGCAACGCCAGATTCTAGAAAACACCAAGATCTATTGACCTAGTTTTCTGTCTAAGACAGTTAAAATGAATCATTAGAGTCTGCCAAAATGTGAACAAGCATGATTCTTGGTTTTCTCTCATACAGTCAGTCCTGGAAGGATTAAAAAAGCAAGAAAGAAACATGGAATCTAAGAATCAACAACAGTGTGGGAAGCCACCGAGGAGATTTATGACTACCCTAAATTGGTTCGTGTTTGGATGATGAGTGACTGAAAATTGCTACTGAATATTTTGATGAGAAAATGAATTAAGATAAATCTTTTTAACTTTCTGCTTTTGATTATCTTTTTTTTTTTAATCTTAGGATGACTATTTCATGCCCTTTATTATTAGAAATTGGCAGCAACATCTCAGACTGAATAATGGTACTGGTGGAATAATTACCAGAAAGAAAAAAAAAAAATCCCCACTAAAGTGATGAAAACATGTACAGATTGTCCAACCTTTTGCTTTTGTACCACTTCCCCTTCCAGATGTCAGGGTTGTGATTTATTTCTCCCTAAGAGTTTAAAAATAAAACTCTCATCAGAAAATTTGCCTGATACCTATGAAAAATAAGATGTAGTAATTTAGGCTTTCAGACTAGACTCAGAAATAGAATCCATTAATATGTTTTTTACTAGGGATCCATTTAAAAACATCTAAACATGATGAAAATGAAAGAATGGAGAGAAACATGCCAGGAAAATATAAACTTAAAAGAAAGCTGGGGAAACAGTATCAATATCTGACAAAAATAGATTTTCATGTAAAAAGATATCATAACAATATTTTTCTTATAAAAGACACAATACGCCGGGCGCGGTGGCTCACGCCTGTAATCCCAGCACTTTGGGAGGCCGAGGCGGGCGGATCACGAGGTCAGGAGATCGAGACCATCCTGGCTAACACGGTGAAACCCCGTCTCAACTAAAAAAAAATAGAAAAAATTTAGCCGGGCGCAGAGGCGTGCGCTTGTAGTCCCAGCTACTAGGGAGGCTGAGGCAGGAGAATGGCGTGAACCCAGGGGGCGGAGCTTGCAGTGAGCCGAGATAGTGCCACTGCAGTCTGGCCCGGGCGAAAGAGCGAGACTCTGTCTCAAAAAAAAAAAAAAAGACACAATACAGCAGAATAATATATCTATCATAGTCATACGCCTGTTTAACAATATGGATTCCAAATATATCATGGAAACAACAAAGTAAACAGCAGGAAGGAAGAGATAAATCACCAATTATAGTTGTTCATCTCTAGAATACTTTGCTCAAAAACATATAGAACAAGTAGACCAAAAATACAGATATTGAAAATTTGAGGAATACAATGAAAAACCTTGAGCTATTTTGTCTATCTCTATCTACCTACCTACCTATTCTCCTTGACTTAACAAACATTAAATATACATTCTTTTCCAGAATACATAAAATGTTTTTAAAACTAGGTCATACATGAGATCATAAAGGAAGAATAAATAAATTCTTAAGTATCAGTATTTCATAGGCTTTTTTCTGCCTCCAAAACATAGTGAAATTTGAACAAATAAAAAATAACAGCAAAGAAAAACTCATATATTTTGAAAATGAAATTACATATTTCTAAATAATCTTTGGCAAACCTAGAAAATTATAAACGAAATGTATAGATATTTATAACATGATAATGAAAAATAATAGACACATAATTAGATAGATATAGACATAGATACATAATTGACTTCCAAAAAATATATAAAGTCAGGATTTGTGGGAAACAGATAAAACTGTAAAAGGAAAAATTTTGATAGCTTCAAACACTTTTATCAGAAGTGAGAAAAGATTAATGAGCTCCATATTCAACTCAAGAAGTTGGAAATAGAAGAAGAAAGTGAACTAAAAGAAAGAAGAAGGTGGAAAATAAAGATAGGAGGGCAGAAAAGATGAAATAGTCAGTAGAAAGTATTCATAATTTCAAATTATATTTTAAAAAAGATTAATAAGATGGCTGGAAAATCTGATTAAGAGAGAAAAAAGAGAAAGAGGTAAAAAGAAAAAAGATGTAAGTAAACAAAATACAGAATGAAAATAGAAAATCACTGAGACAGCAAAGATTAAAAGAATAGCAAAATACTATGAAAATTACTATTCACCAACAAATCTGAAAACTGAATAACATGAATCAATTCCTCCAAAAGTAAAAACAACCAAAAATTGGATCAAGAAAAACATGGAACTCAAATAGACAATTAGTATTAAACAATTGCAATGTTAATCAAAATACTCCCCTTTAAAAATATTTTAGAGAAAAATTTCTTGTTGTTGGTTGGAGAATTTGCATGCTCTTAGATGAGATGTTTTAATATTATAAAATATCAATCATCCACAAATTAATTTATATATTCAGTGTTTTCTCAGTCCCAGTAGATTTGCTTGAGGAAATCAAGAAACTTTTCTCTACATTTACATATCACAGTGTAAAGAAAATCCTCACAGTGAATGATAGGGGATATGTAAGACTATGTCCTTTGCAGTATTGTGGTGGTGGAGTGTTGGAGGCATTCTGTGGTTCCATCACTCGGAGAGTGGGAGGTAAAATGGGAGGAATCCACACTGGGGGGTATAATACCACAGGTAGAATCAATGGAGAGCACATAGAAACATGAATGACTTTAAAGATATAATACTGAAAGGAAAATAAGAGACAAAGACAAGAGGTAAAATGAAATAGGCAAGACATCATTTTAATAAATTCAAAATATAAACACAAAACAATAATAAAAACTTGCAGCAACAAAATAAAAAAATGAATACATTAAATTGATTAATTGTTGCCTATTGCAATATTGGAGAAGTGCGGAACTGGAGTGGGAGATGAAATTAGAAATAAGTGCATCAGTAAATGAAGCAAGAACACAGCCTTGCATAGACCCAATGATAATGATGCTGTGGCATGAAGTGAGAAGTTTAATCTCAGGCCCTCTGAGCCTGAGATTCAAAAGAGATGAAAGCAAACAGCGAAGAAAAACACATGGAAAGCACACATTTAGAAACCAGTAACTGTAGGTTACTGAAAGTCTACATAAAACTATTGAAAAGTAATAGCATGTTTTTCTTCCTTTTCTGTTTAATCTCCAGCCTCTCTCTTTCCTTGTTCTTTCACCTGAACTTACACTTGTTAAATTTCTCAAATTGTAAATAATAATAATAACACAATATGCAATAACTCCTCCTTGACTTTATGCCATCCCTAGATCTAGTCTCTTGTTGGCAAAAATTCTTAGTAAAGCAGTCTATGCCCAATGCTCTGATTCCCTACTTTTTAGTTCCTCAATACTCATTGTAAGTGGGCCATCGATCCACTGACATACACATGGCATTATTTAGATATTTTAATATAATTATATATGTAATCAATAATATATTGTTTATTCAATTTAGTGTATTTTAATATAGGGATATCCCATTTATCACTCTTGCTATATTAGATAAGAAGTTTCTTGAGGTCATCCCATGTATTATTCATCTTTGCATCCACTCACACATCTTAGTACAGTGCCTTGCAATATTAACTAACTAAAATATTAATAGTAAATGAATAAATAGAGCTTTGATTTTAAATAAGTAAAAAGGTCCAGTCATACACAAAATTGAGAAGTTGGCATATTTTACTTTGCAGTCTCAATCTACCTTTTCTTTGCTTTGTGTCATAGTTATACAGTCCAGGCCTATATTCTGGTCTCAACACTTATGGTCTAAATACGTTGAGAAAGATATTTAGCCTCTCCAACTTTCATTTCCTCATCTGTGAAACAGCAAATACTTATTACCTATCACATAGGGCTCTTACGAGAAATCAATAAAATAAGGCTTATATCATTGCCTCGCCCACTATATGCAAGAACTCAAAAATGATTGAGAGTACTTTTATTACATAGCAATTCCATTCCTTTATTCCTTTTCCCACCTTCTTTTTTCTTGCTCTCTACTTCCTCTCAAAATTGGAGATAATCAGATCTCAGTTATTTAAGTTATTAGACAAGGTTGTCACTCAACAGTCCTGGCTTCTGTGGAATATCAGTCCTGGAGTCTAGAGGATGATCTGACAGGCCAAACTAGGCATAAAAAAAAATAAACCCAGGAAATACCTATGCTATTAAGATAAACAATAATTTGGTTTTGCAGAGTTAGGGGAGTGAGAGCTTGGACTGAATATGCTATCAGCAGAACACAAGAGACATTTTCCCAGGCAGTAGGGCATAGCATTGATAGAATTTGAAGTTGAAAGCACACTGAAATTTAGACAACTTTTGAAATGCAGTGGCTCACACTGGAAACTTAGGGATTGATTTCAAATCACATGAGGTTTGGAGATTCACAAGGGTAGGAGATTAGGGATTAAGAGAGAATTCAGTCTAGAGAGAGACAGAGACTTATGCGTGTCATGGACCATTGGTTTCCAACTAAATATATGTTCCTTCTTCTCCTTGCTAAACAACACACAATATGGGAATGTATCTTTCTGCATGCAGTAAATGTTCTTCAGGTGAAGCTGACACACCCCTAGTTCCAGGAAGAGGGTTGATTAGGCAAAGGGTGGTCCTGACCATTTTTATATTGTTTGGTGCCAATGAAGCAACATACAGAATTTTGTGGCCTACCTTAAGAATCTGGCCTAGTAATTGACTTAAGACTCTGTTTGTGCTAATAAGAGACAAGTGAAGGCATGCTGGAGATTTGGGGAAAGAGGTTTTCTCATTTGCATTTGCTTTGTTGCCAGAAACAATCCTACTTTCCAGTTCAGAAAGATGTGGTATAAGATGTGAATCCTGGAAGTACTATGCCATTTCCCGCTTTACTGGGAAGTCAACTATAACAGAGAATGCTATACAGTTACCAAAACCTATTTCCTGTTTTGCCTGGCATTATAAGATATTTTCTATGCATTTTGTACCTAGGGATAGCACATATCCATATAACTAAATTCTGTTTTTGTCACTTCTGGGCAAAGTGAAAACAAGAAGGTATGCCTTCACTATGCTCTCTTTTGCTGTACACCAGCTGAATGAAGAGAACTCTGAGCACTTATAAGAAGTGTAACTACATGTTGGGAAGATCCCACGTTCCTAAATGATGACCTAGAAGGCTGTTACCACCAGAAATAATCACATTGGATGATGATGTGAACGGGAAGTTAATTTTTTTTGTTTAAATCCTCTAATAATTCAAGATGTATCTATCGCTAGCAGTTAACTAAACCAGAATTAACCTCACACAGGGAAGATAGGATAGACATAGAAAAGCAACCATGCTACATTTTCTTAATCCAGTCTATCATTGATAGGCATTTGGGTTGGTTCCAAGTCTTTGCTATTGTGAATAGTGCTGCAATAAACATATGTGTGGAATGATAGACTGGATAAAGAAAATGTGGCACATATACATCATGGAATACTATGCAGCCATAAAAAAGGATGAGTTCATGTCCTTTGCAGGGACATGGATTAAGCTGGAAACCATCATTCTCAGCAAACTAACACAGGAACAGAAAACCAAACACCACATGTTCTCACTCATAAGTGGGAGTTGAACAATGAGAACACATGGACACAGGGAGGAGAACATCACACACCAGGGCCTGTCAGGGGGTGGAGGGATAGGGGAGGGGTAGCATTAGGAGAAATACCTAATGTAGATGACGGGTTGATGGGTGCAGCAAACCACCATGGCACATGTACACCTATGTAACAAACCTGCACATTCTGCACATGTATCCCAGAACTTAAAGTATAATAAAAAATAAAAAGAAAAGAAAAAAAGGAAAGAAAAGAAAAAGCCACCATGTCCCCAGTGATACTGTTGAGCTATTGAACCAAACAATCTCTGAAACACAACCCAAATTTCCAATAATGGGAACAAATAAATCTCTATTACTGTTTAAATAGTGTGAGTTGGATTTTCTGTTTTTAGCTGAAAGGTAATTTTATGAAGAATAAGACAAAAACCAATCCATGGACACAGGTTACAAGGTTAAGCTAAGTCATGAAGAACAAGGCAAACATATATATTGAACAGAACTAGGTTGCAAGATGAGCCAGGTCCTAGCAACAAAGCAATAAAGCCAATTTGATGTTAAACTGTCAAACAATGAATCCAGGATATTCGTATTTTGTATGCGCCTTAATCAAAATCAGCAGACAGCTGGGTTATAGCTGTACCTGTAGGTGGAGTTCAGGTGGCCCCGAGCATAGTGGAGGCTAGACTATACAAGCAGGAAGCCAACTTCCCATTACACCAGGAAAATAAATTAGGGACTGGCTGGACTGCAGCAGATAGAAGTCTGTTCCAAGTAGCTGACATAAAATGTTCTTTTAATGCTGTTCCGCACTAACGTAAAACCAAACCTACCTGTCCATGCCAGTCCAAACCTCTTTACATCTTCACCTTACTTACTACCCATATATTATTTCCTGTTCAATACTTGTGAATATTTCATACTTTCTTTGGTAATCCACCCATATTTTCCAATACATTTTATTTTTTATTACTCTATTTCCTTACTACAGAACGATATTTTAAACATTGAATCTCTTCTGTTATACACTGGAATGCACATCCCCACTTCCTGTTATCTTGGCCTCTATTAATATTACTTATGAGAAAACATGTCATTGCAATAAATCCTTTTCATTGGTAAAAATTTAATGGTAATGTTATAGCAAGAGCTTTGATTCATAATGAATACATTTTCATTATTTCAAGAAATTTCTAAAGATAATTTTTTTGCATATTTGGGGAGAATTAGTTAACAGTAATGAATCAACAAACAACATAATCTATTTGACATAAATAGACCATACACTAATTTCTATTCTAAAATCTAATAGAAATGGCTTACTATCTTTATTTCTACTCTTAAGTCTATTGTTTTACCTGCAAATTATAATGAATTTTAAGTTTCTTAAAAAATAAAGAGTCTGTGCTATCTGTGATTCTGGTAGCTCAGTATATATTTACAATTGCAGCTGCAGTGATCAAGAGGGTAGCATTCAAAAGTGCTCCGAAGAAGGGACTGGAAAGTATTCAAATTCAAACTTTTTCACAGTTAATCATGAATTATATTTGACTTCAAAAGAGGAGATGACAAAAATTACTTTCAAATCAGGAAAATATTTGAAGTTTAATAAGATAAAATTTAACAGACAGTCATCTGAATTTGTTGGATATGAGGGTAGAAATAGAAATAAAGTTCATACAACCACCCAGACCACTTCTAACTGAGTCAAAAAATATATTCTGAGTATTTGCCAGTGAATAGTACTGTTTTTGGACCTCTAGTAAACTAGTAGACATTAGCTGTGATCTCTCCCTTGAGACTTCTTAAACTCAATGATTTTATTAAGGATTTGGTTCTCTTGTTGAAGAGAAAACCCTTTATAATTGAGTGAAAAATTACATTAAACATAAAAAAATGTATTGTTTTAGACAAAGTGAAGATTCTCTGGTAAGGTGAAGGCTTCATTTTTCTTATAAAAATAAACTGGAAACCATCATTCTCAGTAAACTATCGCAAGGACAAAAACCAAACACCGCATGTTCTCACTCATAGGTGGGAATTGAACAATGAGAACTCATGGACACAGGAAGGGGAACATCACACTCCGGGGACTGTTGTGGGGTGGGAGGAGTGGGGAGGGACAGCATTAGGAGATATACCTAATGCTAAATGACGAGTTAATGGGTGCAGGAAATCAACATGGCACATGGATACATATGTAACAAACCGGCACATTGTGTACATGTACCCTAAAACCTAAAGTATAAAAAAAAAAAAAAAATTTATTTTTCTTCACCTGCAGACTGGACACTGTGAGCCCAGCAGGTTACCACAAATCAGATAGTCATTCTATCTGATACTCATGCAAAGAGATTAATTATAATCAGAAGAAAGCTGTAACACATTGAAATAATTACATGATAGTAAGTAGACTGTTCCAAATCCTACTACTGAATAAGTAATTGCCTAAGGAAGCCTTCATATTACTTTTGTAAATAATGGCAAAAAATATTGTATTCATATAAATTTTCTTTGGGTTGAAGGTCTAAAATCCTGGATGGATGTCTAAATAAATTTTCAATGAAAAACCAACATATTGTAGTGTACTCTAATAGATTTGAGCTAATCTGAATGTGACCTTTGTTAAAGCTATTAAAATAGAGGGATTGCAGTGAAGGAAATGTTAAAACTTAGTATTAAGTAATAAAGAACTACCTACTATTCTGCTCAACCAAACACAGGGAAGTAATATTTCCAGCTGAAGGTTTGAGAAACAGAAAAGTTTAGAATGCTTTTCATATATTAGCCTGATAAGTAAAATTTTGACAGAGGAAAAGAACTGATGCTTAAGTTAAATAAAACCTTCATCTACATTGATTCATGACCTTGTCCTCAACTAATACAAAGTACAGAAGGCATTATAAATCATATTGTACAGGATGAAATTGATTTCACTATCACAGCTTTCTGATTTTTCCATACACAGAAGGAAGAGTTAGGGATTTAAAAATAAACTACAAAAATTAAAGTATCTCTACAATTTTGGACTATTAGTATATCACACTGCTAAAGTCACAGTTCCTCAATGAGGAGGCATATTTTACATTTTGCAAAAGCCTTCTGTTATATTCATTATTTTCTTAAGACAATGCTGTGAACACTATATGGTCTAAGGAGTAGAAAAGTGTGACTTTAAGAATAGTTGTACAAAATTGGAGGCATTTACTTTTCTGAAGGAAAGGGCCATTGAACATTTAGTTAATTTGAAATTGTTATAGCTCTTTTACCACTCTGATGCAAACATTTGTTTTCTCATACCTTGAGATGAAGAAATAGCAAACTTCAATATTTTTCTTAGAAGCAAATAGTAATCATCCCATATCTGTTTTTATTGTATGTCATCCTTTGAAGGAAACATACCCAAAGCTGGTCTGGCACCCACATTGAGGCCATGTTGTTCTGTTGAATGCAAACAATATATAAACGATCCCAGAGATCACCAGCATCAGATAAGGCCACTCTGACCCTGGTAAAGTGAGACAAAAACAAAACCAGATCCTAATCGTGTTTGAACACAGATACAAACCGGGTCACTGTAAACACAGTAAAATTACCAAAACCTTCCTCTCCCAGCTAAGACGAATGACTGCCTTTTTAAAATTTAAAACAATTATAGCGTTATCCTCACTCTTTTGGCTTCAGAGATAAAATTTGTTAAGATATTCATTCATGGAATGACTACTTCGTGACAGCACCCATGAGGAGATAAACCCTCTTCCTTGAACTCTTTCTTCCTAGAACTCTCCCAGATCATCTACCACAAGCCCCAATCTTACAATAAATTATGTTAAGATCATTCTTACTGGATGTCTTTGTCTATTTGTGACACTTTAACAAAATACTTGAGACTGAGTCTCGTTTAAATAATATAAGTTTCTCGTAGTTCTGGAGGTTAGAAAGTCCAAGATCAAGGAGCCAGTAGATGTGGTGTCTTGTGAGGATTGCTTTGCTTCATAAATGGCACTTCTTGCTGCATCCTTACATGACAGGGATGGTAGAAGGTCAAAAGGGACCTCACTAGTTCCGTTGAGCCTTTTTATAAGGGCACTAATTCATTCATGAGGTGAAGCTCTCATGACTTAATCACTTTCCAAAAGGTCCTACCTCTTAATACTGTTATATTGGAGATTAAGTTTCAACATGAATTTTGAAAGCGACATAAACATGTAAACATAGCACTAAGATGCCCAACAATTCCTATGGTATACGGTCTCCCTTGCTGCAGCAAGCATCAGTACACCCAGGTTTTACTGCAGGTGTGTTCTTGGTGGTTGTTTGACTCATGGACATAAGCTTTATGCTATTAGTCTCAGTTTGACATAGATGCTATTAATATATTTGACATAAATAGACCATACTCTAATTTCTATTCTAAAATCTAATAGAAATAACTTTATTTCTACTCTTAAGTTGTATTGCATGTTTCACTTTACAGGTTGATAAAATCTTTGATTATATATAAATTAGTTATCTTTAAATGACTAACAGCCTTCTCTCTGAACATTAGAAAATAAAATCAATATTTTGAAAAGGTGGTTTAATTAACAAGTATGGCATAGTTGCAAGATAAGGAAAAATAATAAGTGACCCCACACTGTGTCATCTTAAAATATGCATATAGTAAAGTGCAAGAACTACTTTCAGATATTTTTCATATTCAGCTGGGGGCAGAGTCCTATGATCAACGAATGCAACTATTCACGTTGTGTTGCAAGTCTTCAATAAAGACTTGATTAATGTAAGGTAAGTTAAAAACACAGAAATCAAGTGGTGTTTTGATACCATTTGATGGTATTGTTACTGGTGGAAAGTATTCTATTTATGGGTGGTGAATCCGTACAGATCTGCAGCAACCTCAGTTTTTGCCTTCTCAGAAGAAAGAATTCGACCGAGGAGCGTAAGGCAGGAAAAGAGACCAATGCAAGATTTAGAGCAGGAGTAGAAGTTTATTTAAAAAGGCTTCAGAACAGGAAAGAAAGGAAAGTAGCTTGGAAGAGACCCAAGCAGGCACCTGAAGGTCAAGTGCGGTGTTTAACCTTGATCCTAGGACTTTATACGCTGGCCCCCTTCCTGAGAATTTTCACTTAGGATGGGCTGCTCGCATGCGCAGTGCCCTCCTTACCCTTGGGAGGTGAGCATGCGCAGTGCGTTTCAGAAGTTGTACACATGCCCATCTGAGGCTTTCTTCCCTTGTCCAGTGGTGTGTCCCCAGAAGGTCATACTCCGCCGTTTTTGTATCTTAATGCACATGCCTGGGAAGTTACTTCTCCCTGGTGTCTGGATTCATGTAACACTTTAGTGCAACAGGTGTGGACCATCAGGAAATTGCCTCTACCTGGCGGCCAATTTAACACTTTTAGAGAGGAAATGTGATAACTGCCCAAACCATCACCTGACATTCCTAGTGGGTGGGGGAGAGCCCTCTCCTACCCTGCTCATGCCTAACTATCTAACTACCTGTAACAGTATTAACTCCAAACAATATAGACTGCCTAATTCATGCTTTGCCAAATCACTCACGACATACCACCTGGTTTCCAAATGATTATACACAAAGAACACAAGCAAAAGGGAGATCAAATAATCTTTTGATTCATATCTGAACAGGTATTAGTGCAGATTGCTGGTAAAGGCTTGATACACAGAGTCTACACAGGTTCTAAGCTTAAAGCTTGCAAGGGATCCTGCTTTGCTCTTAAATGTTAATATTGGGGTGAGACAAGCATGTCCATATGTGTCTCAGGGGCAAAAAAAAAAAAAGAAATAAAAAGATGGATGGTATTGACAGAGAGAGAGAGAGAGAAAGTCTTGAGAATATTACTCAGCTCCAAGAGAGAGGGAGAGAAAATACATGAGAGGCTGTGTGAAACCCAGATATCTCCAAATGAGAGACAGACCCTGTGTCCATTTCCTGACACAGCTGCAGTGTGTCAGAGACAACTAAGACACAGTACCCTACTTCCTGGTAAAATATACCACGAATGCTCAAATGAATGCTTTATACTCTACTCCATCATATTAATACCTTCTTTTCCTTTAGAGGAGGAAGCAGTTTGGAGACCAGATTACCTATGTTCTCAAACCTCAGCTCTACCTCTTATGTTCAAATCCTAGCTGGGTGTGTTTGGACAAATTATTTAGGCTTTCTATGCTCTTTCCTCATGCATAAGCTTAGAATAATAAAATTACCCATTTCATGGGGCTTTTCTGAGGGTTTTGTGAGGATTGGTTTTTGGAATATGAGATCCTGAAGTGTATCAAGATAATTCTGTTCTTTCCATCTTACATCTAGTTGTCAATGCATACAACTGATTATTTTGTACCTTCCTGGGTGAAGAGAGGCAGACAATTTAGTCTATGCCAAAAAAAAATGCATCAGAACAGACATTAATTAGGCTATCTCCAAGGTTTCAGCATATACTAGATTAAAATATCACTCCCTAATTTATTATGAATTACAAAGTATGCCTATCCACACTTTTCAATCATGTTCATTAGGAGAGGTTTTTCAATTAGTACTACATGGTGGCTTAGCTCAACAATAATGTCAGTTAAGAAAAATGCCTCCAGTTTGTAACTCTCCTTCTTACTAAGGTTTTACAGAAAAATTAAATTTAAAATTAATTCCTTTTGCAGATTTTAATAAAAAGAAATTAAACTTTAAAAGTATTCCACTTCCAAATTTTCTCATTCTCTGCAAATGGATTTAACGAGGGGGCTTGGTAGAATTTTAGTATTTTTCTCAGTCAACCTAACTAGAATCAATAGCTAGCATTGTAACATTTTCAAGGTTGGACTGATTCAATCCCAAGTCTTAAGTAGTCTCATTTTTCGATATCTGAAATGGTTAACACAGACGAGGCTGGGCGCAGTGGCTCATGCCTGTAATCCCAGAACTTTGGTAGGCCAAGGCAGGAGTATCACTTGAGGTCAGGAGTTTGAGACCAGGCTGGCCAACGTGATGAAACTCCGTCTCTACTAAATATACAAAAATTAGCCAGGCATGGTGGCGTGCACCTGTAATCCCAGCTACTCGGGAGGCTGAGGCAAGAGAATCACTTGAACTACAAGACTATCACAAAACTAGTCCTCTACCAAAGAAATTCATAAGAAAAGTGCAAGTTCTTATAAAAAATGATTCCAAACAAGATGATGGTATCAGACAGGACTTCAACACTGAGTACCTTATAGCAAAATATGTACTGTACTGTCCTGTGTAGCAAAGCAGCTTATAATGCTTGTGGCTCTAGGGGCCCAAACGATGTCATCAAGCCTCTTTCTCTCCTTTTGCCTCTCTTGGGCTCTGCATTCTTCTGTGCAGACTTCATTCACAGACAAGCCTTTCAAAATAGTGGTCCCCAACAACTTGAAGTTTACATAGTTCTCCAGAGTGGCACTTCCAGCAGAAAGATACATGCTCTGCCTGAGTTCAAAATGAAATAAAATAAAATCCTAGGATTTAGTCTCATTGGACTGACGTATCCCAATATCATATACACATCAGAGATCAGATCAGACAGATAATGTTTTCTGGGAAAATGGAAGGACAGAGAAAGGATAAAAGGAAAACCTTGTTTTAACATTGTCCAGAGTATAATCTATGCATACCAGTTGTCCAGAGTTCATAATTTAAACAATTTTGTGGGGAAAATTCTGTTGAACAATTAATTTTACTGTCACATACTTTTCACTGTGCTCTGTAGAATTCAAGGGTTTTTTGTTTGTTTGTTTGCTATTTGTTTAGTCCTCTACTTTCGCTGTCAAACCTTCATAATCCCTGCCTCCAGTATCCCAGTAGGAATCCATACAGCTTCTCTTGTGTGTTTTTCTCACAAATCTCATGGTAGCTAGTGCTATTGTGCTGCTGCTGTCAGCATTTCTCAAACCCATATGTTAGAGGCTAAATTTGAAGCAATAAATTTTGTCTTATATTAGTCCTCAAGCGTAACCTATCCTTTTCTTTAAGATACTTTTTCTTACGACATTATAAAGTCCTGTTCTCTCCTTATTTCGGACTGTAGCCTGACTTGACTTTCAACAAAGAATCAAATGATTTTCTTAGACTCAACTAAGAAAATAGAGGAAAGGAAAAAGAGAAAAAGAAAAAGAAACCCACCTGTAAACACTGAAAATAAAATAAAAAGCTATAGACTCTGAGATTTCCAATTTTATGCCACATACCCGTTCTGGGAACTAACAATACAGATGCCAAAAGTCTTTTTACACTTAATCTCTGTTTGAGATTTCTCTGGGTCTGGTAGGTTTGTGTAAGAAAAAATATTAAATTAAAAAAAATTTTTTTTTTTAAGTTTTTTGTGGTGAGCATGACCAGTTGCTCAGTTGCTAGCAAGAACAATTCCTTCTCCTTGTCTCCAGGGCCGCTGAAGAAGAAAAAGAAAATATTTATCTCTGGTCATGATGTGATCCCTGTTTACTCACTTTAAGATTCCAAATAAGCCTGCTCTATAGCTGGATCATTTTTCCAAACAACAAATACCAGCTGTCATATTTCCCCAAATCTTTGATGTCCTTATACAGTAATTTACTTCCAAATGCTGACCCCCATGAAGCTCCATACTTGAGATTGAGAAAGTAGGAACTGAGATTGGCTTGGATGTTATTTTGATAGCATTAGAATGTCCAAATCGTGGTGTTTTGTGCAAGTAGCAAGTGATTCTGCATGATTGTAGCTTAGAGGGTGGCCAGCATTGGGATGCTAAGTCTAAAAAAGTATGCTGAAGCTGCACTTTTGTTACTTATGCCAGGCCGCATTTATTTCACTTATGCCACTTATGTTACCTGTGCCTGCATTTATGTTACCTCTAGATTTTACTCTGTAGGCAATGAGGATCTTTATGTAATGAAAGATGTGACATATTTTTATTAAATTCAGTATTAAAAACATGTATCTCAACTTTTATTAAACATTTATGTCCTTAATTGGACATTGCTTTCAGTTTAAAAGACTGTGTGAGCAATAGAAGTGCACGAGTTCAGAATTATCTTTTGGTATTTAATATGTAAGCTGACTGGGAATGGGAAATTATCATTAGAGCCACCTTGTTATCTTATGAAAGTATCTCAATACCTTATCAGTAATATTTTGACAAGTCTTGAGGATACTACTCAACTCCAAGAGTTAATCTCTAAGAAAGTACCACCAAATTCTGCTGATTTTCAAACAATTAAACAGTGTAATTTGAGCCACTGAACTTAAATTGGATCTATGTGCCAACAATATAGAACTAAAGTGTCTTTTTAAAATGATCCTGCATATATGGGCTTCATTTTTAGATCTTCTTGTAAATGCATCACCAAGAGTATCAGTATTGATGTTTCTTTGGTGGCAAGGAACAGGAATCCATTCAAATAAAGAGGAAATGTTTTGAAGGGATATGAGGGAAAAGCACAATTGAGCCTTGTTGAAGTCATGAATTGTGAAGCTATCAGGGCAACTACTTTTTCCATCACTCTAGAGTCAAATTATTTCTCACTCTGTTTTCTTGGTAAGTCTCCTACTTTTGCTACAAGAAGAACTGTCATTCCTGATAAAAATTTGCATGACTTGTGAATCTACATTCTTTGAAAGCCAAATTTCAAATTCTCACAGAAGTTCTGATTGGTCACTGATCATTCATTGCATTGTTATAGTTGGACTGTGGTCACATGCTACTTGTGAAGCTAATTGGACTCAGCTGTACATCAGGCATTGCTAGTGGTGAGAATTTCCTAGTGAAGGGAAGGAATGTATGGGATAGCCTCTTATTGTGCTTGATCATTTCTTTTTAAAAAGCATTTTAAAAATTGTTCTGTAGAGACAGAGTCTCACTTTGTTGCCCAGGCAGGTCTTGAACTCCTTGCCTCAGGGAATCCTCCCAACTTGGCTTCCCAAAGTGCTGGAATTACAAGTGTGAGCCACTGTGCCTGGCCTATAATTTTTTTTTAAACAAATGATAACCAAATGAATAGGCCACGATGACTATTGTACAATTGACCTAACCTAGTGCCAGAATTTATACTACAATTAAAGATTAATAAACACAACCTTGAATATTGGTCTCATCTTTTCAAAAATCAAGTACATTAGATAAAATCAAGAGGATGAGAGTCATTTATAATAATGTTATTAATTCTTAAAGCTCTAAATAATTTTTCCCTGAAATTATATAAATTTTTATTTTATTATTTAGAGTAATTATTTTACCAAACAATTGTAATTTGAAATTTAGAAAAATGTTATGAGATAAATTTATAAAGAAAAGAGGTAACAACTAAGAGCAAAACCAGACTTATCACCATGGTAACTAGATTTTTACACATGCATTAATAGTGTTTCCAGAGTAAAGAACAAACAGAAAGTAGTAGACAAGAAATATTTACATTTGAAATAAGATATGTAACTCTAATGTTTTATATGCTGCAATGCCACTAAAAGAACAATATTCACAAAAATGTTATTTTTCCTCTCTTTTCTGTCCTTTGATGCATGTCCAATTAAATAGTGAGATATGACAGTCTATGACTGGAATATGCTGTTATAACAAAGCAAAATGACAAGATTCTGCATGCTTGATCGCCTGTTATTTCTTATTTCCCTCAAATGCAAGAATGGAAAAAAACTTTAAATGAGAGACTCTTAACAGAATTAACTTGCTTTTTAAAATATCACTTCTTAGAATTAAGAATAAACACACTGAAAACTTACTATGTTTCAGATAACTTGACAAATGCTTTGCTTACAAGATCATAATTTGCTTTAATAACAGCTATGTGGATAAAAGTTCTATGATTTTGTTTCCCATTTTACAAATGAGGAAAGAGGATTACGGAAATTTAGTAGCAGAATGTTGGGGAGCCTGGAGAAGAACAGAAATGAAATGAAATGAAATGAAATGAAATGAAATGAAAAATCCTAACGGTGACCAGAAGGAAATTGTTCAAAAGGCAGCTGTTGCACGGAGAGAACAAGTTTTTGGCTAGGGTGACAGTTTATAAATAAATGGTCTTGTTAAGCCAGGTATTGGCATTAGCAGAGATTTACCACACTTAGTCTTCAGCAACAAGCTATAGGAAATGTTAATGCAAAGTTTTCAGCTCAAACTCCTGAGATATACTTCAAATGGAACCATTTTTGTAATGGTGTTTATTTGGTACACTAATTATTCACACTCAAAGACAATCCCACAGAATCTCCTACTTGTACCATCTTTGGAAAATCACTAATACTCTTTAGTTTTTGATCCATTTATCTGAAGATTGTTTCTATGAGAACTGCAAGTTCTAATGTTCTGTAATTTTATGGAGACTTTTTTGGTTTATGTCAGCTCTGTCTTTCTCCTCTCTCAGCTATTTAGTTTCCTTATAAAGAATTCTGTTCATACATCTGTTTATTAAATCAAGCATTGGCTTTGTACCAGTCTTGAAGGAATTCACTTTTATTCGTATTTAAATAATTGAGATGGTGAGTGTAACTCTTATGAAACTAAATCTCATAAAACTGTTTACATTTTCTCTGCTTCAAAAAGTAAATATGCCAATCTGAGCTTTTTTTTTTCCTTTAACAACTAGTACCATGGAAATCTAGAATAACTATATCATCTGTACAATATTCTTTCCCAAGAAAATGAAGGTCACTTTGAACAAACAAATGATAGTCTGTGCCAGGTGGGAGTCTTCTGATTCATTAAAACCGGAGTGAACTTGCAGCATGTTGAACTCAAAGAAATTGGCAAACAACTACAACTAAAGCGAAATCCATGGAATTTAGAATTAACACTTTTTAAAAATACTTCATCAAATAATAATTTAAGAAAATAGAAATACAGCTGACTCTTCCTGATCATAATGAAGGTATAGTGGATACTAAATAGCAGGCAGTTGGATTTGACTTTAGAAGAAATTTTTATGTGCATTCTGTTATCTCCATTTACCATAAAACCACTGTACTGTGAATTTGTCATGAAATGATTTTATGAGATAATCAGTAAAATACTTACCAGAAAAGCCTTGATATGTCTTAAAAGGCCAGACTGGAAGTACAAAATCTTCTTGGAAATGGTCTTCTCTTGTTCTCAAATGTAGTTGAAAACCAATTTAATCAAATAGGAAAACCTAATTAAATCAGAAGTGCTGTCTTGTCTTGCTGATATTTTGTACCCATGATCTCAATTAAGCAAAGATTTAGACAGTCAATCAAGAGTTACAAAAGATATTTCAAATATTTAATTTGAGATCATAGTATCTTTAAGATCAACATCATACAAACATGCTTAGGGGAAAAATACATTTCCTTTCTGCAGTTTTCAGATATAATCAGTGAACATTTATCAGGGTCCAAATAAATGAATTAAATTTTTGTTTTTAAAGTATTTAGAAAAAGCCATCACGTGTTACCTTACGCTGTTTGGTAGATGCATTTTCCTGAATCAAGAAAAGTATTTGGTTTATAGCAAATTACAAAATTTTCTAAAGCCCCTCTTATTTTCCAAAGAAAACTTATTAACATTCTACAGAACTAATTCTTAGGATCAAACCTTAAAAAATGCTGGGTAAGTTATAGCTACAAGGTTACTATTGATATTCTTCTATACGGCATGAAAAGTCCACTAATAATTTATGTCCATTTCCTTCTGTACTCTCCTAATGCCCTATGCTATTAATAGCAACACAGCCCTGGAATTATCCCTTTCTATACATTATAGGTAGAAAAAGCTCATTCTGGGGTCACTCTTTATTTCTCTGTTCTTAATGTGTACATTAGTTTGCTACAGCTACCATAACAAAATACCTCAGACTGGATGGCTCAAACAACAGAAATTTATTTTCTCACAGTTCTATAGAACAGAATCCCAATATTAAGGTATCAGCAAGTAATTTCTTCTAAGGGCTCTCTCCTGGACTTGCAGATGGCTGGCCATCTTGTCACCAGCCTTTTCTCTGCGTGTGCATTCCCATGATAGTTCTGTATGCTTCCAAATTTCCCCTTTTGATAAGGACAGCAATCAGATTGAATTAGGGTTCACTTATGTGACCTCAGTTACCCTTAATTACCTATTTAAAAGCCTTATCTCTAAATATAGTCACATTCTGAGGTACTAGGGTTAGGACATCAAAATATGAATCTGTGATGTGCACCCTCCTCCACCCCCACCTCCTGGTTGCTTTTAGATTTTCTCCCTATCACTAATTTTCAGAAATTTACATGATGGGTTTTGGTGTGGTTTTCTTTGTATTTATCCTGTTTGGACTTTATTGTGTTTCTTTGATCCATGAACTAACAATTTGTTTTAAATTCAGAAAATATTTTGTCATTTTTGTTTCATATATATTTTAGGTCCTTTCTTTAGGAAATCAGATTACACATATGCTATAGTGGCTTTTCATTTCTGTAAACTGTCTGAGTCCTTTAATCATTTTTCTAGTGAGTTTTTATTTAGCCTTTTTAGCACCAATTTTAAAAGTTGTCTATGTATTAACAATATTAGCCCTTTTATGATACTTTTTGCATGTATGTCCTCCCAGTTTATCATTTATCTTTTGAGTTTGTTTTTGTTGCTGAGTTGTTTTCTGGCATGTAGAGATTTTTTAAGGTAGTTGAACTTGTATTTCTTTTTTGTTTCTGATTTTGAACAATAGTTAGAAAGATGTTCCCATCTTGAGAATATAAAGGAATTTACATGTTTCCTTCTAGTGCTTCTATGATTTTCTTTTTTTGCACTTAGTTTTTGTATTTATTTTATTTACTTTTTAAAATTTATTTTATATTCAGAGGGCTCATGTACAGGTTTGTTACCTGGGTATATTGCATGATGCTGGGGTTAGGGATAAAATTGATACTGTCACCAAGGTACTAAGCATAGTACCCAATAGTTAGCTTTTCAAACCCTGCCCCACCTACTTCTTCACTCTAGTAATCTCTAGTGTCCATTACTGTCATCTTTATGTTCCTGAGTAGTAAATGTTTAGTCATCTGAATGTTTCACTTATAAGTGGTTTTCTGTTCACATGTTAATTTGTTCTAGATAATGGCCTCCAGCTGCATCTGTGCTGCTGCAAAGATATCATTTTAATTTTTTAATGGCTGCATAGTATTCCATGCTGTATATGTATCATATGCTCTTTTTCTTTTTCTTTTTTCTTTTTTTTTTTGAGACAGTCTCGCTCTGTCACCCAAGCTGGAGTGCAGTGGTGCCATCTCAGCTCACTGCAAGCTCCACCTCCCAGGTTCACGCCATTCTCCTGCCTCAGCCTCCGTAGTAGCTGGGACTACAGGCGCCCGCCACCATGCCCGGCTAATTTTTTGTATTTTTAGTAGAGATGGGGTTTCACCTTGTTAGCCAGGATGGTCTCGATCTCCTGATCTTGTGATCTGCCCGCCTCGGCCTCCCAAAGTGCTGGGATTACAGGTGTGAGCCACCGCTTCCGGCCTGTACCACGTGCTCTTTATCCAGTCCACCACTGCTGGGCGCCTATCTTGATTTTATTCTATGTCTTTGCTATTATAAATAGTGATGCAATGAACATGTTACTGTATGTGTCTTTTTGGTGGAATGATTTACCTTCATTTCAGTATACAGCCAACAGCAGGACTGCTGTGTTGAATGGTAGTTCTGTTTCAAGTTCTTTGAGAAATCTTCAAACTGTTTTCCACAGTGACTGAACTAAGGTACATTCCCACCAACAGTTATAAGCATTCCCTTTTCTCTGCAGCTTCACCAGCATATGTTGTTTTTTGACTTTTTGGTAGTAGCCATTCTGACAGGTGTGAGATGGCATCTCACAGTAGTTTTGCTTTGCATTTTTCTTGCGATTAGTGATGTGGAGCCTTTTTTCATATGCTTGTTGGCTGCTTGTATGATTTCTTTTGAGAAGTGTCTGTTCATTTTTTTGCCTACTTTTAAATGAAGTTATTTGTTTTTTGCATAATGAATTATTTAATTTTCTTATAGATTCTGAATATTAGACCTTTTCTGGCTATGTAGTTTGTAAATATTCTCTCCCATTCTGTAGGTTGACTGTATAAAAAATAAAATACTTGGACTACATTTAGCCAAGGAGGTAAAAGCTATCTACAAGGAGAGCTACAAAACACTGCTAAAATAAATCATAGGTGACATAAATAAAAGGAGAAATACTTCAAGCTCAGGGATCAGAATAATCAATATTGTTGAAATGGCCATACTGCCCAAAGCAATCTACAGATTCAATGCAATTCTTATTAAACTACCACTGTCATTTTTCACCGAACTAGAAAAAAGCTATTCTAAAATTCATATGGAACCAAAATAGACCCCAATTACCAAAGCAATCCTAAGGAAAAAGAGCAAAGCTGGAGATACCACATTACCAGACTTTAAACTATATTATAAGGCTACAGTAACCAAAACAGCATGATACTGCTACAAAAACCAACACATCAACCAGTGGAACAGAATAGAGAACCCAGAAATAAAGCCACACACCTACAACCATCTCATCTTCAACAAAGTCAACAAAAATAAGTGATGGGAGAAGGACTCTTTATTCAATAAATGGTGTTAGGACAGCTGGTTTGACATATACAGAAGAATAAAACTGGACCACTATCTATCATCATATATAAAAATTAAGATGTAGTAAATATTTAAATGTAAGACCTCAAACCATAAGAATCCTAGAAGAAAACCTAGGAAACACCATTCTTTCTGGATACCAGTCTTGGGAAAGAATTAATGACTAAGTCTTCAAAAGCAATTGCAATAAAAACAAAAAATTGACAAGAGGTACCTAATTAAACTAAAGAGCTTCTACACAGAAAAAGAAACAATAAACAGAGAAAACAGGTAACCTACAGAATAATTGATTTTTTATTTCGAGTTTATTATTTGGATTTTGTGAAGTATGCTTTAAATTTTATGTTTTTTTTTCACTGATTATCATTTGTCTCAACATCTTTTATTAAAATTCCATCATTTTGCCATGTTTAATATATACTAAATTTTTCTATGAACATCGTCTATTTCTGATTTTACTATTCCCTTTCATTAGCCTTCTGTTTATTAACTTACCAGTAACACACTGTTTAAGTATGGGAGCTTTGTAGTATTTTACATAACTGTTAAACTAGTCACCTGCAATTGGTCTTCTGTTTTATGATTTTATCTTTTTTACTTCATAAGAACTTTAGAATCAACTTTTCTACCTCCAGGGGAAAAAAAGTTATATTTTTATTGACATCATATTAAATTTATAAATTATCTAAAGGAGATAATTATGCATGATGCTTCTGTAATGTTGTATTACAACTGATGTCTTCTTATTTAGTGAGGCTTACTTTTCTGTATTTCATGAGTGTGTTAAAGTTTTCCTCAATATAGGCTTTGCATATTTGTTATATTTATTCATAAATATTTTACCTTTTATTTTGCAGCAATTACAAAAGTGTTTTTTTAACATCATCTGATTATTGTTCATGTACTTGTAGACCATTGATTTTGTGTTAACTTTTTTCCTGCTAATTAATTCATTTATTATTTCAGTTCACTATCAGTGTCATTGGAGGGTATTGAGAGGCATAACTTGATGGAGTTTTTTGGGAGCTGGAACACACAGGAAGCAAAGTAATATTGCTTGAAGACATTAGAATGAACATCAGTTCTCCTCCTTCTGAATCTAGTACTAGATGGCAATCTAGAATCATGAAAGATGAACTCAGATGGACATTATCTGTGAGAGGAGAGTGGTCTGAATTATAAGTTAGACAGTTAGCCTTCCCCTCCTTTTCGAGATTTTAGGTATTCTTTGCCTACAAGGAGAGGAACTTCTAGATGTATCCGTATTTTCTTGCCCTCGTTAAGCTTTGTGGAGATAGAAAACTTGAAACTTGAAAGTTCCCCTTGGGCCTCTGAAGGTTCATTAAAAATTACTGACATGAAGCAGATTAATAGGAGAAAAGTGTACAAATCTATTTAATGTGTATACATAGGAAAATCACTGAGTGATTTCCTATCCCACAGCATGGTTCAGGAGAAGAGAAATTCTGTTGAGTGGATTACTAGGAAGGATAAATAGATCAGGAAACAGAAATTAACTTGTACATTATCTTGTGAAAGGTTCTGTTCAGGTGTGGTTACACTTTTGGTATTACAGGGAGAGGAAGAAAAACATTTTTTTTCTTTTGCTGGGTCTGATCTTAGGTAGATAAAGGCTTTGGGAGAATCAGAGGGAAGCGGAAGGCCAGAGACAGCTTGAAGCTTCTTCAGTTCAGCATGTCAAAATGCCACATTTTGGGGTATCAACTTCTGTATTAGTCTGTTGTGCAGTGTTATAAAGGAATACCTGAGACTGAGTAATTTATAAAGAAAAAACGTATATTTGGCTCATGGTTCTGCAGGCTATACAAGCATTGCACTAGTGTCTGCTTGGTTTCTATTGAGGCCTGAAAAAGTTTTTACTCTTGGCCGAAGGCAAAGGCAGAGCAGGTGTGCTCGCAGGCATGTCACATGGTGAGGGAGGGAAAAAGAGAGTGGGGGAGGTGCCAGCCTCCTGCTCTTGAGTGAATAACAGAGCAATAACTCACTCATTATCCTGGGTAGGGCACAAAGCCATTCATGAGGGATCTGCCCCATGACCCAAAAACCTCTTACCAAGTCCCACCTCTAACATATTGGAAATCACATTTCAACATGAGATTTGAAGGGGACAAATATCCATACTATATTAGTTTCTGTGCCCCAATAAGATCCATGAGTCTTGCAGTAACTACTGAATTATTGTACTCATTTATATCTCCAACGGATGAGGAAAGTTGGAATAGAGTCTCCTCCGACAAGTGCAAATGTTCCTGAGAAGAGTAAAGGTAATACATGTAAAGCTGCTCTGATGAGCAATCAGTCAACAACAATCAGCCAGAGGAAGGGACTGCTTCTAGGATGATGCCTTACCACCACTACCTTTCAGTATAAGGTCCAGCCTAGAGTAGAGGGGGAAACAGATATGGAGAAAATGATCTAAGTCCAACACAATTATGCCGTTCCAGGTATCTCTCCACCCGGTGACCCCTGGGTCACTAACCAACAGCCAAGAGAAGATGATCCCTTGTGGAGGGTGGCTAACCTCACAGCATGTATAGGATTAGGTAAGCAGTCCAGCCCATCCGCCAGTGAGTGGTGTTGTCATTTTGTCTAGTGTAAAGAGTATTTGTTTCTGCTGTTTATTGTCCCCTTTTTCTGCAGGCAGTAAGGAATATAGAATATCCTTTCGGAACCATGCAACACGTTGTCTTACCAATATAGATTCAGTGACGGCTGTGCAGATTAACTCTTGCTGAAAAAGATAAAAGAAAACAGCAAAGGAAAAATTGTGAGATGGCTGCCAATGCCAAGACTCCCATAGTACTTCTGTCTTATTTTCTATTACCAGTTTTGAATGAATGCTTTTCTCTACCAAACAGTCAAAAACGGAAGGTAGAGAGGTAGGAAGTGAGAAGAAAGGAAAGAAAAATAAAGACCAAACCAAGGTCTGAACCTGGAATTGATACACTATTCACTCCTCTGTCATCCAGTTTCATTCCTTAAAAAGTTAATTATGAATTAAGTAAATGAATTAAGGAATGAATTAGGAGCTCAAAGCTGAGGTTATAGATATAAAAGATGCTATGTAATTAATAAGACATTGTCAAATAACAAATAATACACTAATAGAATATTCTCATCTTTATATTCTTTGTAATGGATTCATTCTTGTTTTTCCCAGAGCAATCCATTCTGCTAAATTTCTTTGAACCAATGTGTAACTCTCAAGATAATTATATTGAAATATGTCATTTATATTATAAAACTGTAACTCAAAATTACTAATGCTTATTTTCCAATACACACCATTTTCATAATGAATAACAACCCAAGAATTTCAGAAACATGGTTTTCCATGATTTGGAATTAGGAAGTTCCTGCAAATCTGTGTGTAGTTTTGATATATATTCATGTCTATTTACTAATGCAGCCTAAATCAGGTATTTCCTGATTACATTGTTTGCTATACTTAGCTTGGTTTTATGCTTGTTACATGAACATATTTTAGAATTAATACTTTATAAAACTCCAAAATATGGTTCTAACTAATGATTTGGTTATGTGGGATTTTGTACAAATTTCATTATATTTTCTGCAGAACTCCCACTAGAAAGCATCGTCTTTAGAGTGAAACAACATTCTAACACATCATGCTACAAAACAATTTTTTTCTAGTGATAAATAGCATGCTATCCCAAGAGAATGTTCAGCACAATGTTGTGAAGACAGCTTCCTCTAAGTCAGTCAGAACACAGAGCTAGCCATTCTGACTCCCACTGCAAGCCTTCAATTGAACTATAAATCTTCTTTACATTGTAAGTCCTCCTTATATTGTACACAATACCTGGGGCAATATCAGAAGCTTTAGGGTCCCTATTTGGATTCCATTTTCCAGCTTTATTTTTTCCTCTCTATTCATACATCACTGTACAGACTTCCACTGCCAATTCATGATCTAACTTTGCTTTGGAATTTTATGTTTTGGCTTCATTTCATTGAAACAAATGTAAGTGTAAATAGTTATGAAAAAGCATAATTTACATGCATTATTTTTGTAGTGCTCTTTAGACCAGTAAGGAAGTCACTGGAACTCTGGAAAAAATATTTATTTTTATAAAAGTGTAAAGTGATACCTGGCAGAAATTTGGCCCTGATTTTTTTATACCAACTTTATTGAGATATAATTTGTATATCATAAAATTTTCCTATCTGATATGGTTTGGCTGTGTTCCCACCCAAATCTCATCTTGAATTGTAGCTGCCTTAATTCCCACTTGCTGTGGGAGGGACCCAGTGGGAGATAATAGAATCATGGGGGTGGTTTCTTCCATACTGTTCTCATGGTAGTGAATAAGTCTCATGAGATCTGATGGTTTTATAAGGGGGAGCCCCTTTCACTTGGTTCCCATTCTCTTGTCTGCTGCTGTATAAGACTTGCCTTTCACCTTCCACCATGATTGTGAGACCTCCCAAGCCACAGGGAACTGTGAGTCCATTAAACCTCTTTTCCTTTATAAATTACATGGTCTTGGGTATGTCTTTATCAGCAGCATAAAAATGAACTAATACACTATCCTACGTGTACAATTCAATAATTTCTAAAGTACAATTTATAGAGTTGTGCAATAATATAGAAGTTTTTTTCTCATATAGCTCTATTTTCTCCTTCCTATGTTGTGCTATGGTTGTCATGTATACTATATGTTTATACATCATAAGGGCAATGATACAGTTTGATAATATTTATTTTTATATGGTTGTCTTTTAAATTTGTTAGGAAAGATATATATATACATGTAAATATATATACACATACATGTAAATATATATATACTTTTTCATATTACCTTTACCATAAACATTATTTTTTCAGGTATATGTGAGTTACTACTTAGTGTAATTTTGTTCAGCCTTAAGGACTTCCTTTAGTATTTATCATAAAGCAGGTGTGCTAGGAATGTTTTTATTTCACTTTCATTTATGAAGGATAGTTTTGCTGAATATAGAATTTATGATTGGCATTTCTTTCTTTTAGTAATTTAAAGATGCCATTCTCTTGGCCTCTGACTTCCACTGGGTCTGAAGTACTCTGAATTTTATTGTAGTTAGCCTGTATATTTTAAGTCGTATTTCTCTTGTGTGTGTGGTTTTTTTCTTTTTTAACATTTTCTGTTTTGGGCTTTCAACAGTTTGACCACAATACATTTGGGTACATATCTCTAAGTGTGTTCTACTTGGAGTTTTTGAGATTCTTAGATGTGTAGTTAAATGTTCTTAAGCAAGTTTGGGAAGTTTTTGGCTATGAGTCATATATATATATATATATTTGTTCCTTTATCACCTCTCCTTCTGGAACTTCTATTATATACATATGTATGGGTTCACTCAGTGATGTCCCCCAGGTCTTTAAGGCTGTGTTCAGTTTTCTTCACTCTTTACTCCTCCTTCGTTTCTTCAAATTAGACAATTTCTACTGATCTATTATGCACAGATTCTCTCTTCTACCAGTTTAAAGTAGCTTGGAGCCTATCTGATATGTTTTATTTCTGTTACTGTGCTTTTGAAGCTCAGAAAATTTTTTTGAAAAAATAATTTCTATCTTTTTTTATTCTTTATTTGATGAGCAATTTGTTCTTTGATGAGTAAGTAATCATAGTTATCTTTAATTCTTTAAACATTATTTCATTTAGTTTTTGAGCACACTCCTGACCACTGTTTTGACATTTTTGTTTGCTGAATACAACATCGTGGCCCTTTTCAATACAATATATATTGGCTGCTTTTTTTTTTTTCTGTGTACAGGTAACCCTTCTCCATTTCAAGTATTATAATTTTTTGTTGAAATTTTACATTTTAGATAATACAGCAAGTCTTTGTTGTTACAGAATTATAAGATGACCTTCAGAATTCCTAGTTTCTAGTGTACATGTCCTGAATAATCTCCTTGAGTTTGAGCAGAACCTATGAACTTGACGGATGTCACTATCACGATTAGTTTATATTATATAGTAAAGGTAAATGGACTTTTCCAAATGAAATAAAGGTTTCTACCCAATTGACTTAGAGTTAATCAAAAGTGAGATTATCTTAGGTGAGTGTGACCTATTGGGAAGCCCTTTAGAGACAGTCAGGAAATTAGAGACTAGTAGCAGCTCTCTCTCTCTTGTTCATCCTAAGGAAGGAAGCCACCATGAGTTCCATGGCTGTAAGAGAATAAATACATTCTGCTAACAGTCATATAAGTTCTGAAGACCTAAGCCTCAGATGAGAACTCAGCCCCAGCTGACCGCTTAACTCTTGCTTTGCGAGACCCTGAGCAAAGGAATCAGTTAAGCTATGCCCAGACTTCTGACTCATGGAAACTGAGATGCTAATTTATGTTGCTTTAAGTCACTAAGTTGTAGCAATTACAACAAAGAAAACGAATACTTTCTTCCCCCAAAGAATTGTCGCTGATTTTGTGTGTGTGTGTGTGTGTGTGTGTGTGTGTTGGGGGGGATTTTTATTTAGTATTTTGCGATATTAAATAGTCTTTTTTTTTTTTTTTTTTTTTTTGAGACTGAGTTTCACTCTGTCGCCCAGGCTGGTGTGCAGTGGCACAACCTTGGCTCCCTGCACCAACCGCCTCCCGAGTTCAAGCGATTCTCTTTCCTTCACCTCCTGAGTAGCTGGGATTACAGGCGTATGCCACCATACCTAGCTAATTTTTGTGTTTTTAGTAGAGACGGGGTTTCACCATGTTGGCCAGGCTGCTCTTGAACTCCTGACCTCAGGTGATCTGCCCCCCTTGACCACCCAAAGTGCTGGGATTACAGGCATGAGCCACCGCGCCCGGCCAATTCTATAGTCTTTCTTGCACACAATGTGCAGCTGCTAATGTTTCTGCTCTGATTTATTATTTTTTCATTACTAATTTAATTTTTAAGGCTGGATTTTTAGGGATTGCACCTTGGTCAACATATCTTAGTGGTCACTTAATGATTTGTTAGAGGTTATACATAAACAACTTGAACCCATAAGCCTTCTACGCTTAACCAGTGGATCTTTGTGTGGATTGGGGAACACATTCAAAGTAAAGGCAGTTTGCAAGTCCTCCCTCACTTTTATTTTCTGTCAGACCTCCTCATCACACCTCTCTAAACTAAATGTCAATGAGGATGTGGTGGACCTAGGATTCTCACATATTGCTGCTGAGAACATGAAATGATTCATTTATTTTGAAAATAGTTTGGCAACGTCTTAAAAAGTTAGACATACATTTATCATTTGATCCAGGCATTCTACTCCTAGATATTTAGATAAGAGAAAGAAAAGCATACATACCTACAAAGACTTACACATGAATGTTCAAGCAGCTTTATTTGTAATACTTTAAAATTGGAAACAACCCAAATGTCCATCAACAGGTGGAAGGACATACTACTACTTAGCATTTAAAAAAAGAGTGAACATGTCACAACATGGTAATAATTATGCTGGATGAAAGAAGATAAAAGAGAAAGCATACTCTATATTGTCATTTATATAAAGCTCTAGGAAATTCAAACTAATATATGGTGAGAGAAAACAGATTAGTGGTTACCTGGTTACTGGGAGACGTCTAAGTGGGGAGTGGCAGAAGGAAGAGATTACAAAGGGACATGAGGAGACTTTTTGGGGTGACAGACATGCTTAACATCTTGATTGCATTGACAGTTTCACACATGTAAACCAGGCTTAAAACTAAGATAAAGTGAGTGAGACTCACTTTTGAGACTCAGGCACAAAATTTAAGTGGGTAAAGGTGGGGGAGGAAAACATTCAGGAATCAAGATAAATAATATTTTAGTGCAATACTGTAAATCTAAATTATTTTTAGAAATGTAATGAACAAAATATTACAGATTTAAATAAAGACAAGATCTGATTCTATACCTGCAGAATGTATTTACTCAACTTACCCTACTCCAAACTCTGGTTCCAGTGAAACTCTATAAAAATAGGTAGATGGCCCACAGGTTATGGTATGTCAACTTGATTTTTTTAAAAAAATATTAAAAATGATAAAAAACATCATTTATCTTGATTATCTTTTTGGTGCCCCCCAAAGGGGCATAGTAATAAAATTATACCTGACTGAAAATGAGCTCTCTGCTTTGAGTGAAATGATGCACGGAAAAGCAGATTTCAAAGAGAACCAGTTACATTGAATAGTTAAAATGTCTATTTTGAGATCTACATTTAGATATCATAAACTAGCTGCAAATAACAAGATAGATACTTTAAAACATTTGTCGTTATATTTAAAAACATGATGCTAAATTTTTCCCATGAATTAAGGTATACCATTCTGCCCTTTCTCACTTTATTAAAGGTTACTTAAGCTGACTAAAATTTGCATGGTTAATCTGACATTTTATTTATCATTTTGGAAGTATTTAGTGACAGTAACTAATCTGTTTAAATGTCATATTGTAGGAAAACAACAAGTATTTAAGGATATGACTGCAAGATTTTAAAATCATTTAAGCTGTGGCCAGGCACGATGGTGGCTCATGTCTGTAATCCTAGCACTTTGGGAGGCCGAAGAAGGAGGATCACTTCAGGTCAGGAGTTTGAGACCAGCCTGGCCAACATGGTAAAACCCCATCTCTACCAAAAAAGAGTACAAAAATTAGCCAGATGTGGTGGCACACACTGTAGTCCCAGCTACTTGGAAGTCTGAGGTGAGAGGATCAGTTGAGCCCAGAAGGTTGAGGCTGCAGGTAGCTATGATATAGCACCACTGCACTCCAGCATAGGCAACAGAGTGAGATTCTGTCTCAAAAATAAATAAATAAATAAAATCACTTAAGCTGAAATAGTTGAAAGGAAGAATGGAAATGAAGATATTCATATTTTTAAAAATAGCAATAAAGTTCTGTGACCAACTGAATATAATAGGAAGAAGAAAAGTTTGATGGTTTTGAAGACACACTTGGGAACTAAACACATTGGGTTAGAACCTCAAAGCTCACAGCTTGATCTGTTTCTCTCTAGCTGTGTGACTTGGAGTAAGTGACAACCTCTCTGAGCCTCTTTTCTTTATCTAAAATATAAGGTTGTTAATAGGATTTATAAGTTTGTAATGTTGCTTCAATATCATTATGAACAGAAAGTGTTTAGCTTAGGGCCTGACACAAAGGAACTACTCAATGGAAAGTACTTGTTATTATTACTAAAATATTAGATAACAGAGAAAGCAAGCAAGAAAGGCAAACAAGCTTGCGATGAGGAAATCCGGTGATTTATTATACTCAGGAACAATGGCATTTGCAAGGGAGAATAATATGATGAAAACATAAACAATGACTTCAGGAGGAGCCATGATGCCCATGTCATAGCATAATGGTAACAAACACAGGCAGAGGACAGTACTCTTGAGCAAATTAACATTTGCTCCATGTGCCTCAGCCCAGGAAGGTTTTGAGAAGCACAAAAATATCTTGACATGTGAGTTTTAAGTAGGAAGTTCCTAGGTTATCTATGAAAAGTGTAAGATAGAGATGGTTCCAAATACAAACTTTCTTGCACACACCTAGTCCTTGCATCAGCAGCATGGTCATAGTGGCTTTGATGTCTGTGAGTTTTGTTTGTATAGACAATGCAAGAAGTCCAGTTTGGCATGTTTTGATCTCTGGTGTCTTACAAAATCCAAAATATCATCGACAGTATGTGTAATGCTGTATTTATCATGGTTTCTCATGAACTTAATTATAAAAATCTGTTGTTTTTCTGTTAGCTTTAAAATGAATGAAACCCTGGGATGGAGGAAGAATAAAGGAAACATTAATGGGTTGGGTGTCAGCATGCATTACAGTAACACAATGTCATGCTGGTCTTTTTAATTACAGTAGAAACTCAGCTTGTCATATTCACAGTGCTTAATTCGTGGCTATGGATATACACTTCACAGTGAGGATGAAATCAGGCCAATCAGCCAGTATTCGCAGGTCTGCAAGGCTTCCTGATTTTCATACAAAGACCTAAGTTTTGGTATATGAAAAATTTAGAACATCCAAAACTCCCAATGAAAGCATTCTGTGGATACATTCACAGTTGAAGTAAGGTGGATGGATTATTTCTGTTTATGGTTAAGAATATTTAAGGAAATGGCAATATTATATTGTTAACCTTTCCCAAAGAATTTTGCAATAGTTAACTAATGGCTTTTTCGTTTGACTAATCACCTCTAGGGCCAAAGCAATGGAAATACACTACTCAGATTAATACTTTTCTAATATAAGATACCACATAAAAATAAGAATGCAAGAACTGTAGTATATTACCCAAAAGTCCAAGATGATAAAGAATAAGAAGTGCAAATATTCTAAAGTCTGTTCTTCTGCTTATATGTCACTTCTGACACATACATGTTATTGTACAATATTTTTGTAAATGGCTTTTATGTTTAACAAAAATTCAAAAGTAAGTTTTACAAGTTAAATAATTATTATGAACATTATTATAAATCATCTCAAATATCTAATTTTCATGGTAAATACAGACATTTTATATTACCCTGGTAAATGTGTATAAAAAAAGGGTTTTGTTAAACCCTTTTGCTATTTTTTTATTCATTGGCTAAAGCAATATAAACTCAACATGTTTAAAGCAAGCCCTATTATTCACATAAGATCTCATAAAACAGAGTTCTATGTGATCAAAATAAGCAGCTTTTATTTATTTTTTACAAACTTATTTTTTGACAGAGTCTCCCTTTGTCACCCAGGCTGTAGTGGAGTGGCACAATCTCAGCTCATTGCAACCTCCCACTCCCAGGTTCAAGCAATTCTCATGCCTCAGCCTCCTTAGCTGGAACTACAGGTGCATGCCACCATGCCTGGCTAATTTCTTTGTATCTTTAGTAGAGACAGGGTTTCACCATGTTGGCCAGGCTGGTCTCAAATTCCTCCCAAAGTGCTGGGATTACAGGTGTGAGACACTGCTCCTGGCAGGATCATTAAAATGAGGGTTCAGTGACCAAGACAAATCACATGGCTTTTCTATTTCTATGGCTACTTCTCCTATTATTACGTACGTTTCCATAATAGAAACAATTAAGAAATACAAAATAAGTATTAAGGGCAACTAGAAATACAAGGTAGAGAGAGTGAAGATGATGCTGTCTTTATCTCAACACCTTAACAATGAAGCTGGTGGCAATAGGTTTTGGGATAAGAATGTGTGTGTTCATAAACCTAGATGAAATCATCTAATTCTCCTTTACGGACTGTGCATATGGGTCCTATCCTATCAGCCTCGACCTTATCTGTTGCTCTGCCAGTATCTTACCAATCTGTTTCCAAGAAATAAATCACGTCACCCTCAATATACTCAGAAAAATTATACTTTTAAGTGTATAATTTTTAAAATTATACTTTTAAGTGTACTTCTATTTGTAAAACAATGGTAACAATTTTAATTAAGATTATAAGATAAATATTTAAAAATAGAGATTACCTGGGAAGTAACATCAGCAAAATGATGGGATAGGAAACCCCATGTTTCTCTCTCCACCACAGAAAGTTCAACTAACAGCCATACACAGAAAAGAATGCTTTGGTGAGAACCCCAAAACTTGGAAATAGGCCTGAGACGCCCACATGGATCACAGAACTGAATAAAAACCACATTAGAAGAGTAAGAAAAATGGTTTCACTTCGACTTTGTTGCCCCTCCCACTCCCTCAAGTTGACACAACGCCTCACAAGGAAATTCTCCAGTGCTCATGGTTTAGACAGGGGTAAAAGAAAATTGAAAACAGACATCCAACTTCCCTAGCATTCCAAGGGACCTCTCAGGAATCCCACTTCAATCTCACCTTACAGGAAACACAGAGGGTAACAGCCTGGCTAAACTGCCTGTGGTCAGATAAAAACAAAGGAAGGAGGCACTGCTCACAGGGACTAGCATGCCCATCTTGGTGGTAGCTCCATGTTACTGCTAGCAGAGGTGTCAAATCAGAAATATGGTGACATAGCCCACGCACAAGGACAAGCTGATCATTTGCAGAAATATAGTGAAAAGTTCAATCTGGCTTGAATTTCTAGACTACTAGCTTCCATGCCTAGCCTCATACCATATCCCAAGTTCTGGCCCAGAGAAGGAGATTCCTGCCACAGAGTATTTCACTAAAGCACCAAATATAAACTTGTGCCATCCAGGGATTTAAATGCTGGCTTGGTTCATCATTGAAGTCCACCTCAAGGCGCCACGGCCTGAAACAGTACTTTTCAGTAAAGCACAGGGGCTAGACTTGGGCCACCTGGGCCTTCAAATAGCAGCTCAGCTCATTTTCAAATACCACTCAAAGGCTTTACCCAGGCAAAAAGGCAAACCTCAACCATGCCTTTCTACTGAGCATAGCAGTTGGTCTCAATTATACCAAGCAACAATTCTGCTTAACCTTAGGATCTAATCTGCCTCCCTGCTCAAATTTAAGAACTCAAATGGCAGTACCACTGTACTAAGAAATATGTCATGCATTCTGGCACTATTAGAGGCAATTTCAGTGTCTAACCAGTAGCTCAAATTGCAGAATGTAGTCAATGGTCCCATGAGACAGCAAAGCTCAGCTAGCAGCCACATCTGACCTCAGAGCAAAGGTGGTGGCTCAGCGAGCTAGAGAACCCAACAGCAAGCTCTGCCTACCTGGTGCCACTATCGGTTGGCCCATCTAGAATCAAATGCTAGAATTAATAGTGAAGGTATAGCCTTGCCAAAAATGTCTGTAAGGACTAAAAGAGGTGGATGTCTCCTCAAATGCACATATACTAATGTAAAAACATAAAGATTATAAAGAATCATGGAATCATGCTACCTTCAAAAGATGGTGGCCTCTAAAGAAATGAAGATCTATAAAATAAATTACAAAAACAGTTTTAAGATCTATAAAATAAATGACAATAACAGTTCTCTTAGGGAAGTTCAATGAATTTAAAAGATAGAAAAATATATGGAAAGGTAAATAAAACTTGGAAATCAGTCACAAATAAAATGAAGCAATTGAAAAATATTGAAACAGTAAAAAATAGAAATCCCAAAGATGAACACAATGACTGAATTAAAAAATGTAATAGCTTCAACAGAAGGTTTGATCAAGCAGAAGGAAAAGTCATTGAGCTCAAGACTGAAATTTGACAGAGACATTTGAAGTTATTCAGTCAGAGGAGCAAAAAGTAAAAAGAATGAGGATCTAGAACTAGAAATACTATTTGACCCAGCCATCTCATTACTGGGTATATACCCAAAGGACTATAAATCATACTGCTATAAAGACACATGCACACGTATGTTTATTGCATCACTATTCACAATAGCAAAGACTTGGAACCAACCCAAATGTCCAACAATGATAGACTGGATTAAGAAAATGTGGCACATATACACCATGGAATACTATGCAGCCATAAAAAATGATGAGTTCATGTCCTTTGTAGGGACATGGGTGAAACTGGAAAACATCATTCTCAGTAAACTATCGCAAGGACAAAAAACCAAACACCGCATGTTCTCACTCATAGGTGGGAACTGAACAATGAGAACTCATGGACACAGGAAGGGGAACATCACACTCCGGGGACTGTTGTGGGGTGGGGGGATGGGGGAGGGACAGCATTAGGATATATACCTAATGCTAAATGATGAGTTAACGGGTGCAGCAAACCAACATGGCACATGGATACATATGTAACAAACCTGCACATTGTGCACATGTACCCTAAAACCTAAAGTATAATAATAAAATAAAAGAAAATAAAAAATAAATAAATAAATACATAAAAGAAATTACAGGCCAATATTTCTTATAAATATAGATGCAAAAATCTTTAAAAAAAATCAGCGAAGTGAATTCAACAGTTCATTAAAAGGATAATTCACCAAGATCAATGAGAATTTATCCTAGTGATGCAAATATGGTGCAACATGTGCAATCTATAATTGCGATACACTACATTAACAGAATGAAGGATAATTTTTTTTTTGAGACAGAGTCTCACTCTTTCACCCAGGCTGGAGTGCAATGGCATGATCTCAGCTCACTGCAAACTCCACCTCCCAGGTTCATGCCATTCTCCTGCCTCAGCCTCTCGAGTAGCTGGGACTACAGGTGCCCATCACCATGCCTGGCTAATTTTTTGTATTTTTAGTAGAAACTGGGTTTCACTGTGTTAGCCAGGATGGCCTCGATCTCCTGACCTCATGATCCGCCCACCTTGGCTCCCCAAAGTGTTGGGATTACAGGCGTGAGCCACTGCGCCTGGCCGAATGATAAAAATCTTACAGTCATCTCATTAGAAGCAGAAAAACATTTGACATATTCAGCATTCTTTCATGATAAAAACTCTCAAGGAAATATATGCAGGAATATATTTAGTCACAGAAGTGAGAAATTTACATACTGACCTCCATAAAACATTGATGGAAGAAATGTAAGAAGACACAAATAAAGGGAAAGATATGTCATGTTTATGAACTGGAACAGTTAACATTGTTTCAATGTGCATACTAACCAAAGTATTCTACAGATTCAATGCAATCCCTATCAAAACTCCAATGTCAGATCGGTGCAGTGGCTCATGTCTGTAATAACAGTATTTTGTGAGGCCAAGGTGGTAGGATTTCTTGATCCCAGAAGACTGAGATCAGCTTGGGCAACATGGCAAAGCACGATTTCTACAAAAAGAAAAGAAGAAAAGAAAATTAGCTGGGCATGGAGGCACATGCCTGTAGTCCCAGCTGCTCCAGAGGCTTATGCAGGAGGTTCCCTTGAGCCCAGGACACTGAGGCTGCAGTGAGTCATGTTCACACCACTGTACTCCAGCCTGGAAAACAAAGGGAGACTCTTTCTCAAAAAAAAAAAAAAGAAAAAAACAAATCCAATGGTCATTTTTCACCAAAATAGGAATAAACAATTCAAAAATTCATATGGAACCATAAAATCAACAAATAAAGTAATCTTGATCAAAAAGAACAAAGCTGGAGACATCACATTACCTGGCTTCAAGCTATACTGCACAGCTATAGTAACTAAAATTGCATGGTACTGTCATCAAAATTGACACACTGATCAGTGGAACAGAAAAGAGAGCCCAGAAATAACCTATGCTTTTATGGTCAATAGATTCTCAACAAAAGTACCAATACCACACAATCAAAAGAACAGTATTTTCAATAAAGGTTGTTGAGAAAACTAGATATACACATGCAGAAAAAATGGAATTGGATGCTTCTTCTACATCATAACAAAAATTAACTCACAAGGGATGAACGTTTAAACATAAAACCTGAAACTGTAATAATACCAGCAGAAAACATAAGGGAAAACTACACAACATTGGTCTGTGCAATAATTTTTTTAAAAAATTTGACTCCAAAATGCTCAGGCAACAAAAGCAAAAATGGACAAATGGGATTACATCAAACTAAAAAGGCTCTATACAGTAAAGAAAATAATTAAGAGTGAAAAGACAACCTACAGATTGAGAGAACATACTTGTAAACCGTATATCTGATAAGGCATTAATATCCCAAATATATAAGAATTTTATATTGAGAGGTGACAACATGCTAGCAGCCCTCACTTGCTATCAGCACCACCTCGGCCTCAGCATTTGCTCTGGCCACGCTTGAGGAGCGCCTCAGCCTGCTGCTGCACTGTGGGAGCCCCTCTCTGTGCTGGTGGAGGCTGGAGCCAGCTCCTGCTGTTTGCAGGGAGGTGTGGAGGGAGAGGCGTGGTTGGGAACTGGGGCTGCATGCAGTGCCCAGGGGCCAGCGTGAGTTCCGGGTGGGCGTGGGCTCGGCAGGCCCCGCACTCAGAGCAGCCAGCTGGCACTGCCGGCCCTGGGCAGTGAGGGACTTAGCACCCGGGCCAGCAGCTGCGGAGGATGCGCCAGGTCACCCATCATTGCCCACTGGTGCCGAGCTTGAATTCTCGCCAGGCCTCAGCTGCCTCCCCATGGGGCAGGGCTCGGGACCTGCAGCCCACCATGCCCGAGCCTCCCCCTGCCATAGGCTCCTGTGAGGCCCAAACCTCTGCAGCGCCCAGTCCCATTGACCACCCAAGGGCTGAGGAGTGCAGGCACACAGTGCAGGACTGGCAGGCAGTTCCACCTGTGGCCCTGGCATGGGATCCATTAGGCGAAGCCAGCTGGGCTCCTGAGTTGGGTGAGGACTTGGAGAACTTTTATGTCTAGCTAAAGGTTTGTAAATACACCAATCAGCACCCTGTGTCTAGCTCAAGGTTTGTAAATGCACCAATCAGTGCTCTGTGTCTAGCTAATCTAGTGGGGACTTGGAGAACGTTTATGTCTAGCTAAAGGATTGTAAACACACCAATCAGCACCCTGTATCTAGCTCAAGGTTTGTACGTGCACCAATCAGCACCTTATGTCTAGCTCAAGGTTTGTAAATGCACCAATAAGTGCTCTGTGTCTAGCTAATCTAGTGGGGACTTAGAGAACTTTTGTGTCTAGCTCAGGGATTGTAAACGCACCAATCAGCACCCTGTCAAAACGGACCAATCAGCTCTCTGTAAAATGGACTAATCAGCAGGATGTGGGTGGGGCCAGATAAGGGAATAAAAGCAGGCTGCCCGAGCCAGCAGCAGCAACCTGCTCTGGTCCCCTTCCACACTGTGGGAGCTTTGTTCTTTCACTCTTCGCAGTAAATCTTGCTGCTGCTCACTGTTTGGGTCTGCACTGCCTTTGTGAGTTGTAACACTCACCGCGAAGGTCTGCAGCTTCACTCCTGAGGCCAGCGAGACCACAAACCCACTGGGAGTAATGAACAACTCCAGACGTGCCGCCTTAAGAGCTGTAACACTCACCGCAAAGGTCTGCAGCTTCACTCCTGAAGCCAGCGAGACCAGGAATCCACCCGAAGGAAGAAACTCCAAACACGTCCAAACATCAGAAGGAACAAACTCCGGACACACCATCTTTAAGAAGTGTAACACTCACCACGAGGGTCTGCGGCTTCATTCTTGAAGTCAGTGAGACCAAGAGCCCACCAATTTCGGACATAATATGTCAGTAGTGAAAAAAAAAATTAAAAATGAGCAAACGACCTGAATAGATACTTCTCAAAAGAAGACACATAAATTCTCAAAAGATATTTGAAAAAGATGCTCCATATCACTAATCATTAGAAAAGTACAACTTAAAACTACAATGGGATCACATAACACTTGTCAGAATGGCTAGTATCAAAAAGATAAACAATAGCAAGTGTTTGCAAGAATACGAAGGAAACGGAACTCTTGTACACTTTTGGTATAAATGCAAATTAGCACTGCTGTATTAGTCCATTATCATACTGCTATAAAGAACTACCAGAGACTGGGCAATTTATTAATATAAGAAAAGAGGTTTAATTGGCTCACAGTTCTGCATGGCTAGGGAGGCCTCAGGAAACTTACAATCGTGGTGAAAGGAGAAGCAGGCACTTCTTACATGGGAGCAAATGAGAGAGAGGAAGTGGAGGGGCAAGAGTCCCTTATAACAACTTCAGGTCTCATGATAACACACTCACTATCACAAGAACAGCATGGGGTAAACCACCCTAATGATCCAGTCGCCTCCCACCAGATCTCTCCCTCAACCCCTGGAAATTAAAACTTGAGCTGAGATTTTGGTGGAGACACAATGCCAAATCATATCAACAGCCGTTACAGAAAAGTGTATGGAGGCTGATATGGTTTGGCTCTGTGTCCCCACCCAAATCTCATCTTGAATTGTACTCCCATAATTCCCACGTGTTGTGGGAGGGACCCAGTAGGAGATAATTTAAATGATGGTGGTGGTTTCTACCATACTGTTCTCATGGTAGTGAATAAATCTCACGAGATCTGATGGTTTTATCAGGGCTTTCCATTTTTGCATCTGTCTCATTTTCTCTTGCCACCACCATGGAGGAAGTTCCTTTGGCCCCCCACCATGATTCTGAGGCCTCCCCAGCCATGTGGAACTGTAAGTCCAAATAAACCTTTTTCTTCCCAGTCTCAGGTATGTCTTTATCAGCAGCATGAAAATGGACTAATACAGAGGTCTTCAAAAAAGGAGAAATGCAATTACAATATGATCCAGCAATCCTATTTCTGGGTTTATATCTTAAGACTTGAAATCAGAATGTCAAAGAGATATCTGCACTCCCATGTTCATTGCAATATTATTCACAACAGTTAAAACAGGAAAACAATTCTTCATATCCATCAACAAATAAATGGACAAAGAAAACATGGTGCAGGTTGAGTATCTCTCATCTGAAATGCTTAGGACCACAAGTGCTTCCAAGTTGAATTTTTTTTTTCGGATTTTGGAATACTTGCATATACATAATGAGATACATTGGGAGGGGATACAAGTCTAAACATAAAATTCACTTATATTACATATAAACATTTTATACATACCTAAAAGTAATTTGCACAATATTTTAAATAATTATATACATAAAACAACATTTGTGTACATTAAATCATCAGAAAGCAAAAGCGTCCCTATCTCAGCCATCCATGGAAACAATCTGTGGTTATTCACATCACCATCATTGCTGACTGAATTTATATGCTACTGATAAGCAGTCGTTTTTCTGACACTTATTTGCACATAAGTACTTAACAGCAAAAAAGCTGACATATCATTAATACAGTGAAAAAATAATGTGTTCAGGTTAACTAAGCAACACAGTTGCATCACCAAAATACCTGTATTAGCTGTTAAATAACAGCAACTGCAAACAACAACGGGATTTTAGTCTCCACCTATAATACTGTATTTTTATTAACAGGATACTATACAATGTATTTTTTTAGGTGAGAAAAAACATCAGAAGCAGTTGAGGGAAAGGGAGGTGGATCATCTAGAGTTGAGGAGGCATTCAGCCGGAAGGCATTTAAAAATGTTTCCTCCAAAGTCATCTGCCTTATTAACAATGGTATTTGTTGTCAAAGTCTCTCTTTGATTTTATAAACTAATATGATTTCTTGTTCTGTTATGAATGCATACTGCCCTAGTCCTTCAATAAGCTCATTATATATTTGACCATGTAATTAACCTACAGGCACTTCTGCAGTGGTTATCATTGTTAAATGTCATCTTCATTATCACTATTACTGCAATCACTTTGACTCATGATCATTTTGGCTATTTTACCATCAGTCAATGAATGAACAAGTGGAGCCTAATTTTCTTTTCTTTTTATTTTTATTATACTTTAAGTTCTAGGGTACATGTGCACAACATGCAGGTTTGATACATAGGTATACATGTGCCATGTTGGTTTGCTGCACCCATCACCTCATCATTTACATTAGGTATTTCTCCTAATGCTATCCCTTTCCCAGGCCTCCACCCCCCGACAGGCCCCAGTGTGTGATTTTCCTTGCCCTGTGTCCAAGTGATCTCATTGTTCAATTCCCACCTATGAGTGAGAACATGTGGTGTTTGGTTTTCTGTCCTTGTGATAGTTTGCTCAGAATGATGGTTTCCAGCTTCATCCATGTCCATGCAAAGGACATGAACTCATCCTTTTTTATGGCTGCACAGTATTCCATGGTGCGTAAGTGCCACATTTTCTTAATGCAGTCTATCACTGATAGACATTTGGGTTGGTTCCAAGTCTTTGCTATTGTGAATAGTGCCTCAATATACATACATGTGCATGTGTCTTTATAGTAGCATGATTTATAATCCTTTGGCACATACCCAGTAATGGGATTGCTGGGTCAAATGGTATTTCTAGTTCCACATCCTTGAGGAATTGCCACACTGTCTGCCACAATGGTTGAACCAATTTACACTCCCACCAACATTGTAAAAGTGTTCCTATTTCTCTGCATCCTCTCCAGCATCTGTTGTTTCCTGACTTTTTAATGATTGCCATTCTAACTGGTGTGAGATGGTATCTCATTGTGGTTTTGATTTGCATTTCTCTGATGACCAGTGATTATGAGCATTTTTTCATGTGTCTTTTAGCTCCATAGATGTCTTCTTTTGAGAAGTGTCTACTCATATCACTTGCCCAGTTTTTGATGGGGTTGTTTTTCTCTTGTACATTTGTTTGATTTCCTTGTAGATTCTGGATATTAGTGCTTTGTCAGATGGGTAGATTGCAAAAATTTTCTCTCATTCTATGGGTTGCCTGTTCACTCTGATCGTGGTTTCTTTTGCTGTGCAGAAGCTCTTTAGTTTACTTAGATCCCATTTGTCAATTTTGGCTTTTGTTGCCTTGCTTTGGGTGTTTTAGTCATGAAGTCCCTGCCCATGCCTATGTCCTGAATGGTATTGCTTAGGTTTTCTTCTAGGGTTTTTAACATTTTAGGTCTAACATTTAAGTCTTTAATCCATCTTGAATTAATTTTTGTATAAGGTGTAAGGAAGGGATCCAGTTTCAGCTTTCTACATATGGCTAGCCAGTTTTCCAAGCACCATTTATTAAATAGGGAATCCTTTCCCCATTGCCTGTTTTTCTCAGGTTTGTCAAAGATCAGATGGTTGTAGATGTATAGCATTATTTCTGAGCCTCTGTTCTGTTCCGTTCATCTACATATCTGTTTTGGTACTAGTACCATGCTGTTTTGGCTACTGTAGCCTTGTAATATAGTTTGAAGTCAGGTAGCATGATGCTTCCAGCTTTGTTCTTTTCGCTTAGGACTGTCTTGGCAATGTGGGCTCTTTTTTGGTTCCATATGAACTTTAAAGTAGTTTTTTCCAATTCTGTGAAGAAAGTCATTAGCAGCTTGATGGGGATGGCATTGAATCTATAAATTACTTTGGTAGTATGGCCATTTTTATGATATTGATTCTTCCTATCCATGAGCATGGAATATTCTTCCATTTGTTTGCATCCTCTTTTATTTTATTGAGCAGTGGTTTGTAGTTCTCCTTGAAGAGGTCCTTCACATCCCTTGTAAGTTGGATTCCTAGGTATTTTATTCTCTTTGAAACAATTGTGAATGGGAGTCCACTCATGATTTGGCTCTCTGTTTGTCTGTTACTGGTGTGTAAGAATGCTTGTGATTTTTGTACATTGATTTTGTATCCTGAGACTTTGCTGAAATTGCCTATCAGCTTAAGGAGATTTTGGGCTGAGATGATGGGGCTTTCTAGAAATACAATCATGTCATCTGCAAACAGGGACAATTTGACTTCCTCTTTTCCTAAATGAATACCCTTTATTTCCTTCTCCTGCCTGATTGCCCTGGCCAGAACTTCCAACACTATGTTGAATAGGAGTGGTGAGACAGGGCATCCCTGTCTTATGCCAGTTTTCAAAGGGAATGCATCCAGTTTTTGCCCATTCAGTATGATATTGGCTGTGGGCCTGTCAGATAGCTCTTATTGTTTTGAGATATGTCCCATCAATACCTAATTTATTGAGAGTTTTTAGCATGAAGGGTTGTTGAATTTTGTCAAAGGCCTTTTCTGCATCTATTGAGATAATCATGTGGTTTTTGTCGTTGGCTCTGTTTATATGCTGGATTACATTTATTGATTTGCATATGTTGAACCAGCCTTGCATCCCAGGGATGAAGCCCACTTGATCATGGTGGATAAGCTTTTTGATGTGCTGCTGGATTTGGTTTGCCAGTATTTTATTGAGGATTTTTGCATCGATGTTCCTCAAGGATATTGGTCTGAAATTCTCTTTTTTTTGTGTGTCTCTGCCAGGCTTTGGTATCAGGATGATGCTGGCCTCATAAAATGAATTAGGGAGGATTCCCTCTTTTTCTATTGATTGTAATAGTTTCAGAAGGAATGGTACCAGCTCCTCCTTGTACCTCTGGTAGAATTCAGCTGTGAATCCATCAGGTCCTCGACTTTTTTTGGTTGGCAAGCTATTAATTATTGCCTCAATTTCAGAGCCTGTTATTGGTCTATTCAGAGATTCAACTTCTTCCTGATTTAGTCTTGGGAGGGTGTATTTGTCGAGGAATTTATCCATTTCTTCTAGATTTTCTAGTTCATTTGCATGGAGGTGTTTATAGTATTCTCTGATGGTAGTTTGTATTTCTGTGAGATTGGTGGTGATATCCCCTTTATCATTTTTTATTGCGTGTATTTGATTCTTCTCTCTTTTCTTCTTTATTAGTTTTGCTAGCAGTCTATCAATTTTGTTGATCTTTTCAAAAAACCAGCTCCTGGATTCATTAATTTTTTGAAGGGTTTTTTGTGTCTCTATTTCCTTCAGTTCTGCTCGGATTTTAGTTATTTCTATCCTTCTGCTAGCTTTTGAATGTGTTTGCTCTTGCTTTTCTAGTTCTTTTAATTGTGATGTTAGGGTGTCAATTTTGGATCTTTCCTGCTTTCTCTTGTGGGCATTTAGTGCTATAAATTTCCCTCTACACACTGCCTTGAATGTGTCCCAGAGATTCTGGTATGTTGTGTCTTTGTTCTTTATTTCTGCCTTCATTTCATTATGTACCCAATAGTCATTCAGGAGCAGGTTGTTCAGTTTCCATGTAGTTGAGCGGTTTTGAGTGAGTTTCTTAATCCTGAGTTGTAGTTTGATCGCACTGTGGTCTGAGAGACAGTTTGTTATAATTTCTGTTTTTTTACATTTGCTGAGGAGTGCTTTACTTCCAACTATGTGGTCAATTTTAGAGTAAGTGTGATAAGACACTGAGAAGAATATATATTCTGTTGATTTGGGGTGGAGAGTTCTGTAGATGTCTATTAGTTCTGCTTGTTACAAAGCTGAGTTCAGGTCCTGGATATCCTTGTTAACATTCTGTCTCGTTGATCTGTCTAATATTGACAGTGGGGTGTTAAAGTCTCCCATTAATATTGTGTGAGAGTCTAAGTCTTTAAGGACTTGCTTTATGAAAATGGGTGCTCCTGTACTGGGTGCATATATATTTAGGATAGTTATCTCTTCTTGTTGAATGGATCCCTTTACCATTATGTAAATGTCCTTCTTTGTCTCTTTTGATCTTTGTTGGTTTAAAGTCTGTTTTATCAGATACTAGGATTGCAACCCCAGCTTTTTTTTTTTTTTTTTTTTTTGCTTTCCATTTCCTTGGTAGATCTTACTCCCTCCCTTTATTTTGAGCCTATGTGTGTCTTTGCACGTGAGATGGGTCTCCTGAATATAGCACACTGATGAGTCTTGACTCTTTATCCAATTTGCCAGTTTGTGTCTTTTAACTAGGGCATTTAGCCCATTTACATTTAGGGTCAATATTCTTATGTGTGAATTTTATCCTGTCATTATGACGTTTGCTAGTTATTTTGCCTGTTAATTGATGCAGTTTCTTCATAGCATCAATGGTCTTTAAAATTTGGCATTTTTTTGCAGTGGCTGGTACCAGTTGTTTCTTTCCATGTTTAGTGCTTCCTTCAGGAGCTCTTATAAGGCAGGCCTGGTGGTGACAAAATCTCTCAGCATTTGCTTGTCTGTAAAGTATATTATTTCTCCTTCACTTATGAAGCTTAGTTTGGCTGGATATGAAATTCTGGGTTGAAAATTCTTTTCTTTAAGAATGTTGAATATTGGCCCCCACTCTCTTCTGGCTTGTAGGGTTTCTGCCAAAAGATCTGCTGTTAGTCTGTTGGGCTTCCCTTTGTGGGTAACTCAACCTTTCTCTCTGGCTGCCCTTAACACTTTTTCCTTCATTTCAACCTTGGTGAATCTGACAATTATGTGTCTTGGGGTTGCTCTTCTCAAGGTGTATCTTTGTGGTGTTCTCTGTATTTCCTCAGTTTGAAGGTTGGCCTGCCTTGCTAAGTTGGGGAAGTTCTCCTCGATAATACCCTGAAGAGTGTTTTCCAACTTGGTTCCATTCTCCCCATCACTTTTAGGTACCAATCAAATGTAGATTTGGTCTTTTCACATAGTCTCATATTTCTTGGAGGCTTTGTTCATTTTTTTTTAGTCTTTTTTCTCTAACCTTGTCTTCTCACTTTATTTCATTAATTTGATCTTCAATCACTGATACCCTTTCTTCCACTTGAATGAATTCACTATTGAAGCTTATGCATGCGTCACGAAGTTCTCGCGCCATGGTTTTCAGCTCCATCAGATCATTTAAGGTCTTCTCTACACTGTTTATTCTAGTTAGCCATTTGTCTAATTTTTTTTTCAAGGTTTTTAGCTTCCTTGAGATGGGTTCAAACATCCTCCTTTAGCTCAGAGAAGTTTGTTATTACCGACTTTCTGAAGCCTACTTCTGTCAACTCATCAAAGTCATTCTCCAACCAGCTTTGTTTCATTGCTGGTGAGGAGCTGCGATCCTTTGGAAGAGAAGAGGCATTCTGATTTTTAGAATTTTCAGCTTTTCTGCTCTGTTTTCTCCCCATCTTTGTGGTTTTATCTACCTTTGGTCTTTGATGTTGGTGACCTACAGATGGGGTTTTAGTGTAGATGACCTTTTTGTTGATGTTGATGCTATTCTTTTCTGCTTGTTAGTTTTCCTTCTAACAGGTCCCTTAGCTGCAAGTCTGTTGGAGTTTGCTGGAGTTCTACTCCAGACCCTGTTTGCCGGGGTATCACCACCAGATGCTGCAGAACAGCAAATATTACGGAACAGCAAATATTGCTGCCTGATCCTTCCTCTGGAACTTCGTCCCAGAGAGGCAGACACCTATATGAAGTGTCTCCTTAAGGTACATGGGGTTCAGGGGCCCACTTCAGGAGGCAGTCTGTCCATTCTCAGAACTCAAACGCCATGTTGGGAGAACCACTGCTCTCTTCAGAGCTGTCAGACAGGGACATTTAAGTCTGCAGAAGTTGTCTGCTGCCTTTTGTTCAGCTATGCCCTGCCCACAGAGGTGGGGTCTAGAGGCAGTAGGCCTTGTTGAGCTGCAGTGGGCTCTGCCCAGTTCAAGCTTCCTGACTGCTTTATCTATTCAAGCCTTGGCAATGGCAGACACCCCTCCCCCCACCAGGCTGCGGCCTCACAGAATGATCTCAAACTGCTGCACTAGCAGTGAGCAAGGCTTCATGGGCATGGGACCTAGTGAGCCAGGCATGGGAGAGAATCACCTTGTCTGCTGGATGTTAAGACTTTGGGAAAATCTCAGTATTTGGATGGGGAATGTCCTGTTTTTCCAGGTAGTCTGTCACCACTTCCCTTAGCTAGGAAAGGGAAATTCCCCTACCCCTTGGGCTTCCCAGGTGAGGTGACACCCCGGCCTGCTTTAGCTTGCCTTCCTTGGGCTGCACCCACTGTCCAACCAGTCCCAATAAAATGAACCAGGCACCTCAGTTGGAAATGCAGAAATCACCCGTCTTCTGCATCAAACACACTGTGAGCTGCAGACCAGAGCTGTTCCTATTTGGCCATCTTGGAATGCCCCCCGAGCCTAATTTTCAATGTTACAAACTTCAATATCACTTCTTCTGGCTTACTGAAGGACTCTGAATGTATATTTTTTTGCATAGATAAGAAGGTCAGACATCATTTATTTCTCACTTAACATATGGAATCCTTCAAAGTCACCACCTTGTTCATCATCATCACTGAACACAATCACAGGCCAGAGGTTGTTCCAGGCATGCCCAGCTGTGTCACTGTGTTCAAAGTGTTGGCAACAATATGTATGGTATCCTTTCATATTTACTATTTATTGATCTAAGGGCACCCTCTTCTATGGCTGAATAATTGAAGTCAAATTTGGGGAAAGTATGTGCCATAAACATTACTTTTTATGAGTATTTCAGCTGGAGGATGAACAGAACAGTTGTTGAAGAACAACAAAATCTTGTAGTCATCTTTCAGTCCTGTTTTCTTGCAATAAGCATGAGCTGCTGATACAAAATATATGTGAAAACAATAATGAAAGATGTCCCTGGTGATTCATGCCTTTTTGTTAGCATCAAAATTGACTGGTCAGACATTTGCTCCTTGGAAACAACAAGCATGCATGCTTGTGCCTATCACAAGTTTACTTATGCATGCCTGCTGCATTAGCACAGCCTTGCACAGTTATTCTGTTTTTGGCATCCTTAATTCTTGTAAGAGCTGTCTCATCAGCAGTAATCACTGTCTTTTCGGGCAATAACACGAAAACGGTGATGTTTCATTAGCAATATAGACTTGTCTTGGCATCAGATTTTCACCAGCAATAATCTTGACAAAATTGTCAATGGATATTCCCACTGCTTTGTGTTCAGCAGCTGCTTTATCATCACAAATCTCTAAACAAGTAAGGCTGTGTTTTTTTTTTAATTCTGCAGCTAGACTCTTGAGTATTCACAGCTCCCTTTAACTTTCAGTTTATCGTGATAGATCTCTGCTTGTTTGTTTCATGATCAGCATACTATTAAGTGGGATGTGTTCATTACAGTGATGACAGATCTAATTTTTCAATACATGATCCAGATCTTAATCATAAAATAAGACCTTCCTTTTTAGCTTTATACAGTGCCTTTCTATTTTTTTTATTAACTTCTGTTCATCTTTTTCATCATAGAACTTTAACAGTTTATCCTTATGTTTTTTCAGGTATATATGATGACCATAGTCTTCTGTAAGATGTTTCACACTTAAAGCAACTATCAAGTTTCAACAGCAGCTTGACTTTTTGTGTTTTATCTTTTTCTTACCACTGTTACCCACAGGGGTTTCTGCAGGCCTTTTAAACATTTTCAACAATATCTTTACACCACAGAGCAGAGAATAAACAGCAACAAAAAATCACAATGAGTAATGCACATAGATCTTGGCCCTATGTCAGGCATCATGGTGACATGAACCTGTTGTTGGCATGTTGAGGCTACACACATGCCATTTTAGTACCCTTTGTGGGTGTACTTGCATGGTGGAATCTGTGCATAGGTGGAAAAGATATTTCACACCTGAAGGGGGCAGGGAAAATCTTTTCTCTTGAGGATGCTGAATAAACTGTGTTTTGTGTGCCTGCAATTTGACTGTGATTTGTCACATGAGGTCAGGTGTGGAATTTTTCACTTGTGGCATTACATCACTGGCCAAAAGTTTTGAATTTTGCAGCATTTCAGTTTTCACATTTTCAGAGTATGGATTATCATCCCGTATATATGCACAATGGAGTACTATGCAGTCTTACAAAAAGAAAGAACACTCTGTCATTAAGAACAACATGGATGAACCTGGAGGACATTATGCTTAAGAAATAAGCCAGGCACAGAAAGACAAAGACTACATGTTGTCACTTATATTTGGAATCCAAAACAATTGAGCTCTTAGGAGCAGGGAGTAGAATAGTGGTTACCAAAAGTTTGGGGTATGTGGGAATATGGAGATGTTGATCAAAGGGTACTAAGTTGCAGTTGGTCAGGAGGAATAAATAAGTATTTAAGGTTAAAAAATGTGAAATTAATTAATGTTGCATATCAAATAATATTCCTTCTATATGCCTTGGATTGGAAGTCTTTGGTGTCTTTGTTTTCATCCACTTTTGCAAATGAAATTCATTCAGCTACTCTGTAAAGCATGAAGCTATTATTGACTTCTGTGAATTGAAGCTCAGTGAAATTAATAGCTGAAAGATTTTCCCAGAACAACTTTCATATCTTGCCTGAATTTTGTATGTCTTTCTGCCTGACTTGTATTTTCATCTTATCTTCATTGTTCAGAAACTGATTCTTCAGAAATTACCCACAAAACCACTTTTACTAAAATTACTTTCATCTTCCTCAAGCAATTTTGAAGTACTTTAGTCACAGTCTCTAAAAAAGTCATTTTTTATAAGTAAAAAAAAAATAGAGACAGCTTAAATACATAATTATTGAATCTGAATTGATTGGGTTGTGGGAAAAGAAGCTTTTTAGATTAAGTCATTTAAGCTACTTCTGAGGAAGGTATACATGAGACAGATTTATTATCTATAAAAAAAATTATTATAACTTGAACTCATGAGAAATATGGAAATCAAGTATGTGCAGTACTTTGAATCCCTATGTGTTTATCCAACAGATACCTAGTATATTCACAATAATTATTAGCTGCATATGAGATAAAATGATAAATTAGACATGGCCTCTGTTTAATAAAATGTAGAAAGTTTTGAAGAAAATATAATGTTTTTAAAAATTTCTAAATAATTTGTCCTCATGAACAATATGCTATCTATTCATTGATACAGCTAGCTATAAGAAGACAGGAAGAAAAGATTGGATACTTAAACTTGAAGGGTTTTATATGTAAGGCAGTAAATTAATACTAATCATGTGCTAATTAAAAATAATAAGGCATGACAAAATTTGCCATTTCTACTAAAAATAGTTTAAATATAAAGAAGAGAGAAAAAGAGCAAACATTTACTGAATGTTAATTATTATGTTATCTCATTTAATTATTTTGTATATTACAAAACTAAGTTTTAAAAAGTCAAATAATTGTTCACAGTGACAATACTAGTAATCAATGGAGCAGGAATTAAAATTAATTAAAATTAATATACTGGAATGATAAAATTGAACCAGAATATAATTTTCAAATATCCAACCTTGTCAAACTGGGCTATTTGTATATTAATTTTCTGTATCCTCTTTATGAGGCCTTTGTATACTGTGACAGCCAATAATGTAGTACATTATGGGTGAACAGAAGGATGAAGAACCTTTAGATAACTTTGGGAACTTTCCCAGCACTGGCAAGGCATGATAAACACCTGCATCGAAATGCCATTACAGGATTTCACTATAGAGTTGGTCACTTAAGGGGCAGTACAAGTATGGAAAAGAAACAGGTATTTTTAACATCTAGGGATATCAATGTTCAGCTAGATTATTAACTTTGATTTATAATTTTCCTAGAGTATGTTTTAAAAAAGAAAATAAAGACTATTACTGAGTAGGGAGACATGATGCCTTTTACCTTCTTCTGTACAGTAATTTGATAGTTTTTATTACATCTAATTTATTGACCAGCTATTCACTCTTCCTGAGAATAGAACAAGATGAACTTGGCTAAATAAATTAGACTTTGTGGTAAGCAAAATAACGGCCCCCTAAAGATCTCCATAATAACTTAAACTCATGAGAAATATGGATGTCAAGTATGTGCAGTGTTTTGAAGGCCTATGTGTTCATCCAATATATACCTACTATATGAACAATAAATTAGATGTATAGGAGATAAACTCCATATGAGTTCTAAGTCAGAGAGATACAGCATCAAAAGAGTTTGATTCACTGTTGCTGACTTTGTAGCTGGAGGAAGGGGGCAAGGAGACAAGAAAGGGAAGTAGCTCTAGAAGCTAGAAATGGCAGGAAATGAATTATTCCCTAGAGTGCACAGAAAGAAATCAGCCCTGCCCACACCTTGGTTTAAGCCCAGTGAGACGCATATTATACTTCAGACCTACATAACTGTAAATAATAAATTTGTATTGTTTTAAATTACTAAGTTTGTGATAATTTCCTAAAGCAGCAAAAGAAATATAAATAACAGCAAATATATGAAATAGATTGATAAATAATAGATCAATAGGTTGATAAATATGCTAAACATAAGCAAAAGAAGCAAAAGTAATATTCACTATATTTCTTGCACTGTGCAATGGTGAATCCACAAAAAATAAAAAATATAACCTTTAAACAATGGTTTACCTTACAAAAGGGTATAAGGCTCCCTTACTTGAAGCAACTAGAACATAATGCATGTTATTGAGTATCCAAGTGCTAATTTGTGTGATTCTGAGAAAATATATTTCAGAGAAAGTTGCATTTGAAAATTGACATGAGCCCATGACTTGAGAAAGGAAATATGAGTGTTACATGGAAAATATTAGAAATATGCTATTGACAGAATTGACCATGGAGACTTATGAAAATTAGCATTAAAAAGTTTTGAATTCTCATTTCTTTACAATTCTTTCAGATTACAGATGAAGAGAAGGTTTTTTCTCAAAGTGGACAACTTGCTTTGATTGATAGTGAGGCCCTGAAGATTTAGGATCGAATCTGACACTTCATATGAACTCAGAGGACATGGTCCCAGGATCAACTAGAGATATATATTGGGGTCACAGGAAAAAGGAAGGTTTTTCATGCTTAGTCTGAATATTGCCGGGGCTTATGTTCAGCCAATATTCAACAGTGGATACAATATAGCGCTATATTTAACTATGTCAAGTATTCAAGTTGATACAAAGTGGTTTCTTAACCCCCTTTGTGCCTCACTACTTCCTTGGTCACTCGGCTTCTACCTAGGGCCCTGAACTATCTCTAATCCAGCAACTATAGGACTAACATATGGCACTGTGGTTATACTGGTTGTTATAAATTTTAAATACTATATTGAATGAAGGTAAGGTGATATGCTAAATGATTTTTCAAGGTATGTTTGAATCCTACATTCATATGATACCTAGAACAAATAGAGTATACATACTTGGTTAAAAGAACAATTGACTTACGTTTCTAGGTATAATTTATTTGGGATCAAGTAAAGAAGTAGCTACATTACATTTACTTCTCAAAAAAAGCCTATTGATTATTAGCATGGCAAAGCTCCTGACACAATTACTTTATAAATTGCTTAGCAATGACCTCGCAACAGTAGCAGGAGTTGGCAGATGCATGCCATTGCATTTTCTCAGGCCAAATAGTATAACTTCTTGGCATACTTTGAGAAAATTCTAAAAATGGCATTTTCCATGTACAAAGCAATGAAAATGGAATGCCTTTTCTGTTATCACCATATATGGAAGGAATTCAGTTTCTTACAGACGTACAAGTTTTGTTGTGGTAGCTAGACACAACACCAACATGTGGTAGAGAAAGAAGCAGACATTTAAAATTATCTTACACAAGAGACTTTCAAAGACTTTTCCATCAGCAGTCACGCTGGGAGAATGTGTGACTATACTTCAGTCACGACCATACAAAAACAATTAAATAAGGAACTTGCACCATATCCAGGTACAGCTGCTGTTCTCATCTATGCTTTTATCTATGAGGTCATAGCTGACTTATTGAGCTAGCAAAACCTAACATTTTCTGTAGAAAGTGGACAGACTGCCAGAAATTTACTTTATGATTCTCTCTCTGTCTCCCAAACCTATGCAAAATTTATCCATTTCATATGTATACCTAGTCTTTATCCAGATTTTCTATTTTACCTGAAATATTTTATCAGTCTGTACAATGAACTGGTAGAATATGTCTGGAACTTATCATGTAAACTTTGCTCAGTTCTGAGAAACATTTATCAAAACATCAAGTGAGAATGACCCAGAATTTTATTACTTGATCATACTCTGCCATTAATGATACATAAATTGCATTGTTGTTGAATTAAGATTTGGAATTTTCCTCACTACTGCTTATTAACGTATTTTTGGGCTAGGCAATATGTTAAATTTTAAATAGGAATTAAAAATGTATGTCTACATATTTATATGTATAATTTTCCATTTTAATTCTAGCACCTATTATAATTTGACTTGCATTATAGTTAGTTGTACAAATGTATGTTTTCCTTATGAGACTGAGCTCCTTACGGATAAAGGGCATAGTTTATGCACTTTTGTTTACCAACAATACAAGATTTTTCTTGGAAGAAAATAGTAATCACTTAAGAAATCCTTTTTTCAATTGAGTTGAGCTGAACTGAATGGCTTTTTCAAAGCTTTATGGTATAAATTCTTCTGGGACAACCTTCTACTTTGCTGGCTCCCTGCATTGCTTAGGCAGAGCAGTGTGGTTGAGTATAATATTTTTGAAATTTTTTTTAGTGAATTCTAGGCAAAGCAAAACGTATTTTTAGAGATATTGTTGTTGCTTTTCATCTTTTGTTACCATGACATTATTCATAAGCTCAAATAGAAAAATATGTTTATAGCTAAATAAATGACACTTTTTCTTCTGGCCCTCTAGAAAATGTCTAAACACAGAATGATATTCAAGGACATGGGTTGAGCCTAGTGTTTGTTGATAATTATTGTTTGACATTAGGCTAACTTCTGGAGACTTAAATTGCACTCAATTCTTAAAATGGTAAAACTGGTCTAGATAATGTCTAATGTCTCTTGAAGCCCAAAGATCTTTTATTTTCTTACATGTCATTTTGTTTAAGATATAGTCCAGTAAAACATAGGGAAAAGAAGTTAGACAAGCCCTTCAATACCATCCCAATTCCATCGCCCATTCAGTTCTCCCCAATTCCATCCCCAAAGAAATCTATATTTAAGCCTCATTATTTGCCTTTATACTTTTCCACACAGTAGGTGTAGGCAGGTATTGAGTCCCCTCTTCTTCAAGGAGACAAATGAAAGCACAGAGAGAGCAAGAGATTTGAACATGTATATCTATCATTTAATGAATGGGGAAATAGGAACAGGTCAGATCTCTTTAGTCCATGTCGTTTATTTGACAAGTGACAAGTGACTTTTCACAAATATGGCCTTATTTCCTTCTTATTGCTCTACCTCAAAAAGTCTCTCCAATGTCATCTGACACAATTTCACCCCTCTTTCACAATACTTTCCTTTTTATGTTCCCTTATCCCCTTTAGGCTTCTTTTTATGTTGTTTCTTAAAAAAATGTTATTACTTTCTTTTTATGTTACAAATTAGCACAGGAGAAATACAAGAAGTAACACTAGTTATTTTCTCTTTTTAGTAGTAATCAGGACAATAAAAGCTAAAGTAAGTACACATTTGATGCCATATTTAACATCATGCTGTAAACGTTTACATTTTAATGGACCTTAAACTCTGCAGATATATATAAATCCTTTCTTTTCCCTCTATTGATCGTAAAATACTACTTGGAATGATTTAATCAGGGCTGAGTTGAGACTTTTTAATGTAATTGAATACTAATTACTAATCTGCTCTCAAACATAACTTTTGAAGTAAGAATTTGCTGAGTGCTTAAATCAGTTGCATTCAACTTTTAGCAGTGGCCACTTCTAATGGAAAAAGAACCATATTATTGAAATAACAGAAACTTTTAAAAGGAAAGGAAAGAAACAGAATTCAGAAGATTAAGAAACAATTGACTTAACACTAATACACCTTTGTTCTTTTGAATTCTTAGGAATTGTTTCCTTTTGGATCTCCATAATTTAAGAGAGTTCTCAAATTTAAAAATAATCAAAATTACCTGAAGGGTTTAAATATGTACTGCTGGGTCCCATTCCCAGAGTTTCTGATTCAACAGGTCTAGAGTGAGGACTGAGAATTTGAATTTCTAATAGGTTCCCTGGTGCTGCTCATGTGGCTGGTCAGGAGACCACACTCTTGAGAACTCATTGATGTGGGTTATATAATGACTTCTATCTTAAGGGAAAATACTTATAAAACCAGTTTCTGTTCTGCCTACAAACTATGTTATTCATCAACAGTATTTAATTGTTCTTAATGCAAGAATGAAAGTTTTCTTTAAATTCTGGTTTGATAAAGTAAAAAATGCAGACTGGCTGAAAAAATGTGTATAAAATAGAGGGAATTTGAAATCATTATACCATTAAAATAAGTACCTAAAAAATCAATATACAAAAATCAGTAGCATTTGTGTACACCAAAACGTTCAAGCAGAGAGCCAAATCAGGAATGCAATATCATTTGCAGTAGCCACAAAAAGAGTAAAATATCTAGAAGCTAATGAAGGAGGTGAAAGAGCTCTACAAAGAGAACTACAAAGCACTGCTGAAAGAAATGAGAGATGACAAAAATAAGTGGAAAAACACTTCATGCTCACAGATTGGAAAAATCAAGATAGTTAAAATGGCAATATTGTCCAAAACCATTTATAGATTCAGTGGTATTCCTATCAAACTACCAACATAATTTTTCACAGAACTAGAAAAAACCGTCATAAATTTATAGGGAACCAAAAAAGAGCCCAAATCACCAAAGCACTCCTAAGCAAAAACAACAAAGCCAGAAGCATCACATCACCCAACTTCAAACTATACTATAAGTCTACAGTAACCAAAACAGCATGGTACTGTACAAAAACAGACACATAGACTAATGAAACAGAATAAAGACCCAGAAATAAAGCCACACACCTACAACCATCTGATCTTAGACAAGGCCAATAAAAACGAACAATGGGGAAAAGACTTCCTATTTAATAAACGCTGCTGGAATAACTGCCTATCCATATGCAGAAGAATGAAACTGGACCCCAATCTATCACCATATGCAAATATTAACTCAATATGCATTAAAGACTTGAATATAAGACTACAAAGTATAAAAATTCCAGGTGAAAAGCTAGGAAATATCCTTCTCAATATCAGCCTTGACAAATAATTTATGGCTAAGTCCTCAAAAGCAATTGTAACAAAAATATTGACAAGTGGGATCTAATTAAACTAAAGAGCTTCTGTGCAGCAAAAAACAGTCAACAGAGCAAACAGACAATCTATAGAATTCCAGAAAATATTAGCAAACTATACATCTGACAAAGTTCTAATATCCAGAATATATAAGACATTTAAACAAATCCATAAGCCAGAATAAAATAACACCATTAAAAAGTGGACAAGGTCATGAAGGACAGGAGATGTGTCTACATCTCAAAAGAAATTATGCAAGTGGCCAAGAAACATAGGAAGAAATACTCATCATTACTATTCATCAGAGAAATGCAAATCAAAACCACAATGAAATACCATCACACCAGTCAGAATGGCTTTTGTTAAAAAATCAAAAAATAACGAATGTTGGAAAGGCTGTGGAGAAAAGGGAGCATTTAGACACTGCTGGTAGAAATGCAAATCAGTTCAGCCACTGTAGAGAGCAGTTTGGAGATTTCTAGATGAACTAAGAGTTGAACTGTCATTTGACCCAGCAATCCTATTACTGGATATACCCAAAGGAAAATAAACTGTTCTACCAAAAAGACACATGCAAAAATATGTTCATCACAGTGCTATTTACAATAGCAAAGACATGGAATCAACTCAGGTGCCCATTAATGGTGGACTGGATAAAGAGCATGTGGTACATATACACCATGAAATACTATGCAGCCATAAAAACAATGAAATTATGTTCTTTGCAGCAACATGGCTGCAGCTAGATGCCATTATCTTAAGTGAGCTAATGCAGAAACAGAAAACCAAATACCACACATCCTCACTTGTAAGTGGGAGCTAAACATTGGGTACCCATGGACATAAAGATGGGAACAATAGACAATGGGGAATACAAGAGAGAGGAGGCAAAGAAGGAGGAAAGGATTGAAAAACTACCTATTGGGCACTATGCTCACTATGTGGCTAATTCATGTTTATCCCAAACCTCAACTTCAAGCAATGTATCTTTGTAACAAATCTGCACATGTACCTCCTGATTCTTATTTCAAAAAAAAGAATAAGACAAAGTTGAAAAAATATATAAAATAAGTATCTTAGATATATTAGCATATTATCCAGAGAAATATTTAATGCTCCCTTCACAAACCTGAAATCATCCAGACTCCACTGAAGACCAGTAGAGCATCATAAAAATTATTACATAGGCACATAGACATACACACTGTAATACCATGCTATAACACGGCCATATATACTCTGGAAAGTGTCTCGAGAGTATGTAATATGAAAATCATAGTGCTATAGCAGTGACATCAAGCAGGTTGCTGAAATGTTAGAACATATATTCATTTAATTCAGTGTAATTGGAATGATTTGTTATACTAATAAAAAGAAAATATTTACTCATATAATTATCTTATGACTTCATTTACATCACCAGAAATCCTTGAAGTATTTATTTGAAATTTTTAATATCCGGGGCTTTTATTTTATGGAGTAGATATTCTTGGTGTAGTCAAAGCTAATTAACAATTAAAGCTCACATACTATTTGATATAATGCCTTCCAGATTAGGACTTTAGAATATGCTCTTATTCAAAATGACCAAGTGTTTTGTATTCAAGCTTATTAAATTTTTATTCTTAGGAGTCCAGAAAGTGACATAATTATACAGTCATTTCAAAGGTAACAGGAAAAGAGGACTAGAGACAAAATAGTTCTTGTTTAGATGAGAGGAATACTGCTGTGTTAAATTCTTTCTCTCTCTCTCTCTCTCTCTCTTTCTCTCTCCCTCTGTTTCTTTGTCCCTGTCTCTGTTTCTCTCTCTTTCAACAATGTGTTTTCATTATTGTTTAAAATAAGAGACTACTGTTTAGTCGTTTTAACATGATGTCTCTAAGTTTAGTACTAAACAGTACCTTTTTATTGACTTTAAAACAATGTTTTTCTTTATAAATTACTAACAGAATCTTTTCCTTCCATGTCTAATAATTACGGCAAGCTAGCCTTCTGGTTTTAGTTTTGACAGCATAGAGGCTGTCACTGTTGTCATTACAATAAGACAAAATTGGACAAACTTAAAATCAATGTCTTTTCTCAGACCCATCAGAGATCTGAAGCTGCAAGGCAAACTATCATCCTGAAATTTGGGAAAACAGATGCACCAGAGACCAATATCTGCTTATCTGAGGCAGAAGCTGTTAAACTGCTAAAAACAAAGAAACACTTAAATGGTAATTTTTGATTAATTGCATGAGAGTAGACTATGTTAAGAGTGAGAAACACAGTCTTAGAAGTGGCCCACACTTTAATAGGCTTTACCTCCAGGAGCTCTACCAGATTCTGATGGTGAAGACCTGAGAAAAGTCCCCTTATGGTTCTGTATAGTGGAGGGAAAAATGAATCACTGTGAAATACACTCAGAACATTCTCCATAACAAAGGCACACTCTTCAGTAGAAAAGGCTATGCCAGAACTTTATCCCAGCTTGGAGAAGGAAATTTCTCTTGCTCCAGCCCACGCTAACCCTTCCATTTCACCAAAGAGGAGAAATACATAGTCAACAAGGACCAGGGCTTCAAGGACATGAATTGGGAGCACTGCAGTTTGGGAAAGAAGTGGGAATCTAAGGAAAATTTGTCCATACCACTAGAGAAACAGTTGTGAAGGTCACACCCCAGGGATACAAACCCACTAAAGGACAGATTTAATTGCAAGATTATATAATGCTCCTACTCTCCCACATCTTACCACCACACAAATACAATTCCAGTATAACAATAGATTACATCTAAAAGGGCTGCAACACAGACTCCCTCTGACTAGAAGCACTCAGAGAAACTCGAGGTAAAAAGAGACAAATACAAGGACACTGGAAGAACATGAAGGATCTGGCAACTATAACTATAGCATGTGCTAAACACAGCCCAATTCCTAGCCAGATTACCAAAAATCCTCACATGAAGGCCCTATTTACTTTAATTTGTATTACCTGATACATGCCTGGCTTTCACCAAAAAATTATAAAGAATGTCAAAAGGCAATAAATAATGCCATCTGATGAAACAGAGAATCATCATAATTAGACTCATGGCTGAAACAGGTATTGAAATTATCAGACTGGGTGTTTCAAATAATAGGAATTATTATGGTAAGGGCTCTAATGAAACAGTAGATAATATTCAAGAGCAGATAGGTAAAATAAGTTGAGATATGGAAATCCTAAGAAAGAATCAAAAGGAAATGCTAGAAGTAAAAAACATAGTAAAATAAATGAATACTGCCTTTGACGGGCTCTTCAGTGTATTCAACACAGCCAGGGAAATAAAGAGTGAGCTTGAAGATAAATCAGTTGAAACTTTCCAAACTAAAATAAACTGAAAAAGAATTTTAAAAGAACAGACTATCCAACAACTGTAAGATAATATCAAAAGTTAAAATATATGTATAATTGGAATATCAGAAGGAGGAAAAACAAAAAATGGAGCAGAAGAAATATTTGAAGAAATAATAGTTGAGAACCTTCCAAAATTAACAGCAAACAAAAAATTACAGATTTTGGACACTCAGAGAAGCATAAATATTAAAAGAAAAACACAAAAACACAGACGCATATACTTAGACATGTCATATTCAAGCTGTAGAAAACCAAAGACAAAAAAAATATCTTTGGAGAAGCCTAAGAGAAAATAAAGTACTTGATTTCTGGAGGAACAGGGAAAAGAAAAACAGTACACTTCTCAGAAAAAAACATGCAAGGAAGAAGAGAGTATGACAAAATCTTTAGTACAGAAAGATAAGAACCACCAACTTATAAGTCTACACCCAGTGAAATTATCTCTCAAAAGTTAAGGAGAAATACAAATCTTGTCAGATGAATGAAACTGAGGGGATTTTTGCCTAAAAGAAATGTTCAATGTTTTTCAGACTTTCAATTTGGGCCCATCATATAAGGAACTTGAACGTTGTTACTTTATCCTAACAAGGAAAAAGCTGAAGAAGCTCAAAAATCAACAACTTGTCCTAGAGCTGTCAGAGAATTCAGGTGTCAGGGAAAATCACTGACCCTAAAATTGGATTGACAGACAGGTGCATACAAGGAGTCATGGCTTATTGAAGCAGAAACGTCCATGGGAACTAGAACCAGAGTAGAAAAACCTAAACTGTAATTGATTGCTAGAGGCTCATTGTAGGCAAGTCTGAGAGTTCAAAACTCCAGGATGGGGAGCAGTGATAGGGAGTCCCCACACTTTTATGTGTTTTACCGCCAGGAGTTCAACGTGGTTCTCCCAGTGCACAGTGCAGAAAAATCCCTTCATGCTTCCATCATGGGGGTAGAGGACTAAACGCACTTATAAAGTTCACATTTCAGAGGCACAAGCTAAAACTGAGACCTAATAATAATCACTAGAATTGCAAAGAATTTCTGTAGATACTGAACCCTCAAGAAGATAGAGCAGAACTCTTTACTTCTTAAGTATGGGCTACACGTAAAAATTTCCTCCAAAGAGCAGAACATAGGAAGCGGGAAGAAAAAAGAGTAATTTTACAGTGGAGAAATCTGAAAAGCACTATCTCAGCCAGGCCATCAAAGCCAACATCATCAGTGATAAATCATGTTGACAGTATGTACCTTTGATATGATGTGATAAGAATAACACCTAACCTCTGTAAATTTTTTCCCAAAACCTATCATCTCAAACCAGGCATAAGAAATATCTCAGACAAATTCCAACAGAGAAAAATTCAACAAAATACCTAGCCCATACTTCTCAAAACTGCCAGTCATCAAAAATAAGGAAGTCTTTCTGATCTTGGGTTATTTCACTTAACATAATGATCTCCAGTTCCATCCATGTTGTTGCAAATGACTGGATCTCATTTTTTTTTAATGACTGAATACTCCATTGTGTAAATGTACCACATTTTATTTATTCACTCATCTATTGATGGACACTTAGATTGTTTCCAAATCTTAGCAACTGTAAACAGTGCTGCAAAATGTACACACTTACCATGTATCCATAATTTTTTTTAAAAAATTAAAAGGTTAAAAATTAAAAAAAAATAAAAAACAAAGTCTGAGAAATTGTAACAGCCAAGAGAGCCCAAGAAGATATGACAACTAAATATAATATGATATCCTGGATGGAATTCTGGAATATAAAAAGACCTTTAGGTAAAAGTAAAGGAAATATAATTAAAGTATGGATTTCAGTTAATAATAATGTATTAATTATTTCATTAGTTATGACCAATATACCAAATGTAAGATATGAACAGAAGGAGTAACAAGATATACTATCTTCACAATTTTTCTGTAAATCTACATTTATTCTAAAATTAAAAGTTTATTAAAATTGCCTTAAAACTTTTGTTCATAGATAAAACAACTTGAATTTCAGATGTATAGGCCTGTAAGAGACTTCATGTATCAACTACCTCAACTTCCTCATTTTATAATACAAGAAACTGACCTCTGGAGGAAATGACTAAACCAAAATCACACAATTCTTGAACCCTCATCTATATTACTGAATGCTGCCACCATGCCTGTTACCTGAGAGATTTCCTAAGTTTCTTGAAAATTCATAGTGTGAAAATCATCAATATTAGTAAATACGTAAGAAGTGTAAAGCCCTTTGAATGTAGCATGTTAGTTTGACTTCTTCCTAAAGTATTTTTTGTCAAACTCACTGGATTCAACAAAAACCGTAAGTGTTTAAAAATCATGACCTCACCCAGCATTACTCACAAGACAGAACTGTTTATACAAAGTAACAGTACCATAAGTCATGCTGCCCTCTGAGTCAATTTGCTTCAGGAATAACTTTGCAAGACAAGCCTTACTTTCACAGGAGACTTTTGACTAAAGAAAAGACATGAGTGGTCAAAAAATTTCCTGTTTATTTTTTTAAAAATTTTCAGCCAAAAAGAAATAATTGTCCTGGGAAATTGCAACCCAGAGCAGTTACATGGATTCTTTGTAATAATTTATTTTCAGTAGCATACTTTCTTGTCAGTTCATCTAGTTTACATTTCTAAATCCAATATGCCATAATCATACTAAAATCATTGAAATGTGATTTGATGATACAAAATGAAATTGGGTATATTAGATCCCAAGAAATAAAAGAGCTCTTAATTGAAAGCCTTCCAGAACAGGGAACATGCCTCCTGGCTTTTCAATACTTTTTTCAATGCCTACTTTGACTTGTTTTAAATACTTAAACTCTAGTTTCCAGAAAAAAAGCACTGAAATAACATGATGCCCCTTAGCCCTATAGAAATATTAAATCCATTTTGCTAGATTAGCCAGTAGATACAGCATTCAATATCACTCAATTATTTCATCCATCTGTTCAATATGGTAAAACGACCTTCCTAGTCATCTTTCTGTGAAAAGAAACAATAGAAAAATTCAGTAGGTCTTTCAAAGTAAATAGTAAAGGAAACTAATTATTATTAGGCATCATGAATAGTCCTTAATAAATTATTTCTCTATTTTGAATTTAAATATGATAGACTACTGCGGAGTAAACAATTTACAAAACAACAACAAAATGTTTTTTAAAACTCTTTAAACAGATGCTTACTTTTTAGGGTTACTTTGGCTTCTGTTTTTCTTACCCTTGTATGACAGAAATTTTTTAGGGCTTATGTCTGGTGAAAAGATCTTTTAGAGAATCTTAGGTCCATTACTGCATGTGTTATAGTACTCACTTCCTTGGTGATATAATTAAATTTTGAGGTGACTAAGGTGAATGATAACTTCAATACTTCTTTTAAAAAACAAAAGTAAAAAACGAAATTCTCAGTTCTAAACTTCTGATATTTTTTTCTGGTTCTTTATAAAGCTCATGAAATACTGTGTTTTTCTTTTTTTATCCACTGGTTGTCTTTCTATTGACATTATTCACTGATGTTCTTTCTTTCTTTCACTATCTAGAAGTCTTGATTGTATCATCTGTTCAGTTATTTTATTGACTAACCCCAAACCAATTCTATTGTTTTCCCCTTTCTTTATTTCCCTTATGACTCAATCTGACCACGCCCTCTTTTATTGACTTTATTCCGTTTTTATTCCAGGACCTTCTTTCTTTTAACTGAAAATCATCCTTTAACTTCATAAAGTTCATATTACAGATTTAAAGGCTTAAAATACATAATGTTAACTTTCATTTTCACCTTTCTGAATGAAGGTTCTTAATAAAGCTCTATGGGCCAATTTTAGTTGATAAAGAGTGTGAAAATATGGTTCATTACAATTTCATGAGTGAAGCAAATGGGATTAATAAACTGAAACTGTACAGGAAAGGAGATGCCCTAAAAGTGACATTCATTGCTTCTTTCATATCACACTAGTGGACTGACTGACAATGCTAAACACTCTTGAAATTGCTAGCTTGCTGGGCAATAAATTTAAACAAATGCAGCGCATGATGAGATTGAACTGAAAGTTGATTAATGAAGACATTAAATTGAAATTGTCTCCTTTCTCCTAAAAGCCAAAGCAAATTAACAACTGAAAATACAAAATAGTCTTTTATTTCTTCCTATTATTGCCTAAAATTTCCAAAACCTAGAACATAGTTGCCTAGCTTGATATTATTTAAAGCAAAATCCATCATCCACATGCTCTGCAATGCTGTGTGTGTCCCTTTGCATGTGCACATACATAATGATACAGCTGGCTTAAGTAAAATAAATCCTCTTCAAAATCAAATTTTTCTCCTTGTGGTTCAATAAAAAAAAATCTATTTAGGTAAGAATTCAAATCTAAAATTAATCATTTTGATCACAAATGTGTTGCCTATCTTATACTTTATACATCATTATATATTTTTTTCTAGGGATACATAATCAACGAGAAACTTGTTTGAACTCAAGAAAATGAAAACTTAATCTAGTGGGACTACTCACTTCAGCTTAAATTAGTATAACATAAGATAAATTATAAGTGCTTAAGAGAATAAGGAAAGAGTTATGGTAGTTTGGACAACAGAATGTGGGTGTATGTGTGTGTGTGCATTAACCCAGGGAGAAGAAGACGAGAGGCAACACGCCATTATTTTCTAATGAGTTAAAGCCTAATTTAATCTGGAAATAACTACTGTTGACTAGTGTGTTTCCCCTAAAATAATTGCCTCTAATGGTCAATTTTATAGCTAAACCTAAAAAAGGTGATTTAGGAAACACTGAGAAGTTCATCCCTCTTCCCACAATAAAAATATACTTTGCAATTTATTATTACAATTATCTTTCAGGTTATTTCCCTGGGTCTATGTTATTTTGAGAAACACAAATTACCCATAGAATCTTACTTAACCAGTCAGTGACATTCAGAATCAAGTGTATAAGTTTATATATCTATTTATCAATATTTATTTTAGTCCGTCAGCTGATCATAAAATAATAAAGGGCTTGCTCTTTATTCTACTCCTTGGTATACCTTATAAATTCAATCCTACTTTCCCTTCATTTCGCTTCCCCCAAAATTTTCACCGCGATTGAAATTATGTTTACTATAGCACATGAAGTCTTTACAAAGGCACCTTTTTCTTCTGTTTTTGCTCACTGTTCACAGTGTAGAATGTCTAGTATCTAATTAAAGTGCTCAATAATAAATGCCTATCATACCCAATGAATTGTATGATCCAAATGGCATAAGTAGATAAATACTGTACCCATTACATCCATGGAGAAAAATTCATTTTGGAGATTTATACAGTGGTATTTCCAGCTCCTAACCCTTTGGATTCCACATGCATTTCCTCCCACTAACTGATCCACACATACTAGATCCTTCAGCCTGTTAGCAGTGCCCCACTCCTTGAACATGCACTATGCTCTCTTTTTTATTGAATTTTCTCTTCACTAATATCCTATTCAAAACCCAGTCAGTCCTTTAAAATCTGGCTCAAATTGGGCTCTAGATCAATAGAAGTAAATCTATCTAATTAAACATAAATCTGCTTAATGCTTAATTCACCTAAGGAACTATTTGAAAAATTTATTTTGGTAAAACATATAACATTTTCTATATAATAGATGACTTTTATCTTTTGGGAATTTTTGTATATGTATTTGTATTTTGCATGTTTTAAAAATTTCAGAATTATTTACTCAATTTACCTAAATCATTTCAGCCTTGAGTCCACATTTTCAGTATTATTCAGTTTAATGCGTTATGTTGACAATAAAATTATTTATTTCAATGTATTTTTTGGTATTTTTGAACATTTCCAGACTTTTTAAACCAAGACCAAATTAATATTTTATAATTATTAATACCTTTTTTACCTTATTCCACACTCATCAAATTATCCCTTTTGTGCAGCCCTATGTTATCTAAATGACTTTTGTTCAATAATAATTTTCATTCACATTTAATGAGGTACTATCATTTTGAATAATAATAATGAAAAGTCACATTAGGTAATTTAGAAATAATTTGTCACAATGAATAGATTTTTTATTTGACTATATAAATATATACATGTACTAATACATACATATTATAAATACTGTAATATATATTACAGAGCCAGATGTGGTGGCTCCTTCCTTTGATCTCAGCACTTTGTGAGGCCCAGATGGGAGGGTGACTTGAGCCCAGGAGTTTGAGACCAGCCTGGGCAACATAGAGAGAGCCCATCTACAAAAAATTTTTTTAAATTAGTCTGGTATTGTGGCATACACCTGTAGACCCAGCTACTTGGGAAGCTGAGATAGGAGGGTCACTTGAGCCTGGGAGATCAAAGCTGCAGTGAGCCCTGATAGTACCACTGCACTCCAGCATGGGCAACAGAGTGAGACACTGCCTCAAAAAAATATATATATTACAGCATATGTTATATTATCTATATTATATATTAAAGAAAATTTAGAAAATAAAAATAATATAGATACATCAACCATGAGAACTCCCAATAACTTTTGTTATTTTCTTTCAGTTATTTTTCTATATACAGTATGTTTTTCTCTACATAATTTAAATCTGTCTATACACATACACATAGTTGTGTACCAATTTTTTATTTAACTTATATTACTTGTTTAAATGTTATTTTATGATTTCTTTAAACATAGATTTTAGTGGCAGTGTCATAAATTACATAATTTTCAAAAGTTCATAATGATTCTGTAAAAATTCATAATGAGTGGATGAATCAAGAGTTGTTTACTATGTGTGGCTGGAAGGTTGGCAAATTTTTCATTATTTACAAGTCTAGTTCTTCATTTTAATTAAATTTACTTCTGACTCTTAGCAATATTTAGCCCTTTCCTTATCTTAGTGAAATTCTCCTTTACAGATTTTTAATTTTGAATTTATTCAAGAAGTAATGTATCTATTTATCAGATTTAAAAATATTATTGTAGCAGAAACAAAGCTTTTTATTTTTTATTTTTTTTAATGTACTGAGTGGTTGGTAAAACCAACACGTCAGAGTTATATATGTATATGGGTTATGACATGACATTCAACATAAAAGAACTGGAAAACCCACAGATTATAGAATAATGCAACTAGGGAACACATGTTGCATAATTTATGAAACTCCTGACATTAGACACTTGGTAATTATATAGTCAAATAACATTTCAATTATAGAACACAATTTCAAAAGTAAGTTGAGATGAATAGCTGGGTAAACAGTATGATGTGGTGGGTGAGTTAATTCAGGACGCTCTAGAGATCTATCTTGAACTCCAGTGACAGGAAAGGAATGGCACAGCTAAAGCAAGGGAAGGTACAGTCATTTCAGTGTGTAGATCTCTTCACATAATCTAATTTGTGGTCCTTTGGTTTCAAATGTTCTTTATGCACTCATAGCTTGAATCATGCTAAGTCTTGTCCAAGAAACCTTCTCTAGCTTATTTAGAAGTAGAGAAATATTAGTAAGCACTCATAAAGTTACAAAGTCCCGGAGAACTAAGGATCATGCCAACCAAAACACATTCTTCTACCCGTTCACACTTGAATATCTAGATCCAATGTTTGCTTATAAATGCTTTATTTATGTTAGATACTTACAGTGCTATTTTCTATGTTTTCAAAGAAGCATTGAAGTTAGGAAGGTGAACAATAGACAATTGTCCAAATAAAAAAAATCTTTACCAGACCACATTCCTTAGTAAAACTATAACCTCAAAATATTGTCAGAGACTAGAGGTTCTGTTAGTCAATATTTAAGATGGGAGGTCCTTATTAGTCAATAGTTAATCCATACCAATATTTTCCAAAACCAATTAAATTCCCACAACTTACTTTATATTCCAGCTGCCACATCCAGAGAAATATTTATGTTAGGAGATAGAAAACCATCATATAATTAAGAATTGCTTAATAATTGGGACTCTCCTAGGAAACATAATGTACAAAATATGTTCTTTTTTTGCCTAAATCCAAAGAGAGATCTAAAAGTGCTCCTATTTAAGAAGCATGAGGCATTCATCAGCAGTGCTAAGCAAAGAGCACAGTATCTGTTTTTGTTTTGGCATTAGTTTTTGCAGGTGTTACTGAAGCATGTTTTCATAAGAGAAAAGTGTACTTCGTGAATTTTCAACATTTGTAGGAAAATGTACAAAAGCACATAGAAACAAAAATAGTACAGCAAAAGAAAGACAGTCAAGATGAGGAGTTTTTTTTTCTCTTTATTAAAAAACATTATTGAAAATACCAGTATTCTTATTAAGTTAAGTTTTGGACAATGTAGAAAGGAAAGTGGAATAAGACAGGCAATACTGTGCTCAAGTGAAGACTACAAAGTCAAGTCTTAAACAGATCAGAAGTACTTTCTTGACCAAGAAGAAACCCAGGAAAAGGTCCACATATATATGAATATAGTATATGATTAAAGATACACTGTAGAGTGAGGAGAGAATATTCAATACGCTGTGCTGAGAGGAATAGTTAACCAGAAGGAAAAAGAAAGTTATTAAATCTCAACATCACAACAAATAGAAAAATTAGTTCCAGATAGATTAAAGGCTTAAATATGAAAGGCAAAACTTTAACCATGTTAAAATATAAGAAAAAAATCTTTTTGCTATTTACTCTGCACAAGAAAGGATTTTCTAGGGGAACACAACAATCACTGATCATTAAAATTTTTAATAAATTCACTTATATTAAAATTAACAAATTCTATTTAATAAAAGATATACCTGTCCAACAAAAAAAGATAATAAAATAATAAGCTACAAAATGACGCCAAATATTTTTACACATATAACTAGCTAAAGAGTCATAAACCAGAATATATAAAGAAATTGTTGAAATAAGTTCAAAAGGAGACACAGACATTCAATTGAAAAATAAGCAAAAGAGATTAATAGATATTCCACAGAAGGAAAAGACAACATGATAAATATGTGAAAAGGTTTTCAACTTTAATAATCAGGGAAATGTAAATTACTATTGAAATGTTTTATATGTACTACCAAAATAATTTTTTTTAATGGAAAATGTAACTTTATTAGGAGAACACACACAAAAATAATTTAACAATCAAAAAAGAAAAATCTTATTCTGGTTTTTTAACACTATAGTAGACACGAAAACTATATCTTTAAATGTTTTCTCTTTATTTCTTAACCTCATTGAGGAAAAACTCATATTCTAGACAGATATTCCCACTGGTTTCATTTAGTTGCTCTAGAATTTCTGAATAACTTGGTAAATAGCCTGGAATTTTATTTTTTAATTGTTCTTTACACAAAACATTTATTTTTCATTACAGTTTAGTGAACAGTTTACTAACCATTATAATAATACATTTGACTTAATTGTGTATATTCACCATAAGTAGTAATTAAGATTAATCCTCCTTTATTTCAAGATTTTACTTTATTTGTATTTATTTATTTGAGACAAGGTCTCACTCTGTCACCAAAGCTAGAGTACAGTGGTGTGATTATAACTGACTGCAGCCTCAACCTCCTGGGCTCAAGAGATCATCCCACTGCAGCCTCCCTAGTAGCTGGGACTACAGGTGTGCACCAACACACCCAGCTTATTTTTTATTGTTTGTAGAGGTGAGGTTTCACCATGTTGCCCAGGCTGGCCTTGAACTCTTGGGCTCAAAATATAGCCTTGGCCTCCCAAAGTGCTATATTTTACATTTTAAAGATGTCAATAAAAAATCTAAAATAGGCCTTTTGAATGTAGGTTTTGTTGAAACAGAAGAAATGAAAATTTTTTAATAAAATAAAATAGGCCTGGTTGCCCATTTTTTGAAATATACTTAAATGTAAAGGATAGATAAGAAAGAACAGAAGAATGAATGATGAGTGAAAAATCTTTTAACCTCTGCAGGCCTAGATCTGAAAAAAAATTTTAAATAAAATTTTACAAAATATTTTAACCACTATAGTTTTGAGATCTTGTGGTTTCCCATCCAACATGTAAAGAGGTTGGAAGTTGTACTCTTGTCCTCACCAAAAGAAAAAGAAGAACAAACTGAAAATCCACAACTCTTCTTAGATCCATCAAAGAATGAAGACACGGGACAGACCACTGCCCCCAAATCTAGAACAGGCAAATACAGAGAATCACAGATTACTGAGTAGAAGCCACAGCTAGAGCCAGCAACTGGTAGGAACACTTCAAGGGTGATTGACTAATTGCTAGAGACTGAGAATGAGACTCGTTTAAAACATTAAAAACTCCTGGAGGCCCAGCCTTAGAGTACCTATCAAGTTCTCAGGGTCAAAAGCTGAGGGGAAAATGCCCTTGTGTTTCTGTGTGTGTAGAGGGAAGAGAGTAAACATTTTAAAAAAACAAACAAACTTCTAGAGTTACTGTTCTCCTTAACAAAGGCCTGTCCTCAAGGGAAACTATTTTACCAACAGCTAACCAAGTTGGGTTTTACCAGAGTCTAACTGACATGAGAGAAGTGAAATACCCAACTCCAGCCCCCTTTAGCCTATCTCACCTAAGGGGGCAGGTGGGTGGTTGGGGGGACAAGACTAACAGTTAAAGGACCATTAAACACTTACCCTCCCCCGATGCCTTGCCATCACATTAATCAGTCTGCTATATAATAATAGGGATTATAGTTGAGCAAAGCTCAGGCCCTATTTCAGAAGGAATCTCTAGTGTTTCATAATGAGAGGATGAAGAAGTCAATAACAATAAATAATAAAAAGGAGTCTCTAGGGAAACCCAAATACTACAGAGGAAACAAAAATAAGCATTAGATGATGTTTTCGTCTCTGACATCTACAGCTGCAACTACCAGCAAAGGCAGCCTAACTCATAGCTAGATAAACATAAAACCTCACACTAAATGCCTACTTACCTTGTTCCTTTTATGCAATACATCATGTACAGCTTTTAACAACAAATTACAAGCCACGCTAAAAGGCAAAACAAACAAAAGCCACACAATCTGAATGGATAAAGCAAGTAGAAGAACTAGACTCAGTTATGGCAAAGACTGTCAAATTATAGAGACAGGGAATTTAAAATAACTGTGGGCTAGGTGTGGTGGCTTACACCTGTAATCCAGCACTTTGGGATGCCAAGGCAGGCAGATTGCTTGAGCCCAGGGGTTTGAGGCTGGGCTGGGCAACATGAGGCAACCCCATCACTACAGAAATACAAAAATTAGCCAGACATGATGGCACTTGCCTGTATTCTCAGCTACACAGGAGGCTGAGGTGGGCTTAAGCCCAGGATATCGAGGCTGTAGTGAGCCAAGATGACACCACTGCACTCCAGCCTGGATGACAGACCAAGACCCTGTCTTTTTTTTTTTTTTTTTATTATACTTTAGGGTACATGTGCACAATGTGCAGGTTTGTTACATATGTATCCATGTGCCATGTTGATTTCCTGCACCCATTAACTCGTCATTTAGCATTAGGTGTATCTCCTAATGCTGTCCCTCCCCCCCCCGACCCCACAACAGTCCCCGGAGCGTGATGTTCCCCTTCCTGTGTCCATGAGTTCTCATTGTTCAATTCCCACCTATGAGTGAGAACATGCGGTGTTTGGTTTATTGTCCTTGCGATAGTTTACTGAGAATGATGTTTTCCAGTTTCATCCATGTCCCTACAAAGGACACGAACTCATCATTTTTTATGGCTGCATAGTATTCCATGGTGTATATGTGCCACATTTTCTTAATCCAGTCTATCGTTGTTGGACATTTGGGTTGGTTCCAACTCTTTGCTATTGTGAATAGTGCCGCAATAAACATACGTGTGCATGTGTCTTTATAGCAGCATGATTTATAGTCCTTTGGGTATATACCCAGTAATGGGATGGCTGGGTCAAATGGTATTTCTAGTTCGAGATCCCTGAGGAATCGCCACACTGACTTCCACAATGGTTGAACTAGTTTACAGTCCCACCAACAGTGTAAAAGTGTTCCTATTTCTCCACATCCTCTCCAGCACCTGTTGTTTCCTGATTTTTTAATGATGGCCATTCTAACTGGTGTGAGATGGTATCTCACTGTGGTTTTGATTTGCATTTCTCTGATGGCCAGTGATGAGGAGCATTTCTTCATGTGTTTTTTGGTTGCATAAACGTCTTCTTTTGAGAAGTGTCTGTTCATGTCCTCTGCCCACTTTTTGATGGGGTTGTTTGTTTTTTTCTTGTAAATTTGTTTGAGTTCATTGTAGATTCTGGATATTAGCCCTTTGTCAGATGAGTAGGTTGCAAAAATTTTCTCCCATTGTGTAGTTTGCCTGTTCACTCTGATGATAGTTTCTTTTGCTGTGCAGAAGCTCTTTAGTTTAATGAGATCCCATTTGTCGATTTTGGCTTTTGTTGCCATTGCTTTTGGTGTTTTAGACATGAAGTCCTTGTCCTGAATGGTATTGCCTAGGTTTTCTTGTAGGATTTTAATGGTTTTAGGTCTAACATATAAGTCTTTAATCCATCTTGAATTAATTTTTGTATAAGGTGTAAGGAAGGGATCCAGTTGCAGCTTTCTACATATGGCTAGCCAGTTTTCCCAGCACCATTTATTAAATAGGGAATCCTTTCCCCATTTCTTGTTTTTGTCAGGTTTGTCAAAGATCAGATAGTTGTAGCTATGCGGCATCATTTCTGAGGGCTCTGTTCTGTTCCATTGATCTATGTCTCTGTTGTGGTACCAGTACCATGCTGTTTTGGTTACTGTAGCCTTGTAGTATAGTTTAAAGTCAGGTAGCGTGATGCCTCCAGCTTTGTTCTTTTGGCTTAGGATTGACTTGGCGATGCGGGCTCTTTTTTGGTTCCATATGAACTTTAAAGTAGCTTTTTCCAATTCTGTGAAGAAAGTCATTGGTAGCTTGATGGGGATGGCATTGAATCTATCAATTACCTTGGGCAGTATGGCCATTTTCACGATATTGATTCTTCCAACCCATGAGCATGGAATGTTCTTCCATTTGTTTGTATCCTCTTTTATTTCATTGAGGAGTGGTTTGTAGTTCTCCTTGAAGAGGTCCTTCACATCCCTTGTAAGTTGGATTCCTAGGTATTTTATTCTCTTTGAAGCAATTGTGAATGGGAGTTCACTCATGATTTGGCTCTCTGTTTGTCTGTTATTGGTGTACAAGAATGCTTGTGATTTTTGTACATTAATTTTGTATCCTGAGACTTTGCTGAAGTTGCTAATCAGCTTAAGGAGATTTTGGGCTGAGACAATGGGGTTTTCTAGATATACAATCATGTCATCTGCAAACAGGGACAATTTGACTTCCTCTTTTCCTAATTGAATACCCTTTATTTCCTTCTCCTGCCTGATTGCTCTGGCCAGAACTTCCAGCACTATGTTGAATAGGAGCGGTGAGAGAGGGCATCCCTGTCTTGTGCCAGGTTTCAGAGGGAATGCTTCCAGTTTTTGCCCATTCAGTATGATATTGGCTGTGGGTTTGTGGTAGATAGCTCTTATTATTTTGAGATACGTCCCATCAATACCTAATTTATTGAGAGTTTTTAGCATGAAGGGTTGTTGAATTTTGTCAAAGGCCTTTTCTGCATCTATTGAGATAATCATGTGGTTTTTGTCTTTGGTACTGTTTATATGCTGGATTACATTTATTGATTTGCGTATGTTGAACCAGCCTTGCATCCCAGGGATGAAGCCCACTTGATCATGGTGGATAAGCTTTTTGATGTGCTGCTGGATTCGGTTTGCCAGTATTTTATTCAGGATTTTTGCATCAATGTTCATCAAGGATATTGGTCTGAAATTCTCTTTTTTGGTTATGTCTCTGCCAGGTTTTGGTATCAGGACGATGCTGGCTTCATAAAATGTGTTAGGGAGGATTCCCTCTTTTTCTATCGATTGGAATAGTTTCAGAAGGAATGGTACCAGTTCCTCCTTGTACCTCTGGTAGAATTCAGCTGTGAATCCATCAGGTCCTGGACTCTTTTTGGTTGGTAAGCTATTGATTATTGCCACAATTTCAGAACCTGTTATTGGTCTATTCAGAGATTCAACTTCTTCCTGGTGTAGTCTTGGGAGGGTGTATTTGTCGAGGAATTTATCCATTTCTTCTAGATTTTCTAGTTTATTTGCATAGAGGTGTTTGTAGTATTCTCTGATGGTAGATTGTATTTCTGTGGGATCGGTGGTGATATCCCCTTTTTCGTTTTTTATTGCATCTATTTGATTCTTCCCTCTTTTCTTCTTTATTAGTCTTGCTAGCAGTCCATCAATTTTGTTGATCTTTTCAAAAAACCAGCTCCTGGATTCATTAATTTTTTGAAGGGTTTTTTGTGTCTCTATTTCCTTCAGTTCTGCTCTGATTTTAGTTATTTCTAGCCTTCTGCTAGCTTTTGAATGTGTTTGCTCTTGCTTTTCTAGTTCTTTTAATTGTGATGTTAGGGTGTCAATTTTGGATCTTTCCTGCTTTCTCTTGTGGGCATTTAGTGCTATAAATTTCCCTCTACACACTGCTTTGAACGTGTCCCAGAGATTCTGGTATGTTGTGTCTTTGTTCTCGTTGGTTTCAAAGAACATCTTTATTTCTGCCTTCCTTTCATTATGTACCCAATAGTCATTCAGGAGCAGGTTGTTCAGTTTCCATGTAGTTGAGCGGTTTTGAGTGAGTTTCTTAATCCTGAGTTCTAGTTTGATTGCACTGTGGTCTGAGAGACAGTTTGTTATAATCTCTGTTCTTTTACATTTGCTGAGAAGAGCTTTACTTCCAACTATGTGGTCAATTTTGGAATAGGTGTGGTGTGGTGCTGAAAAAAATGTTTATTCTGTTGATTTGGGGTGGAGAGTTCTGTAGATGTCTATTAGGTCCACTGTATGTAGAGCTGAGTTCAATTCCTGGATATCCTTGTTAACTTTCTGTCTCGTTGATCTGTCTAATGCTGACAGTGGGGTGTTAAAATCTCCCATTATTATTGTGTGGGAGTTTAAGTCCCTTTGTAGGTCACTGAGGACTTGCTTTATGAATCTGGGTGCTCCTGTGTTGGGTGCATATATATTTAGGATAGTTAGCTCTTCTTGTTGAATTGATCCCTTGACCATTATGTAATGGCCTTCTTTGTCTCTTTTGATCTTTGTTGGTTTAAAGTCTATTTTATCAGAGACTAGGATTGCAACCCCTGCCTTTTTTTGTTTTCCAGTTGCTTGATAGATCTTCCTCCATCCCTTTATTTTGAGTCTATGTGTGTCTCTGCACGTGAGATGGGTTTCCTGAATACAGCACACTGATGGGTCCTGACTCCTTATCCAGTTTGCCAGTCTGTGTCTTTTGATTGGAGCATTTAGCCCATTTACATTTAATGTGAATATTGTTATGCGTGAATCTGATCCTGTCATTATGATGTTAGTTGGTTATTTTGCTCGTTAGTTGCTATAGTTTCTTCCTAGCCTCAATGGTCTTTACAATTTGGCATGTTTTTGCAGGGGCTGGTACCGGTTGTTCCTTTCCATGTTTAGTGCTTCCTTCAGGAGCTCTTTTAGGGCAGGCCTGGTGGTGACAAAATCACTCAGCGTTTGCTTGTCTGTAAAGTATTTTATTTCTCCTTCACTTATGAAGCTTAGTTTGGCGGGATAGGAAATTCTGGGTTGAAAATTCTTTTCTTTAAGAATGTTGAATATCGGCCCCCACTCTCTTCTGGCTTGTAGAGTTTCTGCCGAGAGATCAGCTGTTAGTCTGATGGGCTTCCCTTTGTTGGTAACCCAACCTTTCTCTCTGGCTGCCCTTAACATTTTTTCCTTCATTTCAACTTTGGTGAATCTGACAATTATGTGTCTTGGAGTTGCCCTTCTCGAGGAGTATCTTTGTGGCGTTCTCTGTATTTCCTGAATCTGAATGCTGGCCTGCCTTGCTAGATTGGGGAAGTTCTCCTGGATAATATCTTGCAGAGTGTTTTCCAACTTGGTTCCATTCTCCCCATCATTTTCAGGTATACCAATCAGACGTAGGTTTGGTCTTTTCACATAGTCCCAAATTTCTTGGAGGCTTTGTTCATTTCTTTTTATTCTTTTTTCTCTAAACTTCCCTTCTCTCTTCATTTCATTCATTTCATCTTCTATCAGCGATACCCTTTCTTCCAGTTGATCGCATCTGCTACTGAGGCTTCTGCATTCTTCGCGTAGTTCTCGAAACTTGGCTTTCAGCTCCATCATCTCCTTTAAGCCCTTCTCTCCATTGGTTATTCTAGTTATCCATTCTTCTAATTTTTTTTCAAAGTTTTTAACTTCTTTGCTATTGTTTTGAATTTCCTCTCGTAGCTCAGAGTAGTTTGATTGTCTGAAGCCTTCTTCTCTCAACTCATCAAAGTCATCCTCCATCCAGCTTTGTTCCGTTGCTGGTGAGGAACTGCATTCCTTTGGAGGAGGAGAGGTGCTCTGTTTTTTAGAGTTTCCAGTTTTTTTGGTCTGTTTTTTCCCCATCTTTGTGGTTTTGTCTACTTTTTGTCTTCGATGATGGTGATGTACAGATGGGTTTTTGGTGTGGATGTCCTTTCTGTTTGTTAATTTTCCTTCTACCAGACAAGACCCTCAGCTGCAGGTCTGTTGGAGTTTACTGGAGGTCCACTCCAGACCCTGTTTGGCTGGGTGTCAGCACCGGTGGCTGCAGAACAGTGGATTTTCGTGAGACCACAAATTCAGCTGTCTGATAGTTCCTCTTAAAGTTTTGTCTCAGAGGAGTACCCGGTTGAATGAGGTGTCAGTCTGTCCCTACTGGGGGGGTGCCTCCCAGTTAGGCTGCTCAGGGGTGAGGGACCCACTTTAGGAGGCAGTCTGTCCGTTCTCAGATCTCCAGCTGCGTGCTGGGAGAACCACTACTCTCTTCAAAGCTGTCAGTCAGACAGGGACATTTAAGGCTGTGGAGGTTCTCGCTGAGTTTTTGGTTGTCTGTGCCCTGCCCCCAGAGGTGGAGCCCACAGAGGCAGACAGGCCTCCTTGAGCTGTGGTGGGCTCCACCCAGTTTGAGCTTCCTGGCTGCTTTGTTTACCTAAGCAAGCCTGGGCAATAGCAGGCGCCCCTCCCCCAGCCGCGTTGCCGCCTTGCAGCGTGATCTCAGACTGCTGTGCTAGCAATCAGCAAGACTCTGTGGGCATAGGACCCTCCGAGCCAGGTGCGGGACACAATCTCCTAGTGTGCCGTTTTCCAGGCCCGTTGGAAAAGCACAGTATTAGGACGGGACTGACCCGATATTCCAGGTGCCGTCTGTTTCCCCTTTCTTTGACTAGGAAAGGGAACTCCCTGACCCCTTGCGCTTCCCGAGTGAGGCAATGCCTCGCCCTGCTTCGGCTCGCGCACAGTGCGCTTCGCCGACTGTCCTGAACTCACTGTTAGGCACTCCCTAGTGAGATGAAACCGGTACCTCAAGCAGAAATGCAGAAATCACCCGTCTTCTGTGTCGCTGGGGCTGGGAGCTGGAGACCGGAGCTGTTCCTATTCGGCTATCTTGGCTCCACCCCCCGACCCCCCAAAATAATTTATATGTATTACAAAGTAAAAAATTACTTTGGCAATCCTGAGCTTTAGAGTTTGTAGGTCAATAGGATCTGTTTTACACTGATATGGGAATGTAAAATGATACAACCACTTTGGAATAACAATTTAATGTTATCTCGTGCATGAACATTCACATACCCCGTGACTCATCAGTTTAACTCCTCAATACACATGCTGGGGAAATTCCTGCAAATGTATTTCAAAAGACAAATACAAAGCAAAAGAAATCCTCTCAGTATCATTGTTCATTGCAGAAAAAATACTGAAAGCAGCACCAGTATCCATGATAAGCTGTAATATATTCACAAAGCTGAACATCACATAGCAATGAAAATGAATGAATTAGACTTACATGCAATAAAACGAATTAATCTTAGGCATACTTTTGAATAGAAAATGCAAATTGTAAAAACTACATATATAGTATGATATTTTTATGAAGCTAAAGAACAAGCAAAACTAAATATATCATTAAGAGAATTTCAACAGATAGAAAGAAAGCAACAAACACAAACGTCAATATATTCGTTCTCTTCCAGCTGGGGTGGGGGATATAAGAGGTTGGGATAGTGGAGGAGCCACTTGCATGTATGTTACATATAGTCTTCATTTATCCAAAATTATATAATAATATAAAAATTGGACACAATTTTTTTTATTATTAAACTTTAAGTTCAAGGGTACATGTGCACAATGTGTAGGTTTGTTACACAGGTATACATGTGCCATGGTGATTTGCTGCACCCATCAACTCATCACTTACATTAGGTATTTCTCCTAATGCTATCCCTCCCCCAGTGCCCCAGCCCCCAACAGGCCCCAGTGTGTGATGTTCCTCTCCCTGTGTCCATGTGTTCTCATTGTTCAACTCCCACTAATGAGTGAGAACATGCAGTGTTTAATTTTCTGTTCCTGTGTTAGTTTGCTGAGAATGATGGTTTCCAGCTTCATCCATGTCCCTGCAAAGGACATGAACTCATCCATTTTTATGGCTGCATAGTATTCCATGGTGTACATATGCCACATTTTCTTTATCCAGTCTATTATTGATGGACATTTGGGTTGGTTCCAAGTCTTTGCTATTGTGAATAGTGCTGCAATAAAGTACCTGTGTGTGTGTCTTTATAGTAGCATGATTTATAATCCTTTGGGTATATATCCAGTAATGGAAATGCTGGGTCAAATGTTATTTCTAGTTCCAGATCCTTGAGGAATCACCACACTGTCTTCCACAATGGTTGAACTAATTTACACTCCCACCAACAGTGTAAAAGCATTCCTATTTCTCCACATCCTCTCCAGCATCTGTTGTTTCCTGACTTTTTAATGATAACCGTTCTAACTGGCATGAGATGGTATCTCATTGTGGTTTTGATCCGCATTTCTCTGATGACCAGTGATGATGAGCATTTTTTCATATGTCTGTTGGCTGCATAAATGTCTTCTTTTGAGAAGTGTCTGTTCATATCCTTTGTCCACTTTTTGATGGGGTTGTTTTTTTCTTGTAAATTTCTTTAAGTTCTTTGTAGATTCTGGATATTAGCCCTTTGCTAGATGGACAGATTGCAAAAATTTTCTCCCATTTTGTAGGTTGCCTGTTCACTCTGATGATAGTTTCATTTGCTGTGCAGAAGCTCTTTAGTTTAATTAGATCCCATTTGTCAATTTTGACTTTTGTTGCCATTGCTTTTGGTGTTTTAGTCATGAAGTCTTTGCCCATGCCTATGTCCTGAATGGTATTGTTTAGGTTTTCTTCTAGGATTTTTATGGTTTTAGGTCTTACATTTAAGTCTTTGATCCATCTTGAGTTAATTTTTGTAGAAGATATAAGGAAGGGATCCAGTTTCAGCTTTCTACATATGGCTAGCCAGTTTTCCCAGCACCACTTATTAAATAGGGAATCCTTTCCCCATTTCTTGTTTTTGTCAGGTTTGTCAAAGATCAGATGGTTGTAGATGTGTGGGGTCTTATTTCTGAGGCCTCTGTTCTGTTCTATTGGTCTATGTATCTGTTTTGGTACCAGTACCATGCTGTCTTGGTTACTGTAGCCTTGTAATGTAGTTTGGAGTCAGATAGCGTGATGCTTCCAGCTTTGTTCTTTTTGCTTAGGATTGTCTTGGCTATGCAGGCTCTTTTTTGGTTCCATATGAAATTTAAAGTAGTTTTCTCCAATTCTGCGAAAAAATTCAGTGGTAGCTTGATAGGGATATCATTGAATCTATACATTACCTTGGGCAGTATAGCCATTTTCATGATATTGATTCTTCCTATCCATGAGCATGGATGTTCTTGCATTTGTTTGTGGACACAACAATTATTATAACCCAGTTGGAAATGACAGTCTAGGCCCTTACACAAGGATCCTTGTTGGCAATAATAAGGGTCTTACAACTTCTGAGAGCAAATTTTCCTCAGATAGAACATCACCTTTGGCAATCTGTAACAGGCTTTCTAGACAATGGTCCAAAAAGGCACAAAAACTTACCACAGCTGGTGAAACTGCATGCCTCTAAACAGAATTCTCCTTTGCAGTGGTTACTTAACTCTGAATAATCTAGGTTTTTTTTCCAAGTTGAGGGATGGCCTAACCTGTGTAACTTTAGAGGATGATATCCTAATTTTCTCAACAATTTTGTTATTAAATTTATGGCAGTGAATTTGGTTATCAACTGGTATTTTTTATTTAGATGTATTATATCCATGTATTTTTACATAGAGCTAGTTCTATTCATTATATCAATTATTATATTTGTTCCAATTGACTAAAGCATAACTGTAATCTCTGCAATTTGGGAAGCCAAAGCAAGAGGATTAATTGAGGCCAGGAGGTCTAAATGAGCACTGGCGACATAGAGAGGTCCGATTTCTACAAAAAAAAATTAGAAATTAGCCAGATGTGTTGGTGCATGCCTGTATTTCTAACTACTCTGGAAGCTGAAGTGGGAGGATTGCTTGAGCCCAGGAATTCAAGGTTACAGTGAGCTATAATCATGTCACTGCACTCCAGCCTGGGGGACAGAACAAGGTCTTGTTTCTTAAGAAAGAAAAAATGAAACATACTACTAATTGCTATTTTTCTTTTCTGACTAGGAATTACAGGCTCAATTAATTACAATTAGGTGACCAAATAAACCCCAAACTTATTGAATTAATTCAATCAAACAAATCAGCTTTCAGTCATTGTTTCTAATCCTGTATATGGAAATTCATATGCATAGTTGCATTTTTAGCATATTTTATACATTTCTTTCTTGTTTGTTTGTTTTCTTAGCATATTCAACCATAGATCTATACTAGTCTATTCTTGAAATTGTCCTCTGAGTCTTATTAAAAATTTCTGAATATGGCATATTAGTTCTTATTTTCAATTTCTTAGCCAGGCAGAGTTTGTATATTCTTGGTCATTGCAGTGTTGTAGTCCTCAATAAGGGTGAATTCTTTTCTTACATTTTGCATGTACATTCTGTATAGAAGACTAGCTCAGGTGTCCCAGGGAACAGGAAAGTCTGCTGCACATGGCCAAGGATTACAGTGGGTAGAGAGTCTTAAGATGCCTACACACTTCAGGGTGAGGGAGAGATAGAGGTTCTTGGGTAATGGCAAAATCACAAAAAGTCTTCTGACATAACATAACAGTGTGCTCAGCCTTTTTAGAGAGCAAGCCTTCAGTGGAAGACCTGAGATAAACTCTCCAGCTAAAGAGAGAGCAAGGGAGCAGTCAGTGGCCTGTGTCCTGCTTTAGGCCATCAGAGAGAAGATAAATAATCAGAACAGACATTTCCAAAGCAGACAGTCCAATAAGTTCGTTCTGTTTATTATGCTCAAGAAGAGGTTACAAGAAAATAGTGAATGGCTTTTTAGCACTCCAGTTCTTTGGGATTAATTCCATTGGTCTGCATAATTGATGTTAATGAGGGACATCTGTCAAAAAAAATTTTTTTTACCCTAGTTGTGAGTAGAGACAATAAAGAACAACATTAAAAGCAAGAATAGTAACAACTTATCAGAATTGATGTGGTTGGTATAGTAGCTGATGAGAAACAGTGATGATGAGACTCCAGAAAACCTCAGTACCTTTACATTTGGTTGACCTTTGTGGCCTGTTTTCAGTTCACAGAGTATGAAAAAGTTAGCTCTAAATATTATTTATTCAGGATACTTATATGTAACATTTTAAAACTTTGGCCTGATTAATTAGGTTTCAGTTTAAATGTCCTTCCTCTGTTCCTGCAGTATTCCATAGCTCCCTCATCATTGCACTTACCCATAGTACAATCAGAATGTTTATCTACTGTTTTCTATCAGAATGCAAACCCCATGAAGGTAGCACTCATATCTCTGTTACTTATCATGGTATTTTTAGACCTTAATGAAGTTACTGGAACAAGATAGTTGCTTGGAAAATATTACCTCATGAATGAATTAGTGAAAACACTCAAAAGGTTATTTTACTTAAACATAAGCATGGTGACATTGTTAATAATTTATTTCTAAATTGTAGGTTACACAGTTTTCTAAAACTATCTCCATCATGCACACAGAGTATCATATATTCAACTTATCCAAATGCTCACAATCTCCCACTGCATCACCCCAGGGTGGCCACATAGATCAAAGTCTAAACGGGGGATGTTTCTTGGATTTATGTATTAGCAGCTCAAGTGACAACACATGGCAGCCCTTATGCATGATGCCTGGTAGCATCGCTTAAGACCATAATTAAGGTGGTGGTCTTAATCTTACTTAAAAACCTTCACCATGTCCCACACTAATTTTTTTAAAAATAAGGATATTTATAAAAGAGTAATTTTTATTAGATGTGGGTTTTTTTTGTAACTGTTTTATAAGGAAATCTTCATATAAGATGTGGCTTTGTCTTAGTTGGAATCCATCAAAACCACAAATTTTAAAATTAATTTGAATTCTACCAACTTCCTGGAGAAATGTCAATCCTGTTCATTCAGCTTTTATTCACTGTTCTGGCTACAGATATAGCCTCGTCTTCTAAAATAATTTTAATATATTTTGTTTATAAAGCTCGTTGACAGTGCATCTCGACACATGAAATGACATCATTTTATACCCACATGTTTTCTGTCCTAAAATCTTAGGATAATGCATGATACTGTCTTTCATCTTTCAAATCTGTGATTTATAGAGTGAGTGCTGAGGACTCAATTTGAATTTATTACATATAATATTTATTTATTTATTTGCAAAGGACAAAATCCTAATTTAAATTGGTTTGTGCAAAAGGTATTATAATGTCTTGACTCACAAAGAGTAAAGTTCAGAAAGCATTGTACTCAGGCATGACTGGATCCAGGAATTACATCATTACTGTCCAGAAACTTTTTAAAATTTATTTGATTTGATTTTAGCTTCAAGGGATACATGTGCAGGTTTCCTATATAGTTATATTGCATAATGCTGAAGATTCAACTTCTATTGAACCCATCACTCAAATAGTGAACATAATACTCAATAAGTACTTTCTCAATCCTTGCTCCCCTCATATTCTGCTCCAGTTTGGAGTCCCCAGGGTCTGTTATCTTCATTTTTATGTTCATGTGTACCCATTATTTAACTCCCACTTATAAATGAAAACATGCAATATTAACTTTCCTTATTCTGAGTTATTTCATTTAAGGTAATAGTTTCCAGCTCCTTCCATGTTGCTGCAAAAGATATTTCATTCTCTTTTTTATGGCTGTGCAGTATTCCACAGTATATATGCCACATTTTCTTTATTCAGCAATCATTGATGGAGCCTTATGTTGATTCCATGACTTTGCTCTTGTGAATAGTACTGTGATGAACATATCAGTGGCGGAGTCTTTTTGGTAAAACAATTTATATTCCTTTGGGTAGATGCCCAGTAGTGGAATTACTAAGTCAAATGGTAGTTCTATTTTTAGTTCTATGAGAAACATTCATTTGGTTTTCAATAGGGGTTGTACTAACTTAAATTCCCACCAACAGTGTATAAGCATGCCCTTTTCTCTACATCCTCACCAACATTTCTTATTTTTTGACATTTTAATAATAGTCATTCTGATTGCTGTGAGATGATATCTCATTGTGGTTTTGATTATTGATTGGAGCATTTTTTCATATGTTTGTTGGCCACTTGTATGTATTCTTTTGAGAAGTAACTCATGTCCTTTGCCCACTTTTTAATGGAATTGTTTGTTTTTTTTTTCTTGTTGATTTGTTGAGCTCCTTATAGATTCTGGATATTATTCATTTTTCAAATGCATAGTTTACAAATACCGTCCACCTTTCTGTAGGTTGCCTATTTACTATGTTAATAGTTTCTTTTGCTCTTCAGAATCCCTTCAGTTCAATTAAGTGTCATTTGTCTATATTTTGTTTTGTTGCATTTGCTTTTGAAGTCTTATTCATAAATTCTTTGCCTAGGCCAATGTCATGAATAGTTGTTGCTAGGTTTTCGTTGGGAATTGTTTCAGTTTCAAGTCTTACATTTAAATCTTTAATTCATCTTAACTTCCGTATATGGTGAGAAATAGGCATCCTGTTCCATTCTTATGCATATGGCTAGCAAGGTTCCCTAGAACCATTTATTGAATGGTGTCTTTCCCCATTGCTTATTCATGTCAACTTTAACTAAGATCAATTGGTCATAGGGATGTGGCTGTATGGCTGGATTATCTATTTTGTCCCATTGATCTGTGTGTCTAATTTTGTGCCAGTACCATGCTCTTTTGTTTACTATAGCCTTGTAGTGTAGTTTCAAGTGAAGTCATGTGATGCCTCCAGCCTTGCTGTTTTTGCTTAGGATTGCATTGGCTATTAAGGCTCTTTTTTGTTTCAATATACATTTTAGTATTGTTTTTTCTAATTATTTTTAAAATAGTATTGGTAATTTGATAAGGATGGCATTAAATCTGTAGTTTGCTTTGGGCACATAATTATTATAATAATATTATATTTATTTTTCCCATCTATGAGGATGTGACATCTTGCTTGTGTCATCTACAATTTCTTCCATCAGTGTTTTATACTTCTTATTGCAGAATTCTTTTAACTCTTTGGTTAAATGTATTCCTAGGTGTTTTTGTGTGTGGCTATTGTAAATGGGATTGAGTTCTTGATTTGGTTTTCAGCTTTACTATTGTTGGTGTATAGAAACGCAGTTGACTTTGTGCGTTAATTTTGTATCCTGAAACTTTACTGAAATCATTTATCAATCCTAAGAATATTTTGGAGGAGTGTTTACAGTTTTCTTTTAAAGCAAGAAAACTAAAGTTTTCATCAGAGTTTTTAAGCAAACAGATTATTTGACTTCCTCTTCCATTTGGATGGCTTTTATTTCTTCCTCTTGGCTGATTGCTCTGGCTAGGACTTTCCCTGTCACATCATTGTCTTGTTCGAGTTATTAGGGGTAGCACTTTCAGCTTTTCTGCATTCAGTATGATGCTGGCTGGGTGTTTGTCACATATGGCTCTTATTATCTTGAGGTAAATTCCTTCAATGCCTAGATTGTTGAGAGTTTTTATCATGAGAAGATATTTGATTATATTGAACACTTTTTCTGCATTTATTGAGATAAGCATAGGGTTTTGGTTTTTAATTTTCTTTGTATGGTGAGTCACATTTATTGATTTGCATACGTTGAGCCATTCATGTATCTCTGGAATAAAATCTACTTGGCTGTAATGAATTATCTTTTTCATGTGCTGCTGGATTCAGTTTGATAGTATTTTGTTGAGAATTTTTCAGTCTATATTCATCATGGATATTGCCTTGTAGTTTTCTTTTTGTTGTGTCTTTGCCAGATTTTGGTATCAGGATGATATTGGTTTTGTAGAAAGAGTTAAGGAGGAATCCCTCCTCTTTAATTTTTTGGAATAATTTCAGTAGGATTGTTACCAGCTCTTCTTTGTGTACCTGGTAAAATTCAGTTGTTAATTTGCCTGGTCCTTGGCTTTTTTTGGTTGGTAGATTATTAAATTTGTAATTCAATTTCATTACTCATTATTGGTCTGCTCAGGATTTCAATTTCCTCCTAGTTCACTATTGAGAGGTTGTATGTTTCCTAGAATTTATCCATTTTCTCTAGGTTTTCTAGTTTGTGAGCATAGAGATATTCATAGCAGTCTCTAACGATCTTTAGCATTTCTGTGGTAACAGTTCTGTCACCTTTTTAAACAAATAAACATATCTGATTGTGTTTATTTAAATCCACTCTCTCTTTTTGGTAAATCTAGCTAGTGGTCTGTCAATCTTGTTTATCCTTTTAAAGAACCAACTTTTTATTTTGTTGATCCTTTGAATGGTCATTTTGGTTTCAATTCATTTAGTTCTGCTCCAATCTTTCTTGGTTTTTTCTGCTGCTAGATTTAGGTTTGGTTTGTTCTTCTTTTTCTAGTTCCTTGAGGTGTGCCATTAGGTGGTTTATCTGAGATATTTCTATGCTTTTGATGTAAGAATTTAGCACTACAAACTTTTCTCTAAACACTGCTTTTGCTGTATCCCAGAGATTTTGATATATTGTTTTTCTATTTTCATTTTTTAAAGTTTTTAAACATTTATTTCTTATTTTCATCGTTTATCCTAAAATCATTAAGGAGCAGGTTGTTTAGTTTCCATGTACTTTTGTGGCTTTGAGAGTTTCTTTTGGTATTGATTTCTAATTTTATTTCACTGTAGTCTGAGAAGATGGTTGATATGATGGTTTCTTTTCTAAATATATTGATACTTGCTTTATGGCCAAGAATATGATCTATTTTGGAGAATGTTCCATGTGCAGATGAGCAAATAATATATTCTGTGGCTGTTGAGTAGAATGTTCTGTAAATGCCTATTAAGTTCATTTGGTCAAGAGTCCAGTTTATGTCCAGAGATTTTTTGTTAGTTTTCTGCCTCAATGATCTGTATAGTACTGTCAGTGCGATATATAATTCCCCCGACTATTATTGTATGGTTGTTTATCTCTTTTCTAATGTATAGTAGTAATTGTTTTATTAATCTGGGTTCTCTAGTGTTGGGTGTGTATATATTTAGAATAGTTTTATCTTTTTGTTGAATTGAAATCTTTATCATTACATAACGTCTTTGTCTTTTTTTACTTTTGTTGGTTTAAAGTCTATTTTATCTGATATGAGAATAGCAACCCATGCTCTTTTCTCTTTTACATCTGCAGGATCTATCTTCTGCACCCGTTTACTTTTGGAGTATGTGATGTCATTACATGTTAGGTGGGTCTCTTGAAGGCAGTGATGGTTGGGTCTTGTTTTTCATTCCAATTTGCCAATCTATTTTTTTAAGTGGAATGTTTATACCATTTACTTTCAAAGTTAATACTGATGTTGAGGTTTTATTTCTGGCATAGTGCTGTTAGCTATTTGCTTTGTATTCTGGATTGTGCAGTTTCTTTACAAGATCTGTAAACTTTGTACTTACATGTGCTTTTATGATAGCAAAGACCGTTCTTTTGTTTCCATGTTTAGAATGTTTCTGAGCATTTCTTGTAGTATCAGTCTATTGGTGATGAATTCCCTTCACATTTGCTTGCCTGAGAAAGACTTTATTTCTCCTTTGATTGTGGGGCTAAATTTGGCAGGATATAAAATTCTTGGCTGACATTTTTTTTCTTAAGAAGGATGAAAATAGACCCCCAGCCTCTTCTGGCTTGTAAGGTTTCTACTGAGAAGTCCACTGTTAGTCTGATGGGATTATCACCTTTATAGGTGATTTAGCTCTTTTATCTAGCTGCCTTTAAGATTTTTTCCTTTAGCCTTGACCTTGGATAGTCTGATGACTATATGGCTTGTTGATGTTCATTTTTTATAGTGTCTTGTAGGTGCTGTCTCTCTAAATTTCTTGTATCTTGATGTCTACCTCTCTCTCAAGACTAGGAAAATTTCCCTAATTTATTCCCTCCAGTAGGTTTTCCAAGTTGTTTACTTTTTCTTCTTCTTTCTCAGGAATTCCTATAAGACGTAGTTTGGTTGCCTTAAATAATCTAATATTTTGTAAATGCCTTGTTCATTCTTTAAAATTCTATTTTCTTTATTTTTGTCTGACTGGGTAATTCAAAAGACTGATCTTCAAGCTCTGAAATTCCTTGTTCTGCTCAGATTATTATTTCAAATTGTGTTTTGAAACTACTTTAGTAAGTATTTCGATTCCAGAAGCTCTTTTTTAAAAAAATATAGCTATCTTATCTTTCATATCCTTAATTAATTTTCTGGTTTATGTTGATTTTCTACTTTCTCTTGCATCTCACTGAGCTTTCTTGCAATCTTTATTTTGAATTCTTAATCTGTCATTTCAGAATTTTTATTTCAATTAGGATCCATTGCTAGAAAACTAGTTTGATCTGTGGGAGGTGTCAAAATCATCTTTTTCTTTCTTTTTTTTTTACTGTAAGAGTTTTTGCACTGATTTGTTCTCATCTGAAGGTGTTATTACTTCTTATTTCTGAATTTGCTGTCATTTGGATGGGACTTTTTTTGTTATTTTTTTCTCTTGAGAATATGAGTGGGGTGTATGTTGCATGATTGCTTGGCTTAGTTTCTGGATGCTTTCAGGGCCTAGACTTGATATGGGTTCCATGGCTGTGTGCAGCTTTTGTGTGGTGACTTGCTCTAATTCTGCTTGTTGTAGCAATATATTGAACATATGGGCTGACATACTATCTCTTGTGGGGCTAAAAGTTGAAAGGTGTAGTAAGCTTATCTTATATGCTACCATTATGCCCTTCTGAGACAGGTTTTTTATTTGACTGTGCAGTTTGGTCACCATTCCTGTCCTTGGTGCTTAAGAATAAGAACCAACTCATCTTTGTATAGCCCAACAATGAGTGAAGGCCTCACCTTAATGGGGATTGACCAGGGGAAATTTTGAGGGAGTGCACTAAGGTCTCAGGAGATGGGGCCCAAGTAGATGCATCAGCTCTTTGTCTTCCACAGACAGAAATGTGATCCACTTCCCTATCATGCCCCTGTTGCAAGCTTGCAATCTTCACTTCAAATAGACATTGTCTTTTTATTTCAGGTCACAGTGCAGCTGCAGGTTACAGATATGCCCCTCTGGTGGCTACCACTGAAATGGGCTCAGGGCAGAGCCTCTTTCTCCAGTGCAGAGCAGAAAACCCTGTGGCTTATCTGCCTTCCATTGCCAGGACACTGCCAGTCTGTTTAGAGAAGAGAAGATAAGCCTCATCATTTATGGATGCACTTACTGCACATGATCACTTTCAACAGGGGTGCAGTCACCATGAAAATAACTCCAAAGCCTTTCTCCAAGTGCACACATGCTGGCCACCAGCAGGAGAGCCTCTGCTACTTCTACAATAGTGGTTATGGGGAGCAGGAGATAACCCCAACTGCACATATGTTCCTGCCCACTGGTCCCACTCCCTTTGGCATTCGCCACTGTGTCCACATCTCTCTTGTCCCAAGGGGGGCTTTGGTGAGCTGTGTTCCCTCCTCACTTCAGGGCAGCCCATGTCAAGGGTTAGATCTTCAGGCATCCTGCAGCTTTCCAAGGACACACCAGTCCCTGTGGTTGCCAAAGTCAGATTGAGTTGTGGATTATATTTGCAGGGGACCTCGTGATGTGGTGACCGAACAGCTGAGGTTCTCCAGATAGGGCAGTGGCCCACAGTAGGTATAAAAACAGTATGCTGCCCACTATCTCAGTTAAGGCCTGAGGGGAATGTGGGTTCACCTGCACAAGGTGGCAACCTGGTTCTCTGTCTCTGGGAAGTCTCCAAATTGCCACCATCGTTGCCAGGTTGTGAGGGTGAAGAAAACTCTCCAGCAATTTAGCAGTCAGCAGATCGTCACAGGGATGAGGGGAACAGAGAAGCAGCTCCATCTACCCTTTGCTTTTCTGCATCCCAACTTCTTCCCATGGGCTCTCTGACAGATCATTGCTCTCTTCCCTCGGTTTTCCACTTGGACCATGGCCAATCCTCTATTACTTTGATCTACTTTCTGAGGAGAACTGGCATTCAACATCACTAGTCAGCCATCTTGAAGAAACAACTCAGAAACCTTTACTGTTCCTTCTGTTCAAGTGTCATCTCCGTTTGTCTTTGTCTGTCTTTATTCTGTCTTCTCAAACTTGGTGACCAAAATTACTTTGATAAACCTTCAATTCTATCCACCCTTTTAAATGGACATTTAACATTCACACCTAAATCTTAACCACTGCCTTTGTCATTTTACTACAAAATTTAATTTGCTTATTGTCATATTGCAATATAGAATTCCTGTATGTATTCAATACTGAAGTGGTACAGATTGGTAATAGAACCTACTCTTAGAAATACAGTATCTTCCCTGTTGCAGCAGAATATTTTTTTATGCAGTAAAGTAAGTAAAACCTATTTTACCACATTCAAGTTATATGATGGTGGAGAATTATTAATTCAATTTCATGCCTGAAATCAATGTGTACCTTTGTGCTTGAAAACATTTATCTAAAATTTGTTTAAAATGGAATGTTTCTTTTTTCTTCTTTCTTTCTTTTTTTTTTTTTTTTTTGAGACGGATTTCACTCCTGTTGCCCAGGCTGGAGTGCAATGGCACAATCTCGGCACACTGCAACCTCTGTCTCCCGGGTTCAAGCAATTCTCCTGCCTCAAAATGGAATGTTTCTATGTGTTGCATCTTACTGGAAACAGGGACTCCTGAAGTACTTAAGAAACAAAGTAATAATATTAGCAACCATAAAAAGAATCTCTTTTTGCCTATGTACAGTCACATGAGGTTTGTACAGTTATAACTTAGTTTATTATTTCTGCAACTGAACTATTTATGCAAACAAAAGCTCATTTTTCAAGAATTGGTATCTGTGCTTTTCCACTGCTGCTTCTCTTTGGGGAACTGTCTTAGTGATGAAGCACAGAACACAGAGTCCAGCACTTGTCATCCTGGTAAATATTTAAATAATGGGAATAAATCAAGATCACAATGCATGTCTTCTGGCTAATAGCTGCTTAGGTATGCACTAGGCATACCCTAACATGCTACTCAGCCTAGAACTGTTTCAGATCTTCCAGCAAATGGGTCAGATGGAGATGGCATGATAGGAGAACAAATGATATCTCAAAATAAGTATAGCAGCAAGGGCAGCCAAACCCAGATGAAAAGAGACCTGAGTCTAAGTGGACAGTGTGAAAAAGCAGTCCTGTGCCATTTCTTGCCAAATGTTCTCAGCAGTTCTGTGATATCAGAAACATGCCTGAAAGGTAGGTATTCGTACAAACTTCTTTAATTTGATAACTGGTATACTTATCAAATCTCTGTTTCAAATTATGCTTTACATTCCCAGCAGGACCCCATTTCTCCCTCCCTTTGCATTCTTTTCTGCTAACACCTACAGTCCTAGCATTTGTCAGTCAGACTGATAGATCTGTGGACAGGTGAGGCCTTAAGTTCAGAGAATTGGGAATGATTTTCATGATTCATATCATTTCCATGACCCTGTGGTTTTCTAGAGGCTACTTTTCCTGGGCATAAAATGAAAATTCATACCTTTACTTATTATTTTGAACCATTTTTCTTAAATTAGAATACTAAATGCATAAAACTCTTCATGAGTGTTTTGTATGTCATTGATTATAAGTAGTTAAATATTGTTATATAATAAATTGCATCCTATATTAGTTTTCTGCTCTTGACAAAACAAAATGCCACAAACTAAGCAGCTTAAACAACCCACATTTGTTATCTTACAGTTCTGTTAGTCATAGTCCGATAGGGTCTCCTCATGGTATCATCCAAATGGCATTCCCAATTGGAAGCTCCAGGGTAGAATCCATTTCTTTGCTCAATCAGATTGTTGGCAAGATGTAATTTCTTGCAATTATAGGACAGACATCCCCCATTTCACTGGTGGCTGTTTGAATTCCTTGGCTTATAGGCCCCCTTTGTCCATCGTCAAAGCCAACAACTATAAGTCAAGTCTCTTTCAAATTTCAAATTTCTTCTGCCTCTTGTTTCCTCATCACATTTATCTCATTGAGCCTTCTGCCTTTATCATCTGCTTTTAAGGGTCCATGTGATTACAATGGATCTACCAGATAATTTAGGATCATCTCCTGATTTTAATGTCAGCTATTAGCAACCTTAATTTTATCTGCAAAAATCCATCTTGCCATGTAAGATAACATGTTCATAGATTCCAGGGATAAGCATGTAGCCACATTTGGCTGGGGGCAGGGGGGCAGCATTAATTGGCCTACCATACTTTACTCACAGCAAACTATTTAAAAATATTAATGAAGACTTATTTTTAGAAATTGACACCATAATAGCATCAATTTATGGTAGTTACATTACATAAAACTCTTCCCTTTGGCTTTTTTCTCTACCAACTATTGGTCACTATTCTTCTCTGTTGAAAGTACTTAGGAAGAAGCCAGATTTCTATAACCCTTGTTTTAACCCTTGAAAACTCTCAAGTGATAAAAAATGAAAAGAATTGATATGTTTACCTTATTACTTTGTTCATTTATTTAATGAATTAATAAACCCTGCCATAACCTTGAAAAGTTCTTCTAGAAGGCACCCAGTTAATATCTTTACCTTATCCACTTCTTAACAGACATTATCCTAATTGAGCTATTCTAAACCAGATAGGAATCTCTATTGTTTAATAAAAATGAGGCTGTAAGGCTTCAGTCTATTATTTGCTCATGCATATCATACTTTACTTTCCAGAAATCTTTCTTTGTATTTTTAAATAAAAAATATTCAGTAGTACTTGCTATAGCATGATAAGAAAGATTTTATTCAGGACCATCATGATAGGTATAGGGACTATCACCATGGGGTTTTGTAGCCAGGGAGAGGTACTGGACCCAACTTTGAGTACAGCGTGGGCAAGTGGGAATTTATAGCTAAGGAACATGGTAAGAATAAATAGATGGAAGCTGATTAAGAAAAAGAATTAAGGGTAATGGGGATTCTAGTTAAATTGACTTAATAGTGTTCTGTTTTTGCTGAAGAGAGTCAGGGATGATCAGACATTACTTGGGGTATGGTGGAGGATGAAGAACCTGATCAGATATCAAAGGTGATCAGATATCAAAGAAAGAAGGTTCTTGCTAAACTGACTTAGAAAGGTTCTTTGCTAAAACTGGATTTTAGAAAAAAGTACACAGATGGACTAGGAGAGGGCTAACTAAATTTTAGTCAAGCAGATAACCTTTGCCAGTATTTAACGAAAATAATCCTTTACATAATTTAAAGATTTTAACTTCTTCTTTTAGAAATTAGTGAATTCTTATCTTTAGAGTGCTTATGAAGTTTTATAAGTTCTAATCTCTTCTTCCAAGAAAGATTTTTTACAAAATCTAAAAGTTTCAATAACATTAAAATCATATTTACAAGAAAATAATGCAATTAATGTTTATTTAACATTATATAATAACAAAAATACATGTAATTATTAAGAATACGAGAAATTATTAATGAACAGAACTTTTACAAGAAAAGAAATTGTACATCAGTCAATATGTTCATCTAAAAATGCCATTAGTAAACAAAGCTATATTCATTTCCCTATTAATAAAGAATAAATTTGGTATAAGAAATGATGGAAATTGTATTGATTCCATCACTGACTTAAGAAGTATGCTTCACCTCAAAACCAGATATTGACCAACTACTATGGGGCTTATTCTTATGAATACTTTCTGAATACAGGGAGCATTAATAAACAGGAAAATTCTCCAACTTGGGATAAGAATTGTTTAGCTGTAATGAAATGGGAGAAAATATTTAAAAACCATACATCTAATAAAGTGTTAATATCCAAAATATATAAGAAACTCCTACTACTCAATAGCAAAAAATAAAAATCTATAAAAAATGCTCAAAGGACTCCTGAACAGGCATTTCTTCAAAGCAGACATACAAATGGCCAAGAGTTATATTTTTAAAATGATCAAAACCATTAATTATTAAGAAAAATCAAATTAAAGCCATAATGAGATATTACCTTACACTAGTAGGATGGCTATTATCAAAACTTTTTTTAAGTATTGGTGAAGATGTAGAAAAATTGGAAAATTTGTACGTAATTGGTAGAATGTACAATGGTGCAGCCACAATAGTAAACAATATGAAGTTTCTTCAAAACATTAAAAATAGAACTCCCATATAATTCAGCAATCACACTTCTGTGATTATATCCAAAAGAATGTTAAAAAGATAACTGCACTCTCATGTTCATTGCAACATTATTTACAATAGCCTTTACAATATTTTGTAAATAGCCTCTAAGATACGAAAACAACCTAAATGTCTATTGACAGATGAATGGTTTAAAAAATATGGTATATACACCTAAAGGAATATTATTCAGCCTCAAAAAAGAAGAAAACCCTGCTATAAGTAACAATATGAATGAATCTGGAGGAAGTTATGCTTAGTGAAATAAGCCATTCATGATATCACCTATATGAGGTATCTAAAATAGTCAAACTCATGAAAACAGAGAGTAAAATAGTGGTTTTCAGGGGGCTGTGAGAAGGAAATGAAAATATGCTGTGCAAGTGGTAAAAAGTTACATTTATGCAAGATAAATAAGTTCTAGATATCTGCTGTAAAACATCTGCCTATAGTTAACAATACTGAGTTGTGCACTTAAAAGTTTGTTGAGTGGGTGTCATGTAAAGTATTATTAGCCAAAAAATATAGTAATAAAAAGGCAAATCACTTAAAAATATATAATTACTTAACTTTGAGAAAAGAAGAGTACTGTGAGAAATAGGCCAACTTTCTTCTAGTCTTCTGGAGAACGACAATATATGAAGAATCCCCACTTGTGTATTCACAGAGAATTATTATTATTATTTTTGCTCATTGGATAATTTTATTTCGTGTTTATTTTTTCTAGCTTCATTTGGGTATACATTGATAAAAATTATATATATTTGAGGTGTTCAATGTGATATTTTGATATTTCTATACATTGTGAGATGATTACAATAATCAAGCTAATTAGCACATCTCACACCTCACATAATCACTGTGTGTTTGTATATGTTGTGTGTGAGAGAGAGAACACTTAAAATCCACTCTCTTAGCAAATATCCCTCTTCTGTACTTTTTTCCATAATGGTTGGACCAATTTACATTCCCACTAACAGAGTGCAAGGGTTCCCTTTTCTTTGCATCCTCGTCAATGTTTGTTATCTTTGTCTTTTTGCTACTAGCCATTCTAACATATGTGAAGTGATATCTCATTGTGGTTTTTGTTCATATTTCTCTTATGACGTGATACTGAGCATCTGATATAATTTGGATATTTGTTCCCCACTCAAATCTCATGTTGAATTGTAATCCCCAACACTAGAGGTGGAGCCTGGTGGGAGCCATTTCGATCATGGGGGCGGATCCCTTATGGCTTGGTGCTGTCTTCAAGATAGTGAGTTCTCACAAGATATGGTCATTTACAGTGTGTACTCCCTCCCCAACAGTCCCTATTCTCTCTCTTGCTCCTGCTTCCACCATGTGAGAAACCTGCTCCTCCTTTGCATGCTTGTCAACTGTAGATGTAATAAAATGAAATTTAAAACATGCTTTTAATAAAAACCTCTAAGATTTTTTATGTTCATATTTAGGCTTCTGAAAGGGAGAGAAACCATTTTAGGAATCAATGTTTGTGTTCTGAAATCTGCTTGTAAATCTCTGATCTCATCTTTCATTGACATTAAACCATTTTAACGGTGAAAAAAAAAATGATTGTAAGCTTCCTAAGGCCTCCCTAAAGCAATGCCAGTGCTGTGCTTCCTTTACAGCCTGCAAAACTGTGAGCCAATTAAACCTCTTTTTCTATAAGTTACCTAGTCTCAGATATTTATGTATGGCAATGCAAGAATAACCCAATAGAGCATCTTTTCATATACCTATTGACAATTTGTATGTATTCTATGAAGAAATATGTCCTTTGCCTATTTTCTAATCAAATTATTTGTTTTCTGCTATTGAACTGTAGGAGTTCCCTGTATGTTTTTGATATTAATGTCTTATCGGATGTATGGTTTGGAAATATTTTCTTCATTCAGTAGGTTTTCTTTTTACTCTGGTGACCATTTCTTTTGCTGTGCAGAAGCTAGTTAATTTGATGAAATCTCAATTGTCTATTTTTGCCATTGTTGCCTCTGCTTCTGAGGTTATAACCAAAAAACCATTACCCAGGCAAATGTCGAAAGAAGCTATTTCCCCTATGTTTTATTCTAGAAGTTTTATAGGTTCAGGTCTTATCTTTAAGTCTTTAAACCATTTTTAGATGATTTTGGTATATGGTTTGAGATAAGGATCCAAATTCATTCTTCTGCAAGTGGATATCCAGTTTTCCCAATAGCATTTATTGAAGAGACTATCTTTCCCTGTTATGTGTTCTTGGCATCTTTGTCAAAGATCACTTGGCTGTAAATGTGTGGATTTTTTTCCAGGCTCTCTGTTCTGCTTCACTGGTTTGCACGTGTAGTTTTATGTCAGTACTATACTGTTGTGATTACTGTAAATTTGTAATACATTTTTAATCAGATAAAATATGCCTCTAGCTTTGTTTCTTAAATCAAAACTTCCTTGGCTATTCAGGGTCTTTTGTGATTCTATATGAAATTGTCACAAGAGACAGAAAAAGATTATAATAAACTGACAAAAGGTAAAAATCATCAAGTGAATGTAACAATTATAAATATATATGTACCCACTATTGCAGCACTTAAATATATAAAACCAATATCCGCACAACTGAAGGAAGAAATGGACAGAAACACAAAATGGATGGATCTCAATATATCACTTTCAACAATAGATAAGTTATCCAGACAGAAATCAATAAGGAAAGAGCAGAATGATGCTTGGATAACACTGAGGAGCAAATGGATCTAACAGACATATACAGAACCTTCCATCCAACAGCAGCAGACTACATATTCTTCTCAAGTGGACATGAAGAATCCTCCAGAATGGGTCATATGTTGGGTCACAAAACAAGCCTTAAGAAATTTAAGAAGTTTAAAATTATATCAAATATATTTTCCTAGCATAATGGTCTGAAATTAGAAATCAATATCAGGAAGATAATTGGAAAATTTACAAATATGTGAAAATTCAAAAACCTTCTTTATCATTGGGTCAAAGAAGAAATTATAAAGAAAATAAAAAATACCTTAAGGCAAATAAAAGTGAAAACACAACATACCAAAAACTTATGGAATGCAGAAAGACAGTTATAAGATGGAAGTTTATAGTCATAAACGCCTATATTAAAAAAAGATCTCAAACAAACAATCTCATTTTACACTTCAATGAACTAGAAGAAGAAGAATAAACTAAACCCAGTTACTAGAAGGAAGGAAATAAATAAATAGAAATAAATAAAATAGTGATTAGAAAAAAAATAGGAAAGACCAACAAAACTAAGGTTTTTCTTCAGAAATATAAACTAAATTGACAAATTGTTAGCTAAACAACAGAGAAGCTTTAAAAAATAATATTATGTATGAGAGAAGAGACTTGCAACTTATACCACAGAAATACAAAAGATCATAAAAGACCATTATGAGAAATTATATACAAACAAATAGAAGTACCTAGATGAAAATTAAAAATTCCTAGAAACATACAACCTACCAAGACTGAATCATTAAAAAAATAGAAATTCTCAGGAGAACAACAGTGAAGTCAGAATATTGAATCAGTAATAAAAAAATCTAATAACAAATAAAAGCCCAGGACCTGATGGCTTCACTGGTGGATTCTACTAAACATTTGAAGAAGAATTAATACCAATCTTTCCCAAACATTTGCAAAGAAAAAAAAAAATGAAGAGGAGAAATACTTCCAAACTCATTATATGCATTACCCTAATATCAAAGCCAGACAAGAAACTATAAGAAATTAAAGTTATAGGTCAATTTTTCTAAAACATAGATGCAAAAATTCCCTCAAAATAATAGCAAAACAAATTCAGCAATACATTAAAAGGACCAGGTACCATGACCAAGTGAGATTGTTTTCCCCTGAGATGTAAGGATGGTGCAACATACACAAATCAGTAAATGTGATATGCCACATCAACAGAATCAAGGACAAAAAACATATTATCATATTTCAAGAGAGCTAACTAGAGACATCAGAAACCAGAATGATTATGGCTTGAGTTAAATACTGAGGGAAGAGTTCTTGAAACTGTTGAAGAATCCACACAAAGAAACTGACACACAGAAATAGAAGGCAGCAAGTATTTTACAGAGATTGACCTCTGAGGAACTCCACCTGTTGTACTTGACTATCCTGTCCAGGGAATCTCAGTCATTGTGTCTCCATATTACTACATCCCCTGCAAGCATTCCCCAGCAGAGCCTCCTGAGACTGTGGCAACCACAGAGGACACAGAGGACTGGTGAGACCCTGGGAAGCTGTGGCATCCCTGGAGATCTAGACTTCAGGACAGGCTGTCCTAAGGAAATGGGGTTGCACCCTGCCAAATCACCTCTTGGGACAAAGAGGACCAGATTGTGCACTTCCCTGCCTAAAAGTCCCCACACTCACTTGCAAGTGGCAGAGGACTGTACCCCTCCCAGATGTGACACAGGTGTATTGCTGATCTCTGAAGGAGCAGAGTGTGGTTTCATCCTAGTGGACAAGTTGTTCAAGTGCCTGGGAATAGACATGAAGAGCAGGTCTTCTTCTGCCTTTCACTTCCCTCCAGCCACTGCTGTGGATACAGCTACAGCTTTTCACACTGGGGGCTGGCACAGATGCACTTAAAAATCAGCCTTTCCAGGATTATTTAGGGCAATTGCACCTCCACTGAAAGTGTGCTGACTGGCCAGGGCTTGCCAAGGCCAGGGCCCATCTCCCACTCCCTATGCTGAGTGGCAACATTCCTGCAGCACAGTGAGGGCAAGCTGTAGAGCTATTTGTTTAGGGCTGAAGGAAGAGGTTCCTCTCCAAGGCCATTTCGGCAGTAGCCATAGATAGACTTTTTACACGGACCTCAGTTGCATTGCAGCCTGGAGATAAAAATCTATGTCTATCTGAACCTAAGGTCACTAGCCCTAGGACAGTGGTGTGATAGAAAATTGGAGCAACTTTCTGCCTGCCTGAAATGAGGAACTGGGGCAGCCCCCTTCAAACCTCCCCAGCACAGACCTCAGTGCCCATCATGAGCTCTCCCTGCCATCCCTGTCATGGTGGGCGGCAAACATCATTGTGGCATCTGAAAGAGATTTTGCTCTCTCTCAAAGCACTACCATTGGACTAGAGACAGAACTTCACAACCAATTTAAAAAAAAATTGCTGACATATGGGCATATTGCTAGGAAATGGAAAAAGCTTGAGACTTCTGCACTCCCAGCCACACAGAAGATAGTGAGCTGGCTCAGACACATTACACATTGCTACAACAATCAATATTTGAGAAAGCCACCACACAAAAGCTATCTTTAACCAAGTAATTCACACGGAGACTTGACCCTCTGAAAGCATCCAAAATTGAAGTCAAATGATCAGACACAAAATACATAATTATCACATCCTCAAAATGGAAAAATACAAAACATAAAAATGTTTCATCCAGCTGGGCATGGTGGCACACTCCCAGCACTTTGGGAGGCCGAGGCAGGAGGATCACCAGGTCAGGAGATCAAGACCATCCTGGCTAACATTGTGAAACCCCGTCTCTAATAAAAATACAAAAAGTTAGCCGGGCGCAGTGGTGGGCCTGTAGTCCCAGCTATTCGTGAGGCTGAGGCAGGAGAATGGCGTGAACCCAGGAGGCAGAGCTTGCAGTGAGAAGAGATTGCACCACTGCATTCCAGCCTGGGTGACAGAGTGAGACTCTGCCTCAAAAAAAAAAAAAAAGTTTCATCCAAATGAAAGCAAATTCAAAAATAAGAAACGATAGCTCCAATTGAGAAAGAATAAGCACAGGAACTCTGGCAGTACAAAAAGACAGAGTATGCTAATGCCTCCAAAAGATCACATTAGATCTCTAGCGTAAATCTTAACCAAAATAAAAATTCTGAAAAGAGCAGACAAAGAATTCAAAATATGGATTGTAAGCAAGTTCATGGAGACACAATGGAAAGTTGAAAACCAACAACATGAAATCAGAAAAACAATTCAGAATATTAATGAGAAATTTACCAAAGAGATATTAAAAAAACAGCAAACTTTTGAAAACAAAAAAAATTATTGAAGGAATTAAAAAATACAGTTAAAAGCTTTAACAATGTACTAGACTATACAGAGGAAATAATTTCAGAGCTTAAAGACCAGTCCTTTGAATTAACCCACTCACAAAAGAAAAAAAAGTAATTTTAAAAGATAGAGCATTCAAGAAATATGAGATTATATAAAGCATCCAAACCTATGAGTTTAGACATTCTTGGGGGTGAAAAAGAAAAAGTAAAAAGTTCAGAAAACATATTTCAGCCATCATTCAGGAATAATGACATCATTCACGAATAATTCAGGAAATCTTCCCTGGTCTAACTAGAAAAGTAGATATCTAGGTACAAGAAACTTGGAGAATACCTGGAGAATTCTCTGCAAGACAAACCTCATTGAGGCATATGGTCATCAGACTATCCAAAGTAAGCATGTAGGAAAAAATATTGAAATCAACTAGAGAGAAATGTCTAATCACTTATAAAGGAAATCCATCAGACTAACAACAGACTTCTCAGCAGAAACCATACAATCCAAAAGAGATTGGAGAGCTATTTTCAGCTTTCTTAAAGGAAGAAGAAATGCTAGCCAAAATTTTTTTTTCTTGTTTGCTTTCTTTTCTTTTATTTATTTATTTAATTTTCTTTTTGGCAGGGTCTTGCTGTGTCACCCAGGCTGGAGTGCAGTGATGTGATCTTTGCTTACTGCAACCTCTGCCTCCTGGGTTCAAGCAATTCTCCTGCCTCAGCCAAAATTTTATATTGTGCCACACTAAGCTTTATAAATGAAGGAGAAATAAAGTCTTTTTCAGACAAGCAATCACTAAGCAAATTTGTCACCACTAGACTGGTCCTCCAAGAAATGCCAAAAGGAGTTCTAAACATGGAAACAAGCAGACAATACTTGCCATCACAAAAGCCCACAAAAATTCAAAGCTCACAGATACTATAAAGAAATTATACAATTCAGACGACAAAGCAACTAGGTAACAATGACAGGAACCAAATCTCACATATCAGTATTAACATTGAAAATAAAAGGCCTAAATACTCCACTTAAAAGTATAGAATTGCAAATTAAATAAAAAGCAATAAGATTCGACCCTTTGCTGCCTACAAGAAACACATCAGAGAGGTAAAGACATCACAGACTCAAGGTAGAGGGATGAAGAAAGATATACCATGCAAATGGGAACAAAAACAACCAGGAGTAGCTATGATTTTATCAACACCAACAATAAAAAAGACCAAAAAAGGCATTATATAATAATAAATGTTTCAATTCAACAAGAAGATATAACTATCCTAAATATATATGCACCCAATGCCATACCATCCAGATTCATAAAACAAATAATACAAGAACTAAGAAAAGAGACAGAAAGGAATACAATAATAGTGGGGACTGCAATATCCCACTGAAGGAGTAGAAATATCAATGATGCAGAAAATCAAAAAAGAAATTCTGGACATAAATGGACTCTAGATCATATGGACCAAATAGACATTTATAACACATTTTACCCAACAAATGCAGAATACAATTTTTGTCATCTACACATGGAACATACTCCAAAGTAGACCACATGCTTGGCCATAAAGAAAATATCAATAAATTCCAAAAAATTGAAATTATATGAAGTATATTCTCAGATCACAGTGGAATAAAATGAGAAATTAATACAAACAATGTTCAGCCACACAAGTACATAGACAGAAAACAACTTGCTCCTTAATGACTTTTAGGTAAACAACAAAAATAAAGCAGACAGCAAAAAATTTCTGAAATGAATGCAAATAGAAACACACCATACTAAAACCTATGGAATACAGCAAACTCAGTCCTAAAAGGAAAAGTTTACAGTGTTAAATGCCTACATCAAGAAGATAGAAAGATTTTAAATTAACAATCAAATTTCCCACCTCAAAGAACTAGAAAATAAAAAGACTAAACCAAACCTAAAGCTAGTAGTAGAAAAAAAAATCAGTGCAGAACTAAATGATTTTTAGACCAAAAAAGTAAAAAGATTCAAAGGATAAAAAATCAAAAAGAAAGTCTTTGAAAAGATAATATTGATAGACTGACAGCTAGATTAACCAAAAACAATATATTTAAATAAGCATAATCAGAAGAGGTAAAGTTTACATCAAAATTGATACTACAGAAATACACAAGATCATTAGGGACTACTGTGAATATCTCTGTGCATAGAAACTAGAAAACCTAGAGGAAATACATAAATTCCTGGAAACATACGACATGTCAAAATTGAACTAGAAAAAAAGTTGAAATCCTGAACAGACCAATAATTAGTAGTGAAATTGCATCAGCATTAAAAAATTACGACCAACCAAAAAAAAGCTCAGTACCAGATGGATTCACAGCTGAATTTTGCCAGATGTACAAAGAGATGGCACCAATCTTACAGAAACTATCCCAAAAAATCAAGGAGGAAGGAATCCTTCCTAACTAATTCTATGAAACCAGTATAACCATGATACCAGAACTTGGCAAGGGCATTATAAAAAAAGGAAACTATATGCCAATATTCATGATGAACATAGATGCAAGATCCTTAACAAAATGATAGAAAACTAATCCAATAGCACTTTAAAAATATAATACACTATGATAAAGTGGAATTTATTTTAGAGATGTTATGATAGCTCTGCATACACAAGTCAATAAATGTGATTTGCCACATAAACAGAATCAAATGCAGAACCATATAATGACCTCAACTGATGCAGGAAAAGCATTATATAAAATCCAGCATCCCTTCCTGATAAAAAATATTAACCAACTAGGCATCAAAAGAATAAGCCTCAAAATAATAAAACCAATATATGACAAACCCACAGCCAACATTATACTGAGTAGGGAAAAGCTGAAAGCATTTTCCCTAAGAACTGGAACAAGGTAAGGATGCCCACTCTCACCACTCCTACTAAACACTGCACTAAAAGTCCTATATAGATCAAGCAAGAGAAAGAAATAAAAGGCATTCAGATTTGAAAAGAGAAAGTCAAATTATCTCTGTTCACTGATGGCATAATTGTATACCAAGAAAGCCCTAAAGAATCCTCCAAAAGGCTCTTAGATTTAATAAGTGACTTCAGTAAAGTTTCAGCATACAAAACTAACATGCATAAATCAATAGCATTTCTAAATACCAATAACATTCAAACTAAGAACCAAATTGAGAACTCAATTCAATTTACACAGGCACAAAAATAAATACGTAAAATATGACAGAATACATTTAACCAAGGAGGTGAAAGATCTCTACAAGGAGAAGGATAAAACACTGATGAAATTGTGCCCTTGTAAGAAGAGACAGGAGAGAGTTTGCTTCCTTTCTCTCTGCTCTCTGCCATGTGAAGATACAATGAGAAGACTGCTATCTGCAAAAGAGGATGCAAGCAGGCCCTCACCAGACAATAGAAGTGCCAGCACCTTGATCTTGGACTTCCCAAGCTCTAGAACTATGAAAAATAAATTTGTGTTTAAGCTACAAAAAAAAGAAAGAAAAGAAATCATAGATGCAACAAATAGAAAAACATCTCATGCTCATGGATAGGTCATTTAAGTGACCACACTGCCCAAAGCAACCTACAGATTTAATGTAATCTTTATCAAATTACCATCTTTTCTTACACAATTAATAAAAATTATCCAAAAACTTTGGAACCAGAAAATAGCCCAAATAGCCAAAACAATCCTAGAAAGAACAAATCTAGAACTGTAAGATTTCCTGACTTCAAACTACACTATAAGGCTATTGTAACCAAAACAGTGTGGTACTGATATAAAAGTAGACAAATATATCAATGGATAGAATAGAGAACCCAGACATAAAGCCACCTAACTACAATCAATTGATCTTCAACAAAGTTGACAAAAATACACAATGGGGAAAGGACACCCTACTCAATCAATGGTGCTGGAAAAAATGCATAGCCGTGTGCAGAGAAATGAACTGGACTCATCTCTCACTACATACAAATATTGAATCAATATACATTAAAGATGAAACTATAAAAATCCTAGAAGCAAACCTAGAAAAAACTCTTCTAGGCAAACACTTCTTGGCCTAAGCAAAGAATTTATGACTAATATTTCAAAAGCAAATAAAACAAAAATGAAAACAGACAAATGAGACTTAATTAAACAAGAGAGCTTCTTAGCACAATGAAGTAAATAATCAACATAGTAAACAGGCAAATACAGAATGGGAGAAAATATCTGCAAACTATGCATCTGCCAAATGACTAATATCCAGAATCTATAAGGAACTCAAATAAATCAACAAGAAAAAAAAACTCTATAAAAAAGTGGGCAAAAGACATGAACAAAATTCTTCAAAAGAAGATATACAAGCAGCTAACAAACATAAAAAATTTTCAACATCACTAATTATCAGAGAAATGTAAATTAAAACTTCAATGACATACCACCTCACACCAGAGAGAATGGCTATTATTGAAAGTCAATAAACAACAGATGTTGGTGGGGATGCAGAGAAAAGGGAATGCTTGTACATATGGGTGGGAATTTCAATTAGTACAAACTCTATGGAAAACAGTATGGAGATTTGTCAAAGTACTAAAAATAGAAATATCCTTCAACCTAGTAGTCCCACAACTGGGTATTTACCCAAAGGAAAAGAAATTATTATATCACAAATATTCATGCACTTGTATGTTTATCACAGCACTATTCACAAGAGCAAAGTCATAGAATCAATCTAAGTGTCCATCAATGGTTGATTGGGTCAGGAAAAGGTATATATATATATATATATATATATATATATATATACGTATATATATATATATATATATATATACGTATATATATATATATATATATATATACGTATATATATATATATATACACTACGGAATATCATGAAGCCACAAGAAAGTGAAATCATGTTGTTGTTTTGTTTTTGCAGCAACATGGACGTAGCTGGAGGCCATCCTAAGTGAAATAACTCAGAAACAGAAAATCAAATACTGCATGTTCTCACTTGTAAGTGGAAGCTAAACAATGGGTACATGGACATAAAGAGGGTAATAGTAGACACTGGGGACTCCAAAAGGAGGTAAGGGGGGAGAAGGTGAGGATTGAAAAGTTCTCTACTGGGTAGAATGTTCACTAGTCAGGTGATGGGTTCACTAAAAGCCTAGGCATTACCACTACAAAATATATCCAAGTAACAAAACTGCACATGTACCTCCTGAATCTATAAATAAAAAAGAAAGAGAGCAAAACCCCCCATTATTATCACCTAAATAGGTTAAGAAACAGCATTTGACAAAATTTAACATCCTCTCCTGATTGAAACTCTAAATAAATTAGGTATATATGTAATGTTCCTTAACGTGATAAAGACCATATATGACAAGCCCATAGCTAACATCATTCTCAGAGGTGAAAATTTGAAAACTCTTTCTGTCAGATCAGGAACAAGACAAAGTCTCTCACTCATAGAACTTCTATTCAAAATTAAGTTTTGAAGGTCCTAGCTGCAGCAATTAGGTAAGAAAAATAAACAAAAGTCATCTAAGTTGAAAAAGAAAGAGTGGCCAAGCACAGTGTCTCACACCTGTGAGTCCCAGCACTTTGGGAGGCCGAGGTAGATGGATTGCTTGAGCCCAAAAGTTCAAGATCAGCCTAAGCAACATGGTGAAACCTTGTCTTTACAAAAAATACAACTAGTCAGGCATGATGGCACACCTGTAGTCCCAGCTGCTTGGGAGATTGAGTTGAGAGAATTGCTTAAGCCTGGGAGATTTAGTGAGACTGCAGTGAGATGTGGTCATGCCACTGCACTCCAGCTGGGGTGACAGATCAAGACCCTGTCTGAACCAAAAGAAAAAAAAAAAAAAAAAAAGGAACGGAAGGAAGGAAGGGAGGGAGGGAGGGAGGGAGGGGAGGGAAATCTTTTCTGTTTGTAGATGTCATGGTCTTATATGTAGAAAACACTAAAAAACTCTTAGAACTGATAAATTCAGCAAAGTTGAAGGACACAAAATCAACATACAAAAATTTGTGTGTTTCTATGTGCTAACAAAACTACCTGAAAAAAATTTAGAAAATACTCCCATTTATAGTAGCATCAAGAATAAAATATTTAGAAACAAATATAATCAAGGAAATTATAGACTGAAAATGTAAAACATTGATAAAAGGAAATTGAAGAAAATGTAAGTAAATGAAAAGATGTATCATGTCCATGGATCAGAATAAGTAATATTGTTAAAATTTCTGTACTACCCAAAGTGACGTACAGATTCAAAGTGATCCCTATCAAAATTCCAATGGAATTAGGAAAGAAAAAATATCTTACAGCATTTTATCTAGACTTTTTTGATGAAGATTTTCACTGATTTCATTGCACCATAATTACTGTGAATATGTCTTATCTTAAACAGACATTCAAAGTAGCAGAGTCATTGACTTGAATCCTGATGTCACCACTTTAGTTTATGTTAAGCACTTTATATACAGAAAAATAAGACAGAGTGCTTGCCTTCAGTTTTGTATAGTGCTCCATTTCAACAAGGATAAAGCCTATGTTGGAAATATCCATAGGACATCAAATAAGCTCAGAGGCCGCTAACCCAGTCTGAGTATAAGGATTTTATAGAGGAGATAACCCTAGTAGATTCCAGAAAGGTGAAGAAGGATGCATATGGAGGGTATCTTTGTAATGGGAAACAATATTAGCAAACATAGTGAGATAGGAAATATCCTTACAGAGTGGTATAGAGGAAGCTTACAATGTGAGGCACGAGTAAAAGAAGATAAAGGTGGAGAGGTGTGAAGGATCCAGATGCTAGAGCACCCAGTGCACTAAATACTAGACCAGGTATCTTGGACTTTTCATCCCAAAGACTGTGCAATTTGGTCAATGCAGTGTGACCTCAGTCTGTGCAAATGTAAAGTGGAGATAGTACTTATTTCAGATGCTGTTTAAGAAAATAAGTAACATGACACATGTAAAGATCTTAACAGATGCTTGTCAGAGGGTAGGCATCCAAAAATGTTAGTTATCTCCCCTTTGCTTTATTCACATCATCTTTAAGAAGTCCAAGTCCATGGGCCTACTCTTTAAGATAGTCCTAGATATTGGTGTAAGTTTCAGGAGTATTGCCCCTAAGCCCATCACTGATGCTCTGACATGTTCTCCAATCTTCTGGGAATTCCTGGTGCTCAGTTCTAGTGCTCAATCCTGGGGCTCAATTTTTAGAGGTATTGCCCCTAAGCCCTTCACTGATGCTCTGACCTGTTCTCCAGTCTTCTGGGAATTCCTGGTGCTCAATTCTGCTCTGGGGCTCATTCTGCCATGGACGCTGATTGCATTCCTATGACTTGGGATAAGCAATTTCCCTTCAAATGCTTTCAGATCTATAAGATAGGCTAGCTATTCTTTAAGAGAGTAGATAATTTACTCTTCCCTGGGCCATATTACTGTTTCAGTTTTAAAGTTTTTTCTATTGAAAAACTTGGAGCTTTTACAATTTAAATATCTGGGCTACAATTCATATAAGTGATACCATACTGCTGTATCCACTCCAGAACTGGGTTTGCATATTTGAAAATTTTCCTAACTTAGTATCTCCCTAAGTTTCCTAGGCTCTACCGCTCACCAGAAAACACACAAAGCAGAGGACCCTAGTGTACCCTCATCATTAAAGGAGACTTAAAACAAGATTGAGAGGCTATTTTCAGCCCCACGGTCTTTTTTTTACCATTTGTGTCAAGGAGTTTAAGAATGTTTGTTAAAATGGAATTTGTTATGGTCTCTTTCTTAATACTAGAATTCTTTAGATGGGTATGCCAAATATATTGACTGGTCTGTATGTACTACCCATGTGCTTCACACATATGGTACATGTTCTGTAAATATTAATAAGCAAGAAAAATAATGAAAGAATAAAAAGAAATAATGAAGAAAAAAAAGGCAGACAGGCCAGGCTGGTGCATGCTAAGGCATTCAGTAGATGTTTTAAATGAATATGAATGATAAACACATACAAAGGTCACTCCTTAAAATGTAATTTGTCTTGAGATTGAACTACTGAAAAAAAATTTCTTCAACATAGCAGAAATTACTCAATTTCAACTCACTTGGTTGAGATGAGTAATTTTTTAAAAAATTACGGAAGAGTTGGACACTATGGCTCTATATACCATGACTTTGGGAGGCTGAGGCAGGAGGATTGCTTGATGCCAGTAGTTCAAGACCAGCAGGGGCAACATAGTGAGATCCTGTCTCTACAAAAAACAAATTTAAAAATTAGCATGGCATGGCGGCACATGCTTGTAGTACTAGCTCCCTGGGAGGCTGAGGCGGGAGGATCACTTGAGCCCAGGAGTTCAAGGTTGCAGTGAGCTATGATCATGCTGCTACACTCTAGCCTGGGCAACAGAACAAGACCTTGTCTCTACAAACAAAAAAACAAAATAAAGGAAATAATAAAAGAGGACAATGAAGTCAAAGAAAGTACATGAGGAAGTTGAAACAAAAGTTGTATCTTAAAGCACAGTTAGGCAGTGATTTTTCAATCACTCTATATATTACAGAGATAAACGGTGGAGGTGAGGGAGGAAAAATTAGAATCTTTTCATGAGCAAAAATGTACAGACAGCATATTTGAGGATCCTAAGTTACCTGCCTCATGTTCCATCTTTAACAGTGAACTCACTAATCTTGATAGGTATACTCCATTCCACTGATCTCCACAGCCATGAATTCAAAGTCTGAAAATTAGATAGCTTCTTCTTCCCTGCAACAAACCTGCTCACAGTCATAAATTACTTTCACCCAGGGCAATGCCACAATAACTGTTCCATGGCTCAGCTAAGATTGATAATATGCCTCAGAGAGCTAGAGATAAAGACTTTAGACCAATGATTTATAGATATAGATTCATGTGCATTATTTCCAGTATTGCAATAATACATTATTCTGTTGGTCTTTTGCTGTGAATTGTGGGAAGATATATTGGACCATAGATCAGACAGAGAAGAGCAACAGGCCTTTTGCTAAACATGAAATCACGATCCAATTTCTGCAATAAAAAGTGATTCAGTGATTTTCTTGCAACATTTTATATTTAGAAGGCTAAGTGAATGAAGATTATATATAAGAGAATTTACCAGTGACATAATACTCATATCCATAGGCTTACAGAAAATAATACTAAGAACATCTTTTTTTCCCAAGTGCACATAATTTATTACACATTTTAAAAATATGATTTAACAGCCACAAAAATGCCCTAAGATTGGAAGGGCATGGGAGAATGAGGCTCCATTATGTTATAGGAATTTTTTTTTGTACATGAATAAGTTCTTTAGTGGTAATTTCTAAGATTTTGGTGTACTCATTGCCGAGCAGTGTGCACTGCACACAATTTGTAGGCTTTTACCTCTCATCCCCCTCCCACCCTTTTCCTCAAGTCCCCAAATTTCATCGTGTCATTCTTATGCCTTTGCATCTTCATAGCTTAGCTCCCACTTATGAGTGAGAACATACAATGCTTGGTTTTCCATTCTTAAGTTGCTTCCCTTAGAATAGTGCTCTCCCATTCCATCCAGGTTGCTATGAATAGCATTATTTCATTCCTTTTTATGGCTGAGTAGTATTCCATGAGATATATATATTCCATGTGATATATATATATATATATATACACATATATATATACACATGCGTATATGTATATATGCACACACACACACATTTCTTTATCCACTCATTGACTGATGGGCATTTGGGCTGATTCCATATTTTTGCAATTGCAAATTGTGCTGCTATAAACATGCTTGTGCAAGTATCTTTTTCATAGAATGACTTCTTTTCCTCTCATTAGATACCCAGGAGTGGAATTGCTGGATAAAATGGTAGATCTTTTAGTTCTTTAAGGAATCTCCACACTGTTTTCCATTGTGGTTGTACAAGTTTACATCCCCACCAGCAGTGTAAAAGTGTTCCCTTTTCACCACATCCATGCCGACATCTATTATTTTTTAATTTTTTATTATGGCCATTCTTGGAGGTGTAAAGTGGTACTGCATTGTGGTTTTGAGTTGCATTCCCCGATTGTTGGTGATGTTGAGCATTTTTTTATGTTTGCTAGCCATTTGTATATCTTCTTTTGAGAATTGTCCATTTATGTCCTAAGCCCACATTTTGATGGGATTGTTTGTTTATCTTGCTGATTTGTTGGAGTTCCTTGTAGATTCTGGATATTAGTCATTTGTCAGAAGTATAGATTGCAAAGATTTTCACCTATTCTCTGGGTTGTCTGTTTACTGTGCTGATTATTTCTTTGGCTGTAGAGAACCTTTTAGGTTTAATTAAGCTTCATCTGTTTATCTTTGTTTTTGTTGCATTTGCTTTTGGGTTCTTGGTCATAAAGTCTTTGCCTAAGCCAATGTGTAGAAGGGTATTTCCAATGTTATCTTCTAGAATTGTTATGCCATCAGGTCTTAGATTACAGTCCTTGATCCATCTTGAGTTGATTTTTGTATAAGGTAAGAGATGAGGATCCAGTTTCATTCTTCTACATGTGGCTTACCAATTATCCCAGGACCATTTGTTGAATAGTGTGTCCTTTCCCCACTTTATATTTTTCCTTGCTTTGTTGAAGATCAGTTGGCTGTAAGTATTTGGCTTTATTTTGTGGTTCTCTATTCTGCTCCATTGGTCTATGTGCCTATTTTTATACAAGTACCATCCTGTTTGTGTGGCCTATTATAAGGTCTATCTTACAAAATGTTCCATGTGCTGATGAACAGAATGTATGCTCTGCAGTTGTTGGGTAGAATGTTCTATAAATATCTGTTAAGTCCATTTGTTGTAGGGTATAGTTTAAGTCTATTGTTTCCCTGATGATTTTCTGTCTTGATGACATGTCTAGTGTTGCCAGTAGAATATTAAAGTTTCCCACTATTATTGTGTTGGCATCTATCTCATTTCTTAGGTCTAGTTGTATTTGTTTTATATATTTGGGACCTTCAGCATTAGGTGCATAAATATTTAGGATTGTGATATTTTCCTAATAGAATAGTTCTTTTATCATTATATAATGTCCCTCTGTCTTTTTTTTTGAGAGGGAGTCTCACTCTGTTGCCCAGGCTGGAGCACAGTGGCGCAATCTCAGCTCACTGCAAGCTCCACCTCCCGGGTTCACGCCATTCTCCTGCCTCAGCCTCCTGAGTAGCTGGGACTACAGGCACCTGCCGCTATGCCCGGCTAATTTTTTTGTATTTTTAGTAGAGACGGGGTTTCACGGTATTAGCCAGGATGGTCTCGATCTCCTGACCTCGTGATCTGCCCGCCTTGGCCTCCCAAAGAATAGTTTTTTATATATAGTGGTTATCTAAGAGTTAAGGGGTTATATATGTTCATATATAAATAAATTACCCAAGCCAAGAATGACAGTGAATTCACCAAATCCCAATATGCATTCCTCCCACATACCTCCACCCCACAAAACTTGACAGCTTTGGCTGGTACAGTCTATGATTTTCAAATATTATTAGCCCATCTTGGCCTCCGAAAGTGCTGGGATTGCAGGTGGGAGCCACCACGCCCGGCCCCCTCTACCTTTTTTAACTGCTATTTCTTAATATTTGTTTTGTCTGCTTTTGGTGGCCATTTGCATGGAATATCTTTTTCCACCCCTTTACCTTAAGTTTATGTGAGTCTTTATTTGTCAGGTGAGTCTCTTGAAGACAGAAGATACTTGGTTGGGAAATTCTTATCCATTCTGCCATTCAGTATCTTTTAAGTGAAGCATATAAGCCATTTACATTCAACCTTAATATTGAGATGTGAAGTACTATTCTATTCATCATTCTATTTGTTGCCTGAATACCTTGTTTTTTTAATTTTTATTTTTTGTTGTTGTTTTATAGGTACCATAAGATTTATGCTTTAAGGAGATTCTATTTTGGTGTATTTTGAGGATTTGTTTCAAGATTTAGAGCTCCTTTTAGCTGTTCTTGTAGTGCTGGTTTGGTAGTGGTGGATTCTCTTAGTTTTTAGTTGTCTAAAAAAGACTATCTTTCCTTCATTTATGAAGCTTAGTTTCCCTGGATACAAAATTCTTGGCTGATAATTGTTTTGTTTAAGGATGCTAAAGATAGGACCCAAATCCCTTCTAGTCTGTAGGGTTTCTGCTGAGAAATCTGAAGTTAATCTGATAGGTTTTCCTTTATAGGTTACCTGATGCTTTTGCCTCAGAACTCCTAAGATTATTTTTCCTTTTTCTTGAGTTTAGATAACCCAATGACTATGTGCCTAGGTGATGATCTTTTTGCAATGAATTTCCCAGGTATTCTTTGAGCCTTTTGTATTTGGATGTCTAGACCTTTAGCAAGCCCTCAGAAGATTTCCTTGATTATTCCCTCAAATGTTTTTTTCCAAAATTTTAGATTTCTCCTCTTCCTCAGAAACACTAAATATTCTTAGGTTTGGTCATTTAATGTGATCCCAGACTTTTTGGAGGCCTTGTTCATTTTTTTAAAATTTTTCTTTTTGTCTTTGTCAGACTGGGTTAATTCAAAAGCCTTGTCTTCAAGCTCTGAAGGTTCTTCTTCTGCTTGTTCAATTGTATTGCTGAAACTTTTCATTGCAAATGCAATTCCCTAAGTGTGCCCTTCATTTCCAGAAGTAGTGATTGATTGTTTTTTATTTATGCTATCCATTTCACTGGAAAATTTTCCAATCATATCCTGTATTTTTTAAATTATTATTTCTTTAAGTTTGACATCACTTTTTCTGGTGTCTCCTTGATTAGCTTAGTAGTTGACCTTATAGATTCTTTTTCTGGCAATTCAGAGATTTCATCATAGTTTGGATCCATTGCTGGTGAGCTTGTGTGATCTTTTGGGGGTGCTAAAGAGCCTTGTTTTGTCATATTGCCAGATTTACTTTTCTGTTTCCTTCTCATTTGGGTAGACTATGTCAGAGGGAATATCTGGTACTCAAGGGCTTCTGCTCAGAGACATTTTTCCCATGAGGTGCTCCCTTGATGTGCTGTTCTTCCCCTTCCCCTAGGCATAGGGCTTCCTGGGAGCCAAACTGCAGTGATTGTTTTCCTTTTCTGGATCTAGCCACCCAGCAGAGCTACCAGGCTCCAGGCTGGTACTGAGGAGTGTCTGTAAAGAGTCCTGTGATGTGATCCATCTTCAGGTCTCTCAGCCATGGATAGCAGCACCTGCTGTAGTGGAGAAAGCAGGGGATTGAAGTAGACCTTGTGAGGGTCCTTGGTTGTATTTTTGTTTAGTGCATTGGTTTATTGTTGGTTTGCCTCCAGCCAGGAGGTGGCACTTTCAAGAGCACACCAGCTGCATTATCATAGGGAGGATACAAGCTTGCCCTAGTGTAAAGCAGTGGGCAGGGCCATAGAGCTCACAAAAGATTATGTCCTCTGTCTTCTGCCACCAGGGCCAGTATAGAAAGACCATTAGGTGGAGACAGGGTTAGGCATGTCTGAGCTTAAACTCTCCTTGGGGAGGGCTTGCTGCAGCTGCTGTGGAGGGATGAAGGTGTGGTTTGCTGGCCAATGAAGTTCTGTTCCCAGGGGTATATGGTGGCCTTTGCTGCATCACACAGGTTACCAGGGAACTGGGGGAAAGGCAGCAGCCACAGGCCTCATCTAGCTCCCCTGCAGCCCTCCAGCCCAAAAGGTCCATCTCACTCCCAGTGTCCTCTGCCATCAGCACTGAATTTATTTCCAGGCTGTTGGTACACAGGACTGAGAACTTACCCCAGGCTACAAGCATCCCAGCTGAAAAAGCAAGTAGACTCACAGTTCCTCAGCTGTCCCATGGAGCCTGCAATGGCAATCCACTGCCTTCAAAGGATCTGTGGATTCTGTTGGCTTTCTTGGTATGTTCCTGCAGTGGTTCTTGGAACAAAATTTTACAATGTGAGTCTTCGCATACTGCTCTGTCCATCCAAGTGCAAGTTGCAAGTTATTCCTGCTTCCTTTTCACCATTTTCCTCCTTCCTCCAAGAACATCTTTTTAAGTTACATCTTAGTTAAATTAAAACAGCAACACAAGTGATATGGTTTGGATCTATGGTCCCACCCAAATCTCATGTGGAATTGTGATCCCCAATATTGGAGGTGGGGTGTGATAAGAGGCGATCGGATCATATGGGCAGTTTCTCATGAATAATTTAGCACTGTTCCCTTGGTGCTGTTCTCATGAGTGAGTTCTCACAAGACCTGGTTGTTTAAAAGTGTGTAGCACCTTCTCTTTCTCCCTCTCCCTCTCTCTCTCTCTCCCCTCCCCCCACCCTCTTTCTCCTGCTCCCACCACTTGAAGTGTCAGCTCCTTTATTGCCTTCTGCCATGATTGGAAGCTTCCCAAGGACTCCTCAAAAGCGGAAGCCACTATGCTTTCTGTACAGCCTGCAAAATTGTGAGCCAATTAAATCTCTATCTTTGTAAATTACTCAGTCTCAGGTATTTCTTTATAGCAGTGTGATAATACACTAATACAGTAATAAACTAAGAGACTAAGCTGGAACAATATACATGAACTTGAAGATCCAGTGTGAGTTAGAAAGTCTGTAAAACCAAACATCCTTAACTCCACTTTCAGGAGACAAAGTAAGGGAAAGATATGCTATGCTATTTTAGAATTATCTATCTATTGTTTATAATTTTAACTTACTGCTTTCTGATGTTTATTTACTTTTCAAACAAAGATGCCAAAACTTATGAACTCCAGAAGTAAATTGTTAATTCTGATGTCAATATTGCTTTATTTGCTCTATTATATATTTACTCTAGATCTTAGTAAAAATAAATGTACAGATAATGTGATTGTATTTCAGACCAATATAGCTCTTTGCCACATTTTATTTAAGAGTAATATACATACATAAAGGTGCGTATTATGTAAAGAGCTCATAGCAATACAGTGAACCTGAGCAGAAATTACCAAATGGTCCAAAGTATTCCTCATTGAATATTTATTATTTAAAATATCAAAACATCCAATCTTTTATATCATCTGAGTACATGTTATGTAAGGCTGACAAAGCTACTGAATAGTTTATTTCATAATCTATCTCCATTAAATTTATTATTCTTCAAAGTTGCTGCAACAAAGTCAGTGAAATCTCCCATTGTTATTGAATTAGAAAAATATCACAGAACCTGATCTTCAATTGTATTGTTTATTTATTTATGCATATTGTGTGGGTCAGGCGTCCAGGCAGGATTTAGGTTTAGCTGGGCCCTGCAAGGCTGTAATCAAGGTGGCCAGAATGAGCTGGGTTCTCATCAGGGGTACGCTGGAAAAGGATCTCCTTCCAATTTCATGAAGTTGTTGGCAACATGTAGTTTCTTACAGGCTGCCAGACTGAGAGCCTCAGTTTTTTGCTGGCTGTTGGCAAAAGCCTGTCCATAGCTCCTTGCCATATGGCCCTGTTCATGTGACATCTTATAGCATGGTTGTTTCTTCTAAGTCAGAAAATAAATGTCTCTTAGCAAAAGGGGCATTACAATTCTATGTAAAATAATTATATACATTCTGTCATCTTTGCCATATTTTATTGGGTAGAAGCAAGTCATAGCATTTGTAATTCAGAGAAATTAAAAACTTAACCTAAATGAAAGTACCCACAATCAAATCTTCCAAATATGCCTACTAACATAGTTGGGAGAGACTAAGTTCTGCTGCGGTAACTAACAGCATCTAACATATCAGTGGCTTAAAATAAAGGTGTTTATTTTTCAGTTACAGCAAATATCCATCATAGGTCAATTAGGGATTTAATTGGAGTTAAAGCTGTTTGGCAGCCATAAAATTTAGAAAATAGCTTCCAGTTTTCGAAAATATGAATACAAAAAATAATATTTAAATAAGATAAATTATTTTTGAACAATTTCATTAAAAATAAATCTCATGGCAACAATAGACACTGAGACTACTAGAGCAGGGAGGATGGAAGGGTGACATGGGCTGAAAAGCTACCTATCGGGTACTATGCTCACTACCTGGGTGACAGGATCATTTGTGCATCAAACCTCAGTGGCGTGTAATTTTTTCATGTGACAAATTTGCACATGTACCCTATAAATCTAGAATAAAAGCCGAAATAACCCCATCACATTGCACACCCTAAAAAATATAAATAAATCTCATAAATATTAAACTTCATTATTATATTTTTCAAATGAGTCAATTTACAAATGATTATTCACTTTTGAATAATGTGAATCAAACACATTATAAAATTAGCATTTTGTTAATCAAAATTAAGTCATTCACGAAAATTTCCTGAAGATCTGCCGGGTGCGGTGGCTCACCCCTGTAATCCTAGCACTTTAGGAGGCCGAGGCAGGTGGATTGCCTGAGCTCAGGAGTTCCAGACCAGCCTGTGCAACACGGTGAAACCTCATCTCTACTAAAAAATACAAAAAATTAGCTTGGCGTGGTAGCATGTGCCTGTAATCCCAGCTACTCGGGTGGCTGAGGCAGGAAAATTGCTTGAACCTGGGAGGCAGAGGTTGCAGTGAGCCGAGGTCGCACTCCAGCCTGGACAACAGAGTGAGACTCCATCTCAAAAAAAAAAAAAAAATTCCTGAAGATCTTTAAAACGAATAGACATGGTAAAGGAATAAGGAATTCTTAAGAAGATTTATGATTATGATTTTATTCCTGCTTGTATAAAGTGGAGTGTGCTAGCAGTTAGCCATACCAGATTTCTTTCAACATAAAAAATGTGATGCCATAACTTCAAAAAATAATGCAATTAGAATGAGCTTCTAGAACAAATACTGCTTTCCTTACACAAAAAGATGATGAAAGTTGCTGTTCAACATGAAAGAATTATGTTGTCAAATAGTCATTTGTTTGAATAACTACAACTTCATTTTGTTAAGTGATTGCTTCTCTTTGGGCATCTTACCAATACAACTTCCAAGCACTGGATAAAATTATATAATACATAATTATAAACCTTGACAGAATGCCTGCCTTATTTAAATCTGTTCAGGCAATATGGAACTTAATACATCTTATCTGATCAGATTAATTATGCTTAAAAATGTAAACAAAAATGATGCTACCGTTTTTAAACAAGGAATGCCAAAGTAATAATGGTTGTTACAGAAATTACATATATAAAATTTAATGTTTCTGACAATATTTAAATTCTGCATTTATCTTTTAAAGGCCTGCTTTAAAATAGTATATAGTCTATGCTTGGTTACCTGGTGGCAGTGTTCTTGCTTTATAAATTATCATAGTATAATTTTTGTGTTGGCCAAAGTAATTAAGGTTCACAATTTAGTCCTCGTAACACCATGAGATGATTGAGGCTTAAAGACTAGGAAGTTTTATACAAAATGTTTATGCTAGCACTTTTTAAAAAAACGTTGGAGTTACTAACATATGGATACAACCATAGATCTGAGACTAAAATGGGAGGCTGATAACTGGGGAGAAATTAGAGATCATACGAAGGAGGCTGACCTGGCAAAGAGGATGATGACAAGTAGCCAAGTAGTAGCATCAATAATGGGGAAATTACAAAGATAATGAAGTGTCCATGATAGTATAAATGATGGTTTTCAAAGTATGGTCTCCAGAACAAAGACATCAGTATCACCTGGAAACAGGTCTTAGGCCCCACCTCAGACCTACTGAAACAGAAACTCTGGTGATTCTGATGCACTCTAAAGTTTAAGGCCCACTGGTATACAGTCATGGAAACAGAGAGACGAAAAGATGAAATTGTTCACATGTTGCATGCTAGCGAGGACTTGGGTAAAACGAGAAGACAAGAGTATCTGTTAGAGTTGAGCATGGAAGTCACTGAAGGCTGTAATACAAGAGACAGAAATGCATGCATACTAGTTTTCATAATATATTTATTAGGAAAATATAGAGACAATAGAGTCAGTGGGATGCACATACTGTGAGATTTATGCTCAGTTATCTGGAGAAAACATGGAAAGTAATACTGAGGGTGCTATATGTATTTATAGGACAGTTGGGAAATGTCAGGGAACTCTAGTCAACCTTGTAATAATGGAAGCTTCTTGGCCAGGGATGTGGCCTTTGTAAGACAATGACTTAGTCAAGCGGGGTCACATACTAATGCCTCTGGTATGAGATGGAGAGAGACCTTGTGTTCTTTTGATGAGCTTACCCAGTGCTGCTCAGCCAGCTCTGCCAACCCGCATAAAAAGGGAAGAGAAAGGGCAACCAGGACTATGCACGGAGGCCACCCAAAAGACAAAACGCGTGTTTCTACTCTTTGATCTTGAAAGCAGCATGTCATAGACAGAAGTTTGGCTACATCAGAGGGGAGTAAAAATCATGTGTAGCTCAAAAAGACATGTGGCTAAGAATTTTCTTTTTAAAAAAATATGGGTGATACTAGACCACATTGGTGTCCTGAAGAGAATGATTCAAAGAGAGAATACTGGTGATGCAAAACTGAAAGGATGAGTGGAGATGGGATCCGGAGTATATGTGAAGGGAATTGTCACAAAGGTTTAACTAGGAAGAAAGACAAAGAAGGGTTTGAATGCTGTTAGTTTTGTTGAGGGCATTCCTGTCTGCTAACTTGATGATCTCATGGTTTGGACCATCTCCTTCTAAGGAAAAATGGACTGATAATTGAAGTAGTGTTAATAGTACTTTCTGGACCATGGCTTGGCTATATAAGTCACCAAGTTTTTTGTCCATGAAGAGATAAGGGGCAGAATTGGGTTTCAGGGTGGAATCAGAATTAAATAAGGCAACACCAGCTACCACATACTTAGGAACTTTAGCCAGGATTTAGCATGTTCACAGCACCTCCCTCCCTGCTGTATGCATCACTATGCAGAGGCCACCCCTACTCTGACCAGGGCCAGTGGTTCATTCACTGACCCATACACTCGAAGGCTGCTAGAGCAAAGTAATCACTATTTCTTGACTCTTAAACTAGTAATCCACAATATGAAGAAAGGGTCTTAATCACTATTAGATCATTATAACCTTTATACAGGGCCTGGCTCACTTGTTCAGGTCAAGACTCAAGAAGGAAAGCATTATTCCTTTCCTATTCTTTGTAGATGTAGAGGGAAACAGACGAAAGATATCAAGAAGGAATAATGCTTTCCTTCTTGACATCTTTCGTCTGTTTCCCTCTACATCTACAAAGAAAGTAAACAGAAGACAAATGACAAACTGCAATAATAAGAAAATGTGAAATGTCTTATGGAAGACTCATTTTTCAGGGTGTCTTGGAATTATACTATGCACTAGGAGCTTATGTGGTGACAGAGTTAGAAATATCTAACAAGGATAGAGAACATAAAAGCATAAAATAATGTGCTATGATTTCAGCTCTATTATCACTTTAGTGGAAGCAGGCCAAAAAATGTTGAGTATGTATATCTGATCTTAGAGGATAACATCCATTTACTTTTCCCATTAAATTGAAGCCCTCCATAGGATGACATTAAGGCAAATGCATTTTAAGTGCTGTTTTGCAGTACCTCATGTATGCCGTGACCTGTTTTTATAGTGATTTACTAGATGTGATTAGTGAAAATAAGCCGCAACATAGTTTGCCTGACACAACCATCTTACCAACAATTATAAATCATGTGTAACCACTTGGAACATATATTGCATTCTGAGTAAAATACAGCCGTACAGGACATTACCCTCTCCTGTTATGTAATATATAGAAAACCAACAGCACCTCAAGCATGAGACAAAGTCTGAGTCTTCTATTATTTTACATTTCAACACTCTAAAAGCAGAAACAAATTGAAACATACAGTTTTTTAAATATTGCAGTAAGGCTCTCTGTAAAAGTTTAATGACCTCAGCAGTTACAATGAAGATGAATGACCTATTATAGTTCAAAATAGACTTTTTGCTCAAATAGTTAAATTTTCCACAATGTCTGCTAAGGATAGTTAAGAAGAACATTTTTCTCATTTGACTTTGCTAATCATAGAACCATGCTGACTGGCCTATCAGAAATTCATGCTGCCTATTTTCAAGTGAGTTCTCAAAGCTACTTGACTATCTTATTATTCATTTCTAGATGATAGATTAGTCTGTTCCCTATAACTTAAGTTCCAAATCATCTCTTATCTTCTCCAATTCTCTTGCCTAACTTTCCTAAATACTCTAGATTTTCAGGTAGCCCTGCCTTCTTGTTTAAGGAAGACATCAGGATTGAGATTATTAAGCTCAAAATCCCACTTCACTTAGTTTTTAAAATCCATTTATTAGGTATTCTTTGCTTATGGGGAAGGGAAGAGGTAATTGGTATCTCCAATGAATTCCCACGGCAGTTTGCTTCACTGATACACTTACATGTTTATTATGTTGTAATTATTTGTTAACACAGTTATATTCCCTTTTATATTAAAGACTTACTGCATACAGAGGCCAAATCTTATACAAATGATTATCTTTCACAGAGCCAAGCCTTTTACAGAATTCTCAATTAATATTTGCTAAATGAATATAGTTAGGAATAAATGACAAAACTCTGACCTCCATCATCTTGGTCTTTGTTTCAAAATAAAAACAATGTAAAGATATTATAGACTGTATAATTCATTATGAAATTCACAGGTCAATAAAGGAAAGAGCAAAAACTACCTTGGGTAATAGATCTCAGAGAAGGAAAGTTTAATGTAAATTGATAAACATTAATATCAATTAACTGAAATTTTAAAAATTACTTTCGTGTAGCTATAGTTAAATTCCCCAAGCCATTATGTGCTAAAGTATGCATTTGGAACACTGATGTCAGTCATGATATTAAGGGTGTTTTATAAAAGAATTTTGTGATCAAGAGGATATGTTAAAGAGCATAATCTTAAAGAATCTAAGAACACCTGCAGAAAAAAAAGCAGAGCAGTCTCATTTAGCCCAGCATTTCTAGAGATCAAAGAACTCTATTTTGTAATTCATCTATTACTATCGAATAGAACACTAGTATTTAATAAATCTCAGTTTGGGAAATTCTACCTTAAAGGAACTCATAGCAAGTGGTATGGCTTCATTTGGCTTTGACGTCTTCTAAAACAAGTATTGGATCTCTTTTTTGTCATTAATTAACCTATTAAAATATTTCATTGAACACCAGCCAAGCACCAGCCTCCCTAATAGGAACTGTGAATACAACACAAGCAAAATGGGCATAGTCCCTCCCTCATGAGGTTTAGCTTAGTGAGGATGCAATAATTATCGCTAAGGTCTAAAGAAATAGTAGACTCAGTAGGCAAAGAAAACTGTGGGAGACAGAACATTCCCCATAGGAAAAAAAACACGGTCAAAGGCAGCGTGGTGTAGGGAGGGGCGTGGATATTAAAGACCAGGGCTGAAGACAGAGTGCATTAGGAAATGGTGAAGATAAGACTGGAGTGGTACATGAGGACAGAGCCATACAGAGCATTGCAGGCAGAGTTTTTAAAGATGTGGTTTTTTTCTAAAACTAATGGGAAACCATTTAGTTATCATCAGCAAGAAAGTGATGTGCATTTTAAAAAGAAGATTCCAGCTGCAATGAGAAAAATTTTGACAGAATCAAGAGAGGATATGGGCTGATCAGTTAGAAAGAATAATTTAGTAATTCTGGCAAGAAATAATAAGAACTTAGTGTATGGACTGCAATGTGGCTCTCGCCACCACTCCAAATGCTTATGTTGAAGCCCTAAATCCCTAAACTCCTTGTGACTCTATTGAAGACAGGGCCTGTAAAGAAGTGTTCAAGGTTAAATAAGGTCATAAAGCTGGAGCCCTGATACAGGGATACTGGCATCTTTATAAAAGAGAGAAAAGAATACCAGAGATCTGTCTCTTTGCCATTGAAGACACAGCGAGAAAGTGGCCAACTCCAAGCCAGAAAAAAGAGATTTCACCAGAACCAGAATTCTGCCAGAACCTTAAGCTGGGACTTTCCAGCCTCCAGAACTGCAAGAAAATAAATGTTTGTTATTTAAGCCATCTAGTGTATGAAATTTTGTTATGGCAGACCAAGCAAACTAAGACACTTGGAGTAGAGTATTGGTGGTAGAGATGAAGAAGCATATACTGAGATACATAAGATACATAAGAGGAAAATCAGTACCACTTGATGATACGGAAATAGAGGGAAGGCCAAGGATGAACTCTGATTTCTGGCTTGTTCGTTTCCTCTTATACTTTTTTCTCTAAAATACTTACAACTCTTTAATGCTGATCTTTGTTTCTCTTTTATGTCATGTGTACAACTGTTTGTTTTCCTACATTTCCATGTTTCCTCAAAAACTCAGAGCCTTTGCATATTCTGTTTCTCTTGCTTTCAATATCTATTATTCTCCTAACTTTTATTTGACTGTATAACTTTTACTCAATCATCCTTTAATACAGTGACCAAGCATCAGAGTATAATATTCCTCCTATATGTCCCCTGCAAACTTATCACCTGCCATTTAAACTGTCTGTTAATTCATCTCTTCTTCCTATAACAATGGGAATATATTGTGAGGTATTAGAGAAGGTGATGCTTAAGGTAAGTCTTGAAGGAAGGATAAGTAGGAGCTAGCCAGGCAAAGAAGGGGAATAATGGCTGTTCTATTCATTTTTCTATCTATAAGAATTCCTATATTATAACAATGGGTATATGGTAGAGCCAATAGATATTTGTTGACTTAGCTAATGAAGGGATGGATCTAACATATATTTGTATAATTTTTCAGATCTTCTGTCCTGTACTTAAGTTGACCCACAGATGCCCTTGTGATTAATGTTCTTTTTAATTGGACACTTTAAATTTGCACTCAAAAGTCTTCTCTTACCAACACCAAAATTGTTCATTGTGTGAACCAATGTTAAAATGGCAATCACAGAGAAAGAATAATGTACTTTTAAACAATAATAAACTTCTCAAATTATAAAATAAAAAAACTCTTTGATAAAAGATTTAGGCCAGGCGCTGTGGCTCACGCCTGTAATCCCAGCACTTTGGGAGACCGAGGCAGGCAGATCATGAGGTCAGGAAATCGAGACTATCCTGGCTAACAGGGTGAAACCCCATCTCTACTAAAAATACAAAAAATTAGCCTGGCATAGTGGCGGGTGCCTGTAGTCCCAGCTACTTGGGAGGCTGAGGCAGGAGAATGGCGTGAACCCAGGTGGGGGAGCTTGCAGTGAGCAGAGATTGCGTCACTGCACTCCAGCTTGGGCGACAGAGCAAGACTCTGTCTTTAAAAAAAAAAAGAAAGAAAAGAAAAAATTTAGGAGATATAGAAAACTATAAGGCAGAAAGTGACAATTACTTACAATCCTATATCCTGGAGATAACCTTGCCTTCTAATTTGAAACATATGTCACCAAAATTTCAACTATGTTTATATATACACACATACTTTTGTCTTTCTACAAAAAATAAAACATGATTAAATATGATGTTATATGTAAATTATTTTTACTTAACCATATGTTACAGATATCTTGTCATTTCAATAAAGGTGAATATGCATCATTATTTTTATTGGCTGCACAGTAATACATAAATCTAGTAGTATATAATAGTATTAAAATCTCCTTTTAGCGGTCATTTAAGCGGTTTTTACTATTTGCCTTTTAAAAATAATGCTGCCATCTGAATATTCATAAAACATATTATATTTCTCACACATAACAGATACCTCAATAAATATTTGTTGAGTTTTATATTGAAATTAGGGATTTTTTTAACTTTTAGGTTCAGGGGTACATGTGCAGGTTTGTTATGTAGATAAACTTGTGTCATCGGGATTTTTTGTACAAATTATTTCATAACACTGGTACTAAGCCTAGAACCCAATAGTTATTTTTTGTTTTGTTCCTTGTCCTCCTCCCACCCTCCATTCTCCAGTAGGTCCCAGTGTCTGTTGTTCCCCTCTTTGTGTCCATGTGTTCTCATTATTTAGTTCCCACATATAAGTGAGAACATGCGGTATTTGGTTTTCTGTTCCTACATTATTTTGCTATGGATAATGGCCTCCAGCTCCATCTATGTAGGATCTGATCTCATTCTTTTTGTGGCTGCATAGTATTACATGATGTATATGTACCATATTTTCTTTATCCAGTCTACCATGGATGGGCAGTTTGGTTGATTCCATCCTATTTTGCTATTGTGAATAGTGCTGCATTTGTATTTATGATACAACAATTTATATTCCTTTGGTTATATACCCAGTAATGGGATTGCTGGGTCAAGAGGTAGTTCTGTTTTTAGCTCTTTAAGGAATTGCCACACTGCTTTCCACAATGGTTGAACTAATTTATAATCTCACCAACATTGTATAGGCATTCTTTTCTCTCGCAATTTCACCAGCATCTGTTATTTTTTGACTTTTTAATAAGAGCCATTCTGACTGGTGTTAGATAATATCTTATTGTGTTTTTATTTATATTTCTCTGATTAATGATATTGAGCTTTTTTCTTCATATACTTGTTGGCTGCATGTATGTCTTCTTTTGAAATGTGTCTGTTCCACACACACAGACACATACTTGAAGCTGAATGAGGACTCCTGGGACTGTGTTTATAGCAAGCTATTCTCACTTCCAGCCATGCTATTAATATTAGAGAGGAATGGATACAAAGTAAGCTGTCAATATCAGATTATCTTTCCATTTTTGATGTGGTCATGTTCTGCCCTCTGTTTAAAGAAACATAACAAATTATAAAAACACAAAAATTGTGCTTGACAAACATAGAGAGGAGAGTTAAATAAAACCAAGGATTTGACTCTCATAATCTAATAACCCCAGTGGTTCCTGAGAGACTAAGAAGAAGAAAAAGCTTCCTTGAATGAATTAATGGCATTCGCAGAGACCTGGATCAGACTGGAGATGATTATTCTAAGTGAAGTAACTCAGGAATGGAAAACCAAACATCGTATGTTCTCACTTATAAATGGGAGCTAAGCTATGAGGATGCAAAGGCATAAGAATGACACAGTGGGTTTTGGAGACTCAGCGGGAAAGGGTGGGAGGGTGGTGAGAGATAAAAGACTACAAATTGTGCTCAGTATACACTGCTTGGGTGATGGGTGCACGAAAATCTCACAAATCACCACTAAAGAACTTAGTCATGTAACCTAACACTACCTGTTCCCCCAATAACCTATGGATATAAAAATTAACAATAATTTTAAAAAGAAAGAAAAGTGTCTGTCCATGTCCTTTGCCCACTTTTTAATGGAGTCATTTGTTTTTTGCTTGTAAATTTGTTTAAGTTCCTTATAGATGCTGGATATTAGACCATTGTCAGATGCATAGTTTGCAAATATTTTCTCCCATTCTGTAGGTTGTCTGCTTACTCTTTTGATAGTTTATTTTGGTGTGCAGCTCTTTAGTTTAATCCCATTTGTCAATTTTTGCTTTTGTTGCAATTGCTTTTGGCATCTTTGTCATGAAATCTTTGCCAGTTCCTATGTCCAGAATGGTATTGCCTAGGTTGTCTTCCAGAATTTTCATGGTTTGTAGTTTTACACTTAAGTCTTTAATCCATACTGAATTGGTTTTTGTATATGGTGTAAGAAAGGGGTCCAATTTCTATTTTCTGCGCATAGCTAGCCAGTTATCCCAGCACCATTTATTGAACAAAGAGTCTTTTCCCCATTGTTTGATTTTGTCAGCTTTGTTGAAAATCAGATAGTTGTAGGTGTGCAGCATTATTTCTGGACTCTCTATTCTGTTCCATTGATCAGTGTGTGTTATTGCATCAGTATGCTCTTTTGGTTACTGTAGTCCTACAGCACAGTTTGAAAGTTAGGTTAACATGATGCCTGCACCTTTTTCTTTTTTACTTAGGATTGCCTTGGCTATTCAGGCTCCTTTTTGTTTCCAAAAGAATTTTAAAAATAGTTTTTTCTAGTTCTGTGAAGAATGTCATTGGCAGTTTGATAAGATAGCATCGAATCTGCAAATTGGTTGGGCAGTATGGCCATTTTAAAGATATTGATTCTTCCTATCCATGAGTATGGAGTGTTTTTCCGTTTGTTTGTATCATCTCTGATTTCTTTGAGCAGTGTTTAGTAATTCTCATTGTAGAGATCTTTTGCCTCCCTTGTTAGCTGTATGCCTAGGTATTGTTTACTTATTGTGGCAATTGCCTGTGGGCTGCTCTACTGGAGCGCTCAGGCAAGGTCCACCAGCACAAGAGCTTGGGCTCTGTACTAGGTGCAGTCAGGCTTGGGACCTGAGAGAGGCCAGCCGACTGGGGGTGCTCAAATCGGACTGGCCTCCTCTCATGGGCAAGACTGACTTGCAGAGTTCAGGCCCTACAGATCCTCTAGGGCTAAAGTCTCCAATGACAGCAAGTCGAGACTAGGGGGATGGGCATCCCTGGCCATGCTCCACCACTGGGTTCCACACTGGCTGGAGTTGTGTCCAGACCACTTATCTAAGCAGCACTCCCTGCCAAGTCAAGTTTCCATGGTGGTCAAGGGGTCTCTTCCTGCTGAGATTCCAGAGGCCAGTGAGGACAGCGGGTTGCTCCTTGCTCGTTCAACTCACACCCTCTGCAGGAGTCCTTGGGGGCCAGGAATGAGTGGTGGTGCAGAGTAGCCCCGTGCAGGGTACCCAGCTTCCTCCCCCTTCAGCTTAGCATCTGTCTTCCCTCCTTGCTCTCAGTGCCTTTCCTCTGAAGATCTGCTAGGAGTGGCAAGTCTTCATGATGTCCCAGCCCCTCAATGGGAGATGTTCCCTCTGGTTGCATCTATTCAGCCATCTTGGAGCAGGAGCCAGGATTTCAACATAAGCTGATAATCTATTATCCTAAACTCATTCTATTTTCTTCTTGATGAAACTATCTTAAGAAAGAATCTAATTCATTTGAAAATATACCTTAGTGTTAATTCCTCATAATGGGCTGACAGCAAAAATAGACTATTGTTTATAGTTCAGTTTGTCTCCTGTCTTGTTAGCAGTGAACATTAACCAACAGTATTCTCAGTAGCCATAGTTACTATTTTGAGTAAAGATCATTTAAATGGTAAGGGACTACTAACACTTAAAAATCTCACATTAGTTAGAAGAATAAGATCCATATTTCTCAATCATCCCAAGATTAAGAAGAATAATTGATATGGTTTGAATGTGTCCCCTAAATTTTATGTACTGGAAACTTGATCCTGAATGTGGTGTATTAGAAGGTGAGGTCTAACAGGAGGTGTTTTGGGTTATGAGGGCACCACCCTCGTGAATGAATTAATACCATTAATCATAGGAATATCTTTGTTCTCATGGGAGTGGGTTTCTTATAAAAGGACAGTTGGGCCCCCTCTTACTCTCTCTCACTCATGTGATGCCTTCTGCCATGTATAACACAAGAAGAATGCCCTGACCAGATGCCAGTGCCTTGGTTTTGAAATTCTCAGTCTCCAGAATTGAGAGGAAATAAACAGATTTCTGTTCTTTAGAAATTACCCAATCTCATATTCTGTAATAGCAGCACAAAACTAAGACAATAGTACTACTCTCTGTGTGTGTGTGTGTGTGTGTGTGTATGCACATGCATGTGTATGTGTATAGATGTTAACATACTCTGCTGGTGGAAATCTGAATTAGAATAACTTTATTGAAGGCAAAGTTGGCAATTTTATTGGACTTTTCTATGTCACCTGAAATTCCTCTCGACCCCACCTGTCATTTTTGATACCACTGCTAGTTTTGTTCAGGTACAGTTAACAACCTTTTACATCTGGCTTTACTGCCTCTTTCTTGCTTTGAGATATGAGCTTCTATGATGACCAGGTGAGGGTTTTCAAAGGCATCCCTCTCTGAGAAGTCTGCAAGTGAGAGGGAGTTAAAATCTGAAGAGCCACTCTTGACTAATGGGGAAAGAAGCAAATTTATGCCATGGGAGAAAAAGCACTGAGAATCATTTCCTACATTTTATCATACAGTTGCTAGCAGATCTAGCACCAGAGATTGAAGTGGTGCCTCTGAATAATATATTCTTAATTCACATTTCCTTTTGATATAGTTTGGGTGCCCCTTCCAAATCTTGTACTGAGATGTATTCCCCAGTGTTGGAGGTGGGACCCGGTGGGAGGTGTTTTGGTCATGTGAGCGGGTCTCTCATGGCCTAGTGCTGTCCTCCGTGGTAGTGAGTTCTTTTGAGATCTGGCTGTTTAAAGCACGTGGCACTTCCCCACTCTCTCTCTCTCTCTTGCTCCTGCTCTCACAGTATGAGACATCTGCTCTTCCGTTGCCTTACACTATGATTGGAAGCATTCTGAGGCCTCACGAGAAGCCAAGCAGATGCCAGCGCCACACTCCCTGACAGCTTGCAGAACTGTGAATTAATTAAACCTCTTTTCTTTATAAATTACTCAGTCTCAAATATTTCTTTGTAGCAATGCAAGAATGAACTAACGCACTTTTCCTCTGTTTTACTACACTGTCCTGCATTCCTGCTTCCTCAGATTATATTTCCAAATTAATCATGTGCACCCAAGCCTTTGTCTCATGCCTGACAATTAAGGGAATGAAGGCTAAGAAACAGTAATATATAAAAATGTAAGGGTGCATAACTTTTGTTCTTGTAATTCCACTTTTTAGAACTTCTCCAAAAATGAAGGAGAAAGAATGAGGAGACAGAAAAAAATATATGTTTAACTATAAAACACCTCTTTATATCTCTAGTTTCTTAATTGCTGTAGCCTCAACTTTTGCATAAAGATTGTCTTTTAGGGCAATATAGCTCTTTCCTTTAGAAAGTCTTCAGTTTGTTAATACCAATAGGAAAACTATGACCAAGTTTTGACATTGTTATTAAACAGATGTCTAAATACAATGAAGATATTGCTGAATGCCTATGTCTGCAATGCTTATAATAACAGCCATAACTTTAAGTACACTTATATTGTCTTGCTTTGTTTATGAATGTGTTTTGATTTAACTAGAAAAGTAACAGAAAAAAACTTTTACAATTTATAATTAATTTGAGGTTCAGTGGAAGATTTACAGATCCTGTGAAGAGAACGTAAGTATGTGTGGTTATTTGTTTTTATGTGTGGTAATTTTATTATTTTTTAATAAATTCTTATAAACTAAAATAGATTAGATAACAAATATTTTCACAAACCAATGTTTATACACATCAATCTTTATCTTCAGCAAATTAAAATAAAGTATTACTGGGAATGATCTTATTTTACACAAGAAATGAAGCTAAAGATGTTGATAATTATTCTTTAGGGTACCACAGCAACAGTTCCAAGAATCCTTTTAAAGCTTAAAAAGTCTGAAATAACAGTGTTACATTAGTAAAGTGTTTCTGCAGACGCTTGCAATATAAAGAAACATAATGGAGAGGTCTAGAAATAGAAACGTTAAAGAAAGTTTACTTAGAATAATCAATTTTAGTTTTCTTTAAGTCAGCTATCCAGGGAGTTGATGAATTACTTTTGTTTGTTTGTTTGTTTGAGACGGAGTCTCTCTCTGTCGCCCAAGCTGGAGTGCAGTGCCGCGATCTCGGCTCACTGCAAGCTCCACCTCCTGGGTTCATGCCATTCTCCTGCCTCAGCCTCCCAAGTAGCTGGGACAACAGTTGCCCGCCACCATGCCTGGCTAATTTTTTGTATTTTTGGTAGAGATGGGGTTTTACCAGACCAATTACTTTTAAAATGTTGTAGATAATAAAATGTCTCTAAGTTTCTGTGAAATTCTTATTTTAGTGACTTTGTTGCCTTTATTCTTTGTCCCTATTTATTTTCTTAATTATAAGTGAGGTTAAAATTTTTTAATATCGTTTTTAAATATTGTTACCTTGTTTTGTCAACTTTCTTGTATGTCCCTTGCATATGTTTTCATAGGGTCTTTTTTTTTAATTGTCAAGAGTTCATTTTATACTAAGAAAATTACCAAATGTCAAAATAGAATTTTTGAACACTTGGTTAGTTCATTAATGAGCTAATTATATATTTGAGACATGTTTATCTATTTGTATATAAGTCACCTTTTTAACCTTTTAAAGCTGTATGTTGACACTTTTTTTCTGTCAAGTGAATGGCAACATTTTTTTCTAATTTTTCAGTTGTCTTTTGACTTATGTAAAACCTTATAAGACTTCACTGGCTTATATAATTAAAAATATTTTGTATAATTTGTTTGTTGTTATGTTTGTGAATTTGAGATTTGGGGACATACTTAGAAATTACATCTCTTCCTGCAAAACTATTTTAAAAAATAGAACACTAGCCTTTTCCAGTATGTTATGGTCTCTCATTTTGAATATTTACATCTTTCCTCTTTCAGAAATTATTCACAGATATGAAAGTAAGTAATCTGCTTATATTTTATCTAATATCTATCAATCTTTACATTTATTTTACAATTGTTAAATAATTCACCTTTATATCTCTGGTGTAAAATGGCAATTTTTAAATATTCTACATGTCCATGTGTCTTTAGACATGTTTCTGTTCCATTTTTCTGTCTATCTAGTCAAAAGCAAGCATCATCCTACTTTAGTGGCTAAAGCTCTACTTCAAGCATTATTCTCTGGTACAGCTAACTCTATCCTGCTCTGCACTCAGCTTTGCAGGTCTCCTGACTATTTTTCCATGTATATCATTCCAGTTGGCCATTATATTAATATATAATCATATAAATTTAAAAATGTCTCGTTTTTATTGGGATGGCATATTTTAAAAATTAATTTAGAAATAATTCACATCTTTACATTAAAAATTATTATCCAAATATTAGGAGTGTCTTCCAATGTATTCAAATATGTTTTGTCCCTTCCCCTTATTTGGAGCAAGAGAAAATTATTATAATAGTCTTTCAAGAATTCTTATTTTTAATTTATTTATTCTTTATGCCATTTTTGTTGCTCCTGTTTTCTACTTAATTAGAAGCTTGTACTTTTGATAAAGTATGCATTGAAGAAAACTTCTTAAATATTATGAAGGAAAAATCTAGCAAACCTCATTCAAAGTGGTTAAGCGCTCAAGTCATTACAAATACAATGAACTAAGGATGCTTGCCATCATCACCATTTTTATTCAATACCTTTTGGATGTCCTAGCACATTTTTAAAATCAGGTAAAAACATTACTTTTATATATTATGGCCAAGAATAGATAAAACTAATTTTCTTTAATGACAACATGTGAAGTCACTGTTAATTGCCTACCAATGGTAGTTTCACCATACTTATTTGCTGAAAAATCACACATATTTAATACCCTCCTATTTTCCTGTTACTCATGGTGATGTACTGTCAGTATAAGTCAATCATGGGAATTCCATTTGCCTTCTAGGTTACTGGTTTTGGTGTAGGTATGTGACATAATTATAGTCAATTCGACAGTAGGAGAAATTTGCTGAGAATATTTGAGAAAAATATTTTTCTCAATTTCAAAAGAAATACTAAGGAGAAAATTATCTCCCCATGTGTGGCCTGTGTATATTAATGTGATAGTAATATTATGGGTGACACATTAAACTGCAGTCATCGCATGGCAATGAGTTGAGCTAGCCCAAAGAAAGCTACACACTGACAGGCAGAGTTGAAAGGTCTCAGGACCCAGGTCCTTCTGCTGCTGAACTAAACAATCTTAGATCTCTGTCTATAAGACTCTTTTTGGGTGACAAAAGTAATTTTCCTCATGGTCTAAACCTATTGAACTGGGATTTTGTTTCTATTACTTGCGGCTAAGAATACATTGGTATTTATTTATACTTAGAAAATTCCAATTACTACTATTGACAACAATACTACAGAAATCAAAACTACTAAACAGAATAAGAAAATGTTGGAAGATGTCCATAAGGGACACTTGTAGAAAATATGCTTTTCTCCTCAGGCACAATATCCAGATCTCTGTTGTCCTCAGTGGTCCCAGGCATCCAAAGTATGCTGGTTCCTTGTCAGCACTTAGAGGCTGGTTTACATACTTAGCTATTGTCTATATATTTAGATGTAAGTTACAGTTCCTTTTAATTCTTGAATTGAAATAAAATAAATTGATTACATTATGCTTGCTTTTTTTCTAGTCTTCTCACACTCTCATTTTCAAATTATTATTTTTACATTTTAATGTTAACAATACAATAGTCTTTTCCATAACCAGAATTCCTACAAGTTTGACCTTTATTCTGTAGTTAAAAATCATCAAGGCTTTTTCACCTCTCCGTTATATCATGGCTTCTCCATTCCAGTTATTTATTTTGATGCAACTCCTGATTAAATAGATTATGGCATCAAGTAGTTTTTATTTTCAATAATGATTCGAGTAAACTACATTTCTCAACTTCTTTTGTGTTTCATGTTTGTCATTCTTATATTTAAACAGCTTTTCTAGTTACACAATTAGATTATCAGTTATTTGCTGCATGTGCCACTATCTTCTAGCATTGAGGAAGTAAGGCTGTGGCCAGCCTGATTTTGTCTTTATCATAAGTTGCCAAGTTATCATGAGTTGTTTTTTTTTTTTTTGTAGAAATCCAGAATTTTCTATTTCTTTGAAATAACAGTAACTTTACCAAGTTATTTGCAGAGATTAGTTTCTCTTTATCAGCTTTGCCTGCGACACAATGTGTTTTATTCAATAAATGTTTCTTTTATAAGATAGCTGACAATTCTGTCGAGTTTTTTTCTGTTTATTTTTTAGGAAAAATAAGAAAGCATAAATTGAATCTTTTATCTATCTTTATACTTATATACAGCTTGAATATTTCTAAATCTGAAAACCCAAAATCAGAAATGCTCCAAAATTCACAACTTTTTGGGTGTCAACATAATGCTACAAGTCACAAATTTCACACCTGATTACATGTGATAGGTCATGTGAGATACAGGCAGAAAACACACAGTTTATTCAACATCCCCAAGGGACCAAAGACCCTCCCAGTCCTGTTCAATTGCAGTATATCTTTTCTGCACATGCCTAGATTCCCCCATGCAAGCACATCCACAAAAGGTGTGGGTGCAGGCTGGACACACCAATGGCAAGTTTCTCATAATTCTCCACATGAGGTCAAGACCTGTGTGCTTTACTCACTGTGTTTCTTTGCTTATTCTCTACTTGGTGATATAAAGCTATTGTTGAAAATATAAAGGCAAAAAAGCCTGCAGATACCCCTGTAGGTAACAGTGATAAGAGAAGGAGAAAGCATTTATGTTTATAGCATGGAAAATCAAACTGCTGGAGAAACAACAGTGGTATAAGTATAAAACATCTTTCAGAAGAGTATGGTGTTGAAATGATCATCATATATGATTTGAAGCAACAGAGGATAAACTGTTGAAGGTCTCTTCTGTGCTGAAAGTGATAAACAGAATTAAAAATAGAAAACACTACATAAAGCTAAAAATGAAGATTCTGGTTATGTATTAAAAGAATGGCTCCATCACAGTTTCAGTGCACACATGCCACTTCATGGTATGCTGATTATGAAACCAGCAAAGAACCATTACTATGAACTGAAGAGAACTATGAATATTCAACAGGCTGGCAGCAGAATTTTTTTAAAAAGACTTGGCATTACACGTTAAAAGATTTGTGGTTGTAAAGCATTTGCTGATTGTGAAGCAGTGGGAGAATCCATTAACAAGTTTGCCAAGGTCACTGCTGATGAAAATTTGACACTAGAATAAGCCTGTGATATTGATGAAACATCACTGCTTTGGTGTTACTATCCCAGAAAGACACTGACTACCACTGATGAGACCACCCCTACAGGAATTAAAAATGCTCAAGAGAGAATAACTGTGCTGGGATGTGCTAATGCAGCAGGCCTGCCTATGTGTAAACTAGCTGAGATAGGCGAAAGAGTCCTCTCTCTTTTCAAGGAGTTAATTTCTTACCAGTCCGTTATGATGCTAACAAAAAGGCATGGATCACCAGGGACATCTTTTCTGATTAATTTCACAAATATTTTGTACCAGTAGCTCATGCTCACTGTAGGGAAACTGGACTGAATGATGATTGCAAGCCTGTTATTTCTTGATAACTGTGTGTGTCTGCAAGTCCCCCAGCTGAAATACTCATCAAAAATAATTTCTATGCCATGTGCTTTCCCCCAAATATGACTTCATTAATTCAGCTACTGGATCAGGGTATTCTTAAATCAATAAAGAGTAAATATAAAATTACTTTTTGGATGGCATGGTAGCAGCAGAGAATGAGTTTTCAAAAGGCATTTAGCATGAAGAATGTTATACATGCTGTTGCCAGTGCTTGGAACACAGTGACTAAAGACACAATTGTGCATGCCTGGTACGACCTCTGGCCTGTGACTAAGTTCAGTGATCATGATGAACAACATGGTGACTTTGAAGAATTCCACATGTCAAGTGAGAAAAAAATGATGTCTGACCTTCTTATATATGCAAAATATATACCTTAAGAGTCTTTCAGTAAGCTGTAAGAAGTAAATATTGAAGGTGTTTTTTAACACCCCTAATGAGGCTCCAGTTTATTTCTTGACTAAGGTGAAATAGCCAAAGTGGTTCTCAGTCAAAGTGATCATGATAATAGTGACAATGAAAATGGTGTAAACAGTGTAAAAAAAGGTGCCTGTAGACCACAGGATGAAATGTGTGATGGGTTAATGGAAGGACTAGAGCAGTGTGTATGTATACAGGAACAAGAAATCATGTCAGTTCATAAAATCAGAGAGACTTTGAAGACAAAAACCATTGTTAATGAGGCTCATAAATATGAAGGAAACATTTTTAAAAGCCGTCTAGCAGAAGATCTCCTTATTCTTAGAGGACCCATATCCTGTTCTTCAATGGTTTCTGATGTTTCTTTTCATCTAAAAAAATAAAATTCAGTGTACAGTAACCTTTTAATCAAAACATAGCATCATAGGTGGAGACTGAAAGCCTGCCATTGTTAGTGGTTGCTTTGTTTTGTTTGTTTGTTTATTTGTTTGTTTTGGGGACAGAGTTTTGCTCTGTCACCTACCCTGGAGTGCAGTGGCACCATCTTGGCTCACAGCAACCTCTGTTTCCCAGGTTCAAGTGATTCTACTGCCTCAGCTTAATGAGTAGCCAGGACTACAAGTGCGCACCAACACACCCAGCATATTTTTGTATTTCTAGTAGACATGGGGTTTCTCCATGTTGGCCAGGCTGGTCTCGAACTCCTGACCTCAAGTGATCCACCCACCTCCGCCTCCTAAAGTGCTGGGATTACAGGTGTGAGCCACTGCGACCAGCCAATGGTTGCTTTAACAGCTGATACAGGTTTTCTGGTGATGCTACTGTGCTGCTTAGTTACTGTGAACACATTGTTTTTTCACTGTATAAATTGTATGTCTTTTTTTTACTATTAAGTATTTATGTGTAAAAAAGTGTAAGAAAATGATTGCTTATCAGTAGCAGATAAATTCAGACTCAGAAATGACGGTGATGCCAAACAAGCACAGCTTGATTAAGTGGGTGGCTGATAAAATAACAATTTTGCTTTCTGATGGTTCAGTGTACACAAATCTTTCCTGTAAAAAATTATTTAAAATATTGTATAAAATTACCTCCAGCCTATGTTTATAAAATGTGTATGAAATGTAAATGAATTTTATGTTTAGACATATGTCTCATCCTTGATACATATCATTACGTATATGAAACATTTCAAAATCCAAAAAAATCTAATATCTGAAATACTTCTGGTCCCAAGCATTTCAGATAAAGAATTATCCCTCTCTCTCTCTCCATATATATATATATATATATATATATATATATATATATATATATACAATTTATCTTAAAGGCAGAAAAGATAGAATAAAAGCTTCTGGGGATGAATGAATTTGTGAAAAGTCACATCAAAATTAAGTGATTACAGATCAGATGAATTTATATACACAAATTTTATATGTATAGGAATATACATATAAATATATAATATGTAATGTGTATATATATGTGTGTATATATGTGTATATAATACACACATATATAAATATAAATATATAAATATATAATATATATTATATATAAATATAAACATATAATATATATTATATATAAATATAAATATATAATATATATTATATATAAATATAAATATATAATATATAATATATAATATATAATATATATAATATATATTATATATTTATATTTATATTTATATATAATATATATTATATATTTATATTTATATATAATATATATTATATATATATATTTAATATATATTATATATAATATATATTATATATTTAATATATATTATATATAATATATATTATATATATATTATATATTTATATATTTATATTTATATATGTGTGTATTATATACACATATATACACACATATATATACACATTACATATTACATAAATATACACATTATATATTTATATTTATATATAATATGTAATATATATTATATATTATATATTTATATTTATATATAATATATTATATTTTATATTTATATATAATATATAATATATATTATATTTATATAATATATTATATATTATATATTTATATTTAATATATATTATATATATATATTTATATTTATATTATATAAAATTATAAAAATATAAATATGTATAAATATATAAATATATTTATAATTTATATAAATTGATATATAATTGTATATATAAATATAGATTTATATATTAATTGTATATATAAATATAAAGAGTTATATATAAATTAATATATTAATTAATATATTAATTTATATATTAATTAATATATTAATTTATATATAAATCTTTATATTTATATATACAATTAATATATATAATTAATTTATATATAAATTTATATATTATAAATATATTTATAATATATATATTTATATATTTATATTTATATATAATATATAATATATATTATATATTACATATTATATATTTATATATTTATATTTATATATAATATGTAATATATATTATATATTATATATTTATATTTATATATAATATGTAATATATATTATATATTATATATTTATATTTATATATATTATATTTTATATTTATATATAATATATAATATATATTATATTTATATATAATATATATTATATATTATATTTATATAATATATTATATATTATATATTTATATTTAATATATATTATATATATATTTATATTTATATATAATATATATTATATATAATATAAATATATAATATATATTATATATAAATATAAATATATAATATATATTATATATAAATATAAATATATAATATATAATATATATTAAATATAAATATATAATATATTATATATTATATATAAATATAATATATATTATATATTATATATAAATATAATATATATTATATATTATATATAAATATAATATATATTATATTTATATATAATATAAAATATAATATATTATATATAAATATAAATATATAATATATAATATATATTACATATTATATATAAATATAAATATATAATATATAATATATATTACATATTATATATAAATATAAATATATAAATATATAATATGTAATATATAATATATATTATATATTATATATAAATATAAATATATAAATATATATATTATAAATATATTTATAATATATATATTTATATATAAATTAATTATATATATTAATTGTATATATAAATATAAAGATTTATATATAAATTAATATATAAATTAATATATTAATTTATATATTAATTTATATATAAATCTTTATATTTATATGTACAATTAATATATAAATCTATATTTATATATACAATTAATATATAAATCTATATTTATATATACAATTAATATATAAATCTATATTTATATATACAATTATATATCAATTTATATAAATTATAAATATATTTATATATTTATACATATTTATATTTTTATAATTTTATATAATATAAATATAAATGTATAAATATATATTTATATATTTATACATGTATATTTATATGTGTATTATATACACATATATACACACACATATTATATATACACATTATATATTATATATATTTATATGTATATTCCTATACATATAAAATTTGTGTATATAAATTCATCTGATCTGTAATCACTTAATTTTGATGTGACTTTTCACAAATTCATTCACCTAAAGAAGCTTTTATTCTATCTTTTCTGCCTTTAAGATAGCTCTTATTTTTGTAATGCCTTTATTTTAACATCTATTATTTTTCCACATCTGGCAACTTATATTTTTACCTCTTTATTATCTATTCTTTTATCTAATCCTTTCATGTTTTCTTTGACTAGTGTATCTTTTATTAGAGATTTTTATTTTAAAAAGTATGTTCTTGTTAATTTTTTCTGATATTTTGTGCATTGTCTTTAGTTGGTTTTCTCCTCTTCATTTTTGTTTTCTACTACCTTATAGAGACCCTTTGCTGATTCCTTAACTCCTTCTTTAAGTAGAGTTGTTTAATCAGGGTTACCAATGTATTTAATAATATTTTAGGGCAGGACTAGCAGAGGTAACTAGCAACATTTATTTGAATGTATCTGCCCCAAATTCCCTTATACTAATAGGTTTTGTTTTACATCCTTGGAATATGGCATTCATTGTAGATAGGGGAATTCTAGAGATGTGCTACTATCTTTGATTTGAATGCCGACTATACTTGTCAGTTAAGTTATCGTGGGTGTCATTTAATTTCTCCGTGCCTCAGTTTCTTTGTCCCTATAAAGGCAATAATAATGATATACCTACTTTATAGTGTTGTAGAGAGGCTTTAATAGGTTAGTATATGTACAGTGCTTAAAATAGATATTGGCACATAAACATCTACTAAATAAGAGATATTAATATTATATTTTCTCTGTTTTCAGTGTTGCTCCTCCTGAGTCAGCAGAAAGCCTGTATACCTCTAGATGAAGCTATGTCTCAGTTTTTCCATTTTTAAAAAAATCTGTTAGCTGATTCTATTTAGAAAATGTACGTCTGCTTGACTCTTCCTTACTGCAAACTAAGTTATCTCCAATTGTTTCTCTAAATTAGAAAGTAAGGTTACAGAAAACAAACAAACAAACAATGGAAGTTAATTCTTTCTTTAGCTTTACCAACACTACCATTTTGAGTCCTAAGGATGCTCTGTGTTACTTATCTAGACATCATTGTCATAGGCATTCTCATTACCTTGACATTTTCAGGCCATATAACTTAATTTCAGAAAAAAAATCCTTAATATATCTTGAGATATTTATCAGTTCTATATTTTACTTTAATTAATCCACATACATCATTATACTTAGAAGACATTTCCCAAGTTTGTGTACTGTGGATATTTTCTAGTGTCATTGTATTTTTTAATTTCTTTGTACTGTTTCCAGTGAATTTCAAAAACGAAGATAGAGAAAACAATTTTTGCAACAACCTCTTGAAATAAAAATCCCATAAATTGTATTTTGTGTGGGGTCCCATAAGTTAAATAATAGAATCCAGTGGGTTCACAGTTAATAGTCATTTTTAAAAATTTTCCAAGTAGCATATATTCAATTATTTTATATGTAGAAGCAGGGTCAAGTTCCCCTCCTGGAGTAGAGGGAAAACACGCATCTTTAAACTACATTTTCAACATTTATGTTTTTAAGTAACATATTACATGACTATAGAGGATACATTTGGAGGAGAAAGTAAAATTGTGAGTGTGTGTGCATGCATGTTTTTCCCAACAACTTGCATAGCTTCCAGGGAATGAGAACAAACATGTCCGCAGCTCTGGCAAAACTGATGGAAACCGGACACGGGGGGAAAAAGCAGAGCACAATGTCTGCAAGATAAGCAAGCTATTTGGGATTACAGGTAGTGGAAATTTCAAAAATCTCTTTGTTTTTTTTATCTTGCTTCCTATTAAGGCAAAAGCTAATCTTCAAGCTAATTTATTGTATTATAACTATTTTAGCCTAGTTCACTTTGATATTAACAACTCTCTTTACCATATGACTATTGATTTTTAAAATTCATGCTTTAATGATTCCATTGCATCATTTTTAATTCTTAACTTATGTTTCTAATTTTAGCATATTTCAAATCTATTTCAAACTAGATAGGATATAAGTAATAAAGGAGTATATTAATAAAAAAAGAAGAAAATGTAAATATGGGGTACACGTGAGAGATTGCTGAGTTTTCTTTCTTGCCTTTTCCATATTGAATAATGCCCTATTTGATAATTAAAATTTGACCGCAGCCTGATATTACTGTGATTCTCCACTGCCTCAAAAATGAAAATATTCTTTCTCAGAGAGACTTACTCTTCATAATGTTTAAAGGCAGCAGACATAGTATCCATAATGTAAAAACTGTAATTTTTATATTTAATCATATGTTTTTCTTTCATTAATGTATGAAGTTGTTGAGCCATGCATATTTATCTGAATGATAGGTTAGATGTATATATGTCCTATCACTATCATTGAGTATAATTAATTTTATCAGTCAAATAAGCCAAATTATGACTCATCAGTTGATATAAATATTTTATCTCCTAAAACCATTTTGTTTTTATGAAAGTTATTAGAATTCTGCTGCTATATTTGGTCAATTTTCCACTTAATCAGTTAGACATAAGAAGGTTTTTAGTCTTTGTGGAATTTGTCAGTTGCTCACAGTATGATGCCTATTGCTATGACTCTTTTTATCTCTGTTTGAATTAGTCCATCTACCTTCTACTCCTCTTTTCTCCTCTATGCTGTATTATTAAAAGGTATTTTTCTGTAATTTAGTTTTATTTATATTGGTATTGCAAATGTAATATACCAGTAAGTACTTTAGTAAAAGGATTTTTTTACAGACAAATGCACACCCATTTTTTCCTGTTTTTGAGACGGAGTCTCACTCTGTTGCCCAGGATGGAGTGCAGTGGTGAAATCTCAGCTCCATGCAACCTCCACCTCCCAGGTTCAAGAGATTTTCCTGCCTCAGCCTTCCAAGTAGCTGGGATTACAGGTGCCCACCACCATATCTGGCTAATCTTTTTGTGTATATTTTTAGTAGAGATGGAGTTTTACCACGTTGGCCAGGCTGGACTTTAACTCGTGACCTCAGGTGATCCACCTGTCTCAGCCTCCCAAAGTGCGGGGATTACAGGCATGAGCCACTGTGCCCGGCCTGCACACCCTTTTTATTGTTGAAATAGACCCCACATTAACTCATCTTTTATGAAATTGAGATGATGAAACAGAACAAGATAAGAAGGAGGAAGAGGAGGAAAGGAAGAGGAGGAGTAGAACAACAACAACAAAGAGAAGAAGAGACAAAAAAAGGTGATAGCAATTACAGGTTATTTTGCAGTCAATGTGCTTTAATATGAACCAAAACCAATAAAAAGTCGTGATGAGGTATTACTCTTCTCCTTCCCACTTTAAAAATGAAAATGAATTATTTTATACAAGTATATGTAAAAGTCTAAACATGGAAAAGCAAATCTATTATTAATATATTTTACATACAGTATAGGTAAAGGTCAATATGTATTTTAGAAATGGTATGAAATTTGAACTAAATTAATATTTATTCAAATACTACACGACCATAATTTTATGTTTAGTATTCTAAAAATATTTCTGATGTTAAAGAACTTGATTAAGAATATGACTCTGATAGGTTATTTCTTTAATTTTCAAAATTATATAATTTTAATTAATTAATTAATTACTGATTAAATAATCAGTTAACTTTTCTACACCAGTAAGGAATGTCAAGTCTTCATTCCTAAGTGGCATCATTTTGTAAGAAAATTCTGGGAGATAATTAGAGGAGAAACTAATGAAACAAAAAGGGTAAGGATTAGGAAATAAATAGGTGTTTACTAGAATTGAATCAAGCTTTCTGTCCTGTTATTTTAAATAGAAATAAAGAACAACAGAACTCTCAGTAGACCACATATTACTTGGAAGGACACTGAGATAACTGTAAAATGATGTGAAGTACCAAACTAATCAAGGTTATTCGCTGAAAGATAATTAGGAAAGTACAAAAGGGTTGACCTAAAAATTATTCAATTTTTCAAATGAATAGGAATATAACTCATCTTTCTCCCCTGTCATCAAATTTCTTTGTCCATGGAACTCATAGCACTTACATACCTCTTTTTGTAAAATCATATATTGCTTTGTAATAGCTCATAAATTATCTTATTTAATATTTGATGTATATATGAAACATTATCACACCTATTTTGTAAACTTCTCTCCAGCAGGGCTCCTTGTGGTATCTGAAACATGCTTAGTATAATGATGTACACCTCCTACTGTAACAACCTCTGTACCTGCAATCCACTCAGACATTTATTAATGAACACACTAGATTGATCAGGCCTTCATATTTGTTGTTCCACTCTGATTGCTAATTTATTAAGAGCTAGCTTGTAACACCTCCCTCCCCACTTTTTCTTTCCTATTCTCTTTATGCTCAACCTTAATTTTTTTTTTGCAAGACAATCATTTATTCATGTGACTGGCTTATAAAAATCTGCCATCTTTATCTGGTTTTTATATTGACCCTCAAATTTTCAATATTGTAATATTAATTGTAATGATATATATGAACACATGGAAAGCTATTGCCTAATTTTTCTTCTACAACTGCAAAGATCCTCATTGCATGCCTTTTCTCTGGGACCTAAGTACATTTTAAATATTTAGAAAGCATTTTTAAATATTTTCTCCTTTGTTGTTTCAGAGATGTAAACTGCCTTGTTCTACATTTTGATTTATAGGTACTGTATGTGTTTAAATTTTTAGAATTGTGTTGTCCTTTTTCTTGATATATTATTATTCCTAAACTTACAAAACACAGCATATACATATTAAACAGCTAACCAGATTTCTCATTAGCAAGAAGCTCTGGGAAATAAGAAGGGAAAATAGTATAAGAAATGTGGCAGGAATTTAAAAAAAAAAAAAAACTCACCAAAAGATGTTTTTGTTTGGGCCTATGTAGAGCCTGCTTAAAAGTTGTTAGATTATTCCCATCCAGAAGACTGTGGTGAAAATTTAATCTTTGAATTTATGAAAACTAATATATGTGCATGTTTACTTCCATCTATATATTATATTACATGAAGTATACATAAGTATACATAAAAAGTATACAGGGTGATAGAGGAGTTGGAGTGAGATGGAGAAATAGAAGGCACTGCCAATCATGCCCTCTGCAAGGACACCAATTTAACAACTATCTACACACAAAAGCACCTTTGTAAGAACCAAAAAACAGGTGAGCACTCATAGTACCTGGTTGTAACTTTGTATTACTGAAAAAGGCACTGAACAGATAGTAAAAAACAGTCTTGAATTCCCAACACCACCCCTCCTCTATGCCTTGGCAATGGCAACATGGTGAGGAGGGCGTTTCTGTGTGCAAACGGGCAGATAGTGCAGCAACTTTGAGGCATTAAACTCACTGGCTGTCCGGTTATAGCAGAAAGGAAAACTGGACCAAATTCAGCTGATGCTCACCCACAGAGGGAGCATTTAAACAGCCCTCGCCAGAGAGGTATTGCCAATCGCAGTGGTAAAAACTTGACTTCCACAAGCCTTGCTGCTGTGTGTTATAGTGTTCCGGGGCTCTAAATAAACTTGAAAGGCAGTCTAGGCCACAAACACTGCAACACCTAGAAGAGTCCTAGTGCTAAACTTGGCCCAGAGACAGTGGACTCAGGGGGCACATGACTCACTAAGACACCAACTGGGGTAGCTAAAGGAGTGCTGGCATCAATCTTCCCCTACCCCAGGCAGCACAGCTTGCAGCCCCAAAAGAGACTCCTTCCTTACGCTTAAGGAGAAGAGAAGAAAAAATAGGAAGGATATTGTCTTGCATTTTGGATACTAGCTCAGCCACAGCAGGATAAGGCACCAGTCAGAGTTGTGAGGCCCCTTTTCCAGGCTCTAGCTCCCAGATGGCATTTCTAGACATACCTTGAGCCAGAAGGGAACATACTGCCTTGGAGGGAAGGACTTGATTCTGGCAGCATTTATTACCTGCTAACTGAAGAGCCCTTGGGCCCTGAATAACCAGTAACAATACCCAGGTACTACATCAAGGCCCTAGGGTGAGATTCAAGACTTGCTGGCTTCAGGTGAGACTCAGCACATTCCCAGCTGTGGTGGCTGTGGGCAAGACTCCTTCTGCTTCAGCAAAGCAGAGGGAAAAGTAAAGGGGGCTTTGTCTTGCATATTAGTTACCAGCTCAGCCACAGTGTGGTAGAGCACTAAACAAGCCCTTTGGATCCATGATTCCAGGACTTGACTCTTGGATGTCATTTCTAGACCTGCTCTTGACCAAAGGAAAGACCACTGCCTTGAAGGGTGAGTCCCAAGCCAGGCAGCATTCACCAAAACCTGACTGAAGAGCCTTGGGACTTGAAGGAACACCAGTAGTAGTCTGGCAGTCCTCCCTGTGGGACTATGGTGGTGGTGGTGGCCATGGGGTGAGGCTCCTCGGCCTTTGGAAAGCAGTGGGGAGAGTGGGAAGGACCGCATCTTATGGTTTAAGTGCCGGTTCATCCACAGCACAGTAGATCACAAAGTAGACTTCTAGTTTACTCTAGTCCCTGGCTCCTGGACAGTACCTCTGGACCTGCCTGGGACCTAGGGGAGTTTGTTGCTCTGAAGCAAAGGACAAAGGCTTGGCTGGCATTGCCACCTGCTGATTATAGAGGCCCAGGGCCTTAAGCAAACATTGGCAGGAGCCAAGGATTACAGCAGGCCTTGGGTGAGACCCAGTGCTGTGCTGGCTTTAGGTCTGACCCAGCACAGTCATAGTAGTGGTGGCCACAGAGGTGCTTGTTTCACTTCAATCCCAGCCTCAGGTGGCTCCGAACAAAGAGACTTCATTTGTTTGGGAGAAAGTAAAAGAAGAGAACAAGAGTCTCTGCCTGGTAATCCAGAGAATTCTCCTGGATCTTGTCCAAGACCATCAATGTTGTACCTCTATGAGTCTGCAAAAAGCACAGCATTAATGGGCTCGAGGTGCCCCCTAACGTAGATATAGCTTGGATCACAACACCAAGAGCTTTCAAATATCTGTAAAGCCTTCCAAGAAGGACAGGTACAAAGAACCCCAGAATGTTAAGAAATGCCTAGACACAGACAAACATCTGCAAGTATCAAGGCAATCCAGGAAAATATGACATCACCAAATAAACTAAAAAAGGTACCAGGAACAAGTCCTCAAGAAGCAGAGATATGTGACTTTTCAGACAGAATTCAAAATAGCTTTTGAGGAAACCCAACGAAATTCAAGATAACACAGAGAAGAGATTCAGAATTCTATCAGATGAATTTAACAAAGATATTGAAATAATTGAAAAGAATTAAGAAGAAATTCTGGAGCTGAAAAATGCAATTGGTACACTGAAGAATGCATGGAGTCCTAAATAGTAGAATGGGTCCAGCAGAAGAAAGCATTAGTGAGCTTAAAGACAGAGTATTTGAAAATACGCACTCAGAGGAGACAAAAGAAAAAAGAATAAAAAACAATGAAGCATGCCTACAGGATCTAGAAAATAGCCCAAATGGGTAAGTCTAAGAATTATTTGCCTTAAAGAGGAGATAGAGAGGAGTAGAAAGTTTATTCAAAGGGATAACAACAGAGAATGTCCCAAACCTAGAGAAAGTTATCAATATCCAAGTACAAGAAAGAACCAAGCATATTTAACCCAAAGAAGACTATATTTAATAGTCAAACTCCTAAGGATCAAAGATAAAGAAAGGATCCTAAAAGCAGCAAGAGAAAAGAAATAAATACAAGGAACTTTAATACATCTGAAAGCAGACTTTTCAGTGGAAACCTTACGAGCCAGGAGAGAGTGTCATGACATATTCAAAGTGTGAAGAAAAAATATTCAGCAAAGATATTCTTCAACCATGAAGGGAAAATGAAGACTTTCCCAGACAAACAAAAGCTGAGGGATTTCACCAACACCAGACCGGTCCTGCAAGAAATGCTAATACTTCAATCAGAAAGAAAAGGACATTAGTGAGCAAAAAGTAATCACTGGAAGGTACAAAACTCATTGGTAATAGTCAATACAGAGAAAAACACAGAATATTATAATACCGTAACTGTGGTATGTAAACTACTCTTATCCTAAGTAGAATGACTAAAGGATGAACCAATCAAAAATAATAACTACAAAATTTTTTAAGACTTAGTGAGTACAATAAGATATAAAACAAAACAATAAGTTAAAAAGCAAGGGTACTAAGATAAGATATAGAGTTTTTAATGATTTTATTTTCACTTATTTGTTTATGCAGTGTTGTTACCAGCTTAAAATAATGAGTTGTAAGATAGTATTTGCAAGCCTCATAGTCACCTCAAACCAAAAAACATACAACAAATAAACAAAAAATAAAAAGCAAGAAACTAAATCATATCACCAGAGAAAATTACCTTCACTAAAAGGAACACAGGAAGGAAAGATGAAAGGAAGAGAAGACCACAAAACAACCAGAAAACAAGTAACAAAATGCAGGAGGAGTGCATCCCTACTTATCAATAATATTGAATGTAAATAGACTAAACTAATCAAAAGATACAGAGCAGCTAAATGGATAAAAAATCAAGACCCATTCATCCGTTGCCTACAAGAACACCTTTGAAGACACACATAGACTGAAAATAAATGGATGGAAAAAGACATTCCATGCCAATGGAAACCAAAAAATAGCAGGAGTAGCTATAGTTACACCAGATAAAATAGATTTCAAGACAAAAATTATAAGAAGAGACAAAGCAGGTCACTATATAATGAAAAAGGGGTTAACTTAACAAAGGATATCACAATTGTAAATATATATGCACCCAACACTGAAGCACCCGGATACATAAAACAAATATTGTTAGAACTAAAGAGAGAGATATGTCCCAATACAACAATAGCTGGAGACTTCAGCATCACATTTCAACATTGGACAGATATTCCAGAGAGAATCAACAAAGAAACATCAGACTTAATCAGCACTAAAGACCAAATGGATCTAATAGACATTTCATCCAATAGCTGCAGGAAACACATGCTTTTCTTCAGCACATGGATCATTCTCATGGATGGACCATATGTTAGGTCACAAAACACATATGAAAACACTAAAGAAATTGAAATAATATTAAGCATCTTATCTGACTACATTGCAATGAAGCTAGAAATTGATAACAGGAGGAATTTAAGGACTATGCAAGTACATGGAAATTAATCAATGTGCCCCTGAATGACCAGTGGGTCAATGAAGAAATTAGGAAAAAAATTAAAAAGTTTCTTGAAACAATGAAAACAAAACATGTCAAAATCTAGGAGACAGAGCAAAAGTAGTAGTAAGAGACAAGTTTATAGCTGTAAGTGCCTACATCAAAAAAGAATAAAAACTTCAAATTAAAAAAACTAATAATGCATCTTAAAGAACAAGAAAGGCCAGAGCAAACCAAACCCAAAATTGGTAGAAGAAAAGAAATAAGAAAAATTATAGCAGAAAGACATAAAATTGAAATGAAGAAAACAATACAAAAGATTAATGACACAAAACTTGTTTTTTTAAAAAAAAGTTAAACAAAATTGACAAACTTTTGGCCAAACTAAGAAGAAAAGAAAGATTTAAATAAATTAGAAAATCCAGAAGAAATGGATAAATTTTTAGACTCATACAACCTACCATTAAGAAGAAGATTGAACCATGAAGAAATTCAAAACCTGAACAGACTAATAACAGGTAAAAAGATTGAAGCCGGGCCGGGCGCGGTGGCTCACGCTTGTAATCCCAGCACTTTGGGAGGCCGAGGCGGGCGGATCACAAGGTCAGGAGATCGAGACCACGGTGAAACCCCGTCTCTACTAAAAAATACAAAAAATTAGCCGGGCGTGGTGGCGGGCGCCTGTAGTCCCAGCTACTTGGAGAGGCTGAGGCAGGAGAATGGCGTGAACCCGGGACGCGGAGCTTGCAGTGAGCCGAGATTGTGCCACTGCACTCCAGCCTGGGCGACAGAGCAAGACTCTGTCTCAAAAAAAAAAAAAAAAAAAAAAAAAAAAAAAAAAAGATTGAAGCCATAATAAAAAATCTCCCAGTAAAGAAAAGCCTGGGACCCAAAGGATTCACTGGTAAATTCTACCAAACATTTCAAGAGAAACTGACACCAATCCTACTCAAACTATTCTGAAAAATAGGGGAGGAGGGAATACTTCCAAATCCATGCTATGATGCCAGTATTACCCTGATAACAAAAGCAAACATAGATGCATCGAAAAAAGAAAACTGCTAGCCAGTATCTCCGATGAATACTGATGCAAAAATCCTCAAAAAAATATGAACAAACCAAGTTCAACAATATATTAAAAAGAAGATTTGTCATAGCCAAGTGGGATTTATCCTTAGGATAAATCCCAGGCATACAGTTAGCATCATACTGAATGCTGAAAAAATTTAAGGCTTTTCTCTAAAATCTGGAACACAACAGGGCTGCCCACTGTCACCACTGTTACTCAACATAGTATTGGAAGTCTTAGCTAGAGCAATCAGACAAGAGAAAGATATAAAGGGCTTCCAAATTGGAAAGGAAGAAGTCAAATTTTCCTTTTTTACAGATGATATATTCTTATATTTGGAAAAACCTAAAGACTCCACAAAAAAAAATGATTACCTGATAAACAAATTCAGTAAAGTTGTAGGATACAAAATCGACATACAAAAATCAGTAGCATTTCTATTTGCTAATTGTGAACAAGCTGAAAAAGAAATTTAAAAATTAATCCTATTTATAATAGCCACAAATAAAATACCTAGGAATTAACCAAAGAAGTGAAAGATCTCTACAATTAAAACTATAAAAGACTACTGAAAGAAATTGGAAAGAATATCAAAAAAATTTTTTTAAAATCATGTTAATAGATTGGAAGAATCAAAATTGTTAAAATGTTCATACTACCCAAAGCAATCTACAGATTCAATGCAATCCCTATCAAAATACCAATGACATTTTTTACAAAAATAGAAAAAACAATTCTAAAATTTATATGGAACCACAAAAGACCAGAATTGCTAAAGCTATTCCAAGCAAAAAGAACAAAATTAGAAAAATCACATTACCTGACTTCAAATTATACTACAGAGCTCTAGTAATCAAAACAGCATGATACTGGCATAAAAACAGACACATAGACCAATGAAACAGAATACAGAACCCAGAAACAAATCCATAAACCTAAAATGAACTCATTTTCAACAAAGTTGCCAAGAACATACACTGAGGAAAATGCAGTCTCTTCAATAGATGATGTGGGGAAAACTAGATATCCATATTCAGAACAATGAAACTAGACTTCTGTCTCTCACCTTATACAAAAATCAAACCAAAATGGATTAAAGACTCTAAGTCTTCAAACTATGAAAGTACTACAAGGAAATATTGGAGAAGATAATTTGTCTGGGAGAAAATTTCTTGAGTAATACTCCACAAGCACAAGGAACCAAAGCAAAAATGGACAAATGGGATCATATCAAGTCTAAAAGCTTCTGCACAGCAAAGGAAATAATCAACAAAGTAAAGAGACAACCCACAGAATGGGAGAAAATATTTGCAAACTATTTGCAAACAAATCTGGTGAGGGATTGATAACCAGAATATATACGGAGCACAAACAACTCTATAGGAAAAAAATCTAATAAGCTGATTAAAAATGGGCAAAAAATTTCAGTAGACATTTCACAAAGAAAGACATACAAATGACAAACAGGCATATGAAAAGTTGCTCAACGTCACTGATCATAAGAGAAATGCAAATCATCCAGTTAAAATGGCTTATGTTTAAAAGACAGGCAAATACTGGTGACGATGTGGAGAAAAGGGAACACTCATATACTGCCGGTCAAAGTGTAAATTAGCACAAGCACTATGGAGAACTCTTTGAAGCTTCCTCAAAAAACCCAAAAATAGAGCTACCGTATAATTTAGCAATCTCACTGCTGGGTATATACTCAGAAGAATTGAAATCAGTGTATCAAAGTGATATCTGCACTTCCACGTTTGTTGCAGCACTGTTCACAATAGCCAAGATTTTGGAAACAACCTATGTGTTCATCAATAGTTGATGAACAAAGAAAATGTGGTATATACAATGGAGTACTGTTCAGCAATAGAAAGAAATGAGAACTTGTCATTTGTAACAACATGGATGGAACTGGAGGATATTACATTAAATAAAATAAGCCAGGCACAGGAAGACTAACTTTGCACAGGAAGATCTCGCTTATTTGTGAGATCTAAGAATCAAAACAATTGACCTTATGGCTGTAGAGAGCAGAAGGATGGATACCAGAGGCCGGGAAGAGTAATTGGGTTTAGAGGGGAAAACAGGATGGTTAATGGGAAAAAAAAAAGAGAGAGAGAGAATAAATAAGACCTACTATTTGACAGCACAACAGGGTGACTGTAGTCAATAACTGTACATGTTAAAATAACTAAGATATTATAATTAGATTGTGACACAAAGAATAAATGCTTGAGGGGATGGATACCCCATTGTCCATGATGTGATTATTATGCATTGCATGCCTGCATCAAAGTGTCTCATGTATCCCATAAATATATATACCTACTATGTATTCACAAAAATTAAAAATTAAAAAAATATGCATAGGGTAAAGGAGAACAAGAAGGAATCATATAAAGCTAGCACAACTTTCAGACCATTGAAAGTTAGGTGATCAAGCAATGTGAAGTAAAGTTTAGAATTAAATTAGTATTTTTCAAAAAAAAGTATAGATTTACACTAATATTGTAAACCAAAAGTCAAAAACTACTGATCTGTAGCAAAAATCCATTCTACTAATCTGTTTCAGTTGTCCTATACAATGTTAGTCATCTTAATTTCTTAAATATTTTTAAATTATTTGTTTAACATTTAAATGAATACAAGTTCCCATAAAATCTTGATCTCTAAACTCTCAAAAAATCAAATTTCCGCTAACACTAGGCCTGCGTTCCCAAAGGGCAGTGATAAACCAGAGCTATGTTGAAGTTTTCTTCATGCTTTTAGGGCACTTAAGTCTTCCTATTGCTTCTGCTGCACTGAATACAAGGGTCAGTGGCCAGTCGTGACCATAACTGTCATATTTTCGTAAATAACAATTTTTTCAAAAGGAATCATTTCTGGTATTCATATTCTGTCAAAAATAGAAAAATGGAAGATCAGTTTGGAGGACCTTATACTTCAAAATAAAGGGAGGTAGATGAAGAAAGGGAAGAGCATATGGTGGAAGTATAAATTGTTTCTACATGTTTAATATTAAGCAATAAAAGAAGGTTTTACAAAAATAGCTATCTGCTTTCCTCATGTATTCATACCCAGCCTCTATAACCATTTGAAATTGCAAACTTTGTTTAAAACACTTATCTGTTCCCTTTTCCCTATCACGTCAGAAAGAGTAAACAGAGAATATCCTAGCACTGCCAAATTCAAACTACTTGTTTGCTATTTTTTTTACCTAACCCTACTTCTTGTTTTTTTTTTTTTTGAGACTGACTCTCGCTCTGTCGCCCAGGCTGGAGTGCAGTGGCGCAATCTTGGCTCACTGCAAGCTCCGCCTCCCGGGTTCACACCATTCTCCTGCCTCAGCCTCTCCGAGTAGCTGGGACTACAGGCGCCCGCCACCACGCCTGACTAATTTTTTTGTATTTTTAGTACAGACGGGGTTTCACCGTGGTCTCGATCTCCTGACCTCGTGATCCGCCCGCCTTGGCCTCCCAAAGTGCTGGGATTACAAGCGTGAGCCACCGCGCCGGGCCTACCCAACCCTACTTCTATTTCACCACTTATGTTAAAAACATAACCAAGCAATTAACTCTATGGCAGTGGTTCTCAACCCTAGCTGCACACTAGACTCACCTGGGACACTTTAAAAATACCACTGCCATGCCTCCAACCCCAGAGGTTCTTATTTAGTATGTATATAATGTGACTTTTCCATCAGCACTTAAATTTTTTTTTAGCTCCCCATATGATTTTAATGGGAGGCCAAGGTTAGAATCATTGCTCCAAGAATTTTGCTGTCCATTAAATACTGGAATATATGCCATCCAACTTCTGCTCTGTCACTTTGAAAATTTCATGAGTTACTTAGCCTCCTTAGGTCAAATATTTTTCTTTATAAAATGTTATAGGCAATGACACAGGGTGAGTTCTTCTGGAAGCTGAAACTAAGGCAAAGATTCCAGTGAAAAGCATATTACACACTTTCAGGAGCAAATTCCCCAGAAGCCTGATACTGCTGGAAGCTCTAGAGAGTGAATGACACCTCAAAGTTGGTCACAAACATGAAGGCAAAGAAGTGGAGCTTTTGTACTCCTGCACCAGTTATTGACTATGTAAAGGTGGGAGTGGGGAGGCAGGGGAAATAACCTAAGAATTTCCAGTGCTTCCAGCCACCACTACCTACAGGTGAGGGGCTCTGTTGGTCAAGGGCAATTCTCTGATCACTGGTACGCACAGTCAGCAGGAAAGCACCCAGAAGATGGGGGATGGGTGCATGGAGCTGGAATACAGGATCCTAGGGGCATTACTATGGGACTCCATGCAACCATGCCCACTACAGACCACCCACACAATCTTATAGAAGGGAAAGTGCAGGATGGTGGTGCAGGAAGGACAAGGTGGTGTTGAACTAGAAGATCTCGAAGACCTTTTCTAGGTGAAAAAAAATCTATAAAATACTGTCTGAAACATGCCGTTTGGATCTATTTTCTAACTGATAAATGCTTAAAGATTTTGTTCTCTATTTGCCTCAATCATCTTTTGATTCTTATTTTGGTAACTGCATGACAGTTTGACAGGATACTAATTAACAACAGAAACTTGATTATTTCAAGGAAGTTTAAGGAAATACCTTAAAGCTTTAATAAAGGAAGGAAAACATTCTTCACCAAGGTAGTTGCTCAGTCTTACCAGTCAGGATGCTATATATTTGTAAGCCAATTTGGAGTCATGTAACATGACCAAAGATTTACATAAATGACTAGATATTTAGAAGATATATTATATTTTTACATTTGCCACAAATTTATTTAACTGATTATGTAAGAATAATACATAATTTTTACATAATCAGCATGGTGGCTCACGCCTGTAATCCCAACACTTTGGGAAGCCGAGGTGGGTGGGTCACCTCAGGTTGGGTGTTCGAGACCAGCCTAACAAACATGGTGAAACCCTGTCTCTACTAAAATACAAAAATTAGCTGGGCATGTTGGTGTACACCTGTAATCCCAACTACTCGGGAAGCTGAGGCAGGAGAGTTGCTTGAACCAGGGAGGTGGAGGTTGCAGTGAGCCTAGATAGCTGCCATTGCACTCCAGCCTAGGTGACAGAGTGAGCAAGAAGCATCTATGTACAATTTAGTCTCTGTTATCTGTTTTAATCAGAAATCCTATAATGGGCTATGTAAGACTTATGTTCAGATGATTGAGGCTTATAGCAAATATATTTTCCTAGTCGCAGAGAATTAAGGGAGCAGACAGCAAGAACAGCTTTTCAGGCACTTAATTTTTTTGCTATGAAAAACTATAGTAAATGAAGCACAACATTTTCACTCAAAATGAAAAATGGTAACTAATTTACTCTAATAAGCACAGCAGTAATCTTAAGAATATTATTTTCAATCATATTAAATTTGGCTTGCCTAGAGAATAATGTCTTGGAAAAGAACCAATGTTGTATAAATTCGTAGTACAATCTTGACACTCAGCCACAGAATATAATGTAGAAACTCTGATAAAGTTTCCTCAGCACAGTCTCTACAAAAACCCTTTTGAAAAATAAGTTGAAGTTGCTTTTTGCTATTGTAAGCAAATTACCAAAATGCCTATTTTAAGTAAATAAGGCAGGACTAGAACATAGTCCAATTAAATTTAAATTTAAACAAAATTTAAATTTCTTCACACTATTTTCTTTAGGTTAGTAGTTAAATGAATAAATTATTAACATATATATGTATATGTTAATGACACATATACATATGTGACATTAACATATAGGCCAGCCAAGCCTTTGTCCTTTGCTTCAGAGCAACAAACTCCCCTAGGTCCCAGGCAGGTCCAGAGATACTGTCCAGGAGCCAGGGACTAGAGTAAACTAGAAGTCTACTTTGTGGTCTACTGTGCTGTGGATGAACCGGCACTTAAACCATAAGATGCGGTCCTTCCCACTCTCCCCACTGCTTTCCAAAGGCCGAGGAGCCTCACCCCATGGCCACCACCACCACCACCACCATAACATATATATACGTATATATGTTATATATACGTATATATAACATATATACGTATATATGTTACATATACGTATATATAACATATATACGTATATATGTTATATATACGTATATGTAACATATATATTTATATATAACATATGTATATTATATATAACACATATATACATATAACATATATGTATATATGATATATATTTACATATAACATATATGTATATATGTTATATATATTTACATATAACATAAATATGTATATATGTTATATATATTTACATATAACATAAATATGTATATATAATATATATTTACATATAACATATATGTATATATGTATATATGTTATATATATTTATATATATGTATATATACATATAAATGTAGACAAAATACATATATTTGTGTGGGAGGAAAACTGGCAATTTTAAAGATCTACTTGCCTATTTTATATTACATAGTTCATATAAATTATATCACTTAATACAACAGCCCTATGAGATATATTAAGCACAATATTACAGGATAGGAAAAAATAATCAAAAATATAAAATCAATTGCCCAAGGGGGACATAGCTATTTAACTTTGCAGTTGAGATTGAAATCTCAGTCTGACTGGCTTCAAAGATTATGCTTTTTCACTACACTGTGCAGGGAAAAGAAGTATGTAGCTAAAAATAAATGAATGCCACAAAACTCTTTCTGCCTTTTCTGAGATCAAAATTTACCTCTACAAATTCTGGTTTAGATTTATGTGAATAAGTCAATCCTGATGCTGGTCCATCTTATCGTCTGAAAAGTTTTACTTTTTATATTGTAATGTACAGAGTCATTTTTTAGATTTTCTTTGAAGATGCTTCAGGAAATGTATGAGAAAAAAGAAAGAAAAGTTGCCACCTGACCTTGTCCTCCAACTCTGTTCTGAGCAAGAATGGAGAGGATTTGTGAGGGCTTCCTCACATCTAAATTTCTTTATGCTTGGATAATGAATTCCAAAAACAACCCACTCTCTTTGTTACTTGTATTTTGTTTCCAAAAGGGGCATAGAAAGGTATAAGAAAACATTGTTTCCTTGATATTTTTCTAGAATTCAGCAGCACCGACATAAGCATTTGTTTCTTAGCAAAAACAGACATTTACATTCTCTGGTGTTCAGTGTTTTGAAATGACAACTGTAGGTAAGGAAAGAATTGTTAATCAGGATTCCAAGTACAAAAACTGTCAGTAAAATGAGTGATTTTTGATGTGGAAGACAGGATTTGACTTTATATATTTAATATGCATGTAGGTGTTCTTTCTTCCAAAGATGACATCTTATTTATGTATTTTTATAAATAAATTTAGTTTACTCCATGGTGTTCTAGAAGCATATTTTCTTTATTTGATTCCACTGAGGTAAAAAGGGTTTTAGTGTGGAACATAGTGATATCCATAATGAGAAACTCCAGGATCCAGGAATTCTCCTTATGTTGGCAATAAAAGACAGAACAAAGCAGTCAGGAAGTCTGCCCTTAGGGGAGCTTACAGTCTAAATGGGAAACAGGTGATAAGCAAAATAAGTAAGTAAATTATATAGTATGTTGGATAATGTTAAGTATATGCAAAGAAACAAAAAAAGGGAAGGGAATAAGAGCTGGAGGCTGAAATTTTAGAACAGGTAAAGTTTAGAAGAGATAAATTTCCTTTTCAGCAATCTGCAACAAAGGAAACTTGCTTCTTGTAAACTTAACCTCTTCTAAAATTTCACAACCAGATTAAAGATTTAAATTTTAAAACCAGAATAAAAATTTAAAAAGAGAAAAGAAAGAAAATCTATTGTAAGGCCACTAGAGTATTTCAAAAAAACAGGAGTAACTGGGCTATGGCAAATGCCAACATAAAAGGGAAAACAAACATACTAAATGGTCACATGGTGACATGTTTTGGCTGTGTCCCCATCCACGTCTCATCTTGAATTATAACTCCCACAGTTCCCACATGTTATGGAAGGAACACGGGAGATAACTGAATCATGGGGGTGGTTCTTTCCCACGTTTTTCTTGTGATAGTGAATAAGTCTCATGAGATCTGATGGTTTTAAAAATGGGGGTTTCCCTGCACAAGCTCTTGTCTCTTCTCTGCCACCATGTGAGACGTCCTTTCACCTTCTACCACGATCGTGAGGTCTCCCCAGCCACGTGGAACTGTGAGTCCATTAAACCTCTTTCTTTTGTAAATTGACCAGTCTCAGATACATCTTTATATAACAGCAGCATGAAAACAGACTAATACACGTGGAATATTCATTATAGAAGGCAAATAATCATTTAGACAAATTGTCATCTAGAGCAACTTCTTTTCTATGTTTTTTTTTTTTCAATTAAAATTTATTGAGCTGTCTCACCTGTGGCTATGTTTGCCTTCCTTCTCCATCTCTACTTCTTTGAGGTGTTGCCTCCTGGCATAATGGGACAAGGATTATATTTAGAATCAGAACACCAGGATATGTGTCCTATTTTTTTTTTCTCACTAGTTGTGTCTTGGGCATGTTGCATCACTGTCTTAGTCCTTTTTGTTCAATAACCACTATATAGCCTTTAAATAATAACATTTTGCAATTTTAGAAAACCTATGAGAGCTAAGTGATTGTCTTACATGTGGAATTAACCCTTAAGAAGATTGGTCAAGAAGGAAATTTAGAGAAAATGAAAAAAGAACTAAAAATTTATCTAAAGGAAAACCTACATTTAGAAATTTGAAGAAACAGAGGTTCAGGAAGGTGGAGAAGAACCAGAGAACTCTTCAAAATCTAAATTGAAATTAAATTTAAAAGAAATTAATAAAAAATATAGTTACAAGAAAGGCATAGAAATCAGCAGTCTTCTGAACAGATATCAAGGTCAATCACTTAGAAATTTAAAAGTGGTGTCAAGGTTATCTAAGGATCATTGAGGAAAAACAGGTTTGGAGAGAGAAGGAGGGATGGAGATTATAAATAAAAATCTATAGAGGTTTTTCTTTCAATGTCCAAATCTACATCTTTCTATATAAATGGGAAAAATAAATCTGATCTTATCAAGATGCAAACAAGAGGATCTTAATGGTAGTGTTGTGAATTATAATCCATTTCAGGAGAAAAAAAATGAATTTTGGTTACCAGGTTTTGATTTAGCCAAATATTATTTAAATAAAAACTTCAGAACCCTATCTTTTCTTTCCACTTCCTGATCCTTTTTCCTGTCTCTCTGTCTTCTTGAGTTGGATGGAAACATGGTATTTTTAGAGCTACGAGAGAACTTAACAGCTATCCAGTTGAGAGTCTTATCATTTTTTATGAAACCCTTTAAGAAATAGATATGTTATGAACACTGTTAGCAGGAAAATGCATCCATACATGCAAAAATAAGATTTGCATATAATTTCAGTGTTCTCTCTGAGTCTCAAAACAAGAACTTTTAACCTTATCCAACCCTGTAGTTTCATAAATAAATAAAGTCACTGAAAGTGTATTTTTACTCAGGTAACCAACAAACTGATATGTAGCATAGTGGAAATTCAGTTATGTATGTAAAAACGCTATTCAATACTCTTTCTAAATGCCACCTTGATTCTGTGTAAGCATGTCTCATGCAAAAGTGATTATCCAGTAAATTTATCTGTATCCAGATTAGAGTACAAGGGTTTGAGATAGGTACACAAGGGGTTTAGTGGAGAACAGCTTCTGGAGCCAAGCACACCTGGGCTCCAAGCTCTCATACATACTAGCTATGTGACCCTGGACTACAGATTATCTGATACAAATGCCCATTTCCTCATCTCTTCATGAGTGATACCTCTAAAATCTAGCCCTGGGCTTTTGCAGAATTAGGCATAGTAATGCGTGTAAATTGCTTATTAAGGTGCTTGGAACATAGAAGTAAATATTAGCTCAAAGTAGTAAGGAAAGTATCACTATCATTAGGTTATACATCATTTAATCTGAAGGGTCCCCTACGTTCAAGGTTGATTAGGTTATCTGTGAACTGTTAACGGCCCAAGCTGACATTCTAGATCTGCCACTAACAAGACACTTTGACAAGACACTTCTGCCTTCCAATTCTAATATTTACAGAGTTCTAAGTATGTTTTTTAAAGACTTTATCTTGGTTTGAGTGTCCAAGGAGAGCATATATGAATAAGCCTGTTTATTTCTTTCTAAGGCTTAAAATTGCAATTTAGAAATCAGTCACCAAGTGGACATTTTTATGGTTTTATGCTGTAAGTTTATGACCCATGTATCTCAGTTTCCTCATATATTTAGAGAAGAACCATGCAAGCTAGTAACCTATGTTATTATTAAAAATGTAGGAAAGATTAAAGTTAATCACTTTAAACAAACACGATATATGGGAAATTTTTATAATTCAAACACTGGGAGTTGTGGCTACTCTGTTTAAAAGTAGATGAGTCTCTACTCAAAATTCGGTTCATGTCAAGATTGAACCTGGTGTGTCATCACACACACCTGGAGAGAATGAAAAGTTTTCTTACTTACAGAACTGATGCTTTTCTGGTGAAAGCAAGGCAGGCCTCCCAAGCAGGTCTGAAATGATTTGAGAGAGCCAGGAAAGAAAAATGGCGGCTGGGCGCGGTGGCTCACGCTTGTAATCCCAGCACTTTGGGAGGCCGAGGTGGGCGGATCAAGAGGTCAGGAGATCGAGACCACCCTGGCTAACACAGTGAAACCCCGTCTCTACTAAAAATACAAAAAATTAGCCGGGCGAGGTGGCGGGCACCTGTAGTCCCAGCTACTGGGGAGGCTGAGGCAGGAGAATGGCGTGAACCCCAGGGGGCGGAGCCTGCAGTGAGCCGAGATCGCGCCATTGCACTCCAGCCTGGGCGACAGCGAGACTCTGTCTCAAAAAAAAAAAAAGAAAAATGGCATGTATTTTTATTCCCGACAACAGGTAGGGCCAGTGGTAAAGTTCCCATGCATGGGCAGGAGTGTACATGGTGAAATCATCAATGCCAGAGAAGTGAGCACGCAGGCTTTTTAATCAATTTGCCCAGAGCTGAGGAAAAATAGAGGAGGCAATGTGGGCCTGAGAGTTGTCAGCAGTTAAATATCAAAAATGGGATTAGATCCTTTATTACACTGTGTTGCATGACACATCATTGCACACATCTTAACTACTATCACCACTCTCAATAGGTTATTCTAACTCTATTTAGAGATACATGAAACTCATCCACTAGGTGCCTAAAGCCTCTTTTGGAACAGCCTCGACTATTTAGGGCCACATAAGCCTTCCACTGAAACCTAGGTTTTCACTGCACTGTCTTGCCCATTTTTATCGGGCTTTGCTCTTGCAAATTCTTTAGCTACATTTCAGCAAGAGGGAAAAACTGACCATCTGTAGCATTCTTCTCATCTAGTCAGGGATGAAAAGAAATAGTGAAAAATTATGATTATGCTTGGCAAATCTCTTCGTGACTATCTTTTTCTAATCAGGAAAACAATTTGATCCTGTTCCAAGGACTTAAAAATGAAATGCATTTAACTTCTTTACCAAATTATATAGATTTTTTCAAGTTTATTTCTACTTTTAAAGGTACCAGATACATTTTCCTCTTGAACATTTTAAAATAGCATACATAGCTGCGGTAGCAACTCTGAATCACAGTGATAGACAATCATTCCTACTCTAAATGCCAAATGATTATATAGTATAAACCATAAGTGCTTCAGGTGCTCAGAAGGAGACATATGTGTTTGAGATAGAGTGCACAGGCAAGATTCTTCTCAAGAGAAGAAGGAATTTAATAGATAAATAAGATTTAGAGAAATTACACGGAATGAGGAGGAGGAAATTTCAAATAGCGGGTAAAGCATAACATCACACACAGGTAAGTGTTAATACAAGGCCTGCTATTTGAATGCAATGTATATATGTGTGCTTGTGCTTTAAATGTACTGACACATGGTTCCAATATAAAATAACAGAATAGGAAGTGACTTTTCCTTCCATATTCAAGGAACATGTATATTCTTTATGTTATAAAGAAATTCCTTTTTGGAAAAGTCATTAGAAACCAACTGAAACTGCCATGCCTGCTCTGAAACAAAATTTAAAGAACACAAAACTACGTGTGAAATATGAAAAGTTATAGAGATTTCACAAGACTTTTGAGACTAAAGGACTATTCAAAATATAGCACTGGTGGAAGAGAAGGTTACCTGAGAATTAAGCAGTCTCCCTTGAGAACAGTAATAAGAACCATACCTATTTGAGCTCAACATCATGTTGCTGGTATTTAAGCTGTGCCTGAATCATAGTAGGTGATCAAAAAAGGTTTTTTGGATTAATTAACACATTTATTTTCTGAGGAATCAATGCAAAAGGATCTGTATTGTATAATGTTGAGCTAATAAAACCTTTACAGAATAGAGTCTAATTTAAATCAAATCCTTTTGTAAATGGAACATGTGTGCAACCTGCCAGTCACCTTAACTAGAAATCAAACTACTACTAACAGAAGGCTATCCTATGCTTGAAAACAGTAAATGAATGTTATGATAAAAACATTATTCTGAGAAAATACACTCCGTGTACATGAGAACTATTGGGATTGGTTTCAAGTCTAGCACAGCAGGTGCTCTGTTTTTATTAAATGTGTGTATGAGCATTTAGACAGGGTTGCTATCAAGCAAATTGAGGACAGAAAGGTGTAGAACATATTATTACTAAAGGAAGCTGTCTAGTTTTCCTTGCCCTAGAATTATTCTTCAACAGAGTGTATTATTCCCTGTATAATGATTAAATCATGTATGTTCAGTTTAAGATCTGAAATAAGCACCTCAAAAAATGACGTAAATGGAAACTCATAATTCCTTCACTCTGAAATACCACTATCTATAGCACGAGTGGTTTTACATCCATCTAGCTATACAAACACAATTATATATTAATAGTTTTTTATATATAGCAGTTATCTAAGAGTTAAGGGGTTATATATGTTCATATATAAATACATTACCCAAGCCAAAAATGACAGTGAATTCACCAAATCCCAATATGCATTCCTCCCACATACCTCCGCCCCACTAAACTTGACAGCTTTAGCTGGTACAGTCTGTGATTTTCAAATATTATTATCTCAGTCCTAGGATAGTCATCAATCAAAATCTTATTCATCTATGGGGATAACAAATTTAAGAAATATACATAGGCACTGTACAGGAACTAAAATATAGTACTATCTTTATTTTCCAAAGTATAGGCTTCTTGGTAAAACTGACTTTGAAGAGACAGTTTGATCCAGAAACCATGTGCCTTTATTCATTTATTCAAAAAATGCTTGTAGAATTATACTGACAAGTATTCTGAGCAGTGGGGATAGAGAAGATAAATTCTTATGGAGCTTACATTCTAGTTGGGAAAAGACAGAATGAAGAAACAATAAACTATGTGGGATATCAAGAAAGGTATAAAGAGTGCTAGGAAGGGGACTGTCATTTCAAACAGGGTAGTTTGCAAAGTCCTCGCAAAGAAGGAGACATTTGAGCAGAGACCTGAAGGGTGCAATTATATCTTGAGAAATAGCATTCCAGGCAGAGGAAAGTAAGAATGCCAAGGCCCCAAGATGACAGCATATCAAGCTTTCTACTTCTGTCTTCCTGAATTGAATTGATTTACCTACTGCTGAAGAACCACAGCCTACAACAATGGAGCACAAAGGTGCATCACAACTCCCCTCTAATCCAGCCCCTCCATCTTATTTCATGCTGGCACACACCTCAAAGAAACATGAGCAGAGAGAGAATATGTTTTATTAGTTTATCAGTTCATTTTCATGCTGCTGATAAATATATACCCAAGACTGGAAAATATACAAAAGGAAGCGGTTTAAGGGACTTACAGCTCCACATGGCTGGGAAGGCCTCATAATCATGACAGAAGACAAAGAGAAGCAAGTCACGTCTTCCATGGATGGCAGCAGCCAAAAAAAAAAAAAAAAAAAGCAACAACAACAAAAAAGCTATGCAGGGAAACTCCCATTTTTAAAACCATCAGATCTCATGAGACTAATTCACTATCATGAGAACAGCACAGGAAAGACATATCCCCATAATTCAATCACCTCCCACAGGGTTCCTCCCCATGACACATGCAAATTGTGGGATTTATAATTCAAGATGAGATTTGGGTGGGGACACAGCCAAGCCATAACATTCCACTGCTGGCCTCTCCAAATCTCATGTTCTCACATTTCAAAACCAATCATGCCTTCCTAACAGTCCCCCAAAATCTTAACTCATTTCAGCATTAACTCAAAAGTCCACAGTCCAAAGTCTCATCTGAGACAAGGCAAGTCCCTTCCACCTATGAGCCTATAAAATCAAAAGCAAGTTAGTTACTTCCTAGATACAAAGGGGGCACAAGCATTGGGTAAATACAGCCATTCCAAATGGGAGAAATTGGCCATAACAAAAGGGCTGCAGGCTCTATGTATTCCAAAATCCAGTGGGACAGTCAAATCTTAAAGCTCCAAACTGACCTCCTTTGACTCCATATCTCACATCCAGGTCTTGCTGATGCAACAGGTGGGTTCCCATGGTCTTCGGCAGCTCTGCCCTGTGGCTTTACAGGGTATATCACCCATCCTGGCTGCTTTCACAGACTGGTGTTGAATGTCTGTGGCTTTTCCAGGTTCATGGTGCAAGCCATCAGTGGATCTACCATTCTGGGGTCTGGAGGATGGGGGCCCTCTTCTCACAGCTCCACCAGGCAGTGCCCCAGTACAGACTCTGTGCGGGGGCTCCAACCCTTCATTTCTCTTTCACACTACCCTAGAAGAGGTTATCCCTGAGGGACCCACCCCTGCAGCAAACTTCTGCCTGGACATCCAGGTGTTTCCATACATCTTCTGAAATCTAGGTGGAGGTTCCCATACCTCATTCATGCACCCACAGGCTCAACACCACATAGAAGCTTCCAAGGCTTGGGTTTGTGTCCTCTGAAGCAACAGCCCAACCTGTCCCTTGGTCCCTTTTAGCCATGGCTAGAGCAGCTGGAATGCAGGGCACCAAGTCCCTAGGCTACACACAGCAGGAGGGCCCTGGGCCTTGGCCACAAAACCATCTTTTCTTCCTAGACCTCTGGGGCTATGAAGGGAGGAGCTGCCCTAAAGACCTCTGACATGTCCTGGAGACATTTTCCCCATTGTCTTGGCAAATTACATTTGGCTCCTCTTCCTTATGCAAATTTCTGCAGCAGGCTTGAATTTCTCCTCAGAAAATAGGATTTTCTTTTCTATCACTTTGTCAGGCTGCAAATTATCTGAACTTTTATGCTCTGTTTCCCTTTTAAAACTGAGTGCCTTTAACAGCACCCAAGTCACCTCTTCAATGCTTTTCTTGCTTAGAAATTTCTTCCACCAGATACCCTACATCATCTCTCTCAAGTTCAAAGTTCCACAAATCTCTATGGCAGGGGCAAAATGCCACCAGTTTCTTTGCTAAAACATAGAAAGAGTCACCTTTACTCCAGTTCCCAACAAGTTTCTCATCTCCATCTGAGACCACCTCAGCCTAGATTTCATTGTCCACATTATTATCAGCATTTTGGTCAAAGCCATTCAACAAGCCTTTAAGAAGTTCCAAGCTTTCTCACATTTTTCTGTCTTCTTCTGAGCCCTTCAAACTGTTCCAACCTCTGCCTGTTACCCAGTTCCAAAGTCGCTTCCACATTTTCAGATATCTTTTCAGCAGCACCCCACTCCTTGTACCAATTTTCTGTAGTAGTCTGTTTTCATGTTGCTGATAAAGGTACACCTGAGACTGGAAAATTTACAAAAGAAAAAGGTTTAATGGATTTACAGTTCCACATAGTTGGGGAGGCCTCACAATCATGGCGGAAAGCAAGGAGAAGCAAGTTACATCTTACATGGATGGTGGCAGGCAAAAAAAAAGAACTTGTGAAAGGAAACCCCCATTTTTAAAACCCTCAGATTTTCTGAGACTCATACACTATCACGAGAACAGCACAGGAAAGACCTGCCCCCATAATTCAATTGTCTCCCATGGGGTTCCTCCCATGACACATAGGAATTGTGGGAGTCACAATTCATGATTAGATTTGGGTGGGGATACAGTGAAACCATACCGATCAGTAATCTGAACATCAGAGGAAAAGCAGAGCCATGATTTGAGGCTATGCTAGAAGAATATAAAAAAGAATATCTGTGTTTTTATGAGAATAAGGCAATAAAGGAGAAGACATAGGAAACAGAAGTGATCCTCACAAGGAAAGAATCGAATATGATTTTCTGTACGTCTCTCTGAGTGTGGGGGATGAATAATAAGTGTTTCCTTCTTTTTAAAAAAGTTTGTATTATATATATTCTCCAGATATTTTGAAGATAATTTACTTTTACATAGTATATGTTTTCTCTGTAATAAGATAATTACCCTTATTATCTTCTCTGTGACTATTTTTCAACCATTTGGGTTACTCAATTATACTGAATAAAAAATTTGAATACTGTAGTTCTCTATTTAAGGAATGAATTTTTGTCAAAATATCTGAGAGAGTCCTCAGTCAATCCCCATCCTTTTTATGAGAAGTTATTTTTCATTTCATTCAGTTCAACTGAAAATTGAGAGGCAAGGGGTGTTGAGCACTGACTTGGTACTCATAAACTGTGGAGAGTCCAATGTGGACAAATTATGCCCTTAGACTAAGCCAGAAAGGAGCCAGTGTTGATGGCTGCATTTTCTTCTCCATTAGGAACCTGAGTAAGTCAAAGAGAAGGCAGGCATAGATGGGATAGACAGAGATCATGTATATGTTCATTTTGATAATTTTTGTGGAAAAGTAATTGGCATTTCAGAATACCAATTCTGTAGTTAACCTATAACTCTAGGGAAACTCACAATTTAGCACTTCAAAAGATTTGAACCATTATAAAGTCAATTTCTTGTGCTAATCACCAGTCTTTGTACAGATAACTTCAGTATAATTCTGAACATCAAAGTCAGTAGATAGGAAATTAAACTTATTAGACTAATGTAATTAATCAAATCTAGTACTGGAAAAACATTTACTCTCGTAAAAGTCACTCCAGGCTACCTCTTTATGTGCCATTCTAGCTCTAGTTCTTGAGATGAGATTTTTTTTTTTTTTTTTTTTGAGATGGAGTCTCGCTCTGTCACCCAGGCTGGAGTGCAGTGGCGCAATCTCGGCTCACTGCAAGCTCTGCCTCCCGGGTTCACGCCATTCTCCTGCCTCAGCCTCTCCAAGTAGCTGGGACTACAGGTGCCCGCCACCATGCCCGGCTAATTTTTTTTTTTTTTTGTATTTTTAGTAGAGACGGGTTTTCACCGTGGTCTCGATCTCCTGACCTCATGATCTGCCCGCCTCGGCCTCCCAAAGTGCCGGGATTACAAGCGTGAGCCACCGCGCCTGGCCGATATTTTTTTAATAAATAAAATAATTCAAGTAATGAAAAATTCTGTGGACAGCAAATTGTCAAATTAGAAATTAGTCTTATTCATCTTGTTTTATGGAAATGAATGATGTTACCTTCCAAAAATTATATTGAAAGTATTTTTTCTAATGTCCTTGAGAAATAGCTGGCCAAGCACAATCTGACAGTTCCTTTCTCTCCCTATTCTGCTCAGAGGCAGCCCAACTTGCATTTTGAGTGAAACCTATTTAGTCCTTGAAGATCACAGGGCTCCCAAACATGTCTGAAGCTTCCATGCCAGAGAAAATGGGGCAGTCAATGCCAGAAAATGGCAGCATCCAATGCCCCTACTTGCTGCGGCCCACAAGAGGACTCATGACTCAGAGGTCTGAGAGGAGGTCAACCTTCCTAGCGGCAACTGAGCAAACATTTTTAATTTCACAGCTACTAGAGTATCCCTGAACAGAATGCTGGATGGACTCTCTTAGCACACTCAGATGAACCACCCCAAACTGCTCACAAGGTATACCCTGCTGAACTAATTCTTGATCAGACAAAGCAAGTGCTTATGGCAATATTAAAGCAGGAATTCTAGAAAAATGAGAAAATTAAATTATTGACTGTATTTGAGATATCCAGTTGTGTGCTACAGAATGACAGTTCTATCAGTGATAGCCCATGTACACTACAGTGGTCTCATAAGATTATAATATTGTATTTTTACTACCCCTTTTCTATGTTTAGATACACACATACTTTAGCGTTGTGTTACAACTGCCTGCAGTATTCAGTACAGTAATGTGCAGTACAGGTTTTTAGTTTAGGAGCACACTCATTCAAGGACATTCATCCCCCTTCCAAAAAATAGGTCTCAGTGGAGGCACCTGAAAAGGGTCTGAACAGACATCCTCCCTCATCTTCCAATAAGAAGGCCTCTGAATGGAGGCACTTAAGCTTGGAATGCAGGAATACCTATGAGCATGATCACTGGGGTAGGGGAGGTGCTGGGAGACTGAGTCCTCCAATGCAACTCCCTCCAGAGACAGCAATGCACTAATTATACACCAAGCTTGAACTGTGCAGGGCAGCTTTCTACCCATTAGCATGGCCAGGTAAAGCCTTTGTAATTTCTGTTAGAATTGCGGCCTAGAGCCAAACTTCTCAGTTATAGATAAAAATTACTGTGTTTTCACCTTTGCTTATATCTGTTATGCATGTACGTGTGTGTGTGTGTGTGTGTGTGTGTGTAATTAATTTTCCTCTATTGTGTTAAGTAGGGATGTACCATATGTTATTAAATATAAGACTCTAAGAGTATTATTTTAATTTATATACTTCTAAGAAAGAAAAGAAAATGCTTCCAATTAAACTATGACTCTCCACTAACTGTAAGAAATTTCAGAAATGTTAAATATGAAAAGAAGTGGTGTTAGAATCAATGAAATGTAGTAACTTTATCTATTTTATTTCAAGTTGACAATCAGTGGTCTTTCTACCACTAATTGAATACCTCACACTTTTCTCACCTACATGAAATTTTTCTAAATAAATTATATTTTCACATAAACATAGGTTTTCTGGACTCTCTATTTAGTTCTATTAGTCTTTCCATCAATTATTATATGAATAACATCCTACCTCAATTCCCATCTTTTACTTTGGTGAGAATTGACATCATTAGAATATCAACTTTTCTAACAGACATTTAAACTGTCCAATTTTTTTGTACTTACAGACAATGCAAATTTAAATTCATACAAATTCATTTTGTATTAAGGTTACATTTCTGAAGGTGAAATTGTTTATCAAAGAATATAAAATTTAATTTTAATAAATATTGTCAAATTTCTCTCCAAAAATTGGATTAACTTAATGTTCCACCAAATGTGTATAGCTATATTTGTTTCTCCACACCTTTATTAACACTAAATATAATAAAATGTAAAAATAATTGCTGCTAACCTGGTAGTTTTAAACTAACATTTTATTGTGGCTTTATTTGCATCTTCCTAATCATATGTGTAACTGAGAAGCTTTTCATACTCTATTGGTGAATTATAATTCTTTTTTTAGATTCATTTTGCATAATTTGTTACTCATTGCTAATTCTTCTCTTCCCCCAGCTGACCAACATTTTACCAATATGCAACTTTGTTTTCCCTTAGTAAGGAAACCTTTCTGGTCTCTTCCATTCCTCCACATATCACATTTATTATTCCACCTTCTTTTTCATATTCTGGTAGCTGGTATCTTTCTTCCCTTAAAAATTTTAACCCCATTGACCCAGATGAAAAAGTAAAACTTTTTTCTGTAAATGATTAATACCTTTCCTTTCGGCCAAGTTTGTTTCAACAATTACTGCCCAACATTCCTGAGCTAATTGCTGAACACCCACATTATAAATACACACAGCTGAAGGCCTGGCTGGTGACCTAACAATACAGCATGTCCACCAGGAAATAACTTTCTCTTTTCATATACTCCACAAAACGTTTCCAAAGCACAACTTGTTAGCATGAATGCCAATCCACTATCCTTCCCATTATAGCATTTGAGGTTGAATTCACATGTCTTGGAGTTTGTTTCTTTGTGTTAGAATTCATTCTAATCACTTTTCATTTCAACAATCTTTTCCTCACATAACAACATTAATTTCATGTCATTTTAAAAATAGCCAGTAAAGCTAATGTAGCTGCCAAAACTGTATGGACTCCAGAAGCTGAACTCCTAGACAATGCCTAAGAAGAAGAGGTGTAGGTCCATCCCCTACCATATCAAACTGCCACATGGCCATGGGTGTGTCACTGACTTAGGCCTCACACACAGTCAGCTGGAGGTCCATGATAATGGAATGGGGAAAGGTTAGAGAATAGAAGAGAAAATGACTTAGTGAGTGCTACCAAGGGACCAGCAGCATTACACCCCAAAGCAGTCATTGATGGCAAAGTCAAAATTACTATAGTACAGTAAGTGCGTTAAAATTTGTCTTAAATTTCAGAGAACACCAGGTTCTTAATATCCTTCAACACTACCAGAACATCAATCCAGAGAAGCTGAGCAGTCTAATTATGCAGTGCCCTGGGGATTATGGCCACACCCTATATTTTATATTCCTTCTTATCTGGGAGTGTCTGGTTCTTACCCAGTTGCAGGCCATTGTCTAGACTATTGAGTTTTACATAATTCTGTGGAAATATTCAAACAGAACAGACTCTTATAAGGTATAAGATTTTCCTTTTAATTAAGTAAGATATCCACCCTCCATAGTGCCTAGGATGAAGCCTGTACTTAATGCTGTATTAAACTGCTTGATTTATAGTGGACATATGTTCTCTGCAACCAAAAGGGAAACCAGAGCACTGGAGATTGAGAAATAATCAGAAATGGAAAATAGAAATATGTGGATGGATACTCCAAAAAGGAAATATCTCAGAGTACTGAACAGAATGACACTTCTTACCTATCACATCATTCCAGCAGTCTACCAATATGCTGGAAGCATCATGGACCACCACAGAAGGAACCTGCTATTCCAGCAACCATCAGGGATGTTCTAAGAAAGTTGACATAAAGGCTTCACAAGCAAACAAAAAACCAGAAAACAGTCATGTTTATACTAAAAGAAAAATACAAATCACCTAGCCCACCAACAAGAAGCAAAGCATGAAGGGGTGGGAGTAGGGGCTCCTCAAAAGCAATGAGAGCAGTCTCATGGGATTTGTCTCTACTTCTTATTCTGTTTTACATAAATGTTGGTTCTGATGTAATTTCCCCTGTGTTCAACTCTCTCAATTACTTAAATTAAAGGGATGTAATTTTAGCTTTCTGGCATGTCCCTAAATCTCTGCCTTTTGTCTTATATAAGAATTGAAAATTGCTGGGAATATAATTCTTGGATCAAAATTCTTTTCTCTAAAAATTTATTTCTTTAGCCTACATAAGAATCTTGATGCTGTTTTCATTCTCTTCCATCTGTAGGCTTATAAAGTTTTTTCTACCTCTGTCATTCAGAAAATTCCCTAGGTTTATATTTCCAAATTAATCCTATTTTGAACTCAATGAGCATTTCCTACTTAAGACTTTAAAGCTTTCTGTTATTCATGGTTTCTTCTATTGTTTGATCATTTCTTCTTGCTCAACTCTCCTTCTCTCTTTTTAGGAAGCCCTGGATCATTGCCATGTCTCATCTTTTCTTCTGTGTTTTCTATTATTTTTGTACTGACTTCCATTTGCTCTTCTAGAGAAATAATTTAGTTACAGCAGTTTTGAATTTCATTATTGAAATTTTAAATTTAAACATCATTGATATGGTTTGGCTGTGTCCCCACCCAAATCTCATCCTGAATTGTAGCTCCCATAACTCCCAGGTGCTGCGGGAGGGACCCAGTGGGAAATAATTGAATCATGGAAGCAATCTCATGGTAGTGAATAAGTCTCACAAGATCTGATGGTTTTATAAGAGGAAACCCCTTTGGCTTGGTTCTTATGCTGTCTTGTCTGCCATGTAAGACCTGCCTTTCACCTTCTGCCATGATTGTGAGGTCTCACCAGCAATGTGAAACTGCGAGTCCACTAAACCTCTTTTTCTTTATGAATTACCCAGGCTCTGGTATGTCTTTATCAGCAGTGTGAAAATGGACTAACACAGTAAATTGGTACCAGTAGAGTGGGGGCACTCTTGTAATTATACCAGAAAATGTGAAAACAGCTTTGGAACTGTAACAGGCAGAGATTGGAACAGATTGGAGGGTGAGAGGAAGACAGAAAAATGTGGAAAAGTTTGGAACTTCTAGAGACTTTTTGAATGGCTTTAAATGAAATGCTGATAATCATACAGACAATGAAATCCAGGTTGAGGTGGTCTCAGATGGAGATGAGAAACTTGTTGGGAACTGGAGTAAAGGTGACTCTTGCTATGTTTTAGCAAAGAAATTGGTGGCATTTTGCCTCTGCCCTACAGATTTGTGAAACTTTGAACTTGAAAGAGATGATGTAGGGTATCTGGTGGAAGAAATTTCTAAGCAGCAAAGCATTGAAGGGTGACTTGGGTTCTGTTAAAAAGCTTTTGGTTTTAAAAGGGAAACAGACCATAACAGTTTAGAAAATTTGCAGCCCAACCAACCATGCAACAGAAAATAAAAACCAATTTGCAGAGGAGAAATTTAAGCCTGCTGCAGACATTTGTATAAGTAACAAGGAGCCAAATGTTAATTTGCCAAGACAATGGGGAAAATGTCTCCAGGACACGTCAGAAATCTTAATGGCAGCCCCTCCTATCACAGGCCTGGAAGCCTAGGAGGAAAAAAAATGGTTTCATAGCTGGGGCCCAGAGCCCCCCTGCTGTGTGCAGCCTAGGGACTTGGTGCCCTGCATTCCAGCCACTCTAGCCATGGCTAAAAGGGGCCAAGGTACAGCTGAGGCTGTGGCTTCAGAGGATGCAAGCCCCAAGCCTTGGCAGCTTCCACATAATGTTGAGCCTGCAGGTGCACAAAAGTCAAGAATTAAAGTTTGGGAACCTCTGCCTAGATTTCAGAGGATATATGGAAATGCCTGGATGTCCAAGCAGAAGTTTGCTGCAGGGGCAGGGTCCTCATGGAGAATCTCTGCTAGGGCAATGTGAAAGGGAAATGTGGGGTTCAAGCCTCCACAGAGAGTCTCTACTGGAGTAATGCCTAGTGAAGCTGTGAGAAGAAGGCCATCATCCCCCAGGCCCCAGAAAATGGTAGATCCACCAACTGATTGCATATGCACCTGGAAAAGCTACAGACACTCAACACCAGCCTGTGAAAGAAGCTAGCAGGGAGGCTATACTCTGCAAAGCCACAGAGGCGGAGCTTCCCAAGACCATGGAGACCCACCTGTTGCATCAGTGTGACCTGGATGTGAGACATGAAGTCAAAGGAGATCATTTTGAAGCTTTAATATTTGACTGCCCCCCTCGATTTCTGACATTCATGAGGCCTGTAGCCTCTTTGTTTTGGCGAATTTCTCCCATTTGGAATGGTTGTATTTTCCCAGTGCTTGTACCCCCATTGTATCTTGGAAGTAACTAATTTGTTTTTGATTTTACAGGCTCTTAGGCAGAAGGGACTTGCCTTGTCTCAGATGAGACTGGACTTTTGAGTTAATGCTAAAATTAATTAAGATTTTGGGGGACTGTTAGGATGGCATGATTGGTTTTGAAATGTGAGGACATGAGATTTGGGAGGGGCTAGGGGCAGAATGATATGGTTTAGCTGTGTCCCCACCCAAATCTCATCTCGAATTTTAGCTCCCATAATTCTCATATGTTGTAGGAGAAAAACAGTGGGAGATAATTGAATCATGGGGGTGGCTCCCCCATATTGTTTTCATAGTAGTGAATAAGTCTCACGATATCTGATAGTTTTATAAGGGGAAAACCCTTTCACTTGGTTCTTATTGTCTCTTGTCTGCCACCATGTAAGACGTGGCTTTCACCTTCTGCCATGATTGTGAGGCCTCCCCAGCCACATGACACTGCGAGTCCATTCAACCTCTTTTTCTTTATAAATTACCCAGTCTCAGGTATGTCTTTATCAGCACCATGAAAACGGACTAATAAAACCATGTTTTCCATTTTCTAAAACTCTATTCATTTTGTAGTTTTCTGATTGTTCCATTGTGGTATGAAATCATAAGAATTTACATTACAATTCACTCAAGATTGTCTTCTGTTTTAAAACTAAATATTTTCTTAATAGGAATCACTGCTTTGATCACTTGGCTTCATCTAAAATTAGTGTGTTCTTATGACCTAATCTTTCTCTTTCTACTCTTGTCTTTGGATAATGGTTCCCTCAAACAATTCTAGTCATCACTTTAAATTCTCCAGGGAACTTGATCTGAAATCGTTGGGAATACAGTATGTGTTTCTTGGCTATTAGGCAGACAGTGACTCTTCTGGCTCAACTGAGGCTAATTCTTGCTTAGACCTTCACTTCGCATGCCTTTCCTGTAAAAGTGGAGAAAGACAGACTTCTCCCAGCTGCACTGAAGAAGAGTGTATTCCAGCAGTCAATGTCTAATAATAAGTGGTTAGAAACATCCTTATTATTTTTACATAATTGCACATATAGGGCAGGACAAAGTCCTTTAGAGACCCTAATCACTGAAGACATAACAATGTGCCTCCTGTCTTCCCCCATAATAAAAAATAATAACTAGGCAAGGGAGGATGAAGAGGTATGGCACAGAGGATTTTTAGGGCAGTGAAACTACTCTGTTTGATACTATCATGGTATATATATGTCCTTATACATTTGTCCTAACCCATTGTTCTAGTCCATTTGGGCTGCTATCACAAAATACCTAAAATTGGGTGGCTTATAGACAACAGAAATGTATATCTGTTGTAGTGGCTGGGAAGTCCAAGATCAAAACACAAGCAGATCTGGTACTAGGTGAGAGATGGCTTCCTGCTTCATGCTTCATAGATGGTGCCTTCTCGCTGCAACCTCACATGGTAGACGGGCAAATGAGCTCCCTTCAGTCTCTTTTATTAGAGCAGTAATCCCAATAATTAGTAAGCTCTGAAAGTTCTACCTGTTAATACCATCACATTGGAGATTAGGTTTTGATATATAAACCTGAGGAAGACACAAATATTCAGACTATTGCATCTATAGAATACACAGCACCAAGAATGAATCCTAATGCAAACTATTGACTGGGTGATAATGATGTGTCAATGTAGGTTCATCAGTTGTAACAAATGTACCACTCTGTTGAGGGATGTAGATAATAGGGGAGGCTATCTGGGGGTAGCAGTTAGATGAGAAGTCTCTGTACTTTCTACCATGACTCAGTGCTTTTCTAGCCATTCTCCCTTCCTTCCCCTAGGACTCAAGGTCTTTAAAATGTCAGAAGCCTAAGTTCAGCATTTCCATAACAATGAGACAATTTCTTCCACTTTTACTGCTGGTTAGCTGACTTACCCTCACTTGGAGCCATTCCATGGGGAGAAATGGAACATTGAGGGAGCCAGAACTTTTCTCTTTTTGGCTCTTGCTTATATACTATTGCAGTAAGTAAAGATTTGTTACTTTTAGTTGGGCTCATTATCCTAAGTGACCACCTGGATACGTCATAGCTCATGACAATAATTATATTAGTGAAAACATCATAAAGAAAAATATTTTCATAAGCTTAATTACATACCAACTAAAATGGTATGTTAAGAACTCCTAAAAAAAGATAAAATCCACAAGACAGACAAGGAGAAACTATTTGCAGAATAAATAAAAGAAAAGGCAAAGCCAGCATATAGAAAATGTTTCCACAAATTAATAAAAAAGAAAAATTCACAGAAAAAAATAAAAACAGATGACATAACTAATACAAACTCACATACAATAAGGGAAATAGGGATAGAAATAAAATATTATACTCATCAAAGTGGTAAAATCTGATTTAAAATATTAATAATATTGAATAGACTATGGCAAAACAACCTTCCCCATATACTCTTGGAGTAGATGTTGGTGTAAATACACTCTGGTTCCAAAATTATACTTATAGGTCTCCATTCTACAGAAATATTTACCCAATTGCACCAAAGTATAAGTATAAAGTTATTCCACTCAGAATTGTCTCTAATACTGACAAAATAAGAACAACCTATATATTAGGTATATTTTAACTAAATTCAAAACATCTATATTATGAATTGTCAAGCATCCATTAAAAATTATGGGTTTAGATTTCTGAGTTGAAATGGAGGAATAAAATAAGAGTTCCCTTTTTAATCCTAAATATATGAATAAATAGATAAAACACAGAAACAAGGAAGAAAGAAAACATTTATAAATATTCATAGCTAATTTTCTCCTGCATTAAATCAAGGAATAAGAGCATGAAAGATAAATAAGAAGGCAGAAGATAAAATAGAAAAGCAGCCCCTCTGGATCTTGCAGTTTAATAAAGATGTGACTGAAATGTACTGGTTTTATCTATTCCCTCACTTTTATCAAGAAAAATCAAAAGGTTACAGAATTAAGATCAAGAAAACTTATCTGTCATACGAATTAGTATAAAAGGGATTAATCAGTCTATTAAAACAGATTAGATTTGAAAGTAAAACCAACAGTATCCTGTGTTTAGGGGAGAAAATTAAAGCAAGTGACTCACGAGAGTTGGAAGTAAAAGAGTGGGCAATTATATAACAAGTAAATGCAATTAACAATAAGAAAATTGACATATTAATATTAACCAAGGGGGAAATTGAAGCAAAAACTTTAAATGAGTCAAGTGACAACTTTATTAATAATAAATCACAAAATTCACAAAGAAGACTATTTACTCATCTGATTATATAAAACCTGATTGTATACAACAAATATTTCAGGAAAGGTAACATAAAATAGCATATTAATAACACAAAATTTTAACTTTCTCAGCCTTTAAATAATCAGGTAAAATTTTTTAAAAGGGCAAACAGGAAGTATAAATAACAAAAATGTAGATCAAAAACATATTAATCTATACACTCTGAAAACCATGAACACACTTTTAAGTGCTTACATACTTCAAAGTTTGACTTTATATTATTCCAAAAATTATCAATATATTATAAAAAGATAAAATCATGAGACAAAATTATCTTATTACAATTTATAAAAATACAAAAGAATAACAAAAAGAAAATGCCAAAACATTAGTTATTTGAAAATTATTTTTAATTTTGGTTCAGAAAGAAAATGGAAATAGCCAATCACCTAAAAAAAGAATTTTCGTAAATAATAAAAAAAGAAAAATCTATGACTTCATATGCTGATTTTGTAGAAAAAGTCACTGTGTTAATTAATTATCCAACATAAAAAACTAGAGTCAAACAAAACAAACCTAAAGAAATAAAAAATAAAGATAAAAACAGAAAATAATACATTTGGGAAAAAAATGGAAAACTAATAAATTAATTCAAGGGGTAGTTCCTCGAAAAAAGCAAGCAAGCAGTAAAACAATTAAGCTTATATTTAACCTAACTGTGAAAAAAGAGAGAAGATGCAAACACACACAAAGACATACATATGAGGAAATCATTACAGATGGAGAAGAAATTAAAATAATAACATAGCTTGCTGAAATCAATGCAATTAAATTTGGTAATCTGGAAAAAAATAGATGCTATACTAGGAAAATAATTTCTGAAATTGATCACTAAAAAAAGAAAGATACAAAAAAATTGTGTAACATTTTTTGAATGAGATAAACAACAGAGCTGCTCTGTAGACATTATAGGAGACAGATAGGTGGGTAGGTTAAGTCCATCATAACTTTGGTGGAACAAATAGCTCTAACTATCTAAAATGCTCTGCAGCATATAAGAAAAGGGAAGATTCCAAATTGTGTCTATGAATTAAATATAACATATATCACAAAACTGTACAAAAACAATATATTAGTCTGTTCTCACACTGCTGTAAAGAAATACGTGAAACTGGGTGATTTATAAAGAGGTTAGATTAACTGATTTAAAATTTTAAAATGCAAAGTAAGCATGCAAGAAAAGCCATAAAAATTCAAAAATGTTAGAAATGAGATAATTTATGACTATAGCTACCAGCTATTAAAACATACTTGGCAGCTACAGTCATTAAAATAATATGTTATGGTGTCATGATTAGATGGAGAGTTTTCAGAAATAGTCTTAATCAAATGTCAGCAATTAGCATATGACAAAAATGGCATAGCAAAATAGGAAGAAAAGATGTTTTTTGTTTTTAATAATTTTAGATAGATGAAAGAGTTAAGTGTTTAAAAATAACTGTAAGAGTGCTAGAACAAAAAAGAGGGAAAACTTGCATCCAATATTGCAGTAAGAAATTCATCTTAAGATGACAAAATACACAAAAGCCATAAAGAAAATTACTGATAATTTCAAATAAATAAAATTTTTATGTAGTAATGATATGCTAACAATATTATAAACTAAGTACAAAGTGAAATAGAAAAATGAGAAAATATAAAATTACAACACATTAGTCAAAGTCCTTATTTACATTTTTTCATAAAAGCTTTAAGATATAATGCACATGCAATACTATTCCTGATTTAAAATGCACAATGCAATGGCAGCTAATATTTTCACAATCAATTTTAGAATATTTTCATCATTCTAAGAGAAGTCCTGTATTCATTAGCAGTATCCCCATTTCACCCTAGCATCCTGCTCTCAGCCCTAGGCAACCTACATTCTGTCTCCATAGATTTGCCCATGTTGTCTTTTGTGATTGGCTTCTTTCACTTAGCATAATGTTTTTCAGATTCATTTATGTCGTACTGTACCATGTATCAGTACTTCATTTCTTTTCAGTGATTAATAATATTCTATTGTATGTATATTTATCCATTATCAGTTGATGAACATTTAAATTGTTTTCACTTTTGGGTATTATGAATAATGCTGCTAAAAACACATGTATGTACAAGTTTTTATATGGACATGTTTTTATTTATCTTGGGTATATACCTAGAAGCAAATCACTGGGTCATATAGAAACTATTTTTAAATAATTGAGGAACTAACAGACTGTTTTCCAAAGTGGCTTCACCATTTTATATTTCCAATCAAGGTGTAGGAGGGTTTGAATTTCTTCATATATTTGAAAACAGTTGTTATTATTTTACTCACATTACATATAGATAATATGTTATATGTATATATGTATGCCCTTGAGATAGTGGGTATGAAGCGTTAGCTCACTGTGGTTTTGATTTGCATTTCTCTAATAGCTAATGATGATGAGAATCTTTTCATGTGTTTATTATCCATTTGTATATCTTCTTTGAAGAAATATCTATTCAGATGTCTGCCCACTTTAAATTGTTTTCTTTTTGCATTGAGTTGCAAGAATTCTTCAAATTTTCTGGATACTAGTCCTTTAACAGATTTATGGTTTGCAAATATTTTCACCCATTCTCTGTGTTGTCTTTTCACTTTCTTGAAAGTGTCCTTTGAATGTGGTATTCTAGTCTTTCCTTTTCCAGCTTAGAACTAATACCCTACTAGGACTTGGGCTGAGAGCAATCAGAGTCCAGCATTTTGGGCTTGCCATGCCTGGAATAGAGCCCCTAGTCTATGCATGGGCAGCAAATGAAAGAAGGGAGACCCTAACCTCTTGGCCACACTTATCAGAATTTTGCCAGCAATTGAGAAATGCTGGTGGTCTGCTTCCCTGGGGTGAGATACTGTATCACTAGATCAGGAGCTGAAGGCACATGAGGCCTCCCCTTTTTGGCCACACCACCAGGCCGGGAATTTCCATTATGCTGATGAACTGGGAGGTGGAGGCTGGGAGGGAATGAGTGGGTCATGGCTCAAGGGCCACAGACTCTGACGCTTTACAAATATTTGGTAGAATTTTTTCCAAGTAAATGTTTCTATATCTGCTACTTGTGCCTAAATTTCCAGAGATTTTAATTGGCTTTTGTTTTATCAATTATAATTTAGTTGGTTTTTTATCAATTATCATTGTTTTACTGGGGACAGGTCCATAGGATTCCTAATACCACTGTTCAGGAAATAAAACTGTGCTAAAAGTTCCATTTAAAAAAAGAATTTTATGTATGTATTTATTATTTAATAAATAGGCTCTCACTATGTCACACAGGGTGGTCTCAGTCTCCTGGATTCTAGTGATCCACCAGCCTCAGTCTCCCAAAGCATTGCGATTATAGGCATGAGCCACCACACTGAGCAAAAAGGATTTTAGAAATTTAAAAAAAAAATCAACATTTATTTATTTATTTATTTATTATTTTTATTTTTTAATTTTTTTTGAGATGGAGTCTTGCTCTGTTGCCCAGGCTGGAATGCAGTGGCACAATCTCAGCTCACTGCAACTTCCGTATCCAGGGTTCAACCAATTCTCCTGCCTTAGCCTCTCGAGTAGCTGGGACTACAGGTGCATACCACCACGCTGGGCTAACTTTTTTGTATTTTGTTTAGTAGAGACAGTGTTTCACCGTGTTAGCCAGGATGGTCTCAATTTCCTGACCTCGTGATCCACCTGCCTCAGCCTCCCAAAGTGCTGGGATTACAGGCGTGACCCACCATGCCCAGCCGCAACATTTATTTTTAATACGGCCATTCTACCTGTTATATTTGAATCACAGAATGTTAGAAAGAACTTTCTGAAATCATTAATTTACAATTCTTCATTTTACAAATAGGGGAGATATCTATTCCTTTTGAATAGATAAAAGATTTTGCTAAGCATTGCAACTCACTGCCAGAGCCAGTACGGGCTCCTGTGCCACTTGACTTATGTTTTTAATGTGAACTTAGGAAAGAAGTCTTTATATAACAAGTGCCCTAGGAGGCACTTGTTATATATCCAGGCAGGAGTGACAAACATTATCATTGCTTTATTCCCTTGTGTTTCATACCTTCATCAAGTGCAGCAAGATTCTGTTTTCTTCACATATAATGTTATGTGCTATGATGAGAGGAAAGCAAGGTGTTAAGGATAAGGATGAGAATGGATAGGAGAGGGGATGGGCTGTTGTTGCTGTATTAGCAGCACTGGCATCTTCATTGGCAGCATATCTGATATTTTTTGAAAGGTTGTTTTTGAGAGACAATGTGGTAAGACCGTCCTACTAAGAACATAAAGGAAATGATCTTAAAAATAAATTTTAGTTATCTGAAATATTCGCTCTCATTACTTTTTCTGTCATTCAAATTAATTTTGTGTTTTCAACATGTTTGGTGTACTGAAAATCTTTCTGGATCCGCAAAAGAAATCTTGGTTTGACTAATAGTGTAAGAATAATTTTAAAAAGTACTGGCAAGATTGATATGCTAGGGATTTAAATACACCTATCACTGAAATTAAATTGCTGGCTATAGATAAATATACTAAAAAACATTCACCAGATTTCCAACTATTTTACCAACCCACTTTTAACAGTCTCATATCTACCCTCTCCCACTGCTGCCCATGGGCAAAAAGAACACAGGCATACGCCTGCAGGTGAAAAAAGTCACAAAACCTTCCCATTCTCCAATTCTCTGCCTTTCTCAGCCAGATAAAATGCCCAGTTGGCTGACTATGAGGTCAAATTGCAAACCTATTTATGTAAAATATCTCTTTTAGCCTAGCAGTTTTAATATGTTATTTTTTCAGTTTTGAGTTGCTGCTAAGTCTTGATTTACTTGATTCTTGATGTAGTTTTTGAAAAGACATAATCAAAAAGCCACTAAAATGTCACATCAAAGAGGTAGGATGGGATAAGATAAAATAACAATGAAATGCATCTAAAGAAAATGCATTATTTGAAAGAAGGAAGACAGAAAATAGGAAATAAAAAAGGATATAAATATAAAAAGGGAGAACATGAGTAAGAACAAAGTGGACAATAGGTACGATAAAGACTATGAATGAGAAAAATAAAATTAAAAATAAAATAAATAATAAGTGAATAAAATAATGGGAAAGATTTAAACCTTATAATTATACAGTTTTAACTGCTAATTTCATATTTCCCTGTGCAATTATTTCTACTGTCATTAGCCATCATTGCTGATGTTATTTTTTTATTTGTCTTAGGTTGGAACACAAAGACTTGCAGGATTGAGTAACACCTCATGCCTTTTGGATAACTTTGTGTTATCATTCCAAACTTCAAAATAATATCCATTGCACATTCACTATTAGTCAAGCAAAGCTTTTATAGGAAAATTATGTAGTTAATTTAGTATTAACTCAGATGTTAAAACACATAAGAAGGAATTTTCTTAAATATTCTGATCAGATTAACCGCCTATTTCTCCCACCACCAATTCTGAAGTACGCCAAGGCATGGATCTGTTATTGAATCAAAGGAACATCTTTAAGAGGTAAAGGGTAAATATTAATAAAATCCGGATAGAAGACTGAGAGACTCAGCTGTAAATAAAATATAGGACACTTGGAGCATGATCTTTCTGAAGTTTCTTTTGGCTTCTAAGAGAATTATCCTACAGGATTTTCAAGAATAACTGTGCCATTGCTGTGTCTTCTAGATTGAGAGATCTCTGGATATGTGAGTTGCCACTGAACTATTCCCAAAGACCGTCCTGTTGACAGGTCAGCAGAATGTGGTTATTGGGTTTTCCTGCCTGCGACAGATTGGGAGACACAAATTAGAAAGCAGGGAACAACAGCTCAAAGCATATACTCTTGCTCATGAATAAGGGATGGCTGATCATCAACAAGGAGAGAATACTCTCCCAGAAAGTAAAAATGGCTCAAAATTTTGTTTAAGTATAGAATCCTGGATGCAGTGAAACATAGGTAATGATAGATAGATAGACAGGTAGATACATAGATAGATACATAGATACATAGATAGACAACAATTACCTCTGGAAATGTCTCTGTACCACACACAGTATATTAAGGAAGCTGGTTCATAAAGTTCATCCACGGAGTAACTGTTTTATCAACTCTAAACTCTGCTGTGTCACCTCCTGCTCTATTACCTATAGCTTTAATACTTTCCAAATTCTAAACTAGAAGGTTTGGTTTGGTTCATCCTAAACTTGCATAATGGGGACTTGAGAAGCCAACCTAACTTTCTCTCTCCATTCTCACCTTTCACTGGGGATTTATGCTCTTCAGTGGTGACTGGCCTGGCCGTGTGTTCAGTGCTCCAGATCCTCTGAGATCTGCCTCATTTTCCAGTTTTCCCTGGTGTTTGATTCTTTCTGGTGGCTCAATCCCTACTCTTTCTAGTCAGAACTACCTTGTGCCACAGTCTTCTTTACCTGGATTTCAGACTTCTCTGTCTGTCATTGCAGGCTGCTCACTGTGGCTCTTCACTGACCCCCACAGGCTCTTTGCCCCTTCTTCCCTCTCTGCCTGGGGACAGCCATACTCATTCTTCTGCCAGGGCTCTGTCTGATGTCAGGCCTCTGGTTGTCTAATCCTGCCTCTGCCCAAACCAGGATAATACTCTGAGACCACTGGAAAGAGCTCAAGGTCAATCAATTTGCTCAGTTTTAGAAGATAAAGAGGATAGAAAACATTTACATAAACTGTCATTAATAAATATTACAGAAAACATGAGGTCAATGATTTCCAGACGTCTATAAAAGCAGCTCATGTACAAAACCTCATTTTTGAAACAGCAAATACAAGTAAATGCACATATTTGTCATTTTTCCATTTGGTACAAGTATACTTAAGATGAGCATTTTAAGATAAACTCAGTGCTAGGTGCTGGGGGACATTAATGTCAATCTAGCCCAATCTCTTCTCAGGGTTTGTGGGAGGAGAGTTGTTTCTGCTTATGAAAATGGAAAGAATATTACCAGAAGCAAAAGTCTCAGTGTGCACATTAGAAAAATAATATCTCTTGCATCCAACTCAACATCAATGTGAAATACGGAGAGGTTACACCTCTAAGTAAGATTGTCCAGATCCTTTTCCACATGAAACACTTTTGCTTTTCAGTGTGGGCTTAAAGACAAGGTCTTTCAGGTGAAGGCTGGTAAACATTCAGGTCATCCTGCCACTTTTGGCTATGCCCTTAGGCTGTATCAAAGTTTAAAGGATTTGTCAAAACCTCATTGGCAGCTGCACCCCTGTGACTGCCTAAATAGGTCTGTGCTCTGCATAGCAGCCTAATGCAAGTTCCAAGCACCTTTATATTATTAGAGCCATTTGCCTTGTCAGGAAAGCAGCAGCAGACAAAAGACCCTGTGATCCTGTTCCTTTTGCATCTCTCTTCATTTTACTGTGCACAATACTACACTTCAGTCCCCAGTGCTCATGTGTTATGATGACACATTGAGAGGAAAATTTATTACAAAGCCACTCATAGGCAGAATATAGGGAAATTTCCCCCATATTTTGAAGAAAGTGTATCAAAGAGGAGGTTTTTTTCTGTATCAATTTTCTGTATTTTATTGCTACATTCTCATGATTGGAGGGCCACCAACAAATCTCTCTTTTGTTCAGAGGCAGCATTCTGCCTGAGAAAATGGAGGTGTGAGATCCACATCATATAACCAAGGCAACCCATTAATCAAAAATATTCTGACAGGAAAATAAAGTGAACTATTTTGTGCTATTAATCATAGAACAAATATAAATAAAACCAGGGTCCATTGTCAGTAATTCTTATGTTGACATAAAAGAGAAAAAGAAGTGAATTAAATAACTTAAACTCATCACATTAAATGCAGTAATACAGCAAATAGCATCCATGCCTCATAAGTAAATTTTGACAAATTTGCAAGCACTATTTTGAGCTGCTTCTAAAGTATATTAATTTTCTGTATTTTTAACACACTTTGTGGTGTGCTATGACACAATAATAAGATGCTTAAACATCAGATAGATACAGAGCATGGAATAACACCAAACTGCTATGTCCTCTACTGGTGAGACATATAGTCATCAATCAATTGACTGGTTGGTCAACAAGTTGATAGACTTGGTATGTACCTGATGCCAGGCACTGAACCACTTATACCATGACCCACAGGAATAGTGCTACCAGCTAGGCAGAATTTTGCCTCTATTAGAAATAGGATTTCTGTGCCCATGGCTGCTTGATATGTCTATCATCACCAGGTAGATTTTTAATTCTATCCAGATTGTGTACATCCTACGAAGACAAACATCAATTCCATCAAGCAAGAGGAACTATTTTAGCTAGAAGATAAGGTTTATTCATTGGCTCAGCATGAGTAGTATTTTTTTCTGGTTTGCATTATGACTTACGCATTAAAAATGATTGGCATTCATGGTCTTAAGTTAAAATGAATTAATATACACAAAATTGTCTCATACAGTCTAAAGCTTCGCAGATTAAAAACATTTGTATCTTCTTAATGGTGGTTTTTATAGGAAAGAAAATATAAGAGAAACGGGCTATGGTCAATATTGATAGTCATTCAATCATTACATTACCAACAGTCAGTTATATAGTAGCCTAATAAAAATAACAAGCTTATGGGTCCTGCTTGGAAAAGAAGACCTGCTAGCTGTCTTACATCTGTGAAGGTACATAGATTTATCTCCAGGAGGCTGTGGAGTAACCTTGGAAGACAGGTATTAATTGCAGAGCCATCTGGCCATTAAGAAATAAGAAATACACTTTTATTTTTATTGTTTATTTTAGGAAAAAGTTTGATTTAATTTGATTGTCTGGATATTCAAATCTTTGGTGAAGCAGTTTAGCCATATGTTTTCACTAATATAATTTCTAATCTGCATCTATATATTTATTAAGATATGTTTATTCTAAAAAGTATACATAATGTTGTTTTATATATAGTTTTTTAAATACATGAAGTTTATTGTGCCGTAGACTTCATTCTATTTCCATCTGTTTACCCCAAATAACATTACAATAAACATTCTTGTACCTTTCTCAGTGTATATCTTCAAGAGTTTTGGGGCTTTGTTTAAAATAAAGATACAACTGTAATGTATCTACATAAAAAACCTCACTAAGACACTGCTAAGTAACTCTTCTGAATTTCCTCGCTAGTTATTATGTCACCAGCAGTGAATAGCCTTTCTTGCCGACATTCTTGCCAGTACTTGATATTATCCAATTTTACAATTTTTGTCAAATCTGGTTGTTGAAAAATTGGTGTCTACTGCTGCTATTGTACATTACATCTTATTCTTGCTTTTTTAAAAATTTACTCCATTGCTCTTTTTCTTCTTGAAATGAACATTTAATTTATTTTTTCAATCATTTTTGATACCCAAAAAGTATGAATTCTATCAACTTTTTATAAATGCTGCATTAACTCTATTTCACACATTTTGACATACCAAGTTTTTGTGGGGAGGAGGGTACCCATCACTTCAAGCATTTATCCTTTCTTTGTGATTAACAAACATCCAATTATACTCTTATAGTTGTCTTTAAATGTACAATAAATTGTTGAGTGTAGTCACTGTGTTGTACTTTCAAACACTAGATCTTCTTCATTCCATTTACATTTTTGTACCCATTAATCATCCCACTTCTCCCCACCTTTACAACCCTTCCAAGCCTCTGGTAACTATCCTTCTGCTCTGTATCTCCATAAGTTCAATTGTTTTAATTTTTGGCTCCTGCAATTAAGTGAGAACATGGAAAGTTTGTCTTCCTGTGCCTGGCTTATTTCTTTTAACATAATGTCCTCCAGTTCCATCCATGTTGTTGCAAATGACAGGATCTCATTCTTTCTTTTGGCTGAATAGTATTCCACTGCATATATGTACCATATTTTCATTATCCATTCAAATCTTGGCTATTGTGAATACTGCTGCAATAAACATGGTATTGCAGATATCTCTTTGATATAATGATTTTCTTTGAGTCTATGTAGCAGCAGGATTATTGGCTCATGTGGTAGCTCTATTGCTGGTTTTTTGATGAGCCTCCAAAGAATTCTCCATAGTGGTTGTGCTAATTTACATTCCCTTCAACAGTGTACGAGCGTTCTCTTGTCTCCACATCCTTGCCAGGATTCATTATTGCCTATTGTTTGGATGAAAGCCATTTTAACTGGGGTGAGATGACATCTCATTGTAGTTTTGATTTGCATTTCTCCGATGAACAATTATGTTGAGCACCTTTTCATATACCTGTTTGCCATTCATATTCACATACTAAGTTTTTTTTGTTTTTTGTTTTTTTTGAGATGGAGTCTCTCTCTGTTGCCCAGGCTGGAGTGCAGTGGCGCGGACTCAGCTCACTGCAAGCTCCGCCTCCTGGGTTCAAGCAATTCTCCTGCCTCAGTCTCCCAAGTAGCTGGGACTACGGGCGCCTGCCACCACGCCTGGCTAATTTTTGTATTTTTAGTGGAGACGGGGTTTCACCGTGGTAGCCAGGATGGTCTCAATCACCTGACCTCATGATCCGCCCGCCTCGGCCTCCCAAAGTGCTGGGATTACAGGCATGAGCCACCGCGCCCGGCCCGACATACTAAGTTTTTATAGCTATCCATTTGTTACCCATTCTGGTTAGGGAATCTAGCCCACATGATAGTAATCTTAGAAATTATTGGGGCTTTTGGGAGAACTAATACATTATCAATATTTGAGACTATTCTATGTGTGTTTTAAATGAATATGAAGTCTGTATTTGTTGTAAAGATATATTTGTATATCGGTGTATATATGCTCAGGAGTTTACTGATCTTGCTATTCAATTTTCTGTACTTCTACATATATCAAATTTGTTTAATCTATTACCCTCTGAGTGAGGCCTCTAAAAATTCCTAACTCATATTTATTACATACCCCCTCTAAAATGAGCATCAGTATGGTTAGTTGCATCACAGCTAGAGAGCAGCACAAAGAGCAGAATGTCCAGAATTTAAAAGCTAAGCTTATACTTGACAATATTTTTCATATTAATGTAATTTCTTCCTAAATATTTTAAAATATTGCTTATGAAATATACTTAAGGATCTCTTTAACTGCCCCTTTGGGAAGATGGGGAGATGGCTATTGCTAGTTATCCTGTTTCGACTACCATTATTTAATAAATGAATTTTAAATGTATTATTTAATTAAGAAGTACTCTCTGTGCAGACCTACTTACTAAAAAATAAAGTAATACCTTTATTTTTAACACATTATTGATATGGTTTAATTAACACATTATTGATATGGTTTAATAAGAAAGAGTTTAAAAATAGATTATACATTAAAGTATGTCTTTATATTCATTTCTTCTTTGCATTTTTCGACCAATTCCCTATAAATTATGGCCACTTCATGGTAAAGAAACCTTAATTAAAATACCAAGTGCAAAGGAAGGACAGGATTTGGATGACATATGTGAATGCAAATGAAAAGTACTCTGTAGGGAAAGTGAGACTTCATTGAAGGTGACATGCTTATGGAAAAAAAGATGTGCTGAGCAAGCACCTTAGCTGAACAAGCAATTTGGGGCAGTGCCATAAGCTGCAGGCATTTTAGTGAAAAATACTTTAAAAACATAATTGGGAAAGGCTTGGTTAATCAGACCCCAAACAGCATCAATCTTTAGAACTACAAAGCTAGAGGAAAACAAAATGACAATCAATAAGAAATGGTGATAATGCAAAATCAACAATAAATATACACATAAGAAGGGGTGTACTTTGTTTTAACATTTAGGCAAATAACATTATAAAATTCTCCTTTTAAGTTAAATGTATACAGACATAAATTTATCCATTTCACATTTAGATAGAGGTTTGTGTGTTCCTTCAAGTGTGTGTATACAAGAGAAACAGATATGTAACCACAATCTAAACTGTCTTAAGTACAAATTGGTGTTCTGTGGCACTCAGATTTTGTAAGATATTCTAATGGAATCTCAGTCTTCTCTACCACAGAAATAGGAATGTGGAGGGGAAAAAAAAGAACAGTCCAAGAAGCCTTCCAGAAGAAAAATTTCTATCCTCATTAGATTTTTTCTCCAGGCTAATTAAATCTTGTTACAATCAAAGCAAAAACAAAAACGAAACCATTATTGTTTTCAAAAGTAAGATGGAACATATGTAAACGCAAAAAAAAAAAACCATGACAGGGTGAAGATTCAAAAAAAGAAGAGCTTTTCCACTCAGTTTCCTTAAATGGTACCTAGTTTAGAGGTAAATACCCTCAATTTCTCTCTATTTTGGAAAATGATCAAGTCACAAATGTAATTTACATAACTATAGGCCTTGTCAAACACAGACCACTTGAGAAAATCGAGGCTCTCACTGTAATTCCTGGCTGACAGTTTAGCCTTTTTATATTTCCTTTCTCAGACATTGGTAGATTTGAATAGCGCTTATATAAAAGGCAAATTCCAAAGGTGACCATGCCTAAGGTGACCAAGCACGTGGCTGAATAGCTGTAACTGAGGTAGCTCAAGAATAAATTATTTCTCCAAAGCTAGAGTAGCATAACATTCCCATAATCTAATTGTGTCCTCACTCTCTCAAATACAAGATTATCTAAGCCATCTATTCTAACAATTTACTCATTCAACAATACTTATTGAGCCTCTACTGTATTCAGGCACTGTGATAGATTGTAGGGATAGAGCAGTTTTTTAAAAGTACAAAATCAAAGCCCTCATGGAAGATATATTCTAGTGGGAGATAGACAATAAATGAGAAAAATGAGAAAAATGTGTAGCATATTAAGTGGTGATAATTGTTGAAGAAAAATATAAAGCAAAGAACAGGAACAGAGAATGGTGTGGTGGCAGAAATTTAATTTAAAAAATTATAATAATAAGGATATAAAATATAGTTGGTGAAGCCAAAAAAATTAAGAAATAAAGCAAGATAAGTGAAAGAATAAATATGGCTAAAGAATGAGCTAGTGAGTTAAGAGACTGGATTATGAAATTCTCTCATAAAATGGTAGTAAAGGATAAAATGGAAATATAATTAAGACATAGATAGAACTAATGTGGATATGTCTATATTTGCATAGTAAAAGTCCCAGAGGAGGAAAAAATCAAAATGAGAAGCAGAAAATATTTGAAAAATAATAAAGATAAACTTTCCTCAAACAGAAAGGAGTCATAATTTAACCCATTTTCACTACCTTCACTGCTGCTATCCTAATCAAAGCCATCACCTCTGTCCTAAATAACTGTAGTAGCCTCCTAGCAGCTTCCACTTTTACTCTCTTGCAGTCTAGTCTCATCAAAGTAGCCAGAGGAAACTTTTACAATTGCAAATCACATAACATATGATTCTTCTCTCAAAACTCTGCAATGGCCATTCTGATTAAAAGTCAAAATTCTTAAAATGCAACTAGAGTCTAGATCTTGGTTTCTAATACCATTCTCCTAGCAAAACATAGGGCCTTTGGGAGACATGGCTGATTCTAGGACTGGGACAGGAAATAAACAAGATGGGCTTGCAGCATCTTCTAGTGCCAAAAAGCATGGAAATATGCAAAATAAACACAACAATGGGTGTATGTCAAAGCAATATTGAAGCCAATTGAAAGAAATTTTAATGGCCAAATTTAGAACATTATGAGCACAAAATATAAATTAGTATTGTAGTATAACCTAAAGTTTAAAAATGATCCATGAATTCATATTGATGCAAATAAATGTTTAAATAAATAAATACATGAGAAAGAATAAATCAGTCACTCATGCCGAATTCCAAATAATTCAGGCCCATGTTTGAGTCTGAAATTCTACCACTTATATCAGATTATGAAATTCTGCTCTGCCTGCCCAAATTTATGGTTTGGTGGATCAGATAACACTCAGTTCATGATGAACAGATCATGTTACATGGTAACTTGGTGGCCCACGGTTAACTAGTAAAGTCCAGTAGCGGGCCAAGAGCTATTTCTCAAAAGAGGAGTAGCTATACACAGAAGATGGCAGATCTTTGCTCCAAAATCCTAAGGGCTTGCAATACAATTCATACATACAGGCCTCTCAATACAACACCTATAGAGCAAAAGTCAAACGCTGACAATCACCAAGGGCAAGGTGAGTATAGCAAATGTGATGGACAGCAGAGTCAAAGCAGCAATTAAAATAGTTCAACAGGATGCTCTAAACAGCATTCCTGTCAGCAACCAACACTTCCAGCACCGACAGATCTGCTGGATCATATGGCCCAAGTAGCAGAGCAGCTTGCACAGCAACCTGAATCTGTTGCAGAGCCTTCTTTTTTCCTAACCCCCACTCAAAACTAGCAGCTCAATAAATCGGCTGGGGTAACATACCCAAATAAGGAGTACATGGCCTGTAAAATCTAGAAGCCCTCTAAGCATTGTACCACTTTTTCTGGTTGTAGGAGGAGCCAAATTCAACAACTTTTTTTAGAAGGGATGTCTCTACCTGCTCCACATCACTGGACCTCCAGAAATTTCACTGAAGTAGAAGGCCCCTGATCTTGGTTGAATATATTTCTTACTCTATCTTCACAAATGTCTTACCAATGAGTCTAAAATGGTGGCCACTTCTTACTCACTAGGTCCAATTAGCATAATGTCATCAATATAACATATCATTGTGTTATCTGGTGGAAGGGAAGGCAATCAAAATCCCTGCAAACTAAATTATTACGTAGGGCAGAAGAGTTGACATAATCCTGAGGTAGGATGGTGAATGTATGCTAATGGCCTTACCAGTTGATACAAACTAATTCTGAAAGTCTCTGTGGACTGAGATGGAGAAAAAGGCATTTGCCAGATTAATAGCTGCATATGAGGTACCAGAAGAAGTGCTCATTTGTTCAAGCAATAAAACTACATCCGGTACAGCAGCTTCAATTTGAGTCACTACCTGGTTAAGCTTACAATAATCCATTAGCATTCTCCAAGATCCATATGTCTGTTCTGCAAGCTAAATAGGCAACTTACGTGGAAATGTGGTTGAACTACCACCTTTTGCATCTTTCAAGTTGTTGATAGTGGCACTAATCTCTGCAATCCCTCTAGAAGCATAGTATTGTCTGTGGTTTACTATTTTCCTATGTAGAGGCAGTTTTAGTGGCTTCCATTTGGCCTTTCCCACCAAAATAGCCTTTATTTCACATGTCAGTGAGCCAGTATGGGTATTCCTCCAGCTGCTGAACCTATCTATTCCAATTATGCATTCTAGAACCGGAGAAATAACCAAAGGATGCGTTTAGTGACCCACTAGGTTGCTATAAGACAGACCCGATCTAAAACTCCATTGAGCACCTGACCTTCAAAAGCCCCCACTCTAGCTGGTAGACCGCACTAATGTCTTGGGTCTCTGAAATTAGTGTCAGGTCAGATCCAGTGTCCAGTAGTTCTCAAAACGTCTGATAATTTTCTTTTCCTCAGTACACAATTACCCCAGTAAAAGACTGTAGGTCCTTCTGTGGAAATCTGGGAGAAAGATTAACAGTGTAAGTTTTGGCGGGGGGGTCCTTCTTCAAGAAGCCTCAGATTCCAGTTCATTCAAGTTGTTCTGGGTCTTTAAACTGGCTCAAGTCTGGAAATTCATTGAGGATCTGGGACTCTAATTTTTTGACTCAGGTTAGACTCAGGTCACTTAACTAGGAATTTGCTGCTTCTACAGATCAAGTAAGGATTTGGTAGGCTTCCTATTTAAATTCTAGGAATACATGATTAACTAGCCAACATCACAGACGGTTCTGTGTAAACTGAACTATACTGATTGCTGCTTTGACTCTGCTGTTCATTACATTAACTGTACCCACCCTGCCTCTGCAGGCTGAGTTTCAGCACTTGACCCTTGCTACCCCAGAATAGTTACCACCAATGATAATCTAAACAGATACCCCAAATCAGTACCTGCAATTCCCTCTGTAAGCTATAGCCTACAGAAAAGAGCAATCACAGAGTTCTTTAAGGATTTCAGGCTCCCCTTACAAATTTATTTCCCACGGTATTAATGAAAGGTATGTCTTCTAGACGCTTTCAGGCTGGGTATGTTTTAAATGAGGAATCCATTCTGACATTTTAATCTTTTAAAGGCTTTGAATCCCTTTTTCTACATTAGAACAGGTCAGATTCAGCATTTCCAACCCATTCACTGTGGGCCACCTTTCGGTCCCCAACCAAACAAATAAATTGTTGAAGCCCTTTTTAACTCCCTGAACTGCAACATTAAATCCAGAACTGTTGCTTAATTAGCCCACATTAATAAATTTGGCCTGATGCAACTTTTTGTTTCTTCCACATTGTCTCACACTATTGACATCCATTTTCACACAGGTTTCCCAGATTTCTGTCTGTATAAATCTTAAAACTCGAGTAGTTCTTTTGGGATGTAATGTACTTTCTCATGGGTCACACTTTGTACCCCACTTTTAGGGACCTTCTTGGACTTGTGTGTAGTTACAGGTCTAAAAGCACATGGGGTAATGGGGGTGGGTCCTGATGAGACTTAGTGTTATTTTGTAAGGCTATTCAAGGGATGCCATGATAGTGAGACAGCCAGGTGGAAGGGGCTCCACTGAAGAACTCCAACCAGCCTGCGCACTGGGGTGGAGCCACAGAAGTTCATGTCCTTTTCGGCAAGGAGGAGTCAGGCTCCTCCTCTTTCTCTGAGGAACCTGGGATTTAAATGGTGGGGGGGAAGCACTCTAGGGGAGGGACTCCGGCCTTGCGAGAGTCTGTTTCCCCCTTTTCTTCCTTTTCACCCGATAAAACCCTGTCTTACTCACCACTCAAATTGCCTGTGAGCCTAAATTTTCATGTTTGTGGGATGGACAAGGACCCCATATTTAGCTGAACTAAGGAAAAGTCCAGCAACATTTTTTCTGTGCAATGTGGGGGCTCAAGAAATGGTGAATGCAGTGGATACTCAAAACCTCTCTTTGTCACTTCTAAGCCTTTTCATCCTGGGATTCCTAAGGGTAGGGGAAACTACGCCCCCACCCCCTGTTGCTCCCCAGGGGTCAGGAACCAACCTGACCTTTCCATAGCCCTGAGAGGTGACAGTGTCCTGGCAGCCCTCACAGCCCTGGCTCACTCTCAGGGCCTCCTCGGCCTTGGCGCCCACTCTGGCCATGCTTGAGGAGCCCTTCAGCCCACTGCTGCACTGTGGGAGCCCCTTTCTGGGCTGACCAAGGCCGGAGCCGGCTCCCTCAGCTTGTGGGAAGGTGTGGAGGGAGAGGCGTGGGCAGGAACCGGGGCTGCGCGCAGCACTTGAGGGCCAGAGCGAGTTCAGGTGGGCGTGGGCTCCATAGGCCCCACACTTGGAGCAGCCTGCCGGCTCACCTGCCCCTGGCAGTGAGGGTCTTAGCACCTGGGCCAGCTCCAGGCCTTAGCTGCCTCCCCGCGGGGCAGAGCTCGGGACCTGCAGCCCACCATGCCTGAGCTTCCCCCCACTCTGCTGTGAGCTCCTGCGTGGCCTGAGCCTCCCCGATGAGCACTGCCCCCTGCTACACGGCACCCAGTCCCATTGACCACCCAAGGGCTGAGGAGTGCGGGCGCATGGCGCAGTACTGGCAGGCAGCTCCACCTATGGCCCTGGTGCAGGATCCACTGGGTGAAGCCAGCTGGGCTCCTGAGTCTGCTGGGGACTTGGAGAATCTTTATGTCTAGCTAAGGGATTATAAATACACCAATCAGCACTCTGTATCTAGCTTAAAGTTTGTAAACCCACCAATTAGCACCCTGTGTCTAGCTCAGGGTTTGTGAATGCACCAATCAACATTCTGTATCTAGTTAATCTGGTGGGGACTTGGAGAACCTTTATGTCTAGCTAAGGGATTGTAAATACACCAATCAGCACTCTGTATCTAGCTCAAGGTTTGTAAACACACCAATCAGCACCCTGTGTCTAGCTCAAGTTTTGTGAATGCACCAATTGACACTGTATCTAGTTAATCTGGTGGGGACTTGGAGAACCTTTATGTCTAGCTAAGGGATTGTAAATACACCAATCAACACTCTGTATCGAGCTTAAGGTTTGTAAACACACCAGTCAGCACCCTGTGTCTAGCTCAGGGGTTGTGAATGCACCAACTGACACTCTGTATCTAGTTATTCTGGTGGGGACTTAGAGAACCTTTATGTCTAGCTAAGGGATTGTAAATACACCAATCAGCACTCTGTATCTAGCTCAAGGTTTGAAAACACACCAATCAGCGCCCTGTGTCTAGCTCAGGGTTTGTGAATGCACCAATGGATACTCTGTATCTAGCTAATCTAGTGGGGACATGGAGAACTTTTGTGTCTCAGGGATTGTAAACGCACCAGTCAGCACCCTGTCAAAATGGACCAATAAGCTCTCTGTAAACCAGACCAATCAGCTCTCTGTAAAAAGGACCAATCAGCAGGATGTGGGTGGGGCCAGATAAGAGAATAAAAGCAGGCTGCCCGAGCAAGCAGTGGCAACCCGCTGGGGTCCCCTTCCACAGTGTGGAAGCTTTGCTCTTTCGCTCTTTGCAATAAATTTTGGTGCTGCTCACTCTTTGGGTCCACACAGCCTTTATGAGCTGTAACACTCACCACAAAGGTGTGCAGCTTCACTCCTGAAGCCAGTGAGACCACAAACCCACCAAGAGGAACGAACAACTCCAGACGCGCCACCTTAAGAGCTGTAACACTCAACATAAAGGTCTGCAGCTTCATTCTTGAGCCAGTGAGACCACGAACCCACCAGAAGGAAGAAACTCCAAACACATCCAAACATCAGAAGAAACAAGCTCCGGACACGCCGCCTTTAAGAACTGTAACACTCACCGCGAGGGTCCGCGGCTTTATTCTTGAAGTCAGTGAGACCAAGAACCCACCAATTTCCGGACACAGCCCTTTGCTTCCTTTTTCAAGAAGGTCCAGTAAGCAGCGGCTCCCCACCGCCCTCCCCTCCCTGCTGGGCTGGCACGCACGGCCCAAGTTGCCCTGAGTAGCTGACCGGCAGTTTCTGCCTCGTGCCCATGGAGTGTCTTCCTCTTCGCTCCAGGGAGGCCAGCTCTGACCCACAGCAATTAAATTTATCTCCCTGTTAGAGGAAGCACTTGCATAAGAATAAGAAGTTCTTCCCCAGGCATTTTTAAACTTTTTTCTTTCCTCTTCTCAACTCCAACAGCAGTTAACTTATTCTCTTTAAAGGTTTAATTGTGAAAAAGGATTTGTGGGGCTAACCTTGGGGTGTGTCCAATTTGGCGTGCTTCGCATTTCTGTACGGTTTGTGCTGCAAACCTCCATCTTGTTTTACATCCTGGGGGCATGGCCAGTAACCGCTAGGGAGCTTGGGAAGACTTTGTTTAGCAATCCTGCCTTAGGATTGAGCCCTCTCTGGTTGGATATCTGCATGTTTTCCTTGCCCTGTCTCTTAAAGGGACCCAGACAGCAACTGGGTTTTCTTCTGCTTGTTTGTGTGTATGCTGTGTGTGATGTCCGTAAGAAGAGTTCTAATTAATTTGGCCTAAAGAAAGACAAGTGCAGCTGGGCATAGTGGCACATGCCTGTAATCCTAGCATTTTGGGAGGCCAAGGAGGGTGGATTGCCTGAGTTCAAGACCAGCCTGGGCAACATGGTGAAACCCCATCTCTGCTAAAACACAAAAAATTAGCTGGGCATGGTGACATGCACCTGTAGTCACAGCTACTCAGGAGGCTGAGGCAGGAGAATTGCTTGAACCCGGGAGACAGAGGTTGCAGTGAGCCGAGATCATGCCACTGCACTCTAGCCTGGGCGACAAAGCGAGACAAGTGCTTGGATCAAGCATTTTTTTAAGGAAAGTTAAAAGCTGTAGTACCTTCTGGTTCATGTGACTTTAATCTTTGGAAAGTAAAAACAGCCTTAAAGTTTATTGGTAAAATGCAGGTTAGATGCAAGGTTTGCTACGCGTTTTAAGGTTACAAACTGCTTTTTGGGTTTTGAAAATTGTCTGTTTTGCCTGTTTCACAATTGGTAGGGCCTGGGGACATATGGAACTAACCACACCCTTAATTAAGAAGACAAACCTTGGCTACACTTAGAACAAAATTAAAGCAACTTATCAGGTTTTACCTTAAAGTTAAAAATTGCTAAGAGTTACCATGAAACTACTGAAAATAGACTTACATGCAAGGTGTATAGGCACAGTAAAATGTGTTTTTCAATAAAAGGTTATAAGAAGTCATGTAAAGGTAAACTTCTGCCTAGGGTTAAAGGATAATTTTGAGTTATGTTAGGAAAAAGCTGAAGGTTCAAAGAAGTGATGGAAGAGTTGTAGAAATTAATCTTGCAGAAGAGGTTCTCAGTGTGAACATACTGACTAAATTCAAAAAAGGGTATTATCCGGTTTTTCTGTAAATTGAGCATTGAAGTAAAGCACAACAAGGTTTTCCTAAGGTTCTAGTCTGCTCTATGGCCAAATTTGTAAAGGGTTATAGAAAGTTTTTCTTCCTTAAAATTTCTGAGTCTTTATTTTGGCAAAATAAATAACTTACGGTAATCTGGAATTCTATTTCATAATAACATATTTTAAACTTTGAACATTTAACAGCCTTCTCAAAATCAAACTCAATGTCCCCAAGATCCTTCATCAAGGTTTTCCCACATGTCCCCATTCCAAATTTTAAGGTTTCATTCCTTCCTAGTCAAGATGTCATTCCTTCCTAGTCCTAACACAAACAGTAGATATTCTGTCGGTCTGGGAGTTCAACTGAACTATAATTAAGCCAATTGGAAAATGAGATTCTGCGTTTAATTTTTGGCAATTCCAGTCATGCTAAAGGAGATATGTGTCTCCTTGAGGGCACATATCAGGTGATTCATGTGGCCCTTGAGCTGAAATTTAAGCCCATGTGTTCCTCCTTTTCTATCCCCACTTTGTCCAGCAACAATAGAAGAAACCATTTAATCTCCTTATATAAATTAATTTGCAAAAAAAGTTCAAAAGTATCATATACACAGTCCCCCAGATCCTTGCTTCTTATATTATGGATTAAGAATATTCAATAGTAATATTTTGTGTCTCTCTATTGCTATATCAAGTCATGTATATCAGTGTGCTCTTTACTACTTGAAATAAGGTAATTAGGGTCTTCAAATCTAATCAGATTAAATAGCAAATTCCAGAAATCCCAGAACCAACTTGGAAAATTCTGTTTCTCTGAAACTCTCTCTCTACCAAAATTTGTGTTACAATTCTCCAAACAGAAAAAATAAGACAAAAAGGATAGATAGATAGATGATAGATAGATAGATAGATAGATAATAAGAAATTTGCTCACATGATTATGGAAGCTAAGAAATGTCAAGATATACAGCCTACAAGCTGGATACCTGTGTGAGCTGATGGTGTAGCTCCATTCAGACTTTTTAGTCCATTTGTGTGCTGCTATTGAGAACTGCCCAAGACTGGGTAATTCATAAAGGAAAAAGGTTTAAATGACTCACAGTTCTACACCGTTAGGGAGGCATCAGGAAACTTACAATTATGGCAGAAGGGGAAGCAAACATGTCTTCACATGGCAGCAGGAAGAAGAAGAATGAGAAATGAGCAAAGGGGGAGTCCCTTATAAAATCATCGTATCTCATGAAAACTCACTATCACAAGAACAGCATGGGGTAACTGTTCCCATGATTCAATTACTTCCCACCAGATCCCTCCCATGACACGTGGAGATTATGGGAACTACAATTCAAGATGAGATTTGGGTGGGGACAGAGCCAAATCATATCATTTGGTCCCTGTTCCTTCCCAAATCATATGTCCTCACATTTCAAAACACAATTATGCCTCTCCAACAGCCCCCGCAAATCTTAGGTCATGCCAATATTAACTCAAAAGTCCAAGTCCAAAGTCCCATCTAACACAAGGCAAGTCCCTTCCACCTATGAGCCTGTAAAATCAACAGCAAGTTACTGCCTAGATACAATGGGGATACAGGCATTGGGTAAATACATTTGTTCCAAGTGGGAGAAATTGGCCAAAACAAAGGGGCTACAAGCCCCATGCAAGACTGAAATCAAGTAGGGCAGTCATTAAAACTAAAATTTCCCAAATTATCCCCTTTGACTTCATGTCTCACATCCACATCATGCTGATGCAACAGGTGGGCTCCCATGGCCTTGGGCAACTCCACCCCTCTGGCTTTGCAGGGTACAGCCCCACTCTCCACTGCTTTCATGGGGTGGTATTGAGTGCCTGTGGCTTTTCCAGGCACACAGTGCAAGCTGTTGGTGGATGTATCATTCTAGTGTTCTGGAAGACAATGACTCTCTTTTCACAGATCCATTAGGCAGTGCCTCAGTGGGTACTCGTGTGGGAGCTTGGACTCCACATTTTCCTCCCATGCTGCCCTAATAGAGATTCTCCATGAGGGCCCCACCCCTGCAGCAAACTTCTGCCTGGACACCCAGGCATTTCCATACATCCTATGAAATCTATGTGGAGGTTTCCAAACCTCAGTTCTTGACTTCTGTGTACCCACAGACTCAACACCACTTGGAACCCCCCAAAGCTTGGGGCTTGCAGACTCTGAAGCAATGGCCTATGCTGTACCTTGGCCAATTTTTGCCATGGTTGGAGATGAAGCAGCCTCTTATATCAGACAAATCTTAAGGCAGCAGCAGTTAAGAAAGGCAAAGATAGACATAATATAATGATAAAAGGACTAGTCCAATAGGAAAATATCACAATTCTAAATATATATTTACCTATCTCTGGAGCTCCCAACTGTATAAAACAATTACTAATAGACTTAAGAAATAAAATAGATGGCAATACAATAATAATGGGGAACTTCAATACACCACTGACCTGACTAGACAGGCATCAAGACAGAATGGACTTAAATTATAACCTACTACAAATTAACTTAACAGATATTTACAGAACATTCTACCTAGCAAATGCAAAATATACATTCTATTCATCAGCACATGGAACATTCTTCAAGATAGACCATATTATAGGCAAAAAAAAAACTCTCAGTAAATTCAATAAAATTGAAATTATATCACGTACTGTCTCAGATAACAACTGAATAAAATTGGAAATCTACTCCAAAAGAAACCCTCAAAGCCCTGCAAATACAAGGAAACTAAATAATCTGCTCTTAAATGATCATCGGGTCAACAATGAAATCAAGATGGAAATTTTAAAATTCTATAAACAGAATGATAATAGTGATCCAACCTATCAAAACCTCTGGGATAGAGCAAAAGCAGTTCTAAGAGAAAAGTTTATAGCATTAAATGTTTACAACAAAAAGTCTGAAAGAGCACAAATAGACAATCTAAGCTCACAAATCATAGAACTGGAGAAACAAGAACAAATCAAACCCAAACCCAGCAGAAGAAAAGAAATAATGAAATTCAGAGCAGAACTAAATGAAATTGTAACAAAAAAACTACAAAAGATAAATAAAACAAAAGGCTCACTTTTTGAAAAGATAAAATTGATAGGCCATTAGTGAGATTAACCAAGAAAAAAAGGGAGAATATCTAAATAATTTCAATTTGAAACAAATGAGAGATATTACTAATGATACCATAAAACTACAAAAAAAAATTATTCAAGGCTACTATGAACACCATTATGCACATAAACTAGGGAACCTAGAGCACATGAATAAATTTCTAGAAATATACAACCCTCCTAGATTAAACCAGAAAGATGTAGAAACTCTGAACAGACCAATAACAAGCAGTGAGATTGAAATGGTAGTTTAAAAATCACTAGCAAATAGAAGGCCAGGACCAGATAGATTCAAAGCTGAATTCTATCACACATTCAAAGACGAGTTAGTACAAATCCTATTGACACTATTCCACAGGATAGACTAAGAGGGAATCCTCCCTAAATCATTATACAAAACCAGTATCAACCCAATACCAAAACCACGAAAGAACATAACAAAAAAAGAAAACAACAGACCAATATTCCTGATGAACATAGATGCAAAAGTCCCCAACAAAATACTAGCTAATTGAATTCCACAGCATATCAAAAAGATAATCCACCATCATCAAATGGGTTTCATACCAGGGATGTAGGAATGGTTTAACATCTGCAAGTCAATAAATGTGATACACCACATAAACAGAATTAAAAACAAAAATCACATGATCATCTAAATAGATGCAGGAAAAGCATCTGACAAAATCCAACATCTGTTTATCATTAAAACCCTCAGCAAAATCAACATAGAAGGGACATAGCTTAACGTAATAAAGCCATCTATGACAAACCCACAGGGAACATTATACTAAATGGGGAAAAGTTAAAAGCATTTCCCCTGAGAACTGGAGCAAGACAAGGATACCCACTTTCACCACTTCTATTCAACATAGTACTGGAAGTCCTATCCAGGGCAATCAGAAAAGAGAAAGAAATCACAGGCATCCAAATTGTAAAGAGAAAGTCAAATTGTCATTGTTTGCTGATGATATGATTGTATACCTAGAAAACCCTAAAGACTCATCCAAAAAGCTTCTAGGACTGGTATATGAATTCAGCAAAGTTTCAGGATACAAAATTAATGTACACAAATCAGTAGCTCTGCTATACACCAACAGTGACCAAGCTGAGAATCAAGTCAATAACTCAACCCCTTTTACAATAGCTGCAAAAGAATAAAATAAAACAAAATACTTAGGAATATACCTAACCAAGGAGCTGAAAGACCTCTACAAGGAAAACTACACAGCACTGCTGAAAGAAATCATAGATGACACAAAGAAATGAAAGCACATTCCAGGCTCATGAATGGATAGACTCAATATTGTGAAAATAACCATAATGCTAAAAGCAATCTAAAAATTCAATGCACTTCCCATTAATATACTACCATCATTCTTCACAGAACTAGAAAAATACAATAAAAAAATTCACGTGGAACCAAAAAAGAGTCTGCATAGCCAAAGCAAGACTAAGCAAAAAGAGAAAATCTGGAAGCAACACATTACCCAACTTCAAATTATACTGTAAGACTATAGTCACCAAAACAGCATGGTACAGATATAAAAATAGGCAAACAAAAACATGAAGTGGGGAAAGACACCCTATTCAACAAACGGTGCTGGGATAATTGGCAAGCCACATGTAGAAGAATGAAACTGGATCCTCATCTCTCATCTTATACAAAAATTAACTCAAGATGTATCAAGAACTTTAAAACCTAAAACCATACAAATTCTAGAAGATAACATTGGAAAAATCCTTCTAGACATTGGATTAGGCAAAGACTTCACGAACAAGAACCCAAAAGCAAATGCAACAAAAACAAAGATAAATAAATGGGACTTACTTAAATTATTAATAAAAAGCTTCTAGCCAGGTGTGGTGGCTCACACCTGTAATCCTAGCACTTTGGGAGGCTGAGGTGAGTGGATCACGAGGTCAGGAGATCGAGACCACCCTGGCTAACATGGTGAAATCCCATCTCTACTAAAAATACAAAAAAATTAGCCGGGCATGGTGGTGGGTGCCTGTAGTCCCAGCTACTCGGGAGGCTGAGGCAGGAGAATGGCATGAACCTAGGAGGCAGAGCTTGCAGTGAGCTGAGATCATGCCACTGCACTCCAGCCTGGGTGACAGAGCGAGACTCCATCTCAAAAAGAAGAAAAAAAAAAAAACCTTCTGCACATCAAAATAAATAATCAGAAGAGTAAACAGACAACCCACAGAGTGGGAGAATATCTTCATAATCTACACATCCACCAAAGGACTAATATCCAGAATGTACAAGGAACTCCAACAAATCAGCAAGAACAAAACAATCCCATCAAAAAGTGGGCTAAGGATATGAATAGACAATTCTCAAAAGAAGATATACAAATAGCTAACAAGTATATGGAAAAATGCTCAACATCACTAATAATCAGGGAAATGCAAATCAAAACCACAATTTGATACCACTTTACTCCTACAACAATGGCCATAATCAAAAAGGTACCTACCCAGAGGAAAAGAAGTCATTATACTAAAAAGATACTTGCATATGCATGTTTATAGCAGCACAATTCACAATTGAAAAATGTGGAACCAGCCCAACGTCCATCAATCAACAAGAGTGGATGAAGAAAATGTGGTACGTGTGTGTGTGTGTGTAAATATATGTGTGTGTGTATATATATGTGTGTGTGTATATATGTGTGTGTGTATATATATGTGTGTGTGTGTGTGTATCTATATATATATATATATACCATGGAACACTACTCAGCCATAACAAAAATAATAATAATAATAATAATAATGGCATTTGCAGCAACCTAGATGGAGTTGGAGTCTATTATTCTCTAAGTGAAGTAACTCAGGAATGAAAACCCAAACATGCTGTGTTCTCACTCATAAGTGGAAGTTGAGCTATGAAGATACAAAGGCATAAGAACGATACAATGGACTTTGGGGACTTGGAAGAAAAGGTGGGAGTGGGATGAGGGATAAAAGACTACACACTGGGTACAGTGTACACTGCTTGGGTGATGAGTGCACCAAAGTCTCAGAAATCATCACTAAGAACTTATTATTCATATAACCAAACCACCTGTTCCCCAAAAATCTATTGAAATAAAAAACTAAATTTAAGACAAGAAAAGTAAAAATAATAAACATAATAGATACTAGTAAAATAAAAAGCAAAAGGAGGCTTAAAAACAAACATTGGCTACTTGAAAAGATAAATGAAACGTTAAACCTCTAAAAACATTGATAAAGAAAAAAGGAGATGATATATAAATAATATTTTGATTATGGTGTGGGAGAGATTACTGCAGATAAAGCAGATATTACAAATGTAATAAAAATGATAAATATAAACTTTATGATAATTTAAAATTTAGTTACTTTTGACAAATTCTTGAAAAATGTTAACTTACCAAAACAGACTCTGAAAAAATAAAATGCAAAGGCTCCTAAATTTGAAACCATAGTTTAAAATTATAAAGAACATAAGAGTCTCAAATGATTTACAAGTGGGTTCTACCAAATTTTCATGGAATAGACCATTATAATCTACTAGAAACTCCTCTGGACAATTGAAAAATAGACTATATCTCAAACCTTTAAAATAATAATACAACACGTACACAAAAACAATTATAGGCTTTCCTTATGAATGTCTCTCTCTCTCTCTCTCTCTCTCTCATATCATGTAAAACAGATCACATATGATCAGGTTGGTTTATCCCAGCAATGGAAGGATGTAAGGATGGGTCAATATTAAGATAGGTTAATATTTCATATATAAATGCCATTCTTCATTGATCATCTCAATAGAAAGAGAAAAAGAATAGAAAGTCTATACAAAAAATTTGATAAAATGTAGCAAATATTCTTGATAAAAATTATTAGTAGCTGGGTGCAGTGGCTCACGTCTGTAATCCCAACATTTTGGGAGGCCAAGGTGGGCAGATCATGAGGTCAGGAGATCGAGACCATCCTGGCTAACATAGTGAAACCCCGTCTCTACTAAAATTACAAAACATTACCCAGGTATGATGGCACACATCTGTAGTCCCAGCTACTCAGGAGGCTGAGGCAGGAGAATCGCTTGACCCCGGGAGGCAGAGGTTGCAGTGAACCAAGATCGTGCCATTGCACTCCAGCCTGGGCAACAGTGCGAGACTCCATCTCAAAAAAAAAAAAAAATTAGTAAACTGGGAAAACAAGAAAACTTCCTTTCTCTAACCTAAAAATTCTACCATAAACATCATCCTAATAGGTATTTCCATTACTTCTACCTTTAAAAAAGTTTTATTGTTTAAGAACACCTAACAAAACCATATAATGTTAGGCTTAAATGTATGTATGAATGTATAATGAAACTTTTTAAAGCTATGTATGAATGTATGATGAAACTTTTTAAAGCTATGTTCTGTTAAAATAGAATTCAGTTCGGCGGCTACCCCTTGGTAAGGATGGAGAAGACAGGAGTCATAAGACGAGGAAAAACACCTTGGTAAATTGTACATTATTGTCAGTCTTACAGATCTCAGGTTGCATAGCAGTGATAAGACATCTAATGAAAACGAAGTCTAAAATTTAATACATTTTATAAACAATATAGCACTAAGCCCTCATAGTGGCACTTAAAAATTTTTGTTTACATCATTAGTGAATGGAATTGTAAGCTGTACAAAATGTCATCCTGGTGGAAAAAATGCATCACAAATATTTTCTTTCATAAGGAGCCACATTTCACATACATCCTACTGAAAATACAGTCTTCTTGCTTTTCAGAATTATTCTGTGCATAAAAACCTATCTTTGTTTTAAGGTGAAACAAACCCTTGTGCTCCCTGAAACTAGATTCAAACCACAAACTCCCCCATAATTGGTTTCCTGTAAGGACCATTTATTAAAACTTCTGGATCTTGTTCTAAGTCTGGATTGTATATTCACCAGAAATGACTGTATCATTGTGTTGATTATCTGATGTGGTCAGAGAAATAGATTAAATCAGAAACAGACAAAAATTCTAAAAAATGCAAAATAAAACTTTTGCTTTAAGACTTTCCTCGGGGAAATATACAGCTTATATTGGGTTTTCTTCATTGGAATTCTAAAGGTAGTCACTTCTGGCTTTTTATCTTTTCTTTTTCTAATCCTGAAACTCTTAAATTTGACTTATTCATAGCACCCATTTCATCAAGATTTCTGAGCAACTGATAGTCTAAAGCTCAGGTTTATATGAGGAAGGAAAAGAATTCCTGACATTACAAGGGAGAAGTCATGAAAAAGATTTTTCTTAACATTTTAGTTTTTCACTGACAGTACAGTTGAATGAAATCTGTTTCATTCCACATTTAATAGGATTTGATTATTATCACAGATGCATTTTAAGCCTACGACTTAAAGGATATTTTATCATATTGGCTTTGTTATCCATAGAAGGAAATTATGTAAACAAGAACAGTTCATGGCATTCTCGTGGCTTGACAATGCAAATCAATCAAGGAATTACCCAAATCTCCAAAAGCAATCAAATATTTTGTCAAGTCTCAATATAAATCAAACTTTCTTCAAGACACAGCAAATCAAATGCTGTCCATGACAGTGGCAGAAACTGCAGTTATTCTTGTGACTTGCCTTGCTATTGATGGGTAAGAGACCAATCAATGATATCAAAAGCTTTTTAATTTAACATGACATTTAAATATTCTAAGGTGAGAAGAGTACTCAAGAATATTCTAAAACTAAACATCATATGTTGAAAATGAAACATAAACTAAGAGGGCAGAGGGAAGTTTCTAGGGATAAAAGCAATCCTGTGAATTCAATAAGCATATAAAAAATATTAACAAAAGATAGATAACTAAGATTATTGGGAGCCACAGATTTGAAATGTATTCAATGTATAAAATGAATTAGGCCAACATCATTAAGATACCAAAATTCATGAAAATCTTTATTTTATGTATACGTTGTTTGCTTTTCTAATGGAACTATAAACTTAATTTGAATTAGAAAAATTTTTGACTATCTTGTTTTTTTTAAATAAAATGCCACTTTCATTTCAAAAGACTAAAACACATGTTGTCTAATGTTATATATTAAATCCACTTGTTAGAAGTAGATGAAGATTCTTAAAAGTTTATAAACTTAGTGGCTTGTGAAAGGTCACACTACAATTCTAGGACAGATACAGGAATACAACTAGGAGATTGATATCAGGCTGAGGTGACACACACTGCATTGGGAAATAGAAAAGTAAAATTACAATACTCATGTTTTCATTATTACTGTTACAGGAACTTTGAGAATTTTGTTTAATAGTAATATTTTACTTGATACTCATAAGTTTAATAGTTACATTTTTTAGAAGTTTTTATTTTGGAATACATATAAGTTCATGTCAAATTGCAAAAAACAAATCATAGGAATGTCCCATGCATCATTCACGCAGCCTTCCTCATCTTGGATGACTACAGTATGATATCAAAACCAGAAAATTGGCATTGGTACAAATCCTAGTTTATTCATATATATGAATAAATATATATGCTAGTTATATATATACATATATATGCTAGTTATATATATATGTGTGTGTGTGGTGTGTGTGTGTGTGTGTGTGTGTAGCTCCCTGGAATTTAATCACATGTGTAGCTTCATGTAACCAACACAACTTTCAGCACCTTTAATATATCATCCCATTGCTGCCTCCTGGCCTCCTTGGTTTCTGATTATAAAACAGCTGTTAACCTTATTGAGCTTTTTATGTGTGATGAGTTGCTTCTCTTTTGCTGCTTTCAAGATTCTGCATTTGTTTTAAGCTTTCAACAGTTTAATTATGATGTGTTTAGGCATGAATCATTTTGAATTTATTCTACTTGGAGCTCATGGAGCTTCCTGTGTGTGCAAATTAATGTTCATCAAATCTTGGCAGTTAACCATAATATTCAAACAATCTTCTGCCCATTTTTCTCTTTTTTTGGACTCATATTTTGCTTATTTTGGTATGCTTGATGCTATTATGCAGATCTCTGTGTCTCTGGTTTTTTATTTTTTAGTCTTCCTGTTCCTCAAACTGAATAATTTCCATTACCTTATCTTCCAGTTTGCAGATTTTTATTCTGCCTCTTCAAATTACTACAAATATGTAGTAAAAGTTTTATTTTATTCTACTTTTCAACTGCATAATTTCTTTTCTTTTTTCTTATATTACCTCCTTATTGATATTTTCTTTTGAGAAGACACCTGTTTTCATACTCTTTGTTGGTTCTGTGATAGCTGATTTAAAATTTTTGTCTCAGTCTTCATCATCTTAGCTTTCCCACGGACTAGTTTCTATTAACTATTTTTTTTTTCTTTTCCTGTGTGTTAGCCATGCTTTCTTATTTCTTTGCATACCTTGTGATTTTTTTGTTAAAAATATACATTATAAATAATATAATTTGAAAGATCTGGGAATCAATTTCCCACAGCAGGTTGCAAGCCTTGTTAATTTCCACAATTCTGAAAAGTAGATTTTGACAATTTTTGCCAGTGTTCTTGTTGCTACTTCAGAGGAAAGAATTTTTAGAAGTTTTTTAGTCTGCCATTCACCATAATGTCACCGCTGATTGCTAAAATTTTACTGAGGATTTTTGCATCTATGTTCATGAGAGATACTGATCTGTAGCTTGTTTTCTGTATGTGCTGTATTATTAAGGTAATGCTAGCCTTATAAAATTGGAAGTTATGAAGTGTTTCCTCCACTTCTATTTTCTGGAAGATATTGCATATTTTTATTAATTTTTTTGAATATTTGGTAAAAATTCTCCATTAAAACCATCTGGGTCCTGATCTTTCTTTTCAGTAGCTTTTAAATTATGAACTCAATTTTATTAATAGTTATACAACTATTTAGGTTATCAATTTCTTCTTGGCTGAGTTTTGGTAGTTTGTGGCTTCCAATAAATTGGTTTATTTCTTTTAGGTTGTCAAATTTATTAGCATAAATCATTTGTAATATGTCTTATTATGCTTTTAATGGCTGCAAAACTTGTTCTGCTATGCCCTGTTTCATTCTTGATATCAACTATTTGTGTCTTCTTTCATTTTATGTGGGAAAATAAAATTTCCCTGGATTTCCTGATGCTACTGCAAAAAGCATCAGCTTCATGATTTTTTTCATATAGTATTTGTATTGATTTGCCTTGTTAATTACAGTAATCAGAAAGGATAGAAAACATTTTTTTGTATATTATCAATGATTACTGTTCTGGGCTAGGTTCTTGGGTTAAACTCTAAAGTGCCAGGAATTCTGGAACACTGTCTCCCTGGTTATCTACATTTCAAGGAAAAATGAGGCCAGAAACTTGAAGACATCTACAGGTCTGAGAGAAATGGGCTAAATGGCTTCTGGAACGATTTTATTTACGTGCTAATACGCTGAAGTAAGGGGGACATTCTAAAGCAAGAGAAACCACTGCTTCCTTCCTTTATTGAGCAGTGAAAAATCATTTTGCCTTGTCTCTCACCTGTGGTGTATCTAGTTACTCATGTAAGATTTACCTGATTTTTATCACGTTGCACAAGGGTAAGGACTAGGGCAAAGAATTCAGGGAAGGGAGTATGATACACTTATTTACTACAAGGTATTTAATGAGAAATCTGTCTCTGTTCCAGAACTCCTTGTGTGCACATTAAGGATAAAAATAAATGAAGATAAATATTTAAAATCCAACATTTTATCATTGTCAATCTTGGTAGAGGTTTATAAATTGTGTTGTTTCATTTATTTAAAAAAACAGCTTTTAATCTCACTTAATTTCTCTGTTGATTTTCTATTTTCAATGTTATTTCTTTTTGTCATTATCTTTTTTACATCCTTCCTTCTGCTTTTGAGGGGTTAATTTTTCTCTTCTTTTCTAGTTTCTTAAAGCAGGAACTTATCATATTGATTTGAAGTCTTTCTACTTTTTTAATTATAAGTATTTGGTGTTATAAATTTATTTTTCAGCACGGCTTTACTTACATCCCACAAACTTTAATATGTTGTGTATTGATTTTAATCAGTTCAATATATTTTTACTTTATTATATTTTTCTTGTTTGACCCTGGATTATTTACCAGTGTTGTTTACATTCCAAGTATACAGAAATTTTTCTCATCTTCTGTTACCAACTTCTAGTTTGATTCTTTATGTAAGTGAACTTACTCTATGTGACTTCAGTTCTTTTAATCATTTTTTAAATCCAGCATATGCTTTCTCATGGCTCATGTTCCATGGGTACTTGAAAGGAAAAGTGTGTTCTGCTTCTGTTGGGCCTAGTGTTCTCTAAATATGATGGTATCCTGTTGGTTGATACTGTTGTTCGGTTCTTCCACATTCTTGCTGATTTGCTGTCTAGTCATTCTTTCGGTTCCCCAACTGTAATTGTGAATTTCTCAATTTTTTCTTTTGGCTCTATCAGTTTTTGCTTCACATATTTTGAAGTTCTGTGATTTAATACATACAAATTTGAGAATGTCATATGTACTTGGTTTTAATATATTCTCTAACAGAAAACAGAAGACTAGAATCTTTACAAAGGAAAGAATAATAGAATAGGTAGAAATAGGAATAAAATAGACTTTTTTTCACATTCTGAATTTCTTTAATTATGGTAAAAGCAAAAAGTTATACACCATCTGATGGAGTTCCTTATGTAGAAAAAATGCTTAAGACAATTATGTTTAAAATTATGAAGAGTAAAGAGACCTAAATAAAAGTAAGATTTCTATACTTCATCGGAGGTAGTAAAATATCAACCCCAGTATGTTGTGATGAGTTATGTATATATTGAGCCAAAATATCCTGAGCAACAATTAAGAAAACAGAACAAAATGATATCCTTAAAAACAAACAAATCATAATGGAACTCTAAAAATGCTCAAGTAACTCACAAGAAGACAAGAACAAAGCAGAAGACTCAAGAACAATGTTTGATAGAGTGGATAACTAAAAATGATTCAACAATATGCTGTCTACAAGAAACTCACTTCAAACGTAATGGCATTGGCTGCTTAAAAGTAAAACAGTGAAGAATGATGCTCTGAGGGATTGGCCAAGATGGCTGCCTGGAAGCAGCTAGTGTGTGCCACTCTTGTGGAGAGAAAAGGAAGTGGTGAGTAAATACAGCACCTTCAGATTAAACATTCAAGTATATACATTGGGACTCATTAAGATAAAAACTTGACCCACAGAGATTGGAGAAAAGCAAGGCAGGATGACTGCCCACCTGGGAATTATATGAAGCAAAGGGAGCCTCCCCATCCCAGGGACATGGTGAGTGAGTGAGTGACCCCAGGGACTCATGCTTCTTCAATGGATATTTGCAACCCTCAGGTCAGGAGACCCTCTCATGAACCCACTCTACGAATGCCTTCAGTCCAACACACAGAGTTACATGGAGTCTTAGGAGCACAGCCACTAAAGCACATGAAGAGATACTCTTGGCTTTCCAGCAAAAGCAGCTGCAACTCTGACAAAGCAGGGATTTTGACCCTGGTATATATCTCTAGGAAAGAGGCTGAATCCAGGGGGCTGAACAGTGACAGGCTGCAGGCCCTGCTTTCATGGCACCTTGCAGGATAAGATCCACTGACTTGGGAATCCAGCCAGCCACTGGTAGCAGTATTTCACCTCCCTGAGATGAAACTCCCAGTTTGGGGAGGGGGGATGCCATCTTTGCTGTCTCACAGCCTTAACCATTGTTGCTTTTAGGTTCTAGGGAGTCTGAGGCAACCAGGCACCAGGGTGATCCCTCAACACAGCCCAGCAGCTCTGCAGAGAAGTGGTCAGACTGTTCACATGGATCCAGGATCCCATTTCTCTACTGAGTGGAATCTCTCATCTGGGGTCCCAGTCACTTCCTCCAGTGTTTTCTTCTTTTTTCGCTTTTTTTTTTTTTTTTTTGAGATGGAGTCTTGCTCTGTCACCAAGGCTGGAGTGCAGTGGCACGATCTCGGCTCACTGCAACCTCCACTTCCTGAGTTCAAACAATTCTCCTGCCTCAGTCTCCTGAGTATCTGGGACTACAGGCACATGCCACCACACCTGGCTAATTTTTTGTATTTTTAGTAGAGACAGGGTTTCACTGTATTATCCAGGATAGTGTCTATCTCCTGACCTCATGATCTGCCTGCCTTGGCCTCCCAAAATGCTGAAATTACAGGCCTGAGCCACCGTGCCTGGCCCACACCAGTTTTTGCTAGCTGACAGCCATTTCAAACCTCCTTGGGTTGGAGCTCCCAGAGGGAGGGGCAGGCTGTCATTATAGCTGTTTGGCAGCCTTAGCTGTTCTTGCCTTCAGGCTTTGGAGAGCCTGAGGCAACTGGGGGTATATTCCTAAGTATTTTATTATTTTATTTATGTTTGCAGCTATTGTAAAAGACTTTATGATTTGATTCTCAGCTGGGTCGCTACTGGTGTACAGCAGAGCTACTGATTTGTGTATATTAATTTTGTATCCTGAAATTTTGCTGAATTTATATACCAGTTGTAGGAGCTTTTTGGATGAGTCTTCAGAGTTTTCTAGGTATACAGTCATGTCAACAGCAGCAGTTTGACTTCGTCTTTACCAATTTGGATGCATTTTATTTCTGTTTCTTGCGTGATTGCTCTGGCTAGGACTTCCAATACCGTGTTGAATAGTGCTGAAAGTGGGCATTCTTGTCTTGGTTCCAGTTCTCAGGGAAAATGTTTTCAACTATTCCACATTCAGTATAATGTTAGCTGCAGCTTTGTCAAAGATGGCTTTTATTGCCTAAATGTATGTCTCTTTTATGCCAATTTTGCTGAGGGTTTTCATAAAGGGATGCTGGATTTTGTCAAATGTTTTCTTCTGCATCTATTTAGATGATCATGTGATTTTTGTTTTTATTTCTGTTTATGTGGTGTATCACATTTATTGACTCGAAGATGTTAAACCATCCCTGCCTCCCTGGTATGGAACCCACTTGATGATGGTAGATTATCTTTTTGATATTCTGTTGGATTTGATTAGCTAGTATTTTATTGAGGACTTTTGCATCTATGTCATCAGGGATATTGGTATGTAGTTTTCTTTTTTTGTTATGTCCTTTCCTGGTTTATGTATTAGAGTGATACTGGCTTCATAGAATGATTTAGGGAGGATTCTCTCTATCTTTTGGAATAGTGTATAGGATTGGTATCAATTCTTCTTTGAATGTCTAATAGAATTCAGCTGTGAATCCATCTGGTCCAAGACTTTTCTTGTTGGCAACTTTGTAATTATGATTTCAATCTCATTGTTTGTTATTGGTCTGTTCAGAGTTTCTACATCTTTCTGGTTTAATCTGGGAGGGTTGTATGTTTCCAGAATTTATCCATCTTCTCTAGGTTTTCTAGTTCATGTGTTTAAAGGTGTTCATAGTAGCCTTGAATGACCTTTTGTATTTCTGTGATATTGGTTGTAATATCTCCCATTTTGTTTCTAATTGAGCTTGTTTATATCTTCTCTCTTCTTTTCTTGGTTAATCTTGCTAATGGTTTATCAGTTTTAGGTATCTTTTCAAATACCAGCTTTACGTTTCATTTATCTTTTGTAATTTTTTTTGTTTCAATTTTGTTTAGTTCTGCTCTGATCGTGGTTACTTATTTTCTTCTGTTTGGTTTGGATATGGTTTCTTCTTTTTCCTCTAGCTCCTTGAAGTGTGTGATTACATTGTATATTTGTGCTCTTTCAGTCTTTTTGATGTAGGCATTTAATGCTATGAACTTTTCTCTTAACACTGCCTTTGCTGTATCCAAGAGGTTTTGATAGGTATGTCACTATTATTGTTCAGTTTAAATCATTTTTTAATTTCAATATTGATTTCCTTGTTGACCCAATGATCATTCGGGAGCAGGTTATTTAATTTTCATGTTTTTCCATGCTTTTTAGGTTTCTTTTTATAATTGATTTTGAATTTTATTCCACTGTGGTCTGAAAGAATAGTTGCTACAATTTTGATTTTCTTAAATATTTTGAGACTTGTTTTGTGGCCTGTCATATGGTCTATCTTGAAGAATGTTCCATGTGTTGATGAACAGAATGTATATTCTGCAGTTGTTGGGTAGAATGCTCTGTAAATATCTGTTAAGCCCATTTGTTCTAGGGTGTAGTTTAAGTTCGTTGTTTCCTTGTTGATTTTCTGTCTTGATGACCTGTCTAGTCCTGTTAGTGAAGTATTGAAGTCCCCCATTATTATTGCATTGCCATCTATCTCATTTCTTAGGTCTATTTGTAGTTGTTTTATAAATTTGGGAGCTCCATTGTAAGGTGCATATATATTTAGGTTGTAATATTTTCATGTTGGACTAGTCCTTTTATCATTATATAACGTCCCTCTTTGTCTTTTTAAACTACTATTTCTTAAAGTTTGTTTTGTCTGACATAAGAATAACTTATGCTTGCTTTTGGTTTTCATTTGCATGGAATATCTTTTTCCACCCTTTTACCTTAAGTTTATGCAAGTCCTTATGCATCAGGTGAGTCTCTTGAAGACAGAAGATACTTGGTTGGGAAATTCTTACCCACTCTGACATTTTGTATCTTTTAAGTGGAGCATTTAGGCCAATTAGATTCAACCTTAGTATTGAGATGTGAGGTTCTCTTCTATTCTATTTTCTATTTGTTGCCTGAATACCTTGATTTTTTTTTTTATTTTTCACTGTGTTGTTGTTTTATAGGTCCTTTGAGAATTATGCTCTAAGAAGATTCTATTTTGGTTTGTTTTGAGGATTATTTTCAAGACTTAGAGCTCCTTTTAGCAGTTCTTGTAGTGCTGGCTTGGTACTGGTGAATTATCTCAGCCTTTGTTTGCCTGGAAAAGACTCTATATTTCCTTCATTTATGAAGCCTAATTTCACTAGATAAAAAATTTTTGGCTGGTAATTGTTTTAAGGAGGCTAAAGATGGGACCCCAATCCCTTCTAGCTTGTAGGGTTTCTGCTGAGGAATCTGCGGTTAATCTGATAGGTTTTCCTTTATAGGTTACCTGATGCTTCTGCCTCGTGGCTCTTAAGATTCCTTTGCTTTGACTTTGGAAAACCTGATGACTATGTGCCTAGGTGATGATCTTTTTGCAATGAAATTCCCAGTGTTCTTTGAGCTTCTTGTATTTAGATGTCTAGATCATCAGCAAGGCCAAGGAAGTTTCCTCGATTATTACCTCAAATATGTTTGCCAAACTTTTAGATTTCTCTTCTTCCTCAAGAACACAAATTATTCTTAGGTTTGGTCATTTAAGATAATCACAAACTTTTTGGAGGCCTTGTTCATTTGTTTAAATTCTTTTTTCTTTATCTTTGTCAGACTGGGTTAATTCAAAAGCCTTGTCTTCAGGCTCTGAAGTTGTTTCTTCTCCTTGTTCAATTCTATTGCTGAGGCTTTCCAGTGTAAAAGCAATTCCTTAAGTCTGTCTTTCACTTCTAGAAGTTGTGATTGTTTCTTATTTATGCAGTCTATTTCACTGGAGATTTTTCCTTTCACATCTTGTATCACGTTTTTGATTTTTTTAAGTTGGACTTCACCTTTCTCTGGTGTCTTCTTGATTGGCTTAATAGCCTTCTGAATTCTTTTTCTGGTAATTCAGAGATTTCATCTTGGTTTAGATCCATTGTTGGTGAGCTAGTGTGATCTTTTGGAGGGTGTTAGAGAATCTTCTTTTGTTATTTATTTATGTATTTATTTAGAGACAGAGTCTCACTCTGTCACCCAGGCTGAAGTGTAGTGGTGCTATCCTGGATCGCTGCAACCTCCACTTCCCAGGTTCAAGCAATTCTCCTGCCTCAGCCACCCCAGGAGCTTGGATTACAGGTGTGTGCCACCACAGCCAGCTAATTTTTTATTTTTAGTAGAGGTGGGGATTCACCATGTTCGGCAGGTTTGTCTCAAGCTCCTGACCTCAACTGATCTGCGTGCCTCGGCTTTCCAAAGTGCTGGGACTATTGTTTTGTTATATAACCAGAATTGTTTTTCTGGTTCCTTCCCATTTGGGTACACTATATCAGAGGGGAGATCTGGGACTCAAGGGCTTCTGTTCTGATTCTTTGGTCCCACAGAGTGCTCTCTTGATGTAGTGCTCTTTCCCTTCCCCTAGGGATGGAGCTTCCTGAAAGCTAAGCTGTAGTGATTTTTTTTCCTCTCTCTGCTGGATTTAGCCACCCAGTGGAACTACCAGGCTCTGGTCTGATACTGGGGAGTGTCTAAAAAGAGTCCTGTAATGTGATCTGTCTTCAAGTCTCTTAGCCATGGAGACCAGCATCTGCTTTGGTGGAGGCAGTAGGGGAGTGAAGCGAATTCTGTGAGTTTGTATTTTTGTTCAGTGCACTTCATTTTGTGATAGTTGTCCTCCAGCCAGGAGGTGGTGCTTTCAAGAGTGCATCAGCCGCAGTAGCATAGGGAGGATACTAGCTTTCCCTAGAGTCACCTTTGGGTAAGTATTCTGCTATCTCAGGTGGTGGGCAGGGCCATAGAGCTCCTAAGAGGTTGTGTCCTTTGTCTTTGGCTGCCAGGGCAGGTAGAGAAAGACCATTACCTGGGGACAGGGTTAGGGATGTCTGAGCTCAGACTGTCCTTAAGCAGGGCTTGCTGTGGTTGCTATGGAGGATGGCAGTGCGGTTCTCAGGCCAATGGAGTTATGTTTCCAGAGGGATTATGGCTGCCCCTGCTGCATCACACAAGTTCTCAGGGAAGTGGGGGAAAGCCAGCAGCCACAGGTCTCTTCCAGCTTTCATGTATCCCCACAGCCCACAATTTTGGTGTTCCTCCTCCCATCCCCACAACCCCCAAAGCCGACCAACAGCACCAAGTTTATTTCTAGGCAGCCAGTGAGCAGGGCTGGGAACTTGCTTCAGGCTACAAGCCTCCCCACTGAGAAAGCAAGCCAACTCACAGTTCCTTGGCTGTCCCATGGAGCCTGCAGGGGCAATCCACCTCCTTCAAATGGTCTATGGATCCTCTCAGCTTTCCTGGCATGTTCCTGGTAATTCATGGAGGAAAAATTAAGGATGTGGGTCTCCACAAGCCACACTGTCCATTTGAGTGGGTCTCCACATGCTACTCTGTCCATCCGAGTGGGTGCTGCAAGGTAGTCTTGCCTCCAGCCTGGCATATTCCTACCTATCTCCCTCCTTTATCTGTTCTTGAAGAGTAGGTCTACTAACAACAATTTTCTTAGTTTTCTTTCATTGGAGAATGGCTGTATTTTTTCTTCTCCCCTGAAGGTTTGTTTTGCCAGACATTGAATTGAAGATTACTAGTTCTTTTCTTTCAGTGCTTGAAAAATCTTTCGTTTCCTCTATGCCCAATGGTTTCAGATTAGAAATCTATTATATGGATAATGTATCATTTCTCTCTGGCTATTTTAAGATTTTTTCTTTGTATTTAGTTTTCAGAAGTTTAATTATGCTTTATCTTGCTGTTGATTTCTGCAGTTTATCCTAATTGAAGCTTTTGAAGTTCATAAAGCAAGATTTATATAGTTTCATTTGCAAGTTTATCTTTTTCACCAAATTTGGAAGTTTCCACAATTATTTGTTTGGATACCTTTTCAGTCTCAGTCTCACACCTTTTCTCATCTCCTCTAGGATGCTACTTTTAATGGAAAAAAACACAATTACTTTTGCACCAACCTAATATATGTTTTGTTATTATCCCACAGAGTCCTGAGGATCCCTTTTTTTTTGCCTTTTATCTGTGTTATTCAGATTGAGTAAATTTTATTGATCTATGTTTACGCTTACTAATTCTATCCTCTGTCATCCCCATTCCACTACTGGATCCATCTAGTAAGATTTAACTTGATTATTAAATTTTTAAATTTTATAACTTCTATGTGGCCCTTTTTAAAACTTTGATTTTTGGGGGGAGAGGGAGGAGGATTTCTGTTTTTTCATTTGTGTCCATGACATTTATAATTGATAACTCAAGCATCTGTATGACAGCTGCTCTTTATAATCTTTGTCAGATAATTTCAACATCTGATTCATCTCAGTATGGATATCAGTTGATTGTTCTTCTCATTCAAATTGTTGTTTTCCTGGTTTATTGATATGACAAGTAATTTTTATTGTATCCTAGATATTTTCTATGTTAGGAGACTTTTGATTTTATTTAAGTCTTCTATTTTAGTTGGCGTGTAGGTTCTGGTCTATTTTTTTATGATTTAGCTACAATGACAGTTTAGTTTCCTGAGCACTTATAATGTTTTTCTGGCCTGCTTTCTTCTTCTGGCACTGTAGGGGTTCCCACTATTCTCTACTGATACTATTTACACAGGGAGGAGCATATCACTTTGCACCCTGTTTTTGGTCTGCAATCTTTTGTAAAGTGCAGACAACACTGGGTTTTGATTTCTGTATGCCAGTGGGGTGAAGGGCAGGGAGACGTGGGGCTTCATTGTCACCACCACTGCCACCAGATTGGAACACCTACTGATGACCCAGTTATAGAACAAGGGCTGGGATGGCCTAGGCCTTTATTGCTCTGTTTTCAGAGGCATGGACTGCCCAGCAGACTAGTTTGTAGAGTTGTGGTTAGAACTCCCCACTGGATCTCTGTTGCGCTTCTCCTTTCTCAGTTCATTGACCAGATAGAGTAGGCTTTCTTGGGTTTCTTGTTTGTTTGTTTTGTTTTGTTTTTGTCTATGTAGTTTTGTTTTTGTTTTTGTTTTTTCTATAATTGTTGGTTGCAGGCTGCAGCCCTCTCCAACACTCAATCCTATAGTATATGAGATATAAAAAGAAAATCCAGGGAGATTATCACATTTTCATTCCTTGATTCATGATGTCCTTAGGAAGCTCACATTCTTCTGTCAAGATTACAGAGTTGATATGATTTGGCTGTGTCCCCACCCAAATCTCATCTTGAATTCCCACATGTTGTGGGAGGGACCTAGTGGGAGGTAATTGAATCATGGGGGTAGGTCTTTCCCTTGCTGTTCTCATGATAGTAAGCCTTACAAGATCTGATGGATATTATAAGGGGGAGTTTTCCTGTACAAGTTCTCTGTTTGCCTGCTGCCATACATGTAAGACGTGACTTGCTCTTCCTTGCCTTTGGCCAACATTGTAAGGCTTTTCCAGCTAAATGGAACTGTAAGTCCAGTTAAACCACTTTATTCTGTAAATTGCCCAGTCTCAGGTATATCTTTATCAGCAGTGTGAAAACAGACTAATACAGTAAATTGGTACCAGTAGAGTGGGGCATTGCTGAAAAGATACCTGAAAATGTGGAAGAGCCTTTGGAACTGGGTAACAGGCAGAGGTTGGAACAGTTTGGAGGGCTCAGAAGAAGACAGGAAAATGTGAGAAAGTTTGAAACTTCGTAGAGACTTGTTGAATGGCTTTGACAAAAATGCTGATAGTGACATGAACAATAATGTCCAGGCTGAGGTGGTCTCAAATGGAGAAGAGGAACTTGTTGGGAAATGGAACAAAGGTGACTCTTGTTATGTTTCAGCAAAGAGACTGGCAGCATTCTGCCCCTGCCCTAGAGATTTGTGGAACTTTGAACTTGAGAGAGATGATTTAGGGTATCTGGCAGCAGAAATTTCTAAGCAGCAGAGTATTCAAATGGTGACTTGGGAGCTGGTAAAGGCATTTGGTTTTATAAGGGAAGCAGAGCATAAAGGTTCAGAAAATTTGCAGCCTGACAATGTGATAGAAAAGAAAATCACATTTTCTGAGGAGAAATTAGAGTGTGCTAAAGAAATTTGCATAAATAACGAGGAGCCAAATGTTAATCCCCAAGAAAATGGGAAAAATGTCTCCCGGGTATGTCAGAGGTCTTCACAGCAGCACCTCCCATCACAGGCCTGGAGGCCTAGGAGGAAAAACTGGTTTCCTGGGCCAGGCACAGGGTCCCTGTGCTGTGTGCAGCCTAGGGACTTGGTGCTTTGCATCTCAGCTGCTCCACCCATGTCTGAAAGGAGCCAGTGTAGAGCTCAGGCTGTGGCTTCAGAGGGTGCAAGCCTCAAGCCTTGGCAGCTTTAATGTAGTGTTGAGCCTGTGAGTGCACAGAAGTCAAAAATTGAGGTTTGGGAACCTCTGCCTAAATTTCAGAAAATGTATGGAAACACCTGGATGTTCAGGCAGAAGTTTGCTGCAGGGTCAGAGCTCTCATGGAGTACCTCTGCTAGGGCAGTGCAGAAGGGAAATGTGAGGTCAGAGCCCCTACACAGAGTCCTTATTGGAGCAATGCCCAGTGAAGCTATGAGAAAAGTGCCACCATCCACCGGACCCCAGAATGGTGGATCCACTGACAGCTTGCACCGAGTACCTGGAAAAGCTGCAGAGACTCAATGCCAGCCCATGAAAGCAGCCAGGAGGGAGGCCATACCCTGAAAAAACCACAGGGGCAGAGCTGCTCAAGTCCATGAGAACCTACCTGTTGCATCAGCATGACCTGGATGTGAGACATGGAGTCAAAAGGGATCATTTTGGAGCTTTAAGATTTGACTGCCCTGCTGGATTTGGGACTTGCATGGGGTCTGTAGCCCCTTTGTTATGGCCAATGTCTCCTATTCAGAATGGCTGTATTTATCAAATGCCTTTACCCCCATTGTATCTAGGAATTAACTAACTTGCTTTTGATTTTACAGGCCAGGCAGAAGGGACTTGCCTTGTCTCAGATGTGACTTTGTTTACTTTTGAGTTAAAGCTGAAATGAGTTAAGACATTGGGGGACTGTTGGAAAGCCATTATAGGTTTTGAAATGTGAGGACATGAGATTTAGGAGGGGCCAGGGGTGGCATTACATAGCTTGGCCATGACCCACCCAAATCTCATCTTAAATTCCCATGTGTTGTAGGAGGGACCTGGTTGGAGGTAATTGAATCATGGGGTCAGGTCTTTCCTGTGCTGCTCTTGTGATAGTGACTAATCTCATGAGATCTGATGGTTATTGTAAGGGGGAGTTTTCCTGCACGAGTTCTCTCTTTGTCTGCTGCCATCTATATAAAATGTGACTTGCTCTTCCTTGCTTTTCACCATAATTGATTGTGAGACTTTTTCAACCACATGGAACTGTAAGTCCAATGAAACCTCTTTCTTTTGTAAATTGCTCAGTCTTGGGTATATCTTTAACAGCAGCATGAAAACAGACTAATAGAAGAGTACTTTTATCATTGTCTGTTGAAAGATGTCTAGGGTGTTTAATTTTATTTAGAGGAAAGAAACAGGTAAAAATGATTCTACAGCATCTTGTTACAGAACTGGAAGCTAATATTTTCACTATAAATCATGGCTTCCTGGACAAGTTGAAATTGCCAACCAAAGAATGACCTTGCCAGTAGCTGAAGTGACTAGTCAAGGATTATATGCCAAACCTCTCACACTGTAAGGTAAGAATATTTGCTTTAGGCTTTTCTATTTTGTTGCTTGCCAGCTACACGTATCTATTTTGATATATTTAAATAAACCACATTTCATTGTTAAGACATCATTAATTCAATCTGGTAGATCACTGAGTTAGCTCTACTAACAAAATTTTATCTCATTTGTGGCCTGTTTTGTACTACATAGTAGTTAGAGAGGGCTTCAAAGAGATGAACAGGAATATGAATAGGTGTAAATGCCTTGTACATTTGCTAATGTTTGATACCTTCATCCAAAATAAAATGAAACAAAATAAATAGAAGAGGTATCATTGCAGACTGAGCTGCCTCTATGTTACAAAATATAACCAGAATATAAGGATCTGCCTATCTTTTAAGATACTTTTGAAGATATATGTATTTTACAATTAACAAAGTGCTGGGCTCCTGTTAAATTTTTTACAAACAGAACTTGAAATCACTGTAAATGCCAGAAGAGGAGATGTAGAGCTCTCTGGAATAGCACAACCCCCTATCCAGACAAGTGTTTAATTACTGACTTTAAAATTTAGGGTCAGGCACGGTGGCTCATGCTTGTAATCCTAGCACTTTGGGAGGCCAAGGCAGGAGGATCACCTGAAGTCAGGAGTTGAGACCAGCCTAGCCAACATGGTGAAACCCTGTCTCTATTATAAGTACAAAAATTAGCCAGGCATGGTGGCAGGACATGTAATCCCAGCTACTCAGGAAGCTGAGCCAGGAGAATCGCTTGAACCCAGGAGACGGAGGTTGCAGTGAGCCGCTTTCGTACCACTGCACTCCAGCCTGGGAGACAGACCGAGACTCCTTATCAAAAAAAAAAAAAGAAAAGAAAAGAAAAGTAGAAGAAGAAAAGAAATAAGAAAAAATGTAGAATCTCAAGCCAGGCATCATCATTATGTAGAGGTATTGGCATAGAATTAAGGAATATTTATTTTCATGCCTCAAGAATGACCCCATTTCAAATGCATACTGCTACTTGTAAATTAAATTAGCTAATGTTATCAGTTAGTATAGAAAACAAAAAGAATCTTTCAATTTTACCTATATTAGCATTCTAACTCTCTCAATCTATTTTTTATTATTCTGCAAAGCTCTGTTTTGAAGAGAATATCTTTGAACACTAATATTCTCAGATACTCAGTACATGCTTTTTGCACTTACAAAGTAAATGGGCACATAAGTAAGAGATTTTATCAAACATATATTTAATTTTTTTAAATGGCCACTCTCTGTCTTCAGTTATAGTAATCATTTAGTCATATTTCCAAGAAGTAAGCCAAGACTTATAACGAAAGTGCTTGGCTAAATTATTCCTTCAGTTTTTGAAATCCACCCTGAAATAACATTAGGAAGCTTTATAGGCTCAGGTAATGATGAATTAAACAACCTAAATTCTTGTGAAGGTAAATCTAGTGTTTGAAATGTTAGAGATGTGGAGAGTGAAAAGCACTCAATAAATTCACTGTCTTTTCTCTTTTAATTTAATACTTTTGCTAATATATAATAGACATAGAATGAACTGTGCATATTTAATTTGTCTAGTTTGATAAATTTGCATGTATAAATGCATGTGAAACCACCAGCACACTTAATAGAATGGAAATATTCATTCAACCCCCAAAAGTTCCTTGTGACTCTTTATAATCCCACATACCCTCATTTCCCCTACACCCATCCACAGACAACCAGTGATCTTTATAATACTATAGGTTAGGGGACATTTTCTAGGATTTTATATAAATGGAATCATATATGTGAACTTTTTTTCATTCAGTATTTTTTATTTTATTCATGTCATAATATGTTTCAATAGTTTCTTTTTATTGCTCAGTAGAATCCCATTACATGGCTATAACACAGTTGTATATCCATTCACCTATTGATTGACATATGGATTGTTTCACATTTGGGGTTATTACTAATAAAGCTACTATAAACATTCTATGATAAGTCTTTGTAGAATCATAGGCTTTTATTTCCCTTGGGTAAATACTTGGGAATAGAATGCTTAGGTTATATGGTAAGTACAGGTTCAACTTTTTAAGAAACTGACAATTTGGTTTTCTAAAGTGGTGTGTGATACTACTGTTAAGAGAGCCCCAGTGTCTCTATCTCCTTACCAATATTTAGGACAGTCAAGATTTTTAATTTCAGCCTTTCTAATAAATAGGTGTTAGTGGTATCTCATTGCCTTTGCCTAATGATTAGTGATGTCTGGCATCTTTTCCTGTCCTTATTTGCGTATGTGCATATGTATGTCTGCTTTGATGAAGTTTCTGTGTAAATATTTTGCCTATTTTTAAAATTTTTGTTTTGTTATTAAGTTTTGAGAATTCCTTAATCTGGATACAAATCCTTTATCAGCTATATGATTTGCAAATATTCTAACTTGTCTTCTCATTCTCTAATACTTTCTTTCAAGGAGCAAATTTTTTTAATTTTGATAAAGTATGATTTATCGATTTGTCCTTTGATGTGGCATACTTTTAATGTAATACCCAAAATTCTATTCTTTGCCCAAGGTCACAAAGGTTTTCTCCAACTTTTTCTTTCAGAAGTTTTATAGTTTTAAGACTTACATCTATATTTACATCTAAATTTTGACTGAAATCTAAATTTGGGCCTAACACCCATTTTGAGTTAAATATTATATATGATGAATAATATAGATTGAAGTTCTCTTTTTCATATAGATATCTAAATTGTTCCAGCACTAATTTTGAAAAGGCCATTTTTGCTGCATTGCCTTTGCAGCTATAGTAGAAATCAGTTGCCACATATGAGGATCTATTTTTGTTCCATTGATCTATTTCTATATATTCACACCAAAACTATAGTCTTGATTGCTGTAACTTTTTCATAAGTTTGAAATTGGATAGCATTAGTTTTCCAGTTTTCTTTTTTCTTTTTTCAAAATGCTTTTGTTTACTCTAGTTTCTTTACATTTCTAGATGACTTTAGAATCAGTTTTTCAATTTTTACCAAAAATTAGCCTATTGGGACTTTGACTGGGATTAAATTAAATTTATAAATCAACTTGGAGAGAATCGACATCCTAATATCATTGAGTCTTCCATCCATAGATATGATATATCTATTTATTTAGGTCTTTATCTCAGTAATATTTTATAGTTTTCAGTGTACATGTCTTTCACATGTTTTGTCAGCTTTATCCTTAAACATATCATAATATGATGCCATTGCAAATTATAGTCTTTATTTTAATTCTCTAAAATTAATTATGGTAATAGTTGCACAACTTTGTGAACATACAAAAATCCACTGTGTTTTCTCTTTAAATGAGCAGACTGGCATTATATCTCAATAAAACTGTTTTTTATAATGCAGGCATACATCACATAAACTTAGCAATACAATGCCCAAAGAAAAGAAAATAATTCAGCATACTTAACCAAATATGGTTTTGAAAATATAAAATATAGTGGAAATCAAATTATATCTATATTATTATTGAAGTAAAACTCAGAACCTGATGATCAATGCTAAATCAATCACACTAAAATAAATTAGCTATTAAGATTGGCTGAAAGGTCCAGATTTTGGTCAATGATATGCATATTAATAATTCTGTAATGAAGGAAATCCTGCCATTTTCGACAACATGGATGACGCTGGAGGGCATTTCGTTAAATAAAATAAGCCAGGCACAGAAAGACTAATACCTCATGGTCTCACTTATATGTAGAATCTAAAGAAGTCATACTCACAAGCAGAGAGTAGAATGCTGGCTACCGGGGACTGGTCAGGGGGTTGTGCAGGGAGATATTGGTCAAAGAATACAAATTTCAGTTAGGATTAAGTTCAAGATATCTATTGTACAACAGGGTGAATGGAGTTAATAACAATGCATTGCATACTTTATAATTGCTAAAAGAGTAGATTTTAAGTGTTCTTACAACAAAAAAACTGACATGTAAGGTAATGCATATGTTAATTAGCTTGATTAGTCATGCCACAATGTATATATATTTCAAAACATCATGTTGTACACCATAAATATATCCAATTTGTTTAATTAAACACTTAATTAATTAAAAGTAATTTCTGTAATGAAATTACAGAACAGGTCCTTCATGTTCTCTTAACCAGCTATAAGTCTTAGAATTTTCTCCTTTTACATAAATTTTAATAAAAGTTCCACCTATATATGGGCTTACTTGTTTATGGCCTATAAGACGCCCCCTTTAACATAAGTTCTGTGAGAAAAATGGTACAATTCACCCTTTATCTCCAGTGCCTAAGACAGTGATTGGGCTGGGGTTGGCACCCAATGAAGATGTGCCAAATCAATGTCCAGATAGCAACTTAGAGCCAGAAGAGACCTCAGAGAAAACTGAGAGCATGAAGCTACTTCAAAGTCACACATTATACATGGTAGGGACAAGAATACAACTCATTTTCTGGATATTCTTTCCATCATGTTTCACATTTTCACAAAGCAAAGCACGGTTAAGTGAAAAATCAGGATTTGAAGTAAAAGCATTTAGGTTTTAGTCCCATCTCCAATACAGTGAACTCATTTAAATAACCATGGCAAGCTATCTTGAAAATTAAATTTTCTCAATTGGAAAACAGTGATAATGACACTTTATTCATAGGACTGTTGTTAGAGTTAAATGAAAGTATGAAAATGAGTAGGCTGGAACTATAAAGCATTAGGAGAAATTATATTCTGCCATCATATCTCCCTCTTCATTTTTACATTTTCTCTAAAAGGCAATTAATAGCTCACAGAAAGAAAAAATAGAATTAAGATAGAATTATGATTACCATGTTTGTGGGTGCTCTAAAGCATTTTTGACTGGCTTAGAAATACTATACGCTCCTTGAATTTAAAATCTAACTGAGCTTATCCTTATCTAAATTACTTCTGAAGTTTAAAAATGTGAGATTATTATAGGTTTTTGTATGTTGTTTTATATTTTTAGACCTGTCCTATAAATTTATTGAAATAATATTTATGAAGTAATAATCAGGAGAAATGAGGTTAATACAAACATTTTTATGAACATAACATTTGATATACAATGAGCAAACTACTAAAGAAAGTGAGCATCTACATTTCATCTCTATTCTACAATGTACAGACTTTATAAAATATTTTAATTTTCCCAAGATCAGTTTGAATTAGCACATGGGAATTTTTTCACTGTTTGAATAACTAACTTATTACAGATATAATTAACAAGAAACCTCAAGTCCCAGTACTTTTCATAAATCACCAGAAGTGAAGCCAGCAAAAGACTAATTTCAAAGAGCATTTCATTATTTCTAGTCCTAGGCAGATTCAAACTAAAAAGACTTTTTTCCCAAAGAAAAAAAAAAGAAACATATAAATTTGAATAATTGTTTTTCAAAATACCAAAGAAATTGTGTGCTTCAAGAAGTGGTATATCAAATGACAAGCCTTACCTGAATTCATTGAGGGCCTGACTGATACTCATGCTTCAAAACATTTTCAAAATGCTTGTTTTTCAAAGCCTACGGTTTTCACTTGGAGGCCCACATTTCAACTTTAATTGATTCCCTACAGAACTGGACCTTTATGTTAGTTACAGTGTCTGTAACTCACTTGAAAACACTTCAGCATAGACAGTGCATTACGAGGAGTGTGTTAGATTAAGCTGCAACCCAGGAGCACCTGGCATTCAAATCAGTCATGCACAGTCGGCTGAGGAACAGATAGATTCTAGTCAAGAATGTCCAGTCCAATCTGAAGATTAAAATAAATAGTGATAGTAACAGATTATAACTCATAGAGTAAAATAAGAACCATTAATGCATACTCATAAATAACTAAAGAAATAAAAATGTTAACGAGGAGAAGAGATAGGGCTATCAGTTCTGCATATCACTCTTGTGGTGTTAGGAGGCTTTTATTTTGCCTAAAATTAATTTATTCATTCAGCAATTGTTTTATGTCTACAAGAACACAATTTTATTTATTTTATTTTATTTTTCTAATTGACAAATAATAATTGTGAATATTCATGGGGTACAAAGTGATGTTTGGATACATATAATTTACAGTGATCAGATCAGGGTAATGAGCATATCTATCATCTCAAACATTTATCATTACTTTGTGTTGGAAAAGTTCAATATTCTCCTTCTAGCTATTTGAAACTGTATAATAAACTATAGTCATCCTACAGAGGTACAAAACACGAGAAGGCATTTCTCCTATCTAGCTGTAATTATGTATCCTTTAACAAATCTCTTTTTATTCCCCCCTTAGATTTCCCCTTCCCAGCCTTTACGATATCCTCAGTTCTACTTTTCAGTTCTATGAGATTGACATTTTTAGCTTTCATGTGAGTGACAACATGCAGTGCTTACTTTTCTGTTCCTGGCTATTTCACTTAACATAATATTTAACAAATATTTATTGGGAACTTAGTATATGTCAGGGACTGTTCTTGGCAGGTAAGATAAAACTATTACAAATAAAAAGACACACATAGAGCCCTCATAGATAGTTACATTCTTTCTCACTTATGAAAATTATTTCATAGAATAAACTTTGTGTGAATGTAAGTTAGGTTTTTGTATAGTAAACTAAAATTTCTCAGGGGTTTTAAAATAATTATCATTTCCCATCCTGTTTCTTTGGAATTACACACCAATAAGAACAAGATAATATAAAAGAAGAAGGAAGTGGAGAAGAAAGATTAGTGCTGTGGAGTCTCAAATATTCAGAAACCCAGAGACTACGTAATTAATTAAACTAATTGGGAAATTTCACAAGAGTAAAAATTGTTTAATAACAATAATAGTATTAATAATAATAGTCTAAAATTGAAAGTAGGGTTAGAATTGAGTATCGCCTCAATTGGCAATTTCTGGAACTGGATAATTAGGACATCCTCAGGATCAAAAATACTCTAAAATTGCTTTTATCCTAGGGATATACAGTGAAGGTGACCTCAGGCTGGGATATTCACCTGACTGCTGAGAAGCTTGGAACATTTCATTGCAAACATGCCATCCCACTAAAGCAGCAAGCTGTTTCTGATTCTCCCAACAAATTCAGAATGGAAATGAAATTCCAATTATGCAGCAAATACAGGTAGTATAATTAAAATTTCTATTTCATTACTTCACATCCTTTAACTCTTTTAGGATGCATTGCTTAAACTATGAACCTGTAGATATCAGCCATCTGATAACTCTATAAAAAGCAAAATGTTGACTGATTTGAGTTTGCATTTTTCGTTTAAATATACCATTATTAGAAACAAATGTGCTTTTTTGTTTTAAGATGGCCAACTACAAACATTACGGTCATAACTGTTGCAGGCAAGAGTTGCTAAAATTGGGCAAAAGTTTGAGGAGAAACATTGCATACCCACATTGTATCACTCTGAAGATACTTAACCAATTACAAGGGCAAAAAGAGTGGGAAGGCCAGCAGACACCACCTTAGCCAAATGATCCAGGTTAACATCACCAGTAAATAAGATATATCATCATAAATACCTTTGATATGATGTAGGGGCATAGATGGACAATAACATCACTTCTGAGGTATTCTTCCCAAAAATGTACAGCCTCAACCTTAGGAGAAAACTAAAGGCAAATTCAAATTGAGAGATATTCTAAAAAGTAACCAATTAGTACTTATCAAAAATGTCAAGGTCGTGAAAGAGAAGAAGAAACTGAGGAAATATCACAAATTGGTAGAGACTATGGCAACAATTAAATGTAATGTGGAACTCTGGATTAGATCCTAGCACAGAAAAAGTATATTAGGAGCCAAAATAGTGAAATTTGAATAAAGGGTGTAGCTTTGTTAATGGTATTGTAATAATGTGAATGATAATTGTTTCATGGTTTGTAAATTGTAAAAAGAAGAAACTGAGGGAAGAGAATATGTGAACTCTGTAATATTTTCACAACTCTTCTGTAAGTCTAAAACTATTTCAAAAGAAAAAGAAAAAACACAGGTAGTGGATTACATTTTAGAAAATATAATCCAAAGCAAATTGTTGATTCAACATTAAAACATCTTGTAGTATTACTCCTTCTAGAGTAGAAATGAACAAGTGACTTTTTCTCCCTTGCATTTCTTCTAGATTGAGGCCTGACCTGTCTAAATTTTCATTCAGTCATGTTTGCTATGACTGAACTACAGATCCAAAATGCTGCTTTACAATGGAGAACACACCTTAACTAAGGTGTGATTTTTTGTTACTGTAATCTTTTTATATAATTATCAAAGCAAGCTGCGCCAAACAAGCCAGAGATTAATATGCTGGGATGTCCATTTAGCTCTTTCTAGATAGGCTTCAATTTGGCTAAAATTTAGAATTATTTTTCTTCTGAGCACATCACATAGATGTCAAAAAGTTCTCTCCAAAACTTCTTATGCTGTCAGCTTTAATAGAGCCTGCTTATATAGATGAAAAATAAAAATTTCCTCCTTAAAAAATAACAACACAGAGATTCTTTCCACTGAAAACTTGCAACTGAAAATTATTTGAACTCTAAATAACTATAGACATTTAGATATTATTTCTTGAGGGCAGAACATCTTTTTGAGTTAAAGGTTATAGTGAGAAATCCTGAACACTTGTGGAGTGATGCCAACTCCAAATAAACTGCAACTTGCTTGCCTTTTCTTCAGTAGCAAATATTTAGCTCTTTGTTGCATTTTTTTTCTATACACAGTCAGTACCAAAACTTTTGAAAGATGATTTATGTCGCCCAGTAGAACCCAAACATGAAAAATAACATAGGCAGTATCTGGCTCATGGATACTGACAATTATGGTCTATTCAATTTCACTAACCTTACTTCATTTACTCATATTACAAGTTGAAGACTATAAAATTTCCATTTGGTCACTGTTGTAATGGAAATAATTAAGTACCTCAATTCAAATCTAATTTCTCAGTGATACTTATTTTGAGATCTAGCAGTGGTTAAGTAACTCTGTAATTAAATTATAAGTTATTGTTTCATCAGAAACCGTCACCTTCACAATTATCTTAAAGCTAAATAAAATTACTATGTACATAAATTGTGCAAGGTGCTATGCAAATTTTCTTCTCACAAGAACAAGAAATGAGCTGACATCCTCTTTCTTTCCTGTTGGCTTCCCATTTCCTCTCTTCTGTAATCCATATGATATGTTTACACTGTTTTTCCTGTCCATCATTTAAATGATTTGCAAGAGAGTACTCCATATTCTTCAGTTTTAGCAACTAGATTACATATTTGCTCTCCTTTTTTTGTTCTACCATAATTTAAGTGACTGTTCACATGGATAACCTTTCCAACACCAGAGCCCTTAAATTTCAAAACATCTTAACTCTAATGACCATCCTCTCCACTTCGGCCCACATATGCAGCAGCACCTTGAAGCACACCATCACCTCTCACTGATCAGCCTTCAAGATCTGATCACAGCATCAGTTTCTTCCAAATCTCCCAATGTGTGCATCCTTCAAATACTGACCTTTACTGCACAATGTAATCCCTTAATCTGGTCCTATTCCTCGAGCTTCTCTTCTGGCCTCATTCACTTCCTTAACCAGACTAACCATGGTCAATCTTCAAGCTGTGATCTCGAATAAGCAGCCAAGAATTAATTTTTTGCTTTACATACTTTGGTAGTTCCTAATTCCATGTTAATATTTCTGTTTCTCCATCTCCATTTGAAATGACTAAGTATAGCAGGAGAAAACTCATGTTACTGCACAAATTGGTCTCATCACAAACTTAAAATCTAACTGCAACTGATTAATGAATATTAACAACAAATTATTCTTTTATTTATTATGTATCTAAACTTAATTATCTCTTCAATAACTATCTCCCAGTAATTTAGACCTTTGCCAATCTCTAGATTCAGCCAAATCTATAAGCAAATGACTTTATCTTGTTTATTTAAAAACACTCAACTCAAATTCCTTCAAATTATTTTCCCCTTTCAAATGTTTTTCTATAATTTCTCAATCCTTATTATTTGCCTTGTGACACAAAGGAAACAATATAAAAAAGTAGAAAAAAAATATGGATTTCCACTTTCTTACTGGATAATCTTAAACCAATTATTTATCACCTCATTTTCTTCCAATTTAAAATAAACGTAAAAAAATATGAGAGGAAAATATCTTGGGCCCCTCAAATCACTGAGGAAAAACTCAAGCTGGAAGCTGCTTAAGGTGAACCTGCCTCCCATTCTATTCCAATTATCCCTGTGCTCACTGAGATAGATGCATATCTGATTACCTCCTTTGGAAAGGCTAATAGGAAACTCAAAATAATGCAACTGTTTGTGTCTCACCTATCTGTGACCTAGAAGCTCCCTCCCACTTTCTAGTCTTCCTGCCTTTGCTTCAAGTTGTCTCGCCTTTCTGACAGAACTAATGTACTTCTTACATATATTGATTGTTATCTTGTCTCCCTAAAATGTATAAAACCAAACTGTGCCCCAACCACCTTGGGCACACGTCATCAGGACTTCCTGAGGCTTCACGGGCTCGTCCTCAACCTCGGCAAAATAAGCTTTCTAAATTAATTGAAACCTGTCTCAGATTTTCTGGGTTCACAAATTTATACCTTAAAGTTGTTGTGAAAATTAAATGAGATATTCTTTTTTTGTTGTTTTTTTGAGCGGAGTCTCGCTCTGTCGCCCAGGCTGGAGTGCAGTGGCGCAATCTCGGCTCACTGCAAGCTCCGCCTCCCGGGTTCGCGCCATTCTCCTGCCTCAGCCTCTCCGAGTAGCTGGGACTACAGGCGCCCGCCACCACGCCCGGCTAAATTTTTTGTATTTTTAGTAGAGACGGGGTTTCACCGTGGTCTCGATCTCCTGACCTCGTGATCCGCCCGCCTCGGCCTCCCAAAGTGCTGGGATTACAAGCGTGAGCCACCGTGCCCGGCCCAATTAAATGAGATATTCTAAGACCTGACACGGAGTGCTTCATAGCAATTATTTGTATTTAAAGAGACCTGTTCTTTCCCTTAATTTAACATCTTAATTTCATTCTGTCTTGTTTTTGTCTAATCATTAGTTTCCTTATTTACCCCCTAATTTCACCCTGTGTCTTAATTCATTATCTCAATCTCAGTCTATAAACACACAAAATTTCCTCAGTTCTCAAAAAAAAAAAAAAAAATCACCTTCTTTCCTTACCCTGGGTTTTCCTCAGGCTATTATTTCTTATTTCTATCTACTTCAAAGCCTTGCTAGGCTTGAAAATGTAGTCTAGGTTTGCAGGCTATATTTAAACTTGACTCTCCAACCCACTGATATCAGGATCCCTTGCCCACTGTCTGTGTACCACTTTTTTAGCCACCTTAGTTTTGTGTTAAAGAAATATTTAAGTCTTTTTTCTTTCCTTAGCAGCTGTCAATCAATACATCTGGCTGTTTTTAACATGAAAACATTCTGAGATCTGTCCCTTTCATTCTTCTCACTTTCCATTCTCTCAGATACTTATTATACATCTATGGTCTAAAACAAGAGTTTCTATAGTGGATTGTAACACCTGCCTCATTCATTCTTCCTAATACTTCCATTTTTATCATCTGAAGCAAACAGAGCTGATCTATATCACTATGGTCCTTTTAAAAAGTAGAGGATTCACATTATCTAAAATAGCACGTTTTTTGCATAGATGAATTTTGAGTGCATGACCCACGTACAACCTAATTGCAATAGATATTATCTTCTATACCTCTCACCCTGCACCATTACCTGCCGTCATGCTGAACTTAATTTTTCTTCTACTATCTCTATACATATGTGCATGATCCTTTCTATCACATCTTCCTGTTAAATCAAAGCCAACTTTTAATGTGCAGATTAAATGTCTTCCAGATCCACCCGCATTTCACCTAAAGTTTTTGTCTCTGGTTCTCTAAGGTGCTTTGTAACTGCATTGTACAATTAGTCCAGTTTATTCTTATTGTAATTTTATATGCATTGGTAATTCCATACAAGACTGTCACTTCTGAGGCCATATGTTTTAGTACAATTCCTCAAACTATGATCTAAAGAGTAGTTCCATCAAAATCACTTGGAATACTTGTTAAAAATTAGATCGTAGTGCTTACTTTAGACTGACTGCATCTGTATCTCTAGGGATAGGACCCATGAATGTGCTTTTTAACAAACTAATATTAAATACACTAACATTGAGCACTATTATTAAATAGAATAGAATTGACTTTGGAAGAAAATGCATTTGTCTGAAATTATAGCTCAATGCCTTTGGGCAGTATAACCTCTCATGATATGAATTTTGTCATCTATAAAATGAGAATAAAAATAATAATACCTACCACATGAATCTGGTGGGAAAAATAAACATAATAAAATATGCCTAAAATGTCCCAGACCTAAAAATTATATATTTTTACAAATAAATAAAATTTTATAATATCCCAGACAAATAAATATAATTTTCCTTCTTTAACTCCTTTCCCAGAGCCTCACACCTTCAAAAATGCCATATTGGGTGGGTTTTTTTTCCCCATGTATCACATAGTATCTACCATAATTCCTTGCAAATCAAAGGGGCTGGAAAACGTTTAGTTTTAGAGAAGACAATGAAGAGGGAAAATTTGTTTCTAGTAATGTTATATTTGTATGCATGATATTTAAATTAAGGCAAACTTTAGAAGGTTGTTAAAAGTTTTATGAGCACTTATGAAATCTATCAATGATTAAAAGAAATAATGAGGATTGACTATCAAAAGTTACGGAAATCTAGTCTCACCTTAAAAATAGAGTATTAGATTTGAAATCAAGTTAGTATCAAGGACATTGTGCATTTTGACATCAGCAAGGCATTTAACAAAAACGTATCAGTTGCCTTTTGGATATAATTAAGAAATATGTTTATTATACTGCCAGGTATACTGACAGCTGCCTAAACAACTGTGTTCTAAACAACCGTGTATTGAATAAAGAGGCAGACTTGGGGTATTAGAAAAAAAAAAAAGAAATGTACTTTGAATCATGGGACCTGATGAATAAGGAGATTGTGATCCAGTGTGTGGCTGGGCATGATGGAGCTTGCCTGTAATCCCAGCATTTTAGGAGGCCAAGGGAGGCGGATTGCTTGAGCCAGGAGTTCAGGACCAACCTGGGCAAAATGGCACCCAGGTGAAACCCCACCTTTACAAAATAAAATACGAAAAATAGCCAGATGTGTAGTGGAGCACACCTGTAGTCCCAGCGACTCTGGAGGCTGAGGTGGGAGTATCACTTGAGCCTGGGAAGTTGAGGCTGCCGTGAGCCATGACCACACCTCACACCACTGCACTCCAGCCTGGGTGACAGAGTGAGACCCTGTATAAAAAAAAGAAAAGAAAAGAAAAGAAAAAAGCAATCCAGCTTGCATTTCCACTCAGCAAGCCATGTGCATGGGCCTTGAGTGATACTATACTCACCTGGAGGAAGCACATCCACAGAAGGGCATTTCTGCTCTCAGGGCTGATCTGCCCAGAGGGAGTCCCATTTTTTAATATACACAAAATCTCTATGTGGTAGTTGTACAGATTAGAGTCAGCTTGATCCCTACATGTAAGAATATGGAGATACAAGAGACAGAGTTTCCCATACCAAGGGACAGAGTTTTCCATACCAAGGGGACAGTATGATTCTGTACATCACAGTGTAGTACCAAAGTGATAATGACCCTAGTCAGATCCATAGTTTACTAAAACCCAAAAGAATATGGGAAGGGCAGGAAAGCAGATGAAAAACTGAAAAGCTCTAGTGCTTAGGACAAAGGATGACTCAGCATCTACCTACAGAGACCAATGACTAAAGACCAGATGGGAATAAACACATCCCAGCAGTGCCATCTGGATAGAGGGAGACACTGAGTAACAGATGCCCTCCCATCCGGTGACTTGGCACTCTGTCAGCCTCTGGGAACTTAATGAGAGCCTAGGCCCAGGAGTAGGTAAACCCTGAACTAACTGAGATTAAATTTCTTTCAGCTGACAAAATGGGAGATAAAAATAAATCTTAAGTAATATTGAAAGTAAAACATCACATAGACCGAGATTCACACCTGCTACCCAAACATAGATTGAGACTAAATGTTAGGTTAACTATTTGAAAGTTGGGGTAAATTAGATTATATTTACATAATTAGTACACTTTACAGAATCAGATTGTTAAAAAAAGATAATTGAGGGGAAACACCATATAATTGGCTGACTTAGCACTGTTAACTACTATTTTGGAATATATAGATTTCTAAGAACTGCCCTCATGGATATTACTTCTTGCACCTTCCCTCTTGCCTCTCCCAGGAGACTATCTTGGTTTTTATGCACTTGTAGAATACACTTTTAAAAGCATCCATGCAATAGCACAACTGTTTTACATCAGTAGTTTTATTGCATATGAATGGAAAATTAAGTGAAATGTATATGCTGCAAAAAGTCTAAAGAAAATTAGACTTCCAATTATAACACTTAACTTTCAATATCACACTTTCTACTGTTACCAAGATTGTATAACTAAATCTTTAGCCTTTAGTTAGGAACGTAATTCCCTCTAGGGCCTGACGTATGCCATTGATTAAATCTTAAACCATCTAAGGAAATTAGAGAGGCTCCAAAGCCTGGTAAGTCTCAGTCCTGCTTTTCTTTAGCCTGCATATAATTAGTCAGAATCGTGTCTGATCTCTGCACCTAGCTCAAGAACTGAATGGAGTATTCATGGTTAATTGGCAGAGAAACCCAGAATTAATCTGTCTGCTCATTGCTTCCATGCAGAGATTATATAATTTGACTTTTTCTCAGTAAATTAGACAAGATTTTCTTTCTTTACTTGTTTCTTACTCTTTCTCAAAACATAATTACTTAAATTTGAATGGAATAAAAACAACTCTTTAAGCATATGTAAATTAAAATGATTTTAGTTGGCATCAGAACCTTTATGAATGAAAATAATGAAAACACTTTCTCATAGAAAGGCAAAAAAAAGTTCTATGAATCTGAATAATATATCATTTAAAGCAAAACATCAATAATTTTAGAAGATCCTTTTTCTTTTAAATATAATAAATACTTTTTTGTTCATTATAGAAACACTTGAAAATTCAGAGAGCAACATAAATTAAGAAAACTAAGGCAAGCCTAGGCAACATAGCGATACCCTGTCTCTACAAAAAGTAAAGTGAAACAAAACAATTTGTATGTGGTGGCATATGTCTATAGTCCCAACTACTTGGGAGGCTGAGGTGGGAGGATTGCATGAGCCTGGGAGGTTGAGGCTGCAGTAAGCCATGATCATGCCACTACACTCCAACCTGGGCAACAGAGTGAGACCCTATATCAAAAAATAAAATAAAATTATGGATAATCCACCTGTGAGAGATAAACCTAACATTTTCCCGTGTTCTATTCCATTTCATTTCCATATGGCGGGGGGAGAGGTGTCAAAAAATGCATATTTGGAATTTTTTCCTTAATAATATATTCTGAACATCTTTCAATGTAATGAAATATTCATATGTAGCATCATTTTTAAAGCCCACACAAAACTCTATTGTAAAACTTTAACACAAATTCATTAACCCATCACTTATTTCTAGGCTAAGTTGTTAAAAAAATTAACTCTGATAAATTGGCTTTGATAAATAATTGATGTGGTCGAATATTTATAAACATCCACAATGAATTCTTAAGGGTAAGCTCCTAGAGTTTAATAGCAGGCCACAGAGTATCCACTTTTATTGGATTTTGGCTGTCATGACCAATTCATCCTTCAAAAAGTCTCTCCCAGCATTAATCTCCTCTGCAATAGTCAGCGTTCATGTTTCCAAAGCTTCACCAACATGAGAATTTCTCTCGTTTTACCAACATAAAGTATATACCATACCAATTTTACTTTGCATTTATTTATTTACTAGTGAGTTTTAACCTTTTTTAAAATGTTTATTTGTCACTTGCATGTATTCATTGGTGATTTTTTAAAAATTCTTGTCCTTTATATATTTTTAAAGAGTGTTATCTTTTTCTTCTTCATTTTTAAGAGCTCTCTTTGAACTATTAAAGAATGAATATTTTGTGTCAAATATATTGCAAACATTAGTTTTACAAGTTTACTGTTACTCTTTTAAACTCTTTATTCAAGAATAATTACAGAAAAAGTATAAAGTATACAGCTTGAGGAATTTTTGCAAATAACACATCTGTGTATTAGCACCCACATATGGAAACAGGGCAACATGACATCCAGAGACCTTTCTGCTTCTTCTAGTCTTTATTTTCCCAGTAAAGATTATCAGTATTCTAACAGCGTAAGTTAGTTTTATGTTTGTTTGTGTAACCTCATATATTTGAAATCATATTTTATGTATTCTTTCAAGCCTGTTTTCTCTCACTCAGCATTATATTTCTGAAATTTTTTCATAGCATTCCACGCATTCCACTGAATTCCCCCGTATTTCCTCTGTGTGGTACTAACCTCACTTGTGAAAGGTATTTGGGTAGTTTTCAGTTTGGGACCAGAAAATCTGAGAGATGCAACAAACAGAAAAATAACCAGTAAATTGAGCAGGTAAAGTCATTTTAAACATAAATAAAATAAGCAAGTTTCCCCCAGCTGAAAACAAAACAAGCCTTCAGATTGAAAGGGACCACCAAGCTACAGCAGGACAAATGAAAGAAGACCTATAATTAGACATATCAATGTGAAACATCAGTATGGCAAGAAAAAAATCATCCAGAAAGAGGGAGAAAACAGGTTATGTTCAAAGCAATGAAAATTACATTGGCATTTCACTTTCCACCTGACATACTACAGGTAAAATACAATGAAACAATGCTTTCAAACGTGTAGGAAATCTACTTTCACCCAGAAATCCATATCCATCCACCTTATTAATAATTCTGTAGGTAAAATAAAGATACATGTACAAAGTGTTACAATATTTATCTCCCACATATCCTTTTTGAGTAATTTATTTAAGGATTTTACTCTGAAAAAAAAAATGAGGGTGTAAATATAAAATAGAGACACTGGATTTAACCAAGGAGAGTAATGAAGGGAGTTCCTAGCTGTACAACTGTCCAGCAGGTCTACAGAGCAACCAGGGAGAACTCCAGGACAGTTAAAAGCAATACAAGATCTCTGGACTTCAAACATAGAGATGCTGTCCAAATTGGAAAAGGAATTCAATGGCCCTCCATTTGGGGGATCAAATAAATTCCAAGTGATACACAGATCAAACAGGAAGAGGACTCCCAAAGTTTCTACCTTTAGAATCAGTTTTTTTAGGAAAAGTTATAAAGATTTAATTATGGTTAAAAATATATTGTAATTATTATCTACTTTGTATATTTGTAAAAGTACAGAGGACAGCTGTTGACAGGTGGAAAGGAAGAGAAAGGTGGAAGAAAAGGCAAAGGAGAAAGTATATTCATCTTTCAAATTGAGGAAGTACAAGATATTGATTGAGTGATAATTAGAAGTTTAAACATATAATTTGTATGAAAATATTACCATGCTGCCACTTTGTAGCAGTACAAAAACCATGTAGTTATTTGTGTGTTTCCAAAATTGATTTAATCTTTTTAGCAAAGCTCCTATTAAATCTATTGTTTCCAGTTTAAACTGTTTATTTTCAATAACTCAATTTATTCCACAGAAATGCCTTGTCTTCAAGATTTCCTTTCCCTCATATACTTTTCTTCCCTCCAACACCAACTTGATACATTTTCTCAGTAGGAGAGGGCTATGTGAGCTCTTGTTCCCTGTTCCCTGGGTCCCCGGGGCTCCTCAGGGTTGTTCCTTATGTGCTGTGTACGCTATTCTCTTCCCCTGCCAGTATCTGCATTGAAGAATTGTGTTTTATTCTCTCAGCTCTGTCAGGCCTACTGAATTTCTCTCCTTTTGACTGAAGCCCACTTCAGCTCTATTTGTGCTGCCATCCCTCCAGGTCTCAGCAAAGTCCTCCTCCAGCCTCTGGCTTAGTTCACACGTCCGGACATCTCAAGCCTCCCCAGTGCAGCCCCCATGCCAGGCCAGCTGGTTTTCATCTTAGCTACTTCACTGTCTTCCACAGGACATGCAGGAACTTGTGAATCAATTCTTTATTACAAAGGAGTCTAGAGAGACTCAGACGTCATAAATTACACACTTTCTCTCCTAACTGCACTGTGCCTCCATGCCTACCCGGCTGTGCTTGTTCAAGAACACGTTTCTACAGACTCACTGTCATTGGTTTTCCCACAATTCTCCACCCTGCATCCCCAGTGGTGGGAAGGAAGGGGAAAGTGTGGAAATGAGTGTTTCTACTGCTTCTCCCTCTCCCGTTGTCCACAATCTACTGGCTAGAAAGGACCTTCATTTACTCCCCTTCTTGTCTGGCAAAGACACCCTCTGCATCATATTTTCTATATCCCATTTGATAACCCCTCCTTTAATCTATGGTGATTACATTGCTATAGGAGAAAGGAGGAACAAGAAATACATTAGTTTAATGGTTTCCAAATATCTGGCTAGCTATTAAAAGTTAAATTTAACCAACAGAGATGTAAAAAAGTGGTAACTCTATTTATTATAGTTACATAACTATATATTTGGAGAAAAAAAGGTCGTGTGCCAGAAGAATTGAAACAAAACTGCTGAAAGCACTGCTAAGAGAATTAGACATTAGGAGGGCAAAAGCATGGGATATTGTTTTTGATTATAAATCCTTGCATACTATTTAACATATTATTTTATAAACCACAAGTTTTTATTTATTTATATTCATTATGCCAAGAATTCATAAGGAATAATCTCCAGCAGCTCAGTCTCCTTGCCATTGATTCTCAAAGTGAGCTTCTTTGAGTAGAACGAGCTGGCACTTCAGTTGAACACAAACACCCATTTCTTTGTTTCATTTTCACAATCATTTTCCTTCATACATTTGGAGATGCTACCTCCATGCTCTGAGTACTTCATGTGCCCAATACATACATGAAATATCTTGACAACAATCTTGCCCTTATGTAACATAATAGAACCTCCCAGCTTTGCCAAGTAAACATTTGTGGGGCAAGGATTGCATGACTTTGAAAAAGTTACTTAAATATTTCTGAATCACAGTATCTCCATCTATAAGATGCAAATAAAAAGGCAGGTTCAATTTGAGGCACTAGTGACACAAAGACATATTAAGGCTAAACTCCTGTACCTAAATTTCTTGGCTGTTGGGTTATTTATATTTTAGAAATTAAAAAAAAAATTACAAGAATATGTCTGAGATTGTTTTTCATTACTTTTTCTTGGTAAATATTTAGGGAATTTTTTAAAATACCATTCAGATGTCCCTTATTGCAGAATATATTCATTCCTTTTATAATATTTTGCCTTTTTAATTTTTTATTTGTTTCATTTTCTCATTCAGAAATAATGTTTTCTTATAGTAGATTTATAACTTAAATTCTATTTATTATAATGTCTCTTATAGTTGTCCTATCATATTCCATTTCGTTTTAGATCTATTGTTTGTTTACTACATCACTGACTTTATTTTCTATTCCTCAGTACCTTATGCAGATTTCTATTCTATTGAATTTCTAGTTTCCTACTAAAAATAACATTATTTTCTCATCTCCCCAAGTTTCCTTTTTATTTCCATCTTTTCTATTAAATAGTCACTCACTCTTTTTATAAGGTCTATGATTCCTTGAATTTTTTTACTAACTCAATGCAGAAAGTTTTGAAAATGTATTTCAGTTTTCCTGTAGTAAAGCTTTTTCAAGTATACATTTTTTTCACAACTATACTTTTATATTATTATTTATTTATTTATTTATTTATTTATTTTTAGATGAAGCCTTGCTCTGTCTCCCAGGCTGGAGTGCAGTGGCGTGATCTCAGCTCACCGAAAGCTCCGCCCCCCGGGTTAACGACATTCTCTGCCTCAGCCTCCAGAGTAGCTGGGACTACAGGCACCCGCCACTTCGACCGGCTAATTTTTTTTTTTTTTTTTTTTTTTTTGTATTTTTAGTAGAGACGGGGTTACACCGTGTTAGCCAGGAAGGTCTGGATCTACTGACCTCGTGATCCGCCCGCCTCGGTCTCCCAGAGTGCTGGGATTATAGGTGTGAGCTGCCGCGTCCAGCCCTTTTATATTATTTTTAATGTTGAAGATATGTCCATAGACCTCAGTTCATTGGATATTTTTTTCATCAGTTGACTCATTCTAGAAAAGAGAGAGATTTATGTAGGCCAAATGTCTACAGGACAGAAGGCCCTTGGAATCCTTCATTGACCACCTGGTTGCGATTAAAACTCTGTTCTCAGATATGAAGTTTTGATGGAAGGCTGTTTGATAAAATTTCACTTCCCCAATTCAGGAAGCCTGGGGAGAATTGCAAAGAAGCTGGAAGCTTTGAAGGAGAACTCAGTCTCTCTAGGGCATACTCTTCTTTTCAGTGAAACTGTAGCACTAATGTCTAAGTCTGATTTCCAACTTTGTTGTGCAGCCTTCTATGTCAAGTATGAGATGTGATTCTACCTGCTCTCCTTTCTGGTTATAATACCAGCCAGATCACAGGGAAACTGCCTCACCCTGCTAGATTTCTGTAGTGGACGGCAGCAAAAATATATGTCTCTCCTCAGGTCTGTGGCCTTCTCTTGTCCTTCCATGTTATGGGGTTTTTCCCTCTTCGACCAAAAAGAAATAGAGTACATTGGCATTAAAAAGTTTAGAGTGATATAAAAATTTAAAGAAGATGAAAGTACAATTTTTTTCTCGCCATAGTTTGTAAAATCAGTATTTACTCCTTTAAAAAAATCTAAGTAATCTATAAGGAAAAGGTTAAACTTCCTAGAAACTTTATTACCATATTCTGACTGTTCAGTTACTAAAGAAGAGTTAGTATATGGGGGATACATTAGACACTTGCCTTTGGCTGGTAAGTTACACAGTTTACTGAATAATCTTGGCTTTTTCCTGGATATGTTTGCACTGGCAGCCTCTCTACCATTTTCTTTGCTCACCTTTGTATCCTGGGAAGAGGAGACTGTAGGTGTGAGATACTGAGTCCTGTGCAGCTGCACTTTCCAGATTTTCATGTATCTTGGCTTCTGGCTGTTTCTCACACAGGAAGGCACTGGTGGGACGTTGGACAGTGGAAGAAGGGAGAGACAGCCAGCATACTCCCGCCTCTGGGCCTCAGGTGGCATTTTCAATACTTTGCTACTCTCTCTCCCGATCCCTCCTGCTAGACCTATCATAATTTCATCTCCCGGTTGATCCTGTGCTCTGGAATTCGGGAAAACTACTTCTATTCTTTGTTCTTCAGTATAGGATTGGTGGCTTCCTGCAGTTAAATTCTGGGTTGCCTTGCCAGCCTGATGGCATCTTAATTCTTTCATCACATCTGTAACCAATTTCCTACATTAAATTTCTTCTGTTTTTCAAGTTCTTAGCGTTTTCCTATTTATATTCTGATATATCCCAAAGTCTCTGTATTAATATACATAGCTATCTCAAATTTATATACAAATTAGTAAACTATGCTGATTCACTTTAGTGCTATGTTCTCAGTAGTCATTTAATCCTATTGACGATTAGGATTATATAAAAATAAATGCATATTTTAAACACCTTTCTCAGATTCCTCCTCGAAGCTAAAAAAAAATGTTTCCTATAAAGGAGTTTAAATTTTTAAAGAGCTATATAACAGCAATAGCAGGTGAAATAATACTTTCATAACTTTTGCTTTATATAGAGTAGTTTTTATAAAATGTACAGTTTTCTTTCTATTTTCCTGTATTTAACTGTGTATCAAAACTGAGCAAGTGAGTATCTAGACCTGATTTAGTTACAGAATCTTAAGGCATCGATTAATTATGTGCCAATTAACCAATAGCTGAATGCTATTATTTCAAATAATTTTAAAATATTAAATGATGTGGTATTTATTTTCTGAGCAATGAAATATTTTTATGTGATATAACCTGCATATATTCCCTTTTTTAATAAAAATAAAATAGTCTCTTAATTGAAAAAGTGTCAGATTTTATCTCCATGTTTAGTAAAGGTATCGACCCCCATTTTGTAGTTGAGAAATGGTTAGCTATACACCCTTAAGCATTGTATTTTACAAATCATGTGTTCTGGTTAAACAGGAAGAGCAATTCATAGTCAATAAAAATCGGTAAGAAATTTCCCTTAGAGTCACTTAAAAACTGAACTGAAGCCAATAGGTGTTTCCTTATAAGTACAGAATGGCCCATTTACACAGCTTTTGCTAATACAGTAAAGTTTTCAGTGGGCCAAAGTCTTCTGAGCTTTTGCCAATAGACTTGAAAATTTCCTGTAATCATTACTTCTGGGTATTTTGCTAGACTAATGTATGTGAAAAGGATAAGAAAATTTATTGGGTAAATTGATCTGATAATTGTGACGGCTTTGTTGTATTTTATCATTTTATTACAGTTTATGAGTTCAGCTGCTAATGGCTTTGGTTATTTACTTTGTATGAGGCTTGGAATTTTTTTCCATGAGACACTCTCTGCTCTTACCTACATATCACGTTCCTCTATCGAAACCATTCACTCTGTAACTTACTTTTTCTCTAGCTAGAACTCCATAGATAGAAAAAATTGACGCCCTGACACAGTGAGAAAATTACATACATATTTGGCATGTTCCACATTTTTATTCACACAGAAGCACATATTTTGTCCAGATAATTAACACCGGGAAATTCTTGATAGATTTGTTTGCCTGCTGCCCTATCACATTACTAAATACACTATTCTACAATATCACCAATCATCTAAGAACTTCAGAAATAAGTCAACCCTAAGTTAGCCTAATTTTATTCCCATACCAGAGATTAAAGTCACTTTCCTATATAGTAATACTTGTGGTTATGAAACATTTTAACAAAAAATATCACGAAGAAACTAGAAGTCACAAGTAGCATTGTAGTCAGGAATTCTGCAAAGCAAGAGTTGGACATGATATGTCGGTATGGATGGGAGTGTGAGAGGTCCGTGTTAAGGATTCTAAAAGTATAAAGAAGTGAATGAAGAAAAATTAGTAAGTAGTACAGGGAAGGTTTCCCTACACCAATTATTAAGCTATTGCCTTAGGGCTCTGCTATGGTCTGAAAGTTTTTTTCCCTCCAAAATTCATGTGTTGAAACTTAATCCCTATTGTACTGATATTAAGAGTGAGGCTTTAGAAAGTAAGTAGGTCATGAGGGTTGAGCCCTTGTGAATGGGACTAGTGTCCCTATAAAAGATGCACGAAGAATCCTGTTTGCCTCTTCTGCCATGAGAAGATATATAGAAGTCACCATTTATAAGCAGCAGGCCCTTGTCAGACACTTAATTTGCTAACATCTTGATTTTGGACTTACCAGCCTCCAGAATGATGAGCAATAAATTTCTGTTGTTTATAAATTACCGATTTATAATTTTATATTTTGCTATAACAGCCCAAATGGAGTAAGACATGCTCCAAATCTACCTTTTTCTTCTCTACATTCTGATATTGAATCTCAGACTTCAACCTACATTTCTGCTTTGCCAGATAGATCAACGTTAGACTCTCTCAACAGGAGGTACTGAAGGAAATTGAGAGCCTGGAAGAGGGAGGAGGGACTTGCTCCTTTCTGTTTGTTTCCTGTGGTCTTCCTGACTTCCTCACTTCTGTCAACCTACCAATATATATATATATATTTTTTTTTTTAACCCAAACAAGGGCAGTTCCTTCTCATAGAAAATACTAAATCCTGGTTTCACTTTTTCCAACACTTGCAGAACCAGCTTCATCATGCACTGCTCTTTGGATGCACTAGCTCCAGCTGGCTCATGCTCCTGTTTTCAAGGTCTGGTTCCCAGGCCCTGGAAGCTCTCATTTAAGCTTCTAAGTTTTAGTAATTTCTATCTCTTCCCCAAGGGTGGTAGCTATTTCTTGCAGTTGCTCCCTCCACAAGAACTTATAGTTTTCTTTTTACTCTTTTAATTACTTAAGTAACAATTGTATCCTTCATTAACAATTCTTCATGTTAAATTTTCTCTTTTTAAATATGTAATGTCATTTCTGTTTTCTAAATGGACCATGGCTGATAAGTTCTCAAAAGATGCAACCAGGTTATGAATTGTTCTTTAGATAATTGTAAATCCATTCTATCAAGACAAAAAGGTGAAAAGAAGGACCCAGGATGCTAGCAGAAGAAAAGTAATAGTTACCATAAAAAACTTAAGCAATAGTTTTTTGAAATGTGCATTGTATAATGGAGGAAGTCAATAAATGTCAAAGAATTCAAAGAAAAATGACCTTGAGGGGAGCGATGGCACAGAGGTTGTGGCTTCTATTGCATCAGAGCTCACCCAATTCCCATCTCATCTATGCTCCAATGATACTGAGTATGAGTTTTATAAAGATAAGCAGACACCAGGAGAATAAGGACTTCATGATATATGTAGTATTAATGATGAAACATATGTAGTATTAATAATGAAACAGTAAACTAATAACTGTTATATATCTCATTATTAATTGTATTTCTATAACTCAGCTAATACTCTTTTTAGGGAGGTGGATAAGACTATCTTTTCCATTAATATGCTGACATTCCTGGAAATTTGGGGAGACTATAAACAACATGAAGCTTGTCTTTACCAAACTAGTCACCATGAGATCTAATTAAAAGATGTGGCTGATTCAGAATCTATAAAACAGAGATTTACAAATAGATCAATGTGTTATTTCCAGTAAAACATGTGTAAAATAAAAAGCTTAATGAATGCTATGGTTTGAATATGTTCCCCAAACAGCATGTTTAACTTAATCCCCAACACAGCAATGTTGGGAGTTGGGGTCTAAGGAGTGGCATTCATGTCATAAGGGCTCTGCCTTCCTAAATGGATTAATGTCAATTATAAAAAGGACTTAAGTCTGCAAGTTCACTCTCATGTCCTCTCTTGCCCTTCCACCTTCCACTATAGAATGACGCAGCAACAAGGCCCTCACCAGATGCCAGTTCCCCAATCCTGGAATTCCCAGCCTCCAGAACTGTGAGCAAATAAATTTCTTTTCATTATAAATTACCCAGCCTCAGTTATGCTGTTATAGCAACAAAAGTGGACTAAGGCAATGAAGAAATGAAGCAAGCAACAACTGAAAGAAACTGTAGGTGAATATTTGTATAATTATGGAGTGGAATAGGACTTTTGAGACAAAACAGTAAGGTCAGAGACCATTGAAGGGAAACATTATACATTTAACAACATTAAAACTTAAAACATTTGTACCTCCAAAATGACCACAAATAAAAAGTAAAGAGCAAACTAAAAATATTAGTCACATAAACCTTACTATATTTCACAAATCAATATAAATTGATGAATATGCTAATGGGAAAAGATGGTTAATATGTAATTCATAAAAAATAAAAACTAGTCAGTAAACATATGTAATAATAAAATTTAAAAATTTAATAAATAAATGAATTAAATCAGATAAAGTTCTTTAATCTATCAAACTATTGGCACCTTTATACACTGTCAAGGAGCAAGGGGTGGAAGAAGAAATTGTTTCAACAGTTTCATCAAACAACTTGGCAAGAGATATATTTCTTAAAAACTTTAAAGTATGCATACCTTTTAACTTAGAAAATATTTTTCTACAAATTAATCCAACAGAAATATCAGTAAAGTGGGCAAAAATCTATATACTCTATAAAAATGTGTATCTTTATATTGTTTACAATTCTAAAACAACCTAAATACCTGCATTAGAGAATGTTATAATGTGTAGTTATAATATTACTAAAAAATTAGAATAATATAACAATATCTATTGAGATGAGGAAAATTTAATATATTATTTTCTGAAGAAGCAAATTATAATAAGTGGGAGCTAAGCTATGCATACACAAGGGCATGAAGAGTGACATAATGGACCCTGGAGATTCAGAATGGGGAAGGTGGAAGGCAGTTGTGGGGTAAAAAACTACATGTTGGTTTCAGCATATACTACTTGGATGACGGATGCACTAAAATCTCAGAATTCATCACTATGTAATTCAGCCATGTAACCAAAAACCACTTGTACCCTAAAAGCTATTGAAATAAGGGAAAAAAATTTTAACAAAAAAAGCAAATTATAGGGGAGTATATGCCTTATGATGCTATTATTAGACTTATATTACTCTGTCAGTATGCACTTTTCTGCTAAAAGGAACTATATTAAAATGGTCATTTTGATGGTGGGAATATTGATAATTTTGAAATTTTGTGCTTTTCTGTTTTCCAAAGATATTAAAAGATTGGGCATGGAATTTTTTCTAATTATGATTAAATTATTTTGTATAAGAAAAATGCTCAGCTGGGCGTAGTGGCTCACACCTGTAATCCCAGCACTTTGGGACGCCAATGCAGGCAGATAATTCAGTCCAGGAGTTCATGGCAAAACCCTGTCAAGAATAGAAAAATTAGCCAGGCATGGTAGCACACACTTGTAGTTTTAGCTACTCTGGGGGCTGAGCTGGGAGGATCACCTGAGCCCGGGGTGTGGAGGTTGCAGTGAGGCAAGATTGCACCACTGCACTCCAACCTGGGCGACAGAGCAAGACCCTGTTCTCCCACCTCTGAAAAATGCTAATTTTTATTTCTCATTTAAAAAGAATATGAACATGCCACCATTAGCAGGGTTACATAAACATGAAATAGTATTTTTGATTTATATTAAAAAGATGTTCAATATATAATGGTTTGTGGTTCCATAAATTAAAACAGATTGGTCGGGTGCAGTGGCTCACACCTGTAATCCCAGAACTTTGGGAGGTCAAGGCTGGTGGATCACCTGAGGTCAGGAGTTTGAGACCAGACTGGTCAACATTGTGAAACCCCGTCTCTACTAAAAATACAAAAATTAGCTGGGCATGATGGCACGCACCTGAAATCCCAGCTACTCACTAGGCTGACGCAGGAGAATCGCTTGAACCCGGGAGGAGGAGGTTGCAGTGAACCGAGATAGTATGCCTGCACTCCAGCCGGGATGACACAGCAAGACTCCATCTCAAAAAAAAAAAAAAAAAGATTATAATTATATAACATTGGATATTTGGAGTTCAAAAGAGAGGTTGAACTAAATATTTATCTAGTTCATTTGAAAATATTATTTAATATAAAACTTTACAATTCCAAGAGACTTTTTCACATATTATCATGTATTGTTTGATATATGAGCAAAACCCAGGCTTTTGAAACAGACAGACATGACTTTGTTTCTAACTAGTATTCTTTCCAAGTTACTTAAACTATCTAGTAATTTGGATCTTTCATTTTTAAAATAGTTACAATAATTCCTAATCCAGGGGGCTGTTACCGGGGATTAATAAGATAATAATATAAAACTGAGTATAATTCCTCAAATATAATAGAACTGTAATTTACTACTGCAATTAATCTTAACAATAATTTGTGAAGTTGTCCATTAAAGTTTATAGTTTAGGTTGAGAAATTTGGTCTTCAAAAGATTAAGTCACTTGTTAATGGGAGAGTCAGAGGTTCCAATTGATCAAAACCTTCATGCTCTTTGAGATTTCTGGTGAGGGTTAAGGTATTATTGCTGGTTTACCTGGACTGGAGAGGGCAGCTGGACACAAGCATCCTACTCCTTCCCTGTATGCATTGAACACACCCACTCACAGAAGCTGGAGAACTGCAGGGCTACCCTGGGGAGTCGACAGATCCTGCATTTGGTCAGCACGTGGCACGGGGTCAGAGGACAGTACTCCTCCAGTCCACTTGCTAGAGGCCAAAAGATAGGATCATACGTGGCCCCTAAAACTGACTTATTTTCTACTTGCTCTCCATAGGAAGTGCTCACTATTCACTTCATAGGAAAGAGTAAATGTGACATGGAAAAAAGGGCAAAGCACTCGCTACAATCTGTCCCCCATAGGGCAGAAGTGCAGATGATCCCCAACTTATAATGCTTCGACTCACCATGTTTCAGCTATACAATGGTGCAAAACTATTGTTTTTCACCTTTGTACAGAATTCAATAAATTATGTGAAATATTCAACAGTTTATTATAAAATAGGCTTTGTGTTAAATGACTTTTCCCAACTGTAGGCTAATGTAAGTGTGCTGAGCACATTTAAGGTAGGCTAGGCTGAGCTATGATGTTTGGCAGGTTAGGTGAATTAAATGTATTTTTTACTCAATAATATTTTCAACTTATGTTCTGTTTATTGGGACAACCTCATCATAAGTCAAGAAGCATCTCTATTGGCAGAGTTTAAAATTGGAACAGAAGAAACAGGAGCAGTAAAACCTTACATTTGGTTAGTGAAGAATTTAGTCCATTCAAGTCTTCTGGTTCCAAACTTCGGGACATTTATTAAGTCATAATGCTTGACTTGAAACAAATAAGATCTTGAGCAATCTTACCCATGTAAGTTTGGGTAAGATTGTGTTTTCTTTGATCATTACCTGGCCTTTAAACTTTAAACTAAACTAACTTTAAAGTTTAAAGGCCAGGTAATGATCAAAGAAAACACAATACTAAAAATACATAGTAAGGCTCTTTACAAAATATGTAAATTTAAAATGAAACATTTAATTTCCTAAGGCATGAACATATTTTAAAAATAATTATATTAATACCTTGAAGTTGACACAAAATCAGCTGACAATTTTAGGTAAGATCTTAAATTTGGCCCATATATATGAAAAGGGGAAGGAGGACCTAACGTGTATGCTCCCCAAATGACAATCCACTGTGAATAAACTACTGAATAAGATTATATTTTGGCTGAATTTTTAAAATTCTCTTTGCCTTCTCAAATTTGTTCAATTATAGTACTAAAATGTCTGTGTCCTGTTTTTTCAGTTCCATCTCAGATTGCAGTATTTTTGTCACTGTTGTTAATCGTTGTTTGTTGGCCTCACTGCAGAGTTAAGGAAGAAATGTAAATAAAGAAGCATGTAAGCAATAAATATTTTGCAAAATTAAATAATATATTCATAGGTTTTATTTTTGTTATGTAGCATTATGAAATGGGTCTACCAGTTACCTCACCAATGATAATATTCTATTTTCTCTCAGTAAATTAAACCCTCATTCTGAACTCTAGTTCTCTTTTTGTTTAAAACGATTAAAGAAATAGAAGAAAAGAGTGCGCATTATTGAAAGAAAAATTATCCTGTATTTAAAGTTATATATGCCATATATTAACAGTTTTACATGTATACAGGTGTTTACCTTGAGAATGAAATTAGTCCTGTATTATTTTCTTAAAAGAATTAGAATTAAAATACTGGAACACTTTAAAATCAGTTTAAAAAATTGTTAAGGATATTTCTCTCTAATCTCAATAGTCTTCTCTAAAAGAGAAAAAACAACAACAACAAAAAAACAACACAATCCATTCCTTAAAGTCCTGTGTAATACTCAACTTGAAATATGTAAGTTGTGGTCAATAATACAAGGAAAGTATTTTTCCTTCAACATTTCCTGAGGACATTAAACAGAGTCAAACAGAGGTGTACAGTTTCGTAGAAGAATCTACAATATGAGGACATTATTTAACCAGAGTGAAAAAACACTTCTCTTATTCCACACTTTTGAAACAAGGTTACTAGTGTTTAAATAGAAAAAAATATATATATTGAAGATGAATGGAGAGCCTTATCAAGTTAATTTCATGCCATTTTACCATAAATTCCTCTTAGTCCCCTGGGATTATACATTATGGCATACTAGTAAAGTACATATTAGAAAATGGTTACACCATTGAACAGTCATTGAGGGCCACATTAAACTTAATAGATGGTAGTTGAAAGATTTGCCAGTGTAAATGCTACTTTTTAAATTGTGAAGGAAGCATAGGTTGGATGGTTATATATGAGACGGTTTTAATCTAATAAAGGAATTAATGCTAGAAATAACTAGTAATTTTGAAAAAGTTACAAGAAATCTATACATGCACAGCTTCATTTTATTTAATGGTGGAGTTGGAAGAGAGTAATTCGAGAATGTCAATACAACAACCAGAAACAGAAATAGTGACAATTACTTTTCACCATATATACGTAGTGAAACTCATATCCTCAAGAATAAATGTGTCAGCTGGGTGCAGTGGATCACGCCTGTAATCCCAGCACTCAGATCATCCGAGGTCCGGAGTTTGAGACCAGCCTGACCAACATGGTGAAACCCCATCTCCACTAAAAATACAAACATTAGCCAAGTATGGTGGTGCATGCCTGTAATCCCAGCCACTCGGTGGCTGAAACAGGACAGCTGCTTGAACCTGGGAGGTTACAGTGAGCCGACATCATGCCACTGTGCTCCAGCCTGGATGACAGAGTAAGACTCTGTCTCAAAATAAATAAATAAATAAATAAATAAATAAATAAATAAATAAATAAATATGTCCTTGAAAATGCACCTTATTAATTACAAATTCACTTATTATTTTTTCAGTTGACTCTACAATATAAATATATATATGTAGAGAGAAATTGGAATAAAATATTTTAGAATATAACTTATTATATTGATAAATTCAATTTCATATTCTCTTAGAAAACCAAATATTTCATATAAAACTAAGTTGAAATGTATATCCGATACAGGCAGACCTTTTCTGTCATTTCTTTACTATCATGTAATATAAGTATACCACATGTATATAATATGATATCTGTATAGGATAATATAGATTTTACCTATCAAGCAAAAATCAAATTTTTTTCAGAATGAAGAACGATTTTTCTTCCAAATCCCATGCTTTTCTTTATATGGGAATAATTACCAACCTTTTCCAAGTGAAGAAGGTTACAACTGTTAAATGCTATAACTTGAAATTCTGCAAGAGGATGACTTTAAACTACGTAAGATACCCCTTTTCTATCCCGGTATATGATAAACCATTTGCTTTAGCATTTCCTAAAATTACTCTAAAATCAATTCTCTTTCTACAGTGAGAAATATTAAACTCAGACTTTAAAACTTTGTTGTGATTTCTTTAAGTTTCTAATCAGAGCCTTAGAGAATACATCTTTCTAGAATATTCTCAATGTGGCAGCACTAGTGTCAGGGAGAATGAATGGTTTGAGGTTTTATAGCCTAAAAGAATGATGTTCACATCATTCAGTTAATTGCCAGACCCAACAAGCAACCAGGTTCTACATACCAGAAAAGACTATTTCCCTCCACAAACATTACTATGTAACACTTCTTGAATGTGAAATAATTGATCTTGGAAGTCCCTTCTTTGCTTTCTCTATGAAATGAGGCAAAAAATGAAAACCTTAAGGAAAAAAAGCTTCATTTAGACTGTCTTTTAAAGAATGCTGTCAACCTAGTTTTTCTTTATTCTTGGCAGTAGAATTGCTGCCCTATTAATCAGGGAAGGTCCTCTTGGTTCATCTCCCTACTTAAAAACAAATATTTTAATTCTCACTTCACTACATTCTAGCTAAGAATTAAAGGCTGGGTGCAGTGGCTCATGTCTGTAATTCCAGCACTTTGGGAGGCCAAGGTGGGCAGATTGCTTGCGCTCGGGAATTTGAGACCAGCCTGGGCAACATGACAAAACCATGCCTCTACAAAAAATACAAAAATTAGCTGGGTATGGTGGCATGTGCCTGTAGTTTCACCTACTTGGGAGGCTGAGGTGGGAAGAGGGCTTGAGTCCAGGAGATAGAGATTGCAGTCAGCCAAGATCATACCACTCACTCAAGCCTGGGCAACAGAGCCAGACTGTTTCTCAAAAACAAAACAAAATGAAACAAAACAAAAAACGGCAAGAATTAAATATGTTACTACCCATGAGTATATACAAAGTAACATAGTAACTATAAGGAATATACAAGATACACTTCTGATATCTGATTACAGCCTCTCCTCACTTAGGATCTAGGGGTAACTTTAGACTGTTCTAAACTGATCTGGTTCTTTGTCTGCTTGTCTTACAACACTACTGGTACTGTCCAATATGCTCTTGTTCTACGTTCATTAATCAGACAATTTAACTTGAATCCTCTGTGTCTGACTGTTGTTGATATGTGTACACTGGTTCAACATCCAACAGTCAAAGATTATGGGAAATGGGTGTTACATTATTTATTTTTTGAAAAAGATATTCCATCCCCAATAGGAAAGGAAGCTTAAAATACATAAAATATTGGATTGAAAAAAGAATACAATAATATTCCTTTTGCTACAGTAAATACTATTTATATTCTCCACACATCACCCAGAAAAGCATCTGAAAGTTTTACAGAAGATAATTACTTCATGCTTAATACCATTTGATTTACACTATACTTTGTCCCACTACAAATTAATACAAAACATCTTTGTAACTGAAAAATACATTTGCTTTTTATATTTTTTCTATCACACCTAACCTCTTCCACTCTTTAAGATGATGAAAATATTAATTACCAGTGGATCTTCTGTTCACTGGCCTTTCTCATATTTAAAGATATTCTTACGTGCTGGATGTGGAAGTACTGGACAAATACAGAAGCCTGGATATAACTCTGTATTATTAGAGTGGTCTAGACATCAAGAAAATGAGATTCAGCGGATGAGCAGGAGACAGTGTGGGGAAAAAAAAAGTTGATAATCAGTAGCTGAGGAAAGTCTTGAGGAAGAATCATTTTAATATGACATTTATTTGCAGGTTTATTTAAACTATTTACATATGTATGACATAAAATGATCAGATTAAAAATCTTTCTTTGCTTGTAACATATCCTCTTTTACTATTCCATACATCTAACAATTTTTGCTTTGCAGATTTTGAAATTATGTTATTTAGAGCATGAATGTTCGTTATCTCTGTATTTTAACTGTAAGTTGGACACTGCAAATATAAGCCATTCTTTTTGCTATTTTAAGCCTTTTTGTCTTGAATTTTTATATCATCTGTTATTAATATTGTTGTTCTTGATTTTTTGTGCTTTCAGTGCCTGGATAATATTTGCAATGTTTATTTTAGCCTTCTTCTTAGTTTAGTATTTTATTTTGTGTATCATAAGCAGAATGTCATTGAACTATTTTATAATTTATTTCTTTAAACTGAGTCTCTTCTTTTAATAAGACTTTGAACTCAATCATATTTATAATAAAAACTGACAACTTTGTTTATTTGTAATCTTATTTGTATATTTTATTATATTTCTCTTTTCGTTTTTATCTTCATGTATTGAGCATGGTTTCTTAGCTCATGCTTTTTCTCTAAAGACTCAAAGTTTCTATATCTTGTTTTTAACTCTATTAATAGTTATCTACACAATTTTTAAAATGTGAACATATACTTTTCTAACATTGTAAATCAAAAAACAATAATTACTCATTCCTTCATTTTAACATAAAAACTTTATTTTATACCCAGTTGCTTCTCTCATACTTTTTGCTGTTGTTGTTGGAATAATCCAAAACTTACTTCGTATTTTGTTACTACTTTACAATATGTACCATTAATTTATGAACAATTTCACAGCTATATTAGTCTATTTTCATACTACCACCAAGAAATACCTGAGACTGGGTAATTTATAAAGAAAAAGAGGTTTAATAGACTCACAGTACCACATGGCTGGGGATGCCTCACAATCATGGTGGAAGGTAAAGGAGGAGCAAAGACACATCTTACATGGTGACAGGCAAGAAAGTGTGTACAAGGGAACTTCCCTTTATAAAACCACCAGATCTTGTGAGACTTACTATCACGAGAACAGCACGGGAAAAACCTGCTCCCATGATTCAGTTACCTCCCACCAGGTCCCTTCCACAACACTTGAGGATTATGGGAGCTACAATTCAAGATGAGATTTGGGTGGGGACATAGCCAAACCATATCAACAGCTGCATTATTTAGTAATAATAACCACAACTTTTAGACAATAACTTTAAGTTTCACTGGTTTTATTGCCCATTTCTTTTTATTATGCTTCCCCTTCTTCAATCTTGAGTGTTCTGATTTATTTCTCCATTGGCATAATTTTTCAAGGCTTTTTTTTTCCAGGATGATTATGGGAGCTGTAATTTTTTCTCATTCCTCATATTCCTAAGACTTTCAATTGCCTTCACACATAAATAATAGCTTGGTCATCTTCTCATGTAATATATTTCCCTCAAAACTTTAGAGATATTTTTTCCCAAGGAACTGTGTTACAGTTTGATACCAATTAATTTTTATTATAAGACAATATTTTTATTGCTTGAGTTATGTAGATTTCTCTACACCCTTTATGTTTTATCATTTCAGACTGCCCACACACATTTGTTTCCTGCACATCTTCAGCTCTATTGTTGCTCTTTGGTCCCATTATTCCACATATCAGAAATTCTTCCCATTGAATCATGACTAAGTAGTTTGCAAAACATACACCACTTTCTTCAACAAACCTTCTCCTATTGCTTTAGCATATTTAAAGTTTGAGCTTGAATCCTAGCTCTGCTGATTGTTGTCTGTGTGACTTTGGGCACATTGCTTAACCTCTCTATACTTCAGTGTCCTCATATGTAAAATGGTATAATGCATACATTATGGGACTACTTTAAAGAATAAATAACATAATGGAAGCAATTTTATATTTAATAATATAAAGTGAACTCAATGGCTGTCTTCTTGAAAGGGGTCATTGTCTGGTCATTGTTATTGCTAATGTTACCTATTGTAATAACAATGTCTAAGTATTAAATAGAGAATTAAGCAATTGTAACAGTCTTGTTTGTTTAATGAAATTTAACCTATTCATATTATCAAACTAATATTAATGTGGGATTTGGGCTAGATTGAAGTACTAGCTAAAATGTTTATTGCTATGTGATATATTGGTGTTGCGTTTTTTCAAATAGGATTATAACCATATGCCTAGTAATATACAGTGACAACATTTGAAGTGATGTGAACACGTATGCAGTGATATAAACAGAATGATATTTCAGCATAAAGGGAAGGTGATAATTGCAAAGATGCCTCATTTTCCTGTTCATAAGTCATTAGCAGAGAGGAATGCTTTGTGTTTCTACAATACAGCACAACATGTCTACATTACTTTTTTTTCCTGGCAAAATTCCACCAGACAAATCTGTTTGCTATTCCAAAATGATACGGATATCTTCCTAGAATTGATTTCAGAGAACAGAATTGAGCATATTCTCAAGTTTTACAGGATAATTTTCTCCAGTTTGTCATGACCAGATTTAAAGGATACTGTTATAAAAGTCTGCAGGGAAAAAATTCTTCTCTGAGAAATCTCAGTTTAAAATTACCTCATCCAAAAGAAATCCCACTGCCATATGTTTGCTTGGCCTAGATTTCATTCAACAAGGTTTCCTCCTCATACATTCTTCAGGGAGAAACAAAATTAAGAGTAGTGTGGTTGCCAGCCATCAAATGCCTATGGCCTGTGTCAATTTTTAATCAGATCCTGTAGTAACTTTAACAGATTCTTGCTTTATAGCTTTAAAATCATAGAGACAGCAATGTGATTAGAATTTTTAAATGCTAAGAATTCTTAGTTCCTGCTTTTCTTTCCGTAAAAATACTGTCTTCTTTTTTTTCTTATGGAAATGCAAAGCTCCCTTCATGTTCACAATCCAAGTTTGTTTATTTAAAATGTATGTGCTGTCTTCCTTCTTGTTTTAATGTCACCTTTGATGATTTGTTTGCTTCTGATACCTTTATGAGGATTAGTTATTGTTATGAAAATTGAAGCTATTTAATAACATAATATATGTGGAACCATTATTCTTGACTAACAGTGCATATTCAATGTTGAATGAACATTAAAAAGAGAGGGCAGGGAGAGAATATAAAACTGAAGTATTGGGTGAATGAATTGATGCAGAGTTACCATCTCTACTTGAAACTAAAATGATAGTGCAGAAATTTTAAGGATAAAGATTTAAAAGTTGAGTTGCTACAGTTAAAATAATATAATTGTTAGAAGTATAATTACCATAAAATACTTGGTAAAAAAAAACTTTAAAAACTTGTACACTGTCAGTATTAAAGATTATATTTATGAAAGCCTGTTACTATTATTGCTGGACTGAAGTTTACAAATAATACCTCATATTCCAGGCCATAAATATGGTGAAATTTTCACCATAGAATCATCGAGCAGAAAATTTTGGTTGACAATGACTATCTACCATCTCTACACGATGTCTGTTCAACCGTTAAGAGTCAGGATTCATCTGGCATTTGGTTTCCCTTTTATTATCAATAAGGCCACCAGCAACTTTATGGGAATGTTATTTTACATGCTCATAAAGACTTCCATCCTTTTCAAAAATGTCCTGCATCATGCCTCACCAGGATAATTTGCTCTTATAAAACTGAAATGTTAGTATTACTCTGGACTATGCTATAAACATTCTGAAGTTGCAGAAATAACTCTCATGCATAGTTTGTGGAGTGCTTTAAGGAAGTGTCCTGCATTTTTTTGTCAAACCCTCCTGAATGCTTTGGTGTACAAGATACTTAATCTAATGGAGCCAGGTTCTATGTACACCACTCAATGCTCAGGTTTAAACACACAGTAAAATAATCTAGTATTTTGTTAACTAGGAGAACACAAAATATGATGTATGTTTTTATTTTTAAAGAACCCAGGGATCAAAATTTTCCTTTATATTGCATTAATAATTATTGCTAAAAACAACCTAAAAGACAAATGCAGAGGCATAATTTATTTAATTATTCATTAATATACTATACTATATTAATGCCAAAATATTCAATAATGTACCCAAAGATTCTCTTTATCCTCTATTCTAAACATTCTTAGTTAAAAAGCATCTTTCCTTCTCTTTAATAAGGATTGAACATAGAGAAGACAGTTATTGCCTGCTATTGTCAATGGAATTCTTTTTAATTGCATTTTGAAATTAACTACTAGTGAAAGGTGAAAATATATGCAGAGCCCTGGAGACAGACAAAAAAATAAAAACTGGAGGGAGACACCTAAAGAAATACAAACAGTATTTTGAAAATAAGTGCACTCCAGTGGATTATATAATATGAATAAAATATTACATAGTACGATATGAAACAAGTGGTTTATGACAAAATTGAGTGATACTCTGTAGAATTTAGACTACTGCAGAAAAGGGAATGTATTTTTTACAAAGAGTTTTTTTTTCTTATACTTGCATTTATAAGACAACAAAAAGGTAACATTGCAAGCCCTGCTTAATGATTGAAGATAACCTCAGGGAGCTGTTGAGCTTGCTGTGAGCTCCAGGATAACAGGCAATTGCTGGGGAAGAACCCTGTGAGAGGGTTATAGAGAAGAGAACACAGTAAGATGTGTGAAAGTGGTTAAATGACAACATGACTATCTGCAGCAAACTGCAACTCTCAAATGTCAAGTATTGAAAAATTAGATGATCTCCAAGGGACATTGTAGAAGATGTACCTAAAAGCTTTAAGTTCAAATAAATTACTTAATAAGTGAATTATGAGAATCTCCATTTAGTCTAATAAGCCTTTTCTTGTCAACTCTAATATGTTATTTTACATTTAAAAACTCCTTTTTCTGTTATTTCATTGATTATGCTTTGTTCTTGGTTCAGTGTGTTTAACAAAACTGTTTGAGTTGTAATTTAGTGGGAAAAGAAACACAGCTAATTTAAAATAACTATTATGTGCAGATTTGTTTTTCACCATTATTTCTGAAAAAATAAAGTGTAGATGGCCATGAACAAAAGATGCTTTTTAAGAATAATTATTTTGCATGTTAAAACCATTTGAAATCTGTTCTAAGCAATTTTGAAGTATATATTATTATTAGCTATAGTTACCATGCTATGTCATAGATCTCAAAAAACATATTTCTTCAACTGAAACTTTGTACCCTTAGAAAAACATTTTTATAGCACCCATTGCAAAATAAAAGCATTACTTGTTTATGAATTCTGTATAGAAAAATAGGGCTTGTCTTTTCTAGCTGTGTGACTCTGTGCAACTCAGTAAATCCAATTAATATCCATTTCTTATCAGTAAAATAGGGGTGGTCATATTTATTTTACCTGTTTTCATGAAGATTAAGGGTGAGAGCCTGTGTAAAGTGCTCCACACATATTAAATTTGATAAGATTATGTCTCCTTGCCTGTCAACCCTGGGCAAGGTACTGTTGCATCGCCCCTAAAGAGTCTTTACTGACTCTGGAGTTTATATGAAGAGTTGTTATTATTATTATTATTATTATTATTATACTTTAAGTTCTAGGGTAGATGTGCACAACATGCAGATTTGTTACATAGGTACACATGTGCCATGTTGGTTTGCTGCACCCATCAATTCATCATTTACATTAGGTATTTCTCCTAATGCTATCCTTTCTCCAGCCGCCCACACCCCAAAAGGCCCCGGTGTGTGATGTTCCCCGCTCTGTGTCCATGTGTTCTTGTTGTTCAACTCACCTATGAGTAGGAACCTGCAGTGTTTGGTTTTCTGTTACATGAAGAGTTTTTAAATGAGCAATTATAAAAAGAGGAGGGGAATTAATAAACTCTAAATGAGCGATTTCAGTGCTATTAAGCACATATTCTTATTGAATATGGTTTAAAGTAATTTAAGATGAATGATTTTAAACTACATGAATTTGTGGAGTTGAAAGAACATGGAATCTGAGATTTTAAGGTTCTAAAAATTGGTCATTAATGTAAGTTTGAACTATAGTAATATTAATAACCATCTAATGGTTTGGTCATTTCCTCAGAAGTATTAAACATTTTTTAATCTAATTCACATTCATAAATCATCTGCTCCTATGAGTTTCTTTATGAAAACTGTGATTTTCTAAATTTATTGTAGATGAGATCGGATAAGGGGCATAATGATTGAAGAAACAAACTAACAGAGTGAGTTTAGAATCTAAATATTTCTCTTGCCTGCTTTCTTCTTTTCATGTGTTCCCTCTTTTTTTGATCAGAGACACTGATGTTATTAATAATTCCTCCAAGTCATAAAAGAGTAGAACCAAATAACACACACTTTATGTGTGTGTGTGTGTGTGTGTGTGTTGTGATAAGTGGTAGGAGAAAATTAAAAGGGAGAGAAAATACAAAGACACAAAGAGTGTTTGTGGTGTGAGGGTTAAGGGAGTCCTCTCTGACAGGTGACACTCAAGAAGGAACCTGAATAAAATGACTAAGTTACGTGGGTATCTGAAGGCAGAACATTTCAGCGAAAGGGAATAGTAAGGATCTGGGCAGAAATGTGGTTGGTATGTTCACAGAAGGCAGTGTCATTTGAGCAGTGTGAGGGACAAAGTATTCATTGCTAAGGCTGCCATAACAAAGTACCACAAACTGGGTGGCTTAAACAACAGAAATTTGTTTTCTCACAATTCCTTAGGCTACAATCTTGAGTTCAATGTGTCAGCAGTGTTGGTTTCTTCGGGGGCCTCTCTCCTGGGCTTGTAGATGGCCATTTTCCTATGGTGCTTCCTCTGAATGTGTCTGGGTCCAAATCTCCTATTCTTATGAAAACACCAGTCAGATTGAATTAGGGCCCAGCCTCTTAACTGTCTTTAATTTAATTATACATTGAAAGACTCTCCAAATATACAGTCACATTCTGAGGTACTGGGAGTTTGGACTTTGACATGTGAATTTTGACAGGCACAATTCAACCCATAACAGAGGGAAAGATGGTGAAAAAGAACAGTTGCTTATTTAATTTGTGGTTTTGTTTTATATGTGTGTGTGTTGGTTTTGCCTTTTGGTTTTGTTTTTGAGTGTTTAGGGTAAGCCAAAGAGACAATGGAAGGAGAGGTGGGACAGTGAGTTTGGGGGAGTGAGTTTGGGGTAGTATTGTGGCATGGAGTTTTGACATAAAGAGGAGCAGCAAAATGGAGCAGTAACCTGAGAAAGCATGTGGCAAAAGGGAGGGCCCTTTTTAAGCTGAGAGATTGCATATCGTGCTTCTGTTCCCTTGGAGAAAAGAAAATAGATAATTGTAGGGGAAAGGTCTTTTTAACACAAAATAGAGATGGTATTCATGCATTCATGAAGAGGTTCAATTTAAACAGGAACATGGACAAGCAACTCCACTGTACATTCATTCTTGGGCTTCGCCATCTGTTTAAATGCATCTCTATCTCCTACTTCCACAATTTTTTAAAAAGCAAGGGAGAATGGGAGGGAGAATGGGAGGGTGGTTAAATGTTTAAGGTTTATGAATTGGACATTTTTAAAAATAGTTATCCCAATAATTCTTAGAAAAGAGCTATCTTTGGAAACTACCTGTTGGCAGGAGTAGAGGAGGAACTTTGAAAAACAGCTAGAATGGAAGATTTAGAGAAAAGGAGCAATTGCTGTGTCAAAGCTAAAGGAAAGGGCTTTGGAAAGAAAGACAAGAGCAGAAACGGACTGCACTGAGGGAGGTGGGGGAGGGCAAAGGACCTTCAGTGGCAAGAGAGCCAGAAAGCAACTTTTGAAGAACAAAAAATGTGTAATACAAGTTTTTAAGTGGTTTCATTACTTCCTGTGGCCAAGATAGATTAATAGGAATCAGATTTACCCTCCTCCTGCCAGCAACAACTAAAGAACTGGACAATTTTTGTTTTTTTTTTGATAGAGTCTCGATCTGTTGCCCAGCCTGGAGTGCAGTGGCACGATCTCAGCACACTACAACCTCCACCTCCTGGGTTCAAGCGATTCTCCTGCCTCAGCCTCCTGAGTAGCTGGGACTACAGGCACCCGCCACCATGCCTGGCTAATTTTTTTTGTTTTTAGTACAGATGGGATTTCACCGTGTTAGCCAGAATGGTCTCGATCTCCTCGTGATTCTCCCACCTTGGCCTCCCAAAGTGCTAGGATTACAGGCGTGAGCCAACACGCCCAGCCCGACAAAATATTTTTACAAAAAAAAGGCAGTGCAGGATAGTGATTCCTAAAAAAGAAGTGACTGAAATCATTACTGTAATTACCCTAGCTATTACCTCCAGAGAGTGTGGCAGCCTAGGCAGGGGTGGTAGATCCCAAAGGTAACCCTAGGAGGAAGAGACAAAGTTGGAAGACCAGAAAAGCCAAGTCAACATTTAAAAGGCAGAGGACAGAAGAAGAGAGAGCTGCACAGAGAGAGAGCTCCAATGACTCTCTGATCAGCATATTTGCATAAGAAAACCACCCAAGGCCAGGCAAAGAAACACTAAAAGAAACAATCCCTAGACCTCAAACAGGTCTGGGAATGATTGTATTCTCATATTCTCACTACAAATTATCCTTGATTTACAATGGGGTTATGTCTGATAAACCAATTGCAAGTCGGAAAATATTTTAAGTAGAAATGCATTTAATATACCTAACCTATCAAACATTATAGCTTAGCCTAGCCTACCTTACATGTGCTGGAAACACTTACATTGGCTTACAGTTGAGCAAATCATCTAACACAAAGCCTATTTTATAATGAAGTTTTGAATATTTTATGTAATTTATTGAGTACTGTACATTACATTGGAGTTGTGCCAGTTTCACACCGTTGAAAAGCTGAACCATGGTAAGTCAGGGACTGTCTGTAGTCAGATTGGAAAAAACTTGTAATTCGCAGGGTGTCAGGTAGATCACCTAAATGGTGCAGTAAAATTAGCTTTAGACTAAATGTTGCTCCATGGCCCACCTTAAAGAAGAAAAGGAGGAGGAGAAGGAGGAGGAGGAAAACAAGCCTCAAAAAGATCAAACTGTTTTTATGTAACTTAGCTACGTCCCAAATCAAAGCTCAAAACATCCAACAAGGTAAAATTCTCAGTGTCTGCCATCCAGCTGAAAATTACCAGCTATGCAAAGAATCAGTAAAATACAACACTTAATGAGGAAAAAAAAATCTGTCAATAGATGCACACTCAAAAATAACAGAGACAAAATACCTAGATGATAGATTAGGACATTAAAACAGTTTTTGAAGCTTTTCCATGGAGAAAAAGTAAAGCCAGAATATACTGAGTAGAGATATGAGAAGATGTTTTTCTAAAAATACAAAAATCAAACTTATAAAGAAAGATAATATCTAAAAGAAAAATACGCTGCATTGAGTGAACTGCAGATCAGACCACAGAAGAAATAATTAGTGAACTTAAAAAAATAGCAATATGAACTATCCAAAATGAAAAACAGAGAGAAAAAAGGACTGAAGAAAAAATGCAAAGAGCCAGTAAGCTGCAGGATAACATCAAGTAGCCTAATTTATATGTAATTTAAGTCCCCAAAAGAAGGCAGGGAAGGTGGAGATAGAACAAAATATATATATATGAAGAGGCAATGGCCTAAAATTTTTGAAATTAAATAAAAGCAATAAATCCATAGATCTTGAGAAGCCCAATACATCTCAAGTACAAAATTTAAAGAAACTACCCCAAGGCACATCAAAATCAAATTGCTTATAAACATCTAAAATGAAATCTTAAAGGGCAGCCAGAGGGAAAAATATATATATATGAGATTTACAGAGGAACAAATAACCAAAGATTTCATGTCAGAACAAGGCAAGCCAGGAAACAGTAGAGCAATATCTTTAAAGCACTGAAAGTTTTTTTTTAAGGTAACTAGAATTCTTTACTTAGTGAAAATAATTTTCAAAAATGATGAAATAAAGACTTTCCCAGATATACAAAAGCTTAACAGTAGACCTTCACTGCAACATTTTATACATACATGTATGAGGCCTTCATGCAAAAAGAGGATGAAAACAGATAAAAATCTGGATCTACAGAGAGGACTATAGACCACTAGAAATGGTAAAAGTGTGGGCAAATATAAAATACTTTTCATTTCTTTTTAGTCTTTTCTAAAAAGATAATCGAATACTCAAAGTAAAAATAATAATATATTTAGGGGTTCTTAACCACATGTAGATGTAACATAAATAGTATTATAAAAATGGCAACAAAGTCAAGTGTGACCTTCTAGTCTCTAGGTGACCTCATTCATTCTGAGTCTGCTGTGCTCTTCTATATGTCATATTTATCCCATCCTTTAGTCAAAAAATTACATAAAATGGAAAAAGCATGTCTTTATATAGAATATTTTTTATATATTTGACTTTATTGAAGACCTAGGGACAGGTGAGTAGGTTTTTCAATGTGTGGTCCAACAAGGTAGTCATAAATCCAAAATAATGTGTGTTCCTTTTCCTTATACAGTTTTACTGAGGTATTAACTGACATATAAAAACTGCATGTATGTAAAGTCTACACTTCCTTTTGAGTTTGGGGACCTTGTTTATTCCTGAAAAACTGCTTCACAATCAAAATAAGGTACACATTGAGAGAATGAATCTAGTTATGTAGCAGTCACAAGGCTTCCATGTCAATTGATCTAGAAATATGCAGAAAGGCAAGGTAGAATTAAGGATATTTATAACAGATTTTCTCAGTGATATCAGTGATATGGTTTGGATTTGTGTCCCCACCCAAATCTCATTTCGAATTATAATCTCCATGTGTTGAGGGAAGGACCTGGTGGGAGGTGATTGGATCATAGGGGCAATTCCCTCATGCTGTTCTCATGACAGTGAGTGAGTTTTCACAAGATCTAATAGTTTTATAAGGGGCTCTTCCCCCTACACACTCACTCTCTCTCCTGCTGTTTTGTGAAGAAGATGCCTTGCTTCCCCTTCCGCCATGATTGTAAGTTTCCTAAGGCCTCCTGAGCCATGCAGAACTGTGAGTGAATTATAAATCCCTTTTTATTTTATAAATTATGCAGTCTCAGGTGTTCTTTATAGCAGTGTAAAAACAGTCTAATACACTCAGATATTAAAAAAAGTGTGGCCCCAGGTGATCAATAGGTTATTTGAAATAGATTTCAGTTATTTCCTATTTTTCTTTTCAATAAGAAATTGTGTCACATTTTGTCATAGTTCCTGGAGTTCCACTTGCCAGACCGCCACACAATTGCTGAATAACATCTACATGCAACATGAGTTACAATACGGGAGAGAGACCCTGAGCTTAGGGAACTCAAATTTTTTACTATGAACAATAAGCATGCCAGCTCTTTACTCCAAATGGAGATAATCTTTCTATCTCCCAAGGCTGTTCCTATACAAACATCCATGTAAAGATAATTCAGAATAGTCAGTCAGTGCCTCTGCTCACAAGATGCTAAAAAACATGAGGCAACCTTATTGTGTCCCAACAAAATCCACTCCTCACTTTTACATCATCTTAACTTCTGGTGAATTTTTTCATGAGTACACCATTTCATGATTCCATCAGCCACTTTGATTAATTTGACTCACAGAGCCTCAAACCAAATCCATTCCATTTGTCCCACGCAACATTTAATTAACACTACTATCACAGGATGAGAGCAACTAGCAGTACTGACCTCAACCAGGCCCCTAGAGTTCTGGACTCAAATAGCTTCACAGATACCACAAATGCTTAAGGTCTACCTTAGAAAGTGTTTTAGACTGCTAGGGCTGCCATAACAAAGTAACCACATATTAGGTTGGCTTCAACAACAGGAATATATTTTTCTCACAGCTCTGGAGGCTGAAAGTTGAAGGTCAAAGTGTCAGCAGGTTTTGTTTCTCCTGGGGCCACACTCCTTTTCTCACAGATGGCTGTTTTCTTACTGTATCTTCACATAGTCTTTCCTCTATGCTCATGAAGCCTTTGTGTTTCTTCTTCTTCTTATAAGGACACCAGTCATACAGGATCAGGACCACACGCTAATAGCATCATTTTAACTTAAGTTCAAGATCAAAGTGTCAGAATGGTTAGTTTCTTCTGAGAACCTTTCTCCTTAGCTTACAGATGGCTGTCTTCACCTGGTCTTTCTTCTGTGTGTGTTTGTGTCCTGATCTCCTTGATTTATAAAGACCACAGTCATATTTCCTTAAGGTGCACCATAATGATCTTATTTAACTTAATCACCTCTTTAAAGACCTCATCTCCAAATACAGTTACATGCTGAGGTACTAGGGGTTAGGACTTCAACATATGGATTTTAGGGAAACATAATTCATCCCAAAATAGAAAATGAGGTGGCTTTCTCTTTAACTTTCTGTATTGGCCTTTCCACTTGGTGATTGTAGAGTCCACAATGGCATGTAAGGATAATTCTATCATCTATAACAATCCTGGACAGTGAGAGGAGGCTAAACTGTATGCCTTCCTGGGCTTTAGCTAAAGTTAGGGACAAATTTCTCACAATGCTTTCCTAAATGAATGATTTGTATCACAGGGATAACTGCCAACAGGGGCCATGTAATTAATGACTCAGTGATACATCCGGGAAGCTCCCCAGAGTAAGCAACAGCAGCTTCATATTGGAAAGAACTCCACGTCATCTGATAACTACGTGATCTACTGATGGTATTCCTTAAACTCTAGACAGTCTCGGATGACTGCCTCAGAGGAACAAATAGCTGTGTTTTCAGGAGGGAAGCAAATGAATGCCTAGAATCTACACAAAATATTCAGTCCCAGAGACACATATGGTGACTCTAGAAAGAAAAGGTTGTTTGCAATAATTGAGCCCTCAGTTGGGGTAGCACATGTTAATAGTGCTTCCAAATTGTTCTCATATCCACGTGATGGATCTTAGGGTTCCCAGTTCAGTTCAAAAACTGAGTTGAGTCCTTTGGTTTTGGAAACACCGAGTGAGGGAAGTAAGTCCAAGCAGTTGTCTTGCCTTATACCATAGCTGGGTGGGATTTGTGTGCTCCATGGAACGAGCAGCAGCTCCAGGAGTGGAGCTGATACAGACATCTGGAGGTGGTGACAGATGTTTTGCATGGAAGATGCAGGAGCTCAGGCCATCCTCTGTTATTTCCAATAAATTTCTTAGTAATATTAAGGGGAATGATTGTCAAATTGTAGTCAAAGCTGTCTAGCAGAGGACAGAAGATTTACCAGTATGCTAAATTTAATTGCAACAGTTTGGAAAAGCCACCCAAGTCATTTCTCATTCATGAGAAAGGCTATAGGGCTGATTCCGAAAGAAAAAAGATGATTAATATCCTTCCCTTTCCGGTATTTTCTGTGGTCTGAGTAATTTCTTTCCCATGCCAAAGTCATTGTTTTCCCTTCACTGCCACAAAATTGATGTGTCTCATTCCAATAGCTATAACTTTACCTTTTTAAAAAAACATTTTTAAATTACACCTAGGCCTTTCATCTGTAAGAGTCTGGTACAAGAAAGGCAACAGCATTTTTTTAAATTTTTTTAATCAGTTTTATTCACACAAAAGTTTACAGTTATAAGTTTAGAACAAGTCACTGATAAAATACAGATTGGATTGTTTTCAGTATTATGCTTTGGGTATATATTGTCACAATTCTTTTTCTTATTTTTAATTTAATTTTAGATTTGGAGGTACATGTGCAGATTTGCTTTATGAGTATATTTCATGATGCTGAAGTTTTGGCCTCTAGTAATCCCATCAGCCAAGTAGTGAACAAAACACCTGATAGGTAGTTTCTCAACCCTTATTTCCTTCTCCCCTTTCACACTTTTAGAATGCCCAGTGTTTATTGTTTCCATCTTTGTCTCCATGAGAATCCAATGTTTAGCTCCCATGTATAAGTGAGAACATGTGGTATTTGATTTTCTGTTTTTGCATTAACTCACCTAGGATACTGACCTCCAGCTGCATCCATGTTGTTAGAAAGGACAAGATTTCATTCATTTTTATGGCTGCATAGTATTCCATGGGGCATATGTACCATATTTTCTTTATCCAGTCCACTGTTGATGGACACCTGGGTTAATTCTATGTCTTTGCTGTTATAAATAGTGCTGTCATAAACATACAAGTGCAGATGTCTTTTCGGTAGGATGGCTTATTTTCCTTTCAGTATATATCCAGTAATGGGATTGTTGGGTTCAATATAGTAATGGGGTTATTGGGCTGAATGGTAAATCTCCAAACTGCTTTTCACAGAGGCCAAAATAACTTGCATTCCCACGAACAATGTATAAACATTCCCTTTTCTCCACAACTTTGTCATCAGTTATTTTTTTACTTTTTAGTAACAGCCATTCTGACTACTGTGATGTGGTATCTCATTATGGTTTTCATTTGTCGCTCTGATGATTAATGATGTTGAGCATTTTTTCATTTATTTGTTGTCTACTTGTATATCTTCTTTTGAGAAGTGTCTGTTTATGTCCTTTGCCGACTTTTTAGAGGGGTTGTTTTTCCTTTTCGATTTTTTTTAAGTTCCCTATATATTCTGTATATTAGTCATGTGTTGGATGCATATTTTGCTAATATTTTCTCTTATCCCGTAGGTGGTCTGTTTATTCCATTGATAGTTTATTTTGCTATGCAGAAGCTCTTTAGTTAAATTAGGTCCTGTCCATTTTTTATTTGTTGCATTTGCTTTTGAGGTCTTAGTTATAAATTCTTTGCCTAGGCCAGTGTCTAGAAGAGTATTTCCTAGGTTTTCTTCTAGTATTTTTGTAGTTTGAGGTCTTACATTTAAGTCTTTAATTCATCTTGAGTTAATTGTTGTATATAATGAGAGGTAGGGATCCAGTTTCATTCTTCTGCATATGGTTAGACAGTTTTCCCAGGACCATTTATTTTCCCATTGTTTATTCTTGTCAACTGTGTTGGTGATCAGTTGGTTGTAGATGTGTGGCTTTATTTTATTTTATTTTGTTTTATTTTGAGATGGAGTTTCATTCTTCTCACTCAGGCTGGAGTGCAATGGCATGATCTTGGCTCATTGCAACCTCCGCCTCCCAGGTTCAAGCAATTCTCCTACCTCAGCCTCCTGAGTAGCAGAGATTACAGGCACCCACCACGAGGTCTGGCTAATTTTTGTATTTTTAGTGGAGACAGGGTTTCACCATGTTGGCCAGGCTAGTCTCGAACTCCTGACCTCATGTGATCTTCCCGCCTCAGCCTCCAAAATTTCTGGGATTACAGGTGTGAGCCACTGCACCTGGCCAATGTGTGGCTTTATTTCAATGGTCTCTATTTGGTTTACTTTTGAACTAGGTACAGGAAAAGCATTGAATCTGTAGATTGCTTCGAGCAGCTTGGACATTTTAACAATATTGAATCATCCAATCCATAAGCATAGAATGCTTTTCCATTGGTTTGTGTCATCTATAATATTTTCAGCAGTATGTTCTACTCCTCACTGTGGAAGTCTTTCACCTCCTGGGTTAAATGTACTAGGTATTTTATTTTTGCATGTGGTTACTGTAAGTGGTTTTGTGTTCTTGATTTGGTTCTCAGTTTGAACATTATTGTTGTATAGACATGCTACTGATTTTTGTCCATCGAGTTTGCTGAAACACTGCTGAATTCATTTATCAGGGCTGAGAGCCTTTTGGCAAAATCTTCAGGGTTTTATGGATAAAGAATCATATTGTCAGTGAAGTGAGATAATTTGATTTCCTCTTTTTTTATTTAGATGCCTTTTATTTGTATTGCCTTCCTGATTGCCCTGGCTTAGCTCTTTGATACTAAGTTGAATACTATTATGTAATGAGATTGGAAAATCTTGTCTTTTTCCAGTACTTATGGAGAATGCTGCCAGCTTTTGCCCATTCAGTATGATGTTGGCTGTGGGTTTTTCATAGATCATTCTTATTACTTTTAGATTTGTTTCTTCAATGCCTAGTTTGTTGAAGGTTTTTATTATGAAAGGATTTTGGATTTGTCAAATGCTTTCTTGCATGTATTGAATGATTATATGGTTTTAGTTTTTAATTTGGTTTATGTGGTGAGTCACATTTACTGATTTGCATATGTTGAACCATCCTTGTATCCCAGAAATAAAGCTGGCTTGTGGTGATTTAACTTTTTGATATGTTACTGGATTAAGTTTGCTAGTATTTTGTTGAGGATATTTCCATCTATGTTCATCAGGGGATTGGCCAATAGTTTTCTTTTTTGTTGTGTCTCTGCCATATTTTGGTATCAGGATGATACTGGTTTCACAGAATGAGGTTGGGAGAAGTTTCTCCCCCTTTATCCTAGTTTCAGTAGGATTGTTTCCAGTTCTTCCTTGTACATCTGGTAGAATTTGGCTATTAATCCATACGGTCCAGGGCTATTTTGCCTGGTAGGTTACTTATTACCAATTCAATTTCATTAATAGTTATTAGTCTGTTCAGAATTTAATTTTCGTCTTGGTTCTATCTTAGGAAGTGGTATGTTTCCAGGAATTTATCCATTTCCTCTAGAATTTCTAGTTTGTGTGCATAGACATGTTCATAGTAGTCTCTGAGGATCTTTTGTATTTCTGTGTGATTGGTTGTGATGTCACATTTGTCATTTCTGATTGTGCTTATTTGGATCTCTTGTCTCTTTTTCTTTGTTAATACAGCCAGTGGTCTATCAATCTTGTTTATCCTTTCAAAAAACAACCAACTTTTTATTTTATTGAAACTTTGTATGATTCTATTGGTCTGAATTTCATTTAGTTCTGCTCAGACTTTAGTTATTTCTTTTCTTCTGCTAGCTTTGGGGTTGGTTTGCTCTTGTTTTCCTACATTCTTCAGATTTGAGGTTAGGTTGTTAATTTGAGATCTTTCTATCTTTTGATGTAGGCATTTTTAGCACTATAAACTTTCCTCTTAACACTGCTTTTGCTGCATTCCAGGGGTTTTGGTATGTTGTGTCTCTATTTTCATTTGATTCAAATAATTTTTATATTTCTTCCTTAATTTTGTTGTTTATCAAAAAGTCACTCAGAAACAACTTGTTTAGTTTCCATGTATTTGTGTGGCTGCAAGAGCTACTCTTGGTATTGATTTCTATTTTTATTCCCTGTGGTCTTACAAGATGGTTGTTATGATTTCAATATTTTAAAATTTATTAAGACTTGCTTTATGACTGAGTAGGTGGTAATCTTAAAGTATGTTCCATGTGCAGATAAGAATAATATGTATTCTGTGGTTGTTGGGTGGGATAGTCTGTAGATTTCTATTAGATCCAATTGGTCAAGTCTTGAATTTAAGTCCAGAATTTTTGTTAATTTTCTGCCTCAATGATCTGTCTAATGCTGTCAATGAGGTTTTGAAGTTCCCCACTATTATTGTGTAACTGTCTAAATCTTTTCTTAGGTCTGGAAGTCATTGTTTTAGAAGTCTAGGCCCTCCAAATTTGGGTCTATATATACTTAAGATCATTAAGTCTTCTTGCTGAGTTGAACATCTTATCATTATGTAATGCCTTCTTGTGTTCTTTTTTACTGTTGTTGGTTTAAAGTCTATTTTATCTAATATAAGAAAATTGGCCACTGCTCCTTTCTGTTTTCCATTTGTATGATAGATCTATCTCTATCCCTTTGCTTTGAGCCTGTGGGTGTCATTACATGTAAAATGGGTCTCTTGAGCACAAGAGAAGGATGGATCTTGTTTTTTTTATCCAATTTGCCAATCGGTGTCATTTAAGTGGAGCATTTAGGCAATTCATGTTCAAGGTTAATAGTGATATGTGAGCTTCTGTTCTTGTGGTATGTTTTACTAGTTGCTTTGTAGTTTTTATTGTGTAGTTGTTTTTATAGAGTCTGTAGGCTATGTTCTTATGTGTACTTTTGTGGTAACATATATTGTTCTTTCATTTCCATGTTTAGAACTCCCTTGAAAACCTCTTACAGGGCCTCGTGGTAATGAATTCCCTCAGTGATTGCTTGACTAAGAAAGACTTTATTTTTCCTTCATTTATGAAGTTTAGTTTGGAGGAATAGAAAATTCCTGGTTGGAATTTCCTTTTTTAAGATTGCTAAAAATGGTACGCCAATCTCTTTTGACTTCTAAGAGTTGTACTGAGAAATCTGCTGTTAATCTGATGGGTTTCTCTTTATAGGTAATATGACCTTTTTCTCTAGCTGCCTTTAAGATTTTTTCTTTCTCATTGACCTTTGATAGTCTGATGACTCTGTGCCTTGGGGATAGTAATTTTGTACAGCATTGCACAGGAGTTTTCTGGATTCCTTGTATCTACATATCAACCTCTAGCAAGACTGGGGAAATTTTCATGAATTATATCCTCAAACATGTTTTCAATTTGCTTACTTTCCTCTTCTGTCTCAGGAATTCCAATAAGTTATAGATTTGGTCACTTTACATAATCCCATAGTCCTTTAAGGCTTTGTTCATAATTTTAAATTCTTCATTCTTTAGTTTTGCCTGACTGGGTTGATTTGAAGGATCTGTCTTCAAAGTCTGAAATTCTTTCTTCTGTTTGGTTTAGTATGTTATTAAAGCTTCCAATTGTATTTTGAAATTTCTGTAGTGAATTTTTCAATTCCCTAAGTTCTGTTTGGTTCTTTCTTAATATAGCTATGTTGTCTTTCAATTTTTGGATCATTTTTCTGCCTTCTTTGTGTTGGATTTCAATTTTCTCTTGGATCTCATTGAGTTTCTTTGCCATCCATATACTGAATTCTATACCAGTCATTTCATACATCTCATTCCAGTTAGGATGAATTACTTGGGAACTATCCTTTGGAGATGATGAAACAATCTGGCTTTTTGTGTTGCTGGAATTCTTGCACTGGTTCCTTCTCATCTGAGAGAGCTGAATTTTTTTTTTTTTGATTTGCTATTGTTTGTAAGGAGCTTCTTGATTTTTAATTTTTTTTCCCTTGAGGGTATTACTGTGATGTGTGCTGTGCATAATTTATTGGCTTCATTTCTGGGTGCTTTCATGGTGTCAAGGCTCTGTACATGTTCCTTGGTTGCAGATAGGTTTGTGCTGTGGTTTTCTCAGAGATTGCATATGGTAGCAGTGTAACTTTGTATGGTGATGTAATTCAGGGTTCAGTCCAGTAGGTGGCACTTAAGAGTAAGAAATAACATGTAGCGGCAGGAGAAGAGGCAATAGAGATGCATTAAAAAAACCCTCCCTCAATCACGAGGTCAGGAGATCGAGACCATCTTGGCTAACACCGTGAAACCCCATCTCTACTAAAAATACAAAAATTTAACCGGACGTGGTGGTGGGCGCCTGTAGTCCTAGCTACTTGGGGAGGCTGAGGCAGGAGAATGGTGTGAACCTGGGAGGCGGAGCTTGGAGTGAGCCGAGATTGCCCCACTACACTCCAGCCTGGGCAACGCAGCAAGACTCTGTCTCAAAAAAAAAAAAAAAAGCCCTCCCCCAGTACACATTCACCTTCGGTGGGGGTAGAGCTGCTGCAGAAGCCTGAGAAGAAGTCACTTTCAGCTCATGCTTCTCAGTCCTGATGGGAAGATCTGCTGCCAAGTCCACAGTGGTGCACTGAGTAGAGATGACCACCTCTCCACATCCATTCCTAAGCTTTGATGATACCACCTTCAGCAGCTGGTGCCACAAATAATATTTTTATGAAATTCAATGAGAGACATTAGGCTTCCTGCTTTGGCCCTCATGGGTCTCTATATAGAAGAACTGTACCAGCAGGTATACTCAACCAAGTGGTCATTATTTGTATGATCTAGGACATATTTGTATGTCAGTCCAAGAGCAAACTCCAGATGGCTGAGCCAGAACTGAATTTGAATACACTATACCCTCACTTTTGGCCAAGTTGTACCTGAAAGGTATGTAATCAGGCCAATCTAGGGTTGCAATTCGGGGAAAGAAAGATGCATCATACCCTGGAAACGTCAGGTTGAAATTCCAAATTTTCAAAATTCATTTATAGCACCCTCCTTTCCTTCATCTTTATTATTACCCAGTACATTTGTTTCCTAAGACTGCTATAACAAATGATCACACACTTGGTGGCTTAAAGCAGCAGAAATTTATTCTTTCCTTGATCTGATGGCCAGAAGTACAAAATCAAGGTGTAGGCAGGGATATGCTCTCTCTGAAGTTTTAAGGAAGAATCTTTCCTTGACTCTTCCAGTTTCTGGTGGCTCCTGGAATTCCCTGACTTATGTCAATGTAACTCCAATTTCTGCCTTCATCTTCACATGGACTTCTGTGTGTCTCTCTATGTCCAAATCTCCCTGTGTTTTCTTTTATATATATATATTTTTATTATACTTTAAGTTCTAGGGTACATGTGCACAACGTGCAAGTTTGTTACATATGTATACATGTGCCATGTTGGTGTGATGCACCCATTAACTCGTCATTTACATTAGGTATATCTCCTAATGCTATCCCTCCCACCACCCCCCACCCCACAACAGGCCCCGGAGTGTGATGTTCCCCTTCCTGTGTCCAGGTGTTCTCATTGTTCAATTCCCACCTATGAGTGAGAACATGCAGTGTTTGATTTTTTGTCCTTGCAATAGTTTGCTGAGAATTATGGTTTCCAGCTTAGTCCATGTCCTTATAAAGGACATGAAATCATCCTTTTTTATGGCTGCATAGTATTCCATGGTGTATATGTGCCATATTTTCTTAATCCAGTCTACCATTGTTGGTCATTTGGCTTGGTTCAAAGTCTTTACTATTGTGAATACTGCCACAATAAACATATGTGTTCATGTATCTTTATAGCAGCATGATTTACATTCCTTTAGGTACATACCCAGTAATGGGATGGCTGGGTCAAATGGTATTTCTAGTTCTAGATCCCTGAGGAATCACCACGCTGTCTTCCCCAATGGTCCACTTCTTTTGAGAAGTGTCTGTTCATATCCTTCTCCCACTTTTTGATGGGGTTTTTTGTTTTTTTCTTGTGAATTTGTTTGAGTTCTTTGTAGATTCTGGATATTAGCCCTTTGTCAGATGCATAGATTGCAAAAATTTTCTTCCATTCTGCAGGTTGCCTGTTCACTCTGATGGTAGTTTCTTTTGCTGCACAGAAACTCTTTAGTTTAATTAGATCCCACTTGTCAATTTTGGCTTTTGTTGCCATTGCTTTTGATGTTTTAGACATGAAGTCTTTGCCCATGCCTATGTCCTGAATGGTATTGCCTAGGTTTCTTCTAGGGTTTTTATGGTTTTAGGTCTAACATGTAAGTCTTTAATCCATCTTGAATTAATTTTGTATAAGGTGTAAGGAAGAGATCCAGTTTCAGCTTTCTACATATGGCTAGCCAGTTTTCCCAGCACCATTTGTTAAATAGGGAATCCTTTCCCCATTTCTTGTTTTTGTCAGGTTTTTCAAAGATCAGATAGTTGTAGATGTGTGGTATTATTTCTGAGGGCTCTGCTCTGTTCCATTGGTCTATATGTCTGTTTTGATACCAGTACCATGCTGTTTTGGTTACTGTAGCCTTGTAGTATAGTTTGAAGTCAGGTAGCCTGATGCCTCCAGCTTTGTTCTTTTGGCTTAGGATTGACTTGGCAATGCGGGCTCTTTTTTGGTTCCATATGAACTTTAAAGTAGTTTTTTCCAATTCTGTGAAGAAAGTCATTGGTAGCTTGATGGGGATGGCATTGAATCTATAAATCACTTTGGGCAGTATGGCCATTTTCACGATATTGATTCTTCCTATCCATGAGCATCGAATGTTCTTCCATTTGTTTGTGTCCTCTTTTATTTTGTTGAGCAGTGGTTTGTAGTTCTCCTTGAAGAGGTCGTTCACATCCCTTGTAAGTTGGATTCCTAGGTATTTTATTCTCTTTGAAGCAACTGTGAATGGGAGTTCACTCATGATTTGGCTCTCTGTTTGTCTGTTATTGGCGTATAAGAATGCTTGTGATTTTTACGCATTGATATTGTATCCTGAGACTTTGCTGAAGTTGCTTATCAGGTTAAGGAGATTTTGGGCTGAGACAGTGGGGTTTTCCAGATATACAATCATGTCATCTGCAAACAGGGACAATTTGACTTCCTCTTTTCCTAATTAAATACCCTTTATTTCTTTCTCCTGCCTGATTGCCCTGGCCAGAACTTCCAACACTATGTTGAACAGGAATGGTGAGAGAGGGCATCCCTGTCTTGTGCCAGTTTTCAAAGGGAATGCTTCCAGTTTTTGCCCATTCAGTATGATATTGGCTGTGGGTTTGTCATAGATAGCTCTTATTATTTTGAGTTACATCCCATCAATACCTAAATTGAGAGTTTTTAGCATGAAGTGCTGTTGAATTTTGTCAAAGGCCTTTTCTGCGTCTATTGAGATAATCATGTGGTTTTTGGTTTTGGTTCTGTTTATATGCTGGACTGCATTTATTGATTTGTGTATGTTGAACCAGCCTTGCATCCCAGGGATGAAGCCCACTTGATCATGGTAGATAAGCTTTTTGATGTGCTGCTGGATTCAGTTTGCCAGTATTTTATTGAGGATTTTTGCATCAGTGTTCATCAGGGATACTGGTCTAAAATTCTTTGAATTTAGGGCCAACCCCAAGTCCAGGATGAATTCATCCCAAGACCCATAACTAAGTACATCAGCAAAGATGGTTTTTCTTAGTAAGGTTACATTCTGAGGTCCCAGATAGACATGAATTTTAGGAGAGCACAATTCAACCTACTATACACCCAAGTAATGATTAAGGGAAAATAACTACTTTCAGGTGACAGCCACACTGAGTGACCAATCTTACAAGATGTGTGAACCAGAAGAGGTGACAGAGGGTAAAATCAGAAATTATTTCAGTTGATTTTTGAGGAGGCCAGTTAAACACTCAACAGTATTAGTTTGTCTTAACAAACAGTTGGTGAGGCACAGGCATTTAGGGGAACCTCTGCGAACTGAGAGCCCTGTTGAGCCAGTTACTTTACTTTACAAGTCTGAATAAGCGATAAAGCTTCTCTCAAAAGAAGAGTTGTCACTTCTAAATGTAAAGCTGAGACGATGCTGGAGCCAGGCCAGCTGTGTTCTTGGCTATTTTATTTTCATTGCGTTTTACAAGAGAGATGGACTGGGCTCTTCCTACAGTCAGAATCCAAGTTGACCCATCCCAAAGTGAAGACTATTAGATTAAAGTCACAAGGCCTTCACTGGCCAGGCATTCAATTTCAATAAGATCCCATGGCAAGCTAATAGCTGCTTGTCAAAAGGAGATTTCCCGAGAGCCTATGACATGCAGGAGAGAAATACAAAACCCCAAGGGGTATACCTTAACACCAAAGGATGAAGGCTGCCTCCCAAGGCCAGATGCTACAGTCCTTAAAATAATTAGTCAGAGAAACCTGTAGCTCAAAGGTGTCACTAAGCTGTGGAGCCCCAAAGGTTTTTATTCTTGACTGAGGGACTCTCTGTGGCATTTATGGAACAAGAATGAATATACAAGAATATAGCTACTACATATTCAGATTGAAATCTACAGCAATAGAACATTGAGTTAGCCTCAAATTACAAGTCATACAATGTCACATTAGCTTCCAATCACTACTGTAGAACTTTCTCAGGCCCATCAGTTAAATTTGGGTTCCTCTCCCCATGTGGGACAGGCTAAGATAAAGATTTGAATGTCTTTCTCCAAAAAACCCATAACAGTTTGAGTCCTTCTCATTTCTGAAGTTCCCCAGCATACTAAGACAAGTGCACATTGTCTAAAAATCTCTTTAGAGACAAGAAGATATTGGTGCCTCCGCTAATCATCTTTCTACTTAAAGCAGCTGAGGTTAGGTAAAAGGAGAAAGTTAGAGATCAGGAGACGTGGAGGGAGAAAGAGGCTCTACACAAGTGAGTAAGGCATATTTGTATTCAGTTTCAAGCAGTATAGAGGCTGCTCACAGATGAACCAAACAAACTTCTAATGTTTTCATTTCACCAAAAGCCTTATAAGAGGCAGCAAGGTTGTCATTACTGATTCCATTTATTCAGCCTGGAGAATGCTTTCCCTAAGTAGACATAGCTCGCATGGTCTTCTGTCTAGAGCTGCAGGTTTATGCCCATCAGCTGACTAGGGATTGACTCGAATAGCAGTGACTTTTAAAAGTGATGCTGGCGAGGTTATGGAAAAAAAGATCACTCATACACTGTTGGTGGGAGTGTAAATTAGTACAACCATTGTGGAAGACAGTGTGGCAATTCCTCAAAGACCAAAACCAAAATAGCATTTGACCCAGCAATCCCATTACTGGGTATATACCCAAAGGAATATAAATTGTCCTATTATAAAGACACATGTACATATATGTTCATTGCAGCACTATTCACAATAGCAAAGACATGGAATCATCCTAAATGCTCATCAGTAATAGACTGGATAAAGAAAATGTGGTACATATACTCCATGGAATACTATGCAGCCATAAAAAAGAATGAGATCATGTCCTTTGCAGGGACATGGATGGAGCTGGAGGCCATTATCTTTAGCAAACTAACACAGGAACAGAAAACTAAATACTGCATGCTCTCACTTATAAGTGGGAGCTAAATGATGAGATCACATGGACACCTAGAGGGGAACAACACACACTGGGGCCTTTTGGAGGATGGAGGGTGGGAAGAAGGGGAGGGTCAGGAAAAATAACTAATGGGTACTAGGCTTAATACCTGTGTGATGAAATAATCTGTACAACAAACCCCATGACACAAGTTTACCTATGCAACAAAACTGCACATGTACCCTTGAGCTTAAAATAAAAGTTCAAAAAGGGGCTAATAAGCACATCGAAAAACTGTAAATAAATAAATAAATATAAAAATAAAAGTGTGCATCTTAATCCAAGTCTTTTGCTGCTATGTTGTCATGATAACATCTCTCAAATTTTCACCAATTTTAACATAAGAGATAGGAGCAGTTTGTAGGACAGCAGGTCTGACCACAAGAATTTATCCAGGTCCTTTTGTGTCAGTGTCTTATTTTACAGCATTTCACTTTCATCAGCATTATGAGCCTAATCCAGGGCAGTAAGATCCCAAACACTAGTTAATACCTTATTTAATGATTTCCCAGGGGAGTTTGTCTATCTAAGGGAAATCTTAAACTTTTGCCGTCATCTCTGAATGACTAAATTTGGCATGATAGACTGCATGGTGGCACAGTACAACTCTTGCCATTCTTCCTTGGCAGAAAGCAATGTCTCTATCAATGTCCCTTCATTACAAACTGTCAAAAATGATGAAGGGCATGAGATTTTATACTTCATGCCAGCTAACAAGTTAGGTTGCCACAGTTTGAGAAAAAAAGAACTTGGCACAGCAAGTAGCCAACATATCAACATAGTTTTGCAAGTTCTTTGAACCCCATTTCCACAGGGTAATTAGAGTAGAGCCAGGTGACTGCTGCATATGCAGTGGTATGCACTATAGGAGAGAATCCTTCATTTCAGGAACCTGAATCTTTTATAGTGAGCAATAAACACACCTGCTCTTTGATACTGAGGGAGACATTACCTCTATCTTCCAAGACTTGCAGAAAATGTGAGTGACTCATAGAGAATTATCTTCTAATACTAACACCCCACCTGTACTTTATTTCTTCTCAAAGGTGAAATTTTTTTTCATGACTTTTTAAGCAGATGTATATGTAAGTCTTTTTGGGAAATAGCATCTATATTGGGCAAAATGATAGATTATCTTCCAATGTGTCTACACATTACATGAAGGTATTGAGAAGTGTAATAGGGCAAATTGGAAACTGATTTTTTGATTAGATAATCTGAAACAAGAACAAATGAATGGAGTTCAAGCGCAGGGAAGGTGAGGAATGTGGGTGCTGGATTAGCAAGCAAGCCATAGATACTATAGCTTTGTGCAGAGGTAAAGACCTGGGCCCAAATGTGGCAAAAATTACTGAATATAAGCCAAAACATATACGGTAGAGAAAATACTCTAGCCAAGATATAAGGGAAGTAACATGTAGTCATCCTTAGTCACTTGAAAAAAAGATCAATTGTTTCTCTTTTTTAATAAAAATGAAGCTTGCTATCTATAGCTCAATGATGACCTCTGAATTTGGTTGTAATCAGATCATTTATGAAACACTTCAGCAGCTCAATCTCACCTCCGGTAATAACATGAATTTCAAATAATAATATGAAACTCAATAGAGTTTCATATTATTGTACAGAGAACGTACATACATTCAGCATACATATTGTACAAAGAACCTACATAAAACTGTGAGTGTGTGTGTTTCTTTTTGTTTGTTTTGCTTTTGTGAGACAAAGTCTCACTCTCTCACTGGGCTAGAGTGCAGTGGCATGATCTCGGCTCACTGCAACCTCCACCTCCCAGGTTCAAGTGATTCTCCTGCCTCAGCCTCCCGAGTAGCTGGGATTACAGGTGAGTGCCACCACGCCTGGCTAATTTTTGTATTTTTAGTAGAGACAGGGTTTCGCCATGTTGACCAGGCTGGTGTCGAACTCCTGACCTCAGGTGATCTGCCTGCGTTGGCCTCCCAAAGTGCTGGGATTACAGGCATTAGCCACCACACCTGGCCCTTTCAAGTTTTCTTTAAAACACACACACTTGGCCAGGCGTGGTGGCTCACGCCTGTAATCCCAGCACTTTGGGAGGCCAAGATGAGCAGATCACGAAGTCAAGAAATCAAGACCATCCTGGCCAACATGGTGAAACCCAGTCTCTACTAAAAATACAAAAATTAGCAGGGTGTGGTGGTGCATGCCTGTAGTCCCAGCTACTCGGAGGGCTGAGGCAGGAGAATCACTTGAACCCAGGAGGCAGTGGTTGCAGTGAGCTGATATCATGCCACTGCACTCCAGCCTGGTGACAGAGTGAGACTTTTTCTCACAAAAGCAAAACAAACAGAAAGAAACACACACACTCACACTTTTATATAGGTTCTTTGTACAATTTATGATACTGGGAAAATTAATAAAATTAGTTAATATTTTATTTATAAAATGTAAATTAAAATAATATACATATATTAATGAATATTAATGACACATTAGAAGAGGACCTATCATTTTTTGTCTTTCATCCTTCCTTCCACCTTATAAAACAGAGTGAATACTATTTTCCTGACATAATGAAACAGATCAAAGATGCCAAAACTCTGATTTTTCTCACTGCTAATCTAATATTCCAATCACTAAATTATGATCCTGGAAAATCAGTTTTATAATCTCACCAGTGTCTGGCAGCGAATTTTTATATACTAATGTGTACATTAAATCATTACATCATTGATCATATACTTATGCATAATGTTTGCATTAGTTCCATGACAGCTGTGTCAAATGTACAAGGACTGTTTAAAAATCTGTTTTACATTAGTGCTTTATGAACCATGAAAATAACAACACAAATATATTTTAAGGGTTGAATAATTCACAGCAATTTCACCAGAACACACATGAAACATTTGTCCATAGTTAGACATATACTTTTATATTACATGAACTTGCAAACATCTTTGTCATAAATTATGAAGTATAGTTTCCTCAAGAATTTAAAAATGAGTGTTTTCTATATATTTTTGAGATTTTATAAAACCTACAAATTCTAAGTCTGAAAATTCCATGCTTAAAATATTTACTTTTAATTGTTGTTTCACTACCCAAATTTTTGATGACTATTTCATGGCAACTCTGTTTGTTCGGGTAAAAATCCAAAGAAAAAAATTCAATTGTTCCAGTAAGCTGAATATGCCTTTTATGTTTCTGAAATTAAAATCCTTATTGCCTTAGAATGTTCTCTCCTAAAGTCATTAATGAAGCTGATGTCACCTTAATTTCTTTAAAGCATTCTTTTCCACTGGGTACATATGGACATTAAGATGGGGACAATAGACACTGGAACTACTAGTCAGGGAGAGGGGAAGGAGAGACAGGCCTGAAAAACTACCTTATTGGGTACTATGTTCACTACCTGGGTGGCAGGATCATTAATTCCCCAATCCTCAGTATCACGCAATACACACATGTAACAAATCTGCATATGTACCCCCTGAATCTAAAATAAAAGTTGAATTTAAAAAAAAAGAAGCTGTGGGTTTTTTAAAGGCCTAGAAGGCATTTTAAATTAACCATGAGAATGAGAAGCCTTATTAGAAGAGAAAATTCTAGAAGAGCACACGTGAGGCTTCAATCAACTTTTAGTTTAGAAATGTTTAAAAAACACAAACTTTAAATAATTCAGATTAAAAATGAATAAATAATGCGATTGTTTAAGAGAAAAAAAAAGAACGCAGAAACAAGTTAACTATAGTTAAAAAGGTTGAACTAGATCTATAAATACCAATATAAATATATCTCTAAAACATAATAGGAAGAAAAAGAAAAATACAGAGGATACAGAAAAATATCACAATAATAATAATAATAATAATAAAGCATGTTTTGTTTATATCTCTGCCTTGTTTTTAAACTTTGAATGGTCTATTTGGACACACATCATGTAAGCCAGGAAATGAGAGTTTTCAATGGCCAGAAATTAGCCATATTTCTCACAAAGGGAAGAAGCCCCCTAATCCTGCTTCACACACTTTGCACATGCCATTTTTTTCTCCTGAAGTAGACTCCTATCACCTTCTTATTTGAACCAAGGCTTTTGTCACCTCCCCTAAAACTGCTCTTTGAAATGGCCTCTATGTTTCTAGTCCCAATAGTTATTTCACAATCCTTACCTTATTGAAGTTATCAGAAACACTGACACAACTGATCACTCCTTTCTCCTTGTAACATCCTTTCTGTCTTCTGAGACAACTCACTCTCCTGGTCTTTTCCTATTACATGACTTGTTCTAAGTTTCCTTTGCTGGCTTCTCCTCATCTCCCCAATCTCTACATGTTGAGGTGTCCCAGGACTCAGTGCTGAACCTCTTCTCTATTTACCCTTACTCTTCAGTGATATCACCCAGCTTCATGGCGTTACATACCACATATCTACTGAGAACTTATATGTACATATCCCAAGTCTGGATTTATCACCTCAGTGCTGGAATCTTACATGCAACTGCCTACTTGACCCTATACTTTATCTATCACCTTGTACTTGGATGTTAAATAGATTTCCAAACTTAATATGTCCTAAATTGAAATCTTGATATTTGCTTTAAAAACTATTCCTGGCCAGGAGCAGTGGCTCACGCCTGTAATCCCAGCACTTTGGCAGGCCGAGGTGGGCGGATGACGAGGTCAGGAGTTTGGGACCAGCCTGACCAACATAGTGAAACCCCGTCTCTACTAAAAATACAAAAAATTAGCTGGTCATGGTGGCAGACACCTGTAATCCAAGCTACTTGGGAGGCTGAAACAGGAGAATTGCTTGAACTGGAGAGGCGGAGGTTGCAGTGAGCTGAGATCGTGCCACTGCCCCACTCCAGCCCAGGCGACAGTGTGAGACTCATGTCTCCAAAAAAAAAAAAAAAAAAAAAAAGCCTCTTCCTCCAAAGTTTTCCTCAAATTAGTAAATGAAAATTCAACTGTTCCAATTTCTCAGGCCTTAATCCTTAAGTTATCCTTGACTCCTCTCTTTCACATCCTACTTTTATTTCATTGGCAAATTTTATTCATATTCTCCATTACTAATACTTTCAAGACACCTCTCTCTCTCTTTCTCTCTCTCTCTCATAGGCAATATTAAATATTCTTCTAACTGGTTTTCCTGGTCACTTCTCTCTTCCAATGGCTTCTTGTCTCATTCATAGTAAAAGAATTCTCCAGATTGTCTACTGGGCTTTTCATGATTTGGTCCCTGACCTCTGTGATCACATGCACTACAATCCCAGTGGTTCATCCTGAGCTTTCCCTGCAGCAATTAAGCTGGACCTCAAATGGAAGAGTGAAATTTCAATGATCAGGTAGGGAAAGGAGGGGCTGCCATTTTAAATAGGTATTCGCACCAATAGGAGAACATTTGAGCAGAGACCCAAGGGAGGTGAAAGAGTTGACCATGTGGCTCTCTGAGACAAAGATGTTTCCACTAAGGGAACAGCGAGTGCATAAACTCTGGGGCAGCAATGTGCTTGGCAGGTTGAAGAAATGAGAGGAGTCTTAAGTCCAAAAGGCCAACCTAACAGCCCAGGTGAAAAGTATAGAAGACGTTACCTGTTTTGGTGTAAATAGGAATTGAAAAGAAGAGACAAGAAGAAATGATGTAAAAACTAATTATTGCATTAACAAATGTTTTTATCAAGTAACTCCTCTAGGCAAAGCAGTTTCTTAGACATAAGAGATCCAGTTAGACCAAAATGGTGCCTGCTTTCACAAAATGTATGGTCTTATATAGAAGACAGATACTGAGTGACTGGCAATTGCTTTTATGTTGTAAGGCAATAAAGAGAGGGGATTTCAAAATGCGATTTGAACTTTGGTGGTAGTTCATGAACATAGTTGTATATGAACTGAAATTTACATAGGACTTCTATGAAAGTTCTTAGAAACTTCTTTATGGATGAGAAGCTCTTCAATAATGATCCCACTGAGAGGGGTTTCTAATTAGACATGTAAAACAGGCAATACACTCAGTTGAAAAGAGGCAGAAGAACACACTGACAACAAAGACAACTAGCCCTGGGTTTAAAATTCTATCTCTGTTACCTAATCTCTCTAATCTTCAGTTTCCTCATCTGAAAGATAATGATAATCATTGTACCATCATTACAAGGCTGTTGTGAAGCTTTAGGTAAATCACCTCACATGATAATTGCAATAAACATTCTATATTTGTAATAGCTAATACACGTAAAGAGACTTGAACAACTTAAAGACTTTCTGAGACAATACCTACTACTGACGAGGAAGCTCTCATAATATACATCTTACCAAAAATTTCTGTAATAACCTAGTGAATCAGTGCTTGCATAAGGCTTTGTTTTATTTTTGATGGAATGAAATAAAAACCAAATAATTTTTGATCTTTCATTTTATTTATTTGCAAAATCCAATATTCTTCCACCTCACACAAAAATAGAGATGAAAGAATTTATTATATAACTTAGAATTTCCTTAGGTCATTTAAGTGAAAGAAAGTTCAGTGCTGAGAAATATTTGTGACAGCTAGCATTACCCATTCACTGTGATATTCAATATCCTCTACACTAAAAAATGCCAATAGCATTAATGCATGCTCAGTTTTATAGAAAGATGTCTGGTAATAATCTATGGGATCTACTTTTTATATCATGAAATTCCATTATGAGTAAGAAAAGGGCACTATTATCTATTAAAAAATATTTACCAAGATAAAAATCAACGCAATGAGTGCTGAGAGCTGTACTATGCAGAAAGATAATCACCATCTTCTGAGAGCAAAAAATTGAAATCAGGCAGTTCAGTGGCTTAAAAATACAAGGAGCAGTGAGAATATGGGCCCTGGACAGATAGTAATCACAGATCAACTTGAGTTAAATGCAGGTATTTCGATTAAAGAATCTAAAGATTCTGAGTTTTGGGTCAAGATAACGGATTTAATCCCTCTTGAAAATATATTATATGGCAGAAAAATAATTTTCAAATGAGAAACAATCAGTAACAGTAAAGATAATTGAAGATGAGTAGGGGAATAAATAGATAAGCTGTATTAAATAAATTTTAAAATTCAGAAAGCAGATATAATCATGGGAAGGACACCACAGCCCAGGGGAATATGCTCAGAGCTCCTGATGCAATTGTGGATTTCTCCAATTCCTGAATTTCTTATAGTATATAAAGCTTAAAATTATGATAAAGGCATAAAGATAAACCTTTTATATTTTCTTATAATATGCTGTATTTTCCAATTAGAAAATTTCTTCTTTCTGTTCAAAATGTGTCCTTCACATGAAAATATCTTTATTTTGAAATCATATTTGAATTTTTTGGCAAAATAAAAAACTTCACATTTAAAATAATTCTTACTTCAAATTTTGAGGCCACTTTATATTAATCTGGCTTCCATTTCTTTGTAAGTTACCTATACTTCTTTCACTACTTTTTGTATTCTCTCTTCGTTTGGAATTCTGAAACTTCACCAAGCTCTCTTTGGGTGTGGGCTTTGTTATTAACCCTACCTGACACCAGGTGGACATTTTGGAACCTTTCCCAGATGAACACAGAAATTTCTGGATCGATTCTTCACATTTCTGAACACTTTTCCCAGACTTTGCACTTTTTTTTATCATGCGGCATAGACTAGTAAGTTGCCCAGGCTTGCTTTTCTGAGTCACTAATTCAGTCTTTCCCTGTGCTTATTCTCCTAGTACTAAATCTATCTAATGATGATTTATTTTTAATTGAAGCAATCACATTTTAAATTTTAGTATTCTTTCCTCAAAGCAAGTTTTGGTTTCTTTTCTTGTTTTATGAATGTGGTATTCTGTTATGCTTCTCTACTGATGTTCATTTGACTTATTTTAATATATTCTGTTTCCTTTATTAACTCTGTTCATTGAAATATGTTCTCTGTCAGCATTAACAATTCTTAGTTTTCTGTTTGTTTTTGTAAAACAATTCAATAAATAAGGTCTACACTTGAATGCTTTTTGTGGCCAAGATGTATTTCTTAAATTCATAACCCCAGTTGTATTAGACTGGAAATGAATACAGATCTAATTATAGAAGTCCTCCAGTGATTGCACTTGAGAAGTCCAAGTGGACATGTTGTTTCTGAGGGTGGCCTCTTGGTAAACCAAAAGTAGTTATTTAGAGCAGTAATCCTCAAACTTAAAAGTTTCAAGGTAGATCCCGAGGTCAAGAGATAGAGATCATCCTGGCCAACATAGTGAAATCCAGTCTCTACTAAAAATACAAAAAGATTACCTGGGCATAGTGGCTCATACCTGTAATCTCAGCACTTAGGGAGGCTGAGGCGGGTGGCTCACAAGGTCAGGAGATCGAGACTATCCTGGCTGGTGTGGTGAAACCCTGTCTCTACTAAAAATACAAAAAATTAGCTGGTTGTAGTGGCAGGCACCTGTAATCCCAGCTACTCAGGAGGCTGAGGCAGGAGAATCACTTGAACCTGGAAGGTGGAGGTTGCAGTAAGCCAAGACCACACCACTGCACTCCAGCCTGGTGACAGAGCAAGACTCCGGGAAAAAAAAAAAAGTTTCAATGCTCAGGCCATCCTCAAATTATTAAATCAGAATTTTGAGAGGTGGGATGTGGAGTTTATTTTTTCAAATTCCACGTTTTATTCCAATGTGTGGCCAAGTATGAGAACCACTCCATTACAGCACTTCTATTTTTCTAGTGCCACACGCGCTGCAGAAACCCTCCTGCCAGAGCTCTCCTTTCGATAGGCTATTCTTAGCTTTGTGCCAATGCAGGCATCAGACATCCTTAGAAGAGTAAACTGACTCGCCTCTTTCATCCTATTTAGTTACTTTTTTCCAGTTTTATGGTCTCTAACCTTGGGATTGTCCCAAAAGTCAGCTGGGAAATCTCCCTTGTTTTGCTGCTGCCTGTAATTAGAGACTTCAACACTCCACTCTCAGCATTGGACAGATCATCTAGTCAGAAAACCAATAAAGAAACATTGGATTGAAACTTCACTTGAGACCATATGGACCTAACATTTTATCCAACAGCTGCAGAATACATGTTCTTATCAGCACATGGAACATTCTCCAGAATAAACCATATGTTAGGGCACAAAACAAGTCTCAACAAATGTTTAAAAATCAAAGTCATATCAAGTATCTTCTAAGACCACAATGGAATAAAACTAGAAATCAATAACAAGATGAACTTTAGAAACCGTATCAATGCATGGAAATTAAACAACATGCTCCTGAACAACCACTGGATCAAGGAAGAAATTCAAAAGCAAATCAAAAAAATTCTTGAAACAAATGAAAATGGAAACACAAAATACCAAACCTATGGGATACAGAAAAAGCAGTGTGAAGAAAAAGGATTATAGCAATAAATGCCTACATCAAAGAAAGTACACAGATTTTAAATAAACAATCTAATGATGCATCTAAAGGAAATAGAAAAGCAAGAACAAGCTAAGCCCAAAATTAAGTAGAAAAGAAATAATAAAAATCAGAACAGAACTAAATGAAATAGAGACTAAAAAATACAAAGCATCAAAAATATAGTTTTGTGAAAAGATAAACAAAATTAATAAACAGCTAGCTAGATAAACCAAGAAAAAAAGAGAAGATCCAAATAAAATCAGAAACAAAAAAGAGACATAACAGATACCACAGAAATGTATAAGGCCACCAGAGACTATTATGAACAACTATAGACTAACTAACTGGAAAACCTAGAGGAAATGGATAAATTCCTGGACACATACAACTACCAAGACTCAATCAGGAAAAAATATAAACCCAAACAGACTAATAATGAGTAATAAGATTGATGAATAAGTAACAAAAAGTCTCCCAACAGAGGAAAGCCCATGACTGAATGGCTTCACTGCCAAATTCTACCAAACTTAAAAAGAACTAATAACAATTCACTTCAAACTATTCCAAAAATTTGAAAATGGGGGAACTCTAATTCATTCTATGAAGGCAGCACTATCCTGACACCAAAACTAGACAAGTATACGACAAAAAAAAAAAAACAAAAAACTACAGCCCAGTATCCCCAATGAACATAGATGCAAAGTGTTCTCAGCCTTGTTGGGTCTTAACATCAATTGGTTACCATCAACCTTTTGTTATACAGAAATTCTGCACTATTGTGATCTATTAGTAATACCACCTTCGAGTCGCCAGTGCTGCTATGAATTCATGTTATCTTCTTTCATTTTATTGTGACAGGAAGAAATCCTATTCCACCAAGATCTAGAAATAATCAAGTTTGTGTTCACTCTTCTTCAATTTAAAAAGTAGACACGGAGTCCCTGGTCTATGTCCTAAGTTCAAAGAAGAGATCAAAAGTACAGATCCAGCCTCATGTATGCTTTTACAATCTAATGTATTTTTTATAGTAGTAAGTCCTCACCTCCAGCAAATCAGAAGCAATCTAAATATTCAACAATATATTATTCGTTCAATGATGGGTGCTATCAATGCCTAAGTGGAAGGTTTGGTGAAGAGTTTTAAGTAATTTCTATTGGTTAGCTGCAGGCAAAAGTATTTTTCTTTCTTCGGTAGCTAGCCATCCTGAGGGGAGGAAAGTACGTCCTCGTGAGGTTCCCTATTCTATTTCTCCTGCTGAGTACTGGGGCTTGGTTTCCCAGAGGGGATTACCCTATACTAGGGGTCCTTCTATAAGAATTTCTAATGGAGGGTCCTGCCTTGCGGTTCTTTTGGCTTCAGTATCCGCTTGGCTGCTGCCTTCTATTTCGCTATCCTTTTGGATGACCCTGGCAATATAAGACTGCCACCTCTTTAGGTTTCTGTACAGCCAGTAATAATTTCCTAAAGGCTTCCTGATGTTTGATAGGTGATCCCTCGGAAGTTAGGAACTCCTTTTCTCTCCATATTGCTGCATGGGCACGGAGGACTAAGTAAGCATACTTAGAGTCTGTATATATATTTACCCGTTTTCCTTCTCCTAATTCTAGTGCCCGAGTGAGGGCTATTAGTTCTGCCAGCTGAGCGCTAGTTCCTGGAGTGAGGGGATTACTTTCGAGTATTCCATTATCACTGACCACCGCATACCCCACTTTTCAAAGTCCTTTTTCTACAAAGGAACTTCCATCAGTAGACAAGTTGAGGTCGGGATCAGTCAAGGGAACCTCTAAAAGGTCCCCTTGAGCAGCATAGGTTTGAGCAATTACTTGTTGACAGTTATGTTCTATCTTTTCTTCGTTGTCTGGAAGAAATGTGGCTGGGTTAAGAGTTGCACAAGTGCGCAGTCACAGCACTGGCCCTTCAAGTAATAGAGCCTGATATTTAAGTAAACCATTGTCTGATAGCCACAAGTCTCCTTTAGCAGTGAGTATGCCATTCACATCATGAGATGTCCACACAGTAAGATCTCTTCCCTGTATTATTTTAACTGCTTCAGATACTAAGACTGCTACTGCCGCCACTACCCATAAACAATGAGGCCAACCCTTTGCCACTACATCAATTTGCTTACTCAGGTATGCCACAGGTTGCAAGCTCGTCCCTCAGACTTGTGTAAGGACTCCTAGAGCTATTCCTGTTTTTTCTGTGACATATAAAGAAAAGTCTTGCCCCGTTGGCAAGCTTAACACTGGGGCTTGGGTTAGGGCCCTCTTTAGGGCCTGGAAAGCCGCTTCTGCTTCAGGTGTCCATCTTACTAAATGGGTATGGGCTTTCTGAGTTTCCTTAATTAGTGTATATAATGGTCTGGCTATTTCACTGTACCTGGGAACCCATATTCGGCAGAAACCTGTTATGCCAAGGAACCCTCTTAGTTGCTTTAGGGTTTTGGGATGAGGATAAGCCAGTATAGGCTGGATACATTCCTCACTGACGGCCCTGGTACCTTTGGATAATTTTAGCCCTAAGTATTTAACCTGCTGTGAGCAGAGCTGAGCCTTTGGTTTGGAAACCTTGTAGCCACAGGTAGCGAGGAAATTTAAGAGTGCTTGGGTGGCTTGATGGCACAAGGTTTCTGAACGGGTGGATAAAAGTAAATAATCCACGTACCGAAGGACAAGAGTGTCCAGGTATGAGAATTGGTTCAAGTCTTGGGCTAATGCCTGGCCAAATAGATGGGGGCTATCCCTGAACACTTGGGGTAAAACAGTCCAGGTAAGTTGAGACACTGGGTTCGAAAGATCTTCAAAGGCAAACAACAATTAAAAGTCAGGATGTACAGGGATGCAGAAAAAGGCATCCTTAAGGTCCAGGACTGTAAACCACTCTGCTTCCTCTGGTATTTGAGAAAGCACAGTATAAGGGTTAGGTACAGCTGGGTATAGAGGAAAAACAGCCTCATTGATAATCCTGAGATCTTGCCCTAACCTCCTCTGTCCGTTGGGTTTCTGTACTCCTAAAATTGGAGTATTGCAGGGGCTATTGCATGGTTTTACTAGGCCTTGGGCTTTTACGTCCTTAACAACCTTTTGGAGTCCTTGTTGGGCCTCGGGTCTAAGGGGGTACTGCCTTTGGTAGGGAAAGGAGGCGGAATCCTTTAGTTTAACTTGAACAGGATGGACATTCTTTGCTCATCCATATTGTCCTTCTGTTGCCTGGACTTCAGGATTAATTCCTTCTTCAAGCAGGGGACAACAAACGAGTGTTCCTTCTCCTATGTTCAGGTGTATAATGGCTCCTGCTTTTGCTAGAATGTCTCTCCCTAACAAAGGAGTGGGGCTTTCAGGCATAACTGGAAGAGCATGTGAAAAGAGTAAAGCTCCCCAGTCACAACTTAGTGGCTGGGAGAAGTATCTAGTGACTGGCTGTACTAGGACACCTAGGATAGTGACAGATCTGGAGGACAGTTGTCTGGGACAGGAAAGTAAGACTGAGAAGGCTGCACCAGTGTCCCGGAGACAGTTAACCTCCTGGCCCTCAATGGTCAAGCATACCCGGGGCTCTGTGAGGGTGATGGCATGGGCTGGCTCTTGCCCCAGGCACCCTCAGTCCTGCTGCTGGATCATCTGGTTAGTGGCATCTGACTCAGAGGACCTTCGTCCCCTGGAGCAGTGGGCCTTCCAGTGATTATGTTGACATAAGGGGCATGGACGAGGTGGCGGTTTATTTCTACTTGGACAATCTTTTTTAAAGTGTCCTTGTAGACTGCACTGGAAGCAAGCCCTATTAGGCATTCGATTTGCCCAGCTTTTCCCTCTTCCAGAGCCTCCAAAGTCCACTTGCCTGAGGGCCATGACTAAAGCGGTGGCCTTTTTTTTATTCCGTTTGTCCCGTTCCACCTGCTCCTCCTGATCTCTATTATAAAAAACCGAGGTTGCCAAGTTCAATAGGGTTTCTAAGTTTTGCTCCGGGCCTAAGGTGGATTTTGAAGTTTTTCCTAATGTCTGCAGCTGACTGAGTGATAAACTTATCTTTTAAGATTACTTGGCCTTCAATAGAGTCAGGTGACAGGGAGGTATGCTTCCTCAATGCCTCCCTTAGTCTCCCCAGAAAGGCAGTAGGATTTTCTTCCTTTCCCTGTGTTATAGTGGACATCATTGAATAATTCATAGGCTTCTTTCTAGTTTTCCTTAGTCCTTCTAGCACACAAGTTAGCAAATGTCTGTGGCACCAATCTCCATGTTCTGATTCTGTGTCCCAATGAGGGTCTACACTGGGAACTACCTGCTGGCCTGTGGGGAATTGTTCTCTTTCCTCTCATCATCCTATCATTGACCTGACTGAGATACCAGAGATCGCCAAACTCTGGGGCTGCAGTTATGGCGGCACTTCTCTCATTTGGGGTTAGTGTCTGATTTAGCAGTAACATTATATCTCTCCATGTCAGATCAAAGGATTGTCCTAACCCTTGTAAAACATTAACATAGCCATCAGGGTTATCTGAGAATTTACCCAGGTCTATTTTAATTTGCTTTAAGTCTGAGAGAGAAAAAGGTACATGCACTCTGGTTGGGCCGAATTCTCCTCCTCCCACTGCTTGGAGGGGCATAATCGGGGAATATTGGCATTCTTTGGTTTATTGTTTACCCCTTTGTCTATCTCCCTTTGGACCATTTGGGTTGAAAGGGGGTCCTTATTAGTTGGAGAAGGAGTCGGGGGGATGCTGGGGTAGGGAGATAGACTCTGAGGGCTTCCTCTAGGGCATAAATCACACTTTTTACATAATTGCAAGTTGTCTCTTAATGAAAAGAAAAGTTTGTACATATGGCCCTTCACCCCATTTGCTTTCTTTTCTACAAAAGAGGTCTAGCTGTAAGATGGTGTTATAATTTATACTTCCCTCAGGAGGCCAGGTTGCCCCCCCCCTTGAAGAGGATATCATGGCCAGGCAGTACTGCAGAAGAATATAAGTTGTTTCTTTCTTAGTGTCTGAGGGTCAAATTGGTCCCAATTCTCCAGAATACATCTTAGGGGCATTTTTGCCTGGGGGTAAGGGGAACATTTCCCATCTGAAAAAAGAACATAGGGATGCCAGCACCCCTAGTCATCTTCCTATGAGCATTAGTCCTAGAGAGTCCTCTAAGGGCCTAATGCTTATTCTTTTCCGAGGTGCGCAACCACCCATGGACCTCTGCTTATCAGATTAGTTATGCTCACTGATGTAGCAGTCCTGCACCCCTTTTCCTGCCTTTCTTGACCACAAAGAAAGGGGCCTGGGCTGCTGGATTCTACTGGTCATTTACCAGAGTGCCCAACGTTGCCTTTGCGCTCAGAGGTGAGTTGCTTTCCAGGGTGTGTAACCACCCATGGACCTCTGCTTATCGGATTAGTTACACTCACCGATGTAGCAGTCCTGCACCTCTTTTCCCGCCTTTCTTGACCACAAAGAAAGGGGTCCAGGCTGCTGGATTCTAGTGGTCTTTACCAGTGTGCCCAACATTGCCTTTGTGCTCAGGGGTGAGTCCTAGAGTTGGGTTGGGTTCCTGAGTATGTCATAACAACCCAGCCACCCCAACAAGATGCATTCCCATAAAAGCAGTTATTATGCAAATTCATTTCAGAGAGGGTGTAGGTAACCTTTGAGTCAGGGTTGAGATAGTCTTTTGATTCTGGAAGGCATGGCTGAATGCAAACAGCTCACATGTTTGAGGAGACCAATTATTAGGCAATTTTTCTAACTCTGCTTCCACAAGAGTCTCCGTATCAATTATTATTATTATTATTATTATTTTTTGAGACAGAGTCTCGCTCTGTCACCCAGGCTGGAGTGCAGTGGTGCAATCTCGGCTCACTGCAAGCTCCGCCTCCCGGGTTCACGCCATTCTCCTGCCTCAGCCTCTCCGAGTAGCTGGGACTACAGGCGTCCGCCACCACGCCCGGCTAATTTTTTGGTATTTTTAGTAGAGACGGGGTTTCACCGTGGTCTCGATCTCCTGACCTCGTAATCCGCCCGCCTTGGCCTCCCAAAGTGCTGGGATTACAAGCATGAGCCACCGCGCCTGGCCTCCATATCATTTATTGAATTGAAAACCATTGTGGTTTTTTCCTCAATCACCTGGGAGGAACCATCTATCTTCCTGTCCTGAAGGGAATTCCTCCTAGGTCTGGTCGGACCTTTGTATGGTAATTAAGATTTAAATCCCCTGTTAGGAAATCTGCTGGGTTAAGGGAATTATCAGTGGTCAGTGGTTGGTGTTAAATTACCTTTTTTTTTTTTTTAACAGAATAGCCCCATACCTTAAGATTTTTGAGTAAGCAACCTTTTTGCTTTTTTGACTTAGGATAGTTCTGAACCGGTGAGGTGTGCTCACAATGAGGTTTCCTCTAAAGCCTAATTTTCTACTTTCTTCTGTTAGCAAAGCAGTTGCTGCTACAGATTGAATGCATTTGGGCCACCCGCAGGTTCCTGGGTTAAGGATTTTTGATAGGAAGGCTACTGGTTGTCAGTGGCCTCAGTGCTTTGGGGCTACGCCCTTATTTACACTGACTGTTAACAAAGTGGTATTGGAGTGTTATAAGGTCATGGAGAAGACTTTCAACTATCAATTATAGGTTTTAAATTTACCCTGGCTTTTAAAGGAATAGGGCACACTGGTTTTTGTTTTTGTTTTTGTTGTATTTCTTTCTCTTTTTTCTTTGACTCCGTCTCTGTCTCTCCCCTTCATCTCCCTCTCTCTCTCTCTCCTCCATCTCTCTCTCTCTCTCTCCTCTCTCTCTCTCTCTCTCCTCCATCTCTCTCTCTCTCTCTCCTCTGTCTCTCTCTCTCTCCTCCATCTCTCTCTCCTCCTCTTAGCCATTACAAACCTGGGGCCCTGGCAAGGGTAGTGGCGAATGGGTCCCACATAACTGCCCATGTTGACAGCTGTATACCCAAATCGGGAGGGATACCAGGGATAAGTGTCCCTGGGTTTACAGCCTAGATGCCTAAGGACGCAGCGTAGAGCTTCTTTAGATCCCTTTGGAGATATAACTTGCTAAAGGAAATGAAAGCTGAACCATTAGTACCTAGGAGGCACGGATCAGAGGAAGTAGATTCAGAGGTAAGGAGAATTTGGGGGCTACACTTTTTTTTTTTTTTTTTTGAGACGGAGTCTCGCTCTGTCGCCCAGGCTGGAGTGCAGTGGCGCAATCTCGGCTCACTGCAAGCTCCGCCTCCAGGGTTCACGCCATTCCCCTGCCTCAGCCTCTCCGAGTAGCTGGGACTACAGGCGCCCGCCACCACGCCCGGCTAATTTTTTGTATTTTTAGTAGAGACGGGGTTTCACTGTGGTCTCGATCTCCTGACCTCGGGGGGCTACACTTTTAAGAAAGTCGTGGTCGGGACCCAGGAGGCATGGGTCAGGAGGAAAGGTAGGGGCTTACGCATTGGCGACTGTGGAGTAGAGACTTCTGGCTGCACCATGATCTCAACCGGCTACTGCGGGAGGGAGTTCGGAACGACAGCTTTCTGCCTCTAGCCGGCCCTCGGCTTCCCCAAGAAAACTGAAAGTGGAAGCTGGCTCCAGGTAGACATCCGTCCCCAACCCAGAAGGACTGGGGGTTGTTAGAAAGCCCTTCCCCAGATAGCCTCACACCTGAGTCTTAAGTCCTGCGGCCGTGCTAATCGTTTTTAACTGGCCGACAGGTGCCTGGTATTTTCCTCCAATTCTAAGGAAGGATAAGATAGAATAGCAAGCAAAAGTGGTCCAGTATTACTCACCACTTTGGAGGTCCCTTCATGGTTGCCAAAATGTTACCAGGGGGTCCTTGTTCCCAGAGCTCCCAAGATAGTGGCAGGCTGCTTCCAAGATGGCGGTGGGCCCCTTCCAAGATGGTGGCAAGCCTCGTGTTCTCTGACCTGGGGTTCTTGGCCTCACGGATTCCAAGGAATGGAATCTTGGGCCCTGCGGTGAGTGTTACAGCTCTATTAGAAGCTGTGGGTCATGGAAGACAACCGTGGAACCCAGTGACTAGTGTTCAGCTCAGGACGAACCCAGGCACTTAACCGTGCAGGAACAATGGCAAGCCTCTAGCCCGAACAGGAGCAGCAATGGGCGCCTGGCTGGATCAGGAGCACAGCAGACATCCTGCTGGATCCGGAGGGATGGAAGTCAGCGGCGGGTCTGTGACAGCAGCCAGCAGCAGTGGTGGACGGTGAGCAAAAGCTCAGCTCGAGCCGTAACAAACACGGACCAGAAGAGTGCAGTTGCAAGATTGAATAGAGTGAAAACAGAGCTCCCATACAAAGGGAGGGGACCCAAAGGGGGTTGCTCAAAAGAAACTTCTTGAAATTTAGTTTTAAACTGTAAAACATGTACTGTGATCAGAATGTACAATATATTCTAAATGTTTAAGCATTTCTATCACTAAAGAGTAAATTATTCTACTGACTTTACCATGGACATTTAAATACTTGGAATAATAGTTATTATTTTTCCTAAATGCAGTTTCCATAGAAACAATACTCTTTACCTATTAGGCAAAAAAAGACCAGAATGGACTCCACTAAGCTGTGAAGTTCCTTTAACCTTTGAGTTTACTGAATTCACATGTAGATTAAAATGCATTTCAAACATTTAGTACATTTTGTATAATACATACTTTCTTTTTCTATATAATATATTTAGAATACTAATGTTTTAGCATGTTTTATTACATATTTGTTTATAGATATTTGCACAAACACACACAGAGAAAGTAAGAGACAGATGTAGATAATAATGATATCTTTACAAGTCTATTAGTTGTTCTGTAGAAATATTACACATTTAGAAATGCATTAATGTAAAAATATAGTTTTCTTAAGCATATTTGCAAAGCTAAGTTTTTAAATAATCAAGATATTTAAACATAATATGCAGTCTACCATTATATATTTCAGTGTACCAATTCTCAATAGGTCAAATGCATCAGTGCTAAATCAGGGAATGTAGAAATGGCTGGTAAGTATTTGGGACCTGTTAAAAAAAAAAAAAAAAAACAAAGATAAGGGACGACATATAGGAGTGTAATATAGTGTGATTTTTTAAAAAACTATTCTTTTTGAAAATGCTTTAACTCATCAAATGATTACTGGGTTACCTGCAAAAGTTAAGTCAGAGAAAAATCAAGCTGTTTGCAAAACCTAGAATATATAGTATTTATAAGTAACACATATAGTTATCTCCATTTACTCATCAGTCCTAGTCCAGTAAAAGCTCATATTATCATATTTTCACAGATGGAACCACCCTTCCTTTTTGGTGTACTATACTTGAATGAATGAGCATCCTGTCTTGGAAACAAAGCTGTAAAATAAACAGAAATCGTGATGTAATTAGCCTTCTGTCTTTAACACCTGATATGGTTTGGCTGTGCCCCCACCCAAATCTCATCTTGAGTTGTAGTTTCCATAATCCCTATGTGTCATGGGAGGGAACAGGTGGAGACATGAATCATGTGGGCAGTTTATCCCAGTCTGTTCTCATGATAATGAGTTAGTTCTCACAAGATTTGATAGTTTTATAAGGGGCTTTCCCCTTTCTGCTCATTCTTCTTCCTGACACCATGTGAAGAAAGACATGTTTGCTTCCCCTTCCACCATGATTGTAAGTTCCCTGAGGCCTCCCAAGCCTGGCAGAACTGTGAGTCAATTAAACTTCTTTCCTTTATAAATTACCCCATCTTGGGTATGTCCTTAAAGTAGCATGAGAATGGACACCAGTACTTACTAGGATCTGAAAACACTCAGCCAAAAAAATACTTATTTAATTTAATCTGTGTATAAATTTAAATAAGAAAAATGGACCTATTTGATCAAACAAATACAAAGCCAAGTTTTTAAGTGTGACAATGTGTGCCTCGTCAGTTCCTCTAAGGTTAGGGCAAATGGCAAAGTATTTAAGTTTACAGAAGAATGAGTTCTGATTAAGAATTAAAATAATATCTTGATTATAAGAATTGTTGAATGGCAAATTGTGTTACAGACGAAGTCATGGAGCTTGTTTTGTAAAATGATACGATCCTAATGAGATCAGCCAAAGTCAAAGATGTGAGGTAAGTGAAGTCTATCTGTGCACCATACATGCACTTCCTATTCTAGATCTTAACTTCCTACCTCCGCCCACTTACATTTCTCCATGGCTTCCTCACTCCTCTATCAGATCTCACCAAGCAGCGTATACAACCAACCTACCCTGATAGAATCCACATCTCCTCATCCATTCATTGCTCTTTCTCAATCAAACTTAACACCTTGTGAGCCATTCACTAAATTACTGTTAGCCATTCCCTAAAATTAGCTATTCCCTAAAGTTAATGTTAAAGTGGGCTAATCACAAAAACAATACCAGAAATATATGTTAATGATTGCTGCTTGCTTTATGTATTTTTTGAACTACTGAACTATAGAAAGACAAAAAAAAAAATTATTTTCTTTGGTACGTGTTCACGTCTTACTTTAGGTACTTCGATTGTTATAAAATATTGTTGCTTCATTTAAATTATTTCTAAACTGCAGAAGACTCAATTTTGAGTGAGATGTTTCTTATATGCCAGTTTGAATTTCTAAATAACAAATTACATTAATAGTAAGATGTTTTCTGCCAATTGACAAGAGAGAAGCCTAAATTCAGCATTTTTTTTTTTTTTTTGAGGTGGAGTCTCACTCTTGTTGCCCAGGCTGGAGCACAGTGGTGCCATTTCAGCTCACTGCAACATCTGCCTCCCAGGTTCAAGCTATTCTCTTGCCTCAGCTTCCTGAGTAGCTGGGATTACAGGTGCTCACCACCACGCCTGGCTAATTTTTGTACTTTTTAGTAGAGATGGGGTTTTGCCATGTTGGCCAGGCTGGTCTCGAACTCCTGACCCCAGGTGATCTGCCCACCTCAGCTTCCCAAAGTGCTGGGATTACAGGCATGAGCCACCATGCCCGATCAGCATTCTTTATCTATAACAGGATTTGAGATTTGATAAAACACACGTGTTAAAAAGGAAAAAAACAGCAACAATAATTGGCTAGATTTTAAGTTATTTTGCTTTATTAAGTGATATTGTACAAAAATGTTATGGTATTTATTTGTGGAATTCAAAAGTGACCAAAGCTCATAATATCAGACAATTTGACCATGTAAGCCAGGCCAAAGAGATTATTACTTAATAAGCACTTTAATAAGAAAAAAAAGTTAATACATTAAAAGGCAGGGTTTTTAATAACAGAAACATTAACTATAACTTATTATTTCATTTCACTCTTCAAAGGAAGTCAGTGGACAAATGATTCCAGTACACTTGAATAAAAGTAGATTGTTACATGCATGTAACAGCTGCAGGCAATTCCCATTGATTGGGATCTTTGTCCATGCTACAAGATAAAAATCTCAGCAAAGATTCCAGGAACACAGAGTCATTGGTTTCCACATGTTCACAAATTGCTAAGATGTTACACTATTACCTGACATCTACATAAAGAATTCATGCATAAACAAAGAGGCAATAAATTAAATTCCAAAATTATTTCAGTTGGCATTTAAGAAACAAACATCGGGGCAAAATTGATCTCTGATCTTGATCTTAGCCTCTGCCTCTCTTTTCTCTCCTTAATGTGCTTACATATGAATTCCCTTTCAGTGTTTGTCACTCACATCATCAGCTCTGCTCTACTCATAACCCAGAGAGCCAGATCCCTAAGACAAACAAGAACAGTTTTCCGGTCCTAAGTGTGACCTTGTGGGATGTCTAGGTCATATATTAATAGCTGCTTGATTTGGGGATTTGGCTGTACATTGTCCACTCCAGATTGCCTTTCTGGACAGATGGCCAACTGTTAACATTTTCGCCTTCTTTTCTGAGCTTAGGTATTTGTGCTTTCCCACCTTTCCCCCAGCCTCTGTGGTTTCTGATAGAGGCTTTTCACCCAGGGCTGCAGTTTCTGTTTCAGGGTGGCCTCCCAGGCTGAACAGAGTGGTTTTTACCATGTGTGGCTACAGATGCTAGAGATAAGTGAGGAAGGAAAGAAAGGGATCTATGTCTTGGATGACCTATTACTTTCCAGAAAAGGACCTAGCTTCTTCACATGGCTTCCACTCAAAGCAACACTGTAAATTATGATTATTAGTTTCACTTTCCAGTTTAAAAAACTGAAAATCAAAAATACAGTTGGCATATTTTATGCTGCTAAGCTGTCAACTGGAAGACAGGGTTTCTACTTCTGGCTTTGCCACTGAGTGACTTTGGTCGGCTCCCTCAATTTTGTTAGCCCTCAACCGCCACATCTGCAAAATACTGTTATTGTTATCAGGCTGATCTCTTTGAGGCCCAATGTTTCTCAAGTTATGTGAAATTATGATAGAAAAAAGTTACTTCTGTGATTCAGATTGTTTAAATTTGATAGTGGGTGATGGGATTTCATTATACTATTCTCTTTACTGTTTTATACAATTAAAATTTGCCATAAGAAATGTTTTTTAGATCTCTATTATCTAAGGAACAATACATCAGCCCATTTTCACTAAAACATGTAAATTAGTGGTAATTTAGAAATTATCTTAATTATCTTCATATTTATTTTGCACATGAAACAGGTAAAAACTGCTACCAATGGCAATTGAATTTTTCCATCTGTTCCATATTTTGCTAAAACAAAATTCTTATGTAATAAAATCAAACAAGAATACTCTTCTCCACTTAAAAATAAGTGGAATGCTTATTATCAAGAATTTCGTTTCTGTGGGCACCCACTCTAGTATAACTAAACCATATGTTTTATTTACAAGTCTGCCAGACTTTCCCCAGTGTCCTTTCTTTAAAGGGTCTCTAGCTGGACAAGAGACCTATGTTCTAACAGACACTTTCACCCTGGTTATCGTTGAGTAGAGAGTTAGAGACTCTGACAGCTAGAAAATCCACCCTTTAAACCACACCACTTCTGCTGGGGTATGCAATGTTCACCAAAAATGAGCAAGTTAATTGAATGACAAACAATTTCCCACATTACTAAGGTTTCAAAAACAATGCTATGTTCTCTTTTGAAAGTTCAGAGTTATGAACAGTAACAATTATCCCACTTCAATTCCATTCATTCAAATAGTGAAAGCTGGAATGCTTAAAATATAAATAACTAGCAAAACTCAACCAGATGTTTATCATGGGTGATTTTATTCTATTTTTTTATAGCTCAAATTCCCTGAACAAATTGAGGAGGAAATAAATAATCTAAGTTTTAAAATGTTTCCTTTTAATTTTTATTTAGTTGCTAAACTTTATCATCTATAAGTTCAGAAAAGAATGGGAATTCTTACCTATCTTAGGGCTATCTGTTTTTCTGGAATGGCAATTTCCCTGCACTCTTCAAAATTCAATGTGAGGCGTACAACATTTGATTGGTTGAGAGGCCCTATTTGAAATGTGGAATTAAAGAGGTACTGCTTTATTGTGTCTTAAAATACTTAGACTCTCAATCCAATTTAATATTTACAGATTGTTCGTGATTGTGAAACAATTGCATGTTAGAGTCCAGATGTATGAGTTTGATATTTCAAAATTCATTAGTTCAAAATTCAACTCTGGCCCACCCAGAAGCATGAGATTAAACAAAGTGACCAAAAAACAACACATTCATCACATAGCCACTTTGTTGGTACCAGCGTCCTCCAGCACATAAATGTAAAGCACACATCTTTGGACATGAAAAAATTAGTCAGAAATACTCCATTGTAGAAGCAAGCAAATGGTTTTAAGAACAGCCGTTACTGCTGCAGGGAGGGTAAATATTTGATTCTGTGACACGGAAAATACTAAGCAAACATGGTCCTTTAAAGAAAAGGCAGAGATGGGCATATGGTACTTCCAATCAGCATTTCCAAATATTCTCATCCCACCAAAAGAAAGAACAGAAACAATTCTTAGTGAATACTTGAGAGAAAAATTACAGATATGAGCAGTTTTGTAATGGGAAAGAGGCTCGATGAAATAGAGTTTATTGAGACAACAGGACCTTGGAGATCAGAGCCTTTTTATAATTCATTCTTTTCCTTTTTGCACGTTCAGGCCCACATGATGTAAAAAGTACCCATTCTGTATGAAGAGGTTCAAATGACCAGCTCTAAACGAAGAGTTAGAGGGATGAAGAGTTGATCCCAAATACAGGAATTAAAAACTGGGGCTAGAAGTTCAACTTAGTTTCCAGTTACATGTAAAAATGGAGTCAGTAAATGTAGCCCAAGACTCATGTTTGAAATAAATTTGTAAAATTCCATAAACTTCATAATTTTACCACTTTTGATCGCTTCCCTCTAAAGACTAGTAGTAATGTACTAAAATTGTGAAAGGCTTATATTTTGGCTATTTTTATTAAAAAACCTCCCACCTTACCCACCATACTCTCCATCCTTCTTCATTTTGCTTGTGCTCCATCTGGGAGACTGATCTGTATGGTATGCACCAATAGCTGCCACACCCTCTGGCTTCTGGTTGGTTTGGCCAATGAGAAGCACAAGCACATGTTGTGATGATAGAAAAGGATGAGTTTAGGGTATTTATGGATTCCCTTAGGACCCTCCCTGCTGGGTTGCTGGGAGTTGGTTTCAGCTTTCCTGAAGGTCATAGCTTCTGCCAGGTGGCCCTCTCCATAAAGCTATTCTCCTTGGTTTTAGTAAAGCCTCTCCTCTTCTTATCCCTTCTCCTTTACCCCCTGAAAAATATAGCAACCCAAAAGTGACACCACATGCCTGGGTGAATTGAAAAAATTATTTCCACAACAAACAATCTTTTAAATATAGGGGAAGTTGATTCATACCACGTGTTCATCTAAATAGCTTGTTTGGCTGGTGCATAAGCTTGATAGGTCTTGGATAATGACTGAGTTATGTTTTAACCTGCAGCTTCAGATGAGGAAAAATCATTACAGTCTTCAGCAGCTGCAATACAGCTGTTGACTTAGCCAATTAAAAATCTGTCAAGGAAAATTAGAAGCAGTTTCATAGATACAAAAGTATATCTTTACAACATTGCTTCAGGACAAAGTCAACTCTCCTGCCCAGTGTCATAATTTAGTCCTTTATAGTCTTTATATACCACAGAATATTGCACTAGCTTGTTTATTATGCTGATGCTGTTACACTAATGAGTTTGGGGATCAGGACTAGTAAGATCTATGTACATAAGAGGATAGCAACTAAACCCTGTGAAGTTTCAGAGGTTTGCCACATTGGTATAGATTCCTAAGAATCCAGTGATTTGGGAAATATCAGGATATTGCTTTGAAAGTGAGATATCTGCTCCCCTACCACAAAGAAAGGCAGATTGCTTGGAGGGCATTTTTGAATTTTAGAGCAAAATATAGCAGGTTTAAATTGTCAGTGTGGAATGGGTTCCACATCAAGAAAAGGCTTTGCAGCAAGTCCAGGCTGTAATAAAAACCCTGCAGACACTTGGACATTTTAACCCAGAGAAGCCTGTGGAGGTAGAAGTTCTGCTATATAAAGAACGGCACAGGGAGGAGGTCTGGAAGACTGGAGGAGAGGGAGGTGCAGGTTCCTATTCCCTCAGCTACCTTCTGCCTGTTTTGGCTATCTCTACTGAAAGACCCTGTTCTTCTCAGGCATCTTTCCCCACAGAGTCTCTCTCCACCTTCTCGTAACTGCTCCTTTCCTTGCCTCTTTAGGCCTAGGAATGACTGGCTCCCAGCTGTGACCAAGCCCATAGGACTGCACAAGTATTTTACGATGTTCCTCTACCCTTTTGTAGTTGCTTTATTAACCTCTTCTGTTTCAAAGTGACATCTCTTTCCTGTGACTGCTTGTTTTCAGCAAGAAAATAGAGAATCTGATGAAATAGGATCCCATTCTACAGAACAGAAAAGAAGCCTGTGGATATTTAGCAGTAGCACAATCACAGGAAGGTAAAATAGAGCTGTAAAGATAAATTGAGATATTAACTGTGAAACTCATTGTGAAACCTGGCACTTCCTAGGTTTTCAATTTATGTCATTCCTTCTTCCTTGGCCTCTCACCTCTCCCTTCTATATTACTTCAGTTGCCATAGCAACTGTTCTTCAGTGGCACCTAGTTTTTGAATGATGTACTTTACACAGCGTTAATCATTTTCATAGCACCCCTGGTGAGGGCACTTTGCTTCTGTCACCAACCACACTGTTTTCTGATGGTCTTTCTCTTTGTTCCCTGAGATATTTCTTCCAAACCACCATATTAAGGTAGGCTGATTAGGGAATCTCTTCCAATGTTTATGGCTATTATAGTAATGCTTTAATGCTCTGGGTCGTATCCTATATTCTTTTTAAGATTTAACCCATCTGCTTATGATTGATCAGTCTTTCATATGTAGGCACACGCAAATATGGGATAATTATGTTTCCTTATAATTATGTGACAACTCCCCTCCACTCTACTTTTTTGCCCCTATTGGAAATTCCTTAGAATTAAACTTCTGTTGTAGACTATTCTTTTTAAAAGGGTGGCAAATTTGCCAGACTCTCATAAATTCAACAAGTATTTATTGTGTGCCTATTTGATGCTGGGAATATAATAGTGAGTATATTTCTACCTTTAAGGAATGTATAGTCCAATTAAGAGCTCCCAGATTGTCCTCTCTCCAGAATAGAAATCCCTTCCTTAAGACATGGCATCCTATTTGTCTAAAGGTGGGTAAAGTTCCTAACTCTCCATCCCACCATGGAAAGCATTATTATTACGTCAACTCAGACCTGAGATAAGAAGGCCTGCATTCAAATCGTGACTCCTCAAATCTTCAGCTAGCTACTTACTAGCTGGGGGACTTTTTACTGGATTACTTAACATTTCCTCACAGAGTTGTTTTGAGATTTAAATGTAATAATCCATGTAAATCACCTAGTATAATACCTGGAACATTCATCAAATGATTACCGCTCATTAAACAATCACTTAAAAAGAAGTCTCCTAGAGAAATACATTACGGGTGAGTAGAGGGTTCCAGGCAGAGACATGGGTCATGGTAGTCTCCAAGCTATAGATTTTCCATAACTCAACCAATGTTCTCACTTCTGTATTTTAAGTAGACTTATCTGTGTGTTGCATTTTTAAGACTTCCTTTAAATGCCAGATATTTCATTTTCAATTCAAAAACATGATTTAGGCATCAGCCAAGAAATTACTTGCCTGCCACCATGCATGCAGAAATCAGATGCTTGTAGTAAAAATATTTTCATTTATTCAAGCTTCCAACCAAGTCTCTTTCTCTTACAACTTTCAACCCAGATGGTTTACTCCGCTTGCCTTGTTTTTTATATATTATCTAATGGAGTAATGCTAAATGAAGTACTCTACTTACTGAAGTACTAATGAAATGGCTTTTTGATAAGTTACTACCACTGATTTTATAAAAGTTAATGTACATTTTTCCTTCTTCCTGTGATTCTTAAATAGTAAAGAACTTGATAATGAGAAAAAAATTAGCCTATTTAGTAATTGCACTTCATACTATTTTTATGCTAAAACAAGTACCACTCTTTTTGTATTTCTTGGTGGAGCCAACTATCAGGTAAGTAGAGACTCAAGTCAAGATTGATGTGATCCACCCGTGCCATCTCCCTTGCAATTCTTTCCAGTGTCACACCAAGATACTGTTTGAAGAAACACTACTTTGAGATCTATAGACAGGATGCTTCTGCCAATATTGTCATTGGGTATATTTGTCACCTCGGGCAAGTAATTTCACTTCACTTCATATCTGTAGCTCGAAGATGGAGGGACTCATCCATTGTGACTCTTCCCTTTCTAGAAACCTACATCATGTACCAGACCCTTCTCCTGTGTTTCTCTGGGTAGGTGTGAAGCACGCCTATTCATGCCTACCATGCCTATGCCCAAGCCACAGAACACTGACTTGATTTATGTTGACCAAAAAAAGTAAGATTATTTCAGACATAAGAAAAATTTAAAAACATAAATAACACTGCTCTTCAAATGCACTGAATGATTAGTTAAGAATATTCTTTTTGTTTCAGTGACAATAGTCACGAAATAACAGACTCTAATTGGAAAGTGAATAACATTTCCCAAAAGCCTATCTTGAAAATGATTTTGGTATTGCCCATTGGATGTTTGCATACAACTTTCGTCTTTGGCCAGAACCGGAATATAGACCAGCCTAGAAAGGTAATGGCAATAAAACAAGAGACTTTTGTAATGAAGTCTAGTAAAAGAAAATAAAAGCATTCTCTAAAATACAAGCTTCTAACAATGGTTGCTTTGAATTCACTGCTATTAATGTTCCTCCGCAAGGTAGGCATCCACCTTTATACAAAACTGGCAGTGTTAGAAATCCCAGAAAACTCATTTAGTAGTATAAAAGCATCTCTGTTCCTTGTATAAAATGTTTTGTCCCTGGTGATTTTGAGCTAATAACACCGTCAAGAGCACAGACTTGGCAAAAAGACACCTGCATGGCCATTACATCCCAAAGGCAGGAGAGAGGAGACAGTTTTTCACTTCAATTACTGCTTATCTACAGCTGAGAAAAATGTAAGTTCACCTGAGAATAGAACTTACTTTTGTTGCACATCCATGTCCATATAAAATCTTTATAAGGAGAACTAACTTAGACATAAATGTTATTATCAAATGTCCTATGATGACAAATAAGGTTAGTTAGTTACTGATAAAATGTAAAGCATTCAAGGTTAAAGTGCAAAAACAATGCTAGCTTGGGGATTTGTGCTTATTGTGGTTTTTCTATTTGTTTGTTTTGAGACAGGTCCTCTTTTTTTTTTTTTTTTTTTTTTTTGCACATGCTGGAGTGCAGTGGCACGATCATGGCTCACTGCAACCTTGAATTCCCAGGCTCAGGTGATCTTCCCACCTCAGCTTCCTAAGTAGCTGGGACTACAGGCATGCCATCATATTCAGTTAATTTTTTTACTTTTTATTTTTAGTAGAGATGAGGTCTCACTATGTTGCCCAGGCTGGGACTTGAATTTATTTTTAGAAGAGAGGTGGATTAAATATTAGTCTTTCTGCAGTGGAATTAGAATTAGTTCCTTCTTTCCCGCTTCTTCTTTGTCCATATAAAATTTGAACCTTGAAAAAGAAAGAGTTAAGAATTCTTGAGTATAAGTAAATAAATCTTTCAATAATTCTTGCCTATGTGATTGCAAGAAACACTGTAAGGAGGAGAAACATCCAGGAGTTACCAGATGAGAATAAAATCAAAGTTCATAGAGTAGAATATATGAATGATTTCTTATGAAAGTTAGAAGTTAAAGTGCTTTTTTAGTTAATTAAAAATATCAGATAAATCAATTATTTTTTAAAAAATGACATGTACAATAAAAATCTTAAGCCTTTTTTTCGGTTTCTCCCTTCAGTGATTTATATGTGAATGTATTCTAAAGTGATTTTAATAGAACTAAAAACACAAACTTGGGGCTTGAAATAGAGGATTGTCCAACAGTATTAATGCTGACTAATATTGGAGTAGCTTCTTTTATGAGGTAACCTCATGAGACTCTTATAAAGGATATTTAATCATTGTTGGGAATGCTGCAGTTGGTAAGATATTAGACATAAAGTAATATTCAAATTTTTTTCTCATTCTTTAAAGAATACTCCACAGCACTTTACAACAGCCAAAAGGTAGAAATAACCCAAGTGTCTATCAACAGATGAATGGATAAACAAAATGTGGTATATACCTAAAATGGAATCTTATTCAACCATCAAAGATGAAGTATTGATACATGCTACAATGGATAAATCTTGAAAACAATATGCTAAGTGAAAGAGGCCAGATACAAAAAAGCCACATATTGTATGATTCTATTTATATAAAATATCAAGAATAGATAAATCCATAGGGAGAGAAAGAAAATTGGTGGACTGGGCGCTGTGTCTCACACCTGTAATCCCAGCACCTTTGGGAGGCCGAGGCAGGCGGATCACCTGAGGTCCGGAGTTCGAGACAAGCCTGACCAACGTGGAGAAACCATCTCTACTAAAAGTAGATACAAAATTAGCCAGGCATGGTGGCACATGCCTATAATTAGAGCTACTCGGGAGGCTGAGGCAGGAAATCGCTTGAATCCGGGAGGCAGAGGTCTTGGTGAGCAGAGATTGCGCCATTGCACTCCAGCCTGGGCAACAACATAGAAACTCTGTCTCAAAAAAAAAAAAAAAAAAAAAAGAAAGAAAAGAAAAAGAAAATTGGTGTTTGCCAGGTTCTGAGGAGAGGGAGGAATGGGAACTGACTGCTAAATGGGTGTGGAGCTTTCTTTGGAGTAATGAAAATGTTTTGAAGCTCAATAGAGGTGGTGGCCGCACAGCATTGCAAAGTATACTAAATACCACTGGATTGTGCTCTTCAAAATAGTTAGTTTTATGTTATGTAAATTTCACCTCTTTTTTTTTTTTTTTTTTTAGACAAAGTCTCTGTCAGCCAGGCTGGAGTGCAATGGTAGGATCTCAGCTCACTGCAAACTCCGCCTCCCTGGCTCAAGCAAATCTCCTGCCTCCTGCCTCAGCCTCCTGTCCGCCTCGGCCTCCCAAAATGCTGGGATTACCCCACCGTGCCCAGCCCTGAATTTTTGAAAAGAAAAATAATTGTGATGTTAGGAAAGTTTGGTATCACTGGAGGAGAAATAACCCAATAAGAAAAGAGAAAACCTAGAAAATTCATATGTTTATGAAAAAAATATTTATTTCTACGATTATGTGTTATACTTGTAAATTAAATTTAAATTCTGAATTAAATTTATAGTTACCATTGTCATATGACAATAACATAAGTAATTTATTTATAAAATTACACCATTGATTTGAAACAGAATAATCCACTTCCCCAAGATTTTGACAAAGTCCTAATGAGATAAGCATGAGAATATAGTCCCATATGTCTTTCAAATGAGAATTATATATTTATACGTTCCCTAAATTTATTGAGGGTCAGAGAGATAAGTTGACGAGCCAGTTAGCTGTCAATTATCTATGACAACGGAATTATAGCAAATGGCTTGAATAAGTTGCTAATCCAAAAAGATTCATTCATTGCTTCGAAGATTGTTATGATTATTTTCAGGATCTTTATCTCTGTGCTAAAATGTAATTCCATTGCTTTATTGCTGGCAGAATTAGATCCTAGCTTGGAAGCAAGAGAAAAAGAACTTAGAAAAGCAAATTTCCCATTATAGAGCAATAAAATGCCTGGAGTGATCTCATTTGTGCAAGCTATTCTCTTGTCAAATCACCTACTATGCACATGTCTTTCTAATTCTGGCACCTAATTTAATTGTTTAGATTAAATCTATAAACCAGTGATGCCAAAGTCTCTCTTCATCTTTGTCCACTTCAGAGTAAAGTTTACTTCTTCATTTTCATTTATATAATAAATAATTACTGATTGCTAAATATGTCACAGGCATCATTCTACATAATGGGGACAGAGCAGTGAGCAAAGCAAATTAAAATCCTTGCCTTCATAGAGTTTACTTCCCAGGTGAATAAATGCTCATCTCATCAGTGACCTTTATTCATGAGAAAGACATCAGTACCCTATTGACTGAAGGGTCTTCAGTGCCAGGGCAAGTTTATGATACAGTGCAACAGGCTCCTGATTCAAAAAATCTCCTGATAGAGATTTTCTATCCTGCCAGAGTCTCCATTTCCACTACAAAGTATTAACAAGACTAAATTCACAAGTTGTCCTAGGGATTAAATTAGATGGTATGGGAAAAAAGAGTTTACAAATTTGTAAGTTGTATATAGTTATATGTATGTGTGTGTATATATAAATGATTTACAGCTCTGTATGCCTGCTTTATGTATTCATATGATAGATACTATCATAAAATTGTTACATTGTATTTTGAGACCATTGTATGTCCTCAGTGTCTCTTATGATACCTGGTAAAGGGAAAACATTCATTAAAATTTGACTGGGTAAATTAATGGATTATTCACAAACAAGTTCCCTAATTATATGAATTTTATTTTTAAAATATTCAATATTACTTCTATTCCCTACATAGTCCCACAGTTGCCTATTATTAAATTTTCCAATAAAGGGGCATTTTATCCATCAGGAAATAGTTGTATTTACTTTTAAATGAGAGCAACCAGTAAATTTTTTAAAGTATAAGATACAATTTACAATAACATGTACATTTTTAAAAAATATAAAATGCCAAATACAACAGCACTTACAATAGCAAAAACTACCAAATACTTACAATAAGTGTACAAAATACATTTAGCATCTCTACACAGAATATTGTAAATCTTGATGGACAGAAATGTTAAAAGACCTACATAAATGAAGGAAAACGCTGTGATCATATATTAGAGGGACCAATATTATAAAAAACATTAATTTTTCTCAAATTGGTCTTTACGTTTGTTTTTTGCAGAAGTAAACTGATTCTAAGATTTATGAGGAATCACAAAGAGCCAAGAATAGCAATGCACACTTGAAGGAAAATAAGGTGGGATTTGTTTTACTGATATCAAGACTTATTATAAAGCTGCAATAGGCCAGGCGTGGTGGCTCACGCCCTGTAATCCCAGCACTTTGGGAGGCCGAGGTGGGCGGATCACGAGGTCAGGAGATCAAGACCATCCTGGCTAACACGGTGAAACCCCGTCTCTACTAAAAATACAAAAAATTAGCCAGGCGAGGTGGCGGGCGCCTGTAGTCCCAGCTACGCGGGAGGCTGAGGCAGGAGAATGGTGTGAACCCTGGGGGGCGGAGCCTGCAGTGAGCCGAGATTGCGCCACTGCACTCCAGCCTAGGTGAAAGAGCGAGACTCCGTCTCAAAAAAAAAAAAAAAAAAAAAAAAAAAAGCTGCAATAATTAAGGCAGTGTGGTATTGGTACAAGAATAGAAAAAGAGTACAATGTAACAGAAAAAGGGAGATTATAAATATTTCTACCTAATTTTTGCCAAAGTGGCCCTTTAGCACAATGAGGAAGAAATGGATCTTTTCATAAATGAAGTTGGTTTAATTGAACATCCATATGAGTTCTACCTCACACCACACACAAAAAACAATTCCACATGAAATGGATATAAATGTAAAAGCAAAGTAATATAATTTGATAAGAAAATACAAGAGCATATATTCACAACCTTAAGTAAAGATTTCTTAAATATGAAGCAAGAGTCCTAACAATAAGAATAAAAATGATCAATTAAACCACTTTAATATGTAGAAATGATGTTTATCAAAATATGGCATTAAGAAAGTTAAAAAACAAGTCATAGAATGAGAAATGAGCAAATGTATTTGCTGCACATATAGGAGGTAAGGGGCTTACATGCAAGATAAATAAAACACAAGTACAAAAATCAATATAGAAAAAACAAACTCAGAGAAAAATGAGCACAAGACCTATAAAACATTCCACCAACATATACAAAAGTATGGAATAGTACTAGTAATTAGAAAAATTAAAATCACAATGAGATAATACTGCATACCCATTAGAATGGCTAAAATAAAAGGCCTTTCAGTATCAAAAGTTGGCAAGGATATGGGGCAGCTGAAATTCTCATACGCTGTGGGCTAATGTTTTAATTGATACAAGGAATTTGGAAATCTATTTGACATTATTCGCTAAAGTTGAATATATACACACCCTATAACATGACAATTCCACTACTAGGATTGTTTCTAACAAAAACGCTTGCACATGTATTTCAAGAGACATATAGAAGAATTTTCATAGCAGCATTATTCATAAAAGTCAAAAACTGGAAATAACCCCAATTTCCATCCACAGTGAAATGGATAGAAAAATTGTGGAACCTCTGTCCAGTGGGACAATAAATAACAATGACAGAGAATGAAACACTGCTGCTCATAACAACATGGATGCCTCTTATAGGCATAATGTTTTAAGAAAGAAGCCAGGCACAAAAAATACATATTTTATGATCCCTTTGCATACATTTCAAATCAGCCCAAACTAAACTGTAGTGAGAAAGAAGAGGATAGATATTGGAAGCATTTGAGGGGATAGGTCTTCTGGAGCACTGGTAATTTTCTATTTCTTGATTTGAAAGGTGGATAATTTGTTCATGTTTACGTTCTTATTTTATCTACTTTTTGATAAGCAGATAATATTTTAAATAAATTCAAAAGCATAATAGATCATATTTTTTCTTAGAAAAGTTTAACAGCCATAAGATACCATAGGGACAGCCAGGCATGCATTAAAGGCAGAATTACTAAGCATTTAGATGACAGTCTCACTGAGGAGAAAAATGTTCACGGTTAAGCAGAGAAAAAAAGCAACAACTATGTTTTACTAGTCTTAAATGATTTAAATTTCCAAAAACCACTGGAAAGTTTCCACATCAAAGACTGAAAACAGGACTCTATCAACATGGGCAGGGTTGGAGGAACATTTGTCATCTTAACCAAGAAATTGGTTAAGAATAGGAGAAAAGAAATTTTTTAAAAAAAACAACAAATTGTACTCTCTGTATTAAAATGTATAAGAATATGAGTTACTATAAGAACATGTACAATTTGACATTTTTATAAATAATCTTAATGGGTAAACAGTAGCCTCTTTATGCTTACTTTGGCTAAATTTTGATAAAGGGTGAAAGTCTGCCTCCTTGATATTCCCTCTTCTTTCCCTCTGAAATCTTTTTGTATTGCCCTTATTGTTCAATTACTCATTTGTTCGTTTGTTTCACAAATATTAACTGGGGATTATTGCAATAGGCATTGTGCCAGGCACTGAAATTTCAGTTGTAAATAAGCCAAAAGATGACCTCACTGAATTTCTATTCTTGATTATTGCCCATAGAGAACATGAGCAATAATAGAATATCGGCAATTATTGCCCATAGAGAATATAGGCAATAATCAAGCAAAAAAGTAAGCAAGCAAGATAAGTAAGTGCAGACTAAAAACTGAAATGAAGGAAAATAAAATGGTATAGTGTAATTTAATCTAGGGTGGAAGCTGTTTCAGAAACAGTGGTTAGAAAAAGCCTACCTTAAGAGGGGATATTTCAGCTAAGATCAGGGATGAAATTTATGCATTTACTTAACACAGCAAATACATATTGAGCACCTACTGTGTGACAGGAACCATTCTGGATGCTGAGAAATCAACAACAAACAAGAAAAAGATATGACTTTCATGGCACTGGCATTGAAGTCTGCAAGGAAATCTTACATGTTGATGCAACAATGACTTCAAATACCCTGTACAGGAAAAGGCTTTGATGGCTTCATTAAACTTCTGAAAGGCTAGAATGTCATTAACAGTGAACAACTGGGAGAGTGGTCTGCAATGGATTTGAAGAAGTGAATAGAAACCATAACATGGGTGATTCTGTAATTCGTGGAAAGAAGTCTGCCTTTTATTCGAAAGAAGTCTGCCTTTTATTCTTAGTAAAATTGGAAGCCATTGATAGGTTTTATGCAGAGGAATAATATAATTCGATTTAACTTTTAGATCACACTTGCTGCTTTGTGGAGAATAGTTTAAAGGGAACAATAATACATAAAGGAAACAAGTTGGTAACCTATCTTCCAGGCAAGAAAGGATAGTAATCTGAACTGAGACAGGAAAGTAGAGATGGAGAAAAGTATACAGATTTGAAGAATAATTTGGGAATACAAGATACAAGAGAATACAAGATTCTATTGTATTGCTAATACAATACAACAGAATGTATTGATGGATAAGTACAGTAAGGGAGAAATAAATACATTTCTCTTTTGCTTTTAGAAGAAACAACTAAGTGGATTTTGATGATGTTTACTAAGGTGGCAAGGAGAAAGGAGACTTTGGAGAGATTTAGAATAGAAAATCGTGAGTTTCTGTTTTTGGATAGATTGTGTTTGCAAGGTATACGTAACACCCAGCTGTGTTGTCAGATAAACATTCTGAAATGAAATTCAAGAGCTTGGGGATAAATATAAACATTTGGGAGCCATCAGAATAAATACTGAGTTCACATTTATGTCAATTGACGAGATCACCTAGAAAATGTTTGTTGAAGAAGCAAAGTAGATCTAGAACCTAAAATTAAGAAGCACAGATATTTAAAGGAAGGGTAACCAGCTAAGAAAATTAAGAAGATGCAACCATTAAGTCTAAAAAAATCAGTAGGGTGGTGGAACAGAAGCCACAGGAGAAAAGTGAGTGGGAAAAAAAAATTAGTATTTACTGTCTCACATAATGGTGAGAAATCGAGCAAGACATAGACAATGAAATGTTGATATTGACCTAGTTACAAGGTTTTTCAGTGGAATGCGGGGCTCAGAGAATTGGGCAGAGAAGCCTGATCACAGTGGGTCGTGGTGTAAATGGAAGGGGAAGAAGTGAGACAGCACAACGAACAGCTGTGAACAGAAAGAAGTTATGGGTGATTTGAAGAGAAAACAAAAGGTATAAAGTTCTCATTTTCAAAGTGGAAACATGATCCTATCAGAAGAAAATGAAAGGATTAATGAGTGGTATGGAGTGGAAGTTTGAAATTTGAGATCACAGAGTCCTGTGATCTTTCTCCAGCAAAGTTTCCCCACTCAAATTAAATCATAAAAAGGCACATGGCCAAGTTTTTCAGGCTAACTAAAATGGAAGGAGAGAGGGGTAAGGGATTGAAGGATATTTGCCATGAAGTAATCTCACGATGGACAGAGATCACAAAGACCAGGGTAAAAATGAAGCTTGGAGTGGTGATAACAGCTGTGGGTCAGGGTTGGAGTATTGATGTATTTGAAGAATTGTGGCAACAGAGATACCTGAATAAATGTTCCAGATAAATAAATGATCATTATTGGACAACGGAATATTTAAAACCAAGATTTCAGAAGTGGTAAGTTTTCTGGGGCTGAAAAGACATTAAGTGAAAGTGGTTAGCCAGGAATGAAAAGAAATTTGGAGATGAGAAGATGAAAGAACCAAAAAGCCTCCATTTTACATGTTTTATTTATGTGGATGCTGAAGTCACAAATAAATATACTGTACAGAATTTAGAAATCTATATGCTTGAATAAAAGGGCCTTAAAACATAGGTAAATAGACAACAGTAACAGAAAGATAGAGGAGGCTTGTGCCTCAAGAACAGTGGTAGGCATTTGCAGGAGGGAGATGGATGAAGAGCTACTATTGCAAACCAAAATCAAAGAGGACACCAGTCAACCCTGTCATACCTATGTAATCACTAGGAGAAAGAACAACTTTCTTTTGAGAGGGCCAAGTAGAGCTGACAATAAAAAAGGAGAGGCAGTTTTTTGATAAAGCAAGAATATAAGGAAATGTTCCTAGAAAAGACGACACATTTGAGGTGGTTTTGTCACTAAGAACAAGGGAAATAGGACGGAAGTGAGAGGATCAAATTAAGGGCTCGGTAGAACAGTATAGGGATGAGTTTTGTGAAGATAGATGTTCTTGTAGTCAAATGTCTAGCTATGACTAAGCAATGCAGGACTATTGATCCATCTCTCAGAGGAAGAAGAGCATCTAGAACTATTCATCTTGTATAAAAATATTACCCTTGATGGTATAGAAGCCTATTAGATAGAAGTTCCACAAGGCTTGGACTAATGTGACTATGCATAGGCAAAAATTCCCCAAGGATAGGGGCAGAGTGCTAGCATTCACAGGCTGCTAGCAGCTTCCTAGGACTTTGAACCATATAATGTCCCCTCAGCTGGCAAGTATTTTTCACAGCCTTTCTCAGGTTTCACTTCCTGAAGTGAAACTTTACTCACCTTCCTAGACCACAGTGTTTGAATTCCTATTAAACTTATGGTCTACACCATTCCTCTTATTTAACTACATAGCAACTTTGCTAGAAAGTATATCATACATATTTAACTCATTGTTACAAGTACCTAGTAAGTCTACAAAATGCAGGTATTATATTTTATCCTCAGATAAAGGTACACATTTCTCAAATCACAAGTTCAGGTCTACTAATAGCCCACTCAATTTTCCACAACTAAACTCAGTGTTTGCCGATTCTTCTTGAGGGAGAAACTTAATCTGATCAATTTCAAATATATTCAGACATTTATAGGTTTCCCAAGAACATATAAATGGTATCTGTAAGATATTTTCATCTATGCTGGCATATTGGGTTAAAAAGTTATACTTTAAAACTCAAAAGAATCAATTTAAAACAAATTAATCATTACCTCATACAGCTCATGATGGAACACTTTATCTCAGAAGGATATTTAGGCCAGTCATTCACTCAACAGATATTTAGTATCTGCTATTGGTACCAAAGCTTACATTAGACACAAGAGACACAGGTAGGAGACAAAAGTTAATTAGACACCGTTGCTTGTCTCAGAAAACTTGGAACATATTAATATAAATATAAATTATTTCCCATAACTACACAGTTTATATTGCTATAGCTATGATGGATCTATAAAATGACATTAGTATACACTATTCACAAGAACAGGATGGAGTGAATGAGAGAGAGGAAAGGAGAGGGGGATTTGATGCAAGTCCTCAACTTTTGAGGATGATGTCAAGAAAGAAAAACCACCCCTTCCATAGGACCACCACAACCACTGTTAGTATCTAACAGCCCACCTCAAAATAAACAGATCAGAGGAGCAGATCTTATGTTTTTACACTCTAAAGTCAGATATTTTCAATAACAGTGAAGGTAATCTGTCTTCCTGTGGAGTACAAGTCTCAGTGTGTGACTCAACTACCATTAAGGGGTTATTACAAGTTTTTATCAATAAACCATTTCATTTATGATATTGTAAATGAGCTATTAATTGAAAAAGGCATCTGCCAGATAAGGCATGTGTATAAGTGGCAGGCCCCACACATGATCCTTTAAAAATGGTAAACCAAAAATTTAGGCATTGTCTAATTTATGAAAGTTACATCAAAAATGATTATCATTCATTTATGTCTCCAAAAGAAAATACTACACTTTTACTATGTATTCATCACCTAGAAGATCTTAAGATATTTGTTTGTATTCATTTATATTTCCAAGCAATATTTTTTACAATCTGAAAACAAATATTTCAATGTTTCTTCTGTTTTTTAACACAGAAAAATTTTTCTTCCACCCAGGTGTATAAGCAAAAGTACTTGACTTTAATATAGCAAATATGCAGAGGTAGAAAAAAAATAAGTTTATTAAGTGCTCATCATTATTCATAAAATACACAGCAAATGTGACAAAATCATAACAATTTATATAATACTGGAATATTCCATAAAAGATGGTTGTCCTTTGGTTTAAATGATACAATTTTGAGATTAAACGTGTTTTAACAAGCATTTTTTTTTTTAAACTAGTAGACCATGGGGATAAAAAACCTAGAATGGTCATGAAGAAACTAATAGAAACCAAAGTAAGCAAGATACAAAGTATGCCTTATTTAATTAAAGTTCAGATAAACTAATGTATACATACTACAAATTTAAGCTGTCCCTAGTTATTACTAACTTATATAACCAAACCTTACGTAGTTGATTTTTGTTCAGAAATCTAGCATTATCACAGTTTGTAGTCAATATTCAATGAGTTTTCTGAATTTTGCTCCTTTTTCTTCTAGGTAAGAGAGTCAAGTTACTAGTCAAATAATTGCCTAAATATTAATTTACAAATGGTAACTACACTTGATCTTTAAAGGAAAAAAACCAACACTGAAAGTAACAGGTAGGTGGTTTTTAAAACTTTGAATATATGTGACCTCAATAAAAGAATTCCCATTTTAATTAATTTGCTAAGAGTTAATTACCTAACCTGTATTTATGTCCCAAGCTAAAATGTATGTGATAAAAAAGGATGATAGGTAGAAGATAGATGTAGATAGATAGATGATAGATAGATAGATAGATAGATAGATAGATAGATAGATAGATAGATAGATGATAGATAGACAACATACAATATAGGTTATTTCTGTTGTATTCTTAATAATCACATACATATGCACATATAACATACACACAAAGAAATCTTAAACAGAAATTTTGATGGCATTCTTAGAACATCACAAAATGCCTATTTATTTAGTGCCCCTTCTATTTTTGACTTAGACTAAATTTGACTTCTGAATTGTGATTTAGACTTCTTCCTACTTACCATAAAAGAAAGAAAAGACTTATCCATATTCACCAGAATAGAGAAACATATTAAAATGGGAGGAAGTAAAACTGACTACACTTGTTTAAAGAGCAAGCAAAGGCTAGTAGATCTTTCAGGTTGGGCCAATATAAAGTATGCTTTGCAGGAATACAGTAAACAAATATCTTCTTTGAAACGGGTTTACATTTCCACTCACTCCACACTCAAACATCACAATATTTGTAAGGAACATTTTCATGGGTAGAAAATGAATACAAAATTAATTTAAAATCCAGATTTTGTTTGAAAATTAAATAGATTTCATTTAGAACTAAGTTACATAACAAAGAAATTGCAAAGGACCCTTTCAGTTACTTTGTTCTTGCAATAATACAGATACAATAAATTGCCTAAGTGACAGCTGTTCTATTGGGAAGTTAAAGGCAAAGGTGGAAGAATGTTTCCTTCAGCATCTTCATCCATGCTCTCTAAATTAATTTACCAACTCTTCTATTAAATAGTACCAATTATAAAGCCTAGAGTAAGCTCTCCATCTCTGTTAGTTATTGGGTTAGTTTGCTAAGGTTGCCATAACAAAATACCAAAAACTGAGTCACTTGGATTAAGGCCCACATCACCATTCCTATTTTAATGTAATCACCTCTGTAAAAGCCTTATCTCCAAAACAGCTTCATTCTGAGGTACTGTGGGTTAGGATTTCAACATATGAAGTTGGAGGGAATACAATTTAGCCTATAACAGTTATTATTAGTGTCATGTTTGTTACATTAATTCATTTAAAAATATTGTTTTACTTAATCTTCATAGCTACACTAAAAGGTATGTATTTTTTTTATCTCCATTTAACAAAAGATTCTAAGACCTCAAGTATCTCCATCAAGCTTCTTAAACAAGATGTGATGAAACAAGAATGGCTTCTGTGAAATTAAGCTTCTTCTGGAAAGTGTGTAACCAAGAAATTTTCCAATGTGGACATTTTTCCATATCATCACTCTTTCCAACCTGATGCTAGGAAAGTCCAACTTGTAGCTTAAGAACATGCTCTCTTTAGACAGGCACAGCAGCTACACAGAAATTAACACTATAAATTGTTGGCCCAGCAAAAGCTCTCCAGTTCTTAGTTGCAAATTCTTTCTCACTGGTCAGGATTCAAAGCTTCAATCCCAAAGAGTTGATGAGCATTTATTCTTCATCACAAGTCTTCTTGCTTCAGAGTTCCAGCTTTAATATTTGGAAATGAAAAGCCAGTGTCTTGAAAATGGCCCAAAGGGCGTATCTAAATACGTGAAATTGAAACACTCATACTTGCTTGGGAGCGTAGTATGGTTACCATGGCAGCAGCTTTGGGGACAGACAGCAGACAGCAGCATCTACAGATTCTTTTAGCTGTATTACATATATTATATGTAATATATATGATTATATACATATAATATACCAAGTATTCAAATAGTCTGTGCCACAAAACAACATTTCCATCAATGATAGACCACATGTACAATGGTGGTCCCATAAGATTATAATACCACATTTTTACTGTACCTTTTCTATATTTAAATATGTTTAGATACAAAAATACTTACTGTTGTGTTACAGTTGCCTACAGTGCTCAGTACAGTAACATGCTGTGCAGGATTGTAGCCTAGGAGCAATAGGCTATACCATATAACCTAGATGTGTAGCAGGCTATACCATCTAGGTTTATGTAAGGACACTCTATGATGTTCACACAATGACAAAATCAAGTAAAGATGCATTTCTCAGAATGTACTCCCATCATTAAGTGACTATATACTATATACTGTAAGCTATTCAACTGAGCTCAACAAACATACTCTGGAACCCTCCTCTGTGGATTCTACGTTTGGGAAGTTCTTTATTTCATTAAGCTCTTATCAGAAGTTCCAGTACTTTCTCCAGTCCATAGAGATCTCTCTGCAGGCCTCCACATCACATTATTCTATCAGACGACACAGATGTCTTCATTCTTGATTTTCTTTCCCTTCTTATTTCATTCCTTTCTCTTTTCTCTAAGGAATAAAGTAACTGAAAAAAAGTGCTTTCCAACACAAGCTCTGGCAAAAATCTAATGAGTTATTTTATTCTGATTTAGAAGCATTTAGATGTAACAAAGAAAAATTGTTAGGGAAATAATATTGAAAGCTATGACTAAAATGGTATATTTTATCCTCTATAATTTTCACTTGTTTATGTTCATAGGAGTAAAGATATGCTATAAGAATCTCTAGTGATTTAAGCTGGCAGGATATATTTGCTTATTTTGTCACATTATGTTTTCCAAATTCAAAACTGTTAAATAATTTTATTGTTCTCTTACTCCTAAATGCCACATAATAGAGTAATATTTTGAATTAATTCTTTTTGCTGGTTTATACAGATGATATATAATATATATTTATATATATATAAATATATATGTTTTTTCTATGTTTTTCCAAATGGGTGAAATTTTAACAGGTGATATCATTTCCTTTTAAACAATATAATGACAACAACCACTGATTTAAAAAAAATTCCATTCAAAAAGAAAATTTGCTGTACTACACAAAAATAACTTAGGATATTTATGTCCTCTTTACTCATTCCATTATTCCACCCTTTTATAAATCATACCGTTTTATTCTACTATAAAAAGAGAGAAATATTGTAGCCTTCGGTGACTTTCTGAATATGCCATGCATCACTGATGTAAGTGGTCCCTATGGCCTTTTCAAAATAGACTTCCTGTAAACCAGTTAAGTTTTTGTGCCTCCACCCTAGTTGCTATGATAAGGCAGTTCTCAGGCTAAGAAGTGTCACAATGCCTTTCAAAACCAATTGATTTTAAATAGTTTAATTGCCAGTTGGAAAGGAAAAGTACATGAGATATACATGGGTTGGGTTTTGTTAGGTTATAAGATAAGTTTTCTTTATACAAGAAAATACTTAACAAAGGAACCAGTTAATTTGTAACAGAATTTTATTGATAAGTCTATGAAATGGCAGATGTCCTTTTTCTATTTATGTGTTAAGTTCAGTGCTGGCATTAAACTCAATAACATGCAGAAATACAAACTTTGAGAAGGTTAGTTTCAATACAAGAACCTATATGCTGACCTTTTAAAAATTTTATGTTGGTCAGAACATAGGAAGTTGGGAATAAATTCTTAAATATTGTACAATCAACCTATTGGTAACACATTCTCATGATTTCTGCCAGGTGGCACAAGCATAGGAACTTTACTCACAAAGTAAGTTTAATAAACTTATTGTTTTTTTAAATGAAGTGGTTGGAATTTGAAAGAACAATTAGTATATAAACTCTTACTAAGTAGAAGTAACTGGGCTGATCCTGAGTATAAAACAAGGCCTAAAAAAAAGGCTGTGCCTTTCAGAAGTTTACAAGATACTTTTAAAAAAATACTTAAACACAAAATATACCAACTCAAGAAACTAGTCACCAAATCCTATGATTATGAGAAATAGGATATTCAATGGATGAACAAACATTCTCTCACAGTCTTTAATGACCCTTAAGACATGTTTTCTCTAAGAGGTTATCTTACATATGTAAAATAACCTTCACTTGCAAGGCCAATTGTTTTTTCATAAATCTTTAAAAGGACTGCATCCTGAGCTTGCCAGATTTTCAGAACTCTAAAAAAATTATTGGCTCAAAACTATGAAAATAAAATTATAAATTAAAATTATTAACTGATTAATGAAGTGTTTTCAAAATAGTATATTATACCAACTATTCAACTACACTGAAACACAGTTTATCTAATTACATATAAATGATGTTGAATGTGGGATGTGGGACCATCTTAATATGTTTGACATAACACAGTCAAACCTCTAAGACAGTCTAGATTCTATGAAGGCTTTTGAATGGTCATGTTCCAACCAAAGCAGTCACATGACACTGCTAAGCATTTTGAGTAAACAACATTTTGAAACAAGAAATCAATTTTTAGTTCTATCAAATGATATTGTTAAACATTTCAGGTAAACATCACTCAAACCAGAAATTAATCTTTAGTTCAGTCTAGTACTTACATAATTAGATAGCAGAATTTAAAACATATGAATAATTCTACAAAACTCAAAGGAAATAGAATGTCTTTACTAAAATAAAAAAAAGAAATAATACAAAAGATATAATAGTCCTCCGATCTGAGCTATGTAGTAAAATTTTAGTAAAGGTAACACCCAAATCACTGCAGTGACATTCTAATTGTTCCATTTTCAATAATTTTCTCCACTACTGCTAACTTTGTTGGCAGATGAATTTTCTTTCTGAAAAAATTGTCATTCTTGCCTCCAAGTCTCAGTTCATGTTTCCTTCACAGGTAAACTCTTTGCCTTTCTCTTCCCAGATCCAAATCTACCTATCTCTTCAAACCTTGCATTGAGAGAAAAACATTTTACGTGAATTAACAAAGATGTGATGTCTTATTGTTACTGGTCATGAAAGACAAATCTATTTCTTTACATTTTTTTCTTCAAATTTAAGAAGAATTTTCACTGCCTTAGTCTTTTTATCTGTTTCTTTATATCCACAGAATGGGAGCTAAATGGGGAGAACTGCAATATCACCTCAGACACCATGACCCAGAACCATCTGTGCTCATGCAAGACCCATAATTCTGTGCTCCCCATTGCCTATTCCTATCCCATGAATCCAAGAGGGCTGCCTCAACAGTAACCTGGAGCTGGGCTATACACACTGTCACTGGTGAATGATCCTCCTTCGCTGGGCTCTGATCTCTCCTGCCCGGGTTCTGCCTTGGTTCTTGATCGGGGTTCCGGGACATTCTCACTAAGTTCTGGATTTGTTCCCTCTATGGCCTATGCTTCAACACTACTGACAATTTGGTTATTGCTCTCTTTATGGTTCTGATCTTCACTTTTTATGCTTTCCCACTTTAATGTCTTCTCCATCACTCTGAATTGCTCATCCATGGCCTCATTCACCATTTTCCTTTCTTCTTATATTATTTTTTAACTCTCAGCTTCTCAACTCTTCTCTAATCTTACTTAACCAATCTTGTTCTCCTGGTTGAAGTTATACATCCTACATTATAACATTTATTATTGTTTTTAAAACAATTTTATTTTTCCACAGGTTTATTAAGGTATAATTGACAAATAAAAATTACATATATTTACAGTGTACAGCTTGATGTTTTGATAAGTGTATACATTGTGAGACATCGTGGTCATTGTATACATTGCGACACACTACATACCTTGTGAAACATGCTAATTGATTTTTTAAATAATGGTTATCCTGAGTAACAATATTTTGATAGATTTTTTCCATATGACTTACTCTAATCTGGCAGCACTTTACAAAGCAGGTTATCATTTTTTCCTCATTACTATAAGAAAAGTGAGACTCAGCAAACTTAGATCTTGGTCTCTCTGACTTCAAGTCTACTTTTTGGCCATTACAATAGTAGCTCCCACATTAGAGAGATTCCAAAAATAAGATTCTCAGGACATATCTTGGAACTTCTGATTCTAAAGTTTGCAGGGGCCATTCCAAGTGATTCTAACAGTGATGCAGGTTTGGGAACCCATGTACTGCACATATTGCCACTACCCTGCTGTAACCTCCAGTATGATGCAATCCACCTTTGAAATTAAACCAGAATCATTTTTAAAACCACAATGTGTTCTTACAGATTCATGAGACATATTTTGTTCATAGGCATTTCATATACTAGTCTGCTCATGTGAAGAATATATTATATGGTGTAGATTATTTGCTAGACTCATTCTTTCTCTTGCTCTGTCTTCTTACCCAGACCCATTTGAATGGCAGTTAGTTAACACCAGTAGTTCAGTTTAAGTCTTGGAATGAGAATTTTTCTCTGTAGGCCTAGCAGACCTACATAAGGACCAAAACCCTGTCCATGAGGTCATAATCATATAGCCATCTCTAAGTTGCCTTGTGTATTGGGAAGAAATAAGAATGAAGTACCAGCCTGGTCTTCTATAATAATTAGCATTGAAAAGTGTATGCAATTTGATTGCTTATATAAGGAGATCAAATTTTAACCAAAGTATTCTAAATAAATATTTCTCTTGGAATACAGCCATGAATATTTTTCATGACTTGAGGATATACTTTATTACATTGCTATATTCCAACAAAAATGAGACAAAATTCCATTATTTCCTCTCAGACCTTCTAGGTTTGCAACCTAAAGCCACGTATTTTAAAAATGCAAAATGAGATACATAGAATACTTTTATATATATGTCTATAATATTTTTTTTTTTGCTGCTTGTGCTTTCCACATCAAATGTATATCAAAACACTCAAGAGCTTTAGAACAGTGAGGAAATCTTCAGACTGATGGATTTACAAAATAAGAACAAAGCATCTAGACCACTATTTACCAAACATGGTAGTGACCATAATTTTTCCACATTTATACAGGCCAGGAAATGAGGTATGGAGATATCCAGTAATCTTCTAAATCAATTAAAGATTCACCAGAAGATATAGAGAGAAAATCCAGGATTTATGACTGAAGACTGTTTACTGGACTCAGTAGTACCTCATGATGCTGTCTTTAATGTTTCTACAGTGCTTTCTCATGGATACAGAATCCTCTTAGTCAACACTGTCAATTGTGTTTGTCCTGTAAGTCAATAAAATAATTTTAAAAGATTTTTTTTAAGAGACGGGGTTTCGCCATATTGCCTAGGCTGGCCTCAAGAAATCTGCCTGCCTTGGCCTCCCAGTGCTGGGATTAAAGGCGTGAGCCACCATGACTGGCCCAAAAACTGATCTGTTAAGCCCAATATAAAGAAGGCCAGAGGAGGAATGTTGCCTCTGCCTGGCTGTCTCATCTGTGGTAGAGCTAAAAGTAAAGGTCAGGGCCTTGGTTGGTGAAGACTCCACTTTAAAAGTTTCAGTTGAATGTAGTTGATTTTGGAATAAGTCCAAAGAAGGAAGAAGGTTCTACTTCTGAGATGGAAGCCCATGAAGGCATTATGCCAGGAAAGATTTTAAAAGCCAGGAAATGAATCAGGATGGTTGTGAATGGAGAAAGTCAAACACATCACTAAATCAGGAGGGCCAGGCAGATGAGAAACCAAAAAATGTAGCCAGCTTTGGCAAATGCTCATTACAAACGAGATTCCAGCCAGATGAGCTGATGGTTTATTCATCCACTCCATTGTTCTTTTTATGTATGACATAATGCTTCAGTGTAATTTCCATAAAGCAAGACATATCTATTCACTTTAGGTTGTTGTGTTAATTAAATGGAGAAATCATGTTTTCTAAATTCTGACCTATTGTTTGGTATTGCACCTTTTGTGAACTCCAAAAATAATCTAAGAGGAAGATCTTAAGCTTTAGTATAAGTGGCATCTTTTTTCAAGGATGAAAATTTAACATGTAAGCTAGTGTCAAATTCCTGACAAATATTCATTCATGTATTCAACAAATGTACTTTCTACTGTACTCAAGACAGGATGGTGTTAGGAGCTAGAGACTGAGCATATTGCTAAATGGCCGTGGCCTCGAGATTTAGTAATATGAATTTAAGGGGAACAAGAAGTTCTCCAGTTCTCCACTCAAATTATTATTGCTCAGAGCAAGCTATTAGATATAAATCTGAGAAACAAAAGAAAGACCAATTAGATAATCTATTTATGCCTTGGAGAACTAAGCAAAATGAGAATGCTTCTAATTTGTTTTGCATGAATAAACTCCAATCAAAAGATTGCCCTTTTGCATAATAACCATAATAACATAGTAGGTAGTTTTATAAATCTCACATTTATAATTTGAAGTTTTGACAAGGCATTTCTAAGTGGCATTTCAGGATTCTTATCAATTATTTTATTGACTGTAAAATTACATTTAGTGACTTGCTTAAGCTTTCTCTGCAAATCAGGAGTTAGAATCAAATCCTTGCTTTATTTAATAATACTATTTCCGAACACCATAAAATTTTTCCAGTTACAAAAAGCACTATTTTATCTGTTATATGGTGCAGCTATGGGCTGTAGTAAAAGCTACAGACTTTTTACCACTTTTCTTGGTCCTGAAGGAAAGGAGACAGAAGATGTCCACGTCTGCTTCATAAAGCATTAGAAATGGTGATCTTACAGATGGAAAAACATTCAACTGAGATAATTGTAAAATTCAAATCTAATTAAACCCTGGCATTGGAAGGTTTTTTATTGCTTCTTCTTATTTAATGTATAATCATTGATAAAGCAGTACCTCTAAAATGGGCCTTTGAAAACTAAACATGTGTTTACTTTTTTTGTAACAAAAAGGTGGGGAAATTTGAAAAGTTAGCTTCTTTGTAGGTTTATATGTATGTTTTGAGTGTGTTTAATTTCCTGCTTGTTTAGCTTTCTTTTATAATTTAATTTTGCTGCTTATGATAATACTAAGTTATATAAAGTACTTAGAAAAGACATATAGATATTTTTAAATTACACAGTCATTAAATCCTCACGACAGCCCTACGAGATAATAAATTATTGTCCTTATTTTGTGAATTGAGAAACTGAAGCACAAATATATGTAAATAACTTGTCCTGAACATTCTTATTTTATATTTCAACAGTATCACTGAAATTTGCTGTTCAAATATCACAAATAAACTATTCCTTGAAGGATTTTCATGTAATATAAAAATAACAGGTAGGGGAAATTCTCTTTCCAGTTACTGATTTTTAAGTTAAAATATAATTCCTGAATTAATTTATTTGTCTTTCTTGAAGTTAGACAGCCAATGTGTATTTGAGTCTAGGATTGAATTCAAGCTAGGCATTTTCATAGAAATTAACATATACAAATATAAGTCATTATTTTAAAAAATTTCCCTGCTATATATAGAAAATATTTTTGAATGAAGTAAACAGATACATTATCTTTCTTTTTCTTTCCCTCTGGATATTGATTTTTCTTTTTTCTAAACATAAGTATTTTTTAAAATTATATTTGTTTATAATCATTGATTTTACTTCTGTATTAAACCCAAAGCTGGGGGAGGGGCATGGTGGCAAGATAGCCAAATAGGAACAGCTCCAGTCTGCAGGTCTGCAGCTCCCAGCAAGGCCAATGCAGAAGGCGGGTGATTTCTTCATTTCCAACTGAGGTACCCAGTTCATCTCATTGGGACTGGTTAGACTGTAGGTTCAGCCCACAGAGGGTGAGCTGAAGCAGGGTGGGGCATCGTCTTACCTGGGAAGTGCAAGCGGTCAGGGGAACTCCCTCCTGTAGCGGGGGGAAGCCTTGAGCAACTGTGTCTTGAGGGACTTTGCACTCCAGCCCAGATACTGTGCTTTTCCCACGGTCTTCGCAAACCACAGACCAGGAGATTCCCTCTGGTGCCTAGACCACCAGGGCCCCAGGTTTCAAGCACAAAACTGGGCAGCCATTTGGGCAGACACCAAGCTAGCTGCAGCAGTTTTTTTTTCATACCCCGGTGGTGCCTGGAATGCCAGTGAGACAGAACTGTTCACTCCCTTGGAAAGGGGGCTGAAGCCAGGGAGCTGAGTGGTCTTGCTCAGAGGTTCCCACCCCCATGGAGCCCAGCAAGCTAAAATCCACTGCCGTGAAATTCTCAGTGCCAACACAGCAGTCTGAAGTCGACCTGGGATGGGATGCTTGAGCTTGGTGCAGGGAGGGGCATCTGCCATTACGGAAGCTTGAGTAGGTGGTTTTCCCCTCACAGTGTAAATAAAGCCTCAGGGAAGTTCAAACTGGGTGCTGAACCTACTGCGGCTCAGCAAAGCTGCGGTAACCAGACTGCCTCTCTAGATTCTTCTCCAGGCAGGGCATTTCTGAAAGAAAGGCAGCAGCCCCAGTCAGGGGCTTATAGATCAAACTCCCATCTCCCTGGGACAGAGCACTGTGGGGAAGGGACAGCTGTTGGCACAGCTTCATGAGACTTAAACGTTCCTGCCTGCAGGCTCTGAAGAGAGCAGAGGATCTCCCAGCACACTGCTTGAGCTCTGCTAAGGGACAGACTGCCTCCTCAACTGGGTCCCTGACCCCCATGCCTCCTGACTGGGAGACACCTCCCAGCAGGGTTCCACAGACACCTCATACAGGAGAGCTCTGGCTGGCATCTGGTGGGTGCCCCTCTGGGATGAAGCTTCCAGAGGAAAGAGCAGGCAGCAATCTTTGCTGTTCTGCAGCCTCCACTGGTGATACTCAGGCAAACAGGGTCTGGAGTGGACCTCCAGCAAACTCCAGCAGACCTGCCAAAGAGGGGCCTGACTGTTAGAAGGAAAACGAACAAACAGAAAGCAATAGCATCACATCAACAAAAAGGAACCCAGGCAAAAACCCCATCTGAAGGTCACCAACACCAAAGATCATAGGTAGATAAATCCAGGAAAATGAGGAAAAACCAATGCAAAAAGGCTGAAAATTGCAAAAACCAGAATTCCTCTTCTCTAAAGGATCACCACTCCTCGCCAGCAAGGGAACAAAACTGGACAGAGAATGAGTGTGACGAATGGACAGAACTAGGCTTCGAAAGGTTGGTAATAACAAACTCCTCCGAACTAAAGGAGCATGTTCTAACCCAATTCCATGGAAGCTAAGAACCTTCATAGAAGGTTACAGGAACTGCTAACTCAAATAACAAGTTTAGAGAAGAATATAAATGATCTGATGGAGCTGAAAAACACAGCATGAGAACTTTGCAAAGCATACACAAGTATCAATAGCCAAATTGATCAAGCATATCAGAGGAAGAAAGGATATCAGAGATAGAAGATCAACTAATGAAATAAAGTGTGAAGACACGATTAGAGAAAAAAGAATTAAAGGGAATGAACAACGCCTCCAAGAAATATGGGACTATGTGAAGAGACCAAATCTATGTTTGATTGGTGTACCTGAAAGTGATGGGGGGAATGGAACCAAGTTGGAAAACAAACTTAAGGATGTTATGCAGGAGAACTTCCCCAAACTAGCAAGGCAGGACAACATTCAAATTCAGGAAATACAGAGAACCCCACAAAGATACTCCTCGAGAAGAGCAACCCCAAGACACACCATCATCAGATTCACCAAGGGTGAAATGAAGGAAAAAACATTAAGTGCAGCCAGAGAGAAAGGTTGGGTTACCCACAAAGTGAAACTCATCAGACTACCTGTGGATCTCATTGCAGAAACCCTACAAGCCAGAAGACAGTGGGAGCCAATATTCAATATTTTTAAAGCAAATAATTTTCAACCCAGAATTTTATATCCAGCCAAACTAAGATTCATAAGTGAAGGAGAAATAAAATCCTTTACAGTCAAGCAAATGCTGAGGAAATTTGTCAACACCAGGCCTGCCTTACAAGAGCTCCTGAAGGAAGCACTAAATATGGAAAGGAACAACCGGTACCAGCCACTGCAAAAACACAAAAATGTAAAGACCATCAACATTGTGAAGAAATTCTATCAACTAGTGTGCAAAATAACCAGCTAGCATCAAAATGACAGGATCAAATTCACATATAACAATGTTAACCTTAAATGTAAATGGGCTAAAATGCCCAAATTAAAAGACACAGACTGGCAAATTGGATAAAGAGTAAAGACCCATCACTGTGCTGTATTCACGAGACCCACCTCATGTGCAAAGACACACATAGGCTCAAAATAAAGGGATGGAGGAATATTCACCAGGCAAATGGAAAGCAAAAAAAGCAAGGGTTGCAATCCTAGTCTCTGATAAAACAGGCTCTAAACCAACAAAGATCAAAAAAGACAAAGAAGTGCATTACATAATGGTAAAGGGATCAATGCAGCAAGAAGAGCTAACTATCCTAAATATATACGCACCCAATACAGGAGCACCCAGATTTATAAAGCAAGTCCTTAGAGGCCTACAAAGAGACTTAGACTCCCATACAATAATAGTGACAGACTTTTACAAACCACTGTCAATATTAGACAGATCAATGAGACAGAAAATTTACAAGACTATTCAGGACTTGAACTCAGCTCTGAACCAAATGGACCTAATAGACATCCACAGAACTCTCCACCCCAAATCAACAGAATATACATTCTTCTCAGCACCACATAGCACTTATTCTAAAATTGACCACATAATTGGAAGTAAAACACTCCTCAGCAAATGCAAAACACAGAAATCATAACAAACAGTCTCTCAGACCACAGTGCAATCAAATTAGAACTCAGGATTAAGAAATTCACTCAAAACCACACAACTACATGGAAACTGAACAACCTGCTCGTGAATGACTACTGGGTAAATAATGAAATTAAGGCAGAAATAAATAAGTTCTTTGAAACCAATGAGAACAAAGACACAATGTACCAGAATCTCTGGGACACATTTAAAGCAGTATTTAGAGTGAAATTTATAGCCCTAAATGCCCACAGGAGAAAGCCGAAAAGATCTAAAATTGACACACTAACATCACAATTAAAATAACTAGAAAAGCAAGGGCAAACAAATTCAAAAGCTAGCAGAAGACAAGAAATAACTAAGATCAGAGCAGAACTGAAGGAGATAGACACATGAAAAACCCTTAAAAAATCAATGAATCCAGGAGCCAGTTTTTTGAAAAGATTAACAAAATAGACAGACCACTAGCCAGATTAATAAAGAAGAAAAGAAAGAAGAATCAAATAGACACAATAAAAAATGATAAAGGAGATATCACCACTGATCTCACAGAAATACAAACTACCATCAGAGAATACTATAAACACCTCTACACAAATAAACTAGAAAATCTAGAAGAAATGGATAAATTCCTGGACACATAAACCCTCCCAAGACTAAACCAAGAAGAAGTCGAATTCCTAAATAGACCAATTACAAGTTCTGAAATTGAGGCAGTAATTAATAGCCTACCAACCAAAAAAAGCCCAGGACCAGACAGATTCACAGCCAAATTCTATCGGAGGTACAAAGAGGAGCTGGTACCACTCCTTCTGAAACTATTCCAAACAGTAGAAAAAGAGAGACTCCTCCCTAACTCGTTTTATGATGCCAGCATCAACCTGATACCAAAACCTGGCAGAGACACAACAAAAAAAAGAAAATTTCAGGCCAATATCCCAGATGAACGTCGATGGCAAAAATCCTCAGTAAAACACTAGCAAACCAAATCCACTGGCACATTAAAAAGCTGATCCACCAAAATCAAGTCAGCTTCATCCCTGGGATGTAAGGCCAGTTGATACGCCAACCAATAAATGTAATCCATCACATAAACAGAACCAATGACAAAAACCACATCATTATCTCAATAGATGCAAAAAAAAGCCCTTCGATAAAATTCAACAGCCCTTCATGCTAAAAACACTCAATAAACTAGGTATTGATGGACCATATCTCAAAATGATAATAGCTATTTATGACAAACCCATAGCCAATAGCATACTGAATGGGCAAAAGCTGGAAGCATTCCTTTTGAAAACTGGCACAAGACAAAACCCTCACCACTCCTATTCAATATAGTATTGGAAGTTCTAGCCAGAGCAAGCAGGCAAGAGAAAGAAAGAAAGGGTATTCACATAGGAAGAAAGGAAGTCAAATTGTCTCTGTTTGCAGATGACATGATTGTATATTTAGAAAACTCCATCATCTCAGCTGAAAAATTCTTTAAGCTGGTAAGCAACTTAAGCAAAGTCTCAGGATACAAAATCAATGCGCAAAAATCACAAGCATTCCTATACACTAATAATAGACAGAGAAACAAATCATGAGTGAACTCCCATTCACAATTGCTACAAAGGAATAAAATACCTAGGAATTCAACTTACAAGGGATGTGAAGGGCCTCTTCAAGGAGAACTACAAACAACTCCTCAAGGAAATAAGAGAGGACACAAGAAAATAAAAAAAATTCCATGCTCATGGATAGAAAGAATCAATAGCATCAAAATGGCCATACAGCCCAAAGTAATTTATAGATTCAATGCTATTACCATCAAACTACCATTGACTTTCTTCACAGAATTAAAAAAATACTTTAAATCTCATATGGAACCAAAAAAGAGCCCATATAGCTAAGGCAATCCTAAGCATAAAAAATAATAATAATAATAATAATAACAAAGCTGGAGGCATCACGCTACCTGACTTCAAACTATACTACAAGGTTACGGTAATTAAAACAGCATAGTACGGGTACCAAAACAGATACATAGCTCAATAGAACAGAACCGAGGCCTCAGAAATAGTGCCACACATGTATAATCATCTAATCTTTGACAAACCTAACAAAAACAAGCAATGGGGAAAGGATTTCCTATTTAATAAATGGTGTTGGGAAAACTGGTTACCCATATGCAGAAAACTGAAACTGGACCCCTTCCTTACACCTTATACAAAAATTAAGATAAATTAAAGACTTAAATGTAAGACCTAAAACCATAAAAACCCTGAAGAAAACCTAGGCAATACCATGCAGGACATAGGCATGGGCAAAGACTTCATGACTAAAACACCAAAAGCAATTACAACAGAAGCCACAATGGATAAATGGGATCTAATCAAACTAAAGAGCTTCTGCACAGCAAAAGAAACTATCATCAGAGTGAACAGGCACCCTACAGAATGGGAGAAAATTTTTTCAATCTATCTATCTGACAAAGGGCTAATATCCAGAATCTACAAGGAACTTAAACAAATTTTAAGAAAAAAAAATCCCATTAAAAAGTGGGCAAAGTATATGAACAGACACTTCTCAAACAGACATATGAAAAAAAGCTCAACATCACTGGTCATTACAGAAACGCAAATCAAAACCACTATGAGATACCATCTCACACTGTTAGAATGGTGATCATTAAAAAGTCAGGAAACAACAGATGCTGGAGAGGATGTGGAGGAATAGGAACACTTTTACACTGTTGGTGGGATTGTAAATTAGTTCAACCCTTGTGGAAGACAGTGTGGCAATTTCTCAAGGATCTAGAACTAGAAATACCATTTGACCCAGCCATCCCATTACGGGGTATATACCCAAAGGATTATAAATCATTCTACTATAAAGACATGCACATGTATGTTTATTACAGCACCATTTACAATAGCAAAGACTTGGAACCAACACAAACGCCCATCAACGATGAACTGCATAAAGAAAATGTGGCACATAAACACCATGGAATACCATGCAGCCATTAAAAAAAATGAGTTCATGTCCTTTGCAGGGACATGGATGAAGCTGGAAACCATCATTCTCAGCAAACTAACACAGGAACAGAAGACCAAACACCGCATATTCTCACTTTTAAGTGGGAATTGAACAATGAGAACATATGGACACAGGGAGGGGAACATCACACACCAGGGCCTCATGGGGGTGTGGGGCAAGGGGAGGGATAGCATTAGGAGAAATACCTAATGTAGATGACGAGCTGATGGGTGCAGCAAACCACCATGGCACATATATACCTATGTAACAAACCTGGACGTTCTGCTCATGTATCCCAGAACTTAATTTAAAAAAAAGAGAGAAACAAAAATTGAATTAACAGAACATAAAGTAAGAGATGCACAAAGCATGGGGAAAAGGTATAAATCTGTTTAATTGGAGTCCTGGAAGGAAAGGAGAGAATAGGGCAGAAGCAATATTTAAGGAAAAATAGCCTATTCCACAACCTTTTCTCTTTATTTCTGAATTCATTATTCTGTCCTTCAATGACAATTTTTTTTTGGGGGGATATAGATTAAGAGTTTTATTGCAATGAATTGGCTTACATCATTATGGATTCCAAGGGGCAGGCCATCAGGAAAGGCAGGCTGGGGCCCTGGGACACGATCTGTGGCCTCAGTCTACAGGCAGAATTTCTTCTTCAGGAAAGCCTCGGCCCTGCTCGACTGATTGAATCAGGCCCACCCTGGTTATCCAAGACAATCTTTCTTATCCAAAGTCAACTGACTTCAACGCCATCTACAATACACTTTCTTTCTTTTTTTATGAAAATTTTTTTTTATTATTATTATACTTTAAGTTTTAGGGTACATGTGCACAATGTGCAGGTTTGTTACATATGTATACATGTGCCATGTTGGTGTGCTGCACCAATTAACTCGTCATTTAGCATTACATATATCTCCTAATGCTATCCCTCCCCCTCCCCCCACCCCACAACAGTCCCCGGAGTGTGATGTTCCCCTTCCTGTGTCCATGTGTTTTCATTGTTCAATTCCCACCTATGAGTGAGAACATGCGGTGTTTGGTTTTTTGTCCTTGCGATAGTTTACTGAGAATGATGATTTCTAGTTTCATCCATGTCCCTACAAAGGACATGAACTCATTATTTTTTATGGCTGTATAGTATTCCATGGTGTATATGTGCCACATTTTCTTAATCCAGTCTATCATTGTTGGACGTTTGGGTTGGTTCCAAGTCTTTGCTATTGTGAATAGTGCCGCAATAAACATATGTGTGCATGTTTCTTTATAGCAGCATGATTTATAGTCCTTTGGGTATATACCCAGTAATGGGATGGCTGGGTCAAATGGTATTTCTAGTTCTAGATCCCTGAGGAATTGCCACACTGACTTCTACAATGGTTGAACTAGTTTACAGTCCCACCAACAGTGTAAAAGTGTTCCTATTTCTCCACATCCTCTCCAGCACCTGTTGTTTCCTGACTTTTTAATGATGGCCATTCTAAATGGTGTGAGATGGTATCTCATTGTGGTTTTGATTTGCGTTTCTCTGATGGCCAGTGATGATGAGCATTTTTTCATGTGTTTTTTGGCTGCATAAATGTCTTCTTTTGAGAAGTGTCTGTTCATGTCCTTCACCCACTTTTTGATGGGGTTGTTTGTTTTTTTCTTGTAAATTTGTTGGTGTTCCTTGTAGATTCTGGATATTAGCCCTTTGTCAGATGAGTAGGTTGTGAAAATTTTCTCCCATTTTGTAGGTTGCCTGTTCACTCTGATGGTAGTTTCTTTTGCTGTGCAGAAGCTCTTTAGTTTAATTAGATTCCATTTGTCAATTTTGGCTTTTGTTGCCATTGCTTTTGGTGTTTTAGACATGAAGTCCTTGCCCACGCCTATGTCCTGAAGGATAATGCCTATTTTTGAATGGCTGATGTGTGTATTGATTAAATGGAAGAGCTGAGCTTGAAGAACAAATCTTGCTGATGCTGGAGTTTAAGGATTGCCCTTTCTTCTGTACCATGCTGCATCCTTCTCACCCTCTAGCCCCTGCTCCAATGCTATATTCTCTCTCAGAGATATTCTTTTCATCTATGCAAATAGAAAGGCATCTTTTCATTTGCCACATTCCTTTCTTTTCTCTCAGGGATCACTGTCCTGTGCTGCTTGATGTTCAATATCTGAAAACCAGTATTTTACATACTTTGTTTTTCTAATTGTTGCTTAAAAGGATAAATCTTGTCCCTATTGTTTTATCCTGGTAGGAACTGTTCAAGTCCATTTACGTAATTTTTGTAACTACAAATGGTTGTTTATACTTTGTAAGGACTTCTTCCAAATGGGGTATTTCACATAAAGTCAGTTCATGTAAAAAAATCCGAAAGATATTGAAATGGTACCTGCGAATAATTGTATAAGGCAATTTCTTGTTAAAGTGATCATGCTTAATAAGTATTACACAATCAGAAAAGGTCTAGGTAAGCCTTTCACTTGTCAGACTTAAAAGAGCATAGTCCTACTCAGGATTTTAGCGAAGGCACACATCTACACTCAGGTGTGGGATGGCAACCATTCAAATTTCCTGAAAGAGGGCTTTAGATCATTCTTTGCCGGTGCTTCAGTGTTTTCTGGCAGTCTTTTCTATTTGCCTCTTCTGCAGGGAACAATAGAATTCCATGCATCTCACTCATAACTTTCAAGGTAGGTCTGCTTACCATTTGCAAAAATAAAAAAAAAAAGTGATTTTTTAAAAGCTACTGCCAAGAGTTTTAGAACATTTACTTAGAGCCAATTGTGAATCACAGGAAGTCATTTTGTGGCCAAAGTCTGACTCTTAACAATCTAACTAGGTTAGTAGGTCACTGAAATTTTTTTCCTTTACTTGAAGCTGATCTTTTTGGTGGGAGGGCAGTGCGGGGGAGAATGCCATAATCAAATGTCAACGGGATTCATTTTTAATAATTAGCTAGGAAAGAGTGACAATCTATGAATTACATTTTAGAGTCTAAAAAGAAGCCCCCATTTTGCCCATCTCTTTCGAGTTATGCTGCCAATGGTAGTGTGACTTAGGGCTCTTTTTTTTTTCTTGTTTTGAGACGGGGTCTCTCTCTCTCGCCCAGGCTGGAGTGCAGTGGCGCCATCTCTGCTCACTGCAAGCTCCGCCTCCCGGGTTCACGCCATTCTCCTGCCTCAGCCTCTCCGAGTAGCTGGGACTACAGGCGCCCGCCACCACGCCCGGCTAATTTTTTGTATTTTTAGTAGAGGTGAGGTTTCACCGTGGTCTCGATCTCTTGACCTCGTGATCCGCCCGCCTCGGCCTCCCAAAGTGCTGGGATTACAAGCGTGAGCCACCGCGCCCGGCCAGGGCTCTTTTTCTAGCTCCTGTCTTCTGGTAACTTGCTCTCTTCACTGAACCAACTCACAACATAGGTAAATGTATAGTCTCTACTTTTATTTTACCGTGATAATGGTGAAAATTCCTGAATTTTCCCCTCAGTGCTTCTATGTTCATCTGCATGTTTTAGCACTGAGATGCGTGTTCTTAGTTTTTCTGTTTACACAATTCAATTTTGAACAATTGATTTTTTATCACTTCAATTATTATTCACCTCCAATTTTTAAATGTGAAGTTAAAATTCTTTTGTTTCTTTCATTTTTATTAAAAGATAAAAGTGTTTAGAAGAGAGGAAAAGGCAGCAAAATGCTTTAGAAGTCGTAGCGGACAAGAGAGTAAGGGACCTGAGTCTAAAGCCCACTCATTCATTCAGATATTCCATAAGTGTTTCTGTATCTCAAATTCTGTGCCAGATACTGGAAATAATATTGTGTGCAATACTTTCATCTTTCCTGCTCTCATAACACTAACAGTCTGATGGGGAAGGCAGGAAGGCAGGAGGTAATCACATAATCACAAAATAAAAATGTAACTAAAAAATGTGATAAGGGCATTATAATGCAGAAGAACTTGAGAGAGGTTAAAGAATGCTTCCTGGAGGAAGTGATATCTAACCAGAGATATAACATATAAGGTGGAGTAGGGAGCAGGGTAGACGAGTCCAGGCAGCGGGAAGAGTTTAAGGAAAGGCCCTGAGCCAGCAGAGTGGTTTAAAGCAAGGATGAGAGTGGTTTAAAGTAGTGTGTCCGGAATTGGTGGGTTCTTGGTCTCACTGACTTCAAGAATGAAGCCGCGGACCCTTGCGGTGAGTGTTACAGTTCTTAAAGGTGGCGTGTCCGGAGTTTGTTCCTTCTGATGTTCGGATGTGTTCGGAGTTTCTTCCTTCTGGTGGGTTCGTGGTCTCCCTGGCTCAGGAGTGAAGCTGGAGACCTTCGCGGTGAGTGTTACAGCTCTTAAGGCGGCGCGTCTGGAGTTGTTCGTTCCTCCCGGTGGGTTCGTGGTCTCGCTGACTTCAGGAGTGAAGCTGCAGACCTTCGCGGTGAGTGTTACAGCTCATAAAGGCACTGTGGACCCAAAGAGTGAGCGGTAGCAAGATTTATTGCAAAGAGCCAAAGAACAAAGCTTCCACAGTGTGGCTGTCACCTCTCAGTAGGTAAGGGGAATAGAGGTTCCAGACAGGACAGGAGAAGTCAGATCTTGCAGGACCTAGTAGGACTTCATAGCGATTTTGGTCATAAAGCTAGCAGCATTTCAAAGGATTAGATTTTCATTTTGAAAGAATTCTTGTGCCCACTCTGTGGAGAATAAATTAGAAAGATGTAAGAGTAGAAGCAGCAAAGAGACTTTGCAGGATTTCAGAATGTAGCCTGTGGTCCTTTAGGATTTCATGATGGATTATATGTAGTGAATGAGAGTGTCAGCAGAGACCTGCATCTTGCCATTAACTGAAATGAGGAACATCTTTGTAAGGGAATATCTTGGGTTTGGGTTTAGACTATTAACACTGTAAATATCTTTGAATGATATCTTTGAAACTGAGGCTTTCAGGGATTTACTTTCTGTATCTATAAAATGAGAAAGTAAGTAAATCAGCTCTAAGATACTTCTTTTTCCTATCTACTTTGACTTTATTCTGTCTCCTTTAATTCTTATCCATAGAAGAAACTGTGATACATTGCCTGATTATAACCAGAAAATTTTAGAATTGGAAAAGAAGGGACTTTATGCTAATCTTGACCAAGTATATTTTCAGAGTTAGAGGAAAAGATGTTCGGGGTCTAAACTGTCAACTATAGTTTATTGTTCTTGTCTCTAAACTGAATACAGCATTAAATTCCCTATCTGATTTATTTGCCACCTGTTCTCAATCCTTACAGGTGTCTTTTTCAAAGGAAGTGTGGGTATATTAGTTTGCGCTCACACTGCTAATAAAGACACACCTGAGACTGGGTAATTTATGAAGGAAACAGGTTTAGTTGACTAACAATTTCACATGGCTGGGGAAGCCTTACAATCATGGCAGAAGACAAATGAGCAAACATACGTCTTACATGGTGGAAGGCAAGAGACTGTTCAAGGGAACCCCCATTTATAAAACCATCAGAACTCCTGAGACTTGCTCACTACCACAAGAAAAGTATGGGGGAAACTGCCCCCATGATTCAACTACCTCCACCTGCCCCATCATTGACATGTGGGGATTATTACAATTCAAGGTGAGATTTGGTTGGGGACACAGCCAAACCATATCAGTGGGAGAACCCCAGTTATACCAAAGAATTTTTTAGAAGAAAATGCCTTTAAAAATAGTTAAAAGGTAGTAAATACACAAAAATAAAAGATCAATAAATAAATTTTCAGGTCAAGTCTACAAATGCATTCATTAATGGTGCATATATCTCAGAACATCTAAATCATAATTAGCTCAAGAATATACTGCATTTGCAGTGATAACACATACAGGATTCTTCCTGAAAATAGTGGCAATTGAAGCCACCTACATGGGAATGCTGAAAGTAGGAATTCAGCTAGTGTGGCAGGCAGCCTCTAAGATGGCCCCTAATGATCCTACCTCTTCTCATTTACACAGTTCAATGAGGGCTATACTTATTGACTCTCTTCTAACAGAACATGGCAGAAGTGATGAAATGTCATTCCAGTATGCAGTCTTAAAATATCAAGGGAACAGCAAAAAATTTACCCATGCTCCAATCTCTCCCAAATTCCACCTCAGGCAAGTCTTCAAACAACATTAAAAAAATCAAAAGACCATAATTTCTTGAGAGACCTTGACCTACAGGCAACCAGCCAAGACATGCTGGGATTTTGTACTCAGAAACTGTGACAGAATACATGTTTATTGTTTTGAAACACTAAGTTTTAGAGTAATTTGTTATGCAGCAATGGATAACTATTACAGCTACAGGAAATATTCACCTGACTTCATTATAAAACACTAAATTAGATTCTTCATGTAGTAGAACCATGCCAGTTTGGTTCATGAAAAACAAAATTTTATTACTCTTAGTAACTCATTTTGCTGTACTAAATCATCCTTGGTTGTATTAAACCATGAGTCTGTAGAATTCCCAAGCCATTTTTCCATGAGAAATAAAGAGAGGATGTGAATTTCTGAATCAGTTCTTGATCTCTTGGCTGACACTGACTGCCTACCAGTCATAAACTTTACTTAACACAAGAAATAAACAACAAAAAAAAAACACTGATCTATATCATCTGTGCTTTCTTTAAAATAAATGCAAAGTGGAGAATCTTGGGCTGTGGAGATCAGTATCTTCTGATGGGATTACCACTTTTCATTGGAGATTGAGTACAGTTTAGGAAGAACCAAATTAGTGTGTTTCCCCAGAGAGCAAGATAATATCAAATGGAAATGAAGGAAGAGGGCCACACTTCCACTTAGGATGTATAAATATGCAAAAAAAGCATCACTCTCAATATAACAATGAGAAAAAACTGGATAATCTATTATGTAAAATAGTCACTTTAATTGAGAGCTTACATCTCAAGGCAATCAGGTGAACTCCATTCCAAAGTGTGCCAAGCTACTCAGGAGAAACAGGACACATGAACTGTTTACATTTGGAAGAGTACAGGAGGAAGAGGTGACAGTCATAAAAGCAGTTAAGAAAAACTCTGCAAAAATTGTAGTAAACTGAGGGTTGGCTAGCATGAGCATTTAGAATCTCTGGGAGCCCCAAACACAAGGAGAGCCCGTATCCATTCATTAGCTCCACAAACCTCCTCTAGGTGCTCAGAAGGAAGATTGGGGACAGGGCGGGAGACCTGAGAGACCCCCTCCTTGGTAGCGAAGTTTTAGTACCTGCCAAAGTCTGAGGGAAGAACAGGAATACCTAGAGAAGCCCATCCAAACTTCAGGTTCTGCTGCTGGGAGACAGAAACAAAACCCACCTATGCTCCAAACTTTTCTCAGACATGAAACAAAAATACCAGAAGAGCGAGAAATCCACTCATGCCCAGGATCTGACCGTACTTTGACATGAGGCCAAAGGTGTTTGCCACAGTTGTATGGGCATTCACACCTCTCTTCTTTAAAATCTGTTCTTACCAGATTTGCGTTCCTTTCATGTTATTGAAGTTTTCATTCTGTTTTTTTTTTTGGTTTTACTTCCTCCATTAACTCCAGCAACTCTCCAGTCTCTAGAGCTGTGCGATGTGTGAAGTGCTCCTTAAGCCGTTTCCCCTTCTCAAACGTTCTGTGAGGTCTGTTTATGATGCTGATGTTCACCTTTGGCAGGAAGGAGCACTCTCCCGCCAGCCACCCAAACAGCCTTCCAGCCTCCATCCTCTTTGTTAGGATGTAAGGGTTGACATTCCTAATGAAAACCGTTTCTCTTGGGGTTAGCCCTTAGCAACTTGCTTGGTAAGGTGTACAATAGGAAGCAAATGCATTGTCTTCCACTGAAGCTGATTTGAACAGGGCTTTACTGTAAGCTTCCAGAGGCAGATGGAAACTCTGCCATGTGGGTGGTGGGTTTTGTTTTATTTTTCCACGTGGGCCCCTATTCCTAAAGAGAAAAGAACATCTGCTGTACTAGGAAAATTGCACATTAACTCTTACAACCACCCTTTCTGGAAAGGAAAAACAGTCCTCCAAGGCAAGACAACCTCTGATCAGGGAAGGGGGCCTGTGGGCCAAAGTGTAATTGCATTTTGCTACAATATTGCCATTGGTGAAAGAGGACTGGGCTAAATGGTCAAAACTCTATTATCCTTTATTCTAGTGGCTGGTGTGACATACTTCTTTAATGTTTGTCGAATAGAAATAGAAGAAAAAAATAATAAATACAAGAGTTATGTTATTCTAAAGTTCTTGTGAAAGGCAACAGCAATCATTTTTCAGCCAGACATTTGGTAGACTTTAGCAGCAAGAAATAGCAACAAGACATTCCCAACCAAGCTTTCATTTCCAAAAGCGGGAGAGTGGGGTTATTCAGTGAGGCATTTTTAGAAGCTAAGAAGCAATAAGAAACATGCCAGAACTTTCATATTCGCTGAAGATACTTTGACAATGTGGGAAGGACTCTGTTTCACGCAACATCAATTTCCATGGTCCCTTTTGATTCAGCTAATATTTATGAAGCACTTGCTATGGAACAAGCATGGTATCAGGCCCTGGGACTAGAACAGCGAACAAAAACTGACCTAGTCCTTACTCTAGTGTGTGTGCTGGCAGGGGTGAGTAAGGACAGGAATTAATCAAATACCTACACGATCTTTATAAACTGAAATAAACATTGTGAAGAAAAGAAACATGGAGAAGATAAAGGGCAGAGCTGATGCATGGTCAAATATGTGATTTTTTAAAAAACGTAATTGCTGATTATAGAAAATGGATTGGAGGAAAGTCAAATAATTACAGACCTCAGTAAGTAGTAAAATGTTCTGATGTCATTTTGCAAGAGGATTGACTTTTATATTAGGTTAATAAAAATATACATAGAAGAAAACTCATGCACTTGTCTGAAACTTTGTAAGACAAACTATATTCTATATGGGAAAGCAGTAAATTGGGCAATGTTCATGCAGAGTTTCCCTATGTTCTTAGTGCTTTTGATGTGTTATTATATATTCTTTTCATGCATGTCTTAACTGGAGTAGCAACTGAGTGGGTGGTAGGCAAATACCCTTTGTTAAAACTTGTTCTAATTATTTGCTCCAAAATACAGTTCCCAGTGAGATCAGATTCAACTAGTTGTTTGTTATTTCTGAATCAAAGAATTAGGTCAACAACATGAATCCTTAAAAGAAATCACAATAAAATATATACCTCTATAAAATAGATCCCTCTAGCTATTTCCTGAAAATAACATTGGTTTATAAAATGCAACTGATAGACATGATGTAGAAATGTTAAAATTAAAATAATATATGAAAATGTTATGCTTTTATTGAAAGTTATTTAAATAAAACGTTTCAAAATGTGTAATAAGACAACTATCACATTTTTATCTTTCCATCTACAGTATTCTTTCAATTTTATCTTTTCCTATATAACCTAGAATTATTTAAAACACCACTATTTTTTTTACCATTCCCTATCCAGTCTTGAATTAAAAAGGCTTCAAGCATCATAAAAAATTTACTTATTTTCCTAGCACTTTGGCCTTTTACTGTTTCACAAGATATGAGCAAAAAATACTTTCATTTCAAACATCATCAAAGTTGACAGCAGTGCAAAAAAAAAGAATAATTAACCATAATCAAAATTTTCTACTTAATAGTTTATGAAATTGAAAAGCTCCCATCCCACTAGCTATACACATATAATTATTGCTTATTTTATTTTAAATTCAAATACATATAAGTTAATTGGATGATTCCCCAAGGAGATACTATATATTTAAATGTATATTTACCTGTAATTTTTTTTTGCTATAACTATTAACATACCCTTGTAAAGAAAGTACAGGTTTCTTAAATTATTTCATACAAAAAGAAATTCATGAAAGTTACAAAAGTAGTTTCTGTGTGGCATTAAATTGAAAGATACAGAAAAAATATATTCAACTTATTCCCAAGGGTTTTTAAGGTGGATATTTTTAATTAAACTTCAGTCAGACTTTATGGCTCAGAATACTCAATATGTTAATAGAAACATCTGCAGAAAATCTGTTTTCTTATTTATTGTGGCAAGAAAGCACAAGATAATCACAAGGGGAAACATTTCCCATAAATTTATTTCTATGAGCCAGATCTTTGATATTAAAAGGAAATTATATCAATTACAGTAGTATTTAAATCAATGAAGTAATCAACATATTTCTCATGGGATTATTTTAATATAAAAATCTGACAAGCCACATTTTAAAATATGAAATACTGTTTTAAAAAGTATTTCTAAAACCTTATCAGCGAAATAAGCATTCCCTATTTTGGGCAAGAAATGTTCTAAAACATCTGCATTTGTTTTAGTATTGCCAAACCACAGTCTTATTGCTTCAGTTGACCCAGTGATTTAAGATTAAATGCTTCCTAAGAGGCTGGGGTGAGGGGCTGAACAGGGAAGGGAAGGAGGGGTACTCCCCAAGACTTTCATCATCATAGAAAGCATATTCCTTGACAATTCAATTTGCTTTTTGAAAATTAAATTCCTTCTGAACTAAGTGTAAGAATTGACCTAATAATTTACCTATAAAATGCTGTGTTTTAACTTTTTTTCTAAATTAAACTCTTCTGGTTAATATATGAAACGAGGAAGACACAAACTTCAAAATAATAACAATAAAGAGCATGACATAATAAAAAAGCAAGCATGGAAGCCAAGGCAAGAGGCCCATACTTTTATTATCACTTAGGCAATGATTTGCTATGTACTTCGAGAAAGTCACATAGCAATTCCTAGCCTGCCTTTGCTTATCCTGAAGCAGATACATGGAAATAGTTACCAGCTGTTTCCAGGTTTAATGAGTCTGGGTGGGGTCTTCCTGCATTACATAAGTACACTCCTGCCGCTGGGCCTGGCTGGGCCTGGCTGGGCCTGTACGTAGCAAAAAGGGATAAGCTCGATCACCACAGAGCATCAGGCCCAAGCCGGAAACCACACAGGATGGCGCCAGGCAGCTCAGGTGAGAGTGTGCAAAGATCGAGGCTGGACATCCTGGGAGACAGACTCTCTTTCAGTCACTGCAGAATCATGAACAGAGAGGGCAAATAAGGGCAAGGGACAAAAAGAAAAAGGCAGGGCACACAATCAGCACATTTTGAGCACCTGCTATAAAGTGCAAATAGCAATAGTACCTTAGAGAAAAATTATGAGAATTGAATGACTTGACTTTTACTCATTAAAACTTTAGCAAATTCCTCAAATAAGTACTAAAAAATTGTTGGTTTTTGAGGAGTGGCTTGGAAGCCACATTGACTGGGTTCAAATCCCTATTCCAATACATTAGCTATGTAAATAACTTCCCTCTGGCTGAGATCCCTTAATTATAAAATGGAGGTAAAGATATTACCTATTCATAGGGCTGATGCAAGGATTAAATGTGTTAATACATACATAACACAAAGTAAACAGTCCCTGGCACCAATAAGCCATTCAATACTTGTTAGAGGTACAATGAGCACATCACATCCTGCCAGGTACTTTGAATGATGCTTTTACAACTGCGTCTCATTCCCTATGCCCAATTAGTGTTCTCTGGGGGGAAAAAGGCTATATGGTAATTTGAACTCTCTTAAAGCAAGATATAACGAAGACTGCAAAGTGTTTCCAAACCAAATAAATATGATATACAATATTTTTAAGTGGAAAGTATTGCACAACTTACTACTACTAATCTTGGAGTATCCCAGTAGAAAACATGTCCATTGAATTCACTTCTTTTCCACAAATATTTACTAAATATCCACCATGTGGCAGATGTGGGTTGAAACTCTGTATATATCATATTAGGAGTGTCTTTCAAAAAGGACCGTTTTATTATTTTACAAAGATAAAGATCGGAACAAACTTTCTTCCCAGTTCAGTATGTTATTACTTCCATTCCCAGTTCAGTATGTTATTACTTCCATATAATATGATATATACCCTGTATATATCATATTAGGAATGTCTTTCAAAAAGGGCCGTTTTATTATTTTACAAAGACAAAGATCAGAACAAACTTTCTTCTCAGTTCAGTATGTTATTACTTCCATTCCCAGAAGCATTTTATCTGGATGTGATTTTTCATTTATCTTACAAGTTCTTCTTTTTGCATCTTCTTTCAAAGGAGTTTTGCATCTACTTTCAAAGAAACCATTCCACTCTATTTTCTCCTCACTCTGGTCCCTGGAATCAGTTCTTATTGGTCTTCCCATTCTCACCTCAGGAGGCTCCTCCTTTAGGACAAGCCTCCACCGATGCTGACCCTTTGCTGTCAGGTAGATGTTGGTGTTGTAACCTGGGCACAGCCAGAGCCAAACTTCCCACTCAGCAGGAGGACGGGTGCTGAATAACAACCCCACCCAAGCTGGGCAGCATAGAACAACCACCAGTTTACATGGTGATTCTGTGAGTAAACAGGGCAATTCTTCTACCCTGGCCAACTTGCTGAATCTCTCTGGTCACCTAGTGTGACTCAGCTGGGGTGGTGGTCTGGGGTGACTTCATTCATAGCCTTTAGCAGGCTGGCTAGGCCTAATGAGCCTCATCTCTGAGACAAGGGACAACTCATCCATGCGTCATGTTGTCTCTCATCCTCCCATAGGCTAGCCCTGGTTTCTACCCACAGTTGTCTCCAGATTCTGAAAAACAAAACACAGAAATGCCAAATCTCAAAGTACAAGCACTTTTTAAGCCTTTACTTGCAAGTTTACTCATGTCCCATTAGCCAAAGTGAGTCAAATGGTCAAGCCCAGATTCAAGAAGTGGAAAACTAAATGCCATCTCCTGACGGGAGGAGTTTTGCAAAGGGGCTGCAAACAGAGATGGGAAGAATTTATAACCAGTTTGCACAGGAGACAAAGCCAAAAAAAAAAAAAAAAAGATAAGATGTTACAAATCTTGAAGGGAAAATGAAATTTTTGATATTTCAAAAAGCATTAATGTGGTTATAATGGAAAAATCTGCACTTAGTTGTATTTCCTTATACTTATGATGGCACCGTATCTTGATGTTTTAAATTACATACGGAGCAAAGTTAGGCACAACTTCTTTTCATTACTTAGAAACTCTCTTTTGGTTATCCTCCTTCTCTTCTCCCTCCTCCTCTTCTCCTTCTTCCTCTTTTCCCTCCTCCTCCTCTTCCCCACTCCTCATTCTCTTCTTTCTTAGTATCCATAGTTGATACAGTTTTAGAAGAAGCAATTTCAGAGTAAACTTAAAACTTAACAGCTCATGTTAGTTTTATAGGTCAGTAATATTAACATGGATCCATGATACATTCTTAGCATTTTAGAGTCAGAAGCTCTAGTTCTATTGCATTATTTCATATAAGCATAAGCAGGTAAAAAATTTATGTGTAAGCAATTTACACTAACTAAAACTATAAGAAAATGATTTTAAAAATCAGAATGTGGCCAGGTGTGGTGGCTTGCACCTGTAATCCCAGTGCTTCAGGAGGCCAAGGTGGGAGGATCACTTGAGCCCAGGATTTCCAGGTTTCAGTGAGCTATGATTGTGCCATTGCTTTCCAGTCTGAGTGACAGAGTGAGACCCTGTCTCTAAAAAATGAAAGCAAATCAGAATGTCAATTTATTATTTGATAATGGATATATCTTTTCAGTAGCCAGACAGATTGCACTTGCTATTTGATACGGTTTGGCTGTGTCCCCACACAAATCTCACCTTGAATTGTAATCCGCATAATCCCCACATGTCTAGGGAGAGAGCCTGATAGAGGGTGATTGGATCATGGGAGCGGTTTCCCCATGCTGTTCTCGTGATAGTGGTGATAGTGAGTGAGTTCTCACGAGATCTGATGGTTTAATCAGGGGCTCTTTGCCCTTCACTCTTCACGCTTCTCTCTCTTGCTGCCATGTGAAGAAGGTCCTTGCTTCTCCTTTGCGTTCCACCATGATTGTAAGTTTCCTGAGGCCTCCCCAGCCATGTGGAACTGTGAGTCAATCAAACCTCTTTCCTTTATAAATTACCCAGTCTTGGGTATTTCTTTATAGCAGCGTGAGAACGGACTAATACACTATCGAAGGTGACCGCTTTTTATTTTCCTTGTACTATGAATACTAACAAAAGGTCAATTTATATGAAATAAATCAAGACAAATAGATGTGATGATTCTTAGGAGATATTTCACTAGGCATAGATAGAAGCTCAGAGTAGCAAGTCTCCAAAATGAAGAGAAAAACAAATCTATGTGTTCTCTGTATTAAATTTAGCTATATCCTTTTGGTATGAGATTACCATATGCATGTAAGCATGAATTACATCACAGCCTATTTTACATTGATTACATTTTAGCCTTTCTTCTTCTTCTTTTTTTTTTTTTAAGACGGAGTTTAGCTCTTGTTGCTCAGGCTGGAGTGCAATGGCGTGATCTCGGCTCACTGCAACCTCTGCCTCTCAGGTTCAAGTGATTCTCCTGCCTCAGCCTCCTGAGTAGCTGGGATTACAGGCGTGCGCCACCACACCCGGCTAATTTTGTATTTTTGTAGAAACAGTGTTTCTCCTTGTTGGTCTGGCTGGTCTTGAACTCCGACCTCAGGTGATCCACCCACCTCAGCCTTCCAAAAGGCCTGCCTGCATAAGTTAATAAAGGAAATATCATCCACTGGTCTGATAGGAATGAAAGTAGAGGAAAGGCATAAGCAAAGATTTTCCATTTTGAGAGATTAGGAGGCCCAAAGTGAAACTGAGCCTAAGGGTGGTTAAAGTGGAGCTAAGTAGGAGGTTAAGCAATTAAAGAGGTTAATCAATTAAGGATCCAGGAACAGGACTTTAGACTTGGGCAAGAAGGACACTTGCCCATGTCCCACCCTATAGAGGGGCTACTTTCTGTCCCTCCTCCAGTCCTGTTTCTCCCCAGAAGGCAAAGAGCACAGAGCAAACATGCCCCCTTCTAGGTCACATTTTTAATATCTGAGACTCCAGTATCTTATACACAGTTCCCTTTTCCAGGTCTGTGCCCCTAGGAGGGGCCACACAGCTATTGTCTACTCCCTGGATCAAGAAGAGAACAAGAGGGGACTGTCTGGAGCAGGGATGGTGGGGTGGTAGGAAAGTTTGGACATGTGGTCTAGGTTATGTATGCCTTTGGATCCAAAGGCCTCAGGAGATGCAGAGCAGGGACGGAAAGAGAAAGAAGTGAGTATGGGCTGTTGCCCAACCACTGGAACCACCAACTCATGATGTGGAGCTTCAGCAAGCCCAGGAATTTGAATCTTGAACCAGGCCTCCAGATCATTCTGAAGGGAAATACACCTTCCCTTTCTTCTAAATATACCATCTAATTCAAACTAGAATTTGAACTTGGTCTTCAACAACCCTTTTATTTTTCAATTAAGGAAATAAGTGATAGCTTTACAAAATGTGAAGGTTTCTGTTAACAAAAAAAGGTATGTAAATGTAAGTGAATACATATATGTCGTTTTACCATGAGACTATGGTGTGTTAGTCTTTGAAAAGATCAATTTCTCAGTTGACTTCTGTTTGAAATCTCTCTGACTTCATCAGTGTAACTGGAGTCCAACTGGCTTCTGCCCTAGAAATCCTGCACTTTCCTTTATTAAGGAGAGAGAAAGGAATATAAAAGGAAACCAAAGAATATAATTTTAGGGCTTGAATTCAGTAACTCTTTACATTTACTTGAGGTCAATGAAGTTCAGAAAAGTTAAGTAAATTGCCGTATAGCTCAAAGACATAAAACAGAGAGCTGGGCCATGAAACCACATCAGATTTAGAATTCTCAGGTTTCCCTTTTCTCTGTGTCCTGTGAAACAAACTTCACACATCCAGTGAATTTTATTATTTTTTCCTTATGTTTGTTTCATCCCCTATTCTGTTGAACACTGTCTCTGACAATTATTCAAAATTACCAATTTGAAAATATATATATCTTATGTAGAAATAAATATGTATGTCTTATATAGTTAACATATATTTAATATATGTTATAGTTCCAATATACAAAATATCTTTTTCAATTTCCATATGTATTACATTATAAGCATATTTTAGGTTTATTTATTCAAAATGATCACTTCTAATGGTCATAGCATCACATCAAATTAATTCATTTCCTATTATTTCATATTAAAGTTACTTCTTTTTTCCGTCTTAATGTATACCAAATATTAAGGTTATTTCTATATTTTCTATTATAGATGGTTCGGTCATGACCACATTCATGAATATACCTTTGAATTCTGCTGAATCATTTTCTTGAGGTAAATGTCAAAGGATGTTATTACTAAGCTAATGTATAGAGATGTTTGTATTATTTGTGATTATTGCTATGTTATTTTTAAAAGGACTGTATCAAACCAATGTTCTCAGTAAATTGTTGGTTTCACTCCAATATTACCAGTATTACATATCATATACCATTATTTCTACTAACTTACTAGATATAAGTATATGCCATAAATTTGCTTATTTTATATTTCTTTAATTATAAGATATATATTTTTATTTTTTATTCATTTCTATTTGCATTAATTGTTTGCTTAAGCTCTTTACATATTTATTATTAGTGGTTAAGATATTTTTCTTATAAATTTAAATGAATTTTTTTATGAAATACATATTAAACTCTTTGTTAATTTCCTGGAAATATTTTCCAGTTTATTTTCCTTTCTAGGTTTAGTTTTTAAATTAATTTTCATATAACTAAAAATTTTATATCTAATTGTTACACTGAACAAGCAAAACCAGTTATGTGAGCATCTTTGTTTTTATTTCTCAATGTCACACTAAGTTCTGTGGGCCTGACTTCTCTGACCTCTGAGACTTCTGGAGTCACTCTTAACCAACAAATGATCTCATGGGTGCTGAACATCACAAAACCTGATCTCAATTTAGAATTCGGATGTCCAAAAAGATATTATAAAAACTGTAGAGTTTAGTTTAAGTAAATCTTTTGTCCTTTCCCAGGTCAGTACTACTTCAGTGTGGAAAACTAGAATATGTCTCCCTTTCTCTGCCTAGTATTGCTACTCCTCCTTCCCTAGCTTAACAACCTCATGAGGAGCCAGCCAGCTTCTGTAACTGCCTCTCTTCCTCTGGTTCATCAGCAGCCGGTCCTGAGGCTTTCCTAGTATTTCCTAGCTTGTTAACTTGAACTTCTCCTCCTCCAGGATCAATGTGTAGACAGAGACAAGAGTACTTAAATGACCAATATGGTGCACTCTGGGGCTGGTAGGTGTACAAAGATGATCTTTTGAATACAGGCTCCCCACCAACCTCTGAGCATCTCCTATCTACAGTTCCCTTGAAATGAGACAAGGTATCTCCAAGCATATTCTGTGGAGTCAACCCCTTAGAGCGGAGAACTACCCCTGATTCTCTTTATAGAGGTCTGTTCAAGACTGCAAGAAACCCTCCTGCACAGGACCGAAGGCAACCCCAGGCCAGCTTTTTTCACATGTGGCCCACACCTGGTTTCCAGGGAACACTCAAGTATCCTTCACCCCGACAAACTCGTGGAGAGCTAGCCAGCTTCTGTAACCTCCTCCCTTCCTGTGCTTCAGCAGCGGCCAGTCCTGAGGCTTTCCTAGGCAGAAGCCAGATGCCACTTGAATTTCATGGGTCAGGTCAGCACCTTCCCATCTTGGACTATGTAGGCAGGTGTAGGTGTACTCAGGGCACATCAACTTTTAAAAAATGTCTCTCACAAATCCTCTGTGATGTGACCCTTTTATTACCTTGATATGAGTAGGAATTTTAAGAGTTGTCCAACTGGTTTTTAATAATCTTTGAAAATTGGCACCTTGTTCTGGCACACTTCTTTGGAAAATCACAGAGTTGAATCTTGGCACCTCAGTTAAGACTTTTGATTTAATAGTCTGTTTAATGTATTTTATAATCAATCATGTGCTTTTGAAATTTCTGTATCATTTAAAAAATGAAAATAGAACAGTTTACCCACATATATTTCAATTAAATTTTCTGTTGGGTTTCTTTACTTTAATATTTTTTCATTTAGCTTTCCAATTTCAACTAGATATGTTTTTCTTTTGGCATGTGCTATAAGATGCGGATCAATTTTTTTAGGATAAGGTCTCTGGGAATAGCTAACTAATGCTTTTTTCTTATTTGTGAATTCACAGTCATCAACAAAGATACAGTTCCAAAGTGTCAAAGTATTGATAAGTACAAATGAGCTTGGAAAGAAAACAGGGCTTTACCCCGAAATCTACACAATTATGCAACACGTATCAACACATTTATTCAAATGTTGTTTATTACTCAGAATGCTTACCCTTTATTTCATTTTGAAAAGTTTATGTTCACATTATTTTCTTACAGCATGAGATTTATTTTTTGTCTCTCCTTTCTTTCACTAACCAGTATTTATTACTGGTGTATAATATTATGTTCTACTGTATAATAAGGTTGGGGCCTTCTTGTTACTGCTTTGAGATTACCATATGTTAGGTTCCAAATTATTGTCATCAGATTGAGGTTTTGATGTAATGACATTAAGCTATAAATTAATATATGAAGAATTATAATAGGAATAGCAAATTAAAGCAAACATTAATATTGCTTACAATGGACCTAGCACTGTTCTTATGTGCTTTTCACATATTAACTCATATAATTCTCAAAACAACCATGGTAAATGTAATTATCAGCCCCAATTCTTCCCTGTTTCCTATGTCCACAGCTTTGTTATAATCTCTTCCTGGGAGGTATGTATTTCCCATCTCTTGACTCTGGGCTTGGTCATGTGTTTTGCATTGGCCAATGGGATAGAAGCAGATACTCTGAGTCTGATATGTGCTTCCTTGATGGGGCTTGCTCTCTTTTACTTCAGCCATTGCCATGAAAGAACATGTGTCTACATCACTAATCTCAGGAGGACATGGGAAACACTTGGGGCAAAGCTGGCCCAATGCTTAGATTTGTAAGAATAAATTATTGTTGATTTGAGTTTTGGGATGGTTTGCTAAGCAGCATTATTTAGCAATAGCTAATGATTGTGACACACTATGAAGTAGATACTATTATTATCCCTATTTTAGAGATGAGACAAATGAGGCAAGGAGAGGCTAAGTCATTTAGCTAGCAAGTGCACAGGACGGCTTTAGAGTCTATGCTCTTAACCATCTTTATAATATTTAGTTCTTAGTTTTGAAAAAAATTTATTCAAACATGTTTATTCAAATTCTTTCATCTTCCAATATAAACATATACTTTTATGAAATACATATTAAATTTGAGGTCACTGAAGCTCCGAAAATTTAAGTGAATTGTCATATATCTCAAAGACATAAAAGGAAGAGCTACGCCATGAAACCACATGTCTCATCTTGTTTATTTTAATGTTTATATTTTTTGGTGGTTATCAGTTCTTTTATATAGATTTCAGGGTAAAACCGTGTTTTCTTTTCAAGCTAATTTCATTTATCAATACTTTAACACTTTAGAACTCTATCTTTGTCAATGCCAGTGAACTCACACATAAGAAAAAGGCATTAGTTAGCTATTCACAGAGACTGTATCTTTGTAAAGTAAAACCTGCTAGAATATGTGCCTTATGACACTGGTCTTCTTGATTACTCTTGACTCTATCAACCTCTCCTACTCCCTGGTGTGCCGGTTTACTGGCCCTTGGTGCTATGATATCCTGCTCTCTTATGATGTTCCTATTCTGCCTCCTACTCTTTGTACAGCCACCTGGTGTAACTCAACCTTGGTTTCCTCATATGTCCCTACCTGCATAGTGTGGTTACAAAGAGCAAGGGGATAGTTCACGTAAAACCACTTAGCATAGTTTGGAACCATACCATTACTAAGTAAATCTCAATAAATGCTGCTATCTTTACAGTTACGTTTCTCTCATGACTTCTTGTCTCCTTATGGACCTCATGTCATTTTCCCTATCCTTAAAGAGTTCTCTCCCAGACCCCGTTCTCATACTTATTTTCTACCTTTCCATGGAAATTCTGTCTACTCTATCTAGAGGCCAGTGGAATTTCTCATACTGCCCTCTTCCCTGAGGTGAAGGCCCATATATGCACCTCCCTACTGCACCCCTCTATTGGGATGCTTCATAGACCTCAAAATCAAAGTAATTTTTTTTCCACCTATTCACCAAACCTGCTAAATTCCTTCAGGATTTCTACCATTATAAATGGCACCACTATTCAGTCAGTTACTCAAACCAGAAACTGAGGATAATCATCTATTCCTCCCTCATTTTTATTCTCCAATCACCAACTTCTATTGATTTTACCACTGGATGTCTTATTAATTCACATTATTTTTTACTGCTTCCTGGATGCCACATCAGGCACTTACTCTTATGGATTAGCCTGACTCTGGATTCCACATCTGTCTAGACCCATTGAAACTAGACAGCAGCCCACTTTAATCTCAAGAGGTCAGTGCCTCCCACCTCTGGCCCATGCCACGAGGAGAATGCCAGGAATCTTGCCTAAAGACTTCACTTTGGAGGAGCTGGATTTAGAATTTAGCTTGTTTCCTGGTCTTTTGTTTGAATGTATCTGAATCCAGCAATGCCTGCATGGACTGTTGCCTCTGGCATCCACCCACTTAGGCTTTAATGCCTCTCCCTTCTTTTCTTGATCCTGGTGACTTGGCCATATCTCAACCTTGCTGCTTCCTGCCATCTGACAGAAATTAGGTGCTCAGCCCTCAGATGTTTCGACTCTAGACTTGCCCATTTGTTTTTCAGCTGTTTCCCATATTGCATTTGGTAAATGACTCCAACTTTACCAAGTAAGCAGTCCTATTAAAACTTTTTCATAATTTAAATTGTAAATCAGTGGTTTTCAAAACTCATCACACACAGGATCATCTGTAGCACTATCTGTAACATAAATAGTTGCAGACTATGAGTATTTTGATTTAGGTCTTGGGTCTGGGAATTTTCTTTTTTAAAAAAAGATCCTTAGGACAGACATGGTGGCTCACTCCTGTAATCCCAACACTTTGGGAAGCTGAGGTGGGCAGATCACCTGAGGTCACGAGTTTGAGACCAGCCTGGTCAACATGGTGAAACCCCGTCTCTACTAAAAATACAAAGTTAGCTGAGCACTGTGTTGGGCACCTGTAATCCCAGCTGCTGGGGAGGTTGAGGCAGGAGAATCGCATGAACCCAGGAGATGGAGGTTGCTGTGAGCTGAGATTGCACCATTGCACTACAGCCTGGCCAACAAGAGCGTAACTCTGTCTCAAAAAAAAAAAAAGATCCTTAATGGATTCTAATGTCCAGGTAGGTTCAGGAATTGATAGTCTAAACAAAATCTCTATGTAAATAATATAGAATTTTATTTACAATTTAAGCAATAGGAGTGGATTTTTAAAATGTAGAAATTTTAGGATTTTCTCATCATAAAAATTCTGTTTAAAAGTCTGCTTTTGGGTAAAGATGTTTGTTGAATGAAAGAAAGATCTTTTTGACAGTTTATATTTTCTGAGTTTCTGATGTCAAAAACCTTGCTACTTTTGGGTAGCTACATTTATACATGGTTGGAACTTTAATTCTCCCACATCATTCATCTTTTCTTGACAAATTATTACTGTTACTAATCAACAGAGACTTTCCAAAAAAAGGAAGCTGTATTAGTCTGTTCTCATGCTGCTAATAAAGACATACCTGAGACTGAGTAATTCATAAAGGAAAGAGGTTTAATAGACTCAGTTTCACGTGGCTAGGGAGGCCTCACAGTCATGGCAAAAGGCGAATGAGGAGCAAAGTTAGGTCTTACATGACAGCAGGCAAGAGAGTGTATTCAGAGGAACTCCTCTTTATAAAACCATCAGAGATCATGAGACTTGTTTACTATCATGAGACAGCAGCACAGGAAAGACCTGCCCCCATGATTCAATTACCTCCCACTGGGTCCCTCCCATGAAACATGGGAATTATGGGAGCTACAATTTAACATGAGATTTGGGTGCAGACACAGCCAAATCATATCATTCCAAACCTGGCCCCTCCCAAATCTCATGTCCTCACATTTTAAAACCAATCATGCCTCCCAACAGCCCCCAAAAGTCTTAACTCATTTCAGCATTAACTCAAAAGTTCACAGTTCAAAGTCTCAACTGAGACAAGGCAAGTCCCTTCTGCCTATGATCCTGTAAAATCGAAAGCAAGTTAGTTACTTCCGACATTCAATGGGGGTACAGGCATTGGGTAAATATAACAGTTCTAAATGGAAGAAATTGGCCAAAACAAAGAGGCTATAGGCCCCATGCAAGTCCAAATTCCAACAGGGCAGTCATTCCATCTTAAAGTTCCAAAATGATCTCATTTGACTCCGTGTCTCATATCCAGAGCACGCTGATGTAAGAGGTGGGCTCCCATGGCCTTGGGCTGCTCCACCCCTGTGGCTTTGCAGGGTACAGTCCCACTCCTGGCTGCTTTCACAGGCTGGCATCGAGTGTCTGCTGCTTTTCCAGGCACATGGTGCAAGCTCTCAGTGGAGCTACCATTCTGGGGTCTGCAGGACGGTGGTCCTCTTCTTACAGCTCCACTAGGCAGTGCCCCAGTGGGGACTCTGTGTGGGGGCTCCAACCCATTTCCCTTCCACATTGCCCTAGCAGAGGTTCTCCCTGAGGGGTCCATGCCTGCAGCATCCAGGCATTTCCATACATACTCTGAAATCTAGGTGGAGGTTCCCAAAGCTCAATTCTTGACTTCTGTGCACCCACAGGCCCAACACCATGTGTAAGCCACCAAGGCTTGGGGCATGCACTGTCTGTAGCAACAGCCTGAGCTGTACGTTGGCCCCTTTTAGCCACAGCTGGAGCTGATAAATACAGCTGGGACACAGGGCACCATGTCCTGAGGCTGCACACAGAAAGGGGGCCCCTGGGCCCAGCTCAGGAAACCATATTTTCCTCCCAGGCCTCCAGGCCTGTGATGGAAGGGGCTGCCACAGAGGTCTCTGACATGCCCTGGCGGCATTTCCCCCATTGTCTTGGTGATTAACATTCTGCTCCTTGTTACTTGTGCAAATTTCTGCAGCAGACTTGAATTTCTCCCCAGAAAATGGGTTTTACTTTTCTATTGCATAGTTAGAATGCAGATTTTCCAAACTTTAATGCTCTACTTCCTCTTGAATGCTTTGTGGCTTAGAAATTTCCTCCCCCAGATACTCTAAATCATCTTTCTCAAGTTCAAAGATCCACAGATCTCTAGGGTAGGGGCAAAATGCTGCTAGTCTCTTTGCATAGCAAGAGTGAACTTTAATCCATTCCCAACAAGTTCTTCATCTCCATCTGAGACCACCTCAATCTGGACTTCATTGTCTATATCACTATCAGCATTTTGGTCAAAACCATTCAACAAGTCTCTAGAAAGTTCCAAACTTTTCTACATTTTCATGTCTTCTTCTGAGCCCTCAAACTGTTCCAACTCTTCCTGTTACCCAGTTCCATAGTTGCTTCCACATTTTCAGGTATCTTTACAGCAGCATCCAACTTTGCTGGTGTCAATTTACTATATTAGTCTGTTCTCATGCTACTCATAAAGACATACCTGAGACTGGGTAATTTATAAATAAAAGAGGATTAACTGATTCACAGTTCCACATGGCTTGGGAGGCCTCACAGTCATGGTGGAAGGCCAAGGAGGAGCAAAGTCATGTCTTACATGACAGCAGGAAAGAGAGTATGTGCAGGGGATCTCCCCTTTATAAAACCATTAGATCTTGTGAGACTTATTCACTGTCATGAGAACAACATGGGAAAGACCCTCCCCCGTGATTCAATTATCTCCCATCAGGTCCCTCCCATGACACATGAGAATTATGGGAGCTACAATTCAAGATGAGATTTGGGTGGGCACACAGCCAAACCATATCAGAAGCAAACTCAACTTAACATTTACTAAACCAGCAAGTTAGCCATCCTACTTGGTCTTGATCAGAAAATGGATGTTGCTTGTGATAACTTAATGGCTCAAAGCAGCCTAAGTTCCATAGCCTAGTAAAGAGTTAATAATACTTAATAAGGAGTTTATTATATGTCATCCATGTCAAAATGATCATATTAGGGTAAACATCTGTTTTAGACTATTTGTGTATTAATTTAAACACAGTGACATTCCTTCATTTTGAGTATTTAATGTACTTATAAATGCAACCAAGCTGCAATCAGGTTTTAAATCTTTTTAATAGTCTTTAAGTCTCTGGATTGGCTGTTTTCACTATTTTTAAATCTGCACTTAGCTGTATCTTTTTGAAATTTGAGTATATGTTTAGCTGAAAATAAGTACCTACAGAAGAAACGGGAATGGTGTGGCAGTCATGCTGTCCTACTAGGCATCCCTTCAAATATTTTTTCAGGTATATGAAATTCATAAGCTATTCAGTCCATGCATACTGGGAGGCTGTGGGAAATGTCATTTTAATGGTGAGATTTAACATCGATGTTTCAAAGAAATACTGTTTAGCTACCCACTTTACTGCTTGCTTGTAATTTTCTTAGCTTTTATGTTGACTGACAGGCTCCCCATACCCCATCCTTCACTCCACCCTCCAACCTCTGGGCATCCAGTACCCTTGGTCTGTCCCTTGAGGAACCGCGGGCACCCTGTGGTGCCTTATTCATACCATCCCTTTTTGTTAGTGGCCATTATCCCAATTTAACCTACTCATTCTTTTCTATTATCCAATCAAACAAGGTCCTATCTTGGGTCTCTTATTCTTTTGTCCCTTTTGCCCCCCTCTTAGTTGATTAAATATTTCTGTTTTTAATAAATGCTCTTCTCCCACCAGGTAACAAAACGAAAGCATAATTTTTTAACCTAAGGAATATTTTGCTGTACAATTTTTACACACCGTGGCAGCTGTGTGATTCTAGTCTTTACTCCCTCAAGTCTCTCCCTGAAAATGCCCTGGGAATTCTTTTCCTATATTTTTCATCATGTCTTACTCTAATCAAGAAAAAAAAAAACCCAATAAGAAGTCAACAGATTCAGTACTCTCAGAGTAAAGTTACAACTCTTCAAACTTTGATCGACTGAAGCAGCTCATTTGTAACTTCTATCCTTATAAATCCATCCCAGAAATCACCTCACTAAAATAGTTTATCATGTTATGTCCTACTCAAAGGATTTCATTCCTCCTAATGCCCTCAGAATCAAGTTCCAGCTCTTCATACTTTTTCAAAGTCCCTCAAATCTGGTGTCACCTGAACTTCCTAACATTGTTTCTCATAATCTTCCAATCCAAACATGTGTTCAGCAAACTGGCTTTCTCTTTTCTTTAATTTGAAATGTCCTTCCTTTAACTTTCTCTCCTCCTTCCTAAATTTTTATCATACTTTAAGGCATGGCTTCATCTCACCTCCTGATTAGCCCTTACTTGAAGACTCAGTCCATACAGATTTCATTTCTAGGCAATTCTATTTTTCTTTCATTTTTTTTTCTGAATCAAATAACAGCTTAAATTTTTATATAACCATTCCACAACCAGAGTTTATGTGTAATAAAAGCATATTCAAGCTGAAATAAACCTAAGATGGAAGTCTGTAAGGGCAGCCGATGCCTGAATACTAAAATGCTGATTCTAAAATCAGGAAAGATCTAGTAAGTTACAGAAGGTCTTTAACTGGAGACTTCATGAGAACACTAAAACTGTTGCTTAGAGCGCATGAAACCCAAACCTATAATGAGAAATGCAAAGCATATGTTCTTATAATACCAGTATATGCACTATAAAGCTTAGGGCGTTCAATAGACTCTGATGTCATTCTCCGTGTCTTCCTTAGGGATGTGAAATAAGTCCTACCTACTGTGGGTAGGGCACTCAGCTGACTTTGATTTTCCTCTTTGAGTCACATCTTATTTGGTCTACTGTGGCATGGCCATTCTTGTTTCTTGGCTCTTATTACTAATTGTTAGTAGTTCTTAGTCTTTCTTAGTGTTAGTGCTGTTTAATCCAGAAATGACCTTTTAGGGCCTGAATTCAGTCCTTCTATCCTGAGCGTAGAGTGTCTGCATGCCTCGTGTGGGGATTAGAATTCTAACTCTAGCAGCTGTGTTATCTCTGTGCTATGTGGCTGGCAAAGACTTTAAAGCCCATTTGTAGGAAGAATATCTTTTGTAAACCATCGGCTTTGAAGTCAGATTTCTAAGTCTAAATTTTCTGTAGAAAGGCAATGGCAAACAAAATAACATGCCCTCAGTTTAAAGATCACTCCCCTGAACCACCTCACCCAGTAATTGTACCCAGTCTAAATCATTTTTTGTGTTTTAAAATTTCTTTGAAAATGTTCCTTTTTTCAGAACATTTGTATAGTAAGTAATATAGTAAGTAACTATTGGAGTTGTAGGGTGATTCATTGATGAATGTATTTCTTCTCCACTCTGGTGTATATTCCAACAGAGCAGAGACTGATTTATTGCATCATTACCTTCCCATCTGCTAGCATTGGCCCAGCTCCCCAAATACTTGTTGGATGGAAGAATACCTCATAAGGTTGATATATAAGGAAAAGAAATAAACTGTATACAGCACTATATAAACAAACATACCCAGTCAGCCCTCTGTATTCGCAGGTTCTACATTATGGGACTCAACCGACTATAGACTGGAAATATTCGAGGAAAGAAGAAAACAAAAAAAAAAAACAATACAACAATAAAAATAATACAGTCCAACAACTATTTTCATAGCATTTACATTGTATTAGGTATCATAAGTAATCTAGAGATGTTTTAAAGCATAGAAGATATATTAATATGTAGGTTTTATACACATAGTGCACCATTTTACATAACAGACTTGAACATCCATGAATTTTGGTATCCCTCAGGGTTCTGAAACTAATCCCTGATAGATGCGACTGTATATGTGTGTATGTATCAGTATATAGAGTACTATGCTTAGCACATGGTAAGTATTCCATACATTTTGATTTTTTTTTATTATTATTGCTTGGAACCTCAACTGAAAATGTGTCTCCTTCTCGCACAGAACATGGATACTTCTTGTGCTATGTCACAAGAAGTCACTATCTCCCCAAATAAAAGGCTAGATTGATCAGAATGTTTGCATCTTTCCCATTCAAGCACCTGGCTAGGCCCATTAAGCCTAGGGCCCTACCTCTCAGTGTTTTTCAATCCCCTGACACTCAGTACTCTCATTACATATTTGGTGACTTAACTTACAGAATTGCTAAACTCACATTTCTGAACATGGCTTCTAAAACTGACTATCTCTCCCCAGATTAGCCAGAAGGTCTGCAAGGAAGAACAGAGACCAGATGGCCTACAGCAGCTAGGAAGGTTAACTTCACAGAGCACCATCGCGCCTTTCAAAGTTACCATTTCACAAAGTTTTGCCTGGGAACTCAGCAGGATCTTTAGTAACAGGAGAGAATTCGAAATAAATGGCTAAATGAAACCTAGATTTATGTTTCAGTCAATTGAGAGAATCTGACATGGTATGTGCCAGCTCACAGTAGGTATTCAGTAAGTAACTGTTGAATAAATTTGGTGGTAGAAAAAATATCTCAGTGGCTCTTGGCATTCATTGCCTCTTCTATAAAGAGAGACTGTACTATACATCCCTCTTCTGCCTTTGAGCAGGACTTTAAAACTATGACTCTAGTAAAATCAAGAGTATTTTCACAACCAAGACAAGTTTTTACAATGGTTTTACTCCACACAGTAAAAAAGAAAGAAAGAAAAAAATGATGAAGCTCCCTGAATTACTGGATGGGAAACACTGGCTTCTTTAATGCAGGAATGCAGACTGGCTTCGCGGTTCTTGAAGGAGAAATGCATAACACTTCCTCTCCACGCTTTTGGCTGGAGACACCCTGTGGGTAAGTTTGGGGGAAAGGTAAAAGAGGGAGTGGGCAATTCCAGTATCTTCACATAGGGAAAAGGTAACGAAGAATCAGGCTGTAAAAGCCAGCTATTGGGAGAGGAAATAAAACTTAAAAATTTGTCGTTACTGGAAAAAAAAAAAAAAAGGTAGGGACAAAAGGAATAGGAAAATGATGGGGGTGGCGGGACTAGTAAAGGAAAACCTGAGAAGGAAGTTGGAAAGAGGAAAGAGTGTCATACGCATTTTGTTTTTACTCCTGCTCCTTCTCTCTCACTCCCTCCAGAAGCTAGAAAAAGTTTGCACGCGCAACTTTAGGGATAGGAGACGGGGCTCTTCACCAACAGACCCATGAAAAGAAGTGCCCGCTTCACTCTTCCTCATTCGCGCCGCTGTCCTTTCCCTCTCGTGGGGTGATGGGCAGGAGGCGACACTCTTGGGACACGGTAGCCCAGGGGGATCCTCCGGAGTCCCGTCAGGCTCGAGCAGCACGCAGCTCTCCCTCTGGCAAAGCCTCCTCTGCCTTGGCCATCCACCTCCCGGAAAAGAAAAAGGAAAGATTGAGCCTCTAAACCTTCCTTTTCCCCCTCCCCCTCTTCCCGGGGGAGCTAAGGAAGAAAGTACCGTTCTGTGATTCACTGGAGAGAAAAGAGGGAGGAGGCAAAAGAACTCGGAGTGCCAAAGCTAAATAAGTTAGCTGAGAAAACGCACGCAGCTTGCAGCGCCTGCGCCGGGTGCGCCAACTACGCAAAGACCAAGCAGGCTCTGTGCGGACCGGCCGCGGGGCTACGGACCCGGCTTTGGCCTTCAGGCTCCCTAGCAGCCGGGAAAAGGAATTGCTGCCCGGAGTTTCTGCGGAGGTGGAGGGATATCAGGAAACCGCTTCTTCCTCACTTCGCCGCCTGGTGAGTGTCGGGGAGATTGGCAAAAGCCTAGGAAAGGACTGGGGAAAATAGCCCTGGGAAAGTGGAGAAGGTGATCAGGAGGCCGGTCCACTACGGCAGTTTATCTGTCCGATCAGAGCCAGACGCGACGCGTCCACTTCGCAGTTCTTTCCAGGTGTGGGGACCGTAGGACAGACGGCCAATCCCGCCGCCCTCCGTACCAGCACACCCAGGACAGTCAGCCTCGCTCCCCAACGTCGAGGGCGCTCTGGCCACGAAAAGTTCCTGTCCAGTGTGATTCTCAATTCCTTGCTTGGTTTTTTTCTCCAGAGAACTTTTGGGTGGAGATATTAACTTTTTTCTTTTTTTTTCCTTGGTGGAAGCTGCTCTAGGGAGTGGGGAGGAGGAGGAGAAAGTGAAATATGCTGGAGAAGAGCGAGCCCTCCTTGTTCTTCCGGAGTCCCATCCATTAAGCCATCATTTCTGGAAGATTAAAGTTGTCGGACATGGTGACAGCTGAGAAGAGAGGAGGATTTCTTGCCAGGTGGAGAGTCTTCACCGTCTGTTGGGTGCATGTGTGCGCCCGCAGCGGCGCGGGGCGCGTGGTTCTCCGCGTGGAGTCTCACCTGGGACCCGAGTGAATGGCTCCCAGGGGCTGTGCGGGGCATTCGCCTCCGCCTTCTCCACAGGCCTGGGTCTGTCCTGGAAAGATGCTAGCAACGGGGGCGCTGGCAGGATTCTGGATCCTCTGCCTCCTCACTTATGGTTACCTGTCCTGGGGCCAGGCCTTAGAAGAGGAGGAAGAAGGGGCCTTACTAGCTCAAGCTGGAGAGAGACTAGAGCCCAGCACAACTTCCACCTCCCAGCCCCATCTCATTTTCATCCTAGCGGATGATCAGGGATTTAGAGATGTGGGTTACCACGGATCTGAGATTAAAACACCCACTCTTGACAAGCTCGCTGCCGAAGGAGTTAAACTGGAGAACTACTATGTCCAGCCTATTTGCACACCATCCAGGAGTCAGTTTATTACTGGAAAGTAAGTGTTCCAACTTCTTATATTTATTCCTTGGAGAAATCTTAAGCATTTAATGAAGATGCAGCTCCAAATTTAAGGGAGTAACAGAAACTATGGGGAACAACTGAATGAATGAAGAATGAATGAATGATGTATGGTATTGGGGTACCGTGTTAAAATGGATACAATGTTAATGATCTCAATTTTCTAGTCACTAGTGTAGTCTAGTTTTCCCTTTTAGAGCCAATTGTAAGTTTTTAAATGAGATGAGAACGTATAGATACCCACCAACCAGAGATTTCCAGAAATGGTCTCCTGTTTCAAATCTATTCTACTTTTGAGCATGCTCAGATTTTGTTTCAGATGTCATACTAGAATTCACACTCACCGTCACTGATAAGAAAGATCAAAATTTTTTTTTACTCTTGGTGCATTCTTAAATCTAGAATTGAATTATCAGAGAAAATGAGCCAACGAAACAGATATAGAGTAATGTAAAATATGACCAGTTTATGTATGACTCTGCTTCGGTCTTTGATGGGTCATTTTCTCTTATGAGACCCCCTAATGAAGGCCATATTTAGTTAGCAAAGCAGTTCTCAAAATGCAAGGAAATACAATGGTAAGTGCTCAAGAGGAGTCAAACTTCATCTGCAGTTTTCTGCTGCTCTTCACAGGTCTGGAATTTTCTGACTAACCAACAGAAATCAGACTATTTTGATGCTTAACTAAAGTGCTTCTCATATTGTTGCTGCTTTGCTAAGTAGCTAAATCTTCTACTTAAATTGTTCATACATTTTCATATTTCTACTCTATCCTATCAGAACACAGGCTACTGGAATTTATTTGGATGTACAAATTCAGCCTGTGGAACGAAGATAAACTAGGAAGGGCAGGGGTTAAGCTGGACAGAGGTAGAAGAAAAGCCTTAGCCATTTCAATCTATGTCTTGTGATTTCAGTTGCAGGACAGGGAACCCTTGCTTCTGTGAAGTTGTTCTTGGAATTGGATCCTATAAAAGTAGCCAGTATCCATTGGAAAAATAAAGACTATTTTGTAAGAATCTCTGTCTCACAGAGACTTTTGCTTACAGCATGATTTCCACTGCTTAGCAAACTGTCAGAACTTAGCATCATTGCCAGAAAAGAAAAAAATTATTGTCCTTCCCTCGCCTGAGAATGAGAAAAGTCTCACTGTACTTCAGGGTCATTTTAAAGGTTAACTGTGGCATCAGAAAATCAAGGGTATTTGATATTTATAAAGGAGTAGATTATTGGCTGGAAAATAAGTGTATCTGGTGGCCTAGAGGTCCAAGTTCTTCATGTCTAATTCCAAACACTCTTATATTTGGCTCATGAAATAAATGTCTCACAAAGCCTCACTGGACCTCTTCAACTAACTTATAGAATTTACATTTACACAGATAGCCAACAGTGGTTGAAAATATGTAACTGAACTATATGAATTTATTTTTCACAATAAAGCATATGTTCAAGGCTTTTCACCAAACAAGAAAATTTGTTCTTAAACATTATCTTGCACTGAAACAATATGTAGGTTTTATCTTTTAACCATTATGTTTACTTAATAAAATGAAACAGAAACTAAGGTGGAAATATTTCCTAATTTTTCTCTTTGGTGAAAGATTAATGTCTCTGTAATTTCAATGCAATCAAACATCTGATGAGATTTCTTTTCTCATTAAAAATTTTTATTCAGTGCAACAGGTTGTATAACTTTTATAGACAAAAAGTACAAATAGCTACTGTGATTTGATTTAAATTTCTATTTGAATTAAACATTTGAATACTTTTTCACTTGCAATTTCTCCTTTTAGACAAATTGCTGGAAGCTTCATTTAAATGAACACAGATGTAAGAAATAAAGCACTTATGGAAGCCCAGTTCTGGACACATTATTAACCCATTTATGCCTGAGGTTGCAATTTTTTGAATTTTTGCAATCAGACCCTGGCAATGATCTTGAGCAGTAGTATATAAATTACTCCCACATGCTTAGAATTCCAATAGTGGAACACTAGGCATAAATGAGTTAATAATGCAGGTCCCAGGGAATACGGTCATTTGTTCTCTCTATGAACACATGTCTATGCCTTGTGGATCTTCTAAATTAAAAAAGGAAGCCATAAAAAAAACTGAAATGAACTAAACTATTTTAAGAGAAATAAAACGGGTTATGTGAAGCATGACATGATTCAAATATCTTCACATGACAAAGAGTTTACATAATTGAAGCTGAAGTTACTTTTGATACTATTAACAAAACAGCCCTCCCTTTATATTTTTCTGGAGTCAAAAATTAAAAATCCATTTTCTTTTACTACACAAATCTGTAACAAATTGAAGATTCCCTTAATAATTTACATCATACTAGTCTGGCAATATTGATTATTAGTCAGCCTGTCAATAAGCATTCATGTGTACAGACCCCTGCATTGGAGCTATGAAGAAGAAACAAGAAGTGAGCCCTAATCTCTGGATAGTAGTTCTCAAGTTGTAGTATGCAAAAAGAATCAGTCCAAATGCTATTTAAAATGCAGATTTCTGGGCCCTTCATCTTTGGTAGGTCTGGGGTTGAGTCTAGAAATCAACAGTGATTTAATGAGCATGTCAGGTTATTGTGATGATGACATTATCAAAAATAAATTAAGACTGTTAGTATTAAATGTTGGTGTCTGCTGAACAGTCACTGTATTCTGGGGTAATGAATTTTATATGCATTGTCTCATTTAATCCTTGCAACAACTTTAGGTAGTTGCTCTTATTATGCCCATTTTATATTGATGTTGCAACAGATTCTAAGAAGGGTAGTGATGTAGGGATTCTATGCACTGGGCTTGGAGAAACAGCGTTCTAGGTGTTCACAGTTGTCCTGATGAGATAAAAGGTTGATTGGGAAAGTGACTGCCTGTGTTTGATTTACTTCAAAGTAATGTACTCACTTTTTTTTTTTACAGTTTTGCAAATAAAGATATGGATTAAAAATATCATTTTTTTCTTAAAAGAGAATATAGTGAAGGCTTCATAAAGTGAATTATAAGTTTTGCAAAACCTAGACATGTTTTATGCAGACTTTAGAGGAGGAAAGGTTGACAATCTGAATTGAATTCATATCTTTGATAGTAATTTTGTGTTTTTACTATTTTGTTACTCATTTATCCCACTTGAAATACCATGATGATCGCTGTTAAGAAATGCAAAGGTAACTCAAATAATGTTTATTTCTAATGGGATATTTGATAAATTCACTGTGCTTAAAACAACCTCCTACCCAACTGGTATCCCTCACCGTCGATAATCACTCTCCCAGTTTCTCATACCTTAAATTAATTTTGCCTGGTTTTGAACTTTATACAAATGGAATTACAGAGAGGGTACTCTTCTATGTCTGGTTTCTTTCAGCATTAAGTTTGTAAAATTTTTCCATGTTGTTGCCTGCAGATATTCACTATCATTGAATAGTATTCCTTTGCATAAGCATATTACAATTTATTTATCCATTCTACTGTTAATAGACATTTGGGTTGTTTTCATAGTTGGGTTGTTATAAACAGTGCTACCATAAAAATACTTGTATATGTTTTTTGTGAACGTAGTTTATGCATTTCTCTTAGATATCTGTCAAGAAGTGGAAATCCTGGGTTAAAGGGATGTCTATGTTCAGTTTTGGTAGATACTGCTCAAGTTTCCCAAAGTGATTCTACCAGTTTGTACTCTCACCAGTAATTGTATGGAATATTCTACTTGCCTCACATCTTTGTTAACATTTAGTATTATCTTTTTTCATTTTAGCCACTCTGGTCATTATGCACTGCTACATCATTATGGTTTAAATTTGCATTTTCCTGACAACTAATAAAGAAGAGCATCTTTTCACATTTTTATGGACCCATTTTATATCCCCTTTAAAGAAGCATTTATTCAAGTATTTTGCCTAGTTTCTCTTTAGATGATTGTTTCTGCCTTATTAATTTGTGGTAGTTATTTATATATTCTATTCCTTTGTTAGATATTTGTATTGCAAGTCTCTTTTCCCATACTGTGGCTTGCTTCTTCACTCTCCTCTACAGCGTTTTGGTTTTTTAGTGTATGTTTTTTGGTGGTTTTGGTGTGTTTGGTTTTTTTTTAGCGATTTTTCATTTTTTTTTATTAACAGGAGGTTTAAATTTTCTTGTAATCCACGTTATAATCTTTTTCTTTTTATGTCCTATTTAAGATATTCTCCCTACCCCAAGATCATGACCATGGTCTTTTATCCCTAAGAGTTTTATTGTTTTGTTTTTATATTTAGATTATGATTCATCTGAAATTAGTTTTTAGTATGGTTCTCCATTGGACTGCAGCATCACCTTTTCATAAATCAGATGAATGCACATGTTTGATCTGTTTCTGCACTTTTCCATTCCAATTCTCATTGTTTTTGCTGTCAATTTGTTGTGTCAATCCTATGTTCTCTTAACTACTATAGCTTTATAATAAATATTAATATCTTGAATGTAAAACCTCCTGCTTGTTCTTCAAAATTGCCTTGGCTATTTTATACCAGTTCATTAATTTTCCTAGGAAAGAAGAGAGTATAGATGTACAGATGCAAATAGCTTGGAAGATTTAGTTTTGGGACTCTGAAGTAATTCTCTTCTGAATTATCCTACAGGTAATTAGCTGAGAAGGAAGATCTGAAGGTTTAACGAGAGAGGGAGAGAGATACAAAATATCTGCTAGGAGAGTGAGAAAGTGAATTGGGTAAAGAAATGCAGTAAAAATTCTGGGCTGTAATGAGAGCCCACTTGAGATTTGTGGTCATAAATTTTAACAGACACCAGGCATTTTTTGTTTGTTTTTCTCCCACCTTGCTTGGTGCTTGTGTGCAGAAGTACGGTTGAAGAGGTGGAATTAACTAGTTTTTGAGATTTGCTGAATAACTAGCATGGTGGATCGTGGACTCTTTGCAAAGAAAGGGGGAATACTATGGGGGCTTATGTTCTCTTAAAAAGTAGTGAGGTCAATAAATTAACTGTCTGGATGTCATTGAAATGAGAACACTACAGTAAACTTGGAAAGTTGAAAACATAGATAATAGTGATTGGGAAAGTGTATGCATGGGGTCAAAATTCAGTTATGCAGTACAGGTTTTGAAAATTATATGGTAATGAGTGCTAAGGTCAGATGGGGGAAAATATCTTTGGAAGTAAAGAAGGCAAAGTATTTGAAGGACAGAGTGTTGAATAATCACTCCCATGGATATCCATTGAGAAATCACTGAGAACAAAAAGAGAAATAGTAGCAAAGACGACAGCGAGCCAGTGCTGGGATCATCTATGAATGAGGGGTCAGGTTCCGGAAAGGCCTGAAGTTGGATGAAGGACTCTAACAGCAAAGATAATGAGTCTATTGTCTGTTGCCTTACTTTTCAAAGGCGTTGAGCTTTTAAAGGGAGACAAGAGCCAAAATTGTCTAGAAGTGCCAGTGAAAAACTGAGAGAGCACCCGTACCTGCTGCAGGCTCTGTGAATATTGGGATGTGAGTAAAAGCCCAGCCCCAACTTGAAAATACGGCAGGGACAGCCAGCAGTTAATTACAGCAAAAAGGTACAGGGGCTGTCCAGGGAAGAGATGAAGTTAAAGAGGATTTTGCTTTGAGACCAGATTGCACAACATAGTGAGACCCTGTGTTTAAAATTAAAAATAATTAGCTGTGTATGGTGGCATGCACCTGTAGTCCCAGCTACTAGGGAGGCTGAGGTGGGAGGGTCCCTTGAGCACAGGAATTTGAGGCTGCAAAGAGTTATGATTGGGCCACCGCACTCTAGCCTTGGTAACAGAGCAAGACCCCATCTCTTAGAAAACAAAAGTTTTAAGGAGGATTTTGCTAAATAACAGTGGGCCTATTGGAAAGGGTTAGGGAGTTGGGATGGGGAAAGGATTGAGTGAGAGTAGAGGCGGGACACAGACATATAGGTATTAGAATCTGAATGAAAGCAAATATATTGGAAAGTTTGAAATTTTGGTAAAGACTTAAATAGGGATGAAAATCATGGTGGGTTTTTTTTTTTTTTCCAGATCATCTCTTAGAAAGTGGTGAGTTTCTGGTTTTAATTATAGCCTCTTTCTGGAATTGCCTCAGCTGGGCCTTGTCAGCTACAGCCACACTGTATAGTCAGGCACTCAGTCGGGAGCTCTGGTGGCCTAGTTTGGTCTAGGAAGATAGAATCCAGATAGGCCTCCTCCGTGGATGGTAGTGGCCTGTCAAGGCAGGGGAACGTGTCTTCCGGTTTACAAAATATTACAAATATTTTAGATATTAAATTTTCAAGTTAGAATTGTCCTAGTGTTGGAAACCCTGAAAAGGTAACTGAATTCTTTCAGCCACTCTGATAGGAGAAAGAGTCAAGTAAGCTTAGGGCAATAGAGTTTGATTATTTCATTTCATAGGCATGTGTGTACACACACACTCATTTCCCATCAGCTTATTGTAAACATCACAGTCATGCATGCTTCCTCTTCCAACCACTTCTTTTATTCAAGGCCTAGTTTTAAGCAGCATGTTACATTCAGACAATACTCAATAAATATAAATTACATTAGTTATATGAGTTCAGTCATTACTTTCATAAATATTTAATTGATACTTAAAAATTTAGAAAAATGTACATGTTTACTGTTAGAAGTTCAGGAAAAACAAGTTTCCTTTAAGCCTTACTTTGACTCTGGAAAATGAATATAACAAGTGGAGAGGGTGGCTTTGACACCTCACACATCCATTTCAAAAAGAATGGCTCAATAGTCAAACCATTTGACAAAGAGCTGCCAATTCCTATTTGACCATATGGGTTTTCTGATAGTAGAATTATGGTCAAGTAAACTATTGGCACACTATTAAGCTCAAAGTCCATAATTTTAAAGAGTCTTTTAAAAAGCCATTGAAGTGAATTCCTATTCAGATAATTCTATTGAGTTTCCGAAATATCTGTTCTTAAAGGTGGAAATTATCCAGGCGCAGAAGGCTGACGATGTCTTGTGTCATCCAAATGACAAGTCTTAGAAATCAAAGCTAGGAGGACCAAAAGACCTAGAGCCCCTGCTTTTAATATGAGCTCAGTATAAAAGTCTTTTTATTTCAAAGTTTGGTTTCATTCAGTTTTTTCTTATAGCAATATTCTAATATTAATTTTGATTTCATCTTTTTTGTAAGACTTTACCTTGATGTAATTAGAGTTTGTTTCAGTGTTCTTTTATAATTCTAGATATATTCCCAGTAGTGTTACCTCATTGAGGCATTTTTTCCATGCCCTGTTGTAAAAAAATAATAAAAATAAAAGACTTTCTGCTTCTCATCTTTTAATCTCTCTCTTCTATTTTATTATTTATTTATTTATTTATTTTTTAGTGTTTTTTGAGATAGGGTCCTGCTGTGTCACCCAGGCTGGAGTGCAGCGGCATAATCACGGCTCACTTCAGCCTCAACCTCCCAGGCTCAAGTCATCCTCCTGCTTCAGCCTCCCAAGTACCTGGGACTACAGGTGTGCACCATCATGCCAGGCTAATTTTTGCATTTTTTGTAGAGACAGGGTTTTGCCATGTTGTCCAAGCTGGTCTCTAACTCCTGGGCTTAAGTGTTCCAGCCACCTCGCCCTCCCAAAGTGCTGGAACTACAGGAATGAGCCACCTTGCCCAGCCCCTCTCTCCTCTAATTTACCCAACACATTTGCTTTACTAAAACAGACTGTCATGACATCACCATCCTCAGCGAACACCCTCCCTGGTCCCCTACTGACTACCAAAGAATAGGAAAAGAAGTAATTTTATATGGAAGGCCTTCTTGTGCCACTTGTTTTTCAGACATCCTGTTATTTGATCTTCACATTCACGCTGAAGGTAAATTTTTTTTATTTGAAAAATATTTCCAAAATATTTCACAAATGTCCACATTTTATGGATGGCCTATGAAAATTTTAGAGAAATTATATAAATTGGTCATGGTCACACAGCTTCTTAAGCAGCAGAGCTATCTGAACCTAAACTTGTGTGACTTTATTATTTTTCTTCACCCCATTCTGCCTCCTGTAAAAATTATAAACACCTCAGTCCAGTCTTTAAACAATATTTTTAGCCATATCTTTCTCCTTCTACCTTCAAACTCTACTCCAGGGAAATGGATGATTCACAGTTTCTCAAGAACATCTCGATTTCCTCTCTTCTTTGGCTCATTCTGTTTTCGCTTGTTGGAATTTACACCCTATCTCTCTTTGCCCAAATGCCAACCACTCATTAAAACTCACCTAAAATACCACTTTGCTTATACAGCTTTCCATTATTCCTTAGCCAGAAATAATTTATCTCAACGATGAGCTTTCTTATTCCTTTCTGTAACTGTCTCATTAGGCATGATTTTCCACTCCTTCACAGCTATTACTGAACCTCTTCCTTCCCTTGCTGGTCCCCTAAGCAGCAAAGCTGATTTATAATCTCCATAAATCTCACAGCACCCAGTCCAGTGCTTTGTACTAATAGGCACTAAGCAAATGTGTGAAGAATGAATGAATGGATGAATTGATGAATAAATGATTATTTACTTCCCCCTGGCAGGCAATGTGATTGAGAAGAAATAGCATATAATTTATAGTAAGGAAATCTGAGTTACAGTACAGTGCTGATTCAACAGATTACTGACTTTGACCTTGAATACCTTTTTTGATATTTCTGAGATGCATTGTTTTCATCTGTAGAATCATAGTAATGATATTATTGACTTACCAATCTTAAAAGTTATTCCACTCATCGATTGACATAACATATGTGAAAGTACTTTGATAATTTTACATATTATGTAATTTTAAAGTAAACATTCTTTTAAATTTAGAGTTATGTCTTCACAATTTTAATCATATAAAAACCTTACAAGAAGTGGCTTTTGTTCTTTTTTAAAGCTTTCTGTAAGTATAGTCATAGCTCTCATCCAATTTTAATCTGTTGATTAAAAAAAGGGTTAAAATTAAACCCCATATGTTTTAATTTTAATATATTTTATCTGGCATGGTGTTCTGCATGATATTGTTAGTTCTGAGATGTCCAAAAAGGTGACTGGGGTGTATTTTTTAAGGTCTCTGCGCTTGCAAACTGTTTTAGTTGTTGTTGGTTGTCATATTTGGGAGAATCTATTGGAACCCTGCTAAGCCTGTGACAAGTGAGAGCAAATGTGTATTTAAACAGTGATGTTAAAAGTATAACACTAAATGAGAAATTGAAAATAGGGTAATGGAAAGGCCAGTGATTAATTACTTCAAATTCCTTCAACCAAAAATGTCAAGACATGTTATTGAATATTATTAATATATCTTATCCAGCTTTGAATTCCAGCTCACCCCTGGGACTACCACTTACAAGGTACATAATAGTTTTGAATTAATATATTGTTTTAGGGTTCATAGGTATTGAGACTTCTGTGCTCTATTATCACTCTTTCAATAACCTCCTAAATGATTATATTGCTTACAGGTTCTGAATCCACCTCTACAATAAGAACTGAGTAAAATTCCTACAATAGTAGAAATCATGACACTTCCCTGCTTAAAATTTTTAGAAGTTTCCACTGCTTGGAGACTAAAGCATAATTTCTAAGCATTCCATATAAGGGCCCTCAAAATCTGGCCTCCGCCAAGGTTCCGTTGCAATCTCCCAACAATTTTCCGTTTATACCTTGTTTGGATTATCACTGCCAGAGTACTTGTACTTTCCCACTAGGGCTGCATCCTCATACCACCCTGTTTCCTTCTAAGCAGGGCTTCCTTTGGTAGAATGTTCTTCATTCACCTCTGGGAAGACATCATTGCATCTTTCTAGACTCTCTACCACCCTCATCTCCTCACCAATGCTTTTCTGGTCATTTTCTCACCCCATCTCAGGCAGAGTCAAGTGCATTCTGCTCTGTTCCTACAGTCTTTTCTGCATACTTCTGTTTCAGTTTTTATACTTACCTCTTTCCTCTTAATCCCTAAGTGTACAAGAATACACTAAATTATAAACTTCATATAGTCTAATTTAAAAATACATAAATATTATATGTATATACATATCTCTCATATATATATATATCACAATGATTAAAAGCAAAGAACTTATGTGACATCAGCCATATAACTTAAACTATCTATCCTTCAGTTTTTTCATGGGAAAATGGGGATGATCATTATAGTACCTCATGGGGTTTATTATGAGGATTAAGTAGAATTGTGTACCTAAAGCATTTAGAACAGAGCCTGCCACATAGAAACCCATATAACCTTGATAATCTTGGTTACCTCCAGGCTGGGAAACTTTAACTTAGCCCATAAATAGTTAATGAATGTTTGCTGATAAGCAGACTCTCAATAAACATTTATGCAATAATTAAACCAAGTGAAAAGCTCTGAAGGAGAAGATATTCAAAAACTATGTTAAGTGTTTTATGACTGACATATTGAAAATGTCAGAATGACATTTTATATTCATTCTGAATTTTAGGAGCTTTCAAATTTTTCATCTGTTAGTACAATAGCTTAAAATTTAAGAGGAATGTTTTGATTTAAAAATTGTTAACATCATATTACCATTGCTCATCAACTGAAATATGATGCCATATTTGATAGAGTTGGATGAACATAGATATTTAGATTGGTAGCAACCTTTAGTAATTGTTCAAGCATAATTTTAAATTATATCATATTCGGAGAAAGCAGTTATTTTAAGTGGAAGTTATTTGAGAAGCAGGAGGCACAGGATTGGACACCTATGTCTAACCCCAGCTCCACACTTCAAGTGAAACCTTAGGTTACTTAAAGCCTGTAGATCTCCTCATCAAATGAGAGTAGTAGGAACTTAAAAGACCATTCTTTCTTATCTTATTAAATAAGACCATAAGGGCAAAAATACATAGAGCATTACCTGGCATATAATAAATGCTCAATACATTCTAAGTTTTAGATTTAACTGAATTTTCAGGGAATTTATTTTGAATAGAAAGGGAAGAGTATTTCCAAAGTCTCAACTACTCCTATAAATTTTGTTCCAAATGGGCATATGTAGAATCCATATCAGAAATGACAGCATACTTATGAAATCAGAAATGACAGCATACTTACATAAGGTAAACCTAAAAGTTTTAGGTTTACCTTATGTAAGCTTTACACACTTTTTCTTGGGTATAATAAGATGTGGCAGCCAACGAAGAGTGATAGAATTTTTAGAGCTCAAAGAGATGTTGAAAATTATCTTTCTCAAAACCTTCATTTTATAACAATGAATTCTCTCTCCACTGACTGAATATAATCAATAATAAAATTTCTCTATCCTATCACCAACACCAAATCTACCAGCCAACTGAGCCTCGTAGGGAGACATGCCAGAAAATAATCACTAGGTCATTGTCCCCTTCCTGAGGAGATACCATGATATGCTTTTCTTGAAATTTGGTTGTTCTCAAGCTTGGTAGACAGGGTAGGGACCAGCCATAGATGAGAAAGAGGATGTGGCAACTGACTGGACCCTGTCAGAGTGCTGAATTGTTCCGTGCACAAAGCCTAAATGGGCTGGATAGGCATGGTTTTGCAACATTCAGTGCCCAAGAAGGTCCAGCCAGCAGTTGGACACAGCAGCAAAAATTTGGGTGGCAACCAATGTTTGATTAAATCAAATTCATAACCACAAATCTAAAATAGGCACTAAAAATGCCAGCAGTTTTTTTACCTTCCTATATTATGTGTCCCATTCTTCAGAACTGCTATTTCCAAATTTCTCATCTTCTCAAACTGCTAATATCCTTTCATCAGCTCATTGCCTTACTTCAAAATTCCATTGAGAATTAGAAGCAATAATAAATTAGCCCTTTCATTACCAACACCATATTTACCAACTTACCAGCATTGACAGCACATATGCAGCCTTCTTCTTCCAGTAGGCATTGAGATACATGCATCGGTCAAAGACCCATGCCTCCCCAAGCCACTTTTTTCCTCCTCAAGGACTTAGGTTTTACAGTTTTACATTCTTTGTCATTTTTTTTTACCTCTACTAAAGCATTTCTACCATCACATAAATGAGAGTAAGTTCCTTCTATCTAAAAATAAACCAAAATAAAGTGCACAATTTACTTAATTTTTCTGCACTTCTACCTAGCAAAAATTCATGAATTATATATACTAACTCCATTTCAATTATTAAGCTATAATATATTAATACATACTGTAAATTTGATAGCATACTTGTATTATAATATTAATTCATCTCTACTATAATCTATACTAAAATTGAAATTTTTAAAATAAATTTATAATTTATTAGAAATTTATTTAAAACATTGTCCCTAATCTTCAGTCTAAAACCAAATAATTTTTACATTGTTTTATCAGATTTTTAAAAATTGCCTTTGGAGTTGAACATTATGAGGTTAAAGATTGTGTTAGATCCTTTGAACACACCAGGTTCTTGCACAGGATAAGGTCATAATGAATGTATGTGAACGGAGTGATTCAGACTCAAATTAAAATTTAATTTGGTTTAGATATTTTTAAAATACTTGAAAATATAAACTCAAACATTTGAAATCAATTTTTTACTTTGTTCCTAGTTTGGCTGTCTTTGTAACTCTATAGTTTAATCATACATTTTTTCCTAAATAAAAGATTTAGTTGAGCATAAAATCTTGTTAATAGCAATTTAACATTTATTTGGCATGTATGTGCTAAGAAATATACCTTATGTACATTACCCTCTAATATATATTCTTAGTACATCTATCTCTAAAAAATATATTTATCTCTCTATATATGTATATATCTATATCTGTATCTCTTTTATATATTCTCCAAGTCTCAAAACTCTAGAGTAATTATTATTATCCACATTTTACACTTGAAGAAATCAAGCTCAGAGAAGTAAGGTATCTTGGCCAAGGTCCCATGTAAGCAATGAAGCTAAGATTCCAACTCCAACACTAGGATTTTTCAATGACATTATTCAGATGGCTGACAGGATGGGTTTGTTATCCCTGCACAGCTTTCTTTAGAGTAGAAAACAATAAATATCTTTTGTTATTAAAGTAAAGCAACAGCAGGCTAAGTAGATATAGTTATTCTAAAAACCAGAGACTCATATTCAAAATTGTTTCCCATACAGTTTTGGGAAGTTGGAAGAAGTTCTTGTGTTTTATTTGTTTCATATATAAATTAATGATGTCAATATTACCTTTCAGAATTTCTAAGAATACTTAACCTATTAATCAAACTATGTTTCTCTTATTGAGAGATGAAATGAAGAACTCAAATATTCCATAAGTGTAGATGCCATAAGGCATTTAAAATATAATTCCAGTTCTATTTTTGTTACTGTGTTTTGAAGTAATAACTAGTTCCTATACAATCTTTTGTTTAAATTTGACTGTGAAAAGTTTTTATATTTTTTTCCACATATATTATTGATCCTAACAACCTCTCAAATATTAACAATTAGATATTTAGGACTGTAAGATGTATATAATAGAGCAATGTATAAGAATTACTAAGAGAACTTGTTAAAATATTATGCCTCTAGTCCTACCCTAATATTTCAGAAGGGCGAGGGTGGCGATCTTGGTTCTGCATTTCCAACAAGCTCCCTGGTGAAGATGAAGTTGCTGGTCTGGGAACCATACTGAATAACACTGCGGTAGAGTTTTGATCTTTAATGCTCCATGATGATTTATTACCATCTTTGTCTCTTTTTTTTTTTCTCCCAACTGTTTATTTAACACCTGCTATATGCATATGACTATTTAATTTAAGCACTATCTTAGAATCAAGTCAGTTGACTTGTGTTTTTCCTCCTAAAGTCTGCAATTGAAAGCTTGTTTAAGGTCTCGTAGAGTTCAATCTTGGAAGAAACATCCCTATTAATGTATGTCTGTTCTCCCATAAAATAAGTTTATATATTCTTATTTTAGGCTTAGTAATTGGTTCAAGAGCAAAAAGCAACTGATAACTGAATAATGAGTTTCTGAGAACTGAATCATGAAGTTAAAGGTACTAGGAGATGTAAACATTTTGGAGTATAGTTCTTTTTTATGTGCTCCTTTTCTACTACAGTGTGAACTTGAAGAAAACAAATGCTTATTTCAGTGCGTTGTTTAAATCAGGAAGCTATGAATTTTATCTTGTTTTCATCAGTTTCAGAGTATGTGCATATACAGTATATCATAATTTTCTAAAGTGTTGTAGCCGTCTTAGCTAGATAATTCACAGTCATTATTTATCTCTAAAAGAAAAATGGGTCAATTGGATCAATAGTCTGAGATTTGCTAAAATTAAAATTATTCAATGGTTCGTTTCCAAGAATAGAGCTTTTTAGATCTGTTTTCTTTTCCACTGTGTCTCTGAATGATTCCAGATGTCGAAATAATACAATAAAAAAAAAGTAATTTAAAATAGTGTCTTAAGATCAATGTTAATACACTGGATTATGTCATTTAATCCTCACCTCAAACCCATGATGTAGCTGAGTGTGATTATTTCTTAATTACATAAAGGAAACTCCCGAGGTTAAATGTTTACCTTTAGAAATTCTAAAAGGAAGAAAATTATTCATCGACTAATTTGTAACCCATGTGACACTCCACTACCAGCTAATCGTTCATTAAGTAATGGCCCTTGATTTAAGTGGTGTCGTTTTTATTTCCCTGAAATTCATCCATCATTCATTCATCCATTCATTCAATATTGAGAACCTACTCTTTGCCAGGTGGTGTTCTAGACACTGGGTGATTATGGTTTGTCTTTGTTCCTACCCAAATCTCATCTTCAATTGTAGTTCTCATAATCCCTAAGTGTCCTGGGAGGGACCCTGCAGCAGGTCATTGGATCATGGTGGTGTTACCCCCATGCTGCTGTTCTCACGATAGTGAGTGAGTTCTCACAAGATCTGATGGTTTTATAAGGCTCTTTTCCCTCCTTTGCTTGGCACTTCTCCTTCCTGCCATCATGTGAAGAAGGACATATTTGCTTTCCTTTCCCCCATGATTGTAAGTTTCCTGAGGCCTCCCCAGCCAGGTGGAACTGTGAGTCAATTAAACCTCTTTCCTTTATAAACTATCCAGTCTCGGGCAGTCTTTTATAGCAACATGAGGATGGACTAATACACCGGGAAACATATAAGTTGACAAACCTATAAAAATCCCTGTTTTCATGGTGTTCATATTCTAGTGCAAGAAGACAAAAATAAGAAAACTATATAGTATGCTAGAGGGTGACATGCTCTAAGAAAGAAGATAAGGCGGGAAAGAGGATTGGGAGTCACAGAAATTGAGAGGACAATATTACAAAGGTCACTAAAGGCCTTGATAAGAAGGGAGGCAAGGAAGGGATCATTGTATGTAGCTTCTCCAGGCAGAAAGAAGAGTGAATGCATAAGTATTACAACAGGAACACCCCTGGTGTGTTCAAGTACCATTACAGGGCAGCCCCACTAAGCTAGTTCAGAGACAGACCAGGAGAGATTAAGAGGAAACGGGGTCAAAGCAGTGAAAGAAGCCAGATCCTGTAGTGTAATGTAGGCCCAGGCAGGGGCACTGACTTTCACTCGACTAAAATGGGACCCACTGGGAAGCTTGCAGCAGAAGGGGAACCTGATCTAACTTCGTTTTTAACAGAACTGCTTTAGTGGCTGTGTTGAGGATAGATCATGCAGGTGGGATGGAGAGCAGGTGGGTCTATTAAAGAGACCATAGCATTAACCTGTGTGAGAGATTGTGGGACGGAGGGAGGGGTGAGGGAAAGTGATGGATTCTGAGTATATTCTGCAGATAGAGCAGACAAGATTTTTTGATGAACTACAAATGCAACAGGAAGAAAAGGAGGAGTCAAGGACAAATTCAAGTTTATTCATTCAACTATTAGCAAAAAAAAAAAAAAAAGGTGCTTGCTCAAGCAGACATGTATCACAAGTTACAGGAATCTTTTTGACAATTACATTTCACATTTCAAAGCCTACCAATAAATAATAGTCTTTGCTTCTCCCTTCTTTTTCTTTTTTTTTTTTTTTTTTGAAAATTACAATAAATAAAATATTTATTGAATGAATTTAATGGCACATTGGAAATGAAAAAAAGTCATAAACTTGAAGACAAATCAAAAGAATCTATCCACACTAAAGAATAAAGAAAAAAATACAGTAGAAAAATAAACAGAACTTCATGGGCATATGGGAAAATATCAAATGTTCTAACACACATGAAATTGGACACTCAAAAAAAAACTCTGAGGATAAATACAAACAAAAATCACACTTATGCACCTACTACTCAAACTGCTGAAAACCAGGAATAAAGATTTTTTTTAATTTTAATTTTTTTTTTTTTTGAGACAAGATTTTGCCCAGGCCGGAGTGCAGTGGCATGATCATAGCTCACTGTGGCCTTGGGCTCAAGCAATCCTCCTGCCTCAACCTCCCCAGTAGCTGGGACTAAAGGCACATGCTACCATGCCTGGCTAATTTTAAATTTTTTTTTTTTTTTTTTTTTTATTATACTTTAGGGTTTTAGGGTACATGTGCACAATGTGCAGGTTTGTTACATATGTATCCATGTGCCATGTTGATTTCCTGCACCCATCAACTCGTCATTTAGCATTAGGTGTATCTCCTAATGCTGTCCCTCCCCCCTCCCCCCACCCCACAACAGTCCCCGGAGCGTGATGTTCCCCTTCCTGTGTCCATGAGTTCTCATTGTTCAATTCCCACCTATGAGTGAGAACATGTGGTGTTTGGTTTTTTGTCCTTGCGATAGTTTACTGAGAATGATGTTTTCCAGTTTCATCCATGTCCCTAGAAAGCACACGAACTCATCATTTTTTATGGCTGTATAGTATTCCATGGTGTATATGTGCCACATTTTCTTAATCCAGTCTATCGTTGTTGGACATTTGGGTTGGTTCCAACTCTTTGCTATTGTGAATAGTGCCGCAATAAACATACGTGTGCATGTGTCTTTATAGCAGCATGATTTATAGTCCTTTGGGTATATACCCAGTAATGGGATGGCTGGGTCAAATGGTATTTCTAGTTCGAGATCCCTGAGGAATCGCCACACTGACTTCCACAATGGTTGAACTAGTTTACAGTCCCACCAACAGTGTCAAAGTGTTCCTATTTCTCCACATCCTCTCCAGCACCTGTTGTTTCCTGATTTTTTAATGATGGCCATTCTAACTGGTGTGAGATGGTATCTCACTGTGGTTTTGATTTGCATTTCTCTGATGGCCAGTGATGAGGAGCATTTCTTCATGTGTTTTTTGGCTGCATAAATGTCTTCTTTTGAGAAGTGTCTGTTCATGTCCTCTGCCCACTTTTTGATGGGGTTGTTTGTTTTTTTCTTGTAAATTTGTTTGAGTTCATTGTAGATTCTGGATATTAGCCCTTTGTCAGATGAGTAGGTTGCAAAAATTTTCTCCCATTGTGTAGGTTGCCTGTTCACTCTGATGATAGTTTCTTTTGCTGTGCAGAAGCTCTTTAGTTTAATGAGATCCCATTTGTCGATTTTGGCTTTTGTTGCCATTGCTTTTGGTGTTTTAGACATGAAGTCCTTGCCCACGCCTATGTCCTGAATGGTACTGCCTAGGTTTTCTTGTAGGATTTTAATGGTTTTAGGTCTAACATATAAGTCTTTAATCCATCTTGAATTAATTTTTGTATAAGGTGTAAGGAAGGGATCCAGTTGCAGCTTTCTACATATGGCTAGCCAGTTTTCCCAGCACCATTTATTAAATAGGGAATCCTTTCCCCATTTCTTGTTTTTGTCAGGTTTGTCAAAGATCAGATAGTTGTAGCTATGCGGCATCATTTCTGAGGGCTCTGTTCTGTTCCATTGATCTATGTCTCTGTTGTGGTACCAGTACCATGCTGTTTTGGTTACCGTAGCCTTGTAGTATAGTTTAAAGTCAGGTAGCGTGATGCCTCCAGCTTTGTTCTTTTGGCTTAGGATTGACTTGGCGTCTCCCTTCTTTTTCTGACTCCCTTAGGTTTTATATTTTGAAGGATTGCAGTTATAGATTTTTTTTTTTCATTTATCATAGTAAGTGGTGTCAAAAGGTCTGTATCTGAGTTCTGGCTCAGCCACTCACTAATATTTCAAAAGAAAGAAAAAGCAGCACAGGTGAATGTTGGGGCAGGGTGCTACATTAGGGCAAGCATGCTTGTCTGGTCTCACGGCTGTCCCAGAGTTGAATGAACTGGGTGAACTCACCATTCTCCCTTACTTCACTACTTTGGACTTGTAGCCAAAACTCTGCATGTTATTAGTGCATCCATATGGTCAGATGGTTGGTGATAAAAAGAAATCAACACAAAGAGCCAATGTATGAACTCAACATCTCTATTTTCATCAAAATGAAAATGTTGCTACTTCAGACTATTGATTGCATCAAATATCAAGTGTTTACACACACACACACACACACACACACACAGAAAGAGAGAGACAAACACAGGCACATATACATGTTTTTCCCTTTCTCTTGGATTGATGTCAAAGCAAAAGAGTCTGAGCAGTAGTTGGTGGTCCTGCACTACATTTTTAGAATTATAATTTTTAAGGATTTACATCTGGCAAGATTTTTGTTAAAACTTGAAGTCCACCTATTTTGCTTCTTATTTTAAAATAGCTAAAAATAGGTCATTTGCTTTAATTTATAGAACATAGTCATTTATTACAACTTTTCCACATTGGTGATCTTTTTGTTCTCCAAAAGCAAAGTACTCACTAAACAGTTTATGGGCCAACCTGAATAAGTTGTATTACTGCTGGCTTTTGCTGCAGTCTTCTGGGCCAAAGAGTTAACAGCTGTGCAGACACTGAGAAAGATTTCATTGAAAGGAATGTTTGTTTTAATGCATTCACCTTAGTTACCACACACAGTATTGAAATCAAAACGTCCAACCTCCATCTGATGTAACATGTTAGCCCAAACATTCCCTTTCTTAGATTTTAAGAACAAGCACTACAGAACATATCCTGCAAAAGAACATTTGGGATTGTTTATTTGTTAAAGAATAAGAATCTCGTAATCTTTTACAAGTTCAAATCCCTCCTCTAAGCTCCTTTATTTTAAATCTTAAAGTGTAAAACTTTAGGCAAGCCAGGTTATGCTGTCGGGTAAGTGCTACTTCACTTCCAACGTGCTGGATGCCTCCTCCAGATGTGATCAGAGTGTGGGTGTCACATCTCCATGGTGTCTGCTCAGGATCTGCACTGTAGTCTCTCTCTCCCATTACTTATTTTTCACCTAGAGGAGCTGCCCTATTCACATTACCTATGTTTGACAAAGGTAAATTGGTTTATTTCCCTGTTGGACTTGAAACTTATTCTATAATTTTTCAAACTCTTTTTCACTGTGGCACTTTTCAGTCAAATGAATTTCTTGATGGAAAAGAAGTCCAGCATACAAAACAAAAGAAAGTAGATCTGTTACTGCAGGTTCCAGCCTCAACCCCTTCCTTCTAAGGCAGGCTTGGGGCACTTCTGCCAATCTCCAGGGCTCCTGGGTCATTGTTTGAAATACACTGGCCTATTCAATCTACTCTGAGGGAATTTTCTTAACCTATCAAGAAAATAAGTTACTGACTTAATGCTACAAATAAGTAATATGTTAATAAGACAATCATTCTCAAGAAGTACCAGCATCAAGTTACAAAGTGTAAAAATAATGAATCAGCAGCAGTGATAATAAAAAGCTAGACATCTATTAAACACATCTTTTATAAGAAAATTCTTTGATTCTTTTTTTTCTACAGATTATAGCTGTCATTTTGATGAATACACTAGAATCAATTATAGCTATTAAAGTTGAGGCAGTTCACTGATAATCCTGTGGTGTTATAACACCACCATGGAGGTGAGCATGAAATACTTTAACATCCAAACCAGGATACTGGAGGTATGCAGAAAATAATTATAAAGCAACAATGTTCGTAAAGTAGAGGAGCTTTTTCAGATGATCTCGAACTCTCAAATTTTTCACTTGTCATCAAATTCAATAGCCCAGTAGTGAGAAAAGCATACAAGGAAACTATTATTCAATAACTAAGCTGTAGTTAGGCATACCAGAACAGGTATAGGGAACCACACACAAAATTTATTCTCCATCAATGTGTATTTTGTAAAATGCCCACTACAACTCATTGTCAATACCTTGTTTTCTTATCATTTTATCATTGCCTAATTGTTATTTTATCAATGTCTCATTATTATTTCTCCAACTCTAAAACAGGGAAACCAGTAGGAAGCTGTCTGAATGGGAAACAAAATCCTGAAAAAAAACATAATGATAACACTAAGAATGGAAAGAGAACAATAATTCATGAGAGAAGCAATGATAGAAGGTACATTACTTAATGCCCCAGTGAACATAGGCTTGAAGACAAGAGAAACTAGAAGACTTTCAGAAAAAAAATCTACTGGGTGACTGATAGATCACAGTAAAATTAACTAAAATATGAGGTTGGGAATATTCTGACTTTTAGCTCTGCCGTTTGGTTCCATACTTTCATTCCATTTTTCAGAAACCAAATTCCATTTGATAATATGCAACCATATAAACACATTCTGATGAAACAGTTAATCTCATGTTGATTATAGTTGCCAAATGTTCAAGAAAAAAAACATGTTTAATATACATAAAGTAAAATATACTGACTGTGAAATTTGTATTTTAATGCTACACATGATCATTGCAATGTCTGTAAATAAAAAATTATAGAACAGAGGTTCTTCTAATCAATGTTACAAATTCAGAAAAGATAAGACATGAAAACAGGGAAGTGCTGGTTCTCTCTTACCCAGCCTCTCGTAACAGCTAAAAATTCTTTCTTGAGGCTGTGAAATTGTTCACAGGTTTATATATGTCCCTAAAGTTCAAACAGTGAAGTGTCTCGAGAGCTTTATTACTCTGACTCATGTTTGGCCAGATGACTCATTATTAAGGAATTGGTTTACTAAGTCAGATCTAGTGTGTGCGTTTGAAACATTAAACAGAAAATTTTTGAAAGGAAATGTCATGCATATTTAGAGGTAGAGCTGTTAATGGGACAGAACACTGAACTGAGAGTGAACAGAAATTATTCCCCCCACAGTATGCTGTTGGCTTTTAAGGTTTACGTTCTGTGTGAGCCATTCAGAAAAATGTCTCCCGCAACATGAAACAGATTATTTAATTTCACATTTGCCTGAAAAGAAATGTTCTCTTCAGACAGCTCTAGTTATTATTTAAATTTTATCATGCTTTTAAATTGCTATTTTAAGAAGAAAGTCATCATTTTTATCTTCCCACCCCCATCCCGCTCCCAAAACACAAATGGTTTGATTCTGGAGAGGTTATTAAAGGGGTTGGTAGAGTAGAAATGGCAAGAGTGGGTGTAGCCTGTGTGTGGGGTTTAACCTTGCAACAAAGGAAAGAGAAGTGTTGTGGCAATTTAAAAAATAGCAGGTTCAAAGAAAGGATATTTTCAGGATAGAGAGAGACATATGCTTGAAGGTGAAGGCTGAGGAGAAAATGTAGGGAAATTAGTGGAAAGTAGAAGATTAAAGAAATGGGAGAGGTAAATTTATACCACAATCACCCTCTTCTCAGCCTATTTGAAATTTTATTTCTCTTCAAAGAGCTACATCAATGCCACATCCTTCTCCCAACCTTCCATGCCTTAAGCTCTGTTATGTATCTATTTGTATATATGTATCAGCGAAAGTCCAAACATGCAGGTTAATATCCATAGAGAAAAAAATAACCTATCTATGATGTAGGAGCCTGATCTTTATCAAAGTTAGGGGTTCAAAGACCTTCTTTGGTTATTATAGGTGTCTAGTTTGGAGAACATAGTGCAAATAGAAAAATCATTAATGGATTCTTTCATTTTTCTACAAATAGGTGAACATTAGACACCATGCTGTCTTTAGTCATAATATTGATAATGCCTTTTGTGCTGCTGGTAATGCACTTAAATTTTTTAACGTTAATTTTGCTTCTATACCTCTGTCCTTAATTCAACTGAATTTTCATTGTACATTTTATGTACAGCAACATTTAATAAGGAGGCTGATTTTTTCATCTCCTTTTTGCCAGACTGCCTAATTCAGTTCATGTTGCATCAGGCAGGAGAACTGGTGTTCAACTTGCTTTTCCATGGTTTGTTTGGAAGGAGAGGGTAAGAGGAAATAGAGGCTCCAGGCAGTGGCAACAGCTGGAAGGCATCTCTAATTAGATTCCAAGCAAACTTGGGCTGCATTTATAACTTTCCATATGCTGGCTTACAGTTTCTTTTAAAAGGCTCCCAAAACAACATGCAAATTTAAAAAGATTTGCTGCACTTGTATATGTCACTCAATATGAAGTTGTTTTTCTTGAGCACCTTAGCATAGAACGTAGACTAGTAATCACTGAGTCCTAACTTTGAAGATGTTATCCAGACAAGATGGTCTCAGAAGGTCTGTGTGCTTGACTGATTTTTTGTTTGTTGATAAAAATTTTTAGGCTGCTCTTACATCATAACAATTAAGAGATGTTTTTAAGCCTTGTAGATGAAATTCTGTCTCACTTTTAAGTTTGTTCCTACATAAGCAATTTGGAGTCTTTTTTGCAAGTTAATGTTACTTTTTTTAAAGAAGCACAAAGGAAGAAAATCATTGTGTTCAATACACAAATCAGTCACCATGAACTATGAAAGTAAATGTTGTGCATTTGTGATTTTGGTTTTGTGCTCAACAGTAGAGAGAGAGCTCAGAGTTGATGGGTTTTGTTTTTTAATGTTCTATCCTGGAAAGTTTGATTTAAGATTTTCCCACTCAATGTAACAAAAGACCACATTTGTTGCAGAAAAAACGACTTTAGAGACTTATTTCCGTTTTTAAATAAAAGGTTCTCTACTTATTTTTATATTTTTTCCCAATACAATGTATTGCTTATAGCTTTGCAAGCATAAAGAGCTTCTTTCTATTTTTTTCTCAGGAGAGGTCTCTGAAATTAACTTTTTTAAAAGAAGAAGAAATCCCTGATATTTAAGGATGCTAATAGAGATACTTAAATAAAATGGTGGAAATACTTTTTGGAGAGCTAAAACTAAAAGAACTGTCACCATTCCTAAGACATCAGACATCACATTGAAGCCTTTATTCCTATTAGCTTACTATATAATGAATCTTCCTCAAGGCCTTCCTCCCCAAACCTCCCCTTGCTTGAAAACATTTTATATTATGAACTGCCTACAATTATTAATGGCATTGACTATTCTAAAGTAAAATACACCCTCTAATTTAGGACAATATGTATAATTCTATTGCTGCTACAACTGCAACAGCCTGTAAAATGCTGCATTGCCACCAGTCTCTTCCCACATTAAGCCACCAGAATTGTCTTTCGAAATTGCACATTCCACGGTGCTATTGCCTGCCTGAAAAGCATAAGGCTATTGGCACCCTGGAGCCTGCAAAGTCACTACATCTCGTATGTCATCAAAGATCCCTCTCAAACTGGCCCCTGCAGCGTTTCAGACTTCTTTCTCGCCACTCGTTCAAGTACCCTGTGATCTACTTGCAATGACCATGTCACCATTTCATGAACTTAATCTCTTTCTCGTACTTTTATGCCATTGCATGAGCTGCTCCTTTCCAAATGCATTTTACCCATTTCTCATCCTGTGAAGATACAATTTATCCTTCAGACCTCAAATCTAATTTTACTTCCCTTGCTTATTCCTGCAGACAAGTTTCTCCTTCCTAATTCAAACATTTTATTCATTGCTTTCTTCTCCATTGCACTTTGAGCTCTTCAAAAGGATAGGCTTTTTCTGATAAAATTTAAATTTCCCCAAGTATTTGGCATTATATGATATATAGTAAATGGCCAGTAAAGATTTATTAAGTGAATGTGTGGTCCCACTGATTTCTAGTTTATTTAAAACATTTCTTCCCATTTTTGCTTTTAATGTCTTAGAACCCCTTCTCCTAGTCTTCCTGATAAGTGATTAACAATTAACTCTTTATGTTCTAGGGGAATATATTAAATATTCCCTATAAGGAGAGGTGGCTCTTTATTATTATGGGTTTAAATCCTAATCTATTTTATTCTAAGCACATGTTTCATAAAGTAGGCTTTATCTAGCTTGCTTTCAAAATCACTACAAACTCTTTGAAACCAGCCTGGGCAACACAAAACCCTGTCTCTACAAAAACTAGCCAGGCATGGTGGTGCATGTCTTTAGTCCCAGCTACTTGGGAGGCTGAGGTGGAAGGATCACTTGAGCCAAGGAGGTTGAGGTTTACAAATTAACCAAATAACAGCTTTTAAATAGATTTCAATAATGTTTTCAAATGTTCAGTTTCCATACTACAAATAACTCAGAAATATGACCTCATAAAATATTAGCTGCTGTGGCTGGAAGATACTAAAAGGCAGCATTTTCTAAAAATTACATTGAAAGGTATAATCACAACATTATTGTTGTTAAAACATTTTCAGAGAGGCACCACAAGGTAGCAGAAGCTCTGGATTTGGAATCAAAAAGCTTCATTTTAGAGTTGAAATTTATGGTTTAAAACAGTTTTTTGCTGTGTGCTCTTAACTAGATCACTTTACCTCCCTAAGCCTCGGTTTCCTGAGCTATAAAAGAGGATTATAACAGTTATGAAGGTTAAACAAAGCAACATGTAGACCGGAAAGCACTCTACAGATGTTAGTAATTATTATTTGCATGGTATTTATTGAGTTCTACCCATATGGATTTGGTGCTTGGAAAAACCAGTCCGACTGCATCCTAATAGTAGTTTCTTTTATAATAAAAACTATGGCACAGCTCCTGCAGATGGCATGGAACCTGGGCTTGAGTATTGCCACTGATTCTTTTTTTTTTTTCCTAAATATACTGATTGGTTATACAGTCATTTGGATTACCACCAGTCCATGTAAATTTACAGCCTAAAAGAAGTTGGCAAATTGGGTTAATATTTAAATAATAACCAGTCTGTTCATTTATTTTGATATATTTTATTTAGAATTTGGAGTGAGGAGAAGGTAAGTGTATCTGCAATAACTTCTAATGGACTTTCTCAATCTAGATTTATGGCAGTGCCATTGGATCTATGGAAACTCTGAGAAGTGGCTTTAGTTTACTCCTGTCAGTGTCTCTGGTTTTCAATTTTTGTTCAACCCTTTCATTATCTTCTGCTGATGTTAAAAGTGCCTTGATCTTCCTTTTCTCAGATTTCTCCAATAATTATTTTCATCCATCTGGCATAGGCTTGGGAACAGATGCTGTATGCTCACATATGCTCAAAAAAAAAAAAAAAAAAGAAAGAAAAGTCAATAAATTGAGAGGGAGAAGAAAGAACATACTTCTGTTTACAGCGGGGACAGAAGGAATCAAACCAAAATAAGACAAGACAGAAAAGTGCAAAGAAAACAGCAAAGGGAAAGATATGACTGTATTAGAAAAAATAAAAATCATCTCTAAGAGCTTCCAGACATCTGGCTCAGACTATAGGTTTAGAATGCCCACGGACATTTTAGAAACAGCCCAACTTTTATAAGGTTCCATTTTCAGCAAGTAGGACGTTGCTCAGTAAGTGCCCAGTGTGAGCTGTGCTCATCTATCCTGCTGCTATAAGATAAATTATCACCTATTGGTTCCTTGTGCATCAAAAAAATGCCATAATAACTATGTAAATCTTTGGGACAATTTGTACAGCCCAAGTTAAGGGAGATAGATGTGAACTTTTAAAGCACACTTCTATGTTTAACCTTAAATAAAATTAGAATGAAATTTCAAGTTTTTGAAATACAGGGCTTTCCAGGTATTTGGATTGAGGCAGAATTTAAAACAAACATCCCATTTATTTTTTACAAGTATTTAAAATCTGTATTTTCAGAAAAGATGAAAACATGAATAATATGAATTATGAGTCTCCAGTCTATAAACCTGAAGTTGTTTTCTATTTCATATTCCTTGTAAATTACTTTTTTTGGATCAGAGAAATCTGCTAAGAAAACATTATTAAGTTCAAGGAAGAAATTTGTATTAATTGCAAGGAATCTTGTATTCGTATATATTGTGGGGGAAGAAGACAAACAGGAGGGAGATCATTCTTAATAGGTTTAAACACATTGAGATATGTAATGGATATATTCAAATATGTAGTGAGATGTTGGTGACTTGAGGAAACCACAGGAAATCCCATCAGAAGACCTAACATGGATTTTGATGGTAATATATTGTTTTAATTACCTCTGTCTTGAGAAAAGCATTAGAAACCAAGAACAGGAAAACTCTAAAGAACCATGCTTATTATATAGTATTCTAGCTTGTTTTAGAATGCTTCCAGTATGTTTAGAAATATTGCCTTTTGAACCTCAGATTTCTTGAAACAATTTTATTCAAACATATGTATACATCCTTGAAATCAGGGACCTTATCGCTTGAGCTATCTTGTGAATCATTTTTTGAACTTTCTCTTTACTTCCATTGAGTTATTTAAGGTTCAGTGCTTTTAAAATCCTTTTATTATGCTGCTACTGATCATTTTATCCCTGAATTCATTTACCTGTTCACCTAATATTGGCTTTACAGATGCTAACCCTGAAAATTCTTTTACCCCCTATAAACATTTGCTCCCTTAACTACTTAGTGTGCATTTTTACCAGATAGATTGGTGCCATGTTTATGTGGCCAACATTTGGGCCAAGAGGTGCAGATCCTATTGGAAATTCAAATTGTCACTGAGAATTTTCACTGTACTAAGTTTGTATTCATTAATATAACTTTTAAAAAGCCATATATTATGTTTACAAAGTAGTCATTTGCCTTGACTTTAAAGAAAATAAACTGTATTAATAGGATACATTTTGTTTGCATGGCCCTAAAAAAGCAGAATGAACTTCAAATCTGTGAAGGACTGATGAAATTTGATTACAGAAAATAGAAGCCTATGATAAGTGAGAAGATGTGTCCACTCACCACAAATTCTAAGAGAGAAGGCCTTAGAGTTGCGGAGAAGATTGCTCCAAGCTTTTACAGAGCTCTCTTCCCAGAGTTCTAATTACTGAATCAGAATACGGTATTGTCCGGTCTTTCAGCATAGTGAGTACATGCCTTGCAGCTCAACTAATCTCTGTTGAGATCCCAGTTTTGCCACTTAAATTTCTTAAATCCTGTTCTTCAGTTTCCTTTTTGTGAAATGGGGAAAATATTACTTTCCAAAGCTTGTTCCAAGAATGGGAGATAATATTGGTTCGTTTTATATATATATATATAGTAGATATATAGTAGACAGTCAATAAATTGTAACGATTATTGCTGAATTGATATAATCTTGATCTTAGCTTGGACTGCAGATTTCAACCATGACACTAAGACTCCTGCTTCAAGGTCATTTTCTAGCATTGATATCAAACTTCCTAAAAACGTTGTCATTGATGTGTCTTCCAACTGAGTGCTGACTGGCTGATCTGCCTTGATTGCGTCCCAGCTCTATCTCTGTTCTTATGTGAACCATATCTAAAGTGGAATTTCGGGGTAAACCTGAGAGTAGCCTCTTCTACAGAGGTTTAGCCTTCTCCAGCCTATCCTTCTCTTGGTCCTTCTAACCAGGGGTCAACCATTCCTGTACCTAGTTCTCAGCCCTCTATTTCCCTCTAGTGACTGCTTTCAGCGTTACCTCACCCAGGGGTTTAACCTTGTATGAAAGCGCTTGGTTTCATGGGTTAACAGACTGTAAGAACAGTTAGCTAAATTGAAACCCCAGAGTGCATTAGATTACATGCCATATTTTAAATATTGATATGTGTATGAAAATATTTTAAAGCATTCATTGAAGACTCATAAAAAGCAAGGATACTGAAGACTAGTATCTCAATGTCAAAGAAGAGAGAAGTCTGGATTTTAGAAATAAAACTACTTAATAGGTTAACTATGGTTCCCTGATTTTAAAAAATCAAGTTGGCTGGGAAGTTGATTTTTATTCAGTAAGTTACTACAGGAATTGGTGATTATTAGAAGTGGTCTTAAATTGTTTGAAAATAATTCAAGCCCAAAATATATCACTTAAATTTCTTGCAGTGGTGCCAGCTACTCAAGAGGCTGAGATGAGAGGATTGCTTGAGGCCGGGAGTTTAAGGCTGCGGTACACTATGAATGCACCTGTGAATGGTCACTGCACTCCAGCTTGGGCAATATAGTGAGACCCTGTCTCTTAAAAAATGTAAAAGAAAAGTAAATTTCTTCCAGCATGCAAAATCCGGGGAGGTTATATTATACATATGCTATATCTCAGTTTCAACAAGACTTGTAGAAAAGACAGTCCTTTTAATCAGAAAAAAAATAAACTGAATGGTGAGTAAAAAGTTGAACGTGCCATTCAAAGTGAATTGAGTAACAAATCAAAGTTAACCTAAGGGCAGTTATTCAATAACAATTTATAAGGCTTTGTTCTGAGTCAGTTCTGTCCCCTCAAACTCTTGAACGCATGATTCAGATGAAGACACATATTTACCAAAATTAACAGGAGGGATAGCTAACATATTGAAGGACAAAATTAAGTATCTTCTAGATCTTTAAAGAACAGGAAGAATGAGAGAAAGCATCAAGAAACAAAACATTCTCTCTGTAGATTCATAAAATACACTCCTCTTCTACAAGAGAGAGGACAACTGGCTTAAGAACAGTGAATATAGAAAAAAAAATAGATTGGAGTTTTAGCTGCCTACAAGTTCACCGTGTGCCAACAGTATGACGTGCTGCCAAACAAGCTCGTGCGAGTCTTAATAAAGTGTCGACTTCAAATCAAGAAAGGGAGTAGTCTCATTGAACTTTACACTGTCCAGACCACATCTGAAGGATTATGTTCAAGTTAAAGTGCCAGACTGTAAGAGGGACACTGACACACTGAAGTGTGTGCCAAGGAGATCTGGCAACCAGAGAGCATGAGGATTGGCTGAAATAACTGAGACAACTCAGAAACGTGGTAACTGTCTTCACATATTTGAAGAACATTAACATAGAAGAGATTCCAGATTTGTTAAGATTCCAGACAAGAAGAGCCTGGATTAATCCAAATGAGAACCTTATATTAGTAAACTCTTCAGAAATAAAATGAGCTGTCTGATGAGATATTGAACTTCCCCCTACTGGAAGCATTTTTGACAGCTGTAGTACTAAGTAACAAGTATGGGCCTTTATAGCTGTACTGCCCTGGGTTTCTAATGCCTTCTCATAAATCTTTATCTTTTATGATTCTGGTTTCTTTTTCTATTTTATATTTGTTTCTTCAAGTGTTTTTAAAACTTCCATTTATTTCCTTTTATTCCCAATCCTTTCTCCCAATTCTTAGTCTTGGACAGAGTTGGCAGTGTTTGGTGCCATAAACAGAATGACAGGACCCCACATCAGTACACCAGTGCTTCAACTGTATGCAAATTTCTTTAAGAATAGGGTGCTGCCTCATAAAAACTCCAGAGAAAATAATTCCCATTCTTATGCCTAGTCACGGTATAAACAGGAAAGCATACCCTCTTAATGTGCAAGACTTAATAGCTTTAAAAATAAAGAGAATAGTCACTTTAGCATAAGTTTAAGGGGCTGATGTGTAATATTTTAATATTCATATTACAAAACCAAACAGAATTTATATACCTCCAGAATTTGCAGGCCTTTTGAAGCAAAATTACTGTCTCTCCCCTCTTCCTCTCCCTCTCTTTCTTCCCTTTCTCTCATCTCATATTCGCCCTTTTTCCCTCTTTCTCTCTCTTTCAAGATTTATCTCACAACTGTTGGATAATGTTTCTCAGTGAATAATTCAATGTCCTTTTCCCATGCTTCTCTTGAGCTGTTTCCTTATTACCAAACCAAACCTACTGCCAGCTCCAGGGCTCATCTGGCTGGGGCTTCCTACATCTGCTATGCTAGGAATAGCTTTTCCCTTCACCAGCCAGTCATAAAGCAATGATGAGGTTGCAGCAGGGGCAGGTATTAGGGGAGCATAAAAGGAAGGGGGGAGGGTTAGAATAGGACTATTCTTTCTTTTCTATGATGGATTTCCTTCAGGGCAGCTCTGGGCAGCTGAAATCACTTCAAAGGGAGGGAAAAGGAGAAGCTGTTCTTTCAGAAGCAGGTTTCTCCTTTCAGACAGTCCCACATTATTAGTGGCGTGTAATCACTTTTCAGTACATTTCATTAGAACTTCATTTCATTTCCCGAGAACCATATAGCTTACATCTGTATAGCATCTATTTCTATGAACCCCCAGAGCCTGGGCTTCTACAGTGTCTGCCTCCATTTCCAGATTAAAAGTGGGGGGAAACTAGAGGAAAGAACATCTCCCACACCTCTTTTATGTCCACCAAAGAGCTTTTAAAATTAAGGGGAAGACAAACTGTGTGCCATAGCAATGCTCTTCTACTTCTCAAGGGTGTTGCAAGACATAAGGATCTAATAAAATATACTTGGAGTGGAGTACAGATCGCAAAGTGCATTAAGAGTGAAGAGATCATCAGTTTTCACTCTTTTTGCCTTCGTTTCTTCATATTCAAATGACACTAATATATCTATCCCATGGGGCAATGAGGAGCAAATAGGGAAAGGGAGGTAAAGTCCTTAGTACAGAGACTGGCAGGGACTAAACCCTCAATAACACTCAGCTAGTAACATCATCTCTGTCTACGTTCCAGTTGGGCCTTAAGGGAGCCATCAGTAAATACCTATGGAATGATGAAGGCTAGTCCTTGTTCACTGGGTGCAGATTCTTGAACTTCTTTCGGAAATGGCAAGGTCCAGTGTCCACCACCTCAAGTTGTGTCCGTGAGCCTTTTTTTACCTCCTTTGATGAAAGTCAAGCATAAAGGAAAGAGATAGTCTCTGGTACTCACCAGATCTTCAATTCTAGGCAGAAAAAAGTGCTAGGGAAGATGTAGCATATTTCGTTTTGTTGTTGTTTTATTATTATTATTATTATTATTATACTTTAAGTTCTGGGATACATGTGCAGAATGTTCAGGTTTGTTACATTAGGTATATTTGTGCCATGGTGGTTTCCTGCACCCATCAACCTGTCATCTACATTAGGTATTTCTCCTAATGCTATCCCTCCCCTAGCCCCTCACCCCTCCCCCCACAGCCACCTGTTATGTTCCCCTCCCTGTGCCCATATGTTCTCGTTGTTCATCTCCCACTTATGAGTGAGAACATGCAGGATTTGATTTTCTGTTCCTGTGTTAGTTTGCTGAGAATGATGGTTTCCAGCTTCGTCTATGTTCCTGCAAAGGACATGAACTCATTCTTTTTTTATAGCTGCTTAGTACTCCATGGTGTATATGTGCCACATTTTCTTTATCCAGTCTATCATTGATGGGCATTTGGGTTGGTTCCAAGTCTTTGCTATTGTGAATAGGATGTAGCACATTTCTTAAAGGTGAACTTTAACAAACTCTTTGAGCATCTGTTGCAATGAAGAGATACAGAAAATTCCAAGAACAAAGCCAAATACCAAGAGGCCTAGAAGACGATGTGGAATGGCTACAGCCAACTCCTCCATGTCACGGTGCTGGATTGTTTCCTTTCAGCTATTGCACTAATATAATTGTTAGGTTTTCCAATATGTGCTATGAAACTTGGTTCTAAAGTATGATCACTTAGACATATACATATAGCTAAAATCAGTGAAGCATAATAAATAACTCAAGACTAATGATAACATTAACAATATGTCTGGAAAAAAATTCTAGAATATAGTATGCTTGCAACTATTATTATAGCATAATAAAGGATAAGTGCTTTAGTTTTAAAATAAATAAAGCTGCCTAGATACTATAAAATATGACACTTAATATACCTTTAGGGTTCCAGAGAATACTCAAATCTTTGTTAACTCTAAGGAAATTTCTGAAGAAAATAATAAAAATTTTAAAATTTTTCCTGATTCAAATTTCCTGTTGATGTCAGTAAACCATTTGGATTTACTGATCTATAGTTATGAGAGAATATAAATTTCAACAGGTAATTTTCTACTCAGGCTAATATAAATAAGACAGTGGGTTGAAGCTGTAAATAACTCACAAGCCCAATACTTCCTAATATAATAAACAAAATACTATGTTAATTTTTTTTTAAGACAGAATCTTGCTCTGTCACCCAGGCTGGAGTGCAGTGGCATAATCTCGGCTCACTGCAACCTCCACCTCCTGGGTTCAAGCGATTCTCGTGCCTCAGCCTCCCAAGTAGCTGGAACTACATGTGTGCACCACCACGCTCTGCTAATTTTTTTATTTTTATTAGAGATGGGGTTTCACCATGTTGCCCAGCCTGGTCTTGAACCCCTGGCCTCAAGTGATCCGCCCACCTTAGCCTGCCAAAGTGCTGGGATTATAGGCATGAGCCACCGTGCCTGGCCAATGTATTTTGATTAAACATTTAAAGGCTTACTTTTGAAAATACCATAATTAAAGAAAATATCTATATTCAGACAAATTGGATAATATGTTTTGCCATACTACACTTACAAAAGTATATAATTTCTCAAGGTTAATGAACAAAAAAGGGTAAAATTTATGAAATAACTTATAAAATACAGTCCATATACTTTTTAAAATTTAATTGCTCAGGTAGATTATTCTCTACCCAATAAAGATAAAAGTTATTTTTCAATTTTTTCTACTTCCTTCCTTCCTTCCTTCCTCCCTCCCTCCCTCACTCTCCCTCTCTCCTTCCTTCCTCCCTTCCTCCCTCCCTCTCTCTCTTTCTCTCTTTCTTTTCTTTCTTCCTTTCTTTCTTTCTTCCTTCCTTTCTTTTCTTTTTCTTTCTTTCTTTCTTCCTTCCTTTCTTCTTTCTTTCTTTCTTTCTTTCTTTCTTTCTTTCTTTCTTTCTTTCTTTCTTTCTTTCTTTTTCTTTCTTTCTTCTTTCCACTTCCTTTACTTTGAAACAGAATCTCATTCTCTTGCCCAGGCTGGAGTACAGCTGCACAATCTCGGCTCACTGCAACCTCCAACAGCCAAATTCAAACGACTCTCGTGCCTCAACCTCCCGAGCAGCTGGGACCACATGTGCATGCCAAGACACCCAGCTAATTTTTGTATTTTTAGTAGAAATGGGGTTTGCCATGTTGCCCAGGCTGATCTCCAACTCCTGGGTTCAAGTTCTCCTCCTCCCTTGGCTTCCCAATGTGCTGGGATTACAGGTCTCAGCCACCACATCTGGCCTATTTTTCAATTTTAAATCCCTATTGGAGGACTTAAATATCACAATTTAAAATATTTGAATATATATGTCTATATTACAAAATATCTTATTGACAGAAACTTAATCTAATGGTTTTTACCTAGTTTATGGAATTGATGAGAGGTAATAACTTACAATTATTTTTTAGTGAATCATCAAATATTGGATATATTGGATACCATTTCATTTTGCTGATGCCTCTCCTCTAATGTATGAAGGTTTAAACATCAGAACTTCTAAATTATCTACATAACCTGAACTATTACAATATCTTTAACATTTTTATAATTGATAAAGTAAACAAATTTTAGAAGAGAAAATAAGGAATTAGAAATGCTATACAGAAAAACAAAACAGCTGTAATTCAAGTCACCAAAATAATTTTAATACCGCCTTTGTTTCCTCATGGAACAGCTACTGAGCTCAGTTATAATAACATGCGTGAAAATAAATTGTGCAATTTATGCAAAATATTATAAGTGCATTATTACTATTATTGAGGTCAAGGAGAAATGTAGATTTATGTAAATTAAAATAGAACTTGGAGAGTTTGGCATATCAAATATATAAATCATATTTACTGATGTGTGTGTGTGTGTGTATGGTGTGTGTGTAAAACCATCTTCACTGATTTTTTTTTTTTTTTACTTTGAAATGCTCATTGGAGACAATGTGCAAAATCATGGCTCCTAGTCCACTGTAATACATGATGTTTTAAAATTATCTTTAAGATCTTAACATTCTTTTCTTTTAGGCACAATTTTTTATGCACCTAAAAATGCCGTTTGATGTGCAAAGGAGTCTTCTTGGTGTGAAATTTCAATGTGTGCCTGCATCATTGTTTTCATGCATGGTGATTTGCAAAGTCATTAAAACATGGGGGCTACGTTCAGGATTTCTTTTCATTCTAACCTTGGAGAGCAAGCACAGCCCCTATTGTCGACCGTTCAAGAAAAGCATAAAGCAGGCAGATGAAAAAGTGAAGAAAAAGACAACTAGAAAAGGGTAGAGGGATAAACTCTGGCTTTCTTTTTACTTTGTTTCACCCAGCCAGGGGAACATAGCTAAAAGTGACTTACAGAAGTGACTCACATCCCAATAACCACAAAGCAAATTATTTTTCTACCAAGAAGAAAAAGCAATTCTTAAGGAAAAAAAATGTTTAAAGAGAAGAGGAAAAGTATTTTATGAGAAATTGCTTTCCTAGATCACTCTGCCTGAAACTATGAACAAACTGACATTTTTAAGCCCTCAAGAACCCTGTCAACAACCAAGATTGTTGGTTCAAATCAGAAAATAAGTTGTGTGGAATTACTTGGGAGAATTATTTTTCTTTTCATCAGGAAGCAAGTGAGAAGAAATCAAAGGACAGACAAAATACAAGTACACAGTGTACTTCTAAACAATGGTTGTTTTATCTATTTATATAAATGTCAGATATAGAAAAGTAAACTGCATTGGAATTTTAATATGTAAATGTAGCAACGGAATTTATGACAGCAGTTAAGCTGGTTTTCTCAGAGTTGTTTATAATGCCTTTTATGAAATAATGAGCTCCCTCAAAAAAAATTCCCCTATAGCATGAATGTCTTAAGATCAATTCTATTTATACTCAACTATTATCCATAACTCTACCAATCAATTTTGGTCCTAACTATTGAAAGTTTACTTACTTCTGTCCTCTCTTGTGCCATTGTCAGGAATTAGCATTTGAAGAGACACCACAAAAGGGCCAGGTATGGTGGCTCTCACTTGTAATTCCAGCACTTTAGGAGGCTGTGGGAGGATCACTTGAGCCCAGGAGTTTGATACCAGTCTAGGCAACATAGTGAGACCCCCATTGCTACAAAAAATACAAACAATTAGCTGGGTGTGGTGGCACACATCTATAGTCCCAGCTTCTAGAAAGGCTGAGATGGGAGGATTGCTTGAACCCAGGAGGTCAGTGAGCTGTGATTTCACCGTTGCACTCCAGCCTGGGTGACAAGAGTAAGACCCTGTCTCTTAAAATATGTGTATATATTTTTAAAAAGAGACACCAACAAAGAGCATATGAGTTTCTATTTGGACTTCAAAAATGTCTGCACTATTTTTACTCTTGTTAAAATGTAACTTCAAAAGCTAAATAAATTATTCCTATTCAGATATAAACATGCCAAATATTTTATTTATTTAAGTCATTAATTAAGGACAGAACAATTAAGATGCCAATACAAATTCAAATGGGAATTTGAAGACAGATGGATAGATACACAGATGCAGATATATATATATATGTATACAATCAGGAATGTTAAAATGAATTTGTTAATAGTTACAAAATGTTAATATTCATAGGCAACAAAATGTTAGGACTCATCTTTTCTAGAGGGTAGAAATCAGTTGTACCTCTACTGAATAAAATTCATTTACATTGCTATGGCAAAAATCATTTGTATTACTCTCAATTTCTACCACTTAACTTCTACACCTATTAAGCTGTAAAACAGTCTAGTCAATCATAAGACTCACAACCCTATAGAGTTGATAATCCCCTGAGAGCTGCTAGAAAACTCTACCTCCTGGCATTTTCCTGAAAGGAAACCCAGTTATCTCTTTTGCCCGTTTCTAGATCTTGGACAATATGTTCTCGACACTGCATATAATTTTATTGGACATGTGGTTGTAACTAATTTTATTGTAGTTAATAGGTCTCTTTTGGTAACTAGATGAGTCCAAAATTATGAGATCATTTTTCTTGAGGAAACCTAAGATACTTGCCTACCTGACAGGGAACTATGAGATTAATGTAGTGGTCTCAAAACTTTTAAGAGAGCTATTCATTTCTCTCTTTTTTTTTTCCATCATTGGCTGAGTTGTTTAAACCGGAATCCTACATGTCCTCCTGCCTCTTTTTTTTTTTTTTTTTTTTTTTTTTTTTTGAGACAGAGTCTTGCTTTGTCGCCCAGGCTGGAGTGCAGTGGCATGATCTCGGCTCACTGCAAGCTCTGCCTCCCAGGTTCACGCCATTCTCCTGCCTCAGCCTCCTGAGTAGCTGGGACTACAGGCGCCCACCACCACGCCCGGCTAATTTTTTGTATTTTTAGTAGAGACGGGGTTTCACCGTGGTCTGGATCTCCTGACCTCGTGATCCGCCCGCCTCGGCCTCCCAAAGTGCTGGGATTACAGGCGTGAGCCACCGCGCCCGGCCCATCCTGCCTCTTATACATTCATCTTCCGCAGCCTAAACACGTAGAGCCATACAGATTCATAAATAAACATACACATATACACATGCATCCCTTATCTGGCCCTGTCACTTCTACCTGCAAATCGTTTCCTAAAGATCACTTCTCAGAGTCTCCTGGTTCGAAGCCACAGCCCAAACCACAAACATCACTTGCTTTTGCAGCAGCGTTCATATTGTTTCCGCTTTGCTACCAAAATTCCATTCTCTATAAGTCAGCCAGGGAGATTTGGAAAACTTAAATTAGATCACATTTCTCCCCAAATTTTTCAATGTCTTTGTCATTTCAATGAGAATAAAATCCAAATTGCAAGACTCAGCCTACAAGGCATGACATACTCTCATCCCTGACTACCTCCCTGGCCTTGTTTCCTGCCATCTTCCCTCATTTTGTTCTCCAGCCTGTCTTTCCCTCTGTTCATGAACATGCTGATCTGATTCCCAGCTCAGGATCCTTATGTCTACCATTCCTTCTGCGTGAGTGACTTTTCCCATACCTGCACTTGACTGGCTCCATCTCATTATTCAGGTGTCAGCTCAGAAGCTACACCCTCAAAGAAGTCTCCCTTCCCACCTAATTTAATGTAACTGCCTTCTGTCACTCTCTTCCACTAGCTTATTTTGCTTTTTCCCATAGCAGTTATCACTATCTGAATTATTTTGGTTGCAAAGTGGTTTAATTTTTTTATCATCTGGCTCCCCCTGTGGGAAGTGAGAAGCCCTGTCTCATCTATACTAGTACCTGGCACAAAGTAGTGTTCACTTAATATTTTTTAAAAGAAAGGAGAGGTCAATCCCAGGAAAACGTATTTGAGATATTTACAGAGGAATTATGCTCAGTTGGGAAATCCAAACTGCTTCCCGTCATGTGATGGAACATCACAGAATGGTATTCAGGGCAGTCATGATCCTAGGCCCCTGTGTCGCAGGACGGCAAGAAGTGTGGCAAGGATTCCTGCACAGGGCTGTGGCAGATAATGTAGGAGTAGGAGACACAAGTCAAATCTTTAGATGTGAGCCAAGATATGAAGCACTGATTCAAGGACATATGATTCCCAAGAGAAAAACAAGAGCAAAGAAGGTTGAAATTGGAGCCTATGGCACATGCTGGCTCCTCTTAATTAAAGTTGTCTAAGCAAGTTTCAGCCCACAGTGATGTACTTTGGCCAAAAGGAGGTTCGTGGCTTCCATATAAACCTTGACACTGATTGGGTTTGAGATGTATTGAGATCCACCAAAGAGATTCAAAATCTACCTTTATGAATGAATATCTTGGAATTCTTAGGAGAAAGATGTTTTGCACTGCAAGTTGTTACTGTTTTTTAATAGCTAGGTAAATTTCTGTCTCATAAGGCAAGATATTTTCTTCACATATATCTATTAGCTGCACCAAAGGGATAACAATTATTCTTGGTTATGATAGAACATACATCATGCATCCTATTTAGTAATTTTAAAAGAAACATGGTAAATTTTCTTCATAATTTTAAAATCACTTTTCCATTTTAAGAAAAACCTCTGAAATTCTAGCAGAACTCTTTGTTGTGTGTACGCCAAGTTAAAAAGGAAATCTGGAAAGATCACTCGTAACCACTGCATGCTGAAATTGAAGAACATTCCAAGTTCTTGTTGACTGTATTCTACCTTGTGCTTAAAGGAGAGAGGAAAGTCCATGACAGAGATGGCATTCGAAGTGGCCTTTAAATATGGAAATGGTTCCAGATCAAAGATTTATTCCAACTAAAGTCCTAGGAGTGATATTGTTTGGGGTTTATTTGGAACAGAGAGGAAATAGGCATTTGTGACTTGGGTTTGCGAAAGGCTGCAGCCATAATTTCAAGAGCCTAGTATTCTGAGATATCTATACTTTAGGTACTTTGTAGGTTAACTGATTTTATTTAGCAGTAGGATTATATCATTGGGCTTTACTTATAAAATATTGATCTGGAAGCTGTTTGTTAAATTAATTTGAGCAGAAGGACATGGGAAATGAGAAGTAGGAGTGGAAAGATAAATTTAGAGGCTATTAAGGTAGTTTATATCTTCCAGTCCTGCCATGATCTGACCTTTCTTTGCTTTTCCAACCTTTATCACTCACTATTTATTCTTTACATTCCAGTTAAACTTGACTGTTCTTACACTCTTGGACTCTTCAAATTCACCTCATTTACTTAACAAGATTCCTTGTAACTTGAATCCAATCTGCCTTCCTAGGTATCTTAACATTCTAAACAGTCTAGTCATACTTCAAAGATTTCAAGTTGTTGATATCTCTGTCACCTGCTCCACCCTCTACCCCTGAACCTCTGCTTTCTGGAAACATGTCCTTCTTACGTGTTTTCACTTTCTAAAACTCTAATTTCTAATCCATAATAATAATGTTATCTGCCTCAGAATTCTGCTAAAGTAGATAATGAATGAAAAGATTTTTAAGCATTCTTGTTTTGAATTGTTGCATCTTAACTTGGCAATATTAATTTAACATTTTGCCTTGCTGACAGTAATTTGTATATATAAATTAGTGATTTATCTAGATCATAATTTAATTAACATTGGAAATTGTATGTTTATTTTTGTTTCTACTGCAGAGTTTAGTTTTGTGCCTTACACATTATATATTTAATTCATGTTTTGAATTTAAATTAAATGACATTTTGTAATTTTTAACAGCACATCTATCTTAAATTATTATTTTGATAATGTTCTTAAATGTTCTACAATGTTATTAAATTATGATTTTTAGGGGCTTCTTGGGAACACACTGATACCAGACACAAGTTGTTTGAGGACATATATGCCATGCCTTCTCATCTTTGCATTATCCTATTAAATTCCTAGTAGATTTTCTTCCATGTGGTAGAAACCAAATAAACATTTTCTGAATCAAAACACGAATATAAAGAAGTGACTCTTGTTTCCTTTAAAATTACCAGAGGTACCAAAAAACTACACACTTTGGATTGTTCATGTATGTAACTACAAAGTGTTTGTTTTGTTTTGCAACTTTGCAATGTCCTTAGAAAACTGAAAAGTGCATTGTATTTTCAGAATATGGAGTGTGTTCTCATGTTGCTGCATATATCACATTTACCTCTAGAAAGAACTCATTCACCCTCTCTAAAAATATATTTGTAGCCTCTACAATGTTCCCAGCTCTGTGAGGAGTGCAGAAGTTTAGATATAGAACCAAATAGAAAGATCTATTTGCTCTCTGTGATAACTCATTGAAGGCTACTCAGCTACCTGACCACCTTCTTTTTCTCTGTAACCTGGAGGTTTACCTCAGAGAGGACATTGAAGAAACTGGAAGAGAACAAAGAAATCAGTTGTGTAAAGGACCTCTAAGACCTTACCCTAAGAGTAATTTGCCTTAACATATATGCCCAGACTCAACAAGTATGCATGTTGCCTGTAAAAAAATTTGAATTCAAGATGAAAAAAAAATTATCTTATTTTAAAATTTTAATCCATTTTGAATTTACTCTTTAATGTAACTCTTCTTAGAGCCAGTTCTAGACATAGTTTTAAAGTGGGCGAAATCCATCTTTGGTAGTTCTGCCTCCTTCTCTGGATACTCTGTCTTTATACACATTTTTTTTTTTTAAGTTCCAGGGTACATGTGCAGGATGTGCAGATTTGTTACATAGGTAACGTGTGGCATGGTGGTTTGCTGCACCTGTCAAACCATCACCTAAATATTAAGCCCAGCATGCATTAGCTATTTTTTCCTGTTGCTCTCCTTCCGCCCACCCCCCACTCCCTATAGGCCCCAGTGTGTGTTGTTCCCCTCCTTATGTTCATGTGTTCCTATTGTTCAGCTCCCACTTGTAAGTGAGAACATGCACTGTTTGGTTTTCTGCTCCTGCGTTAGTTTGCTGAGGATAATGGTGTCCAGCTCCATCCATGTCCCTGCAAAGGACATGATCTTATTCCTTTTTAAGGCTGCATAGTATTCCATGTTGTATATGTACCACATTTTCTTTATCCAGTCTATCATTGATGGGCATTTGGGTTGATTCCACGTGTTTGCTATTGTGAATAGTGTTGCGGTGAACATACGCATGCATGTATCTTTATAACAGAATGATTTATATTCCTTTGGGTATAAACCCAGCAATGAGATTGCTGGGGCAAATGGTATTTTTGGTTCTAGGTCTTTGAGGAATCACCACACTGTCTTCCACAATGGTTGAACTAATTTACATTCCCACCAGCAGTGTAAGTTTTCTTATTTCTCCACAGCCTCGCCAGCATCTGTTGTTTCTTGACGTTTTAATAATTGCCATTCTGACTGGCATGAGGTGGTATCTCATTGTGGGGTTTTGATTTGCATTTCTCTAATGATTGGTGATGTTGAGCTTTTTTTGTATGTTTCTTGGCCACATAAATGTCTTCTTTTGAGGAATGTTTGTTCATGTACTTTGCCCCATTTTTAATGGGGTAGTTTTTTTTCTTGTAAATTTGTTTAAATTCTTTGTATATTCTGGTTACCTCTGTAATCTACCTTTGTAGATTCTGGATATTACACCATTACAGATGGACAGATTGCAAAAATTTTCTCACATTCTGTAGGTTGCCTGTACACTCTGATGATAGTTTCTTTTGCTGTGCAGAAGCTCTTTAGTTTACTTAGATTCTATTTGTCAATTTTTGCTTTTGTTGCAATTGTTTTTGATGTTTTCATCATGAAATCTTTGCCCATGCCTATGTCCTAAATGGTATTGCCTAGATTTTCTTCTAGGGTTTTTATGGTTTGGGGTTTTACACTTAAGTCTTTAATCCATCTTGAGTTAATGTTTGTATAAAGTGTAAGGAAGCAGTCCAGTTTCAATTTTCTGCATATGGCCTAGCCAGTTCTCCTAGCACCATTTATTACATAGGGAATCCTTTTCCCATTGCTTGTTTTTGTCAGGTTTTTTGAAGATCAGTTGGTTGTAGATGTGTGGTCTTATTTCTGAGTTATCTATTCTGTTCCATTGGTCTATGTGTCTGTTTTTGTACCAGTACCATGCTGTTTTGGTTGCTGTATCCTCATAGTATAGTTTGAAGTCAGGTAGCATGATGCTTCCAGGTTTATTCTTTTTACTTAGGATTATTCTGGGGATACCAGCTCTTTTTTGGTGCCATATGAATTTTAAAGTCGTTTTTTTCTAATTCTCTGAAGAATGTAAACAGTAATTTAATGGGAATAGCATTGAATCTGCAAATTACTTTAGTCAATGTGGCATTTTCATATTGATTCTTCCTATCCATGAGCATAGAATGTTTTTCTGTTTGTTTTTGTCCTCTCCGATTTCCTTGAGCAGTGGTTTGTAGTTCTCCTTGAAGAGGTCCTTCCCTTCCCTTATTAGCTGTATTCCTAGATATTTTATTCCCTTTGTAGCAATTGTGAATGGGAGTTCATTCATGATTTGGCTCTCTGCTTCTCTGCTGTTGGTGTATAGGAATGCCTGTGATTTTTGCACATTGATTTTGTATCCTGAGACTTTGCTTAAGTTACTTATCAGCTTAAGTAGCTTTTAGGCTGAGTCGATGGGGTTTTCTAGATATAGGATCATGTCATTGCAAACACAGACAATTTGACCTCCTCTGTTTCTATATGAATACACTTTATTTCTTTCTCTTGCCTGATTGCCCTGGCCAGAACTTCCAATACTATGTTGCATAGGAATGGTGAGAAAGGGCATCCTTTTCTTGTGGCCCTTTTCAAGGAGAATGCTTCCAGCTTTTGCCAATTCAGTATGATATTGACTGTGGGTTTGTCATAAATGGCTCTTATTATTTTGAGTTATGCTCTATCAATACCTACTTTATTATCCATATTTTCTACGCATCTGGAGCTTTCCTGTGGCTTTGATCCAGCAGGATCTAATTCTTCCTAAGGGTTCATGTTCTTACGTGTCACTACAGGATTATTAGCTTGATTTGAACAATTATTCGTGGTCAGAAGTGGTGGAAAAAGTATAACCTAAATAATGTGTGAACACTGAGAATCTCTGGCCCTTGCATAGAGCAGATATTGAAGGAAATGAATCTTCCCAGTACCACTGAAATTACTACCAGAATATGTTCATAATCAGTGAATATTACTTATTGAGTGAACACAGTTATTTATTAATAAATGATGGCATATACTTATCTATGTTGGTTAATTTTCTTTGCAAATAGTTTTGTGTATTTGTTGAATTTTACAAGATTGCGTGCTCTTAGCTGCAGTAATGTTCTTGTGTTCTCAGACTCAGTACAACTAAAAGCAAGGATGTGAACATATGAACAGATGTTAAAGGCACATTAATATTTTATTTGAAATAACCAAATGTTTATTGTATTCTCAGAGGTGTTTTTTTAACGTTTTGCTTCGTTATTATTTCTGCTTTTATGAGTTCCAAAATAAAAATAGTCTGGTATTTGAGCTATAATAAAGTAGCTTCACCTTTATGATTAATGACAGTGCCCTTCTAATTATTTTTAGATTAAGGAAAGCCTACGATGAATCTGATTCTGATTTGACAGGGATGCATGTTACCTTTTAAAATATTTTTAATAACTAATTTTGTGGTTAGATTATTTTAGTGTAGTACAAAAAGTAGAACTAAATTATGTTTTTAAACTTAGTTCACTATTTTTCATTCTAGCTGTTAAATATCTGTCTTCTTTACATAGCAACATTCTCTAGTCAAATCAAAATGTTTAATGAAAAACTTTTTCTGTCTTGATGGGTTATGGTGGAGAAGATTATATTGTCTTCATTTTATGAACATGAATTATAAACAAAAATCTATAATTTTTTATATTCTTTTTCTGGTTTTTAGTATTTAAGTCCCATATAGTATCCTGCCCAATGACACATAAACCATAAAAACTCAACAAATATCACTTATCAGTGATGAGTCTGTTTTTCAAGGCAAATTTTATTGTTTATAATAGTTAATTTTACTGTCTTCTCCACTCTGCCATGCTTCTACATTAATGCTTTTACTCATACTGCACCATTTGAGTTACACTATGCATCGGGCACTGTACAATACATGAACAATACAGTGATAAAGATGCCAAAAAAGGCCCTGCCTGCATGGAGCTGACATCCTAGTGGGCAGCAAATGAGGGGCAAGTAACAACAGTATGATCATTTTAGAATATGCTAAAATGGAAATGAACAGGCTGATTTGACAGCAAATACTATTTAACATTCAACATTCACTTCTGCATGTATTTATACATTTATTTGTTGAATAGCTATTATGTACACCAGAAATTACAAATTCAAGTGCCTATATATGAAGTGTGGGAAGCAGCTACCTAATGGAAGTTGTACATGTGTTTTTCAAGTGGTCTTCATTTCATATTTTACTGCTAAATCAGATTCCCCCTTGGAATACATCTGACCCACTTCTGGTTACCACAACATGCAAATGTCTTTTTAAGAGGGTAGCAGATACATCGTTTTTCTTTTGAATGGCAGCCTGTTCCATGGACATACATATACACAAAACGCATTCATCTACTCATTTACTCATTCATTCAAAGACCTTTTAAGTGATAACTTTATTTCAGAATGCATGTACAAAGGGGAGAGCTAGAATGGTAAGACGCAGATACTACACTTTACTAACTTATAAGCCACATGACATGAACTCTTTCCTTATTTTTCTGTCTAGTCAGCCAGAACTAGGTTCCTCCAATTTAGAACACCCAAAGGGTTTTCTGTCTTGTGTACATTTCTATGTCTTGTCCTTCTTATTTAGCTCCTTTTTATATATCTTGACATTCCTCATGGCAACAAAAACTCTGACTTACTCACAGAAGTTGCTCAATAAATGTTTACTCTATGAATGAAGAAAAGATCAAACTAAGTCAGGGCTGTTGCCCATATGATCACAGTGCTTTTTGTAGGTTACAGAATCATATTTTGCATTTATTTACATTGCAAATTATCATGAGGATATAACAGACAGCACCTTCTCTGATTATTTGGTTTTATTTGACATTTAATTTCCTGACTAGCTATCCTTAGTTAATTACTTCAGTGTTGAAAGAATGTTTAAAATACGTTTTAAAGTTTTATGCAGACTTTCAGAAGGAGAGTAATTTGAAATCCAGACATTGCTAATTCCCATTTTAGGGAAAGTTTGAGAATCATAGTATATACTTAGGCTAAATCGGAAAGCAGAGGAATAATTGACCAATCCATCAAATTAAGAAAATAGATTAATTTCTAATTCAGATTTGCACTGGAAAAGTGGTTTAGTTTACTCTTACTTCTTGGGTCAATTCATATTCCAGTGAAGTAAAAGATAAATCCCAAGGTTTAGAATACACGATTTTAAATTATTAATTAAGAAATTTTTTGTTGATACCTAGTAGACATACATATTTTCAGACTACATGTGACAGTTTAATATAATTTCACATGTACCCTGAAAATATGTACATCTAATAGGTATCAATAAAATACACTCATATAATCCAATCAAGGTAAATGGGATATTCTTCTTAAATATTCATCTTTTCTTCATAATAGGAACATTCAAATTATTCTCTTCTAGCTATTTGGAAATGTACAATCAATTAATATTAACCATAGTCACCTTACTGATCTTACTGGTGATCACCAATCTACTTCAATCTCAAAGACATGATATTTTTTAGCTCCCATATATGAGTGGAAACATGCAAAATTTATCTTTCTGTGCTTGACCTCTTTTACTGAATATAAAGACCCCCAGTTCCATCCGTGTTGCTGGAAATGACAGGAGTTAATTCTTCTTTATTGATGAATAATATCCCTTGTGTGTACATGTGTACCACATTTTTTATCTATTAATGAACACAGGTTGATTTCATATTTTGATTATTACAAATATTGCTTCAATAAACATGGGAGTGCAGATGTATCTTCAATATATTGAGTATACACCCAGCAGTGGAATTTGCTGGATTACATGGTAGCTCTATTTTTAGTTGTTTTGGAAACCTCCATACTGTTTTCCATAGTGGCTATACTAATTTATATTTCCACCAACAGTGTACGAGGATCCCTTTCTCCACATCCTTGCCAGCATCCGTTATTTACTGTCTTTTTGATGCAAGTCATTTTAATTGGGATGTATCTTAATTTCATGTCCTGCAACTTTACTAAATTACTTTATCAATTCTAACGGTTTTTTGGTAGTCTTCAGGCATTTCTAAATATGAGACCATGTTGTCTGCATACAAGGTAAACTTGACTTCTTTTTTGCCCATTTGGATCCCTTTTCTTTCATTCTCTTGCCTAATTGCTCTGGCCAGGACTTCCACTATTACGTTAAATAAACGTAATTCTATAAAAATGCTAAAAACAGGAATCCTTGTGCTGTTTTGGATCTTAGAGGAAAGGCTTTTAATTTTTCCCTGTTCAGTATGATGTTGACTATGGGTTTATCATATATATGGCTTTTATTATTTTAAAGTATGTTCCTTCACACCCAGTTTGGTGAAGGTTTGTCATATGTTGAATTTTATCGGAAGCTTTTTCAGCCTCTATTAAAATTGTCATATGGGTTTTTTTTCTTGCTTCTGTTAATGTGATGTAATTTATTGTGATAATTGTTCTGTTAATATAATAAGTAATTTATTGATTTACTTATTTTGAGCCATCCTTGCATCCCTAGGATGAAATCCCACTTGATCATAGTGAAAACCTTTTTAATGAGGAGTTGAATTGAGTTTGCCAGGATTTGTTGACAATTTTTGCATCCCTGTTCATCACTGATATTGGCCTGTAGTTTTCCTTTTTTGTTGTGTCTCTATCTGGTTTTGGTATCAGAGCAACACTGGCCTGGTAGCATGAGCTTTAATATATTCCCTTTTCTTCCATTTTTTTTTGAAGATTTTTCGTAGTATTGGTAATGGTTTCTCTTTAAATGTTTGATAAAATTCACCAGTGAAGCCATGAGGGTTTTTCTTAGATGACAGACATTTTATTACAGTTTCAATCTCGTTACCTATAGGTTTGTTGAGATTTTCTGTTTCTTCATGGTTCTATTTTGGCAGGCTGTACGCATCTACCAATTTATCCATTTCTTCTAGGTTTTCTAACTTGTTGGCATAAAGTTGTTTGTAATAGTCTCTAAATATTCTTTGTATTTCTGTGGTCTCAGTTGTTATGTCTCCTTTTTTGTTTCTGATTTTATTTATTTAGGTCTTCTCTGTTTTTAGTTAGTCTAGCTTAAAAGTTTGTCAATTCTGTTTCTCTCTTCAAAATACCAACTTTTCACTTAAGTGATCTTCTGTATTGTTTTGTTAGCTCAATTTTACTTATTTACAATCTGACACTTATTATTTCTTTTCTTCTATTAAGGTTGAGTTTAATTTGTTCTTGCTTTTCTATTTCTTGAGGTAAATCATTAGATTGTTTATTTGAAGTTTTTATACTTTTTTGACATAGCATTTATTGCTATAAACTTTCCTCTTCATACTGTTTTTACTGTATTCCATAGATTTGGGTATGTTATGTATCAATTTTCATTTGTTTGGAGAAAATTTAAATTTTTCTTCTTAATTTCTTCTTTGACCCACTGGTCATTCAGGAGCATGTTGTCTAATTTCCATGTGTTTGTGCAGTTTCCAAGGTTCCCCTTGCAATTGATTTCTACTTTTATTCCATATTGGTCAGAAAAGATATTTGATATGATTTCTACTGTATTGGATTTGTTGAGACTTGTTTTGTTGCCTAAGAAATGGCCTATTCTGGGAAATGTTCCATTTGCTGATGAAAATAATATGTATTCTGGGTTAAACATTCTGTATATGTCAGTTAGGGCTATTACTCTAATGTCTAGTGTAACTTTTTTTCATTGTTGTTGATTTTCTATCTGGATAATTTGTCTATTACTGAGAGTGGGGTGTTGAAGCTCCCTACTATGATTACATTAAGTTCATCACTGCCTTTGGATCTACTAATATTTGCTTTATTACATGGGAGTTCTGGTGTTCAGTGCATAGATATTTATAGTTGTTGTAGTGTCTTGCTAAATTGACCACTTTATCATTACACAGTGACCTTTATTGTCAGTTTTTACTGTCTTTGATTTGTAGTCTATTTTTATCTGGTATAAGTATAGAAAGTATAGCTACTCCTAGTCTTTTTAAGTTTCTGGTTGCATGGAATATCTTTTTCCACTCCTTTGCTTTCAGTTTATGTGGGTCATTATAGTTGAAGTCTTGGTTTCTTGTAAGCAGCATGGAAGTATACAGTTCCAGTCATAGTTTGTTTATTTGTTATGAATTCTCACCATTCTTTATTGATTGGGATTAATTATTTCATTGCACCTGTGTTTACATTTTGGTTTATTTTGATTCAGGTATTAAAATTACATTTTAATGTCTCCTGGATCAAGCGTTTCTTGTGTTTCCATTTGATTCTAATTGTTTTTATTATTTTTTATATCTATTATTTATTTGGTCTTGCAATTATTACTTTTTTCTTGCAAATACCCTGAGCCCCTTGACATGAGGCCCTGCCTGCACGTAAGGCTTTCTTGCTCAGAGGAGAAACATATTGAACCTCTCCGGATTCCAAAATAATTTGAAACGTATTTTTAATCATAACTGGTAAAAATAGTTTCTTGAAGACATTTACTTTTATAGAAATACTAGTAACACAAAATGAGGCATGGAGTATGGGAGATTACATCTTCTTTGTTAAGGGTGGTGTTACTCTATTGTAAGCAGGTGGAAAACATAGCTGCTCCTTTCATAGCTCAAATAGCCTCCTTCTTCTGTACCCTTTATGTTTTGGTTATCTCATTAATTCCTTCTCCTTCTTCTTTTCACTTAATCTTGGGTCACAGTAGGTCCAAGAGGAGAGTAAACTTGTTAATGAAGAGGAATATTCTATTCTTGTTTTTCTTCTTGCTTAAAATGTAGAATGTGAGCCAAAGTAAAGGGGGCTGAGCCAAGGGTAGCATTTTATGTACATTTATTTATACTTCAAAATTTTAGAATTAAGTTATAAAAAAATGTTCACTTTCAAACTGGGGGCTATAATATTTTACTAACAGTAAAAACTACCAATTATTGAATACTTACTGTGATGGTTAATATGGGGTGTCAATTTGATTGGACTGAAGGATACAAACTATTAATCCTGAGTGTGTCTGTGAGGGTGTTGCCAAAGGAGATTAATATTTGAGTCGGCCAACCCACCCTTAATCTGGTGGGCACAATCTAATCAGCTGGCAGCAAATATAAAGCAGGCAGAAAAACGTGAAAAGGTGTGACTGGCCTAGCCTCCAAGGCTACATTGTTCTCCCATGCTGCATGCTTCCTGTACTCCAACATTAGACTCCAAGTCCTTCAGTTTTGGGACTCTGACTGGCTCTCCTTGCTCCTCAGCTTGCAGACAGCCTATTGTGGGACCTTGTGATAGTGTAAGTTAATACTTACTAAACTCTCATTTCTATTAGTTCTGTCCCTCTAGGGAACCTTGACTAATACAGATTTGGGTACCAGGGATGGTTCTAGAGGAACAGAATATTAAGGATGGAGTTCTTTCATTGGTTTTGGGGTTTCTGGAGTTGGCTGCTTAATATGATTAGACCCAAAAATGCTAAGGGCTCTACTTCTAATAGCATAGAGAACACTGATAGCCCTTGACATGAACTGTTTAGAGAGTTATGCAAAATAAATGCATTTGACACTCCTGATTCACTCACTGCTTGTGAGAGGCAAGGAGTTTAGTGACTCTGTACATAATACATTTGACCATATGTGGAGAACCAAGGAACATAATGAAGCTGGTTGGTTGTTCCTAAGTTCAGTCGACAAACTGATGAAAGAAAATGATGAACTAAGAGATTCTGTCCCATGGCTTCAGAAGCAGATACTGAGCCTCAAATCTGCTAAGATTGCCCTGAGTGAGAGTCTTATCTCCTATACAGAAAGAGCTGAAATTGTGGAAAAACAGACACAAGTTCTTATCATGCGAGTGGCTGACCTGCCAAAAAAGGTGCATGCACAGCCTCACCAGGTGTATACTGTTAAAGTGAGGGCATTGACTGGAAAGGAACAGGACCCTGCAACTTGGAATGGGGATGTGTGGGAGGACCCTGATAAAGCTGGGGACACTGAGTTTGTAAACTCTGATGAAACTTTTTTGCCAAAAGGGACAACTTCCCCATTCCCAGTAGTAGCAACATCCCTCCTGCCCCAACCCATGCTGCCATCAGCCTTTCCACCTTTGTCTGAGGAGATAAACCCTGTGCTGCCTGAGGCAACAGTGATGGCCTCCCCTGAGGCAGTTGCCAGGCAAGATAATGATTCTCCTCAGGAGCCACCCCAATACCCCTGTTTGTTTCTAGACCTATAACTAGACTAAAGTCCCAGTGGGCCCCTAGAGGTGAGGTTAAGAGTGTAACCCATGAGGAGATGCTCTACACTCAAAAAGAACTTTTTGAGTTCTCTAATTTATACAAACAGCAATCTGCAGAACAGGCATGGGAATGCATATTAAGGGTATTGGATAATGGTGGAAGAAACATAGAGTTGGATCAGGCTAAATTTCTTGATTTGGCCCCACTAAGTTCGGATTCTGCTTTTAATGTTGCAGCTCGATGAGTCAAAAAAGGTTCTAATAGTTGATTTGCTTGGTTAGCTAAATATATATTTAAAGATGGCCCACTGTGAGCAAGCTGGAAATGCCTGCTCTCCCCTGGTTTAATGTACAGGAAGGGATCCAAAGGCTTAGGGAGATTGGGATGGTGGAGTAGATTTGTCACTTTAAACCTACTCATCCCAACTGGGAGGGTCCAGAAGACATACCCTTGACCAATGCCTTTCAACACAGATTTGTGAGGGCAGCACCTGCATCTTTGAAGATCCCTGTAACTGTTCTTCTCTGTATGTCAGATCTAACAGTGGGAACCACAGTGACTGAACTACAAAATGTAAATACAATGGGAAGAATTGGACCCTGAGGTGGCAGGGGCCAAGTGGTGGCATTCAACCATCAAAGGCAAGGTGAGTGTAGCTGCCATAATGGACAGCAGAGACAAAGCAGCAATCAGAATGGCCTGACTCGTGTAGACCTCTAGCACTGGCTAATCACAGTGTTCCTAGAAATGAAATTGACAGGAAGCCTACTGCATTCCTACTTAATTTATATAACGAGAAAACTTCTAGGTCGAATGGATGAAAGACTATTTTGAATTATAAAAACAGAGAATCACAGCTCCTCAATCAATTTCCAGACTTTATCCAGTTTACAGACCCCAAACCCCTTGAATGAAGGGGAGGCCAGTTCCTCTTGAGGAAGGACCCCACTATATTACCGACATTTTATGCAATGAATCTTTCTCCCATCCTTCCCCAAGGAGACCTCCGGCCTTTTACAAGTGTAACTGAGCACTGGGGAAAGGGAAATAATCAGACATTTCTGGGACTACTGGACACTGGCTCTGAGCTGACATTAATTCCAGGGAACCCAAAACATCATTGTGGTCCTCCAGTTAAAGTAGGGGCTTAGGAAGGTCAAGTAATTAATGGGATTTTAGCTCAGGTCTGACTTACAGCGGGTCCAATGTGTACCCAGACTCATTCTGTGGTCATTTCCCCAGTGCCAGAATGCATAATTGTCATAGACATACTTAGCAGCTAGCAGAACCCACACATTGGCTTCCTGACTGGTAGGGTAAGGGCTATTATGGTGGGAAAGGCAAAATGGGAGCCATTAGAGCTGCCTCTACCTAGAAAAATAGTGAGTCAAAAATAATATTGTATCCCTGGATGGATTGAAGAGATTAGTATCACCATCAAGGACTGGAAAGACATAGGGGTGGTGATTCCCACCACATCCCCATTCAATTCTTCCATTTGGCCTGTGCAGAAGACAGATGGATCTTGGAGAATGACAATGGATTCTCCTAAGCATAACCAAGTAGTGACTCCAATTGCAGCTGCTATACCAGATGTGGTTTCATTGCTTGACAAAATTAATACACCTCCTGGTACCTGGTATGCAGCCACTGACTTGCCAAATGCCTTTTTCTCCATTCCTGTCCATAAGGCCCCCCAGAAGCAATTTACCTTCAGCTGGCAAGGCCAGCAATATACATTTACTGTCCTATGTCAGGGGTATATCAACTCTCCGGCTTTGTGTGATAATCTTATTCAGAGAGAACTTGATCACTTCTTGCTTCTGCAAGATATCACACTGGTCCACTACATTGATAACATTATGCTGATTGGATCCAGTGAACAAGAAGTAGCAAACACACTAAACTTATTGGTGAGACAGTTGTGTGTCAGATGATGGGAAATAAATCCAACTAAAATTCAGGGACCTTCTACCTCAGTAAAATTTCTATGGGTCCAGTGGTGTGGGCTCCAGTGGAGTGGGGTCTGTTATGGTATTCCTTCTAAGGTGAAGGATAAGTTTCTGCATTTGGCGCCTCCTACAACCAAGAAAGAGGCACAATGCCTAGTGGGCCTATTTGGATTTTTGAGGCAACGCATTCCTCATTTGGGTGTGTTACTCTGACCCTTTTATTGAGTGACCCGAAAGGCTGCCAGTTTGAGTGGGGTCCAGCACAAGAGAATGCTCTGCAACAGGTCCAGGCTGCTGTGCAAGCTGTTTTGCTACTTGGACAATATGACCCAGCAGATTCAATGGAGTTTGAGGTGGCAGTGGCAGATAGGGATGCTGTTTGGAGCCTTTGGCAGGCTCCCATAAGTGAATCACAGCAGAGGCCTCTAGGATTTTGGAGCAGGACCCTGCCATCTTCTGCAGATAACTACTCTCCTTTTGAGAGACAGCTCTTGGCCTGTTACTGGGCTTTGGTGGAAACTGAACGTTTGATTATGGGTCATCAATCACCATGTGACCTGAAGTGCCTATCATGAACTGGGTGCTTTCTGACCCATCTAGCCATAAAGTGGGTTGTGCACAGCAGCATTCCATCATCAAATGTAAGTGGTATATACATGATCTAGCTCTAGTAGGTCCTGAAGGCACAAGTAAGTTACATGAGGAAGTGGCTTAAATACCCATGGTCTCCACTCCTGCTAACCTGCCTTCCTCCTACCTCCCCCAGCATGCACCAATGGCCTTATGGGGAGTTCTCTATGATCAGTTGATGAAGGAAGAGAAGACTAGGGCCTGGTTCATAGACGGTTCTGCACAACATGCAGACACCACCCAAAAGTGGACAGTTGCAGCACTTCAGCCCCTTTCTAGGACATCCCCGAAGGACAGAGGTGAAGGGAAATCTTCCAGTGGGCAGAAATTTGAGCAGCGCACCTGGTTGTGCATTTTGCATGGAAGGAGAAATGGCTGGATGTTCAATTATATACTGATTCATGGGCTGTAGCCAATGGTTTGGATGGATGGTTAGGGACTTGGAAGAAGCATGATTGGAAAATTGGTGACAAAGAAATTTGGGGACTAGGTATGTGGATGGACCTTTTTGAGCAGTCAAAAACTGTGAAGCTATTTGTATCCCATGTGAGTGCTCACCATCAGGTGACCTCAGCAGAGGAGGATTTTAATAATCAAGTGGATAGGATGACCCATTCTGTAGACACCACTCAGCTTCTTTCCCCAGCCATCCCTGTAATTGTCCAGTGGGCCCATGAACAAAGTGGCCATGGTGGCAGGGATGGAGGTTATGCATGGGCTCAGCAATATGGACTTCCACTCACCAAGGCTGACCTGGCTACGGCCACTGCTGAGTGCCCAATTTCCCAGCAGCAGAGACCAACACTGAGCCCTCGATATGGTGATCAGCCAGCTACCTGGTGGCAGGTTGATTATATTGGACCTCTTGCATCATGTAAAGGGCAGAGGTTTGTTCTCACTGGAATAGACATTTACTCCAGACATGGGTTTGCCTATCCTACACACAATGCTTCTGCCAAGACTACCATCTGTGGACTCATGAGGCATCCACCATCATGGTATTCCACACAGCATTGCCTCTGACCAAGGCACTCACTTTATGGCTAAAGCAGTGTGGCAGTGGGCTCATGCTCATGGAATTCACTGGTCTTACCCTGTTTCCTATCATCCTGAAACAGCTGGATTGATAGAATGGTGGAATGGCCTTTTGAAATCACAAGTACAATGCTAACTAGGTGACAATACTTTGCAGGGCTGAGGCAAAGTTCTCCAGAAGGCAGTGTATGCTCTGAATCAATGTCCAATATATAGTACTGTTTCTCCCACAGTCAAGATTCATGGGTCCAGGAAATCAAGCGGTGGGAGTGGAATAGGTACCATTCGCCATCACCCCTAGTGATCCACCAGCAAAATTTTTGCTCCCTGTTCCTGTGACATTACCTTCTGCTGGCCTAGAGATCTTACTTCCAGAGGGAGGAACGCTGCCACCAGCAGACTTAAAGATTCCATTAAACTGGAAGTTAAGATTGCCACCTGGACACTTTGGGGTGCTCCTACCTTTAAGTCAACAGGCTAAGAAGGGAGTTAGTGTTGGCTGGGGTGATTGACCCGGACTATCAAGATGAAATCAGTCTACTACTCCATAACGGAGGTAAGGAAGAGTATGTATGGATACAGGAGCTCCATTAGGGTGTCTCTTAGTATTACCATGCCCTGTGATTAAGGTTAATGGGAAAATACAACAGCCCAATCCCGGCAGGACTACAAATATTCCAGACCCTTCAGGAATGAAGGTTTGGGTCAGTCCACCAGGAAAAAAACCCACAACCTGCTGAGGTGCTTGCAGAGGGCAAAGGTAATACAGAATGTGTAGTAGAAGAAGGTAGTCATCAATACCAGCTACGACCACGTGACCAGCTGCAGAAACGAGGACTGTAACTGTCATGAGTATTTCCTCCCTCTTTTGTTAAGAACATGTTTGTGCATGTATAACATTTATGCTAAGAAAATATCCTCATTTTCTTTTCTTTTCCTTTGTCATGTGCCATAAGATTTATTGACTTTATGTTAGCTTTTAAGTATTGTTAAAACTTTATGTAATAGTATTTGAGTGGGGATTGGTGCACTTCTGGTTGTATGAAGGAAGTTGTATTATGTTAGGTGTAATTATGACTTTATTCTTGTCTTTATTTGAAAATTATGTATGATCTCAGGAGATGTGTATGGGTTCAAGTTGACAAGGGGTGGACTTGTGATGGTTAATACTGAGTGTCAACTTGATTGGATTGAAGGATACAAAGTATTGATCCTGAGTGTGTCTGTGAGGGGATTGCCTAAGAAGATTAACATTTGAGTCAGTGGGCTGGGAAAGACCGACCCACCCTTAATCTGGTGGGCACCATCTAATCACCTGCCAGCGAATATAAAGCAGGCAGAAAAACGTGAAAAGGAGAGACTGGCCTAGCCTCCCAGCCTACATCTTTCACCCATGCTGGATGCTTCCTGCCCTCGAACGTTGGACTCCAAGTTCTCCAGTTTTGGGACTCTGACTGGCTCTCCTTGCTCTTCAGCTCGCAGACAGCCTATTGTGGGACCTTGTGATTGTGTAAGTTAATACTTAATAAACTCCCATATATATATATATATATATATATATATAATACTATCTATGAGAAAACTAAAGCACAGAGAAGACAAATTCACTTTGATAATTAGCTCCAGAACTAAATTTGAACCTATGCAGTCTTATGCTAAAGAAATGTGATCCAATAGAACTTTTATTTTATAGGCACTTTATTTTTATGGAAATTTTATTTTATAGGATAATTTTATTTTTGTAGAACATTCCTACAAAAATAATTGAATTTTTGTCTCATATTTTCTTTTGAAAAATAAGTAGAATTCAGTTTACTCTGATCTACATAGGCTGAAATCTAAGAGCTATTTTCCTCAAAATTTTGCTTCTATATTATTTTTTATTCTCTGAAAGTTCAAGAAATATCAAAGGCATTCAAGAATAATGTATTTCTAAGACACTTTAAAGTACTTCACTATCCAATACAGTACCCACTAGTCACATATTGCTATTGAACACCTGAAATATGACTAATATAACTAAGAAACTGAATTTTCATTTTATTTAGTTAAATTACTTTTAATGTAAATAGCTGCTTGTAGCTAGTGCCTCCCATGTTCGACAGTGCAGCTCTGCATCCTAATTCTAAATCACTGCATTCTACCACCTCCCTTACTTTTAAACATGGACAATGGCAGTGCAAATAGGATGTAGGAAAGGATGCTGGAAAGGTATACACCATTGACAATATTTGTTTACTAAGAAAACTTAAAAAGAAACTAAAGAACAAAATCCTGTCTACTGTTTTATTGAGCAATAGAGAAAATCTAATGCTAATTAGAGAAACTTGTTTACAACTTTCAGTGTGAAATAAAACCTTTTTCCTCTTTCTTAATTTTTGTTTCATATTTTCTTTTGAAAAGTAAGTAGAAGTCAGTTTACTCTGATCTACATAGGCTGCAATCTAAGAGCTATTTTCCTCAAAATTTTGCTTCTATATTATTTTTTATTCTCTGAAAGTTCAAGAAATATCAAAGGCATTCAAGAATAATGTATTTCTAAGACACTTTAAAGGCATCTTTTATTATTCCAAGAAATAGTTTGTATTAGCCTTCTCTAGAGAAAGAGAACAGCAGGAGGTATACAAACAGAGAGAAATCAATTTATTTTAAGGAATTGGCTCATGCAGCCATGGAGACTAGCAAGCCCAAAGTCTACAGGGTAGGCCGGCAGGCTGGAGACCTAGGGGAGGAAGACCCAATGCAGCAGTTGAAGTCCTAAGGCAACCTGCCGGCAGAATTCCATCTTCTTCAGGAGACATCAGTCTTTTTTTATTAAGGCCTTCCACTAATTCAGAGAAGCCCATCCACATTATGGAGGGTGATCTGTTTTACTCAAAGTCAACTGACTTAAATGATAGTCTCATCTTTAAAAATACTTTCACAGAAACATTTAGAATACTATCTGGTTACCATATCCTAGCCAAGTTGACATATAAAATTAAACCTTACATAGGTCATTTAACATTTCTTTATGTAGTACAATAAGTTTCACTGTTCCGTGGAGTACACTGGAAAGAATCTGACTTATACTAAAGAAAATTGCTTTCATATAACCAAGCAAAATTGGCATGTTTAACAAATCACCAGATAGAGCATTCTAAATTGTTACACTGTTTCATATTACTCTAAATTTTTTGATGCTATCTAATTACTATCAAATAGTACTTTCTTGTTTTCTATAATGTATAAGTAAAAGCATGAAGACAGCTATAAATATTGTCATTTTCCAAGTAGTGAAAATATAACAGTGACTGGTCAGAGTTGAATCTACCATTACTTCCATCAACTACAGAACATGTCTAATATATTTGGGGGAAATATATTGCATAGCAGTAGAGCTGATGGGATGATATCACATTACACATTTCATAATTAAACATGGAACAATAGTTCATCATGAAAGATAATGAGAATATTTGTTAGTAATCCTGTTTACATATCAAATATGAAAATTATGTGTTAAATTACATTTCTTTGTTGATTACAAACTCTTAGTAATTGAAACTATTTAAAATTGAATAACAATATTTGATTTGGGCTGGTTTGTAATTTCACACCACAAATTTCAGCACAGTACCTTTCTAACATAATATCTTTGACTAAGGCATGAGATTTTACTTAATCAGAAGATGTCCCTTGGGAAGAGAATTTGAGACAGAGATATTTCCTTGATTTTTAAGATGTTCTTTCTTGTAGTAGACATTACTTCACCTTCCTCACAAACTATGATGTTGATACTGCTCTCTTTCACATTTGTATAGGGAAGTTGGATCACAAGGTAAAGAAACAACTGCCCTGTCCATATTGTCCAAGCATGATGGCTATTATTTGATTTCTTCTTAGAACTATTTGAGAATTCCTTACAAATTGTCTAAACTATTTGCCCATTTATGTAGACTCACTGTCCACCTGAAGTTTTCACCAAGGTATTCCATTCTTGGTTGTTGTGCCTGCATGTGACTATCGTGAAAGATGAAATCTTATGTCATATTTGGCTGAGAAACTGCTATGCATAGTCTTTATTTCAGAAGTTTGCAAAAAAGAAAGCTGGCCTCAAAGTGCAGTAGCATTCTGACTAAGAAGAGAAGCTAGGCTATGTGACAAGTTGAATTAACACAAGGCTAGTGAGATTATTCCTAGAGTTAATATTCACTAAGCTGGTGGCTTCATTTACAGCTTAGGTGAACAAATTTCACCATAACAAGCCACTGAATCTAACTGGCTTTGTGAGGTCTAGAGCCCAGAGCCTTGGTTGAAAGTTACATTCCTTATGCTTTTAAATGAATTTTGTAGTTTCAGGTGAATAACTTTGAGAGCCTTTGCCCCTTCGCAGTCAACGTTAAAACAGAAAAGCTATCATCCAAGATAATAAGGAAAAGAGCTTATATAAGCGAAAAGAATCTCAACTAAGGAATCTTAACTAAGTTTTTTACTAACACACATCCTACCCCAAAGTCCTAACAGACCTGTTCTTTGTAATCTTCCTTCTCTTACTGAAATGAGTAATACTCAGCACAGTTTATGGAAGTTGCAAAGCGCATATGTCAGCAAAATTCTTTTCTCTCAAGGCTTGTAATCAATTTTTTGTGGCCTATACTTTTATTTAAGTTTGAAGCTTACAATTTTTAGCTATTTATTTTGGTTTCACAGTTATGATTATTTAAAGTGTATGTGTGTGTGTGTGTGTATTTCAGGGAATTATAAACAATATACTGCACTCCCTCTTTGTTGGATGAATCTAAATCAACTCCATGCAGCACCTATACAGTCCAGCTATCTCATGTCATGTAGCAAGCCCAGCTTTAATGTTCCAGTCTGTTATTATTAGCGCCACTGCTCTTTATTTAATGTCTTCTAATGCTTGTCAGTGGTTCAGATTAAATTGTTCGAGAATATGAATGTGACATTTCTGGTTTCCTGGGCCTCACTGATACTTAAAACTTATGAAACTTCATTTTTACTCTAAAATAGGATGATGTATATAAAATGCTTGCCAGATTGACTTTCTCATAGTTGACATTCAAAGTAGACAATGCTCAGAACTCTTGTCCCCTCATGGACTTCGATAATAACTACGTGCCACACTTCTGTCAGCCTCCAAAGAGACATGTAGCCTTCTGAATTAAGATTTGTCTTTTTAAACAAAGGTTTCATTTAAGGAGAATTTAGTCTGTATTTCAGCTTTTAGTATCTAATAAAAGTCATTGACTTACAGAATGTTAGAACTGAAACCCCCTTGAGGCTCCCTAATTTCAGACTCCTCATTTAATAGAAGAAATTTTGTTAGTGTTTTGAAGAGTTTTCTTAACGTTGACTAGTATGTTTCTTTAGGGTATCACCAATAGTTATTTGGACTTGTTTCTGCAAACATATTATTGTCCACAGTGTATGGGGATGTTGCAAAGTGATCTGGATGATTTTTACTTTTACGGTTGTGTTTTATGAATGTGTGTTTTAAGTCTGCTCATCTGTACCTATTACCTACTGATGCTTTTCTATAGAATATTTTATATTTGAACACTCATGCAAACATGAATACTCTGTGGAAACCTTTTTATCCTCACCAAAATAATCTTGTATAAGAGTTAGAGAACAATTACGATCTTTGGCAAAACAGTGTTTTTAATTTTTTTAAGTCTCAGAAACTATAACTGTCAGCTTTAAAGTCCTACTCCAACAAATATATGAAGGAATATTCATCTGTCCTCTCTTTTATTAAAATGTGAAGGGGTAGACAGCATGGTATACAATACACAAGAAGGAAGTGCTTTATTTGTATAGAAACAGCTTGTTTCTAGCTCCTGCAAAAAAAAAAAAAAAAAAAAAAAAAAAAAAAAAAAAAACTAATAAAACTTGACCATACTCACTTTACAAGCAGGGTTCCTGCTAGGTACAAAACTACTTCAACACCCAACATTTCTTAGCCTTTTTCAGGCTGCCCTCCTGCATTTACCCATCTTTCAGGTTCCTCTCCTTGTCATGCTGAGTCATGAGCCTCTTCTTTCTCCACAAGATTCGCAGTGCTTTTCTAAGGCATTACTAATTTTTCTAAAAACATGGGGTTAGCAACAACCTTCTGCCATCTCTCTGACTCCGCATCTCACACACTGCTCCTTCCCAAAGCCCACACCATCACACATGTCCCTTCTACCTCATATGGATAGAGAAATCGAGGTTTAGAGAGGATAAGCGAAGGAGCCAAATGACGGAACATGACCTGAAAGTCATGTGGTCTGACTACAGTCGGGGCTCCTTTGGTTACTTTCACAATATCAACAACAACAGTTTGTTGAGCACGTTATAATTTGTATAGATACTTCATTTACATTAATACATGTAATCTTTTAAAATAACCCTGTGAGGTAAGTATTATTGATCCACTTTACAGAAGCAGATGTGAATACATAGAGAAGTGACTTACCTAAGTCTATGGTGTAACTTTGCTGTCACCTTGGTTTGGCCTTTTCTTTGAGATTTCACTATATAAGACCGGTTTCAATTTCTAGTAGTCCAGTAGTCTTTCAGGGATTTCAGTTTATTATTAGGATTTCACAGTCTCATGGTCACTTCTTTCTGCAACTGAGCCCTTGGTCTCAGCTGAATCTCTTCTTCTAGTCTAGGACTACACATCTCTCAGCTTCAGTGCAACCTAGATAGGAAAAAGTGGTGTTTTTATATTTATTTATTTTTAACTTTTTGTAAAAACCAAAGCCAAATACTCTAGAAGTTGAAGAAAGCAGTATGGAAAAATTTCACCACTGACATGAATTATGCCAGGATCAGCCTAATATTTTGGCATTAAAGATAATTTAAAGAAAAAATGTTCTGGGCATGGTGACATGCACCTGTAGTACCAGCTACTCAGGAGGCTGAGGTGGGAGGATCACTTAAGCCTGGGTGGTTGAGGCTGCATTGAACTGTGATAATGCCACTGCACACCAGCCTGGGTGACAGAATGAGACCCTGTCTCAAAATAATAATAATAATAATTTTTTCATCTTACTACAGCATTAGTAATGGATTCAGTATTGGAATTTAAAATCCAAATCTCATATTCTTTTTACTACAAAACACTGTATCATAAAATCATTTGTTATTTAGGTTTTGTAATGTGAGATTTTTGAAATTTAAAGAAAGAATGTTTGGCATAAATTGGCTTTGATTAATATATCTATTCAGAAAATTTTAACCATAAAATAATTTAAGGAAATTTTAGATGTTAGCAGTTCTCAAACTTTTTGGCATCAGAATCCATTTGTATTCTTACAGATCACTAAAGACCCCAAACAGCTTTTGCTTATCTGAGTTACATCTACTGATTTTTACCATAATAGAAACTAAAACTGAGAATTTTCAAAAATATTTATTCATTCAAAAGTAATAACAAGCCTTTTACACATAACATAAATATTTTATGAATATAAATATATTCTACAAAATAAAAGATGAGTACTGAGAAAAGTAGCATTATTTGTCATTTTTTCAAATCTCTTTAATGTCTGCTCTAAGAGAAGATAGCTGGATTTCTTGTTGCTAGTTATTGTTTCTGTTGAAGTGTATGAGGACAATTCGGCCTCGTGGATATATGCAGTTGGAAAAGGAAGATGTGCCTGAGTCATGTTTTCTGATACTTGTGATATATTCTTCTTTGTTACTGCACCAAAAGTTGACCAAAAGTGGTGGTTTATTAGAGATTCTTATTATTCATTGGTTAGGTGAGAGCAGACAATAACCCATAGGTTGGGAAACGTAAGGCTGATAAAATTCTAACAACCACATTGAACTCTGTAATTTCTTAAATATTGTGTTTCTATGTGCTAGGCCTTATTTTGCAAACCTCACATTTATAAGCTCATTTAATCTTCATGGTAACTCAGTGAGAAAAGTGTTATTATTAATCCCATTTCATGCAAATTAGGAAACTGAGGCATAGAAATTCTTTGAAATGGATTTGCCATTTTGATTTTCAGCTATATTGTTTTACAGGATAACAATTCAAAGTAAAATAAACCTAATGTGAAGGATGCATAATAGAATTTCAGAATTATTGGTAAGTATTCATATTGAAGAATCATATTAAAGATTCATAAGAATCATATTGAAGATTCTAATAATATGCTGGTAAATTTCAAAGGGAAATAATGTAATTCTCCTTTAGTAGGTCAAATCACTTATTATTCTCTTAATATTCCTCTAACGATATTGTGATGAATGATTTTTAGCTTGTGTTCTAATATAATTTTTCTGAATGTGACATATAAGAATCACATTAATATGGCTTCTGAATATAATTTTTAGCTAATCATTGCACTTTTACATGCATTTTCACTTATATTATTATAAAATATCCTTAAATTAACTTTGAGAATCTGTGTCTTGTATCTTGGTAAAAAGACAGCTAAAACAACATTTTGCTTGCCAGGATTGCAAAAGCTCAGGAATATGGAGATGACAGTTTTGGATGTTATAAGAGAAATTTTGGAAGGAGGTGGCAGGCAAGGCATAGCATGAGGACACATGATTCCTCTCATTGGTACAGGAAAGGGGGCAACAGGCACTAAGAGAAGCAACACTGTAAGAAACAGCTTTGACTGCAGTGAATTTTAATGATACTTTCTGGGTGCTTCCCAGAATACAATCAGCTGAGAAACCTGTGGTCAAAAATGGTTATGCTTTCCCAGGGTAATAGATGCAGTATTTGTATAATATTTTGGAAACTTACCTGTTATGATATGAGTAAAGAATAAGAAAAAAATTGGATGGAATATCCCAGCTGAGATGTATCCGTCAGTTGGTTTTTGATTATAACTACAACACAGCATACCATGAATATTCCTTTAGATTCAGCACCTATCCTCCTTGTTACAAAATTTTCTGTTCCACATATTTATTGTTTTGTAAAAATAAAGTTAATTGGCAAGTTAACATGTGTCTCCCTATAGAGCACTATGAATTATTTCTTTGCATTCCTCCATAGACATTTAAAGAACTGACACATGAGTCAAATAAAAAGAAAAACAGAAAGCAACTCCATGGGTTGAACTTCAGTTTGGCAATTGGAAATTCCAATCTGGCTACCAGGAAAAAGAAAGAGTGGGCAAGATAGTTATTTCATGAGACCCAAGCAGTGGTATCATGTTTTGCTTTGGTTTAGTTTTGATTTCACCACTTGCACAAGATAGAGCAGAAGTGGGAGGAAGACATGGAGTTGAAGAGATGATGTACCAGAGGACAAAAAAAAGAGAGAACATGTAGTAACAATTAGTTGTAACTAGCATTTTTATAAAATTTTACAATTTGCAATATGTTTAATATATTTTATTTCATTTTATTCTATACCTCACCACCGAAAAAAAGAAAAAAAAATCCCGTGGCATTGGTGTGCTGCTATCATTAATATCGCCTTTATAAATGAAAAGACTGAGGTTCAGGTTGAGGGGCACGCTCAAGGTTACACAGTCTGTAGAGGCAGAATTCAAATCCAGGCATTCTGATTTCTGATATTGTGGGTTCTCTCAATAGAAAAGGTAGGCCAGATTGTTTCCACAGTACATGCTGGAGAAATTCCTATGATGTCAAGTCATCAGGCAGAATGTCCAGAGATAAAGTAAGCCCTCTACCAATCTCTCTACCCACCAGATTTATAACAAATATAAAATATTCATTTTCTCACATACCACGCAGGAAACACCCTGTGAGACATTGGGCTATGGATTCAACCCTGACCATGAGGGGCAAACTTTTTGCAGAAAATAAGAGAGTTGCCAGAGAGCATGTGAGATTAAAACTGCGAGCTTTCCAGTTAGTGTCCTTTCCGGTCTATAAGCAGTGAACCCTCACTGGAGGGAAACAGTCCGCCTAGGCAGTGATCACTTTTCACTTAACTTGCAATTTTGGGATGTCTTTGCTGGGAACAAAAATATGATCTCTATTGTTGCAGAAAGAGTGCAGACCATCTGCTTTTCATATTCAGTGATGACAGAAATGAGGCAAGTATTTTACCTGCAGCAGATGAAGGGTAACTGTGATACAGATGTTCTGATCCAGAGGTGGAGTGGGCAGAATTTCATCCTGGAGGTATTTCAAGGCAAAGAATTTTATTTATTAGAGATCTTCAGAGTATATTTATTTTGTCTTTTTATTTCTGGTTTTAAAAATTGTTATCCCTACAGTATATTTCAAACAAAAACTCTGGGTATTTTTCTACATAAAAGAGAAAGTTAAATGAAAATAATTATATAAAATTAAGTCAGCTATAACCATGCTACTGTACATGTAATAGAGGAGGAAAGATGATCTATAATAAATATCAGGGCAAAGGGTCCATTTTAATTTGCTAATTTTCTTACTCTCTAAATGAGAGTAGCTTTAAATAAGCTACTTATAAAGTTCACTTCAGAATATAAAATGTTAATTCCATATCTTGATCTGTCAGGACTAATTGCTTAGTAATACTGCCATTAATAATAAATCCTAAACTATTCAAAATAGCTTAATATCTGTATTAGAGACAGAGCCAATAACCATTACCGTTGGAATTTAGAAAAGACACTAATAAAAGGGCAAAGTCACAGATAGATTACAAGTTCAGAGATTTATATTTTAGGGAAAAATATCTAATACCTGTTAATTGGGCCTATATACTATTTTTAATTATATCTGCAGCCTACATTGATAGTATCCATCAGGTATCACTGTAGCCTACAATGATACCTAGATGCTTCTAGCCTTGAGAGTCTGGTCATACCAAATTAATGCAGTGTTTACTCAATAATTCTCTTTATTTTTAGCTGAAACTGCTTTATAACACAGAATTATAAATGCCCTTTATAAATAATGAACGGACAGTGTAGGAGACTCAACTGTTTTGAAGAATAAGCAAATATATTCTCAACTTTCTCTAAATCATAAAAATTACTCTCTACTGTGGATATATAGTATTCCACAATGTTTCTTACAGAGTTATTTCTCATAAACTCTCACTATTCTTTATGTTTCTCCACAGTACAGTACCTGGAATAATGTGGGTACTTAATAAATCTGTGGTAATTTTTTCTGGAGACTGCCTCATTTTCTCTACTAAGTTATCTTGGATTTCAGTTTGTTGTCACATGGCTTGCAGCTAAGACATTGATATGTCCATATGAGTTTGACATGAAATGCTTTCATCTATGTGTGGCTAATTGTAGGTGCAAAGACACTCAGTTATTTGACAGATCTTTCCTAACCGTGGCTAAAAGAAAGAAATTCTGCCCAAAAATGGAAGAACATTACCATTTTTTTGGTTGGGCTGTTTTCCGGAAAAACCACCTGGTGAACATAAATATGAAACTTTTGATAATTTTTCTTTCTTCAAAGTCAGAGGTACAAAGAAAATGCTAAAATTCTTAAATATGGCAGTCCTGCCCATATTAGAATAACTAAATATTAATGGACCAATTCATGTAAAGCAGAGTGAGAGATCACATTTTCAAAATATTGAAAGGGTTTTAGGCCGGGTGCGGTGGCTCACACCTGTAATCCCAGCACTTTGGGTAGCTGAAGTGGGTGGATTACGAGGTCAGGAGTTCGAGACCAGCCTGGCCAACATGGTGAAACCCCATCTCTAATAAAAATACAAAAATTAGCTGGGCGTCGTGGTGGGTGCCTGTAATCCCAGCTACTCAGGAGGCTGAGGCAGGAAAATCGCTTGAACCCAGGAGGTGGAGGTTGCAGTGATCTGAGATCACACTATTGCACTCCAGCCTGGGTGACAGAGCGAGACTCCATCTCAAAAAATAAATAAATAAAAATTTAAAAATGAAAGGATTTTAAATTCTCTTTAAGCAATCTATATCTTACATTGAGGATTCTAACTAATATTATGATGATATGACTTAAGGATATCTTCCTTAACAATTCCTGTCATAGGGCAAAGTTGGTAGTATCAGGAATAGTTTAGTATTTAAGCTACTCTCTAGTCTACATATCTAAGTGCATTTTTGGCTTGGAATAGAGGAGATGAAAACTTGTACATTTCTTTAAAAATAATTTTACATTATTCTGTGGTCATATTGAAAATAGCAAGAAAAATATAAATATTATTTTGGCAGTGTGGGTACACTTGCTTTATGGAGTGTACGTATCCTTGAAATAGTCTCTATAAATTAGATAATTTTAAAATGTACCCCTGGAGTTCCCTCTTAAATTTTATTCTGTAAGTAATTTTATAAATGAGAGATTCATTAATTACATAAGTGAATATTCATGTTAATAGGTATTTGGTAGTCTGTAACTTATATATTAAATCTTATTTTTTTGAAGTACGAGTCTTCAAATAAATAATTCCGAAAAAGAGAAAAGAACATGAGATAATAAGAGTCAGAGAAAAGACCATCTAGTAGGAAAGAAACTTACTTTTGGATGAAAACTATTTCCAGAAAAGAATCACTTAGCGTGTTATTTGTAGCTATGTTTCCAAAGAGACCAGGAAAATTGTAATCAGTGTAGAAAAAGCTTTGGTGTCCTGAAGGTTCACCGACAGTAGATGAGTAACGCAATTGCAAGGACAAATAGCAGAGACTAGGAAAGATTATCCAAAGGCAGAAATTTTAAAAGTTACTTGACAAGTTTCCTTATCCGCTTGTGTAGTGAAAGGAGACATTTTCTCTGGATTTGAGGGGTAATTACAGAATTTATTTAGCTCATTCCATCCCCTTCTGTCTAGTCCGAAGGTAATCTGAGTAGATGTCCCTGCTAGGCAGAACAGGAGATGAGTGTGTCCATTCATTTGACATTTATATTTAATCTTTTTTATTTCAAAGCCTTGATACAATTAGTCTGAGTAGAATAAGCTAGTTTTTTTGAAACCTAATCATCTAAATTTTATTTACATGTAAATTTACATAACAAGTTGAAAGCTTCTCCTCCCACAATTATTATGTTCCCAGAAATAATCATGTTCAACAGATTGTTATATATGTATACGTTTTTTCTTTATCTTTCTCTCTTTATGAACACACACACACACACATTCTCATTTATTCATTCAACAATTGATGTGCTGTTATGAGCCATGTATTGTTTCAGGTGATATGTATATACTAGTGAACAAAGTTCCTGCCCTCATGGAACCTATACATTTTTTTATTGTAAAAATGTAATAATACAATAGATATTCTGCCATAGCCAGATGGTCTTTTACTTAATAATACATCATAAACACTTTTCTACATCAGCACTTATAGTCCCACCATATTCTTTTTTTTTCCATCTACATATCTTGAAATAGTGTATGCTTACCATCTGTACGTTTTCACTTTCCATTCATTTCTCAATCCACTATAATCTGGTTTCTTCCCACACCATTCTACTAAAGAATAGCTTATAAGGTCTACATGCTTATTGCCAAATCCAGCTGATGCTGTGCAATTCACTTTCCCTGGCTTCTCTATAGTAAGTGATGCAGTTGACTCTAAAACTCTTCTCCACTACTCTAGCTCCCAGGGTAGCTGATTTACCTCAGACTCTTTTAATGCTGCTCCTTGCTTTTCTTCTAAATAATGGTATCTCCTGGGCTCCATCTATGGCCTTCTCCATTTTGTCTTTAGATGATGACATGAGTTCCCATGAATTCGCCTACCGCCTAAAAGCTAATGAGTCTCAAATCTCTATTTCATAATTAAATTAACTGCATTTTTATTGTAACATTCCATTCCACTATTTGTCATTAAGAAATACATATCATCTTAACTTTAATGCAGGTGAAAAACATTATGGTGATCTAATTTGGGTAGCACACCACTCTTTTAAATACATTTTATTGTGTATATTTAAGGTATACAGTATGATATAATGGGCTAGCCATAACTACTAAATTAGTTACTATGGTGAAGCAAATTAACACACTCATCATCTCACATAGTTACGCTTTTGTGCATGCGTGTGGCAGGAGCAGCTAAAATGTATTCATCAAATATTTATTTTACTTTATCCTGTACATCTCCAAGTGGATATCTGACAGGTGCCTCTAGCTAAATGCAGGGCAGGAATCATTGTCTTCCTATTTATTCCTATCCCTTTTCTGGATTTCTTAACTCAATGCAAAGATTTCCTTCCACCCGGCCACCCAGACCAGACACTTTGGACTCATCTTTAACATTTCCTTCTCCCACACTTCCCACATATAGTCTGTAACCCTATCAAATGTCTCTCTTTATAATATCTACTCTTCCCTTTACTGCATCCTCACTGTAACGAATCTCAGTCTTGGATATCATCCTTTATCTCTTAGATTAGGGCACATCTCCCTGCCTAGGTCTTGTTCCACTCCAATCCATTCTTCACACTACAACCAGAGTTGATTTTTCCAACGCAAAGCTTCAATTGTGTCATTCTCTTTTCAAAAGCATTCTGTGACCTCCTGTGACCTTCACATTAAGTTAGAAAACCTTAGTACAGCTCTATCCTCTAATACAGCACTCTGTCGTTGAGCACCTACTTACCTCTATAGACTAGTCTCCCATCAAGATATGTCTGAATCTCTGCCCTTAAATTCTAATATTCTAAATTGTTGATCTACAGACACCCAAATTCTCTCTCACTTTTTGCATTCAAACATTCTGCTTCTCTTGCTGAAACACCTTCTTTGTCTTCCCTTCAACTCTTCACCTAGATGGCTCCTCCTGCTGCAAAAATCATCTCAGATTCACCTTCCCTTGTGAATGCTCTTTTGTCCAAGTTGTTTCAGCTGCTTGCACTACCTGCCTTCATTCCACACTCACTCAGATACTCCTGAATGCACTAAAACTCAAATGAAACATGGCCCCTTCCGAGAGGTTTCCTGACTCTACTATGAGCACTTATAAAATGCTGTTTTGGTTCTCTACTGTAACACTTAGTCCTGTCATAATAATCCTCTAATGGCTTGTCTGTTTCTCCAATTATACTGAGTTCCTTGAGAGCAGAGACCATCTTATTCACCTGTTGTAATCCCCGAAGCTAGCACAGTCTAGGAGAAGGAGTGTTAAACAAGCAATTAATTCACTTATTCATGAGATTAAACAACTAGGCATATATTTGTTGCCACAGCCCGCCCCACTTTCACCCTTTCCAGAAGATATAATTAACTGAAAGATAAAATTAAGGCCTGTAAATAGAATGTATTTATAGACAAGAGAGTCTTTTGGAAGGCAGTCATAAGCAAACACCTTTCAGAATATGGAAAATTAGTTATATTCTTCCTACATAAATATCCAAGTGATATTTGATTTGTAAACTACAGTCTCTTGCACTTATTTCCTTCCCTTCAAAATATGAATTTCTACTCCACTATTGGCCTATTTTTTACTCGCTAACCATTCTGGACTTTAAAGTCTGCATAAAACTATTAGTATTCATATTTTATCCCACTTACAAGCGCACATCAAATATGTAATTAGGTTAAAACAATAACATTATCTTAGACAATATTTTCAGACAAAGGAGAATTCATCGACTATAGTATCCAACACCCAGTAATACAAATTAATACAAAAAATTATAAACCTTCACATATTCTAATGCCAAGCTGAAAGGTCTACTTAGCATTTTTCTTTTAAGTTGGCAGTAAAGTGAGAATGATGGCGATTGCTTTTAATAGATTTGGCAACAACTCTAGGTTTACTATTATTCATATGGAATTTTCTTCACATGGTAGCCAGCCTGTGACAAAAAAATTTACTAAATTTCACAATTATTTTATTTTTTAGCCAAGGTAATACAAGCATTTGGAATGTATTATATGAAAAATCTATTTTTAAACTAATTTCATATTATACAAATAAATGTTAAATATATAATTGATGTTTGTGGAATCTTCCCTATGAAATATCTGTAAATTATAAACTTGGTATTGTGAAGCTGTTCTGATGTTAAATGGAGACGCTTTATTGACACATTGAGCAATAGTCTTTGACTCATGGATTCTTATAGTTAGAAGCTTAGAGGTGTAGTATTCTGTTCTCATGCTGCTATAAGGATATACCTGATGCTGGGTAATTTATAAAGAAAAGAGGTTTAATTGACTCACAGTTTCACAAGGCTGGGGAGGACTGAGGAAACCTACAAACATGGCAGAAGGGAAAGCAAACACAGCCTTCTTCACATGGCGGTAGGAGAGAAATGACAGCCAAGCGAAGGGGGAAGCTCTTTATAAAACCATGGGATCTCATGAGAACTTACTGTCAGGAGAACAGCATGAGGAAAACTGCCCCCATGATTCAATTACCTCTCACCAGGTCCCTCTCATGACATGTGGGGATTACAGGACCTACAGTTCAGATGAGATTTGTGTGGGGGCACAGCCAAAGCATATCAGAGGTCATCTAGTACTTTGTTTCCAATTCAGGAATCCCTTTTACAGAATCCTTGGCAAATGCTTACCTAGCCTGTTTACTATTTTTTTGTTTATTTTCTTTTTTAGAATGTTATTTTTCAAATTGAGTTGAAATCAGCCTCTTTATAATATTGACCATTAGTCCTAATTCTATGCTTTGAAATAAAACAGAGAGGAGTTGAACTATCCACCACTCTCCAGGTTATAAAAGTAACAAATCCAGAAATCATTCCTAATTTTTTTCTTTTCCACTCCTTCTATCCTTCTCTCACTGATTTAGTCCTATCAGTTCTAAATCCAGATACACATTTCATCCATCTACCTCTTTCCATTTTTACTGCCACTAGATGGTAGTCCAAGCCACCATCATCTTTGACCTAGACAAATCTAAACAATCTCTAAACAATCTCTTCTAAACAATGAGAAGAATTGTTTAGAAAAATTCTTTTCTAAACAATCTGTGTTTCAATTCTCATCTTTCTAAAATCTACTTTCTATACCAGTGGTCTCCAAATTGGAATACATACACCAAAGAGTAATGCAAGATGATTCATTAGGATGCAAAAAGAAACATAAGAAATTCTACTTACATTTCTTTTTATCTCATCCCTTTTAATTTCTACTCTGTGTAAGTTTTATAATGTTCCTAAATTAATACAATATACATAAGTGTAATTTATAAATAAGTAAATGTGCATATATTAGGGGTACATGCTTAAATATTGAATACTATTTTTCAGATGTGTTCTAATTAACATAATGGGATTATTACTCGTCAGATTTGCACACTGCCTTTATATAATGTAAAGATTAATTACAACTATAGCTCTCATTTGTCTCTTTTGCTTTTTATTAAATTTGTAGTCTAATATATTCAACTTCTCAGATCTGTTTATGTAGTCTTATATAGCTAACATGTAAAAAATTGATTTTTAAATAAAATATCTTTTATTTATCCCAGTTAGATTTTCTTACATCTTGTTTTAAATTTTGAGACAATCTTATAGAAAAATTGCAAGTGCAGCACAAATAGCATTTTTCCCGAACTGAGAGTTAAGAGCCAATGTGATGTCCCATCACCCTCAATACTTTAGTATTTCCTACAGACAAGTGTATTCTCCTATGTTAGCCACAAAACCATCAAAATCATGAAGCATTGTTATTCCATTTTAATCCTGAGATCCCATTTAAGTTTTGCCAGTTCTCTAGATACGTTCTTTATTGAAACTATTCCAATTCAAAACCACATATTGCATTTAATTGTCATGTCTCCTTAGTCTCTTTCTTTTAATTCCTTCCAGTTTTTATTTTAGGTTCTAGGGGTTCATGTGCAGTTTTGTTACATGGATAAATTGCATGTCATGGAGGTCTGGTGTACAGATTATTTTGTCACCCAGGTAGTGAGCATAGTACCTGATGGGTAGTTTTTCAAGCCTCACTCTTCTCCCATCCTCCATCCTCAAGTGGGTCCTGGTGTCTTTTGTTCCCTTCTTTGTGTTCATGTGCAATCAAAGTTTAGCACTCACTTATAAGTGAGAACATGTGGTATTTGGTTTTCTGTTCCTGTGTTAATTCACTTAGGATAATGGCCTCCAGCTGCATCCATGTTACTGCAAAGGACATGATTTTGTTCTTTTTTATGGCTACATAGTATTCTGTGGGTTATATGTACCACATTTTCTTTATCCAATCTCCTATTTATGGGGATTCAGGTTGATTCCAAGTCTTGCTATTTTGGACAGTGCTGTGAGGACTTATTTTCTGAGTTGTTTTTCTTTCTTTTCTTTTTTTTGATTAAATGAAACACTCCTACCTGGCCCACAGAGTTGTGGAGGCCAGAGAAGAGTATATCAGTAAAAAAAAATTTTCATATTATATTCACTTTCATTAAAGTGTAAGATTATCATTCTTACCCCCCAACTAAAGTGCCAACATACAGTTGATTTTTCATTATTTTATTAAAAAAGAATAATGGGCAGCCCTTTCAAATGCTAAATCATTCCTAAGCTATTTACCTAATGCTGATCCTTTTTTATAAAAGACAATGAAGCTAACTTGGCAGGATTTTTCTTTTTTGACTTTGTCCCATTTGTTATTTTTGAAATGCTCACAAATCACGTACTTCAAAAAAATCATTCTCAAATTTTTCTGGGATCAACATAAGTCTCACTATCCGGTTTACAAATCCTTCCTTTCTTTAATTGGAAAGTTAGAACAGATTTGCTTCTCAAGACTTCTGGCATCTTTCCTCTGCTCCTTGATTTTTCAAAAAGTACTGATATTAACTCTTAAAAAGAACAGAGCGCATCGGACTTTGCCACTGCTGATCAGGAATCAGTTTCACAGCCTGGTGGGGCAGGTTGAGGGTGCTGGGGAGAAAACCACAACTTCTCTACGTCTCTATTTTCTCATCTATAAAATGAACTTAAAGAATCTGACTTCTCACTGTTGTAGTGAAACTTAAATGCAATCATGCATATAAAAAAATCTATAAATTAAAAAGTGTTATGCAAATGTTAGTGACACCCAATTCAGCATTCTGGGATAATTGTTAAAGCTATCACTGAATAAATGTACTTTCCTTACTAGACTCTGCTCCCTTCCAATGCTTGCAGCAACCCAATATGTATTATTATCCCTATTTTACAGATGAGGAAACTGAGGATCAGAGGGATTAAGTACTTCCCAAAACCACACAGATAATAAGCAGTGGAGCAAATTCAAACCCAGGTCTGTTTGATTCCAAAACCTACACCCTTAACCCACACCCCAAATTAACTGAAACTTCCTCCTATTCCACCATAGAAGCTGGAACTCATTTAAGCAGGAGCTGCTCTGAAAACCTCTTCCCTGTTATAAGCTGCTGTCAAACTTTTATGTTGCTGGTTTTAAATTTTCCAATTTAAAAACCATTCTACTTTCTAGAGAAGACAGAAACCTTATAGTTGATTAATAGCTCTGAACTCCTATTTATCTGTGAACACTACACCATTTTCTGAAAGCAGTAAACCTCTTCTTGCTTTCTTTTTTTTTTCTGTAAACGTTTCCTGTATTTTATGTTTTTCATAAGCCTCTTTTCCTGTTGCCTTTGCCAATAGGTGAGAAAATGACCAATTTAATTAGAAATGCTTAATTGGTTTACCATTTGATGAATTAAATAGACAATCCAGCCAAATCCATTTTCTGCATAACATAATTATTTTGTTAATAACTCATCCCCATGAATGATTCCCAAAATTTTTACCCATATAGATATCTCCCTTTTTAATTTCCTCCAAGTTTCCATTAATGTGTATTTACCAATTTGTGATGTACTTGTGTGAAAAATTGTTTTTTTTTCTAATTTTAGAAAACATTTACTTGTTAAAAAATTAGTTTTTTCACAATTGAATGTTTTGGATCCTGGACTGGTCCAAAACTTATCAAGAACAGGCCAGGTGCAGTGGCAGTATTTTGGGAGGCCAGGGCAGGTGGATCACCTGAGGTCAGAAGTTCAAAACCAGCCTGGCCAACATAGTGAAACCCTATCTCTACTAAAAATACAAAAATAAGCCAGGCATGATGGTATGCACCTATAATTCCAGCTACTCAGGTGGCTGAGGCAGGAGAATCATTTGAACCTGGGAGGCGGAGGTTGCAGTGGGCCAAGATCGTGCCACTGCACTCCAGCCTGGGTGATAGAGTGAGATTCTGTCTAAAAAAAAAAAAAAAAAAAAATCAAGAACAGTAACAATGCTTTCTAAACTTGGTATTTTTATGATGTTTATGAAATGATTATTTCTTTGGGAATTTCTTACATTTTAAATTACCACGATCATGACTATTGCAAAACTGACAGCTAAATGATCAGTGGAATAAACAGGGTCCATGTGAAAGCTGCTTTGCAATAGTGATAAGATATCACTCCAGCGCCCACAGAAACATCAGTGTGTGTTGCAATTAACACTTCAAAAAGCTCATAGTTTCATAATGCTATCATTAAAACATTAAAAATAAATTGAACTATTCATCCAAGGCATGTATAACATGTTGGCCTTTCAGGTTAAATCACTGTGAAAAAAGTTGCTTTTGACCCCAATTTTTTTTTGTAATTTGATTCCAAGAATATCTACATATTTACCCTGACAATTTTCTGCATCCTTAATTTTATTTTCATTTTTATATTTTCTATTTTGAAAGTGTTTTTCAACTTATAACTACAGAATCAATTTTTAAATGTCAGAAACTAACTAGTATATTGTGGCCCAAGTGAAAATTCATACACTTATGTAATAATAATCCCTTCTTGGAAAACGCCCTTGGCAAATACCACTGGAAAGAGAAAAATGCAAGAAATTAACATTCACTTAATTTTTAACATATTAGAAAGTGTTATGCTTTCTTAGACTATTTTATAAGTGATTATAGTTTTTTAAAAAGAGACACTGTGGGAAACATACATAAGGACTTATTACCTGTTATTTTTGGAAAAATATAATTTGTAGCACTAGCTAAAACATTTATTCTAAAATGATTTTTAAACAATAATGTATTGTGTAGTCAGAAACCTCTTTCTCGTTCCAGAGATCTAACAGATTAGAGATTAAGGGCTGGGCACGTTGGCTCACGCCTGCAATCCCAGCACTTTGGGAGGCCGAGACGGGCGGATCACGAGGTCAGGAGATTGACACCATCCTGGCTAATACGGTGAAACCCCGTCTCTAATTTAAAAAAAAAAAAAAAAAAAAAAATTAGCTGGGCGTGGTGGCAGGCGCCTATAGTCCCAGCTACTCGGGATGCTGAGGCAGGAGAATGGCATGAACCCGGGAGGCGGAGCTTGCAGTGAGCCTAGATCACTCTACTGCGCTCCAGCCTGGGTGACAGAGTGAGACTCCGTCTCAAAAAAAAGAATGAACTATTGTTTGACAATCAAACAGGAGATTTTTCTATAATTTTCCTTGTATTTTTAGTACTTCAGAGTTAGCTTGAAATAAATGATCTCAGGAAACTAGGAGCTAATGATTTAGAAGGCCCCTAGGTTAAAAGTAATAATAATAATAACACTCTGATTCTGTATATCTTTTCTCTTACCTTGTCAGTTTTCAGTCATGTAATTAAGAGATTAGAGTTTATTCAAATTAATTCCACTACAAGAACTTTAAAATACTCTGAGACTGGGCACAGTGGCTTCGCGCCTGTAATCCCAGCACTTTGGGAGGCCGAGGCAGGTAGATCACTTGAGGTCAGGAGTTCGAGACTAGCCTGGCCAACATGGTGAAACCCCGTCTCTACTAAAAATACAAAAAAAAAAAAAATCTGGGCATGTTGGTGCATGCCTGTAATCCCAGCTACTGGGGAGGCTGAGGCAGGAGAATCGCTTGAACCCAGGAGGTGAAAGTTGCAGTGAGCCGAGATCACGCCACTGCACTCCACCCTGGGTGACAACCAAGACTCCATCTCAAAAAGACTTTGAGATAAGTGGCAAAATTTTAGTTTCAAAAGTACTGGTTTAGATTGAAATGTATTTCAAATGTTAAATAGGAAGTTAATTAGAGTAAGACTTGTGAGTAAAGAGCAGAAATGCTGAATCGGTCATTTATCATTGGGGTCAATTATAATTTAACAATGATGCCCATAGAAACATTTTTTAATTTAGGGATCATTGTTTTATGTAGAATATCTCTTTTATCCTGCCCTGATAACAAATTTTTTCTCTTTTCTTAAGGTATCAGATACACACCGGACTTCAACATTCTATCATAAGACCTACCCAACCCAACTGTTTACCTCTGGACAATGCCACCCTACCTCAGAAACTGAAGGAGGTTGGATATTCAACACATATGGTCGGAAAATGGCACTTGGGTTTTTACAGAAAAGAATGCATGCCCACCAGAAGAGGATTTGATACCTTTTTTGGTTCCCTTTTGGGAAGTGGGGATTACTATACACACTACAAATGTGACAGTCCTGGGATGTGTGGCTATGACTTGTATGAAAACGACAATGCTGCCTGGGACTATGACAATGGCATATACTCCACACAGATGTACACTCAGAGAGTACAGCAAATCTTAGCTTCTCATAACTCCACAAAGCCTATATTTTTATATATTGCCTATCAAGCTGTTCATTCACCACTGCAAGCTCCTGGCAGGTATTTTGAACACTACCGATCCATTATCAACATAAACAGGAGGAGATATGCTGCCATGCTTTCCTGCTTAGATGAAGCAATCAACAACGTGACATTGGCTCTAAAGACTTATGGTTTCTATAACAACAGCATTATCATTTACTCTTCAGATAATGGTGGCCAGCCTACAGCAGGAGGGAGTAACTGGCCTCTCAGAGGTAGCAAAGGAACATATTGGGAAGGAGGGATCCGGGCTGTAGGCTTTGTGCATAGCCCACTTCTGAAAAACAAGGGAACAGTGTGTAAGGAACTTGTGCACATCACTGACTGGTACCCCACTCTGATTTCACTGGCTGAAGGACAGATTGATGAGGACATTCAACTAGATGGCTATGATATCTGGGAGACCATAAGTGAGGGTCTTCGCTCACCCCGAGTAGATATTTTGCATAACATTGACCCCATATACACCAAGGCAAAAAATGGCTCCTGGGCAGCAGGCTATGGGATCTGGAACACTGCAATCCAGTCAGCCATCAGAGTGCAGCACTGGAAATTGCTTACAGGAAATCCTGGCTACAGCGACTGGGTTCCCCCTCAGTCTTTCAGCAACCTGGGACCGAACCGGTGGCACAATGAACGGATTACCTTGTCAACTGGCAAAAGTGTATGGCTTTTCAACATCACAGCCGACCCATATGAGAGGGTGGACCTATCTAACAGGTATCCAGGAATCGTGAAGAAGCTCCTACGGAGGCTCTCACAGTTCAACAAAACTGCAGTGCCGGTCAGGTATCCCCCCAAAGACCCCAGAAGTAACCCTAGGCTCAACGGAGGGGTCTGGGGACCATGGTATAAAGAGGAAACCAAGAAAAAGAAGCCAAGCAAAAATCAGGCTGAGAAAAAGCAAAAGAAAAGCAAAATAAAGAAGAAGAAACAGCAGAAAGCAGTCTCAGGTTCAACTTGCCATTCAGGTATTACTTGTGGATAAGCACAAATATTTCCTGTTTGGTTAAACTTTAATCAGTTCTTATCTTTCATCTGTTTCCTAGGTAAACCAGCAAATTTGGCTCGATAATATCGCTGGCCTAAATGTCAGGCTTGTTTTCATGCTGTGCCACTCCAGAGACTTCTGCCACCTGGCCGCCACACCGAAAACTGTCCTGCTCAGTGCCAAGGTGCTACTCTTGCAAGCCACACTTAGAGTGGAGATGTTTATTTCTCTTGCTCCTTTAGAAAACGTGGTGAGTCCTGAGTTTGACTGCTGTGCTTCAGTCAACTGACCAAACACTGCTTTAAATTACAGGAGGAGAACAATAACCTACCATCCGCAGGCATGCTAATTTGATGGAAGTTACAGGGTAGCATGATTAAAACTACCTTTGATAAATTATAGTCAAAGACTGTGTCACCTCAAAGGCCTTGAAGAATATATTTTCTTGGTGAATTTTTGTATGTCTGTCATATGACACTTGGGTTTTTTAATTAATTCTATTTCATATATATATATGTTTCTTTTCCTGTGAAAAGCTGTTTTTCTCACATGTGAACAGCTTGCACCTCATTTTATGATGCATGAGGCAATGGCAAATAAGAATGTTTGAGCACACTGCCCACAATGAATGTAACTATTTTCTAAACACTTTAATAGAAGAACATTTCAGTATAAAAAACCTAATTTATTTTTACAGAAAAATATTATTGTTTTCATAAAGTTATGCAAATGACTTTATTTTATTTTTATTTCCTGCATACCATTAGAAGAATTTTATTTCATTTCTTCAAATTACAAAGCACTGTAATACTATAAATTAGTGTAATACTGTGTGAATTCATAGACTATAAAAAACATCAGAAAACATTATAATCATCATTTTTCAACCAAGATTTTGAATGTAATAAGATGAATATATTCCTTACAAATTACTTGGAAATTCGATGTTTGCGCAGAGTTGAGACAACTTTATTGTTTCTATCATAAACTATTTATGTATCTTAATTATTAAAATGATTTACTTTATGGCACTAGAAAATTTACTGTGGCTTTTCTGATCTAACTTCTAGCTAAAATTGTATCATTCGTCCTAAAAAATAAAAATCTTTACTAACAGGCAATTGAAGGAATGGTTTGCTAACAACCACAGTCATATAATATGATTTTACAGATAGATGCTTCCACTTGGCTACGACATGGAGAAAAACGTTCCCATAATAATAAATAACATTTATATTAGGTTGGTGCAAAAGTAGTTGCGGTTTTTCCCATTAAAAGTAATAACCTTACTCTTATACAAAGTGGACGCTGTGGGGAGATACAGAGAAATGGAAGATATGGATCCTGCCTGGAGTGAGTAATCTTGCTTGGAAACCCCACATGCAAATGTCATAAGGAGAATTAAAGGAGTATTATCAGTAATGAAGTTTATCATGGGTCATCAATGAGCATAGATTGGTGTGGGTCCTGTAGACCCTGGTGTTTTCTTTGAAGTGTCCTCTCCTAATGCAGAGGCCTCGAAGCTCACAGTATGCACTTGAAAAGTCACAGATAGCTAGAATTGTCATCTTTGAAGTTATAACTGTGATCAGAAAATGTGTGTGGTGGTATGACAGCATACCATTAAATACATTTACATCACAGCTCAAAGGACTGTGATATAATACATTTATATCACAGCTCACAGTTTATGAAAATGTATAAAAGAATCTGTAATCTAGTACTGAAATTACTAAATTGGGTAAGATGATTTAAAGGATTTTAATATTTTGTTTCTAGAATATATGGCTCCATTTTATTTTATAAAGTTGTATTTCCTAAAGTTTGTGTTTTGTCGACAGTATCTTTTAAATGAGTCTTAAAAATATAGGCATATTGTTCATGTTTTCCTGTCCTGGTGGCACAAAAATAACGTGTCTTAAAATAGATGGCATCTTTTACATTTTTAAAAAATAGACATCTTTACACTAAAAAAGAGTTCTGAAGAAAGTAAGTTTGGGAGATGCTGGGTTAAAGAAAGTCAAAGGAGTCACTTTAATGCAGATTTTTCTTAGAATTTTTAAAATCTTAGCTTGTATTGTAACCCTGACAGAAGGAAAATGTTATACAGTATTTCATAATTTCACCACAAAACTGCTCTCTGTGGAACAATGCACAGGACTAGGGTTCTGAGGAACTATACTGTTATTGGAAACATAGTGTAAACATAGAATCATCTAGAAGTTCCTAGAAAGACAAAAAAAGAAGCAAAGAGGCAAATTAGGATTATGAAATACCAGTAGGTATCACCTATTGTGATGTAATTCTAAGTTCTCTATAAATGATTATAATCTCAGTGAAAATAATTTAGCCCACAGTATTCTACTGGAAATGGCTTCATGGATGTTAATCACTGTTTTAGAGAGTACCTGCCACCTGCCCAGGGCTCTAAGCAGGATGTGGTTTACGAGAAGTCTCAGTGTCTTGCCCTCAAGAAATTAAAATATAATCTAATAGTCATGTATAAGTCATGAACAAAAATGTTTCTAAAAATGCTGTCAGCAAATCACTAGGAATTTCAAGATGACCAAGAAGGAAAATACTGTGTCCTTAAGTTTTGTGCCCTAATCACTGATGCCATGTTAATATGGGGAATTCATTCTCAGGTGTTAGTTTCCTAAACTGTGATCTTCAGGATGCGTTTCTAGGCTGCCTGTGGTTCTTTCAAGTGTAAACTGCACCTCTTTTAAACCTCTGATCTTTCTTAGGGTTTCAAAAGAAACTCTCATTAGCTTTGTCGGAAAATAATTTTTGAATATGGCTATGTTTCTGGGTTGAGAAGGGATATAAAAACATTTTTTTCCAATGAAAACATCAACAACAAAAACATTTGTCATACCTTTCAGCCAGTGAAAACATCTACCCCACGTCTGTCAAGTGTCAAGTCTAACTAAAGAACTTGTTTCATCTGTTTTTACATACTCTTGCTTCCTTTTTTTAAAAATTGAATGGATATTTTTGTTTTCTTGACCAGGCCCCTTTCAAAATTCTTAAGAACAGAGGAACACTGTCATTGATAGTTGAATAATAATACTTTTTTGTACTTTCAACATTCCTCTGTGAGAATATACCATATTAGTGCGCACATCTCCACATTATTTCTTTATATTACTGAACAGTGTTTTATTATATAGATATGCCATTTTTTATCTTTTCACATGTTAATGGACACTTGGGTTGTTTCCAGGTTTAAGCTAATATAACTAAAAATGCTATATATTTTCACGTGCAGGTGTTTCTTGATTTTTTAAGGCACATGAATTTCGCATCAGGATCAGCTTCCTAAGCATTTTATTCATACGATTTTTGAACATACACATTGTGAATTTGTCAGTGGCAGAATGCATGAGGTTGGCAGGAAAAAATTTCCTTGCCAAAAGCAGCACAATTCCTCTGTGATAAACTAATAGCTACATCGTTTCCTCATACAATGACTTCATAGAATTCATTCACTCATTCAACAAAAACTTGCTGCATCTTACTCTCTCAGGCAATATTCTAGGATCTTGGGATATATCAGGGTATGAAATGAATAAAAATTCTTACCCTTGGGCAGGTTATCTTCTAGCTGAGTGAAGCAGACAATAAATAATAAACATAACTAATTATAACATTATATACCATATAAAGTAGTGTGAAAAAAGAGTAGATCAGGATAAGGGGAGGATTCACTCTACACCAAGTTTATCCATCCATTCATTCAGCATTTGTTAAGTGCCCCATGTAATGGTGTGCATCGGGATGTGATGGCAAGTGACATCACGCAGAGTCCTTGCCTTCGGGTAGTGCCCCTACCTTCAGGTAGTGCACATTCTCCTAGAAGATGCAGCCATGAACCCAATAATCAAACACTTCATCTCCGCCATCCTCCCGCCATGGCTACCCCACTTTCCTGCTTGATCTTTCTCGTTAGCATTTAATATGGTTCAGATTTTACTCACAAGTTTTCCTTATTGTCTGTTTCATTCCCCTAGAATATAAACTTCTTAAGAAAAGTGATTTCTGTAAGTTCTGTTTACATATGCATGGCCAGTATGTAAAATGATGTCCTACTTATACTTAGCACTCAATGTTTTTGAGTGAATACATAAGATAATCACATTTATCCATATGTTCAAACACATTTGTCTAAGTTTCCACTTTCCATTTCTGGTACAAGGATTTCATTGTTGAAAAACAGAACTAGTCATCCTTAATACCTTTAACAGCAATGATATGAAATGCAGAAATTTCTAACACTATAAAAAACTAACTCTAATAATGTATACTTATAGCAACATGGCGTTACAGCAAAAGCGAAGCAAAAATTACACAAAATTGAGAGCAAATTTTATCTATCATCTTTATTACATAACAGGATAGAACATGATTATTCTAACGCTACTTGGAATATTACAGAATACATTAGCATAAATGAGTTCCCAGAAAAAAGAGATGACGGCTTAAATTGTCAATATTTTTTTGTACCAAATCGTGAAAGGAAAAAAATATAATTAGAAAATAAACCTCTATGTCTTCACAGAATTATAAAGCCAAATGGAATATACCTCACATCCTTGGGTATTTTATTACAAACCTCTCCAATCTGGCAGAGCAGAAATTCTGCTTTTTTAAAGATATATTTTTCTTAAATATTTTACTAGTCATAGCATCTCTATGAATTTGGTTGATTCATTGGTTAAACATGGTATTATTTAAAGCACAGAACCTGAGTGTTGCCTTTGGGGATTAGGTAGATTTGAACATATTTACCTACCTTTCAATTTCATATCTATGATTTGAAATTGCCTTATGCTCAAATTTACTGCAATCCTATAACATTTTTTGTCAGTTGTTTGATGCAATTTTAGATAAAATCCCAATAATTGAAAAACAAACAAGAGAATAACAAAGGCTTATTAGAAATGTCTACCTATCCACTCTTTGTAGAAATTCTTCAGCCAATAATTATAAGTAGAGAGCATCTTATTGCATAATCAAGAAAAGTAAAATTTGTCTTTCAGTATAAAAATCCAAAAATAATTTTTAATATCACTTCTGTCATATTAATCTCTCTAGAAACAATGTTTTAAGAATTAAAGTACTTCAACTTTGAGAATTATGAATAAGGAATACCTTCAGCTGACCTTCTAAATCCTAAACAACTGTGAGAAAAAAACCTTTTTATAACCAAGGTTTTTAAAAAAACTCTTGATTTAATTTAGTATCTGAAACCATATTTTTTATGTCATTATCACCAGAATTTCCAGAGGCTCCCTTTGGGCAAATAGCGTTAAGTCCTCAGTCAGAGTGTTATTCTGTCTCTAAGGCAAATCCCACTAAAACTTCTCTAACTTTAGCTATTCTTAATTAAATAATCCCCTCTAGCACCTATGAGGTGGGGAATTACAAGCATAAAAAGTCCTGCAATTATTTCTACTATACAGTCAGACATGATAGCAACAAAACAATACAGTGTTTTATTAAACTTTTTTTTTCTATTCTCCAAGTTTTGCTCCAAGTCCTAACAGTTAACATAGTGTTTCAGAGATTAAGGTCACAGCTGCTGAGGAATCCTGCTCTCTCCCAGCTGGGAGCAATGGCGGCTGCAGTGGCAGTGGAGACTAGGTGAGGCGGGTGGGTGGAGAGGTTTTTCCCCTTACCTTTTTATTTGGCCCCTTGCCTCTGCACTTCTCAGCATCCCGGCTGTGCTAGGGCTATTTCTTTCTGAACTCATATGCAACCATAACTCCGCATTTTACTTTCTTGGCACCCTTCTCCATACCCGAGTCCCACATCCGTTTCTGCCACAGCACTAGGCACATTATACCTATGTCCAACAGAGGTATCAAGGGAATTCCTCCCTTCCAAAGTTCTCCCAGCATAAAGGGGTGAGTGTGTAGAGCTATCTCCGCCTTCTGGTGACGAGAAGACCTGAGCCCCACCCCAAAACCTTCAAGGAGCTGAGATCAGAGTGGGAGTGAGCGATCAGGAAGCCAACAAAGGGTTCCCACCTGAGTAAGTGCGATACCGCTCCCTTCAGGTCCAAGCAGTTTAGCAGCTGCAATATCCAAAGCCTGCTTCAGCTTTGGGAACTAATTAATCCTTTCTCTTTCTGCCTAGAAGAGAGAGCAGTGAACAAGGTAACTTCTATTCAGGACCTGTCCAAAGCCTACCTTGGGTATTTCTTCTCCTCTTACATAGAAGAGTGAACAACATAGATTTCTAACATTCTCTACCCACCCACCCAAAGCCCAACGTTGAGAATTCCTAGACCCTTTCTTCTCTTGCTAGGAAGAGAGGGCAAAAACTAAAAGCCTTCTCTAAAACCTAAAACCATTTGAGCTGCTTGTTCCAACCTACCCCCAGCCTTCGACCAACAACTGTGTTCCAATCCTTTCAATCTGCCTGCTATTGGTTCTTGCTGTCTTCTTTCAAATCCTGTTAGCCTGGGGGCCATCCTCTATCTCTTTCAGAAAACCACGTTTCAAACAGGATCTCATTCTTGTCAGTAAACTTGGTAAGTTTTTATGATCTGTATTTATTCCTTGTTATCCTGAATACAAGCATGAAGTTTCTGGAACTCAGAGTCATCATTGTTCATTACAGCAATAACTGCAGCAGTGTCGCACAGGTGATGCAAGGAGAGCCACATGTTTAGGACTACATGTACAGGGGTCACATCATAGGAGAGGAAGCCTAAAATCATGAATTTGGAAATATATATATATAAAATGCCCTCCCTCTCCTCCCTTCCTGAGAGAGAAATATTTGCTCCCTGGTCTTTTACAGTCCTTTGGACTGTAAATGAATGTTCTGAAGAAAAGAGAGGGGAAAGTACCCCAAAATGCAAGCTGTTGGCTCTGACAGAAGTTGTTTTATTACTCTTTAAGAACAGATAATTCCCTAACACCCTTTAACTTCCAAGCTTGTCCTTTAACCCAGGTGCCAGTAACATTTGTCAGAAAGTCCTAACTATGCAGAAACATGAGAATATTCACTTTCTGACATAGATCAGTGGTTGCAGATGGAAGTTGGAGCAGGGACTCACAGAAAACAGGAATGAGGGAAACTTCAGGATGAAGGAGGTACCTTAAAACTGAATCGTAGGGATGACTGTATAACTGCATAATGTACTAAAAAAATCACTGAGCTGTATAGTTACAATGGGCAACTGTATGACATGTAAATTATTCCTCAAAAAAGCTACTAAATGCAAGCCACTGGCTAGAATAATTATTCACAGTAAATATAACAACAAAAAGTCTCCAGAATATATAATGAACTCCTACAAATCAATAAGAGAAAATAATGGAAAGGATCCTCACAATAGGTGATACACAAATGCACAATAAATATATGAAAATGTGCTCAAAATCATTAGGCATTAGAGAAATGTAAATTAAAATCGTAATGCTATGCCACTACATTTATATCAGAAATGCTAAAATGAAAAAGATAATACCAAGTGTTGGTAAGTATGTGGAACAACTGAGTGGGAGTGTTGGTGAGAGTGTAAACTAATATAACCACATCAGAAAACGTTTTGGCTGTATCAATTGAAAGTTTAACATTTATATTCCTATAACCCAGAAATTTCATTCCTAGGAATATACCCTGGAGAAATGCTTGTATAGATATTCACCAAAAGTCATGTAAAGGTATAATTCATAGAAGCACTATTTATAGTATCCTAACACTGAAAAGTACCCTCAATTATTCATCAGCAAGAGAATGAGTAAATAAATTGTGATATTCTCATATAATGGAGTGTTATTCTATTGAGGGGGACATGTTGAGGGGTTACTAGAAGGGGCACAAGTGGGGCTTCTGGGGTTCTGCTAATTTTTTTTTTTTTTTTTTTTTGAGATGGAGTCTCGCTCTGTCACCCAAGCTGGAGTGCAGTGGCGCAATCTCGGCTCACTGCAAACTCCGCCTCCCGGGTTCACGCCATTCTCCTGCCTCAGCCGCCCAAGTAGCTGGGACTACAGGTGCCCGCCACCGCGCCCGGCTAATTTTTTGTATTTTTTAATAGAGATGGGGTTTCACCATGTTAGCCAGTTTGGCCTCGATCTCCTGACCTCGTGATCCGCCTGCCTCGGCCTCCCAAAGTGCTGGGATTACAAGCGTGAGCCACTGCACCCGGCTGCTAATATTTTTATCTCTGTGCTGCTTGTGGGTATATGTTCAGTTTTCTAAAATTCATTAAGCTATATAGCTAGAGTTTATGTACTTCCCTGTGTTTGTTATACTTCTTCCACTACTGGAGTCTATATATATATATATATGACATAGCAATTCCACTCCCAGATATTTGCCCAAATCCAGGAATGAAACTAATACATGCCTAGCAGAGTGTCTTGCACACTGTAGTATTCAATTAACATGAAACACAGAACAGAAAGGCCTAATTTACCCACCTTGTATTTCTTTTTTTTTTTTTTTCTTAATCATATTAACCAACATGCAGAAATTCCTGGGACCTAAATATCCAGCCCCAATACATGTTATAGATGACTACCACCAGGGGTCATGCTAGCAGGTTTGTTTCAACAGGTTGAAGCTGAATGTAATTAATTTTATAATTTTTAATAGTTCAAATCCAGTTTTTTAAAATTAAATTATGAAGCAAAGGTGATGTGAATAATCATATTGAATGGTAAGTGCAATAAAATCTGCATATGCATTGAATTCAAAATTGAGTCACGTCCAATATTACAGTCTAACCTCAATTCCTATCAAATAAATAAAAAAATAGTGGGTCCCATATTTATGTCTTTCTGATTATAGGGTCTTCTACGGAGGTAACATGATTCCCCCTGAATTCTTCTCTATTGTTCTTACCTTTGCAGTGACTATCCTTGTATTTCTCTGCATTGCTCCACTCCACCCCATCACTATTTCCTCTGCCTATTCATCTCTCCCTGCTTCTCTGGCTCTTTTCTCTTTGTCATCTTTATTTTCCCTTCTCCCTCTTTCAGTAATTAATAATCTCTTTAATATTTTTAAAAACCAAACTCATATGTTGAAATCAATAAATTAGAGTCTCTGTATCTATCGTTAAACAAAGCTTTGGGCAAACTTTTATACTAGGATGCATATTTCCACACAGCCACTTATATTCCAGCCTAATCTAAGAGTGAAAATGACTGTTGACCAGAAATTAATACTTTTACCAATAGTCAAAAATGGTGATATTTCAGCAATAGATAACTTTACTTACTATTGCCAGAAAGATTCATAATTATCTTTGTGTGTATATGTTTAATTATAATCACACTTGATTGGATTATAGTTTCCAAGAACTAATTATGGCTGTTAGTGGCTATTAAATAAGAAAATGTGTTTGCAGCTCAAACATTTGTCTTGTTATGTTTCCTAGTGGAAAAAGGCATATACTGACAGGATGCCAATTTGTTTTAAGTGAATTCATGTTACTACCCTGCACAATAAAATAATATACAAGGCTGTGCTTTGTGAATTATGAGTTATATTAGTGAATATCATTTTCTGATTGCCTGCATTTTTCCTATTTTATATACATGATCATTTTTGTAAGTAAAATTAATATAAAATTTAAATACTTGTGAATAAAGAGATGTACCACTGTTTTCTATTAAACTACACTAATCCTTTCAAGCAAAAAGTAGTTTATTAAATCATCTTCTACTAATTTTAAGGTGTTGATGCATTTGTCATATTACCTAATTAACACGTGTTATGGGAGAATTTTTGTAGCATATATTTTGAATTATTTTTAATTGTCTTAAGATAAGTGAATTTGAAGAAATAATAGCTATTTGTTATCTAACTTCACTTGTAAATTTTGCCTACTCATTCTTACTAAAAACAAAGTAAAAATTTTAATAAATTTCAGGTTATTAATATACTGTATTTCTCCTTTTCCCTCTAACCACCTTTTGACCATTATTTCTACTATAATTTTGTTTTCTTTACAATTCATAAATCTTGCTTTTTGTCAAGATTTATTTGTTGTGAACAATTCATTATGAAACAGTGAACACTGTGAAAATGTTCTAATTTCCTTATAACTTGTTATTAATGCTAATTTACTCCATAATTTATTTAACCTTTAAAGCATCCTTCTCTTTTGACATTTATCTTTATCCCTTTGTAAGCAGCTGTTTACTGAGTTGAAGCATTTTATTAGCTTATTTGGATGCTGTACATGCTCATGAAATACTGCCAAATAAATCCTTGAAAATGTACCTGGTAGTTGCTGTCTTTTCTCTTATACTAAAAAGTATTGTCTATACATTTCTGAAACCTGACTTCTAAAGTCTGTCATTTCAATTAACTATTCTCAAATGATCTAACGTGCCTTTATCCTAGAAAATGTACTGTTAGTAGTGTTCCCATTATTATTTATTTTTTCTTTAGAGAACTTTGAAGTATCCTTCAAGATACGATTCTACTATAGTTCTTATAAATAATAGCAATAAGGTCAAATTTGTCCTATTTTAGTCATTCACCTAGTTCTCACCTCACATTCACAGCATGAGTTGTCTTTGAAATTCTCTAGCAGCAGGGATTAAGCCAGTATTACAGAATGAACTCCATATAATTGTGTGTGAAAAGAGAGAAAATGCCAATTACATAAAAACAGCAATAACTTCATTTCATTTATTTTGCTCCCTTTCTCCAGATCAAACAGGCAATCTTGATATGTAAGAGAAACCAAAATAGGAAGCTAGAGGCTTCATGTTGCTGGTGTGTATCCTCTACAGAGAAAAACAACAACAAAACACCAATGTTTTATTAGTCAGAGCAGGTTTTTCGGGGTTTTCTTAAGATGAGAAAAATGACAACTTTGCAGGAAAGCTGTGGTGCTCTGAGACCAGCCATTTGTACAGACGCTTAGTTTTCTACAAAAAGAGAGAGTTGGACTAAATCAAAATAAGGCAGCAAAAGGCAAAATTGATTTTTCACAAATCATAATGTTTAAAAATAGATGTCACTGATCCCCTCGAGCTTGATGCATCCCGTCTGAGTCCCACCTGAGACTAACCTCATCCTTTGGCTGTAGGTGGTTAACAGAGCAACAAAGAATAAAAAGCCTGAAATCAATCACATGATGAGTTCAACCTTACTTCTCCTCTCCTCTCAATACCTCACACTTATTCTCCAGCCTGGAGAGACTCATAGCCAGGGAAGTTGCTGTACCTATGTGTTTATAAAAATAGAATATGATAAGTACCTAAGTGCAAATTATGATAGAATATTATTGCTAATAATAGAAATATATTATTCTTATTTATCATAGTTAATAAAAGTACAATTGCTAACAGACATATTTAAAACATATCATGTTAAACACATTACTGTATAAGAGGCATTAGCTTAAAGTCATTAAAGCTCATGAGTAGATTAAAATGTTTTTAAAACTGCTATAGGTGACTAATCAAAGTTATAGGGAGTCAAATTTCAGCTCAGAATAAGAAAGAACTTTCTAGCCAAAGTGCAGCTTTCGGTGGAATGTGGTGTCCTCTGAAGACAATGTGTTTGCTCATACTGAAAGAAACCTAATAGAAGTAGAATCATTGTATGCCTGGAATATATCCAGTCTCCACATGCTAATACGCTAGAGAAGCATCCAGAGCATAGACTGCTGTGAGACCTTGAGTCAAAAGCCGCCTTACACAAGCAACCAGAAAAAAATGAGCTCCCACTGTTTCCAGTTGGAAATGCAGAAATCACCCGTCTTCTACGTCTATCTCGCTGGGAGCTGCAGACCGGAGCTGTTCCTATTCGGCCATCTTGGAAGCCCCAACCACTTTTTAATTTGAGCTTTTTCAGTTTTTTATATGGTTTGGCTGTGTCTCCACCCAAATCTCATCTTGAATTGTAGTTCCCACAAACTCCATGTGTCATGGAAGGGATCGGGTGGGAGGTAATTGAATCATGGTGGCAGTTACCTCCATGCTGTTCTCATGATAGTGAGTGAATTCTCATGAGATCTGATGGCTTTATAAACGGCTTTCCCCCCAACTTTGCTCTGCACTTCTTCTTGCTGCTGCATGTGAAGTAGGACATGTTTGCTTCCCCTTCTGCCATGATTGTAAGTTTTTCTGAGGCTTGCCCAGCCCTGCAGAACTGTGAATCAATTAAACCTATTTCCTTTATAAATTATCCTGTTTAGGGTATTTCTTCATAGGAGTGTAAGAACGAACTAATAGTTTCTGTTTTATGGGTTTTTCTTTTTTTTTTTTTTTTTAACGGAGTTTCACTTTTGTCGCCCAGGCTGGAGTGCAATGACGCAATCTCAGCCACTGCAACCTCTGCTTGCCGGGTTCACGTAATTCTCCTGCCTCAGCCTTCCCAGTAGCTGGGATTGCAGGCACCCACCACCATGCCCAGCTAATTTTTTGTATTTTTAGTAGAGACATGGTTTCACCATGTTGACTAGGCTCGTCTCAAACTCCTGATCTCAGGTGATCCACCCGCCTCAGCCTCCCAAAATGCTGGGATAACAGGTGTGAGCCCTGGTGCCCCTCCTGATACAGTTTTATAATGGAATCATGTCTGTTTTAACAGACAACTTCTTTGAATTTAATTTAATCATTTTTATTTTCTTTCCTGATGTTACGTTATACACTGGGCCCTGAGAAGCCTTCTCATAGACCAGGGCCTCCTCCCCAGCCTTGCCCTTTTCCGTATCACCTCTGATATTGCTGAAAGTATTCTTGTTTTTGATAACATCAAGATATTTAAAGGCTATTCTTATTTATCTGATCTTAAAACATTGAATCAGCTATGCTTCAAAAAGCCCTGGTTTTTAGGAATAAAGAATATTAGAAACCATGATATTGACATTAGCTTATACATTAAACTCTCCAAGACTATAGGTGGCAGGAAGAGGGACACCAGATGACCCAAGAAGTGTCTGCTTGAATCATTAAAGCATGTGGAACATTAGAATAGGAAAGTATGTTCACAAATAACACAATGATGTACAATATTTTAGCTTTTCCAAAATGATAAAAAATGAACAAAAGTGAACTTTTATGACAGTAATGTTTGTTAGCCTATTGAAATGAATCATATACGTCCACTAGAGTTTTCTGGAAAAGAAGAATAGGAAATCAGTTAACAATAGTGTTTGCCAAAAAAGAATTCTACACTCTTCTTTTATATATTCAAACCTGAAGAATGCAACTTGAGGAACTTAAATTAAGATTTGTTTCTTTCCATAAATGATAGGGTTTTTAAATAGGTGGGTTGGGAAAGAGGTCCTACGCATTTTAATCAGTTAATTACTTTAGAAAAAAATGCAAAATTAATAATTGAGGGAACGAAGATCTCAGGTGACAATCTAAAATTCTGTGGTCATAAGTAATATCCCACCACAAAGATAAATTGACCCTTGTGTTTTTATCACCACACAACGGTTAAAATCTAAGCCTCTGTCACATCAATTATCTGGCCAAATAGCCAGTGGAAAAGTAAAAGGTCAAAGTAATTTGAAAAGAGTTTCACGAATGTTTGCTTTTGAATAATACATAAGGTAACAGGTATTTTCAAAATGAAGCTTTAGGAATGTATCTTGAAGACATATTTCTTCCATAAAATAAAACTTTTAAAAATGATTTCTCTTTTTCAGGGCGTGGCTTTGTGGAACTGTGAAAAGTATTGCCCTTTGTTTTAACTTCATCTGGAAACTTCAGGAACAGACCAGCTATTGCTAATCCAGCTGGAAGCAATTTATATGATACAGATACTTGTGATAAACCCTCCCCAGAGAGCTTAAGTTTTTGCACCAGGCAAGAGTCATTCATAAACCTTAGCTGTGTTTTCAAGAACTATTGTTTCTCCCAATTACAGCAACTACAGTTTTAATAAATGCATTCATAGATATATACTGAGCATTACATCAAAGTCAATCTTCACTTTGTTCTAACTACTCTTTGCTTTTCAATAATTGAGAATTTTGTCAATGGATAAGGCTGTTGTCATAATTTTAAATTAGAATTTCTCAATTTCTTTCTGTTTTCTAAAGAAATATAATGGTTTTGAAAGATACTGGACTTGACATGAATTTGAGTAGTTCATCTATACATCAATCTTAAAAGACAAAAGTCTGAAATTAACTATTAGTATGAAATCAGTAATAACTCATGAATAAATAAACATTAAGTAAAAACAAACCTTACTAAACTTTGGCCATCAGATGAGAAGGAGACCTTAAATTGATTTTTTACTTAATTATACTTTTGGATCAATATTCTATGTGGAAGTAGCTTGCCATTTTCTTATACTAATATATAGAAAGACTGGATTATAATACTTTGCATAGCTACCCAAAATTTATGTTATTATTATACTAATCTGGTTAAGAAACAGAGAGACTAGAAATGAAAATTGAAAAAGAATTTTCCCTCTAAGTTCAACGTAGTATAGAATAGGATACATCTCAGAAGCATAAAATTGAATTCATAAAGGAAATTAACACCCCAGAATCTCTCAGGTTGAACTCATTCAGAACATTCAGAACAATTGTGCAACGAGAATAATGATCTCACCCATTGATATGATTTGGCTGTGTCTCCACCCAAATCTCACCTTGAATTGTAATAATTCTCACGTGTCAAGGGCATGGCCAGGTGGAGATAATTGAATCATGAGGGAAGTTTCCTCCATACTGTTCTCGTGGTAGTGAAAAAGTCTCGTGAGATTTGACGGTTTTATAATGGAGAGTTTCCCTGCAAAAGCTCACTTGTCTGCTGCCATGTAAGATATATCTTGTTTTCCTTTTGCCATAATTGTGAGGCTTCCTCAGCCATCTGGAACTATAAGTCAATTAAACCTCTTTCCCTCATAAATTACCCAGTCTTGGGTATGTCTTTATTAGCAGAATGAGAACAGACTAATACACCTATATTTAACTGCACAAACTTTACCTTTATGGTTCATTTCTAATATTATTTATATTTTTATACTATCTCCAACAACCAGTTTTCCATATTTTTTTTTTTTTGAGACGGAGTCTCGCTCTGTCACCCAGGCTGGAGTGCAGTGGTGCAATCTCGGCTCACTGCAAGCTCCACCTCCCGGGTTCACGCCATTCTCCTGCCTCAGCCTCTCCGAGTAGCTGGGACTACAGGCGCCCGCCAACACGCCCGGCTAAATTTTTTTTGTATTTTTAGTAGAGACGGGGTTTCACAGTGGTCTCCATCTCCGACCTCGTGATCCGCCCGCCTCGGCCTCCCAAAGTGCTGGGATTACAAGCGTGAGCCACCGTGCCCGGCCCAGTTTTCCATATTTTAAAACTTAAATTGTTTCATTACAAACGTTAGTTTTAATATGGTACAGAGAATTCAGTGATGTTAGTTATATGCTAATATTTATGCAAATGAAAATTTTTGTTCTTTGATGATAAGTTATGTCACTATAGCACTGTTGTAGAATACTGGTAGAAAACTTTCTTATTGTCCCGGAATTAATGCCTAGAATCCATAGTCTAAAGCCAAATAATGCAAATGCATTTTCTTATTTTCCCAGAATTGATGAAAGAATCCACAGTCTAATGTCAAGTAATGTCAAATTGTAAAGTCAGAAAACTACCAGCTGTGGGCTCAATCACATTCAAGAGAGGCTTGCTAAGGGGCACTATTTCAGCACAGTTGGAGCTCTTCATCATTCCAACCCTTTACTTCCTGACTTACTCTGGACTATATAAAAAGAAGGCAGGCTAGAAGTCATTATTGACAGGAATGAGAATTTGTGGAGCAGCTTCTCTTACTCCTCCCATTGGTGAGAAGCATCCAACATATTCTCTCTCATCCTACAAGATGGAGGATGCCAAAACCATTACCCCTTTCACTAAGTTGTGACTGCTGATCATCCCTTGTGTGAAATTTCCTAACTACTGAGCCGGCAGGATATCTGGTGCCCTAGACTTACAGCTGCTGATGAGAGAAAAGAAAGTCAAGAAAGATGTTGAGGAGAGAAAACAGCAAGGAGAAGGTGAGGAGGTAAACTGTATGCCTGTTCTGTTGTATGGCAAGGATACAGATATTTCTGACAATCACCTTAGGTGTTGGTTAGAAATTAATTTATCAGGCCGGGCATGGTGGCACATGCCTGTAATCCCAGCACTTTTGTGGGGGCCGAGGCAAGTGGATTATGAGGTCAGGAGTTCAAGACCAGCCTGGCCAAGATGGTGAAAACTCGTCTCTACTAAAAATACAGAAAAAAATTAGCTGGGCGTGGTGGCAGGCACCTGTAATCCCAGCTACTCAGGAGGCTGAGGCAGAGAATTGCTTGAACCTGGGAGGCAGAGGTTGCAGTGAGCCGAAATCATGCCACTGCCACTGCACTCCAGCCTGGGTGACAGAGCAAGACTCCATCTAAAAAAAAAAAAAAAGAAATTAATTTATTAGTAAGATAAATTAATTCACTTCAAGAGAGCTACTAGAAGAGAAAATTCTCAACACGAAGTAATAGAATGCCCCTCCCACAGCAGAAATGAGCAGGTTAAGTGGTTAAGCCTCAGCTGACTCTCCCAAGCTAGAGAACTGTAAAGGGTAAGGCTTCCTTAGAACCCTTCACAGAACCAACAAACATCTACCCTTTAGAAAACCAGCAGTTGAATGCCTGCCATAGAAGTGTGGCTGCAAAAAACAGAAAAGGATAAGTAAACTACCTCATGGTGGATTTGCTTAAGTAATGGAAGAGCAATTTCAACGAACAAAATAAACATCAGCTAATCAACTATGGGCAGTTGCATATGGAAACACCTTTTTGACCCTTCTTCCTTCCCATCCCAGCACCAGAGAACTAAGTCCTGGAAAAGGAACAAGGTTGTGAGAAATTGTTTTCTCTACCTCCACCATAAGCAGAAGTTCCAAGCCACTGGGCCCTGAGGAAAGGAGAATTTAATTTAATTTGATTTCTGCCAACTTTGTTTATGACTTATTTCTTCATGTTTTTAATGGTATTTTGTTGTGAGATGATAGTCACTGGAACTCTAAAAATTGCCTGGAAATTGTTTAAGTTCTTTCCCCCATAGCAGATTTGTCTCCTTTTGCCCAGCTCTTGGGGCCATCACCAATCCAGAATCACTTTAACTTAATTATTGACTTGGGTTTTGAAGTCACATGGCAATGTGATTCTTGCCTCATACCTATGTATGTAAGGGCTTCTGGTTAGGAGTTTAAAGGATTTTCACTGTTTTTGTGTTTGTTTTTAATTTTACATTCTGTTCTACCCAAAGTCAAGGTGTTTTAATATGTGCCTGGGATTTGTTTTAATCAGGTATTGTAAGATGACAGACATGGAGATAACTGCCTTGAAAGAAGAGGTTATTGCTCACAGTTCCCCCAGAGGATAGGGCATGCCACACCATGCAAAGCCACTTGGGGAAGCACCAGGGTCAATTAGGGGACAGAAGGGACAAAGGGAAACATGGGCAAAAGCCATGATTGTGTTGTTTGTTTGTTTTCAGGAACAAAGGGAGTAGGCAAGCTGAGCAAGTACAAGATTGAAATTCTTTTTAAAATTTCAGCAGGCCTTGGGCTATAGTGGTGGTCTCTAGTTACCTAGTACCTGGTTGGTGATTTAGAGCAGGGAGAATATCGGTATGGTGTGTGAGAGTTAATAAAGGAGGTGGCTGAAGGTAGAGACGGGATTGTTTGGCTTGCATATGAAAGGTAGGTTCATAGGCAAGTTGTTTGCTGTCTCTAGCAATTAGCTATCCTTGGAAGACAAGAGACAGTCTCTCCAAGATCAGCCAGACCCCAAGATGTCAAAGCACGATAAAATATAAAAATGCATAATTAATATTGCAAGAAGACAGACAAGTATTAACATTTCCTCTGCAAGGGTGTTTTCCCTCAAGTTCAGTCACTGAGGGTGTTGTTGTCTGGGAAGAGCAGTCTCAGATTTTTGAGGTTATCTCTGATCCAGCCTTTTATGCAGCTCAAGTTCATACTATTGGTACTTTCTTTCCAGCCTCCATGGATTCAGGCAACATTAGAATTCAGGCTCAAGGTTACCAACTACTGGCAGATGCAGTCCAGGTAAACAGCAAACACTGACTTCAACCTCATCTATTTTGGATTTGTGTTTTCTTGTCAGTTCTGCCCTCTGATGGTTTTTCTTTTTTTTTTTTTTTTTTTTTTTAGCTTGGAACTTTTTTTATTTTTTTTTTTTTTTTTTTTTTTTGTATTATACTTTAGGGTTTTAGGGTACATGTGCACAATGTGCAGGTTTGTTATATATGTATCCATGTGCCATGTTGATTTCCTGCACCCATTAATTCGTCATTTAGCATTAGGTGTATCTCCTAATGCTGTCCCTCCCCCCTCCCCCCACCCCACAACAGTCCCCGGAGCGTGATGTTCCCCTTTCTGTGTCCATGAGTTCTCATTGTTCAATTCCCACCTATGAGTGAGAACATGCGGTGTTTGGTTTTTTGTCCTTGCGATAGTTTACTGAGAATGATGTTTTCCAGTTTCATCCATGTCCCTACAAAGGACACGAACTCATCATTTTTTATGGCTGCATAGTATTCCATGGTGTATATGTGCCACATTTTCTTAATCCAGTCTATCGTTGTTGGACATTTGGGTTGGTTCCAACTCTTTGCTATTGTGAATAGTGCCGCAATAAACATACGTGTGCATGTGTCTTTAATTTATCATCTTTACCATGACTTTTCAAAAGATTTTCACTTTTAATCTATTATTGCAGACATTCCATGGGTTTACCTACTCAGCTAGTCAACCATTTTCCTGAAATTAAAGTCTTACATGTTTAATGTCTCTTTGCTTGTTGAAAAATTATTCTCAATGAACTCTATTAAAAGCAAGAAAAACAATCCTAAAATAGTATCTAATGAAATGTCAATCTTGGATTTTCTAGCTTTCAGACAGTTTTCTACATTTTGAACAATTGCCATTAAAGTAAAAATAACTTAAGCTTTTTTTACTATATACTTTGTAATTTTTATGTTTTCTAAGAAATTTTAAATCTTTCCTGTTATAATCTGAAATCTAATTTTAAAATGTGAGAATGTCAGTCTTCCCTTTTCACGATTTAAACTATTTTTGTGAGGATGTGAGTATTTCTTAAGGTACAGACGTTATTTTCTAGTTCACTGATTTAGAGGATAGAAGCCATTGACCCTATCTTCAGAATATGCAATATTCTCTAAATGGACAGTATAAAAACATTTTAAAGGCCAACCAAAGAAGACTTAACTATGCATTAGACAAGAACATAAATGTGTAGTCCACAAATTGTATCAGAAAATAAAATTTGAATTGGATAGAATGTTACAATTAAAATATATTAATTTTGTATCACTTTGCTTTCATTTTTGAGATCTGATATGCAAAAAGAAACAAAATAATTAGATAATTCAATAATCCTAAACCAGCCATTGATAAGTAGACTTTTTTTTTTTTTTTTTAAGACAGAGTCTCATTTTGTCACCCATGCAGGCTGGTACAATCACAGGTCACTGCAGCCTCGACCTTCTAAGCTCAAGCAATCCTCCCACCTCAGCATCCCGAGTACCTGAGACCACAGACACGCACCATCACACCCAGCTAAGTTTTTAAATTTTTTTTTGTAGAGACAAGTTCTCTCTATGTTGCCCAGGCTGGTCTCAAACTCCTGGGCTCAAGCAATTCTCCCACCTTGGCCTCCCAAAGTGCTGGAATTACAGGTGTGAGCCACTGCACCCAGCTGACATCTATTTTTGATTATTCAGTAGATCAGTTTGAGTTTAACTTATTGTTTCATTTTAATTTTAGTTAAACTGGAATTTCATGAGTCGTCTTAGCATGTTTTATGTCACCGAATAAGCTTGGGAATTTAAATAACTACCATTAATTCATCATATTTCCATTGTCTTAGGAATCAAGCCAGGTTTGAGAGCTAGCTGGTAATCAGGAAGCTTGGGAAAGGCCTGCTTAACAAAAGAGATATGGACAAACATGTTTTGTATATAATGACTACACCAAAGTCATTTGCCAGTTAAGTTATCTGCCTTGTGAGAATTATTCTCGTCTGTTTATATGAAGATAAACAGAGAAAAGAAGAAGAGTTCAGAATAAACAAATATTTCTTTAATGAGTGTTGGTTCAATCTCAATACCAATCAAAAAGAAACACAATTTGAAATAAGATATTTTTCAATTATCAGCAGTAATGAAAATGGTATCATAGGGGGAGTGAAATAGATGTTTCATGAACTGTTGGTTTAAATATAAATTACTACCAGTCATAGGAGGACAAATTGGCATTATATAGCATCAAAAATCTTTTAAAAAAAGTATATACTTTAGCCAACTAAACTTTCAGAACTTTTTTCTTTAAAAAAGTGCAAAGATGTAGGTATATAAGTGTTTATCACAATTTTACTTATAATTGTGAAAATTTTGACAAGAATGAGGGCCTTTACTAAAGACATGGGCTAAAGAATTTGCATAGTTCTGCTCCTTTAAGGAAGAATGCACCTTCAAGCCACCTCAAACCAAAACCTTTCCTTACTAAGGACTCCCAGTAGCCTACCTACACTGTGGTTAAGTTTCCTGACTTTACTAAACATTGATTTCTATGGTTCAGCACCTCAAAATTGACTTAAAATGTATTATTAACTTGTATAACATTTATTCCTAAGTTTTATTCTAATTTCATTATTCTTATATTTTGGATTTTCTGCCTCACTCTTATTTTTCTTTAGCTTAAATGGTGACTCCTACATTTTTAATAAAAACAATTTAACTTTATTTGTACATTCTCAGAAACAACTTTTAGTCTTAATAATCTCATTCATAACTTTACTTTTTAGATCTAGCTTTTTGTATTGCACATATTTTCAAACTTAATTGTTTTAAACTTAATTGCTTTTTCCATATTTTAAAATATTTTATTTTTAGAATAAATTTTACCTTAAAATTATATTTTGTTTCTGTTTTTTGTTTTAGACTCATCTCTTTAAATGTCTGTTTTCAATTTATTATTTTTAGTTTCTGTTTGGTTTTATTATTATTTTTTGACAGTTTCTTGCTCTGTTGCCCTTGACTTCTCAAACTCAAGTGATCCTCCTACCTCAGCCTCCCAAAAGTAACTACACCCAGCTAACATTTTTTTTCTTTTTTGTTTTTTGTAGAGACGGGGATCTCACTGTTTCCTAGGCTGGTCTTGAGCTTCTGGCCTCAAGCTACCTTCTGGCCTCTCATAGTGCTGGGATTATAGTCATGAGCCACTGTGTCCAGAGGATTATTTTTAGTTTGCTTTTCTGTTGAACAACCTGATTCCATGACTCATATTCAAGACAAGAATCCTGGCCCGGCCCTGCCCACCAATGACTTCTACACCCATCTGAATGAAGAGGTTGGTTAGCTTTCTGTTCTTCTTAAACTCAATTTTCACCAGTTAATTATCTTTTTCAGTCCATTGAAACTTAACTGTGAGTTAACTTGAAATCTAACTGGCAACATGTTATAATTGCAATCTACTCCTTAACAAAGGTACACTTTAAAGATGCATAATTGAGGACTGCCTATAAGATATGCAATCCTTCCAAGTCTCTCTTAAGAGCTTCAATGTGAGTGCATGGGTTGAGCCAGATTATCAGAAAGCTTGTACGTGAGTACATAGTGTTCTGGCCCCATATAGATTAATTATATAAAATTATGTTTTGGTGTTAACTTATTGGTCTAATTTAAAGAATCATATAAGAAATTGTCCTATGAAAAGTACCTATATATTTACTGTGGAGAAATTACCAGTAGCATAGTTTCTCTGGAGCAACTGTTTTGTTTTGATTTTGTGCTTCTTGACATGATCAACTTTATCTTATTGACCCTCTGAGTTGTATAACCCATTTTTTTTCCTTTTTAATCGGCTGCTAAAGCACATTGAGTTGAAATCATGGCCTATATCCAATAAGCACACAGTATCTCTTGGCAAGCAATTTACTACTGACTTCTAGGTTTATTTTATTTTTCTCATTTCAAGATATTTCCCTGAGTTATTTTCCTAATTATATATTTTTAATTTATCTGGGCATATTATATGCATTGTTACACTACACCTTAAAGAATTTTGAAACAAATACTCTCAAAGACAAACAAAGGTCAGCATTATAACCCCATTTTATGCTTAAGAAAAACAGGACAGTGTGAAGATAATAGGCAGCCAGTCAGTAGTGAAACTAAAATTGGAACATCCATCTTTAAGTTACAAAATGACTTAAAACTCAAGAATCCAAAGCCATTAGACTGTATTGCTGTGTTATTATTGCCAGACTCCTATCAACACTGGAGACCAACCAACAGTCAGAAATAATCAAATACATTGTGCTCAATTCTCTACTTTATTTTGAATAATATTAAAGTCCCAGAAATATATCAGCCCAGGCAAAGCCAGTGAGTATGAGTAACTGAAAGCATCATCTCCCACCTCTTCACCATATGCTCAGAAAAATCTTAGACAAGTTCAAACGGATATTTTGTGAACCACCCATCCAGAAACACTGTAGCCTTTAGGAGGTGGGGTTTTGTGGGAACTTTAAGGCACACAAATTTAGTCAAGTATATGTACATGAGCATAACACAAAGATACATTTTACCATGAAGATCCATTATTGCTATCAATATTTAATATTAAAATATTTAAAGAATATTGATAAAATATTTCAAATTGTGTATAAAGTTATTCTGATGGGCCCTATTTCTTTTCTTTTCTTTCTTTTTTTTTTTTTGAGACGAGGTCTCGCTCTGTCGCCCAGGCTGGAGTGCAGTGGGGCAATTTCCACTCACTGCAACCTGCACCTCCCAGGTTCAAGCGATTCTCCTGCCTCAGCCTCCCAAGTAGCTGGGATCACAAGCATGTGCCACCACGCCCGGCTAATTTTTTGTATTTTTAGTAGAGATGGTGTTTCACTATGTTGGCCAGCCTAGTCTCGAACTCCTGACCTCAGGTGATCCGCCTGTCTCAGCCTCCCAGAGTGCTGAGATAACAGGCATGAGCCACTGCGCCTGGCCTGACAGGCGCTATTTATAAGCCACAAATTTAAAAACTCAACCTCGCTCTATAGAACTTTATATTTGGAGCTCAATATTGAATGAATATCATCCAGAGATTTTTCTAAAGCCCTTCATGCTTTGTTTTGCTTTGTGATTATTAAGTAATTCTTCTCATTGTAGAAAATTGAAGAAGTAAAAAGTATTTAAAAAGAACGTTAAAATCAAAACATTCTTCATATAAATGTTTAATGCCAACATTTATTAGGCGTTTACTTCATGTGAGCACAAATCTAGGCATCTTATACATATTTTCTCTGCCTCCCAACAGCCCTACAAAGTAGATACATTATGTAACCCTATTTTATGGCTGAAGAAACAAGGTGTGGTGAGACTAATTAAATTATTAAATGAAATGATCACTAATAAAAGTTCTCTGTGGCACTGGATGCATTTCAGTTTTCATTTATTCACTTATGACAGAAAGAGAGAGAGAGAGTTATAGATCACAGGGTCTTTGGCTTCCCCTGTAATGGAAATTAACATGAGGCCAAGCAGATTTCCCAGACAAAGCTTTTATTTTGGGGCTTGTGCTGAAGTGCAAGGGAGACAGCAGAAGTGAGGTGTAAGAATCCTCTGGCAGGCTCCTTAAAAAAATCCAGTAGGGTTTTTTGTTTGCTTGATTAGGCAAAGCACAGGAATTGACATCAGGGGTAAAGTATGCAGGCTGAGCTGGGCAGAGCACATGATGGGTAGGGTATGCAGGTCAGCGCATCTTGTTGCTATGGTTATCTTGAGTAATGGGCCACCTGGTGGTCTGGCCAGCAACAACAAGGCTGTAAATCAATTGTTCAGCATTCTTTCCCAAGGTGGGACACTCTGCAACTGTGGTTCGGTGTTAAGATTTCCTAAGGCCAACTTTTAGAATATTTTAAATAAAAGGTGTGGTTAAACATTATGAGAGCGCAGAAGAATGGTTATTTTCTATGTGTGACTAAAGCCTCAGGATTAGTTGGTATAGTATCCGCAAGATAGTGCTGTGGATTTTGTGAAGAGAATAAAGAAGAAAAAATACGTGAAGAGGGAGCCACATCCCACTCCTATTCTATCTCAATTCCTCCCTGAGAGATTATATTCTCCTTATTCTTAGAGAGGGCCAAAGATCTCATCTTCTGAAGCTACTTCCTACTGAATAGGATTGTCATCCCTTCCTAACCTTGGAGGGCATGGAAATTTTTCACTGACTGTTCTAAAGATCAGTAGGAACTAGGATCCTCCTGCGATGGTAAGGGTTGGACTCCTTGGGCCATCAGTAGCGTGACTTGGAATGGCTGAAGCCTGAAGACATAAATTTTAATTATCTGTACCCCTGTTGAATATAACAAATAATTATTTTAAAAATCAAATAGCACCCAGTGATTAATAAAATGCTTAAGCCCAGTTTAACAATGCTTATAAGAAGAGATCAGATGCCATTTGAAATGTAAGTGAATTGACTGGAGAACCAACCTCCTGTTGTCAAAATATAAGACAAATAGACTTTTAATAAGAGGCATTTATATGGAAACAGAAGAAAAACAAACATTAATCGTGGGCATAATCTACCCAGACGTTACACTCAAAGCATCTTTAGTTACAGAGGAGGAAGATGCTGGCAATCTGACACATTTTTCTTGCCTGTGTTATAAGAAATAAACTTTAGTCTGCAGGGCCTTAGAAAAGAGATACTAGCAATTTTATTGTGTTTAAGTCAGAAAAATGGAAGACAAATTTGAAAATGTTAGTTTGGATATTTGTTGCATGGAAAATAATATTTAAGAACTCAATTACAATGGACAAGACTAGAATCAAACAACAGGTATATTATGGTCTTTTTGTCTCCAGTTTCACTTTTATCAAAAACAAATCATGGTAGTACTGATTTGTTTGCAAATAACTTTTAGTCTGATTATACTTGGCCTGATTATTTGCACAAAGTACAGCAAGAATAATTGTCGTATAGACTCTCATATATATACTTTTTTATTTTGCTGGAACTTTGTTCTATAAGGAACCTTAGCTTAGACTTTTTCTTATTTTTTTTATTTTTTTTATTATTATACTTCAGGTTTTAGGGTACATGTGCACAATGTGCAGGTTTGTTACATATGTATCCATGTGCCGCGTTGGTTTGCTGCACCCAGTAACTCGTCATTTAGCATTAGGTATATCTCCTAATGCTGTCCTTCCCCCTTCCCCACAACCCACAACAGTCCCCAGAGTGTGATGTTCCCCTTCCTGTGTCCATGAGTTCTCATTGTTCAATTCCCACCTATGAGTGAGAACATGTGGTGTTTGGTTTTTTCTCCTTGTGATAGTTTACTGAGAATGATGTTTTCGTTTCCATGTCCTACAAAGGACATGAACTCATCATTTTTTATGGCTGCATAGTATTCCATGGTGTATATGTGCCACATTTTCTTAATCCAGTCTATCGTTGTTGGACATTTGGGTTGGTTCCAAGTCTTTGCTATTGTGAATAGTACCGCAACAAACATACGTGTGCATGTGTCTTTATAGCAGCATGATTTATACTCCTTTGGGTATATACCCAGTAATGGGATGGCTGGGTCAAATGGTATTTCTAGTTCTAGATCCCTGAGGAATCGCCACACTGACTTCCACAATGGTTGAACTAGTTTACAGTCCCACCAACAGTGTCAAAGTGTTCCTATTTCTTCTCCACATCCTCTCCAGCACCTGTTGTTTCCTGACTTTTTAATGATCACCATTCTAACTGGTGTGAGATGGTATCTCACTGTGATTTTGATTTGCATTTCTCTGATGGCCAGTGATGATGAGCATTTTTTCATGTGTTATTTGGCTGCATAAATGTCTTCTTTTGAGAAGTGTCTGTTCATGTCCTTTGCCCACTTTTTGATGGGGTTGTTTGTTTTTTTCTGGTAAATTTGTTTGAGTTCATTGTAGATTCTGGATATTAGCCCTTTGTCAGATGAGTACGTTGCAAAAATTTTCTCCCATTCTGTAGGTTGCCTGTTCACTCTGATGGTAGTTTCTTTTGCTGTGCAGAAGCTCTTTAGTTTAATTAGATCCCATTTGTCAATTTTGGCTTTTGTTGCCATTGCTTTTGGTGTTTTAGACATGAAGTCCTTGCCCACGCCTATGTCCTGAATGGTATTGCCTAAGCTTTCTTCTAGGGTTTTTATGGTTTGAGGTCTAACATGTAAGTCTTTAATCCATCTTGAATTAATTTTTGTATAAGGTGTAAGGAAGGGATCCAGTTTCAGCTTTCTACATATGGCTAGCCAGTTTTCCCAGCACCATTTATTAAATAGGGAATCCTTTCCCCATTGCTTGTTTTTGTCAGGTTTGTCAAAGATCAGATAGTTGTAGATATGCGGCATTATTTCTGAGGGCTCTGTTCTGTTCCATTGATCTATGTCTCTGTTGTGGTACCAGTACCATGCTGTTTTGGCTACCGTAGCCTTGTAGTATAGTCTGAAGTCAGGTAGCGTGATGCCTCCAGCTTTGTTCTTTTGGCTTAGGATTGACTTAGCGATGCGGGCTCTTTTTTGGTTCCATATGAACTTTAAAGTAGTTTTTTCCAATTCTGTGAAGAAAGTCATTGGTAGCTTGATGGGGATGGCATTGAATCTATAAATTACCTTGGGCAGTATGGCCATTTTCACGATATTGATTCTTCCAACCCATGAGCATGGAATGTTCTTCCATTTGTTTGTATCCTCTTTTATTTCATTGAGCAGTGGTTTGTAGTTCTCCTTGAAGAGGTCCTTCATATCCCTTGTAAGTTGGATTCGTAGGTATTTTATTCTCTTTGAAGCAATTGTGAATGGGAGTTCACTCATGATTTGGCTGTTTTTCTGTGATTGGTGTACAAGAATGCTTCTGATATTTGTACGTTGATTTTGTATCCTGAGACTTTGCTGAAGTTGCTAATCAGCTTAAGGAGATTTTGGACTGAGACAATGGGGTTTTCTAGATATACAATCATGTCACCTGCAAACAGGGACAATTTGACTTCCTCTTTTCCTAATTGAATACCCTTTATTTCCTTCTCCTGCCTGATTTCCCTGGCCAGAACTTCCAGCACTATGTTGAATAGGAGTGGTGAGAGAGGGCACCCTGTCTTGTGCCAGTTTTCAAAGGGAATGCTTCCAGTTTTTGCCCATTCAGTATGATATTGGCTGTGGGTTTGTCATAGATAGCTCTTATTATTTCGAGATACATCCCATCAATACCTAATTTATTGAGAGTTTTTAGCATGAAGGGTTGTTGAATTTTGTCAAAGGCCTTTTCTGCATCAATTGAGATAATCAAGTGGTTTTTGTCTTTGGTTCTGTTTATATGCTGGATTACATTTATTGATTTGCGTAGGTTGAACCAGCCTTGCATCCCAGGGATGAAGCCCACTTGATCATGGTGTATAAGCTTTTTGATGTGCTGCTGGATTCGGTTTGCCAGTATTTTATTGAGAATTTTTGCATCAATGTTCATCAAGGATATTGGTCTGAAATTCTCTTTTTTGGTTATGTCTCTGCCAGGCTTTAGTATCAGGACGATGCTGGCCTCATAAAATGTGTTAGGGAGGATTCCCTCTTTTTCTATCGATTGGAATAGTTTCAGAAGGAATGGTATCAGTTCCTCCTTGTACCTCTGGTAGAATTAAGCTGTGAATCTATCAGGTCCTGGACTCTTTTTGGTGGGTAAGCTATTGATTATTGCCACAATTTCAGAACCTGTTATTGGTCTGTTCAGAGATTCAACTTCTTCCTGGTTTAGTCTTGGGAGGGTGTATTTGTTGAGGAATTTATCCATTTCTTCTAGATTTTCTAGTTTATTTGGGTAGAGGTGTTTGTAGTATCCTCTGATGGTAGATTGTATTTCTGTGGGATTGGTGGTGATAACCCCTTTTTCATTTTTTATTGCATCTATTTGATTCTTCTCTCTTTTCTTCTTTATTAGTCTTGCTAGCGGTCTATCAATTTTGTTGATCTTTGCAAAAAACCAGCTCCTGGATTCATTAATTTTTTGAAGGGTTTTTTGTGCCTCTATTTCCTTCAGTTCTGCTCTGATTTTAGTTATTTTTTGCCTTCTGCCAGCTTTTGAATGTGTTTGCTCTTGCTTTTCTAGTTCTTTTAATTGTTAGGGTGTCAATTTTGGATCTTTCCTGCTTTCTCTTGTGGGCATCTAGTGCTATGAATTTCCCTCTACACACTGCTTTGAACGTGTCCCAGAGATTCTGGTATGTTGTGTCTTTGTTCTTGTTGGTTTCAAAGAACATCTTTATTTCCGCCTTCATTTTGTTATGTACCCAGTGGTCATTCAGGAGCAGGTTGTTCAGTTTCCATGTAGTTGAGTGGTTTTGAGTGAGTTTCTTAATCCTGAGTTCTAGTTTGATTGCACTGTGGTCTGAGAGACAGTTTGTTATAATTTCTGTTCTTTTACATTTGCTGAGGAGAGCTTTACTTCCAACTATGTGGTCAATTTTGGAATAGGTGTGGTGTGGTGTTGAAAAAAATGTATATTCTGTTGATTTGGGGTCGAGAGTTCTGTAGATGTCTATTAGGTCCACTTTATGCAGAGCTGAGTTCAATTCCTGGATATCCTTGTTAACTTTCTGTCTCATTGATCTGTCTAATGTTGACAGTGGAGTGTTAAAATCTCCCATTATTATTGTGTGGGAGTTTAAGTCCCTTTGTAGGTCACTCAGGACTTGCTTTATGAATCTGGGTGCTCCTGTGTTGGGTGCATATATATTTAGGATAGTTAGCTCTTCTTGTTGAATTGATCCCTTTACCATTATGTAATGGCCTTCTTTGTGTCTTTTGATCTTTGTTGGTTTAAAGTCTATTTTATCAGAGACTAGGATTGCAACCCCTGCCTTTTTTTGTTTTCCATTTGCTTGATAGATCTTCCTCCATCCCTTTATTTTGAGTCTATGTGTGTCTCTGCACATGAGATGGGTTTCCTGAATACAGCACACTGATGGGTCTTGACTCCTTATCCAGTTTGCCAATCTGTGTCTTCTAATTGGAGCATTTAGCCCATTTACATTTAAAGTTAATATTGTTATGTGTGAATTTGATCCTGTCATTATGATGTTAGTTGGTTATTTTGCTTGTTAGTTGATGCAGTTTATTCCTAGTCTCGATGGTCTTTACAATTTGGCATGTTTTTGCAGTGGCTGGTACCACTTGTTCCTTTCCATGTTTAGTGCTTCCTTCAGGAGCTCTTTTAGGGCAGGCCTGGTGGTGACAAAATCACTCAGCAATTGCTTGTCTGTAAAGTATTTTATTTCTCCATCACTTATGAAGCTTAGTTTGGCTGGATATGGAATTCTGGCTTGAAAATTCTTTTCTTTAAGAATGTTGAATATCAGCCCCCACTCTCTTCTGGCTTGTAGAGTTTCTGCCGAGAGATCAGCTGTTAGTCTGATGGGCTTCCCTTTGTGGGTAACCCGACCTTTCTCTCTGGCCGCCCTTAACATTTTTTCCTTCATTTCAACTTTGGTGAATCTGACAATTACGTGTCTTGGAGTTGCTCTTCTCGAGGAGTATCTTTGTGGCATTCTCTGTATTTCCTGAATCTGAATGTTGGCCTGCCTTGCTAGATTGGGGATGTTCTCCTGGATAATATCTTGCAGAGTGTTTTCCAACTTGGTTCCATTCTCCCCGTCATTTTCAGGTACACCAATCAGACGTAGGTTTGGTCTTTTCACATAGTCCCAAATTTCTTGGAGGCTTTGTTCGTTTCTTTTTATTCTTTTTTCTCTAAACTTCCTTTCTGGCTTCATTTCATTCATTTCATCTTCCATCACTGATACCCTTTCTTCCAGTTGATCGCATCTGCTACTGAGGCTTCTGCAATCTTCGCATAGTTCTCGATACTTGGCTTTCAGCTCCATCAGCTCCTTTAAGCCCTTCTCTCCATTGGTTATTCTAGTTATCCATTCATCTAATTTTTTTTTTCAAAGTTTTAAACTTCTTTGCTATTGTTTTGAATTTCCTCCCGTAGCTCGGAGTAGTTTGATCATCTGAAGCCTTCTTCTCTCAGCTCGTCAAAGTCATTCTCCATCCAGCTTTGTTCCGTTGCTGGTGAGGAACTGCATTCCTTTGGAGGAGGAGAGGTACTCTGCTTTTTAGAGTTTCCAGTTTTTCTGCTCTGTTTTTTCCCCATCTTTTTGGTTTTATCTACTTTTGGTCTTTGATGATGGTGATGTACAGATGGGTTTTTGGTGTGGATGTCCTTTCTGTTTGTTAGTTTTCCTTCTACCAGACAGGACCCTCAGCTGCAGGTCTGTTGGAGTTTACTAGAGGTCCACTCCAGACCCTGTTTGGCTGAGTGTCAGCAGCGGTGGCTGCAGAACAGTGGATTTTCATGAGACCACAAATTCAGCTGTCTGATAGTTCCTCTGGAAGTTTTGTCTCAGAGGAGTACCTGGCCGAGTGAGGTGTCAGTCTGTCCCTACTGGGGGGTGCCTCCCAGTTAGGCTGCTCGGGGGTCAGGGACCCACTTTAGGAGGCAGTCTGTCCATTCTCAGATCTCCAGCTGCGTGCTGGGAGAACCACTACTTTCATCAAAGCTGTCAGACAGGGACATTTAAGTCTGCAGAGGTTCCTGCTGAATTTTTGTCTGTGCCCTGCCCCCAGAGCTGGAGCCTACAGAGGCAGGCAGGCCTCCTTAAGCTGTGGTGGGCTCCACCCAGTTCGAGCTTCCTGGCTGCTTTGTTTACGTAAGCAAGCCTGGGCAATGGCGGGTGCCCCTCCCCCAGCCTCGCTGCCGCCTTGCAGTTTGATCTCAGACTGCTGTGCTAGCAATCAGCGAGATTCCGTGGGCATAGGACCCTCTGAGCCAGGTGCAGGACACAATCTCCTGGTGTGCCGTTTTCCAAGCCTGTTGGAAAAGCGCAGTATTAGGGTGGGACTGACCCGATTTTCCAGGTGCCGTCTGTTACCCCTTTCTTTGACTAGGAAACGGAACTCCCTGACCCCTTGCGCTTCCCGAGTGAGGCAATGCCTCGCCCTGCTTCGGCTCTTGCACAGTGTGCTGCACCAACTGTCCTGCACCCACTGTTTGGCACTCCCTAGTGAGATGAAACCAGTACCTCAAACGGAAATGCAGAAATCACCCATCTTCTGTGCCACTCACACTGGGAGTTGTAGACCGGAGCTGTTCCTATTTGGCCATCTTGGCTCCAGCCCAGCTTAGACTTTTTAAAGCCTTGAGCCTAGCCACTGATTTATCTGTCCATACAAATACTTGTATGAATTGTGTGAATTCCTCCCCTCTTAAGGTCCCATAAAACTTGGAGTTTCAGAACCTGTCAGAAAGTGACATTTTTTATTTTATACAGGGACTGCATAGACAAGGTATGAGGCCAGTTTCTCCAAGGGGCTTTTTATCAGCTTTATAAGTCAACCTCAAATTTTTAAAGCATTTGGAAGCATGCCATATCAGTCAAAAGCCTGGTAAAATAGCCAGTGTCCCCAATTCTGTTCTGTTACAAAAGAAAACGGATTCTTATTGAACTTATGCAAATAACTGTATTGCCATAAGTTAAGAATAATCACAAATAGTTTCCAAATTCTGAAGAAATCAAGTAGAAAGAAACATGCTCCAAATTTGCTTATAGGTATATATAGTACTCAATTAAAATATATAACTAGTTCAACAGGAAAAAAGTTTTCTTGACTCTGAAAACCAAAAAGGATCAGCAGAATTTCAGGAAATTTATAAAAAGATTATTTCAATTTTCTATTAGTTTAGTCCATGCAATTAACTCTTGTTCCACTCAATATTTATTAACATATAACATCTCCAGGAAAGTCTTAGAAGTTTTTTCCTCTATTCTAATAGTCCAATCTCTAAAGTTATCAGAGACCTGCTTTCAAGAACACCTGTCAGAGTTCTATAGCTGATTATAAGCTGCCTTTTGAAAAGAATCAAAACAAGATAACAATTGTCTGTGGATGGCAAAAGTCTTAGGATAGCCATGACTAATGACACAATCAACAAGAAAATCTGGTAATCAGGCCAGGCATGGTGGCTCACACTTGTAATCCCAGTACTTTGGAAGGCTGAGGCAGATGGATCACCTGAGGTCAGGAGTTTGAGACCAGCCTGGCTAACATGGTGAAACCCCATCTCTACTAAAAATACAAAAATTAGTGGGGTGTGGTGGTGCATGCCTGTAACCCCAGCTACTTGGGATGCTGAGGCACGAGAATCACTTGAACCTAGGAGACAGAGCTTGCAGTGAGCCGAGATTGCACTATTGCACTCCAGCTTGGGCGACAAGAGCAAAACTCCATCTCAAAAAAAAAAAAAAAAAAAAAAGAAATCTGGTAATCTCTGTGGCACACAATAATTTAACATAACAATTACAATTATTAATAACATACTGAGGCATATCAGAATTATAGGAATCTCATATAATTTTCAAATACATATTAACACATTTTTAGGAATATAATCTAATGAAGGTTAAACAACATTTTTTTTTTAACAATGTTTCTTATATGGGTTTAATATACCAAATAAGCCAAATATATCTCTTTTGGACCTAAAAGGACCTAATGCTTAATTTGATCTTGAAAAGTTTGTCAGATATCAAAAGGTTTAAAACACTTGATAACACAAAATAGAATCCCAGGCTACTATAAGCCATTTATTTAGCCAAAGTGATTACTCTAAAAATTTTTTAAGCCAAAAACCTTTACTTATTGATAGAGGGGAGACTCAGCTTTCCAAACAATAAGACCCAATAAAGACAGCATGAGGCCAGCTGAATCTATTTCCTCCTCTCTCTTTTTTCTATAGTTATTTAAAAGGCAAAGAAAAATCTTTTGTTTTCCATTTTAGACGATTAGTCTCTTGACTACCTGTTCCCTGTCCTAAGCAATTGTCAGCAAGGCAACTCTAATTTGTATTTCTAAAAGGACAACTCTTAGGTGAAATAAGATAGAGAATTTCTATTTTAATCAAACCAAGAAAATATGGTTTGAGTAAAAGTTCAGGTGAGATCTCCAGGAAAAGCAGATACTCTTACGCATGGAGAGTTTTCAAGAATCCCATTTTTACACTGAATCTTGGGTCCCAAAAAAGAGAGACATACTATGGGATGGGACATTGCAACACTTTCACAGTGTATTTCATTGCAAGGACATTTCTCCAAGGCTGGTGGGCAACCCAGCTCCAATCAGCCCACTCTGTAACCAGCCCATCCCCCATTCTATACCTTCTAGGTGCTCAAGAGCATGTTTTTCTTATCTAAATGCACGAAGAAAGGAGTACCAGCTTATAGTAGTAGCCACTCACTATAAACAATTGCCATTAGACATTTTTAAAAGCATATCTCTTATTTAGCTATTACAAATTAAGGGTTTTTTTTTTTAATAATTCAAAGTAATTTCTTATGCCCACAAAAGTCAAAGAGGTCGGGTAACACAATGCAAAACAGAGCAGAGCCTTAGGTTTTGAGAGGGATCTGTCCACTTACAATTATTTGGGTTCCAAGAGGAAAACAGATTTCTCCCAAAACAGGGCCTGCGAGACCTCCTCTGTTTTTCCCAAGGCTGTCAGAAATTACCTTAGGTCCTCTCATGTGAACTTGAGGGTAGCAAGAGGACAGACAAAAGTAAATGGAGAAACAACTCAGTCAACTGAGAAGAAAAAAGATATATATATATACACATATATACATATATATCTATATGCATATATGCATATAGATATACATATATATCTATATGCATATATGCATATATATATACATATATATATTCAAAAAACAAGATCCAAGAATTCAGAAAAAACATAATGGCCTTTTAAGTATATGTATAGCTTGGATATCCCCTTTTAATTAAGCTCACTTCTAAGCATAGAGCTCTTTTATTTAAAAATTCTTTTAAATCTTTTATTACTAGACTTTAGCTGGGACAAACAGCTGACACCTCTAGCTTTTAAGCCTTTTGTTTTCCTAAAGGTATTTTCCTGAGTGAAACCAATAAGCCTTAAGTAAGGTTATGACTTAACCACAGAATCACATCTCCAAAAAGATGGCAAGTGGTTTTTACAAGAGCTAGAATTGCCCCAAAGATAACTCAGAGAAAGAAAAATTCAAGAGACAAATTCAGAAGTTGTTCCTGGAGGAGAAAAGAATCAATAAGTATTAAAGGTCACATAAATATCAAACCAAAAAGAACCTGTTCCTTAAGATGAGAATTGAACCAAGGCCACACACATCATGAAAGGGCAAGGTCTATCGCTACTGAGCTACAGCATATGGCAGTTGCCACTGCTCTTCCCAGAAGGAGCCTAGAGCAGTCATGTTTTAGGTTGCAAAATATTTTTAACTGTTCAATATAGCTTTTTACTTTTTAAAAAATTTTGCATTTCACTCTGTTGACCAGAATGCTCAAGATCATTTTAAAGGCTAGCTATGACATTATTATGCATCCTTCTTTTATTTTAAACCATTTTTTCTTTAATTGTTGAGAATAAGAGATCTCTGAAGTCCTTTTTTTCTTTTGATGGTGTACTTAGTTCCAATAGTGAGTGAATCCAAAAGCCTTTTGAAGTCCAGATAGTAATTTTAGAGGTTTTTACTATATAAGCAAAAATTATATCTAGAGGGAGTAGAGGAGGCATCTCCATGGTCCCCAAGAATTCATTCTCAGAAATGACCTAAGACAGCAAAAGACAACTAAAGCCACATAGGGATGGGACCATTTAAGACAAAACTCACCCAACAGCATGACACATTCAGGACAAAGAGTGTGCTGATGCAGCTCAGACTCCAAGTCCTTTCAGGCTAGCTGCCTGACATGAACCCAAAAATTCCAGCCCTCCAGATGGTAGAGACCAAGAGAGGTACTCCCACATGGTCACAAGGTCAAGCTCTCAAGGACATAAAACAAGATGAGAAGGACACCTCATCTGGCATTTTTTTCAGGGACCCACAGCAAAGTTTGTAGCTGACCAGTCTGCAGGGCTGGCTTGCAACAGAAGGCTTACAGAGGGTCTAGGCTCATATTTTATCCTATGGGGCCACACTTTATGACAGAACAACACAGAAAGACAAATTTATATAGCTCAAAGTACACGAGATTTGCTACAGCTGAAGACTAGTCTCACAAATCCCTTTTCCCATTAATCAAAACCTTGCAGGGGAGACAAACAGTGATTTTCACCTTTCATCAACTGGTTTACACATAGAGACAGGCCAGGAGTCTGGGTGGTAAGAAATGTTTACCTTTTCTGGCATGTCAGGTTTTAGGGTTCCCTCTCTCTGCAGCTTCTGGAAGAGCAGAGTGGCTTTTGATGACCCTGCTCACTGTGCCATATCTGTGGGGTCCAAGCCATGCTACAAAAAAACACATCTTTTTCTGTTTTATGGAATCATAGGCAAAAGTCTCTCATTTTTTACAAGATGCCACCCAACAGGAGGCATAGGGGAATATGTTGTCAAATCAAACAGGGAAAAATGGATTAGGAAGTCAGTAGCTCAAACTCTGGAACCATGTGCTGTCAATGCTCCCCTCAAAAGGCAGCACCCAGAGTCGATAGGATAATATGCCCCAAAAGATAGACAACAGAAAAGCCCACAGGTTTCCCTTCCCCATAGGTGTGGGAAAGGGAGGAAAAGTGCTTAGCAGACTTAAAGATGACAGTCCTACCAGCTGAACCAATCAGCCATTGCAATCTGTCCTGCACAGTTGTCTATTCAATTTGAGCTGATGAAGTTAATGAAAAGTGAAGGAAAAGTAGGACGAAAGAAGGAAAAAGACACAACAAATAGGGGATGGGAGAAGATAGAAGCATTGTCTGGCAGTCTTGGGGAGGCAAGAAGAAAACTCACCAGTTGTGGCAATGCTGAGTCAAAGATTCAGGTGACCACCTGTCACCCATGAAGGAGGCACGCACACCCCGCCATCCTGCTGGCTCACAAGCCTCCTCCTTGGAGCAAAATGCTCCCCACGTCCTATAATCCCTTCACGGCTGCCAGAGAACCTGTTACAGACCACAGGCTCTTTGGCTCCCATGTAACAGAAGTTAACACAGGGCCAAGCAGATTTCCCAGACAAGACTTTTATTTTGGGACTTGTGGTTGAGCAAATGGGGGAGACAGCAGAGGTGAGGTGTAAGGATCCTCTGGCTGGCTTTCTGAAAAAGCCTAAAATCTGCAGTAGGTATTTTTTTATTCTTATTAAGCAGAGCACAGGAATTCACATCAGGGGTAAGGTATGCAGGCTGAGCTGGGCAAAGCACATGAGAGGTGGGATATGCAGGTCAGTGCATCTTGTTGCTATGGTTATCTTGAGTAACGGGCTACCTGGTGGTCTGGCCAGCAGCAATAAGGCTGTAAATCAATTGTTCAGCATTCCTTCCCAAGGCGGGACACTTCACAAGATTCGTTCATTGTTTACTTCTCCTAAAGCCAATTTCTGGAATTCTTTAAGTGAAAGGCATGGTTAACCATTATGAAAGCACAGAATGGCAGCTATTTCCTATGTGTGACTAAAGCCTGGGGTTAGTGGGCATAGCATCAGTGAGGTAGTGGTGCAGGTTTTGTGAAGATAAGAAGAAAAAAAAAACTACATGAAAAAGTAGTAGTATCCCATCCTATTCTATCTCCAATAGATTTTAAAATAGACAGACAGAAATGGATACTTTTCTTACTGTTAGTACCATTATATTTGTAACCTGAATATGCTATATACAATTATGTCATAAATTTTGTAAAGTCTTAAAATTCTAATGAAAATTTTAAAATCTGCTGAGTCCATTTAAATTACATTCAAGGGCAAGGAACAACAACCCTAGTAGAAAAATTTAACATGCAAACATTTAAGTGCTTATTCAACTACAAGAATTCTATGGATAGAGAAAAGTGAGGAAAGCATGGTAGTTCAGGGATGTCATTAGCAATGGCTCTGGCTGGCTCTCTCTCTCTCTTCTCCGCTATCCTTCACATATAGGTCTTCATCCTCGTGCTTTTCATTTCATGGTCATAAAATGGCTGCTGCATTTGCAACAATCCTGTTTCAGGAAGGAGAGAAAGAAAGGAGCAAAAAGAAAAAAAGGTACATGCCCATCAGCTCTGTGCCTCAGAAGCTCCTCTCCTCATTAGCCAGATCTGGTTCACACAACATTTCAGTTACCTTGTATTGTATGACTAAACACCACAATACTTAATGGTGAGGACTAAAATCTGACCTTTTCTTCTCTTGCCAAAATTCCCATCTAAGGGGCCTAGAAGGTATTGCCCTACAAACCATAAAATCTCATTAGATGTTTATTATTAACCAAGCATAATGTGGCTTACTTTCCAACCTGACTGTGGTGTAGCATCACATGATAGATAGCAAATCCTGAGGGAAATCAAAATATTTCACCCCAAAATACTTTTATGTGATGTATTTAGAAATAGCTACCACACGGCCAACAAGTTGAAATGGCCCTGCAAAGTCATATTTTGTGGGAGAAATTTGCATCTGTAGAGAATCTCCATTAATGCAGGCAGGTCTATCCTTTCTTGGCCTTTCCTGGATCTAGGAGAGATTAACTGTGAGTCTTACACCTTTAAGCCTTGAAAAGAGATATTTACTGTCTATTCTCACCCAGGGCTGCTACCTGAGAGGCTTTATCTACATAACAAAAACCTTAACTCAAGCATTTCTTTCTACCGAATCCAAGTCTTTGGACAATAGTTTAACTCTCTCAATCAATTGTCAACTAAAGAATCCCTAAAACCCACCACTTGTAAGTCATAGTACAAGTTCCCCACTACACAACCCCCAACTCCTCATTGAGATGTCCCTCCTCACCCTGCAGAATCTTCCACATATAAATCCAAACTATAACCTGACCACCTCAGATACACTTTCCCAGGACCCCTTGAGGTTGTATAACCCCAGGCCATGGTCACTCATACTGGCTCAGAATAAGCCTCTTGACATCTATTTTGGCAGAATTTAGTCTAATTTCATCATCGATGGCTTTATAAAAGAAGAAAATAGCAAACAATTCTTCCATTTGCATACATTTCACTAGGAAAAGCCAGGGGATCCAAGATGGCTTCATCTATAAATCTGGCATTCAACTGGGATGGCTAGAATAACTGGGAGTTGGCTGGACCTCTTTACTTTATGATTTTTCTTTATGATTTTTCTTCCTCCACGATTTTTGTCTCTGTCTCCATGGACTTTTTTCTAGCCAGTAGCTGGAATTCTTTACATGATGGATGGCTTTTAAGAGAGTGACAAACAGAAGCTGCAAAGTCTCTTAAGATCTAGGTCCAGGCGTCAACCAATATCACTTCAACACAGTCTACTGGTCAAAACGAGTCACACAACCAGCCTATATTAGTCTGTTTTCACAATGCTATAAATAAATACCTGAGTTTCAATTGACTCACAGTTTCACATGGCTAGGGGGCCTCAGGAAACTTACAATTATGGCAGAAGGCAAAGGGACCTTCTTCACATGGCATCAGAGAGAGAAGAGTGGAAGAGCAAAGGGGGAAGAGCCCCTTATAAAACCATCAGATCTCACGAGAACTCACTCACTGTCATGAGAACAGCATGGAGGAAACCGCCTCCATGATACAATCACGTCCCAGGAGGTCTCACCCTTGACCACAACTAAAGATGAGATTTGGGTGGGGACAGAAAGCCAAACCATATCACAGCCCAAATTCAATGGCAGAGGAAAACAGACTTTACCTCTTCATAGAAGGAGAGGCATACATTTACAGTGATGGAAGGACTTACTGATGGCTGTCTTTGCAAATAATCCACCACACATACATACTCTATTCCAATTGCTGTTCAGAGAAAGTTTTAGTAGATCGAAGAATGGTCACAACAGTATCTGCCTTAATTCAAATACTTTTTTTTTGGGGGGGGAATTTCCATTCTTTTTTTTTTTGTAACACACATATATGTAACATTGTTTACAGCTTAATTTTAACTTATTATACAGTTTAATTTTAACTTTAAAGATAGAAAGTGTTTGTGTGGATGAACTATAGGTAATTTTTTATGTTTTTCATTATCTCTGATTTTTTATAATTATGTTACTTCCATATTATTAAAAAATAATAAATGCTCTTCTCTAAAAGCTAAATATTTACTGGTGGTATCTTATAGATGTAACAAAAGTGATACACACATTCCCTTATAACTGGATATTTAGGTTTATAATTTTCTTATTAAATCATGCAAAGATAAGTGTATATAAATCAGTTTTCCTAAAAATCTGTTTTCTAAGAAATAATATTTCTATTTAGATTTTGGCCAGCAGTATATAAAACAGTCCGTCTAATCATATCTTCAGCAACATTGAGGATTTCTGTGTTTTTGGCATTTATTACAACTTATTTTTACTTGCTTTTCTTTTCTTTTTTTTTTTTTAAACAAAGTCTCACTCTGCCGCCCAGGTTGGAGTTCAGTAGCACGATCTCAGCTCACTGCAACCTGTTCCTCTCAAGTTCAAGTTATTTTCCTGCCTCAGCCTCCTGAGTAACTGGGATTACAGGCACAAGCCACCATGCTGGGCTACCTTTTGTACTTTTAGTACAGATGAGGTTTCACCATGTTGGCCAGGCTGGTCTCAAACCCCTGACCTCAGGTGATCCACCCACCTCGACCTCTCAAAGTGCTGGGATTACAGGCATGAGCCACTGAGCCCAGCCTTTTAATTGCTTTTCTATGATTAGTGAGTTTGTGAGTTTACACAATTTTTTGTGGCCATTTGTCTTTTTTATTGTATGAATTGTCTACACCATTGTCAGTTTTTCTGTTGGGAACTAAAACATTTTTTCATTGCTCTTTGAAAGTCTTTACTTAGTAAGCATATTAACTTCTTATGTATAGTTTATTACATTTTCCTAGTTTCTCATTTGCCTTTTGGAGGTTTTTCCCATACAAAAAATTTTAAATTCTGTATTTCATTTGTATTTTCTTACATAGTGTATATTCTTAGATGATACACACCTATTCTGTTAATATTTAAATTTTCTTCTAGTATATTTTACTGTTTTTTTATACTTAACTTTTTGATTCACTTGGGCTTGATATTGGTAAATGATATAATGAGGTTTAAGGTAACAACCCCCATTCCCACCATGAAGAAAAAGGCCATTTCTCAATGCCATTTGTTGAAGAATCCATCCATCTACCTCTATATGTATAAATGAATTTCAATGAATATTATATTACATAAACATATATACACAACATATACACTATTGTTTGATTAGTTTATCAATTCTTATAACAAGAAATGATGTATTTCTAGTTTTATAATATATTTTTAAATCTATCAGGCCTATTGTCTTAATAGGCAAGATTCCAGTTTATTTTTTCTCAAAAAAAAAAAAAAGGCATTTAACTCCTTTAAGTTTTTAATCATTCCAAATAAACACTCAAACCTTTATTTCACAGTCCTAGAATGATCCTACTATTCTTTTCACTTAGAATTGTAATGAGTGTATATATTAATTTGGAAATAACTGAGATATTTAAAATACTCTCATGAGGAATATTTTGTTTCTACACGAGTTTTCTCTCTTTTTTTTTTTGGTAAAGTTCTCTAATTAATGTGAATCGTGGTATTTCTTCTTAGGATTCTCCCTTGATAATATTTTATTGCTATTTGAAATGAAATAATTTTCTTTCATTACATCTGCTAAGTGGTAATTATTACACTGAAAAACTCTTGATTTTTTGTATCCTTGATATACCTGATCCATTTTTAGAATCATTTTGTTCATACAAGGGTTTTCAAATCATTTTCTTGGATATTCTTTGTGTATGCCATATTGCCAACAAATAAATGTTTTTGTCTCATTTACTGCAAAATAAAAATCTTATTTTTTCTACTTAATGTCCTTTTTTTTTTTTGAGATGGAGTCTCGCTCTGTTGCCCAGGCTGGATGGAGTGCAGTGGCGTGATCTCAGCTCACTGCAAGCTCCCCCTCCCGGGTTCACGCCATTCTCCTGCCTCAGCCTCCTGAGTAGCTGGGACTACAGGCGCCTGCCACCATGCCTGGCTAATTTTTTGTAGTTTTAGTAGAGACGGGGCTTCACCGTGTTAACCAGGATGGTCTCGATCTCCTGACCTCGTGATCCGCCCACCTCGGCCTCCCAAAGTGCTGGGATTACAGGTGTGAGCCACCATGCCCAGCCTACTTAATGTCTTATACATTGGCTAGGATGTGAGAATAGTATCATGATCTATTTATTCATTCAACTAATATTTAGTGAGTACCTAGCCTTTTCCTGGCTCCTAATCTGCACTAGAATTAGATCACTTTTTCAATTTCAGAACCCCATACTTGTTTGAAGTGCTCATCCCTTTTTTGTAATTAGGGTTCCCATACCATTATTCAGGCTTTTCATAGGGAAGATTTTTTCTTTTTTCTCTTTGTGACTTTATAATCTTTACACAGAACCACAGAGCTTGAAACATTAGATATTCACTAGATGTTTTATGAATGGAGGAATGAATGATGCAGTGTGTGGTCAAAGACATGTCTATGGAGAAAAGCTAAGAAGGGTGTGTTTATTTAGTATAACAGCATTTCCACCCACTCAGCTTCATCAACCTGTAACAAAAGAGCTATAATTTTGGAGAACAAAAATATTATGAGCAGTACAGCTGAAATGAAGGGATTGTTATGCCAGGGAATGATCTGTGCAGTGAAAAGCAGCAGGAAGCATGGAGGTTTTGCCAAGAAATCTTATTTTTAGACTGCTTATATGTAAGATATTTACGCCTCTCTTAGCACTGAGGACAGTCTAAGGAACAAGATCACAGTAACTTCTCTTTCATATACCTGGTATTGCATTAACTGTGAGAATGGAAGGCAGAGTAGCTACACAAATGAAACGAAAGATTTAGATGTTGAGTTGCAGGCAAAGTTCAAATTAAACAATGATAGGGTTGTTTAATATGGAGAATTATGGGCAGAAAGTATCATTTTTTAACCTAATTGTCAAATTATATCTAGGGTTAACCCGAAATTTAATTTAGAGATTTAAGAATATATATAGTAATACTTTGCCTTCATTATATCTGGTTTTCAATATGTATGAAAAGTCTTTAACAACTCTAGTTATCAATTTGTAAAGTGATTGGGGAAAGAAAAAATGGATTCTCTAGTCTAGAACATTGGTTTTCAAAACAGGTCCCTTCTATTTCTGTTGGGACCAGATGTCTTAAATAAACAGGGCTCCAAAGATTCCATGAAAACTACTGCTGTAGACTAATTCTATAACTAAATAAGTTTTTCTGAGTAATAGTTCTTGGATTTGTGCTGGCTACCTTAGGTCATTCTATTCAAGCTGTAAACAAGATGATATTCGTGGTCCTTTTTGAGGAATACTTTGGAAGCTTAGTAATAGTGGGCCAGGAGGAAAACATTTTCTAAAAACAGTGAAGTCTGCCCATGGAACCCACATTAAGCAAGGAATTCAAAGTAAATGTACTTTAGGTAACTTAATCAGCTTTTAATCTGCTTCATTAAAAATAAAAGATTTGTTAAATAGAAAAGGCTAGGGCATTCCTTCTTGATTAGTACTAGTGGGTAAATGTTGTATAATGGCTGACTAATCCTTGCCTACTCAAAAATAATGAGATGATAAATTCAAACTAATTGTATTATTTTATTCCTTAAAATAGAACGAATATACCCTAAGTATTTATGAAAAATGTTTCTGGCACATCCATCACATATAAATTGTCTCATGAGTGTAGGAAAAACAAGTTTTGTTTTCATTAGTTATGGATAATTAACACATAGTTACTTCACTGTGCTATCATTATAGCTTTCAAAATTGTAATAGAAGAAATTGTACACTGATACTATACTAGATAATAAAATGAACACAAAAGTATGCATCACTCAGGCACAGGATTTTAAATTAGTCAGGTATGATATTATGTTCAATATATAGGATCTGGAGATATAAAGAGGAAAATAAATAAAGAATTTTCCAATGTAATATTATTCATCAGAGCGAGCCTCGACAGTCAAAAAATAATATAAATAATAACTAAGGTTGACCAAGAAACTAAATAGTTTGTCCCCTAGGCTTCAGTACTTAAAAAAAAATTTCCTACATGACACCAACCCTCTTTCATAGAAAAAAAAAAGTCAGAAGAAATCAAATATCCTTAATGAGCAGTGGCTCTGTAGCTATATTTGTATATTTAATCAGACCTTTCATCATTACAAATTATAAATAAAATATGAAGCCTTTGCTTCATGCGTTAGTAGCCAGATGCAACAATGCATACATAAATTATTTTTCATTTTATACATTGAATCCAAGCATGATAAGAAAGAAGCACCTACTATTTTAAAAGTCTCTAGCCTTATTTAATCTAGGCTACCGTGAATAGGAGAAAAATAGTTGCTAAAAGATGGCAGAGTTCACTCAATCCAATGAAATTTTAAAACATCTCAAAGTAAACAAAGCCAGAGAGTTCATCAGCTGATGCTGCCTCATGAGGTTATCTGCATGTTAGGTGATCCCAATGGCTGCAGAACTGACTTTCAGAAACACTAGTGCTTTGAGAAAAAATGTGAACCATATTACGATTTATAAGATAAATACTGAATGTGTTGTGGGGCCAATTTTCAATTTTACCTTTTTCTAATACATTATCTCAAAGATTCTCATTTCCACTTCTCTATCACTTAGTAAACATTGTATTGTCTTCAATAGTAATCATTCTGTGACTGAAAATTATGGTTAAACATTATTATCATTTTATAATTTAACAGTTACTAGCACCCTTTATATATATATTTGTATATGTAAAGATGCTAGCAACTGTTATATATGTAAATATATACTTGCTTATATATTTATATATGTGTATGTATACAGATGCTTCTTGACTCACAGTGGAGTTATTTCCTGATAAACCTATCATAGTCAATAATATCATAAATCAAAAATACATTTAATGCCCCAATAAACCTATTGTGAAGTCAAAAAATCATAAGTTGAACTGCCATAAGTCAGGAACTATCTACGTATAACATGCATATATATGATATATAACATATATACACACACACACGTAACATATATATATACACACACACACATATCAAATCATATAAGCAGTTCCCACACACATAATACAATGTGCCAGGCTCCCTTTTAAATACTTTATATATATAAATTAATTCTCTCAACAACGCTTGTAATAGGTACTATTATTATCCCCTTTTTGCTGGAGAAGAAACTGAGAAACAGAGAGGTTAAGTAACTTATCCAAAGTCATACCTGTTGTAGGTAGTGAGACTAGGATTTAAACCCAGGTGGTGCAGTATCAATATCCACGCTCCTAACTATGTATAAAGGATATTTTAAGAGATTATAATTTTATTTGCAAATAAGGGACAGACTTTAGTAAATAGTTAGTGACCAGCCAACAACAACAATAAAATGTTAACCTAAGGCATCATTCATTCTTAAATATCTGACTAGGGAATGACATGGTATGTGTTTGCCTGTATGTATCCTTGTGTCCTTTTGTTCATTGCATGTGAGATAATCCTAAAGGCAGGTTAGGCAGCACTTTTTAGAAAAAGATTAGTTATTTTTTAAGGAATGCATACTGTCTATCCATTTAGTTGAGAACTGGAAATTTTTTTTTACTTCCTAAAGGGATTTATAGGCCCGAAGTATCTTTAGACATTCTCTTCACTTTGACATTTTTCATGTATTCAAATGTTTATATCTCTCAGGATTTAGTAGCCTCCCTACATTTCTTATAAATTCTTCCCTACGCTTAATAGTGTGGATCAATCTTTTTCTCATTTTAGTTCCTATAGCACATATAGCATGTACCATTCATTGGCAAGTAAATGTTTCTTCTCCTATGAAATCTTCTTCTGTCTCATTTTTAAATCTCATTTCATAGTCTGAAATCTCTTTAGCTTGACTGAAAACTCAGGGCTTCTACTTTTTTCCATAATGCATAGAATATTATAAAATAAATATTTGTTGATATGATTTTCATTAAATGAACTTAGACAAGCTGTTTATTTAGCAAGTGCGGAATTCATGCCGCAAGGAGATTAAATTAATTATCTATGCTTGCACTAATATTTTTTAGATGATCAAAGATTATATTTCCTCACTCTTGATATAATTCTTGTCTGCCTATAGATCATGCTACTTCTGCATTTGCAAAATAATTATCAGTATCTCAGTCTTTTCTTCACTCTGTACTATAAAAAAAAGAAAATATATTATAAATCCAGTTAATAAACATTAAATGAAAACAACAATGATTGAATTTAGCACAGAAATCTGGTGAAACCTACAAATGCCACTTCTATGTCACTATTTCATAGAATCATACTAAACAATTTTGCCTATTCTTTTTCTTGGGATGTTTTAATAGCCACTCATGAAGGTGGATGTATTAGTCAGGGTTCCCTAGAAGGACAGAACTAACAGGAGATATATCTATTTATTTATAGATGTAGATTATAGTTATTTTTATTTATAGATATAGATATCCTATTTTATATATATATATACACATATCCTGATTGAGTTTATTAAGTATTAACTTACATGATCAGAAGATCCCACAGTAGGCCGTCTGCAAGCTTGAGGAGGAAGAAGAGCCAGTCTGAGTTTCAAAACTGAAGAACTTGGAATCCAATGTTTGAGGGCAGGAAACATCCAGCACGGGAGAAAGATGTAGCCTGGGAGGCTAGGCCAATCTTGTCTTTTCAAGTTTTTCTGCCTGCTTTATATTCACTAGCAGCTGATTAGATTGTGTCCACCAGATTAAGGGTGGGTCCGTCTTCCCCAGCCCACTGACTCAAATGTTGATCTCTTTTGGCAACACCCTCACAGACACACCCAGGATCAATACTTTGCATCCTTCAATCCAATCAAGTAGACAGTCAGTATTAACCATCGCAGTGGGCAACTAGCAGTTATATAACATTCTCCTCCATATGGTAAAATTTCTAAATGAGAAGCCACCCCTTCCTCGTTCACTAGCACATGGGAGTCTGGTGCCTAATCTAAAGGTGCAAATATATTAATATCAAGTGCAAAATGAATGAATAAAGACCATTTACATTGAGAACTTCTTCATGTATTACTTTTAGTTCCCACAGAAATGCTCTGGGATGGTTGCTGTTCCCATAAAAAGAAACAAACTGAGAGAGATTAGCTGAGCTGCCCCTGGTTACAGAACCACTAGAGTTGAAGTCTGTTTGCATTCTACAAGCTAACCTCTCCTAGCGAATAATAGCTCCAAGCAGCCCTCCATCTTGGCTTTTCCAGTTTATATTTGAGTCCTTCTGCAACCACTAACTATTTTTTCTTTAAGCTTCACAGGTGTCAAGAGCTCACATTTTTTATTATTTTAGGTAGTTGTGAAAGGATGTATTTTGTTACAAAAATTTAGTTGAATCTGTAAATATTCTGGAGGAAATTCTTACAGTACAAAGATCCTTAACCTGAGAGTATAGTCCTATCTGATACTGCTACTATTTAGACATAAGTCAAGCTTTATATTGAAAATCAGGAAAAGAGAGCCAGGATTGTGTTCTTTTGTAAAGAATTAAAAGATATTTAATAAATACTTGACAGATGAATGAATTGATAAATTATACTGAGGTTCTGGCCTTGAAACTATTTGACTTATGAGATGACTTATTACCGGGTCAATAACTAGTGAACTACCTAACGTGAAAGATGGTTATTTTATTTTTTACTTTATTAGAATACTTGTACTACATATTCAAATTCTGAGCAGGAATGTTAAACATTTTTCCATTTATCGGGTCTAAAACTTACAGCTAAATGAACTGAAAGAAGTATTTCAAAATCACACTTAGGAATAATGATTCCTAAAAGCTAAATCAAAAAGGACTCACTATAATGAAACAAAGTAGGTAAAAATTGTTCTTAGCACATTAAATCTAATTTTCCTTTCTTTTAAACTACATTATTAATTTGTGTAAGTTTGGGACATTAAATTGAAAATATACTATATATACTAAAATAGACACACTATGCTAAATTGAAGATATATTAAAAATAAAGGACATTAGGTTTAGGACATTAAATTTAAAATATTCTAAAATAAATATACTAAAGTATACTAAATTGAAGATATATTAAAAATAAAAGGTACCTAAAAATGTGTAAAATGGTGGTTTCATTAATGTCAGAGCATTTGAATGTGAAATTTTGTTCTATTTGATGTTACATTATTTCTTCTCATTCTTATTTTATATCCAACAGCCTAAGCCTCAGTACCAAATGACCCTCAGGCGGGAAAGACGGTACAGCAAAGTAATTTGTAAAGTAAAAACTAACTTTTAGTGAATTCTTTAAGAAATTCACTGCTTCTTAACATTTCAAATTAACCTTTTCATGTCACACATTATTAAAAGCAAATCCAACTAAATTACATACCTTCTGTAAAGTAATTTCCCCTTGGACCTAGGTGCCATTTCTACCTCTCCAGGGAAAATGATATTTTTAAAAATTAAAATTAATACCAAACTTGAGAAATTATCATTTTAAACCTGTGTAATGCAAATATGTATTTCCTATTTGAAACTATAACTTTCTTACACATCCATAATTTAAACAGCTCCCTTTAATCAAAAATACCTAAGAACATGACCTAATTCCCCCATACAACCAAGACATGGATAACCATCAATGTAGAGAGTACCTAAAGAAATCTTATAATTACACTCTTATTTTTTAATATTTAATTTCTCTTTTCTTTTGGAGTCATTTTTTTAAACAAGAGAAAGTAGGTAAAACAAGATGATGAATAAAATGAAGAGATAGTAGCAATAAAGTAATGAAGGAATTAATGTATTTTAAGCCATATGAAAGGCATGATTTTTTTTAAGTGTTTAATATGGAGATAGTAGGAAGATTAGTGGTTGCAGGGTTACAAAGAAAAGAGGGATGAATAGTTGGAGCATAGTGGATTTTTAGGAGAGTGAAACTATTCTGTATACTACTATAGTAATGGATATATATCATCTACATTTGTCCACATCCACAGAATGTACAAAACCAAGAGTGAACACTAATGTAAACTATGGACTTCGGGTGAAAGTGATGTGTCAATGCAGGTTCATCGATTGTAACATATGTACCACTCTGGTGCTGGATGTTGATAGTAAGGAGAATGTGCATGTGTGGGGGCAGGGAGTATGAGAACTCTCAGTAATTTCTGCTCAATTTTGCTATGATCCTAAAACTTCTCTAACAGAGAAAGTATTTTTTTAATATTAAAAACAAAGCAATGAATCCTAAGAGATAACGTTGGTCCACAGACACTTTCCCCTTACTCCCTTTCTGGGGCCTGAGTAGGAGATTATCCTAAGATATAAACGATCTCATATTCCATACTTGAGATCCAGAGCAATGCTTACTTTGCAACACTCATGTATCCTTCTAAATAGCCTTTTAAAATTTTAGTCACTTGTGTTCTTGTTTTCAAATCAGTGCACATTTTTGAAAGCACTAGCTATGTACTAAGTTCATACCTTGTGTACAGGAAACATGCTCTACATGCAGTTAGAATACCTGAGTTTCAGCTCAGATTTGGCCCTCCTTGGCCTGCAGTGTAGAATAAATCCTTTAAATGCCCTAAGCCTTACTTTCCTCATCTCTAAAATGGGGATAGCATCTACTCTGCTAACCTCAATAAATGAAGGTCAGATGTATAATGTGTCTTGCCTATAGGAAAATCAGTAAACAAGTGGATGTTATCATCATATTCCTAGTATCAGAGATTGTGTCTTATTTATTGTTTTTCATCTCTTAAGGTCCTTAGTACAATGCTTATCATGTAGACAGTACTTAACAAATAATAAAATTAGAATCATGTCACATGTTCATGGATTGGAAGAATTAATGTTAAAATGTCCATATTACCCAAAGTGATCTACAGATTCAATGCAATCTCTATCAAAATTCCAATGACATTTTTCACAGAAATAGAAAAAATATTCCTAAAATTTATATGGAACTACAAAAGATTCCAAATAGCCAAGGCAATTTTGAGGAAAAAAAAGCCCAGAGGCATTATTATCTGATTTCAAAAGCCATTACAAAGCGAAAGTGCTCAAAACAGCACTTTACTGGCGTAAAAACAGACACATAAACCAATGGAACAGAATAGAGAGCCCATAAGTAAACTCACACATTTATGATCAATTGACTTTGATCAAGGTGCCAAGAACACAGACAGGGGAAAGGACAGTCTTCTCAATGAATGGTGTTGGAAAAACTTTATATCCAGACACAAAGGAATAAAATCAGACACCTATCTCACACTATATACAGAAACAAACTCAAAATGGATTAAACAGTTGACTTGAAACTGTAGAACTACAAGAACAAAAAGCAAAAATAGACAAATGGGATTACGTCATACTAAAAAGTTTCTGCGCAGCCAAAGAAACAGTAAACAGTTAAGAGATAATCTATGAAATGGGAGAATGTATTTGCAAACCATACGTCTGATAAGGGGTGAATATCCAAAGTATAAAAGGAACTCAAACAATTGAATAGTAAGAAAATAAATAACACACTTTAAAAATTGGCAAAGGATCTGAACAGACATTTCTCATAAGAAGACATACAAATGGTCAACAAGTATGTGAAAAAATGCTCAACATCACCAATCGGGGAAATGCAAATTAAAACCACAATGAGATACCACCTCACATCTGTTAGAATGGCTATCATCAAAAAAAAAAAAAGATAAATGTTGGAGAGAATATGGAGAAATGGGAACACTTGTACACTGTTAGTACAAATGTAAATTAGTACACCACCATGGAAAACAGTATGAGGACTTCTTAAGAAACTAAAAACTGAACTACCGTTTAATCCAGCAATCCCACTACTATCTGCCCAAAAGAAAAGAAATCATTATATCAAAAAGACCCTGCACACCTATGTTTATTGCATCACTATTCACAAAAGCGAAGTCATGGAATTAACCTAAATATCCATCAATGGATGATTGAATAAAGAAAATGTGATATATATATATATATATAATGGAATACTATGCAGCCTTAAAAAAGAATGAAATCATGTCTTTTGCAGCAATGTGGATGGAGCTAGCACCCATTATCCTAAGTGAAATAACTCAGAAAGAGAAAAATTAAATACTGCACGTTCTTATTTATAAGTGGAAGCTAAACAATAGGTGTATGTGGATATACAAAGAGAAATAATAGACACTAGGGACTACAAAAGTGGGACAGTAGGAAGAGGGAAGGTTGCAAAATTGCCTATTGGGTACAATGTTCACTATATGGGGGATGAACACACTCAAAGCCCAGGCTTCACCACTGTGCAATATATCCATGTAACCCCTGAATGCTTTAGGCGCAGTCAAGCCTTCAGATGACTGCAGCCCTGGCTAACATTTGACTATAATCTAAGGAGAAACCCTGAGTCAGACCAAGCACCAAGAGAAGCTGCTTCTGCATTCCTGACTTTAAGAAAACTTTTGAGATAATAAACATTTATTGTTTTAAGCTGCTAGATGTTGAGATCATTTGTTACGCAGAAATAGATAATAATACAATGATACTATGATGTAAAATAATGTTCTATTATGAAAAAATACTATAAATGAAGAATTTTATATTATCTCTATATTTTGGCATAGAGAGTTTGGCAAATAACTGGGAGCTTTTGATTATAGAACCATTGAAGACTCAAACTGAAAAGATACAATTCTGTTAGAAATACTGGGAAATATCAATGGGCCATATAACTTGATTATAGTCTTGGCCTTGACCCTGCCCAGCACCATAATGCATCCCACTTGGGCAGTTCATTATCATATAATTTTGGACCAGCCTGTCTGGCACTCAGTTAAGTATTTGTTGAACGAGGGAACAATAGGAAAGATGAGGGAACATGTAGGTCTGGGGAGAGTACAGACACCCATGTTAGAGACTGCCTACTTTGTGCCAGACACTGTGATGAGGACTTCCCATGAATAAACAAGAAAGTCCTTATATTATTCGAGACAATTGATTTGAAATTATACACTGTCTAAAACTCATTCGGGAAGAGGGTAAATAGAGAAAAGGAATCTGCTGGAAATAAAAAAATATGTATGTAACAGGCAGAACAGAAGAATTAATTATATGAACCAAATAATCCTAGAAAGTGTGCCTTGTCAATATCTCAGATGAGAGATGTTTCCCTAGACTATGTGATTTTTTTACAAAGAGAGAAAAACTTAGTAAACCAGTTTGAATTATTGGAATGCAGTTTTCACCAGTGTTCATTTAAAACTACCTGATGCTCAAAACAATTGCATGAATGAGACCTGCTTGCTTACCAATATGTTTACTGTTGCCAATATAATTATAGATTTTATTTTACAGTTTGTTCTTTATGTCAGCATACTGACCTAAAGTAAACTTAAAGATAAAATAAAATGATGATAAATTAAAATTTAAAGAAGTTAAAATATGTATTGGTTATATACAAAATATTTTATTTAAACTGTGTACTTTAATAATTTAAAAATGTGTATTCCATTAAATGTCACCCCCATTAGGATCTAAATATATTGTTCGAGTTCTGAAAGAGGAAATTTGGGCTTAGAAATAGACCCAATTATTTATTTTCACATCCTTTCTCTTCTACCTTCAACTGGAGTAAAAAGCATCAATCTTGCTACCTATGAGGACTAAATATTCATCTATCAAATGACTTGAACCAGGTGGGGTGGCTCACACCTATAATTCCAACCCAGGAGGCTGAGGTGGGAGGATCACTTGAGGCCAGGAGTTCAGGGCTGCAGTGAGCCATGATAGTGCTACTGTACTCTAGCTTGGTCAACAGAAGGAGACCTCAAGCCTAAGAAAAGTTAAAAATAACAGAATAAACAAATGACTAGTTTAGAACATTTTAGCACACTTTTGAATTTTGTTGTTATGCAACTCATGTTCCTTCCAATTCCAAAAATCTATATACTTTTGAATTATGCCTTTTACCCAAACAATAATGGCAATTAAAGATAAATAAATAAATGGAACTATAATTTATATAAAGATTCTGAGCACATGTCTTTTATATACCTGGTTCAGCTCAATCATATGCCATACCTAAGAGGAATTCCATGGCACACAAGCAGCATTCACAGAATGACTTTCAGAACTGCCCCTCCGTATCTTGCTCTTTTTTCTTGTTATCCCATGGTGGACCTTCGCCTTTTTCCCTGGTTTCCTTGCTGCTCAGCTTAACACACTGATTGGCTGCCATCCCAGTTCCAGATTTTGGCTTGATTCCCGGAACTCGAAATCACAGCTCTTCTTCCTAACTTCATCCCAAATTATTAACTGATAATGAGCTCTTTTTTGGAAATGACTCCCGCCCTGCTGCAATACACACCGTCCTCCTGGTGGCTGACATTTGACTAGGCCTGGCCTGCAGAGTAGGCATGAGATATTGTAGGTTTGGCATACTTGCATATATGAGAGATTATCCACCCATGATCTGCATGCTGTTTGTTGGACCTGTCCAGAAGAAACTGAGCCTCTCGCCATCTCCAATTCTCCCTATATACCAGTCTCTAAGGAGATCCTGTTTCTGAAAGTGCCTGCTTCAATCTCTCTCTCAAGTGCCAGATCATTTACTCTCAGTCAAACCCCTGGGTCTGAAGAGTAAGAACAATCACATATTCAAATATATCCACACCTAATTTAAAAAAGTGAACTTCTGCTCCTGAAAAGAAAAGTTAAAACAAAACAAAAAACACGAGTTGGTAACTTGGCACCCAACATTAAAATTTGCCAATTCCTGATATACACAAATACACAAACAATCCAGAGTGCATTGACTCAAGCAAATGAGTGATCGAAGCTCGTAACAAAATCTTTAGGCCTTCAATTTCTAAAACCTGGCAAGAACTACCTGGAAAGGAATATGTAAGAAAAATGACTCTGAGATCAATATTTTCCCTGTGTGAAAGGAGGTTGTATGCAAGAATCTATAGAGGGAAAACAACAACTTTGCACTTGGCCTGTGAGTGTTTTATCTCTTCACATGGCCACATACTGGTATATCCCAAAGAAGCTGCAGGAAATGAATGGAACCTGGCAGTTAATGCAATTCAGCTTATCCGTTCATTCAACAATTATCTTTTGCACCTCCACAATGTGTGGGATCATCAATGCCCTTGCATTCACAGAGCTTACATTCTCCTGTAGGAGACAGACAGACAAGAATCAAATAAATAAGTTTAGAACACTTGACAAGTAGTGCTAAGTGCTGAGGAGAAAAATAACAAAGCAGGTTAAAAAAGAGTGTTGCAAGTGCTGCTATGTTAAACAGTGCAGCTGGGGAAGAACTTTCTTAGGCACCGTCATTTGATCAGGGGTCAGAATGAGGCAAAAGAAAGGAAGCTGTGCAGAGGTGTGCAGGGAATTTCAGGCAGAAGTAATGAAGAATGTGAAAGTCCAGGAACAATATGCTGGGAGAGTACAAGGAGCAGACGAAGGACCAGAGCAGCTGCAACAGAGAAAGAAAAGTAAGAAGTGGTAGAAAATTATTTCAGAAATGTAGCCAGGGACCAGATAATATAGATCCTTACAAGCTGCAATAAAGGCTGCAGTTTTGGGGTTTTTTTCCAAGTGCCACTGGAAGCCACTTTGGGGAGACTCAGTTATTCCTCACAATGTTTCACTTGTCTATAATAGAATTACACACTCATATCCTTTGCCATATTTTGTTGCAGTGTCCTCCTATGGAAGTAGAGTATATTTCCTCATACGCTTGATGCATGTGACTTGCTTTGGCCAATGGAATGTTAACAAATGTGACTCAGAAGCCTTAAATATGCTCACATTGGCTGTCTAGGCTTCTGGAGACATTATCTTGATTACCATCTGATATGGTTTGCCTGTGTCCTCGCCCAAATCTCATCTTGAATTGTAGCTTCCATAATTCCCATGTATTGTGGAAGGGACCTGGTGGAAGGTAACTGAATCACGGGGACAGGTCTTTCCCATGCTGTTCTCATGATAGTGAATAAATCCCACGAGATCTGATGGTTTTGCAAAGGGGAGTTCCCCTGCACCTGCTCTCTTGGCTGCCACCATGTAAGATGTGACTTTGCTCCGCATTCGCCCTCTGCCATGATTGTGAGGTCTCCCCAGCCATGTGGAACTGTGAGTCAATTAAACCTCTTTCCTTTATAAATTACCCAGTCTCGGGTATGTCTTTATTAGCAGTGTGAGAACAGACTAATACACCATTCGAAGAAAAGGCTCCAGTTCACTGCCTCTTCAGCAAGGGCTCCAGAATGAGATGCATGGAACACACCAGAACCCATTGTAGAGCCTGAAGCAGAGCTACCTCAGCTGCCTGTGGGTGAGAAAAATGAATGCTATTGTAAACCACTGAAAGTTATGGTGGTTTGTTAAGCAGAACTGTTGAAGCAAGAGCTGACTGATACGCCACTGGAGGGTTTAAATCGAAAGAATAAAGTAATCTGAATTGTATTTGTAAATGACTACTCTGACAGTCGTTTAGAGAGTAGATGGGTGAAAGACAAGAGGGCATACAGGAGACCAATTCGGAGCCTGCTGCAAAAATCCAGGTGAGAGATGGTGGTGGCTTAGACCAGGGTGAGAGTGGTGGAGTTGACAGGATTTGTTGATGAATGGAATGTAAAGTGTGTGATAAAGGATAGTTACAGCATTGTCTTATAGCAATTTTATCATCCAGCTTGTTATTTTATCCATCTCACCAGCCCAGCCTACGTTTCTACGCATAAAAATCAGCATATAAAGAGTGTTTTTGTCAATTGCTATATATCCAGGGACACAGTTGCTATAGCAGCCAAGCAATTCTCTTTGGGTAGCCAGGTGGAAACCAAATCATCTTGAAGAATCCTAGAACTTAATAGGGAGATTTTTCTCCAATGCCATATGACAAACTTCATAATTGTCTTTTTAAATTTTTTACAAGACTATCTAAATCAGAAGGCTCTGGTCTGGCACATAATTATCTCTTCTGGAAATAACTCTTTTCCCATTGTGCAGTTTGTGCTGAGGATTTCACAGAGGTTGCCTCTCCCCTAGGCTTACTCTGTCAGAGATGCTAGGGCATCTCTCTCCCCCACTGAGTGAGTCCCTGTCTTGCAGTTTCTGCAGTGGCACAGGCCAGCATATAATCCTCATTCATAACCAGGGTTTTGCTGCAAATCTTTATCTTCTCTCCTAGCTTAGAAAACTAGGTCAGAAAACACTGGAGCCTCGAAGACCACCTGGCCTCACTTTTGTCACTCTTCCTTCAAACTAAGAGCCACACTAGGCCAGGCGCGGTGGCTCATGTCTGTAATCCCAGCATTTGGGAGGCCAAGGCAGGCAGATCACGAGGTAGGAGTTCAAGACCTGACTGACCAACATGGTGAAACCCCATCTCTACGAAAAATACAAAAATTAGCCGGGCGTGGTGGCATGCACCTGTAATCCCAGCTACTCAGCAGGCTGAGGCAGGAGAAATGCTTGAACCCGGAAGGAAGGCAGATGTTGCAGTGAGCCCAGATTGCGCCACTGCACTCCAGCCTGGGTGAAAGAGCAAGACTCTGTCTCAAAAAAAAAAAAAAAGAAAAGAAAAGAAAAGAAAAAGAAAGTACACTAGTCTTAGCAGTCTGATCTTCTCTTTCTTTCTCGTATGGCTCCATCTAGTACTCATCCGACTAAAACCAAGATCTCCTACCGGCTTAAAGTACGCCTACATCAAAGCCCTCTGCACTTGGATGACAAATTAATGAAGACAGCCTCCAGAACTCCTACCTTTATAATGCCCTGTCTCCCATAAAAGCTTTAGTGTCCAACTCCCATGGTCTGAGTGACACATTGTCTTACAGTGCACCCTACCATCTGCATGTACATATAATATAACCATTTTTGGTGCTTCTGTGTCCATTGTGTCCACAGTGGTCCTTGACAGGCATTTGCATTCCTCCTCCTTGAGGAGATCAGAATGACAGAGGAACAGTAGTTGCCAACACTGATGAACATATTATTTCCATTTCTAATATCCACCTTACATCAAAGTACTTTTTTACTATTGTTTCTTATGGCATTCAGAATCAAACAAGTTTTTAAAATGCCTAATGCCGACCTGCCAGCCTTGAAAGGAGTTGGTCTGGTAGACCAAATAAAGAACTAACATCTAAAGCTCATGAGGCTGCTCATAGTAGACAGCATTGATGTAGGACATGACAGCTAAACATTCATTAAACTTATTAAAGTCCTAAGGAACTCAAGACTACTCAAAATAAATTGCATTTTGCAACAAAGAATTTAACGAGAAATCTCCTAGGAAAGAGTTTAGAATTGCTTGCAATCTGTAGGAGGGATACATTTCCTTCATTTTAAGAGGAAATCTCACAAATGTTCAAGAGAGATTTATTGTCTGTAGTTTCTATGCAGCCAGTAAGTGCAAGGAAAATAAGATGTCTTATTGGTAAGAAAGCTGTTACTTGTTCTTGTATCCTTGGTAAGTATGAACATGCAATACCATAGGACAATCAAATCCATATTTGGAAATGCTAATTAGGCACAAAATCTGCACAATGCAATCACAGTCTTCAGGGAAATGATTCCACCTCATGCTACATATATCATAATACTCTTTTCCTTCCTATTCAGGGAAACGTGTACCACGTTGCTTCTTCAATTGCATTAGAGGTAATAAAGGACAGATGCCCGTAAATGTCTCATCTAGAATCACAAGAATCTAGTTAAACTAAAAGGCTAATGTCATGGGTTTTCAAGACAGCCTAACATTCTCTGGAGACAATGTCATTAAGACATTATTGTTATATCTTGAATGGCAGAGAAGTGATGGATTCTTCAACATCTTTAGAGAGAGTTAAACTATATTTGTCTAATGCTCTCTTGAGTTAAAACTTTGAGGAGTTAAAATATGTAGGTAAGTTTCACTATTAATTCCCACAGGACCCTGAGCAATTTTCCATTCTTGACTTCTGTGTATTCATTGCCTCTGCGGTCATGAGCACTGTGTGTTTGTGCTCTTTCTCAATGAGGTCAGAATGGTGAAGGGGTGAGGAGGTGCCAAACCCTCTGTGGACTTAATTTTTCTACTCCTTATTCTTACTATACAGCACTGAGTACACTATGGTTAGATAGTAAAGAAGGAGATAAAGGCATAGAAAACAAAGAATAGGAAATGTCTCCTGAAGTTGTACAAACACTCTTAAAATCAACATACATATTTGAATAAATGCTTTAAAACATAGAAAATATATACATGACCTCAATCTCCAATTTCCTATTAGACATTTCTAGCAGCATGTCCCTCAGCACCTCTATCCAAACATGTTCAAAACCATACCTAGTATTTTTTTTTTCATTAAGCAAGTCTTCCTTCTAAGCTCCCTATCTCAACATTTATCTCACCTGGTCAACCAAGCTAAAAACTGCAGCATTGTCCTCTATTCCTCTCTCCTCCACCTCCTTTGTCCCATTGCTCAATACATCAGATATTCTGCCTCGAAGAATCTCTCACATTTATTCATTCTTTTTAATTTCTATGGTCACTGCCAAACCTTCACCATCTCTCATTTGGAGTATAAAGAAACTTCTTAGATTCTCTGTCATTTATCTCTCATTTCCCTCCAACCTATCTAGCATAGCTACCAGAATTATCTTGCTGAAACACTTATTTGATAATGTATTCACTAACTTAAAAACTTCCTTTGGTGGCCTCCTGTTGCCTGTGGGATAAAATCAGTTGTTTCAACCACTGTTTTGTGAGTCTCTACTACTAGTATGAGTGGTGAAGTTCATCAGGTACAGCAAATACAAAGATGAAAAGGCATGGACTTGCAAGTTGCCCACGGAGTAATTCTAGGAGAGTCAGATACATTAACAGCTCTTTACAACACACTGCAATATGTGCAGCCACAAGAGCACGTGCAAGGTACAGAGACAGTATGGAATATGGAGTGATCATCTATTTTAGGGGCTTCAGAATGGAAAGATATCTGAGTTTGGGATGGGTCTGCCAATTAAAAGAAATGGCATATGGAAAGTGCATAAGAATAAAACTGCATTCCAGGAACTATTAGTTGCAATTATTTTTTATTGCTGGGAATCAAAAACGGAGACAAAAAGCACTGGAAATGAATAGTTCTTGGGTGTGGTGTTGGGGGTGATAATGCGGGTGAGGTGGGAGACCGGGGAGTAGTGAAGGCTCAAGAACAAAGGGGTGTGGTGAGGGATAATAGTTAGGTTGAAATAACCAAGTAAGGTCCCAGTTCAGAGTAGAATTTGGGAACAAGAGATAAAGATATGCTTATTAAATCCAGGAAGTAGACTAAAGCTTTTAGGGAAAAGACATGGTCTCACAAGAAGTCTGGAAGACTCAGGCTATAACCCACTGAAGAAAATTGAGACGTAAGCTTTAAAAGTAAGATAAAACCCATACAAGTGTGATGTCAGAGAAGACAAGAAAAGGAAATGATTTTTTTAAAAAACTGTGATTAATACTATCTCACTCTAGCATCACACTCTGACCCCAGCCTACAAATTTAGCCTCACTCAACTCCTGCCACTTCTCCATTCTTTCCCAATCCTCTCTAGCTCTAGTAGTAACAATAAGAATTCTAATGATGTAGCTGTCTTTGATTTTGCATTTGCAATGTGAAAGATGCTGTGTGATACGTGCTTTTGTATTTTCACTCATTGAATTCTCACATTTCGTCAGCGCTATTTTTACCCCCATTTAACAGAAGAAGAAACCAAGGCTACGATATTAAAGGCTTACAAGATTACATAGCCAGTAATGCAGCAGAACCAGGATTTAAGCCTAGGCATATTTTAGCTACACTAAACCACGTGCCAATCCCAAATATGTCCAAATGTTTTCATGTCTTCCTAACTTTGTACTTGTTTAAATTAACGTTCATATACCCACACTGTTTGATGGAATCCCATTCCTTGTTAGAAACACAACTCAAATGTTACTTCTTTGATGACGCCTTTCTGTGCCCTGTCTTTTCTCTGGATAGTATTACCACCTCCTTCCTATGTGTCAATAATATATGTGGTAGGTGGAATGAACCCCCACAAAGAGGTCCATGCCCTTATCCCTGAAACCTGTGAGTATGTTACATGGAATATTACATGAACATTATATGGCAGATAAAATTAAGGTCACTGGACCTTTAAATAAAGAGATTATTGTGCCTTATCCAGATGGGTCCAATATAATTACACAAACTCTGAAAAGCAGGGAACCTTCTCTGGCTGCAGTCAGAGAGATGTTGGAAAAGAAGTCCAAGAGATTGAAAGTGTGAGAGGGACTCAACCCACCATTGCTAGAGGGGACCACATGGAAAGCATGAGAAAGAACGCAGGCAGTTCAGGGAGCAAAGACTGGCCCTTGGATGACAGCCAGCAAGGAAGCAGAGACCTCAACCTTCCAACAAGAGAGTTAGTTCAGCCAACAACATGAACAATCTTGGAAGCAGATTCTTCCCAAGAGCTTCTAGTAAGGAAAGCAGCCTAGCCAGAACCTTGATTTTAGCCTTGTGAGACCCTAAGCAAAGGACCCAGCAGGGCTTACACGGACTTCTGACCTACAGAAACTGTTAGATAATAAATTTGTGTTGACATTAAATCTGTGGTAATTTGTTATGGCAGTAATAGAAAAGTAATGCAACATGCCATATCATGTTCAAATTCATTATTTACAGATTTCTTAAATACTTATTAGAAGTTTGGTTCATTGAGTAAAGGAATCTCATGTTATCCATGAGGCTTTTGTCCTTAAGATTATGACTGGCCCAGGGAACAAGTGCAAAGTGAAAAGGAATTCACTGGAAGATCTTTAGGCTGCTCATCTCTGCCTCTTAAGGGATATTCATATTGTGGCTTGTTTTTTATTTTGTTTTTTAGCTCCATCTGGATATAAGCATGTCTTCCTCTGTGCTTGAAACAGCATCTCTTTATTACCAAGGTTGCAAAATGAATATGATACTGTTCTTCCCTCAAGAATCTCAGACATCATGACTTAAAGGCTGCTCCAACAAACTGAGTTATTTTGCTGTCAAAGGCCTCTGTAACCTGGTCCCAATCACAAGCTCTATAGCTTGCTCATTTCCTTGTCTGCCTGACAGCTGCTTGCTCTGCTGTCCCCTAAAACATAAGGTGGTTAGTGGACCTGGGGTATCTGAGTTCGGTCAGGGCCCACCAGTTTTCCCTGAAAAAAGCTACAATCCCCACTGAGGTCTTATGCTCAAGCAGTCAACCATGTAGTCCTCAACTATGGATAATTCCCCCAGCCCACCCCAGTGGTGACCTTCCAGGTACATTTGTCAGCAAGCATTAGGCTTTCTACTTCATTTTCTTGTGTGAAAGAGTTCTGCTAGTTCATAGCCTCCTTTATCTGGGAGCGGCATCTACCTGCCTCCCTTCACTGAAGATATGATGCTGCAGAAAACATGATTTATAGTTTAATAATGTCAAAATTTTCTTTTTTACAGTCCAAGAATATTTTGGAATCTAGTTTTTTGTAGCTATTTAAAAATTCAAACTGCCTTTATTTCTTGGACTCCAATGTGCCCCTGATTCCTCATGTGAAACACAAGGACAGGAATAATGACTCAGCTGTGGGAGGAATGAATGAGTTAGTAGATGAAAAGTGCTTTGAACCAGCAACTACACTTTGAGGAGTACATTATATAGACCTAAAAGCACTAGTAAATAAGAATATATGGATAAGGATTTTCAGGGCAACATTGTGGTAGCAAAAAATAAAATGGAAAAAAATAACAAATATCTATCCAACTGTGTATTGTTAAACAGATGTGGTACATACACATTATGGAACATTATGTGGTTGTTTTAGACATCTCTTGGGTATCATCTCACATACTCTCAGTCCACATTTTACTCCAGCTGTTGCTGTAGCAACCAGCTGCTTGCAGGTATGATTGACAGTACTTTGCTTCAGCTGCATGACACACTTCCTGCTTTGTTCCCAGAGTCTCTCTGTCAACACTTTGGGACATTTGTAAGTATTAACTCAGCCATTCCAACACATATGCAAACCTGAAATTGCAAAGGGCATGGGACATACCCTGGCCGCAAGAGAGTGGGAGCCCATAGGTAATGGTTTCTCTTCTGTCCCTTGGACAGATCACTCCAAGATGCATTCTACACTGCTCTGTAAAATCCCCAGCTTCCCACAGTTCTGACCAGCTTCATATTGAGCCACTCCTCCCCTGCTTCACTCTTTCCCTCCTCCTCTGCTTCACTATTTCCGGTCCTCCACTCCTGGTCCTTGGGATCACTTTCTAGAATAAACTGCCTGTAGACAAGCCTTTACCTGAGATCTTTTGTGAGAACCCAGGCTGAAACAGGAGTGATTTTTTAAATGAGAAATACATCTATCCGTTGACCTATAGAGCTGTCCATAGTGAATTGTTAAAGGACGAAAACAAGTTGCAAATTCCTGTGTGTTATGTCATTTATAAAATCAAACAACACTAGCATGTCTTTGTATGTGTTTCTTTTTTTCTTTTTTTTTTTTTTATTATACTTTAGGGTTTTAGGGTACATGTGCACAATGTGCAGGTTTGTTACATATGTATCCATGTGCCATGTTGATTTCCTGCACCCATTAACTCGTCATTTAGCATTAGGTGTATCTCCTAATGCTGTCCCTCCCCCTTCCCCCCACCCCACAACAGTCCACGGAGTGTGATGTTCCCCTTCCTGTGTCCATGAGTTCTCATTGTTCAATTCCCACCTATGAGTGAGAACATGCGGTGTTTGGTTTTTTGTCCTTGCGATAGTTTACTGAGAATGATGTTTTCCAGTTTCATCCATGTCCCTACAAAGGACACGAACTCATCATTTTTTATGGCTGCATAGTATTCCATGGTGTATATGTGCCACATTTTCTTAATCCAGTCTATCGTTGTTGGACATTTGGGTTGGTTCCAACTCTTTGCTATTGTGAATAGTGCCGCAATAAACATACGTGTGCATGTGTCTTTATAGCAGCATGATTTATAGTCCTTTGGGTATATACCCAGTAATGGGATGGCTGGGTCAAATGGTATTTCTAGTTCGAGATCCCTGAGGAATCGCCACACTGACTTCCACAATGGTTGAACTAGTTTACAGTCCCACCAACAGTGTAAAAGTGTTCCTATTTCTCCACATTCTCTCCAGCACCTGTTGTTTCCTGATTTTTTAATGATGGCCATTCTAACTGGTGTGAGATGGTATCTCACTGTGGTTTTGATTTGCATTTCTCTGATGGCCAGTGATGATGAGCATTTCTTTGTGTGTTTTTTGGCTGCATAAATGTCTTCTTTTGAGAAGTGTCTGTTCATGTCCTCTGCCCACTTTTTGATGGGGTTGTTTGTTTTTTTCTTGTAAATTTGTTTGAGTTCATTGTAGATTCTGGATATTAGCCCCTTGTCAGATGAGTAGGTTGCAAAAATTTTCTCCCATTCTGTAGGTTGCCTGTTCACTCTGATGAAAGTTTCTTTTGCTGTGCAGAAGCTCTTTAGTTTAATGAGATCCCATTTGTCGATTTTGGCTTTTGTTGCCATTGCTTTTGGTGTTTTAGACATGAAGTCCTTGCCCACGCCTATGTCCTGAATGGTATTGCCTAGGTTTTCTTGTAGGATTTTAATGGTTTTAGGTCTAACATATAAGTCTTTAATCCATCTTGAATTAATTTTTGTATAAGGTGTAAGGAAGGGATCCAGTTGCAGCTTTCTACATATGGCTAGCCAGTTTTCCCAGCACCATTTATTAAATAGGGAATCATTTCCCCATTTCTTGTTTTTGTCAGGTTTGTCAAAGATCAGATAGTTGTAGCTATGCGGCATCATTTCTGAGGGCTCTGTTCTGTTCCATTGATCTATGTCTCTGTTGTGGTACCAGTACCATGCTGTTTTGGTTACTGTAGCCTTGTAGTATAGTTTGAAGTCAGGTAGCGTGATGCCTCCAGCTTTGTTCTTTTGGCTTAGGATTGACTTGGCGATGCGGGCTCTTTTTTGGTTCCATATGAACTTTAAAGTAGTTTTTTCCAATTCTGTGAAGAAAGTCATTGGTAGCTTGATGGGGATGGCATTGAATCTATAAATTACCTTGGGCAGTATGGCCATTTTCACGATATTGATTCTTCCAACCCATGAGCATGGAATGTTCTTCCATTTATTTGTATCCTCTTTTATTTCATTGAGCAGTGGTTTGTAGTTCTCCTTGAAGAGGTCCTTCACATCCCTTGTAAGTTGGATTCCTAGGTATTTTATTCTCTTTGAAGCAATTGTGAATGGGAGTTCACTCATGATTTGGCTCTCTGTTTGTCTGTTATTGGTGTACAAGTATGCTTGTGATTTTTGTACATTAATTTTGTATCCTGAGACTTTGCTGAAGTTGCTAATCAGCTTAAGGAGATTTTGGGCTGAGACAATGGGGTTTTCTAGATATACAATCATGTCATCTGCAAACAGGGACAATTTGACTTCCTCTTTTCCTAATTGAATACCCTTTATTTCCTTCTCCTGCCTGATTGCTCTGGCCAGAACTTCCAGCACTATGTTGAATAGGAGCGGTGAGAGAGGGCATCCCTGTCTTGTGCCAGTTTTCAGAGGGAATGCTTCCAGTTTTTGCCCATTCAGTATGATATTGGCTGTGGGTTTGTCGTAGATAGCTCTTATTATTTTGAGATACGTCCCATCAATACCTAATTTATTAAGAGTTTTTAGCATGAAGGGTTGTTGAATTTTGTCAAAGGCCTTTTCTGCATCTATTGAGATAATCATGTGGTTTTTGTCTTTGGTTCTGTTTATATGCTGGATTACATTTATTGATTTGCGTATGTTGAACCAGCCTTGCATCCCAGGGATGAAGCCCACTTGATCATGGTGGATAAGCTTTTTGATGTGCTGCTGGATTCAGTTTGCCAGTATTTTATTGAGGATTTTTGCATCAATGTTCATCAAGGATATTGGTCTGAAATTCTCTTTTTTGGTTATGTCTCTGCCAGGTTTTGGTATCAGGACGATGCTGGCTTCATAAAATGTGTTAGGGAGGATTCCCTCTTTTTCTATGGATTGGAATAGTTTCAGAAGGAATGGTACCAGTTCCTCCTTGTACCTCTGGTAGAATTCAGCTGTGAATCCATCAGGTCCTGGACTCTTTTTGGTTGGTAAGCTATTGATTATTGCCACAATTTCAGAACCTGTTATTGGTCTATTCAGAGATTCAACTTCTTCCTGGTTTAGTCTTGGGAGGGTGTATTTGTCGAGGAATTTATCCATTTCTTCTAGATTTTATAGTTTATTTGCATAGAGGTGTTTGTAGTATTCTCTGATGGTAGATTGTATTTCTGTGGGATCGGTGGTGATATCCCCTTTTTCGTTTTTTATTGCATCTATTTGATTCTTCTCTCTTTTCTTCTTTATTAGTCTTGCTAGCGGTCCATCAATTTTGTTGATCTTTTCAAAAAACCAGCTCCTGGATTCATTAATTTTTTGAAGGGTTTTTTGTGTCTCTATTTCCTTCAGTTCTGCTCCGATTTTAGTTATTTCTAGCCTTCTGCTAGCTTTTGAATGTGTTTGCTCTTGCTTTTCTAGTTCTTTTAATTGTGATGTTAGGGTGTCAATTTTGGATCTTTCCTGCTTTCTCTTGTGGGCATTTAGTGCTATAAATTTCCCTCTACACACTGCTTTGAATGTGTCCCAGAGATTCTGGTATGTTGTGTCTTTGTTCTCGTTGGTTTCAAAGAACATCTTTATTTCTGCCTTCATTTCATTATGTACCCAATAGTCATTCAGGAGCAGGTTGTTCAGTTTCCATGTAGTTGAGCGGTTTTGAGTGAGTTTCTTAATCCTGAGTTCTAGTTTGATTGCACTGTGGTCTGAGAGACAGTTTGTTATAATTTCTGTTCTTTTACATTTGCTGAGGAGAGCTTTACTTCCAACTATGTGGTCAATTTTGGAATAGGTGTGGTGTGGTGCTGAAAAAAATGTATATTCTGTTGACTTGGGGTGGAGAGTTCTGTAGATGTCTATTAGGTCCACTTTATGTAGAGCTGAGTTCAATTCCTGGATATCCTTGTTAACTTTCTGTCTCGTTGATCTGTCTAATGCTGACAGTAGGGTGTTAAAATCTCCCATTATTATTGTGTGGGAGTTTAAGTCCCTTTGTAGGTCACTGAGGACATGCTTTATGAATCTGGGTGCTCCTGTGTTGGGTGCATATATATTTAGGATAGTTAGCTCTTCTTGTTGAATTGATCCCTTTACCATTATGTAATGGCCTTCTTTGTGTCTTTTGATCTTTGTTGGTTTAAAGTCTATTTTATCAGAGACTAGGATTGCAACCCCTGCCTTTTTTTGTTTTCCAGTTGCTTGATAGATCTTCCTCCATCCCTTTATTTTGAGTCTATGTGTGTCTCTGCACGTGAGATGGGTTTCCTGAATACAGCACACTGATGGGTCCTGACTCCTTATCCAGTTTGCCAGTCTGTGTCTTTTGATTGGAGCATTTAGCCCATTTACATTTAACGTGAATATTGTTATGTGTGAATCTGATCCTGTCATTATGATGTTAGTTGGTTATTTTGCTCGTTAGTTGATGCAGTTTCTTCCTAGCCTCGATGGTCTTTACAATTTGGCATGTTTTTGCAGTGGTTGGTACCGGTTGTTCCTTTCCATGTTTAGTGCTTCCTTCAGGAGCTCTTTTAGGGCAGGCCTGATGGTGACAAAATCACTCAGCGTTTGCTTGTCTGTAAAGTATTTTATTTCTCCTTCACTTATGAAGCTTAGTTTGGCGGGATAGGAAATTCTGGGTTGAAAATTCTTTTCTTTAAGAATGTTGAATATCGGCCCCCACTCTCTTCTGGCTTGTAGAGTTTCTGCTGAGAGATCAGCTGTTAGTCTGATGGGCTTCCCTTTGTGGGTAGCCCGACCTTTCTCTCTGGCTGCCCTTAACATTTTTTCCTTCATTTCAACTTTGGTGAATCTGACAATTACGTGTCTTGGAGTTGCTCTTCTCGAGGAGTGTCTTTGTGGCGTTCTCTGTATTTCCTGAATCTGAATGCTGGCCTGCCTTGCTAGATTGGGGAAGTTCTCCTGGATAATATCTTGCAGAGTGTTTTCCAACTTGGTTCCATTCTCCCCATCATTTTCAGGTACACCAATCAGACGTAGGTTTGGTCTTTTCACATAGTCCCAAATTTCTTGGAGGCTTTGTTCATTTCTTTTTATTCTTTTTTCTCTAAACTTCCCTTCTCTCTTCATTTCATTCATTTCATCTTCCATCAGCGATACCCTTTCTTCCAGTTGATCGCATCTGCTACTGAGGCTTCTGCAATCTTCGCGTAGTTCTCGAAACTTGGCTTTCAGCTCCATCAGCTCCTTTAAGCCCTTCTCTCCATTGGTTATTCTAGTTATCCATTCTTCTAATTTTTTTTCAAAGTTTTTAACTTCTTTGCTATTGTTTTGAATTTCCTCTCGTAGCTCAGAGTAGTTTGATCGTCTGAAGCCTTCTTCTCTCAACTCATCAAAGTCATCCTCCATCCAGCTTTGTTCTGTTGCTAGTGAGGAACTGCGTTCCTTTGGAAGAGGAGAGGTGCTCTGTTTTTTAGAGTTTCCAGTTTTTTTGCTCGGTTTTTTCCCCACTTTGTGGTTTTATCTACTTTTTGTCTTTGATGATGGCGATGTACAGATGGGTTTTTGGTGTGGATGTCCTTTCTGTTTGTTAGTTTTCCTTCTACCAGACAGGACCCTCAGCTGCAGGTCTGTTGGAGTTTACTAGAGGTCCACTCTAGACCCTGTTTGGCTGGGTGTCAGCAGCGGTGGCTGCAGAACAGCGGATTTTCGTGAGACCACAAATTCAGCTGTCTGATAGTTCCTCTGGAAGTTTTGTCTCAGAGGAGTACCCGGTTGAATGAGGTGTCAGTCTGTCCCTACTGGGGGGGTGCCTCCCAGTTAGGCTGCTCAGGGGTGAGGGACCCGCTTTAGGAGGCAGTCTGTCCGTTCTCAGATCTCCAGCTGCGTGCTGGGAGAACCACTACTCTCTTCAAAGCTGTCAGTCAGACAGGGACATTTAAGTCTGTGGAGGTTCTTGCTGAGTTTTTGTTTGTCTGTGCCCTGCCCCCAGAGGTGGAGCCTACAGAGGCAGGCAGGCCTCCTTGAGCTGTGGTGGGCTCCACCCAGTTCGAGCTTCCTGGCTGCTTTGTTTACCTAAGCAAGCCTGGGCAATGGCAGGCGCCCCTCCCCCAGCCTTGCTGCCACCTTGCAGCTTGATCTCAGACTGCTGTGCTAGCAATCAGTGAGACTCCGTGGGCATAGGACCCTCCGAGCCAGGTGCGGGACACAATCTCCTAGTGTGCCGTTTTCCAGGCCCATTGGAAAAGTGCAGTATTAGGATGGGACTGACTCGATATTCCAGGTGCCGTCTGTTTCCCCTTTCTTTGACTAGGAAAGGGAACTCCCTGACCCCTTGCGCTTCCCGAGTGAGGCAATGCCTGGCCCTGCTTCGGCTCGCGCACAGTGCGCTTCACCGACTGTCCTGCACCCACCGTTAGGCACTCCCTAGTGAGATGAAACCGGTACCTCAAGCAGAAATGCAGAAATCACCCGTCTTCTGTGTCCCTGGGGCTGGGAGCTGGAGACCGGAGCTGTTCCTAGTCGGCCATCTTGGCTCCACCCCAGTTTTTTTTTAGTTCCACATGGCTGGAGAGGCCTCGGAAACTTATGATCATGGCAGAAGGGGAAGCAGGCACATCTTACATGGTGGCAGGACAGAGCTTGTATGTGTTTCTATAACCTTGGAGTTGTTGGCACTGGTCTCCTCAAAGTGGTAGAAAGAAATCATTAGCTTTTTCTTAACAATTTTTTCCTTGTTTCACTAGCTGCAGTGAGTACATATTAATTTCACAGCTTAAAATACTTGGAAGGGAAAAATGGTGTTTAAAATTAACATCAAATCAACATCCCAGGAAAAAGAACTTCCAACCAGGTAATAAGGAAGATAGCTGTAATGCTGGACTTGAGCTAAAGTAAGAACTCTATGATATGCCTTTTTATTAACCTAGGATAAAAAAATAATTTCTTGCTTGAGTCTGTATGTGTAAAACAAATACCCAAAACTACACTCACAAAACTAACATCCTGTTTGTGACTGAGGTACACTCCGGAGATCCCTGAATGAAGAACGAGCTACTCGATAAGGACTCAGAATGATTAATAGATAAGCAAAAGATAAGCAAATGGAAGTCTGTTCCTGCAGTGTTTCCAAAGGTGTATACAGAAGGGGATCTGTTGCAGAACGAGACCAGTGATTCTCAACAAAAGCCTTATTAAAAAAGTGAAGGATTTCACAAAAGAAATTTTAAAACTGCAGCAAGGCTAGCATCATCTTCAGTATAAACCTCTTCAAACTTTGAACAAAGAAGCCAACAGTAAGATTCCATAAAAGATTTTATAAAAAGTTAAAATCTAATCTGAATAAATTTCCATTTGCCTCATTTGTTTTTTATTTCTTTGTGGGTTCATTATGAATTGCTTTAAGGGAAAGGGCATTGACTATGGATGTGTTTTAAGGAAAATGCTTTTGACTACCTCCCCAAAAGGCTGGATCTCATCTGGTTCCACTAGTTAAATATGCATGGGGTGAGGAAAAAAATCCTTCAAAATCATAAGAGACAAAAGAATGAAAGAAATATACTCTAAAAGACATATTCTCTAAAGAAATAGTTGACATCTGACATCCAATTATAAGTTTATTTTTCTATGGCATAAAATAAGTGGTCCAAGCAGTCAAAGACTGTGATGCAAAAGCTAAGATGATTTACCGCTTTGATGGCTAATTTTATGTCAACTTTGCTGGTCCAATGTCCAGATATCTTATCAAACATTATTGTGGATGTTTCTCTGAGGATGCTTTTGAGTGGGATTAACATTTAAATCAGTTAACTTTGAGTGAAGAAGGTTGCCCTCCATAATGTGGGTGGGCTTCATCCAATCAAATGAAGGCCTGAATAGGACAAGAGTGACTCACCAGAAGCAAGAAGGAATTCTTCAGCAGACTGCCTTGAACTTCAACATCGTCTCTTCCTGGGTCTCCAGCCAGACAGCTTTTGGACTGGAACTGTAACTCTTTCCTGAGTCTCTAGCCTGCCAGCCTCCCTCAGCAAATTTTGGACTTGCCAAGACTTCACAATCATGTGAATTAACTTTTTAAAATAAAGATATATATATATACACACACACATATAGATAGATAGATACATACATACATACATACACACACACATATCATGTTGGTTTTGTTTCTTTAAAGAACCATGACTGATACAACACAATATACTCAAATGCTCTGGAAAGTGAATTGTGTCATTAATATAATCAATGTTGTTTATGATAGCAAATATTCACAGAATGCTTACTATGTTCCAGGAACTGTTCTAAGTGCTCTACAAGTGAACTCATTTATTTCTCACAATAATGCTAATGAAGCTGTCATACCCATTTTACAGTTAAGAAGACTGCAGCACAGAGAGTACATTGTGCAGTGTTAAACTGCTTAGTAAATAGCAAAGACACTTATGAATTTACAGATAGTGTTTCATAGCCCACACTCCTACCAGAATGTTGATTGTCCCCAAAGAAACAACTCTGTGTAAAGACACAATCCTACGATATAATTTGATATCCTTGTTATCTTGAATTCAAAACCTCCAGATTTCCAGCTAGGAATGATCTTCTTTTCCTTGTGCACTTCTATTTTCCTGTCCCCAGATATGCAGAACTTTCACATTTCCGGGCAGGACTTTTGCTATAATCCTCATCCTAGTTCTGACTTCCCTTGAAGAGCCATCATTGTGAACATTTTACTCTTCATAAGTGGCAGTGAGAGGGGTAAGTAGCTGCATGTATGGAATCACAAGCCCAAGCTCAGTCCCGGCTCTGACATTAGTAGACCTGTGAGCCATGGCAAGTAACTTAAACTCTCTTAGTCTCTTTGTTCACAAGTGGAGATACTAATATCACTTACCCCATTGGGTTCTTGTGAGAGTAATAGAAGGTAATGCTAGGAAAATACCTAAAAGAGTGCCATGCACACAAACAGCACACAATAAATATTTATCATTTTCCAGCCCCAAAATTTACCAGCCCTGAGTCACATTTCCTCTGGGCCCTGTTATTCCTTTAACACACCAGTCTGATAGCTTTAGCCTCAGAAAGGAAGATCTTACCCACAAGGAAACATATTTTCATTTCAGGCACTTTCTAGAAACAAAATGCCTTATCCAATGATAAGTCTCTGTACGCTGATATAAAATAGGCCTTCTTTTGCCTGCATCCTGCTTACCACTCCAAAGAGCTCACTTCACAGGAGAAGCACCCGCTATTCTAGCAGAGTATAAATTCCTAGGGAAAGTATAACAGTAGAGTAGAACATGCAGTTCCCACTGTGGAAAGTAAATAAAAGGAACGCAATTGGACAATTCCATTTAAATGGCACTTTAGACGCGATTGTATAAAATTAAGCTCATATGGTTTTTGTATTTGTCTCTACTACTATTATTTGCACAGGGATGGAAATTAGAAACTCACATATATCACACATTCTTCCCTCTCCCTTGTAATTTCATGATTAATCGTGAAATTATGTCCAGACCACATATTTGCTTTTACATTCCTTTCTCCTATACCATTCACACTATAGACATCCTATCCACCACTAAAGACACCTTTGGCCTCCATTTCAATTCAGCTTGCACAACACTATACACTGAGTTTTCTGATTATTACAACTTTATACTTTGTAGATAGCTAATAAAGACGCAAAGTAAATCCTACCTATAGACATGCAAATAATTTCCGTCCAGTGAAGAGACACCCTCCTTATTCTAAAACAACAGTTTTGCCTCCATTTGCACATTCATTTCAATATTCCTAATCAATAAATGTGTCTGTTCTTTGAGTTTTTTTAACATTTGCCTTTTCCCTTTATTATGAGTTACATCATCTTTCTTGTCAGACAAAAGTTAACATTTATTTCAATAGTTCAAAGTGCAAATATAGCAAGTCAGTTCACAAAGTTTCAAGATACAGTTTTAATGACGATAGAAATTTGATATATAAAAATGAAAGGGTAAGCAGCAGAAATAAAGCTTCTCAATTAAAAAAATGCAAGTAACTTGAAAAATCTTTGGACTAAAATACTCCACTTACATCAAGAAATGCTTTAATTCATAGATGCCAGTACTGCACTGCAATCAAAAAGGATTCTTCAAAGAGAGAATCAGCCCAAACTGCCAACTCCAGATAACAATGGAAGTTCTTGGTGTTGGTTTTTCCTGATTTGGAAGCTTCAGTCATTCACTACTATCAATTGGTAAGGTTCAATGCATGACATTTTGATCTTTAGGCAAATTCTAAATGATATTTAAAGTTAAATATAAAGCCAACACCACTATTAAGGATTTTCTGAAATGACCAGTATGTATCTAAAAGATTTTTCAAGTTACTTGCTATTTGGAACTTTGTATAATTATTCAACATATAATTACATATTTTATTTTATTTCATATAAAATGCATATAGTTCCATGCATTTTGAAATGGTTCTTGCAGAGGATTCTCAGGCAAAAGTGAATCTAAATACTCCACAGCCAAGGATACTGAACTAAAGATGCTGACACTTTCATTTGTTGCCATTTTTCAAATCCTCTGCAGACAGCCTTGTAATTCTGGATGGCTGTGAGGTGACTGCAGGCCACCGTCACAATATCATCTTTAATGAATGTTTATTTTCTTCCTTGTAGGAGAATCATGATTTTTATCTTTCTTAAAAAATTTTTACCACCATGTTGATTATCCACTTTACAAACTTTCATTGCCTCTTTTGATGATTAAGATCCAACTTCTTAAATTAGCCTTCAAGCTTCTTTACCACCTGGATACAAGCGATCCTTATTTTATTTTTTTTTTTTCATTTTGCCCTTACACACATATTCCCTTTAGCTGGGAGGACATATTTGCTGTCCTGAGCATGTCTTGAGGTTATGGTCCTGCCTCTAGATTTAGTTTATTGTATCCTTCTCGGCCTTTACCTCCTGTTCATCCTTCAGAAACAAGCTCAACTCTCACCACTTCTATCAAATCTTCCAAAACAACACCACACAAATTCCTCTCTCTGTAAAGAATTTAGTGCTCTCAGTATTCTTGTGAGACTTTATAAGTTGTTCTTGATTTCTTTAAATATATATCTTTTTGTCCCAGGGACCATATACTTGTATTTTCCATATCTGCCAAAGTACCTAGCCCAGTGTCTTGTGCCACCCATCAATTAGTGGCTAAAGAATTAATTGACAAGACATCTTGGGGAGAGAAAAAGCCTCTGTCACATTCCCAGTCTCCCACGATACACCAAAAGTATGTGCTCCACTTATAAGATCTAACACTTTTTATAGTTTGGAAAATTACTTCAAAAATCTAGGTGAAAGATACACAAACGCAATAATAGCTTGATTGCACTCAACAGGGAATGCATCTCAAATTCCTAGTTATGAATATTTTAATGAACAGTATCAATAAAAGCCTCTTACCCCTTGGCCTATTTGTGATACTAAGGATTCAGTTAGTAATAACAGCTCTTTAAGGACAGAGGGAACTCAGAATAATTTATTTTTTCAAGAGCATAAAAGGCAAAGATGCTCCAGGGAAGTTTTATAAGCCACTTCCAAAAAGAAATAATTACTGAACTTACTGAAAGCATGGATGAATTGTTAGCTTTGCTAAAAATAGATTTTAATAGATTTGTCCATCTGAGAAAAGTGCAGTGGACAGACTTTTAGAAGACAAAATATTTGCCATTAGAAAGAATTCTCAAATTCTACAAAATAACGGTAAGTGCTCAAAGTACGCTTGAACATTTTGAGGTTTTTTTATTAGTGAAGGTTGCACATTTAAATGCAGAAGCTTTTGCCATCTTTGTTGTCAACATCTCCCTCATGGTCATCTAGAAAGCTGAGTAATTAGAAGTGTGAAATTAGTAGCCAGAGTGTCACAACTTTGCCATTTGTGTAACCTGGAGCAAGATACTTACCCTTTCAAAACCTCAGTTTACTCTTCTATAAAATGGCAGTACTGATAGCACCTGCCTTGCGGGGTTCCTATGAAGATTAAATGAGATAATGCAGCTCACCCACTGAGCACAGGGTGCCACATGCCACTCTTAGAAGATGTCAGTTATAATTGTTGCTTCATCATATATCATAGGAGAAAAAAGCAAAATGCTTTTGAAGAAGTAATGATGACTGTTGAGACAGATAATATCTACAAAGCCAAGAGTACTTCAGAATTTAGAATAGCTATAAGATTTAATGAATCAAGTGAAGTGAGAAGCTTCCAATATGAATCGTAACATAAATTTTGAAGCAATTCCCTTTATAGGCAGTTCTACCCTGTAATAGAAAATGGTAAAATACAATGTACTGAAAAATAGTCACATCTCCCTCAGGCTTTGGTTCATTATAAATTACTTTATTTAATGTACACATGTTATAAACTGAAATCTCTACTGAATAGAGCCCACTATAGCACTGAATTTATGGCAGTGGACTTTAACCAAAGGTTTTTAATTACATGAAGTTCCATAAGGGCCTTCCTAAAACGTGGCCACAACTATCACACGTTCCTCTCTCTGAAGGTGGCATGCTAGGGAAAGCCAAATATGGTATGTGATCATAAAATCATATAACTTATCAATTGAAAGGTTATTACAGAACTTATATAATCCCTCAATTTTTCAGCTAAGGAAATTAAGATCTTGAGAATCTAAGTGTCTAGTAATGTTCTTTAGTGTAAAATTTTTTAAATGCAATTAAAGGGATGATCCCAGTGAGACATGACTTATTGTGACACATCTTCAGCAGCTTCTTAGCAAAGCAGAACAAGCCAGGGATGTTATAATAACTCTGAGAAAGACATAACAAAATTCTTAGTAGATACGTATCTAGTTTTCTTCTTAAAACTTACAATGCTGGCTGCATGGTCTTGTATTTTCTCGCTTCCCTCTTCTTGTTCAGCCTTAGCTTATGGCCTTTTCATTTAGAGTGACCCTTACTTACTCAGATGCTGAGTCATTCTTGGTAATGGCAAATCACACATGGTCAGCATAGAACCTATTTCAACATATCTAGAATTAAGCTTGTGGTTTTAAATTTTAGAGGAGCTCTTGTTTCACAGGTCTTCACTAATCACAGCTTTCTCATCATTGCCATGTTTAGCTCATGTAAATATTCTTGTCTTAATAACAAAAACAGTAGCAACAACAAAAGTCTTTTGTATGTTCATATAATGGCATAGATAATGATAATTAACCTCATTGATTACTATTACATACCCGACATTAACAACAAACTCTAAAAGATAGGAGCACTTAGCTCCCCATTCATAGAGATGAGAAAACTGAAGCAGAGAGAATTAAGTAAAATTACCCAAATACATAAATTGGCATCCTAACTCAAGGAGTCTGGTTCCAGAACCTATAATTTAATCTTTACATTCTCAGCCCCTGAATCCTTAACCACTAGATTCTACATCACATGATCCTCAAAAAATATTTCGAACTAAGTATTTTTAGCTCTACTTTATCAGTGATTAAATTGAGATTTAGAGAGGTTAAACTTAAAAAGGGTACATAACATGACAAGTGTGTGGGAGAGCTAGGATTATAATCCAGGTCTAACTGATTGTAAAACCTGCACACCATTAAAATAGCTGTGCTTTTCAGGCCTTCAGCAGCATTATTCCCTGAGACTAGAACACAGGGGCACTGGCTCAGCTTTTGGGGGTGTCATTTGCTCCCTATAATCCTGGTCTACTGAGAGATCATCAGGAGCCATGTGGCCATCTCCCCAATACTGACTGTGGCTACTCTTGCAGATCTTTTCTGCCTTGCCCTCTGTCCAAAGAGTTCACCACCCTTTGAACATTATATGTTGGATACTGGTCACCCTTCTGATGGGAACTCAGCAAAAAAGCCAGGTTAATTCCCTCAGCTCTGGCCCCAGTTTTCTGTCCTCTTCGCACAGAGGACCATTATTCCTTCTGGTCCAAATTATTGAAGTCTCCACATTACAGTCTCTGTATATTCTTGCTTTAAAATAGTTTGATGTGATGCTATTTATCAATTTTTATTTTCAGGTATATATGTGTATATACGTTTAAGTATATGAGTTATATTTTTGTTTTATATATTTTAATAACTCAGGAAATCTAGAACACTTTAAGCAAAACATACTTAGTGATGTAAACATGTCTGCAACATAGCCTTAAAAACTACTTGTTAATCTTCATCATAGTGTCTTAGTACTTTCCTTCGTATATATAAAATTTGGCTGTGTTGAATGAAATTATTCCTAAGTCAAATGGGTGCCAAGCTACATTGTCTAACAGGGTATGATGTTTTATCCTTAAGTCAATAAGCTGTACTTTGAATTAGCCATGTGAAACTAGGTAAAGTAATCCAGCTGTGTCCGTTTCACTCGGGGCTGACTTACCAATGCTTTGAATTCGCATTGTCAGCTCCACTGCTAATGAGCAACTGCCCTTGAAAACAGCGCATACTTTTTTGTTGTCCTTGGGAATATTATAAGACCAGAATATCAAGAATTTGGCTCAAGAGATAGCAAATGCCTTTAAAAAATATTTAACATGATTTTCATGCATATTTGTGTAAAAATGAGTCGTTGATACAATATTAAAGATAACTGCATAAAATTAGGTACTGCCAAAAGTGAGAGAGGCAATTTTTTATTTATTTTTTTAATTTATTTTTTTATTATTATACTTTAGGTTTTAGGGTACATGTGCACAATGTGCAGGTTTGTTACATATGTATCCATGTGCCATGTTGTTTTGCTGCACCCATTAACTCGTCATTTAGCATTAGGCATATCTCCTAATGCTGTCCCTCCCCACTCCCCCCACCCCACAACAGTCCCCAGAGTGTGATGTTCCCCTTCCTGTGTCCATGAGTTCTCATTGTTCAATTCCCACCTATGAGTGAGAACATGTGGTGTTTGGTTTTTTGTCCTTGCGATAGTTTACTGAGAATGATGTTTTCCTGGTTTCATCCATGTCCCTACAAAGGACGTGAACTCATCATTTTTTATGGCTGCATAGTATTCCATGGTGTATATGTGCCACATTTTCTTAATCCAGTCTATCGTTGTTGGACATTTGGGTTGGTTCCAACTCTTTGCTATTGTGAATAGTGCCGCAATAAACATACGTGTGCATGTGTCTTTATAGCAGCATGATTTATAGTCCTTTGGGTATATACCCAGTAATGGGATGGCTGGGTCAAATGGTATTTCTAGTTCTAGATCCCTGAGGAATCGCCACACTGACTTCCACAATGGTTGAACTAGTTTACAGTCCCACCAACAGTGTAAAAGTGTTCCTGTTTCTCCACAACCTCTCCAGCACCTGTTGTTTCCTGACTTTTTAATGATCACCATTCTAACGGGTGAGATGGTATCTCACTGTGGTTTTGATTTGCATTTCTCTGATGGCCAGTGATCATGAGCATTTTTTCATGTGTCTTTTGGCTGCATAAATGTCTTCTTTTGAGAAGTGTCTGTTCATGTCCTTTGCCCACTTTTTGATGGGGTTGTTTGTTTTTTTCTTGTAAATTTGTTTGAGTTCATTGTAGATTCTGGATATTAGCCTTTTGTCAGACGAGTAGGTTGCAGAAATTTTCTCCCATTCTGTAGGTTGCCTGTTCACTCTGATGGTAGTTTCTTTTGCTGTGCAGAAGCTCTTTAGTTTAATTAGATCCCATTTGTCAATTTTGGCTTTTGTTGCCATTGCTTTTGGTGTTTTAGACATGAAGTCCTTGGCCACGCCTATGTCCTGAATGGTATTGCCTAGGCTTTCTTGTAGGGTTTTAATGGTTTTAGGTCTAACATGTAAGTCTTTAATCCATCTTGAATTAATTTTTGTATAACGTGTAAGGAAGGGATCCAGTTTCAGCTTTCTACATATGGCTAGCCAGTTTTCCCAGCACCATTTATTAAATAGGGAATCCTTTCCCCATTTCTTGTTTTTGTCAGGTTGGTCAAAGATCAGACAGTTGTAGATATGCAGCATTATTTCTGAGGGCTCTGTTCTGTTCCATTGATCTATGTCTCTGTTGTGGTACCAGTATCATGCTGTTTTGGTTACTGTAGCCTTGTAGTACAGTTTGAAGTCAGGTAGTGTGATGCCTCCAGCTTTGTTCTTTTGGCTTAGGATTGACTTGGCGATGCGGGCTATTTTTTGGTTCCATATGAACTTTAAAGTAGTTTTTTCCAATTCTGTGAAGAAAGTCATTGGTAGCTTGATGGGGATGGCATTGAATCTATAAATTACCTTGGGCAGTATGGCCATTTTCACGACATTGATTCTTCCAACCCATGAGCATGGAATGTTCTTCCATTTGTTTGTATCCTCTTTTATTTCATTGAGCAGTGGTTGGTAGTTCTCCTTGAAGAGGTCCTTCACATCCCTTGTAAGTTGGATTCCTAGGTATTTTATTCTCTTTGAAGCAATTGTGAATGGGAGTTCACTCATGATTTGGCTCTCTGTTTGTCTGTGATTGCTGTACAAGAATGCTTGTGATTTTTGTACATTGATTTTGTATCCTGAGACTTTGCTGAAGTTGCTAATCAGCTTAAGGAGATTTTGGGCTGAGACAATGGGGTTTTCTAGATATACAATCATGTCATCTGCAAACAGGGACAATTTGACTTCCTCTTTTCCTAAATGAATACCCTTTATTTCCTTTTCCTGCCTGATTGCCCTGGCCAGAACTTCCAGCACTATGTTGAATAGGAGTGGTGAGAGGGGGCATCCCTGTCTTGTGCCAGTTTTCAAAGGGAATGCTTCCAGTTTTTGGCCATTCAGTATGATATTGGCTGTGGGTTTGTCATAGATAGCTCTTATTATTTCGAGATACATCCCATCAATACCTAATTTATTGAGAGTTTTTAGCATGAAGTGTTGTTGAATTTTGTCAAAGGCCTTTTCTGCATCTATTGAGATAATCACGTGGTTTTTGTCTTTGGTTCTGTTTATATGCTGGATTACATTTATTGATTTGCGTATGTTGAACCAGCCTTGCATCCCAGGATGAAGCCCACTTGATCATGGTGCATAAGCTTTTTGATGTGCTGCTGGATTCGGTTTGCCAGTATTTTATTGAGGATTTTTGCATCAATGTTCATCAAGGATATTGGTCTGAAATTCTCTTTTTTGGTTATGTCTCTGCCAGGCTTTGGTATCAGGACGATGCTGGCTTCATAAAATGTGTTAGGGAGGATTCCCTCTTTTTCTGTTGATTGGAATAGTTTCAGGAGGAATGGTACCAGTTCCTCCCTGTACCTCTGGTAGAATTCGGCTGTGAATCCATCAAGTCCTGGGCTCTTTTTGGTTGGTAAGCTATTGATTATTGCCACAATTTCAGAGCCTGTTATTGGTCTATTCAGAGATTCAACTTCTTCCTGGTTTAGTCTTGGGAGGGTGTACTTGTTGAGGAATTCATCCATTTCTTCTAGATTTTCTAGTTTATTTGCATAGAGGTGTTTGTAGTATTCTCTGATGGTAGATTGTATTTCTCTGGGATCGGTGGTGATATCCCCTGTTTCATTTTTCATTGCATCTATTTGATTCTTCTCTCTTTTCTTCTTTATTAGTCTTGCTAGCGGTCTATCAATTTTGTTGATCTTTTCAAAAAACCAGCTCCTGGATTCATTAATTTTTTGAAGGGTTTTTTGTGTCTCTATTTCCTTCAGTTCTGCTCGGATTTTAGTTATTTCTAGCCTTCTGCTAGCTTTTGAATGTGTTTGCTCTTGCTTTTCTAGTTCTTTTAATTGTGATGTTAGTATGTCAATTTTGGATCTTTCCTGCTTTCTCTTGTGGACATTTAGTGCTATAAATTTCCCTCTACACACTGCTTTGAATGTGTCCCAGAGATTCTGGTATGTTGTGTCTTTGTTCTCGTTGGTTTCAAAGAACATCTTTATTTCTGCCTTCATTTCATTATGTACCCAATAGTCATTCAGGAGCAGGTTGTTCAGTTTCCATGTAGTTGAGTGGTTTTGAGTGAGTTTCTTAATCCTGAGTTCTAGTTTGATTGCACTGTGGTCTGAGAGACAGTTTGTTATAATTTCTGTTCTTTTACATTTGCTGAGGAGAGCTTTACTTCCAACTATGTCATCAATTTTGGAATAAGTGTGGTGTGGTGCTGAAAAAAATGTATATTCTGTTGATTTGGGGTGGAGAGTTCTGTAGATGTCTATTAGGTCCACTTTGTGCAGGGCTGAGTTCAATTCCTGGATATCCTTGTTAACTTTCTGTCTCGTTGATCTGTCTAATGTTGACAGTGGGGTGTTAAAATCTCTCATTATTATTGTGTGGGAGTTCAAGTCCCTCTGTAGGTCACTCAGGACTTGCTTTATGAATCTGGGTGCTCCTGTGTTGGGTGCATATATATTTAGGATAGTTAGCTCTTCTTGTTGAATCGATCCCTTTACCATTATGTAATGGCCTTCTTTGTCTCTTTTGATCTTTGTTGGTTTAAAGTCTATTTTATCAGAGACTAGGATTGCAACCCCTGCCTTTTTTTGTTTTCCATTTGCTTGATAGGTCTTCCTCCATCCCTTTATTTTGAGTCTATGTGTGTCTCTACACATGAGATGGGTTTCCTGAATACAGCACACTGATGGGTCTTGACTCCTTATCCAGTTTGCCAGTCTGTGTCTTTTAATTGGAGCATTTAGCCCATTTACATTTAAAGTTAATATTGTTTTGTGTGATTTTGATCCTGTCATTATGATGTTAGTTGGTTATTTTGCTTGTTAGTTGATGCAGTTTCTTCCTAGCCTCAATGGTCTTTACAATTTGGCATGTTTTTGCAGTGGCTGGTACCGGTTGTTCCTTTCCATGTTTAGTGCTTCCTTCAGGAGCTCTTGTAGGGCAGGCCTGGTGGTGACAGAATCACTCAGCGTTTGCTTGTCTGTAAAGTATTTTATTTCTCCTTCACTTATGAAGCTTAGTTTGGCGGGATATGAAATTCTGGGTTGAAAATTCTTTTCTTTAAGAATGTTGAATATCGGCCCCCACTCTCTTCTGGCTTGTAGAGTTCCTGCCGAGTGATCTGCTGTTAGTCTGATGGGCTTCCCTTTGTGGGTAACCCGACCTTTCTCTCTGGCCGCCCTTAACATTTTTTCCTTCATTTCAACTTTGGTGAATCTGACAATTATGTGTCTTGGAGTTGCTCTTCTCGAGGAGTATCTTTGTGGCGTTCTCTGTATTTCCTGAATCTGAATGTTGGCCTGCCTTGCTAGATTGGGGAAGTTCTCCTGGTAATATCTTGAAGAGTGTTTTCCAGCTTGGTTCCATTCTCCCCGTCATTTTCAGGTACACCAATCAGACATAGGTTTGGTCTTTTCACATAGTCCCAAATTTCTTGGAGGTTTTGTTTGTTTCTTTTTATTCTTTTTTCTCTAAACTTCCCTTCTCGCTTCATTTCATTCATTTCATCTTCCATCACTGATACCCTTTCTTCCAGTTGATCGCATTGGCTCCCAAGGCTTCTGCAATCTTCGCGTAGTTCTCAATACTTGGCTTTCAGCTCCATCAGCTCCTTTAAGCCCTTCTCTCCATTGGTTATTCTAGTTATCCATTCGTCTAATTTTTTTTCAAAGTTTTTAACTTCTTTGCTGTTGTTTTGAATTTCCTCCCGTAGCTCGGAGTAGTTTGATCGTCTGAAGCCTTCTTCTCTCAACTCGTCAAAGTCATTCTCCATCCAGCTTTGTTCCATTGCTGGTGAGGAACTGCGTTCCTCTGGAGGAGGACTGGTGCTCTGGTTTTTAGAGTTTCCAGTTTTTCTGCTCTGTTTTTTTCCCCATCTTTGTGGTTTTATCTGCTTTTGGTCTTTGATGATGGTGATATACAGATGGGTTTTTTGTGTGGATGTCCTTTCTGTTTATTAGTTTTCCTTCTACCAGACAGGACCCTCAGCTGCAGGTCTGTTGGAGTTTGCTAGAGGTCCACTCCAGACCCTGTTTGGCTGGGGGTCAGCAGCGGTGGCTGCAGAACAGTGGATTTTCGTGAGACCACAAATTCAGCTGTCTGATAGTTCCTCTGGAAGTTTTGTCTCAGAGGAGTACCTGGCCAAGTGAGGTGTCAGTCTGTCCCTGCTGGGGGGTGCCTCCCAGTTAGGCTGCTCAGGGGTGAGGGACCCACTTTAGGAGGCAGCCTGTCCGTTCTCAGATCTCCAGCTGCGTGCTGGGAGAACCACTACTCTCTTCAAAGCTGTCAGTCAGACAGGGACATTTAAGTCTGCAGAGGTTCCTGCTGAATTTTTGTTTGTCTTTGCCCTGCCTCCAGAGGTGAAGCCTACAGAGGCAGGCAGGCCTCCTTGAGCTGTGGTGGGCTCCACCCAGTTCGAGCTTCCTGGCTGCTTTGTTTACCTAAGCAAGCCTGGGCAATGGCGGACACCCCTCCCCGAGCCTCGCTGCCGCCTTGCAGTTTGATCTCAGACTGCTGTGCTAGCAATCAGCGAGACTCCTTGGGCATAGGACCCTCCGAGCCAGGTGCGGGACACAATCTCCTGGTGTGCCGTTTTCCAGGCCCGTTGGAAAAGCGCAGTATTAGGCTGAGACTGACCCAATTTTCCAAGTGCTGTCTGTTACCCCTTTCTCTGAGGAAAGGGAACTCCCTGACCCCTTGCGCTTCCTGAGTGAGGCAGTGCCTCGCCGTGCTTCAGCTTGTGCACAGTGCACTGCACCAACTGTCCTGCACCCACTGTTTGGCACTCCCTAGTGAGATGAACCCGGTACCTCAAATGGAAATGCAGAAATCACCCATCTTCTGTGTCCCTCAGGCTGGGAGCTGTAGACCGGAGCTGTTCCTATTCGGCCATTTTGGCTCCACCCTTTTCACCATCAATTTGTTTATTTTTATGTACTTCATCTATGTCATATTTCTAATGCAAGATTTTGTTAAACACAAAAAATAATTGCTTTGAACATTTAATATATAACTTCCTTTTATGTGAGCAGATTAAAAAGATTTAAGCTGATGCCAATTCTAAAAGTGCTAACTGTTGAAAATATGTTTTCAACTAGACATCACTAATGTCTACAGTTCTAGTGAATCTTTTTCTCTTAGATCCTGAGAATCTCTGAAAGTTATGCATTTTGCCAAAGTTGCAGTTGTTAAGAAGGAGCAATTGTTGCCTACTTATTCTCATAAACACATTTTGGCATAATTATGTAATTGTAATCCAAAATTCTCTTCTCTGAAGCAAAACGACCTTTAAGAGGTAGAATGTATAAAATTCATCACCATCTTTATTGCTTTGACTCAATATAATTCTGTCAGACATTCAGCAAAAGACTTTAAACTTAGCCGGACAAAAAAGTATGCTAATATGCTAGTAGATACCAATCGCATATTTTTCCTTAAAGTGAAGAATTGTTACTTTCAGCAACATCATTTGTAAACTGTGGCTGTCGCCATAAGAGTATTAATTTAAAAAAAAAAGTGTGAGATTTATATTAACATCAGACGGTCCCAATGTCCAGAACAAAAATAATCAGTGAGTAAATACAGGAATTCTGCTTCTACCACCAGGACAATTGTGAGTAATGCCTTACACCCTGAATCCACTCAAGGGTAAGGCAGGAGGTATTTCCTGAGCCTTGAAGCAGCAGTGAATAAAGGAAACAGACTCAGCTCAGAGCTCAGGTTCTGAACTGAACTGTGTACTGTTACCTGTGTGGTTAACATTGGTCAAATTACTTGTATACTCTGTCTCAAATTATTCTCCATATAACAGGAATACATATGAAACATGTAGCATATTTCATAAAGTCCTAATTCTGATACTTACCTCTCTCCAGGTTTTTGCCAGTCAAAGCACCAGGATCCTAACTGTAAAAGCTAGATATTGGGTCATTCCACTTAGGATTCTATATTTAACAATATCTATAAGACTTTGAACCTTATAAAAATGATAAAAATGGTTATTTAAATTAGCTGACCCCACATTTTATAATAAAAAATACACCCAGTTTACTGTGCAACCTTATGTATACGTGTGTGCAGGGTACTTGTACATTTTCCTAAAGGATTAGATGGTATATTTTAACTCCTGATGCTATGATGGATTCTATTTCTATACAGCTCTTGCAGTTCACTGTTCAACTGATTGGGTCTGGGGTATCTGTTTTCTTCCTCCCGGTTTCTTATTAATGGGTTTTAATTGTGCTGCTATACTCAAGTGATTTCTGCAGAAGGTTTCACTCATGTAATATGCCCCAGCCTGCTGGCAGTGTGGTGTTCTTGTTCTTTAGATCAGGATTGACATCTTCTGCTTTAATCATTGCATTCTCTCTGCAGGACCGATATTCTTCTCTATGCTGTGGGAACTTTACAACAGTTTAAACTCCTTTAGGGAAAAAAGTAATTTCCTGTTTGGAGCATAAAATGAAATAAGATCCATATGCTTAGTGTCATTATACTTTCAAGGTAATACATTAAATACTCCTAGCAACAGTACTTTAAAGTCATTTCTATTTAATCATTTCATGTTCACTGTCTCCTAATGGTCATAAAAAGTTACATCAAAGAATCCTGGTGAGATAATATTTTATTGAAAGTGCAAAGATTTTCATCTCATCCAGAAGGACATTTAATGGTGGGTAACAGAAAACAAATAGGTTATGGATTTTTAGCAATTTGAGGGAGGAGAGGATAGGAGCTGTAGGGGTAGAACAAGATGGAGTAGCTTAAAGAAAGATGTTAAAAACTGGAGAAAGATTGTTTTGAAAATCAGCCAAGAAGAAAGATGCTTTATTTTTTCAATGTTATTTTAGAGGTAGATCATTGTGAGAGTGACTCTATAAAATTCATTAATAATTCTCTGCTTATCCCTTTAATAATTCTCTTCCTTCAAGGAGATTTTTGAAAATTTCAAGACCATCTACAGTATTATTAATTTCTGGCATAGTCAATATGTGGATGCAAAAACCTAGTAAAGACTCTGTCAGAAAAACAAGCAGTTTGTAACCAAAGAGAGTAGCTTGCAGTGAGAGTGAGACCATTAACTGAGATGATTTTGAAGAAACGTATGCGATGATAAAGAGCTTTGTGACAATGAGTAGTCTCCAAAGATGGAAAATGATTTGTACGTGAAAAATACTTAATATATTCTGTTGCATAGCTCTCAAAATAAAGGCATCATAGGCAGGCTTGAGACAATTTGAAGTGAATTGACTAACGTACACCTTCAGCTTCCCCTCTAGTCTTCTTTTTTTGTTTTTGCCTTATACTCCAGTCACGGTTTCTTCTTCAGTAGTAAACTCTGAACACATATAGTTAGTGCCTTTGCACGTGCTGGAGAAGGTTTGTCTTCCTTTTCCACCAATCTAAATATTTCTAATTCTTCAAGACTCTGCTTAAATACCACTTTCTCGTCATCTAAACTAAGTGATTCTTCCTCTACATATTCTTGTCACTGAACCGTTATCACTAGCTCTTGTGCCATTCTGCCTTTGGCTTTGTTTTCTGTTTACAACTTTGCCTTTTCCAAATCTTGAAAAAATATTTAACTCATCTTTGTACGTAGCACCAAAGAAAGTGCCTAATAACTAGTAAGCATACAATTTTATTTGTTTAATCCAGAGTAATTATTGGTAGTTTCAAATATTAGAAGATCAATTTAAATGTCTGTATATCCATTTCAGTGGTAGAGTGTTGTTAGTTCAGACTCATCTCAGAATTTTTCTTCTTCTTTTGCTTTCTAGAGATAAAAGTAACTGTCCTGCATTACATCATGGAACTGTTGGGAGGATCACATGAGATAAGGTATGTGAACGTTTATTATAAGCTGCAGAACACTATACAAAAATAGCATCTTGTTTTTATGAAATGAACTGTGATTTGACCACATTATACAAGAATTTCCTTCTATGACTATGTAATCTTTTCTTTACCCTTCCATTATGGCTTTAAAAAAAATGGCTGCAAATTTTTGACATTCCTCCCATGGAGAAGTGAAGTCTAACTCTAACCCCCTTCTACCACCATCACCCCTGGAATCTTGTCTTGGCCTAATGACTTTCTCATAACTAACACAATGCACAGAGCTCATGCCATGTGTAATAAAAGACCAAAAAACTTCCACTAGACCTTCTGGAATAATTGCTGTCTGGATGCTTCCTCTCAAATTCTGGTGATCATGTTGTGAAAAGCTCAAGCCACATGGAGGTGCTTGTTGGACAGGCCTAGCTGACCCTATCCTTCAGCTATCAAGCCCAAGTGCTAGACATGTACATGAAGAAGCCACCAGGTTAGATAATTCTAACCCTGGTCATTCCAGTCCTCCCAACCAAGGACCCAGCCACTGTGAAACAGAGAAGAGCCAGCCCCATTTGGCTTTTCTGAATTCTGAGCCCACAGAATCCATGAACATAATAGAACTTTTGTTATTTTTATGCTACTAAGTCTTGGAGTGGTTTGTTACATACAATGGATAACTGGAAAAACTTCTTATATATAGCCTGCCAATTTTACCCTTATCATTTATTAGCTATATTACTCAAAACAGGCTGGGCAACATTGAGGTAAAACACAAGCCAACAATCTTGGTGGTTTTAAATAACAAGGGCTCATTTCCTGCCCTGCATGTCCACCATGGATCAACTGGGAGGCTCACCTCTTCAAAGTTACAGAGGGACCTGAGCTCATTGGTATTGCCAATCAATGAGCCAGAAGGCAAACCAAGCTCTGGAGTGTCTTATCCAAGCAGCTAAATGCTAGGCCTGGAAATGGCACATGCCACTTCTGCTGATAGCTCTTTAGCTGGAACTAATGACATGGCTCCCCCTACCCAAAAAGGTGCCAGAAGTATTAGTCCTATCACGTACTCAGGAGGAAGGGAGCCAGAAGTATTTGATAAGCAGCACTAATGACTACCATATAAGGACTTTCAAAGACGTTGCCTGCCTGGAATTCCCAGCCAAAACCTCTCCCTCAACCTCTGGCTTCAAATTTGTTCCTGCCATTGCCTGTGTTGGCTATTCCTATCTCCCAAGGCCAGTCACTTTTTTATTGCTACCATTTCACCATTGGTGAAATATATGGATATGTAATCTTTCCTGCCTACCCTTCCTGCACATTATCTGCATATAAAGTAGTGGCTGTGGTGGTCTCCATGACAACCAAGACTATCTAGTGCTTTTGCTAAACCCTAATCATAGGGTGTTTTTTTTCTCTCTCTCTTTCTGTCTTTTCTTTAGCAGAGCCAAAAATCAAGCTCATATAGAGAGTTCATCATTCCTCTTTCACCTCAATAAAAAGTATAGCCTGGACTCACATCTCTAGCCTAAAATGATTACTCATACAGGGTATCCATTAAAGATATTTATTTTAAAAAATACAAGGAGTAATGTGCCACCACACCTGGTTAATTTTTGTATTGTTAGTAAAGACAGGGTTTCTCCAAGTTGGTCAGGCTGGTCTTGAACTCCCAACATCAGGTGATCTTCCTGCCTCAGCCTCCCAAAGTACTGGGATTACATGCATGAGCCACTGTGCCCGGCCAGTATTACCTTCCTTTAAGCAAGCATAAGAATAATGGCTACATTTAGGGTCTCTGATAGCTCTAGAAGGTTTGTAGAAGATTTTAGAAATTCTCAACCTATAATATGGCTGAACTCAGATGTTTAAGACTTCTAGGTACAAGGTAGTGAATGACAAACATAATTGATACCATGAAATGTGATACCACAAATTAAACAGTTTGGGAGAAGTCTTGCCAAAGGCTAAAATCCAAAAACATACTCCTCTGCTAAGTGCCTTTGAGTGGTACCAGTGACCTAAATAATATTCAGTAGCCTTCTACTCACCCACATCCTCCTTGAGATTTTAGCAAAATGTAACTGACCCTGCTCGCTAGTTCTTTTTGAAATGTACCTGGTTAGAATCCCACAACTTTAAGAATTTTTCCTCTGGCATCTCCTGTAACTCTTTCTCTGATACTATTAATGAATCCTATTCTTCCTTATCTCCTGAATGTGGCTATTTCCCCAAGGTTGCATCATTGTTTTCATCCATTAAAGTGGCTTCCAGTTTTCCCAGCACCATTTATTAAATAGGGAATCCTTTCCCCATTTCTTGTTTTTGTCAGGTTTGTCAAAGATCAGATAGTTGTAGCTATGCGGCATCATTTCTGAGGGCTCTGTTCTGTTCCATTGATCTATGTCTCTGTTGTGGTACCAGTACCATGCTGTTTTGGTTACTGTAGCCTTGTAGTATAGTTTAAAGTCAGGTAGCGTGATGCCTCCAGCTTTGTTCTTTTGGCTTAGGATTGACTTGGCGATGTGGGCTCTTTTTTGGTTCCATATGAACTTTAAAGTAGTTTTTTCCAGTTCTGTGAAGAAAGTCATTGGTAGCTTGATGGGGATGGCATTGAATCTATAAATTACCTTGGGCAGTATGGCCATTTTCACGATATTGATTCTTCCAACCCATGAGCATGGAATGTTCTTCCATTTGTTTGTATCCTGTTTTATTTCATTGAGCAGTGGTTTGTAGTTCTCCTTGAAGAGGTCCTTCACATCCCTTGTAAGTTGGATTCCTAGGTATTTTATTCTCTTTGAAGCAATTGTGAATGGGAGAAAGCTGCAACTGGATCCCTTCCTTACACCTTATACAAAAATTAATTCAAGATGGATTAAAGACTTATATGTTAGACCTAAAACCATTAAAATCCTACAAGAAAACCTAGGCAATACCATTCAGGACATAGGCGTGGGCAAGGACTTCATGTCTAAAACACCAAAAGCAATGGCAACAAAAGCCAAAATCGACAAATGGGATCTCATTAAACTAAAGAGCTTCTGCACAGCAAAAGAAACTATCATCAGAGTGAACAGGCAACCTACACAATGGGAGAAAATTTTTGCAACCTACTCATCTGACAAAGGGCTAATATCCAGAATCTACAATGAACTCAAACAAATTTACAAGAAAAAAACAAACAACCCCATCAAAAAGTGGGCAGAGGACATGAACAGACACTTCTCAAAAGAAGACATTTATGCAGCCAAAAAACACATGAAGAAATGCTCCTCATCACTGGCCATCAGAGGAATGCAAATCAAAACCACAGTGAGATACCATCTCACACCAGTTAGAATGGCCATCATTAAAAAATCAGGAAACAACAGGTGCTGGAGAGGATGTGGAGAAATAGGAACACTTTTACACTGTTGGTGGGACTGTAAACTAGTTCAACCATTGTGGAAGTCAGTGTGGCGATTCCTCAGGGATCTAGAACTAGAAATACCATTTGACCCAGCCATCCCATTACTGGGTATATACCCAAAGGACTATAAATCATGCTGCTATAAAGACACATGCACACGTATGTTTATTGCGGCACTATTCACAATAGCAAAGAGTTGGAACCAACCCAAATGTCCAACAACGATAGACTGGATTAAGAAAATGTGGCACATATACACCATGGAATACTATGCAGCCATAAAAAATGATGAGTTCGTGTCCTTTGTAGGGACATGGATGAAACTGGAAACCATCATTCTCAGTAAACTATCGCAAGGACAAAAAACCAAACACCGCATGTTCTCACTCATAGGTGGGAATTGAACAATGAGAACTCATGGACACAGGAAGGGGAACATCACGCTCTGGGGACTGTTGTGGGGTGGGGGGAGGGGGGAGGGACAGCATTAGGAGATACACCTAATGCTAAATGACGAGTTAATGGGTGCAGGAAATCAACATGGCACATGGATACATATGTAACAAACCTGCACATTGTGCACATGTACCCTAAAACCCTAAAGTATAATAAAAAAAAAAAAAGTGGCTTCAAGCAACCGTGAATCAAGGATGACAAGCAAAACTGTACTTTAAGTCCTAGCTTCTCTCACACTCTCCAAACTCATGTTTTTCTCGTGCCTACTAACAGCAATATTATCAGCAGAACCAGCTAACTGATATTAAGCCACATTATATCCCTTTTCATGAGAAGAATTTTACATAAATTACCTCATTTACTTGACACACAGACCTATATTCAGGTACTAAAGTTAGCTCTATTTTACAGATTAGAAACCAAGGCTCAAAAAGAAGTAATTACCCAATATGTGGTAGAGAAGCATTCAAACCTAGATGTGTCTTACTTCAGAGCCTAATATCTTTATTCTTATGCTTAAAGATTTTTCTTGTGGATACGCTATTAGCGTATCAGAATCAAAACATCTAAATTCAAAAATTCAAATTCAAAATCTTATCCTCTCTTTGCTATTTCTGTCAATGTTATTAATGTTTTATTAATCACCTAAACTTTAAACCTTGAAATTACTGCAAACCTCTCCATGTTCCTTCCACTTTCCCTCCCGTACCAATAAACTAAATTCTGTAGATTAAGTCTTCCCAATATTTTTCATACCATTCCATTTCTGCTACCATTATCTTTAGCCTTATACTTCTATCAGCTATCTCTACCTGACATCACTCCCCTAAAAACTGTTCTCAGGCTGATTTTTCTAAAGAACTGTTTCAAACATCTCATTCTCTACAAACTCAAGTCTAAAGCCCTTAGCCTGATGCTGAAAGCGTATGCTTGATCTGACCCCAGACTTATTTGTAAGAATCCAACTGAGCAGATCTGATCACTATTTCTTGAACATTCCTCTCTCTCTTCTGCCTTTTTGAATGTCATTCCATACAAATCTAACACCCCATATTTACTTATAAAATCCTACTCATCCTTTAGAGCTCCAATCAAATGCTGCTTCCTCCAGGAGCCCAACTGGGTCTCCTCAGTAAGAAGAGGTCTGTCTCTCCTCTGATCTCACAAATACTTGGTTTATACCACTATTAACATGCTTATCTCATACTATTATACCTTAAGCTCTGGTTCTGTGTAGTTATCTTAGTTTATACTCCAATATTAAAATCACCAGGAAGAAAATGCCGTATTTTATACACCTTTGTATTCCTTAGAGTATCTAACACACCTCTTTGCACATAGTAGGAAATCAACAAATATTATGTGAATGAATAAAAAACAGGAACTTAGACATGGAACGTATCTTCAGAAAGACATAAATCACAGAAATGAACAGTTTATAAAGCTTAAATTGAGAGTTTTATATGCCTTGTACATATAGTGATATATATGTATATATATACATTAGTCATCAGTGACTATGTTCAAGTATTTACATTCTAGAAGCAAACTCAGGCAGAAGGGGATTTTGTTTTGGAGAGCCTGCCTTAATTAAAGAGTATTTGCTGGATCTCTAGCAGTCAACATTGGAGAGAAAGAGAAGTAGTCATTTCCAAATTTTTCTACATTATCTAATGTAACCATGTTTTATGCCAAAAAATACACGATGCCTATTTTGTGTGCAATGATAAATTAAATTATTTGGCTAATGATGGAGTTGAGAATTAAACTTCTGCAAATTTCAACAAAACAAAACAGCATTTGGAGCATCAGACATTAAAAATACTATTAACGATTCTTCACTTTTTCATTTAGTCCCCTAACTCCTCTCCTAAGACATAACCGTAAGTGTTCAATGTAAAGCCAGAAAAATCTATCATAGCAACTTGAAAATCAAAATCAAAGTATCACATTTCATTTTCAGTTGTATTATTATTTCTTAAATGTCTTGTCATTGTGCTTATAAAACAGTAAATTCATAAAAACATATTGTAAAACCACTGTCCTTTGAAGGAGATTTTTTTGTTGAGAATGTTCACCCTAGAAATTGTGAAGTAGGAGGGAAGCTTAGAGTTCATTTCAATCCTGTGGTTGATGCACGAATTTCTGTTCATCCCTGACAAAAGGACGTGCAGCCTCTGAATATGTCCACACAAGGTGCCTCACAAGGTATTCTCTTTCATTTTCAAACTGTGCCCACTGTTAGAAAATTCTTTATTTGTCAAAATTATATCTCTGCTCTCTGGATCCTGAACAATAGGACTGATGTTTTGAAATATCACAGCCCTTTAATTATTTACAGAAAATGGTCACATCTTCTCTCTTCCAAAGTGTTGTGAGACAGGGACTTTCTTTTAGTTCAGCATTATAAGATATAATTATGTCAAAAGCCCTAGACAAGATCTGGGACTATATGATTTTGATAAGCCTTTACTAAGAGTTTGGTCTGAATCTCTTCACCCTCCCACCTCAGCCATGAACACTAATCACCTGATTTTGCCCACTCTATATTGGCAAATCTACTGTGATTTGTTCCTGACACAGAAAACCACCAGAATGCCCACTGTTAGAATTTCATACATTTGTCAAGCTTCATTAATGTAACTGTGGATTCCATCTTGCTATGATTCTGATCTTTTCACTCCTATAGATTGGTTCATCTGTGACTTGCTGCTTTGAACTCCATCCTCTTGTGCCTGACCACAATTCACTATCCCTCCTTCTGTACCAGATATCTACCTATGTGCTTTACTAATATGGCAGGATTACACCTCAAAGAACTGATTTGTGTATTTACTGAGTATTGTCTCTCCCTCTGCTTTGTCACTAGTACTCTAAGGCACTTTTCCTAACACATGGCTTCTGTCAACCAAAGACCTTTACAAAGAGTGAAGTCATCAGCCACTGTTTGAGACAGAAAGCTTTGGAAGTCAGTTTGAAGGCTGAATTTTTCTGCTCCTAGAAACAAGATGATTCAGAGGACATAAAAGGAGAGGGACTTGATGGAGAAGCTACTCAGACTAGGGAAAAAGTGAGGGAGAAACTGAGCGTTCGAAGTTTAGGTGAGGTCTCTGAAAGGCATTGAGGGATGGACTGGATTAGGAACAGGCATGAGAAAACTCTTCCGTCAGGAGGACTTAAACTTGCTACCTAGCTGTAAGGGTCATAAGAGGACCCGCAGTCACCAGCAGCCATCCATATACAGTGCTCTGAAAAGAGCATCCATGTGTCTTTCCTTTGTAATAACTGAAGGATTGTGATTTTTACTTTTGGGCATGCTTATGTGATTAGTGTATGCCTCTCTTCACCTAAGACAATAGTTCCATGATGACTGGACTGTACTCGGTTGCACTTATTGTACCCAGGCACCTAGAACAGTGACTGGCATATAGTAAGCATTCTATAAGTGCTTACTAAATGAATGAAATATAAATGACGCTAGGGTAGAGAGATTACAACTTAGTCAAGAATAGATAATTAGCTACATGTGTATGCTTAAGTAACTATTAGGAACATTGGTATATACTTTATCATAATGTTGTTTTGGTTTTCCTCAAGTAGCTATTTTGTTGTATTCCATAATCCTTCATTAAATAATTTACTTAGGCATTGTAAAACAAACACATTTGAAGTGGTTAGAAGCATTCAACCACCTGGAGACCACCAGCGTAGGGTTTGTTGAAAGACAGCTACACTGTTGGCATCCTGGCAAGAATAACTGCACACATGGTATCCAAACAAGGACTATTCCAAGTGTGGATAAGCCAAGTGTTACATAATAAGTTAGGGTCATCCAATGTGGGCTGTTCTTGACCATAATCTCTAGATACTGCTCCACAGCTCATTTTTGGAACATCTCAGTGATTTTTTTTATAGCCCGTTTGAATATTCAAAGTAATAGAACAACAACAAAAAATGTCTAAGAAGTTGATTCCATTCCAATTTTTGTTATTTGAAGCACTTAATCAAATGATTATGTGAAAATTGTTATTTTGAATGAGACTAATTTTAAAAGGAGACATTCAGTATATGAACTCCATATGTTGCAGCCAGGCATACTTCCTTTGACCTTGAAGTCTGACTAACCAGAAGATTTTTTTCTTCTCTGTTTAACAAGGATTTCTGAGAACCAGTATACTTTTTTTGGAAGGGAGAGAAAAGGACTTAAAAGCAATTATTTTCCCCCATGATGTAGCTGTCAGTACCAACTATGCAGAACAGGTATCTTTCCGTAATCTCTTTAATAAAAGGTTTTTGTTTTGGCATTGCTTTGTTTATTTGTTTTGTTTTTTCTGCTCAGGTTTGAGATGGAGGAACAAATAAAGGAGAATATTGTGCTTTCCCTCCTCCATCACAATCCTTCTTACCACCTTTGCCTCAAACCCTTTCTATATTCAATCCTCCTAAAGCAACACTGTAATTTGAGAAGGAGAGAGAAAGAACTAGGAAAGAGAAGACAGAAAGTCTTATTGGGAGAGAGAGTGACTGGGATCTCCTGAGAGTTTGCACGGGCTCAGCAGGGAGGGGACAGACCTTGTCTAAGACTTTTGAAATAATTTATCCTTTATAAAAAATATAAAATCCTTTAATGCTGGACTAAAAGTAAGCCTCTTTCTCACAACACCTTTTCTGAAAGAGAGAAGATGTGAAACTTGTCTTCAAATAATTAAAGGGCCATTAGATTCAGAAACATCAGGCCTGCTATTTTTAAGAGACACATATATAACAAGTAACAGAAAGGATAGAGGAAAATGCTTATGAACTGGAAATGGATGGAAATGTAACACAAGCTACATTTACATTTACAAGTTACATTCCCCTCTGCTGTCCTTCAGCTCATTTTCCCACTGGCTCTTCTAACTCATGCCATGGTAAAAAACATGTGTCACATATCAATCTATTCACAAAATAATCTCTCCGCTCTTTAGTTCTAACCACAGTTTCCCTGAAGCCTCTGCAGTAGAGGCTGCTGATTCTTTCAAGCTTCATGAGCCCTGGTTTAGGTTCTCGTTTTCTGTGGTGAATGCTGTTTCCTGCCTTATTCCACCAGCCAAATACAAAAATCTGCTCTTCTTAGATTCAGACTAGACAGCTATGTCAACTTTTGTACTCTGTTATTTTGTATCAATTGGCCTGCATTTATTACACATTGGAAACTGGTTCATTCTATTAAGTTGGAAAACTTCAGAGTCATACTGTATTGAGAGTTTTTCCCTTACCAGTCGAGGTGGACAGCTTCTAAGATGAACTCATGATCCCCATTTTCTGGCATTCACATCTTTATGTAATCCACACCCTCCCCCACCCCAAGTTTAATTACAGGGAGAGCCTGTAACTTACTTCTAACCAACAGATTATGGCAAAGATGATGGGATGGCACCCTAGCATATGTCTCCTTGCTGGTTTGATGAAGTAAGAAACCATGTTGGGAAAGCTCATATGGCAAAGAACTTCAGGTGGCCTGTGGGAACTGCGAATAGCTTCTAAATGATGAGAATTGACTGTAGGAGCTCAAGGCAGTTTCAGCTCACAACCAACAAGAGGCCAGAGCCCTCAATCCTACAACTGCAAAGAAATTCTTCCAGTAATCTGAGTGAGCTTGGAAATAGATTCCTCAACAGTCAAATCTCAAATGAGAACACACTCCAGCCAACACATTAATTGCAGCACTGTAAGACCCTAAGAAGAGAATCCAGCTAGGCAGTAACTGGACTCATGACTCACAGAAACTGTGAGATAATTAATATTGTCTTAAGCCACTAAGTTTGTGATTTGTAACACAGCAATAGATCACTAATGCAATAATTTCCCTTTGCATTTCTTTCACAACTATCCACTCTCATAGCTTTACCCTCCATCTTGTCATGCCCTGCAAACTAAAATGTCTGAAAATTTTAGCTAATCTTCTCTATAAATATATTTCCTATCCATTCTTTGACTTCCAAATTGAAAACTTCCAGTAACTTGGTCTTTCTCAGATCTCAATCCCTCTTTTAAAAACAAACAAACAAACAAACAAACAAACAAAACTTTCACAAGTTTCTGTCTTCATTCTCCATGCATCTTGGACCTGGCTGATCATCTGAATTTTCATTTGATTTGTACCATTGCTTCTCTTATACAATTATCCTTTCCTGTCCTTTCCAAACCAAATCACAAAAATGATAACAGTTGCATTATCAACACCGATCCCTGCATACATGAGCACTATTCAAGGAAGCCACACATTCATATTGACACCTCTACAACTTTAGTATGGAAGAAATTGCTTCTTAATCCCAAACTCTAAATCTGAAATCTTATCCCCAGACACTTACAACATCCTTAATAGTTTTACTTGAATTGTTCATCTTGCTCTTTGTAAAACAAATGTATTTTTGTAAGAAATATGTAGATTATCCTGATTGCTTCAAATATTGTTTTCTGAGGGATGTTTAAAAAGATATAAATATGCTATTTTGAATTACCCTATTTGGACCTTGTTTTCACTAGTAACCCTGTTTATATTTGATATACAAATTAGCCTTCATAGTCTTTATAAAGCCTTATTCACGATATATTTAAATGCCCTGAAGTTTCTGTTTCTATGATACTGTCACCTTTAACAATGTTCTCCATAAGTTATTCATAAGTTATTATTACTCAAAAGAAGATATTGAATTTAAGACAACAAGTATGAGGTAAAAATTTGAAGACCTATTAGAAGAAGATATTATATACTCAACTTACTATATATTGTACTATCCAGCTTATTTTTTTCCAAAGAGTATTGTTCAACCAATGTGGAGAAGGATTGATGTGAAAAGGGCAATGATTACCGAAAAGTACTATTTGTTTTGAGTTAGGGAAAAGGCATTAGATAATAAAAATCTTTTGAAACTGAATAAAATACTTTTAAGAAAGATATCCTCATAAGATACTTGAAAAGAAGAAGTGATTAGTCATGGTTTTTCAGAGGCATTCAGTGAGTGCAGTCAGTGGGTGAGGAAATTGGACTCTCAGTCTGACTTCTGGACCACTCTTTGACATTTGGCCTATCCTTGCTTAGCTGTACTTTACCCAAAAGAAATAATAATTATATGTGCCCCCATAATATTTTCCAAAACGCTTAACATCCTAAAACAAAGGATTCTAAACAAAAAAGCAATTTGATTATAAATATGGACAGTACTATAAATACCAGAGTTGAATATTTTCTATCTCCAAGAACAGCTTTATTTAGAAAGTCATTATCTACAGATGGCCAAGAATAAATCTTATTAAGATGTGCATGTTTGACAACATTAACACCCATCAGAATCCAGAGTATTGCATTCCATTGAAGTGACAGAATTGATATAGTACTTGTTGCCTATGTTAACAAACAATTCATTGGTTAATTAATTAAAGAAATTGTTGAAAACATTTTTAACTTGTTAGAGTTTAACTTCCAATGGAACATAATGATTAGTGATATTATTATCATTGATCTGAGCGGTTTAACCCTAAAGCACAAAGATTTTTGACCTCCAACTTTCGTCTTCTCTCTCCAGTATATCTAAGACATTTCAGCAACTTGTCAGCAGTCAGTATCACTTTTCTTTTTCTACTTTCAGGATGGCAACTTTAATTAAGTAGTTTCTCCTCCTACTTTCAGATGCTCTCTGTACAGTAATATTTTACTTGTGATTTTCTCAGCCCTCCTACTCATTCCATTAAAGAGTAAGCCAGGAGCAGACTTTCTCTGACTCAAGTTTTTAGTTCCTCCTTTGTTTCTCTTGACAGATAAAATTCCCTTATTATATGTAACACCTACAGTAATTGCCATTGCTCAAAAAAAAAAAAATCTGTAAACTCTTTTCTAAATGTTATGAAGACATGCAGAAAGAAAAGTTCTTCACAAAATACAGATATTACTTTTATTTACATTCCAGCATTCTCTGAGGGGAAAAAAATGTAGAAAGCTTTTCACCCTGATGTCTCATTAATTCTGACAACACCCCTAGAGGCAGAGAAGTGGCGAGAGCCGTTATTCTTGTTACAGTGGAGAAAACGCTGAAAAACCCAAAGAGGCTAGAGATCTTGTTGAAGGTGACACACAGTTATTGGGAACCTGCAGGGAAAAAAAATATACACACAAACTTTAGGCTTCTGACTCCCAGGTAGTTCAGTCCTCTCTTGAGTCTGCACATAGGTATCTCTTTATAAAGTCTCCTTTAATTTGAAATGGTACAAGTAATTAATTGTGTGGCAAAAACATGTGGAGTAACTCAAAACCCAGAAAAATCCCAAACAACACCAGACAAACCTCTGCATGTCCAAACCTGCCAATATGAAATATCACATTTCTAAGCAAATATTCAAGGCATCTTAATGCAATGGGATGTCAAATACTACGCACTGGGTTGCTAAGAATTTATCCCCTCCTCCTGGTGTGCCATCATTCATTCGGAGGCTGGAAACCTGAAAGCTACATTTCCCCAGACTCCTTTGCGGTTAGTGTTCTAAGTGCAAAGTAGGTGCTGACGATAAGGTGTACTTATGCAAAATTCGGAAGACAGAAGTGAGGAGGAGACCATCTCTGGGTTTCATACTTTGCTGTTCCTAGCAAACATGGTGATGGACATGTTTAGTGCTTTGCCAGTCCAGCTGTACATTGAGGTGTCCGGTGCAAAGCTTCCTATCCTAGCAGCAGCAGTAGTTGTCACATTCCAGCCCATAGATCACAGCTAAATGTTTCCATGTCCTGCTTATGGGACATAAATGGTGCAACTAGGATAATCACAGACTTGAGAAAGGCTCAGAGTTAGGATAGAGCTGCCTTTGCCCTTTATTCACTTTCTAGTTATTAGCAACTTAATTTCCTTGGTTAGGGAAAGAGAGCTTAGCTTTCTTCTCTGTAAAATAAGAATACCACTACTTACTTTGGGGGGTTAGGGTGAGTCTACCTGGAAGCATCAAGCATAGTACTTTAGCTCATTCTATCTTTACCATCCTATCTTTGCCAAAAGCCCCAAAGAAGCAGAAATTTTATCTGTTTGGTTCACCACTCCATATATGATAGGTACTCAATAAATATCTGTTTAATAAATAAATACTTCCATCAGATGTGTATATAGGGGAGAGGTCATGTTTAAACATGGCTCCCTGGAATCTGTCTACCTTGTTACTGCGTTTGTGAGTTTGTGAAGGGGATAATTTAGAGACTGACAGACGCTTCAGTGAAGCACACTATATTTATTCCCTATCTGGCAAATATTTAGTTCTTAGTACATGACATCTTCTCATCATCTTTAGCATCACCACCATAATCATCATCAATGGAGTGCTTTTTCCATTTTTTTAAATGGTGTTTCCCTGCATCCAATGCTCCAAATTTCTAATAACCATGTAAAGAGGTGTGTGGTTTTTTTTGTTTGTTTGTTTTTTTGCTTGTTTTATCTTCTAGGATTACAAATTATTCACCTAACTCTCAAATCTTGTCATGCTTAAGCCCTAGAACTCATTTTTCCTGAGCCTGTCCTGCCCTAGTTAGGTCTAGAATATACATTAAATTTACTTTACTGAAAACCACAAAATAGCTCAGAACATATTAGGAATATGAGGACTACATTACAGGATTATAAGTTATCTCAAAGAACAAGCCTGCTGAATGCAACACGGCTTCTAGAAGGACTAAAATCCATGAATGTAAAGCCAACAGGGATCATGAGAGTATTATCTCTTTCTGTGTCCTTCATTCTTCTGTCTCTGCAGACTGGACTTCTGGACTTCCCAGATGATGTGGCAGAATTTGGTTTCCAGCAGCTCCTAGTTTTCATGTTATAGCTCCAATTACACAGAAACCAAATCCCTCTCTAGTTCTCAGTTTCAAATTCCTAGAAAAAAGTTCTAATTGGCCATTCTTGGATCTGGGCACACGCGTATTGAACTTTAAAACTTCACAAGGGCAGCAACTGCACGTGTTTTGATCACCTATTACACAGTGCACATAACAGATGTTCAATATATTTTTATTGCTTGAGAACTCTGGCCAAGGAAGTGGGATTATGTACAAACATGGTTGCCAGGAGTCTACCGTTGTGGATTGAGTCTGGAATGCAGTTAAGATTGCCTTCGTGAACTGGACTGACCTTCCAAAATTCTCCCTTTATACTTACTCCATAACTTCGCTTCTGTTTCCTTTTCAACTTTCAATCAGTCTCTTCCTCACTCCTCACAATCCAGCTACAGTAGTTCACTGTCTGTCCCATATGACAACATTTATTTTCCTATCTCCAAGTTTTTCTAGTTTCAGTTTAGGCTGGAATGCACTTCCACTGGCCTTTTCTGTAGCAGCATATTCTCATCTTTTAACTGTATTCTCACCTTTACTCACATCTTTCAACGTCACCATCTCACCTAATCATCCTACCATAAATGGCTTCCCCCAGTTACTCTGTCTTACCATGCTGTTAATTTTCTTCATAGATAGCATTACCATAATCAATAAATATCCTATATATTAATTTGTTCTTTGTATTTACTCTCTCTCCTGACTATTTCATAAACTTAAGGATGGTAAACATCTCATCCCCCTTGGTCACAGTTCTCACCCCAGTGTCTAGCACAGTGTCTGTAAAACTGTAGGGCTCCACAATCATTTGTCATTAATCTGGCAAGACATCAGGCTCTACCCAAGTCTGGTTGCTCTTGAATTATCACTGAAGGGATAGTAGTTAAGCATGAGAATAAAATCTGAATACTTGAATTTATATCCTAGATCTACCATTCAATAGTCAAGTGGCTTTATTTAAAATCAGTAACCTTCTGATTCCACATTATAAAACGGCAAAATGATACTAATGCTACCTAGCTTTTCCATGGGATTATTTAGGGATCAAATAATATATTACATAAAATCATTTCATGATTGGAAAATGGAACATAATGTTACTTATAGTATAGCTATTAATAGTACTGTAACATTAATTTCTTGAACTTTGAAGAGATAGAATGGCTGAACAGACCAATAACAGTTTAGGAGATTGAATCAGTAATAAAAATTATCTCATCAAAGAAAAGCCCAGGACCTTATGGATTCATTGCTGAATTCAACCAAACATTTTATGAAGAACTAATACCAATTCTCAAACTATTTCAATAATTGAATAGAGAAATCTTCCAAACTTAGTCTATGAGGCCTGTGTTATCCTGATACCAAAACAAGAACAGAATACAAAAAAAAAGAAAAAGAAAACTATATGCCAATATCCCTGATGAACATAGATGTAAAAATCCTCCACAAAATACTAGCAAAATGAATTCAACAGCACATTCAAAGATCACTCACCATGACCAAGTGGGATTCATCCCAGAGATGCAAGGATGATTCAACATATGCAAATCAATAAACATGACATATCACATAAACAGAATGAAGAACAAAAAACATCATTTCAATAGATGCTAAGAAGCATTTAATAAAATCCAATATTTCTTCATGATAAAAACTCTCAACAAATCAGGTACAAAAGGTGATAAAAACGATAAAAAAATCTCAACAAATTAGGTACATTGTGTACATCAACACAATGAAGGCCAAATCTGACAAACACACACTAGCATTGTACTGAATGAGAATAAGTTGAAAGCTTTCCCTCTAAAATCTGAAACAAGATAAGAACGTATCCTTTCACCACTTCTATTCAACATAGTACTAGAAGTCCTAAGTAAAGCAATTAAGCAAGAGAAAATAATAAAAGGCATCCAATTGCTTGAGCCTAGGAGTTCAAGAGCAGCCTGGACAACATAGGGAGACCCTGTCTCTATGAAAATATTTTTAAAAATTATCTGGGCATGATGGCACATACCTGTAGTCCCATCTACTCAGGAGGCTGAGGTGGGAGGATCACATGAGCCTGGGAGATCAAGGCTTCAGTAAGCCATGCTGGCACCATTGCACTCCAGCCTGAGCAATAGAGTGAGACACTGTCTCAAGAAAACAAAAACAAAAACAAAAAAAAACAGCATTCAAATTGGAAACAAAGGAGTTAAATTTTTCCTATGTGCAGATGACATAAGCTTGAATACACAGAAAACCCTAAAAACTTCATCAGAAAACTGCTAGAACTAATAAAGTTATTAAAGTTGCAGGATATAAAAGCAACACACAAAAAACAGTAATATTTCTATATGCTAATAACTATCTGAAATAGAAATCAAAAAATAATCTCATTCACCATAGCCACAAATAAATAGAATACTTGGGAATAAATTTAACCCAGATGAAAAATCTTTACAATGAAAATTGTAAAACATTGATGAACGAAATTGAAGCAGACACAAATACATGAAAAGATATCTCACGTTCGTGGATTGGAAGAATTGTTAAAATGTCCATACTACCCAAAGTATATACAGATTCAATGCAATCCTCATCAAAATGTCAAAGACAATCTTAAAAAACAGAAAAAACTGTCTTAAAATTCATATGGAACCATAAAGACCCTGAATAACCAAAGTAATCTTGAGTAAAAAGAACAAAACTGGAGGCATCACACTACTTGACTTCAAAATACGCCACTAAGATATAGTAATCAAAACAGCATGGTACTGGCATAAAAACAGACATAGACCAATGGAACAGGATAGAAAGCCCAGAAATAAACCCATATACTAATAATCAATTGACTTTTGACAAAAGTGCCAAGAACACAAATGGGGGAAAGAACAGTCTTTTCAATAAATGATGTTGGGAGAACGCATATCCACATGCGAAAGGAAATTGGATCCTTATCTCTCACAATATATGAAAATCAATTCAAAAATGGATTAAACACTTAAATGTAAGACCTGAAACTATGAGGCTACTAGAAGAAAACATGGCAGAAATGCTTCATGACCTTGGGCTGGACAAAGATTTTTTTGGATAAGACCTCAAAAGCCCAAGCAACAAAAACAAAAGTAGACAAATGGGGTTACATCAAACTAAAAGTCTTCTTCACAGCAAGGGAAACAATCAACAGAGTGAAGAGACAATCTACAGAATGGGAGAATATATTTAGAAACTATAAATCTGAGAAAAGATTAGTATCTAAAATACATAAGAAACTCAGACAACTCAATAGCAAGAAAACAAATAACTAGATTTTAAAAATGGCAAAAAAATTAAATAGACATTTCTCATAAGAAGATACACAAATGGCCAATAGGTATAAAAAATTTACAGCATCACTGATCATCAGGAAATTTCAAACTAAATCCACAATAAGAGATGACTACACAGCTGTTGAAATTACCAAAACCACAACAGGTAAAAGATGCTTGCAGGAATGTAGAGAAAAGGAAACCCTTCCATACTCTTGGTGAAAAGGTAAATTAGTGCAACTACTATGAAAAACAGGATAGATGTTCCTCAAAAATAGAACTACCATATGATCCAGTAATCCCACTACTGGGTTTATCTCCAATTAAAATGAAATCAGCATGTCAAAGAGACATTTGCACTCTCCCATTTATTGCAGCACTATTCACAATAGCCAAAATGTAGAATCGACAGATGAACAAAGAAAGTGTTATATGCACACACGCACGTGCATGTGTGCACACACACACACACACATATATAAAATATATATAATGGAATACCATTCAGCCATAAAAAAATATGAAATTATGTCATTTGCAATAACATGGATGAACCTGAAAGACATTATATTAAGTGAAATAAGCCAGGCACACAAAAAAAAATACCACATGATCACATTTATATGTGGAATCTAAAAAAAAGTTGATCTTGTAGAAATTGAGAATAGAGTGGTGGTTACCAGAGGCTGAAGATAGGGGAGGGGAAAGATTGGTCGGTGAGTACAATGTTACAGTTAGATATGAGGAATATGTCCTGGTGTCCTATGAGGCAGTAAAATTACTATAGTTAACAATAATGTACTGTATGTTACAAAATAGCTGGAAGAGGATTTTTGAACATTCACACCACAAAAAAATTTTACTATTTAAGGTGATAGATACACCGGTTACCATGATTCAATCATCCCATGTTGTGGGTGTATATAAAATCATCACCCCATAAATATGTACAATTATTATATGTCAATCAAAAATAAAAATGAAACTTCAAAAATATTAATGGTAATTATTCATATTTAACTGTTTGCCTAGAGTTAGCCCTAAACCTATCCCAAGTTGATGGGACTATAAATTGTACAATTTTCGTAAGAATAACAACCATTTTTACAAAAATCTTTAGAAGAGTCATAGCACTCAAAAGCTATGACATTGCCCAACAATTATCAGAGAAGATTCTTTCCAAAGGAACTATCAAGAGTGAAATGTATTGCAGCACATTTGCTTGTGATGTTTTCGCTTTCCATAATGCTCTTCCCTTTCCTTTTTGCTCAGATCACTTCCTCCCTTTCTTACAAGTCTCATTGGAAATAACTTTGGCTTACTTCAGCACTTTAGTGGCCTTCCCATGGACCTTCATCCCTTGCCACAGAGAATCTGAGGAGTAGGAGAGGGAGAATCCAAAGGCCGCCATTAAGAGAGGTGGTCAAGTTTGTGCTGTAGGATTCTGAGAAAGAATAAGCTGCAGAGAGAGGTCGCTCTTATTGTCATAGTTGTTGTATTGTTTTTTTCCCTGAAAGAGGAAGAGGTTAATAGGTCAGTTGGAAAGGAGAAGAAAAGAAAGTGATATTAACTAGAAAATGCAAAGAGCCACAAAAACAAAAGAGCAAAGTAAATGATACTTGTTCTGGGAAACTAAAGGATCCAGGTTTTCTTTAGATTGGTTTCTGACAACTTGGGGACAAACACTAAAACTAAAAAACAAACAAACAAACAAAACCAAGATTCTATGTTTTCCATGTCTATATAGATGCAATGATGATAATACAACGAACTTTTATTGAGTATTATATGCCAAGCATTATGCTGAGTGTTCTACAAATATTATTACCTCATTTAATCCTATGATAACAACCATATAAGGAAGTACCATTATTATACCCATTTTATAGGTTAGAAAACTGATGCCCATAGAGGGTAAGTAACTTGCCCAAGGCTTCACAGCTAATAAGCAGCAGATTGACTTCTGTGATCGTGGTCTTAATCACTATGCTGTAATGCCTGTCTACATTGAGATTTGCTTAGAAGGCATAATTTATACATCTAATTCACAAATTTTACTAAACATGTATTTCCCATTTAATTATTTTCTGTAGCTGTATTCTATGCATATTTGCAAAGAGAAAAGAAGAAAAGAATATTGCTGCCTAATACAGTATTCCTGGTTCTAAGTGGCCTGGATGGAACTATTCCCAGCAATGGGAATGGGAACACTAATAAGCAAAATCCCTGCTTTCTTTGTTGGATTTTATTTTATTTAGTTAGTTAGTTAGTTAGTTAGTTAGTTAGTTAGTTAGTTAGTTTTGAGACGGAGTCTCACTCTGTCACCCAGGCTGGAGTCCAGTGGTGCAATATGGGCTCACTGCAATCTCTGCCTCCCAGGTTCAAGCGATTCTCATGCCTCAGCCTCCCAATTAGCTGGGACTACAGGCACCTGCCACCATGCCCTTTAGTAGAGACAGGGTTTCACCATATTGAGCAGGCTGGTCTCAAACTCCCGACCTTACGTGACCCACTTGCCTCGGCCTCCCAAACTGCTGGGATTACAGGAGTGAGCCACCACGCCTGGCCTCTTTCTGAGATCTTTTTATATGCACAATTTGCCTTCTGTACTAGACAGCTTGCTCTTTGTGGATAGCATTTAAAAACACACAGTCCCGGTTGAAATCAATTTGTAGTTTGTGCGAAATTGGACGAGTTATTTAATCTCTCTACACCTTACGTTTCTTATGTGTAAATGGGGATAATTATCATTGAACTACTATGAAAATTAAATTTCTATCTCCATAGCACTTCATTGTGCATTTTCACAGAAAACCTCCAATAAATATTATGCTTGTGGTGGTTGTTGCTGATAGTGAACTATTGATGGTTAGTTGAATATTCTTTGGTGAGAACACAGGCCTCCTGATGAGTTCTTTCTTAGCCCACAATAATCTTGGACTTAGCTGGTATTAAAAAGTAGGAAAGCAAGGGCAAAAGAAATTGAGCATTTGATTTTAGCCATAATTGAGATTTGGAATGAAAATATTATTTTCATAATCTACTGTCAAATTTTATACAAATGAGGCACACCAGTTCTTCTATAAATAGGGCACTTTCATCTAATTGTTTATTTTTGCTACTACCACACCCATATATTAGATAGGACATAGCTTTTCATTTCTATCATTTACACAGTGAGGAGCTAATGAAATATTTAGAATATTTATTCCTCCATTATTTAAATTCAATCAGCTTTGCAGGTAGACTGTAATCATCCAAAGAAAAAACATTTTATAAGCCAAGGCTTGTGTATGCCATTGCCATGCATTCACAGCTAGACAACTGCAGCTGTTTTCACTTGACCCTGATAAAGGAGCATGCATCTTTTTTGCAGCCAAAGAGCATACGTCTTTTTTTGGCAGTTAAAATGCAATACACAAATTCACACACAGAAAATATAGCACACATCTTTTTTCTATAAAATTTGATGTAAAATTAATTTATAATATGTATGAAAGTATGACTAAGATAATAACAAAGTAGAAGCAGAGAACAGCTGTGGGGTAGATCATGAAGAAATCCTATCTAATCAAATCTTCAAGTTATCATAAAGTCAGATTTTTATTTGTAATTTTAGCATCTACCGTAAACAGAACTTGTATTATACATTGCAGAAGATAGAAGAGTAAATAAAATAAGTACTCCCTCTCAGAGAATCTTATAATATATCATTAATTAGCATAATAAAGTAACAAATCAAGGAGCAATGGAGACTAGTCACATAGTCTAGATAACTTTATTCCATGGTCATGATTATGATGATCATCCTAGCTAACATAAACTTCTAAGGCGGCCAAAACAAAATACCATATACTGAATAGCTTAAACAATGAGAATTTATTTCTCACAGTTCTAGAGGCCAGAAAGTCCAAGATCAAGGTGCCAGCAAGGTAGGTTTTATTCTAAGTCCTCTTCCCTTGGCTTGTAGGTCACAGTCATCTCCCCACGTGTTCACATAACCTCTTTGCATACACACAGACATAGAGAAGGAACAAAATTTTCTGGTGTCTCCTCTTATAAGGGAACTAATCCCATCATGAGGGCCCTACCCCTGTGACCTTGTCTAACCCTAATTACCTCCCAAAGGCCCCATCTCCAAATGCTGTAACTTTGGGGTTATGGCATCAACCTATTATTTGTGGGGAACACAAACATTCAGTCCATAACACAAACTGTGTATCACTTACTTTGCATGTCTTCTCTCATTTACCCTTCACAATGATTCAATAGGGTAGATGCTATTATAATTTTTATTTCTCTTTCAGAGATAAAGAAATAGGTTCAGGAGTTGGAGTTCCTTGTATAGAGTTCACACACCAGTAAATAATCATTCTAATATTCTCACAAAGGGTCTTTTGGTTGGCCGGTCGGTTGGTTGCTCGGGTGGATGGTTGTTTTTCTTCAGCAAGTAATTTAAGTGTTAGAACTATGTGTATTTTGAATGATACTTCAACTATCCCTTTCTCAACAAGAATGAATGTCTGGAGGGGCCCTATTTTTCTTCATATATAAAATGAAAGAAATGAAAAATCATATATAAGCTTTGCTCCCCTTTTCAAATGTTTTGATTTTTTTAATTTAATGGATATTAAATTGCAATAGCATATTGAGCATCATATGAACCAAAAGCACAAATTTGCTCTGAATTTATTATTATTATTATCCAATGAGTATCAGAATCTTCTGAAATGTTCCAAAAATCAAAATGAAGATAATAATGCTGCCTATACAAAGGAAAATTTTTAATATTACATTTATTAGAAATCAAAATACTGAGTTAAAGAACATCATCAGGCTAATCAGAGTTTGGGGTTGAGTAGGTTTTTTTTGTTGTTGTTATAGTTCTTTGTGTTTATATAAAAGTGTCCCCAGGAAGAATAGAAAGAAAATGATAGAGAAATAGAAAACATTAAGAGAAACCAATAATTTAAAGCACATCTTGCCACAACTCTTGTAACTAATCAAAGCAGGAAAAGCTCCCTGTTCTTCTCTCTTGCTGCTTTGTGGGAGTATTAATGTTCTGTCTGGTTTCTATGCAATTTTGCCATGCCTACTTGCATACTTGAGCATATATCCATTCTTTAATTGACAGAGGAATATTTAAGCATTGAAAAAAAAGTAAGAAAACCCAGACCTGGAGCGACATGCTCATCCCTGGGAGAAACGGGATGTATTTTGTGAGAACTGATGTTTCAATTGCAGCATTGTTCAGACTTCAGTCAGTCTCATTCCAACAGGAGGCAGAAAATCAATGATTGGATGTTGTAAATTTCCACTTCAGAGCACAAGTTGTGTTTTTATTACTAGTGTACCAAAAGTCTTAATTTTTAAATGCTGACAAGTTGTCTGCATCAATAGAACTCTGATTCAACTTAATTTATAAATGTATATAACAGATAGGCTCCAATGTCTAATGCTGCTTTCCACACAGTTTGTTAAATATCAAAGCATCTAGAAAGCATTGATCTTGTGAGATCTCCTCTGGCATTGTGATCTCTTCCTTGCTTATATGTAACACTTAAACAGTTTAGTGTTTGCTAATTGTTCCTGAAATATCACCAGCATTTATTGATATTTCTTGTATCACTGAGATGAAAGAAAGCAAACAGTCAATGACACCCTGTTTGCAAATAGCCTGGTCATAGTCTTCCTCTAGAAGGAACTATTGGTTCTTTTCTAAAAGGCCTCATGATGATTCATCATTTAGATTTCCTATGTTGAACTTTATTCTTGCTAGGTTTTCTCCGAAAAATGTCACAAGAAACTAGGAAGCAGAACGTGTGAAAGGGAAGCTCAGAGAATTCTGTCATCATGAATACAGACTACGCTGCCATGGGTTTCGGAAGCTGGCAGAATGTTACCTAATCTTTAGTGAAACCACCTAAAGAGCTATGGTTTGAGATGTTCCCTATTTTCAAGAACTTTGATATTCTTGTCATCTTATATCCAAAAGAAGTATAAAAGGAAATATAATGAATTGGTTCTTCAAAGAGACATTTTTAGATTTTATAGAATAGGTAAAATAAAAAAGCATTTAAGGAGAAGTCCTGATTATATAACACTAAGTTGCTTTGCCAGCTATCTCCCTGAAATGCATTTTTCTAACACATTTGTTCCAAAACACTTTCCACACAATAAGTATTCATTTCAACCAATGTGGCAATGACTCTGTGGTTTATATATGATGTAAGCATTCCAGAGTCCTTTCCAAAGTACTAATTTGACTCATAAAAACATTTTATTTTAAGTAGTTTTCAAAGAATAAAGGTTTGATTCTTGATTTTCGCTTCTAACAACTAGCATGTTTAAAATGTGTTCAAAACGTAATAATCAAATATTTTAACCTCTAAGGTTTTTTCTTCTTGCAAATTTCTTACTTAATTCAGACCACAAATGATAACATAATAAAGAAGTGTGTTAAAATATTGACCAAGGCAAAAGAGCCATCTTTTGTGAGAAGAGGATAAAGAATTAAGCAATACTTTTTAAAGCTAATAAATAGTGCTTTTTATCTCTCAATTTTAAAAAGTATCCAGTTAAATGGCTTTGTTATTTAAATTAAGAAAAATGATTGCACATAAAAAGGGAAAAATGTCTTTAGTAGACAAAATGTTGGCTCATTTTGTTCACCAAATTATTCCTTTCATGGCAATGAACAAAGGGAAATTTGGATTATTGAAGTGAGGGTTTTAAACAAACACACAGTGGAAAATGGGAGGATAAGAAATTTCTGACTCTCAATATTTGCTAACTTAAAATTTTTGTCAACAATACTGACAAAGTTACCATCAACCGTGTATAATTTCTGCAAAATCATTCACCATCAAAATGCAATGCTTCTCCTAAGTCTAGTATTAACTTCCAGAATGCAGTTTGATTCAGAATATAATAATGCAAGAAAATAAATGATGAAGAAAGATACACACACACACACACACATACAAACATGCACACACACACACTCACACACACACATACTCCTAAGGAGTGCAGTTCCTTGAAACAAGATTCCTGACAGTCAATACATTTCACATTATCCAATATCTCATAAATCTTCATTCAACTAAATCCTTCAATACTGAGAAGTAAAAAATACATAGTAAAAAATGGTTTGCACATTGTTGCAAATCATACTAAACATTTGCAGAAAAAAATCTGTAGGTCAGGAACTGCTATTAATGTCAAGATAATCACTACTAATAAGGTGATTATTCAGTGCCATTACAATGAGAACTGCTGTAATTTGGATTTTATGCTTACCATTTCTCAAAACTATCAAAAGGTTTTCTGTTATGTATTACTCTAAAGGCAGAAAAGATCTTTTCTTTTTCTTCTAAAAAAGAGTCATAAAGAATTATGTGAAAACAATTTTTTAAAGGAATAAATTAGAATTTATTTTAAAACTTGGAATCTGTAACAATGATACCTAACAGTAGTAATTCAGACACTATGCTCTGAGTTCTGATTCATGTAATAATTTATTCTAATATATAATAGTTTTTCCTAAATTCACCTACCCTAAGACCTTTTTTCAAAGCACTTGAGTGAAAAAATATATATTCCCTGGAATGTTATGCTTCTTGGTGGCTCTCATAACTACTACTCTCTTTTCAAGGGCAACACGGGGGAAAAATTGCATCTGCAAATTTGGTGTGGCAGATGAGACACTTTTGTGCCCAGGAAATGCCTCACTAAGATTATGCTAGTTTGGGGAATGGCCAAGTTTCTGATGGGGTGATGAGCATGGTGTACTTCCCCTAGGTGGGTACTCTGGTGATGTGACATTTCGCCATCAGCCCCACTTCAGAGCATGACCCAGAATGGAGAAAACTAGGGCTGTCCAGGCTTACAGTAAGCAGCATTCCTGTCTTTCAGCAGCAAGCTTTCTTCCTTCACTCTAAGGCTTTTTTCTATTGCCCTTTTAAAGGGCGACACAGGAGGCAAAATATTGCCATCATTGTTAGCTGGTAGCTATGAGAAAAGTTTTTTTTTTTTAGTTTTTTTTTCTTTGAGAAAGGGTTTTCTTTTTTTTTGCTCTTTTGATTGGAGTTATTTAGGTCATGTCTAAATTGGATAATGGAAGCCAACATTTTGGTGATAACACTGTGGATATATATATATATATATATATATGTGTGGATATATATATGTGTGTGTGTATATATATATGTGTGTGTGTGTATGTATATATATGTACACACATATAATTTTTAAAAAAATTTTTTACACAACCATCCTTAGAAAAAGAGTTTAGTGAAAGCAAAAATTTTATCTCTACCTTCTTAGGGTTTTCAGCTGGGCCTGAGAATTAATTGACATAAGATAGATAACAGGAGAAAAGTATACATATTTACTGAGTATAAATTTTAGTTTTACATGACATGGAAGCCATCATGTGGAAATAAAGACCCAAAGAAGGAGTTAGAGTTGAATGCTTCTATACTGAATTGGACACTGAGTAGTAAATTATGAAAATGTGACAAGATGCAGGACTTGGGCTAGGTAGTTAATGGTGAAAAGGGAACTAGGAATATAAGGGTTAGTTTAACAAGGTTTGTTTGTACAGATTTTTCTCAACTCTGAGTCCCCATCTCTGCTGATGAGAATGTTATTTTCTTTCTAGAATGAGGATTATATCTTCCATATGGGAGTTCTGTCTCCTGCTTTTAGGGGAAAAAAAAAAAGAGGAGGTCAGAGTGACCGTCTTGTACTTGCTGTTTTTTAGGTGCCTTTAGCTCAAAATAATCCTCATGCCAAAGTGGCTTATTTTGGAGTGGCATATTATTACACACTTAAAAAAATCAATTTCATTTTATTTCCCTGTATTTCAAAATCAAACAGATACTAGATGCACATATATATATGAATACTGGTAAAATTATAAATGCAAGTAATATATTCAACTTAGACTATCACTTTAAATTGGCCTTTGGTTTAAGAAATAATTCAGATACATATAATTCATTTGGTTTTTTAGCCATGTCCTTTTAAATTTGAAGTACTTTATGCTTTCTTCAAAATTAATAAATCCTATGAAAAAAGACAGAAGACTTTAAAGTCTCAGATAAATTTTAACTTAGAAATTTATGCATATGTGTCCAATTTCTTACATGATGAAATGAAATAAATGTGGAAGATATAATCATTAATGGCACATGTATGGCATAGCATAGAATTATTACAGTAAGAAATAATTTGCTATCTAAACTCTAAAACATATGCAGTCAAGAGTTGAAATTTGCAATCCAGACATCACAAATAGTCTACAATTATCATTTTTAGCATCCTTGTATTTTTAGCTTTGGGTAAACTATAAACACATTTCATCTTCGTGTTGCACTGCATGACAGTGGGCACATAAAGACATGACAACTTGCTGAACTCCTTTCTCAGAGAATATACTCCTATTCATGGCCCATTTTTCTAGGTACCATCCCATCTCATTATTCCTGGGCATCTCATAGAGCCTTATTTCTGTCACTTACTCCACCACCCAGATCTCAGCTTTTATTCCAGTGTTGGACTCTGACTGAAGGGCATCCAGTATATTGGCTGAGTGACACCAATCAGATTATCTCACAAGAATTTAAATGAGAGACAGAAATTGTGATTTGTCTGCAGAGCAGCCAATATCGTAAACCAAAGGAACAATTCCATCAACTTCCTTGCTGCAATCCTGGGTTCCAGCACATTTGCAGTAAGTTTCTGCTAGTTAATTTACTTTTGTCTACCATGCTTTTAGTTAGAGATTCTTTTTAAAAATGAACGTTGCATATATCAAAGCTTATATTATACAAATTGCATGCGATAGTAGTCCTGAGTTTGCTACAGGGGAAAAATGGGTAACCTAAAATGATGCATTTCACTGAATATGCTATAACATGAGGGGAAAAGTTAGATACCAGCAATATTCACCAAATTTGAAAATGTGAAGATTCAGAGACTTAAATCAAAGAGAGGTAGAATCTAATTCTTATCCATAATGATAAATTAAGCTAGTAAAGAGTAGAAAAGCTGGTAAGGATGATATAAATTTCCTCAAAAACCTTCTGGGGGGAAAATACAAAAGAATACATTTTTTCACTTGTAAATATGTTGTATTGAGATTGAGTTAAAAATTTTTGGGATCCTGCTCTGAAGTGAGTACTTTTAGAGGTAAAAGTTTTAAAGAGAACAAAATTAAAGCTTAAAGAAGTGTGGTGACTGTCTCATCATCCCAAAGCTGGTAAGAACAGAACTGAGATTCATTTTCTATTTCCTGACTTCAGGTCCAATATTTCAATGTTCTATTTTTCTTACAGTGATCTAGAAAGCTGTAAGGCAGTGAAAGACTATATAATATTTTTCCTTTTTAGTAGTAAAAACCGATTATCAGATAGCTGTCACATAGCTTTATAGAGCAGATGAAAACATTTGTTTAAATGAGCCTAATACCCTTGTTTTATACTGAGAAAAATAAGATTTACAGATGTCAATTGATTTGTCCATGTGGACACAGTTAGACAATGGTCAAGATTACAGGCCAAGTGTCAGACTTGTAGTCCACTACTTCTCGTTCATCTAACTAACACAATACTAGTTATTGATATTGACATGGACTTTTAATTCTTTTAAGACAATGTGGATATAGGTGTCATACATCTGATTGATCACTTACTCTAATGCATTAGGTATAATCATAGTAAATAAAACATATAGAAGATACACACTCCCTTCTTAATTATGTCACACATAAAAGAAATATTGACATTTGACAATAAAATGCAAATGAATTGACTGGCTCCTTTATTCTGTGCTTAACTAGACTTAAGATAGCTGCAATAGAGGAGGTTTTCATTGCTGCCATCTCAGATCCTACATCAGGAACAGTTAGGTCTGTCCTTATTCTTAGGATGCTCTCCAGATCTTAATAATTACATACACAGTCTTGTCATCTTTGTTCAGATAAAACGCCCTGTGCAAATAGGAGTCTTAAATTGCTGGCCATTATATAGTTTTATTCTTCAGTTAAACCAGATTCTAAATTTTCATATAGGAAGAGAGAGTTGTAGAGGTGCTATAAAATCAGGTTACTGAATTATAATTATCTGGTATTCTAATTTAAAATTTTTATTTTCTGAGATATTTAAAATATAATGAAACATCAGCAGCACCTAGTTTTTTTGCCTATAAATTATTTTTTATAATAACATCTTCCCGTAATCACCCATTACTTCTGCACAAAAGATATTATAGTGCTTTAGTCATTGTAATCATTTCCATGCCCCATCCATATATTTATTTGCATTGGTAAATTTATTAAGAAGTTTATTCTCAGAGCTCAGATCTATATAATTGTCAATAAAAGCTTGTGTAACCTAAAATTCATTTTATAATATTCACTCCATTTAATTTTTGGCCCTTTAACATTTTAGATTTAAAAAATATATATCCAATTCCATTCATCAGACTTTTAAATATTTTTAAACAAGTGTTAATATTTTCAAATAAATATACAGCTCAATGAATTATCACAAAGTGTAAATAGCCATGTATCCACCATCAGGATTAAGAAGTAGACCAACTCCAAAATCCCAGAATCCCCCTTTCCTCCTCGTCAAGGTGTATTGCTATCCTGATTTCCAACACCAGAGATTTATTTTTACCTCTTTTTGAGCTGTATGAATAAAATCATACAGAATATATTATTTTATGTCTGGCTTCCGCCACTCAGGATTATGTTTGTAGAGTAATGTGTTGTTTTGAGTAGCAGTAGTTTAATCTTTTTTCATTGCTGTATCATATTTATTTTCCCATTTTGCTTTGGTAGACATTTGAATTGTTTCCAGTTTTGGGCTATTAAAATTATACTGTTATGGACATCTTAATGTATTTATTTTGGTGCATATATGTTCCATTTCTGCTTGTTGTAAACCTAGGATTTCTGGGTCATTGGTAAACATGTGTTCACCATTAGTAAATAATGCCCAAAGAGTTTTCAAAAGTGATTTCACTAAAGTACAATCCTATGAGTTTGCATTATTGCCAATTGATATGTTTTGGATTTGGGTCCCCACCCAAATCTCATGTTGAATTGTGAACCCTAATGTTGGAGGAGGGAACTGGTGGGAGATGATCAGATTACGGGGACAGATTTTTCCCTCACTGTTCTCATGATAGTGAGTTCTCATGAGATCTGGTTGTTTAAAAGTGTGTAGCACCTCCTCCTTCACTCTCTTTCTTCTGGCTGGGGCCACGTAAAATGTGCCAGCTTCACCTTCTGCCATGATTGTAAGTTTCCTGAGGCCTCCCCAGCCACGCTTTCTGTACAGCCTGTGGAACCGTGAGCCAATTAAACCTCTTTTCTTCATAAATTACCCAGTTTCAGGCATTTCTTCATAACAGTGTGAAAATGGACTAATAAGCCAATGCTTAAGATTGTCAGTCTAATTTTGTTTAATTTTAATCATTCTTCAGTTGTGTTGTTTTGATTTTTCTGATTACCAATGTGGTTAAACTACCTTTTTTATCTATTTATTTGCCACTAGGATATTGTCTTATGAAGTACCTGTTCATTTCCCCGGCCTATTTTTTTTATTGGCCTGTCTTTTGTTCTCTTATTCATTTGTAAGAAGTTCATTACAGATTCTGGATACCTGTTTCCTGTCAGTTTTAAATGTTGTAAATATTGCCTCCGCTTTGTCTTTTCACTTCCTAGTGGTGTCTTTTGATTAACAGAGGGTTTAAATTTTTTGTGGTCCAATTTAACCATCTTTCCATGGTGTTGCTTTAAATAAATCTTTGCCGATCTCAAATTCAAATTCGTGAAATTTCTTCCTAAGCTTTCCTCTAAAAGATTATTGCATTAAAATTGACATTTAGATTACAAACTAATGTTTGTGTATGCTGTGATTCGCTTTGTTTCATATGAATATCCAATTAACCCAGTACCATTTACTGAAAATGGTACCATAACCCAGTACCATTTTCTTCATTGCCCTGAAGCACTACCATCATTAAAAATCAAGTGACTATGTGTGTGTTGGTCTGTTTTTTAGACTTGTACCTTTGGTTTACTTGTCTAACCTTGCACCAATACCACATTGTAGGTTTATGATCTTCACATTAAATATAAATCCTCCAAATTATTATCCCTCTTCCAGGTAATCTTGGCCATTCTGGGACCTTTTCATTTCCATGTAAATTTTATAACAGTTGATCAATTTGCACAAACATACACATACACTCACAAAGCATTGAAATTAAGATTTGGAATGAATTGTATCAATTTGACCGATTTAACTGATTTGGAATCAATTTAATTGTTTTACTATAAAACAATTTAAGGAGAATTAGCTTTTTTACAATATAGTCATTGAAACTATGAGCATGGTATATCACTCCTCTTATTATTGTCCTCTTGAAGTTGGTAGTTTCCTGATCATAGACATTTCATATTTCATGATAGGTGTTTGATTTCTTATGCCACTCTGAATAATGTTGTACTCTTATTTTCTAAATATTTCTTGCTGGAAATTTAAATTCATTTAATTTTTTTAATTTTTTGAACAAGCATAAAATTTATGTATTAATTTCTAGTATTTATGTGTAGGATTTATTTGAAATATTTATCTAGACAATCCTGTCATCCTTCTACATTTGCTTTTTTCTAATCTACAAATACAAACAGTACATTCCTGTTTGGGATGTCCTCTTAAAGTACAACCTAGCTCATTTTGAAAAAAAAATCTTATTAATATTGATTCTTTGACTTGTTCCAGTGCTTCCTCAGATCATTTAAACTTATTTTTTTATTATCATAGGAGTGCAATGTATTGCAATGTAAATACTCTGGACTTTGAAATCAATAAGATAACAATTTTGACTCCAGTTCCTAAATATACTATCATTTTGCTTAAAAATGTTACTAAAACTCTGAGTATTTCTTCACATATAATTGGGCACATGGTGAGCAACCTCTACGATAACCCCCATGATACCCACCTTCTGCTATTCATGTCTTTGTGTAATACCCTTCTCTTGAGTGTAGGCTGGAATTAGTAACTCACTTCTAACTAACAGCATATGCAGAAATGATTGTTACTTTCAAGGTTATATTAAAAACAGACTGTAGCTTCCATCTTGATGCCCTCTGTTGCTGCCCATTCACTCATTCTGAGGAAAGTAGCCACTCTCTTATGAACTGCCCTATGGAGAAATTCATGTGGCTGTGAACTGAAGGAGGCTACCAGCCACCAGCCAGTGAGGAACTGAGACCTTAGTCCAAAAGCCTATGGAGGACTGAGTCCTGCCAACAGTCACACAAACGAACTTGAAATTGAATCTCCTCCAGTCAAGCCTTCAGATAACACTGCCCTGTCTGCCATCTTGATTACAGTCTTGTTAAAGACTTTATGGCAGAGGCACCCAGGTAAGCCACCCATAGATGCCTAACACACAGAAACCAGGAAATAATATATCTTTTGTTAAGATACTAAATGTCAGGACGATTTATTCCACAGTAATAAATTACTAATAATATGCAGAGTATATCCACCACAGACTATATGACCCTCAACAAGCATTCAGCATTCAATATTTCTAGTTAGTTTATAAATGAACAATTTTTACTGATCTTGTACAATACATACAATTCAATTAAAAATGCTTCAAGTGACCAGGCATGGTGGCTCCGGCCTGTAACCCCAGCACTTTGCAAGGTCAAGGCAGGAGGATTGCTAGAATCCAAGGGTTAAAGACTAGCCTGAGCAATATAGCGAGACCCTTTATCTCTATATATATTTTTTAATGCTTCAGATAATTGGATAAGTAATATCTCTGACCTCCAGAAGTGTTGAAGTGATCCTCTTAACATCTATACTTTTAAATACTAGAGGAACTAGAAATACCTGAGATAGAAGGAATCTTATAAATTTTAAAACAATGAACTGCTCTATCAGCTTTGGGTGACCACTCCAATCTCACTACTGGATTCATTTTGTTGTGGTGCATAACAAAAGAAAATTTCCCCCAAAATTAGCAGTAAATGGACTTTTCTTTAAATTTCATTGCAAATTTTTCATATCACAAATCAACTGTAGAACACAAATCAATCATGACTTCAGTAAAAAACCTTATTAGTAGTAACTATAAAGATAGAAACTCTTAGTTTCTTCAGGCTGTCATTCTTTTTATACAACTAAATGTCATAGTTATTTTCCCATCAAACCATTGACTATTACATTTCTATTTAATTCTATTGATACAACATACAGTTTGCAGTTTCTTCCCATCATATCTTCCCCCAAAGAATTGTGGTCTCATCATGCCTTTATATAGATTTTTTCCTGCCTTAAGCAATGTTTCTAAGATAGAGTGGCTTTTTAACATTATTTATAGGTACCCACTTTTCTAAACTGTTTGAAGACATTTTACATTTCTAATTAAATTTCTAGAATAACAGTGATAAAAGATAGTATTTAATGTATGTAATTCATTCAAGAATTCTTTGGATGTTAGCAGGCATACAGTCCCTAAGAGCATAATATAAAGGTGATGAAAAAAAAACTGGGAAGGAAAAATAAATAAGCAAATGAGCCAAACTGCATACTACTACAAATATTTATTGCAATGATTAAGATGCTTATATTCTGAAGCATAAAACATAGCCATTAAGCTTTATGGAAATAATCCTGCATAAAGCTCTGTAAATCTTCTTACATTTTCATAATTGGTGGAAAAAATATCATCTAAAATGAAAACCAACAATAAGTTCGTAAATCATTCAGTGTTTCCTTTGCCATGCTTTTGGCTAATCATTCATAGAAAGCAACAGATATGTAATGCCTGGTATGTCAAGGGTAACAAATACAAAATATATCTCTTACTTTTATGCCTTTATTTTCATACTTTTGAATTAGATGGCTCCAATGCTAGCATAAATTTTTAAAAATATATCCATCATGCTTCAGACTCTTTCTTAATTAGGGCCTGTGGGCCAGACATCAACAACATTTTTCTTTCCTAGAACATAAGAGGTCTGGATTTTGCCTGTCTTTCCTAGAACAGGGAGGCCTGTCTGCCAGCCAGTCAGAACCTGACAGTGGACTCAGGAAGCAGGCCTATTATTTGAATGCTTAGCTTTTCATTATCCTAGCTATAAAACAAGAAACATCAAGACAAATAAGACCTTGGATTGGCTGCTAGATTTACTACCCAGCTGCTAAAGAAACTGTCAGGATTCACTATATTTCACCATGTTAGCAAGAAACATCAGTCACATTAACAGCTATCTTTAAAAGCACAGTGAAGCATAACTTACCAGTTCTATCAATGAGCCCTTTAGCTGAAAAACCGCATCTGAGTTCATTTAAAAAAAGAACTGTCAGTAATTAAATACATCTTGCAAATTTTTTTTAACAGTTCCTAAAGCAAGGAATTGCTTCAGTTGCCCTTAGTTTATTTCTGGCCATTGTAAACATCTGGATAAGCATAATGTACTCTTAGGAGCTATTGGTATTTTAAGCATCCAATGGAATTTAAGCAGGGTTTTTGTGTATTTTTATTGATATATAATATTGGCACATTTTTATGGTGTCTGTGGGTATTTTGTTACATGCATGTAATATAATATGTACTTTGATTATATCATCACACTTAATTTTATTTTATTTTCCCAGTGCCTATTTTGTGCTGCTGTAACAGAATAAAACAGAATGCCACTTTGGGAGGCTGAGGTGGGCGGATCACGAGGTCAGGAGATCGAGACCATCCTGGCTAATACAGTGAAACCCCATCTCTACTAAAAATACAAAAAATTAGCCAGGTGTGGTGGTGGGCACCTGTAGTCCCAGCCACTCGGGAGGCTGAGGCAGGAGAATGGCGTGAACCTGGGAGGTGGAGCTTGCAGTGAGCCAAGATTGCGCCACTGCACTCCACCCTGGGCAACACAGCGAGACTCTGTCTCAAAACAAAACAAAACAAAACAAAACAAAACAAAACAAAAACCGAATGGGAGATTTATAATGAATAAAAATTTATTGGCTAACAGTTCTGGAGGCTGGAAAGTCCAATATTAAGGTGCTGGCATCTGGTGAGGGCATTCTTGCTGTATTATCAAATGGCATAAAGTGAAAGGGCAAAGAGAGGGCAAGAAAGGGCCAAACTAGTCTTTTCATAATGGTATTAATCTCACCCATGAGGGCAGAGCCCTATGGCCTAATCACCTATTAATATCTTAATGATCTTAATATCTTAGTAACCCCACCTGTTAATACAGTTACAATGGCAATTAAGTTTTATCATGAGTTTTGGAGGGGACAAACATTCAAACCATAATACCTACTCTGTTTTTTTTTGTTTTGTTTTGTAAGATGCTAGGTTTGTGTTACCATAGTAGCTACTCTGGAGGTACAGACAATTCTTTCTTTATATTTATTAAATGACTTAAATTCTTGCATTGAGAAACTCTATACAAGCATGCCATGTTTTCATTTGCAAATGTTATATGTATGTTACAAATACTAGCTTATATGTTTTAAAATCTTTAGCTTGGTTAATGAGGAGAGCTTTTAAAAATCCCATTTGAATTAGTGCCTTTCATAGGGAGTGACTTTTGAGTTTACCTTAAAGAATACGTAAGATTCCTCCAGCTATGAAAGGAATATAAAGGCACTGTTGCATGGGAAAATAACCTAACCAAAGGCCTGGGAGAGCAAAAGTGCCTTGCACAGTCAGGAAGATCTATTTTACATCTAAATATATGCAAATAGAGATAAATCAGAGATAAATCTTAAAAAGTAAGACTTTGTATGTCACGCAATGGATTTTAAACTTAATTCGCTAGAATTTGAAGAACAGTAGATTTTTTAAACAAGGTAGCAGCATGTTTCAGAAAAATCACTGTCTCCTGATAGAAAAGAGAGATAAAAAAATAATGGCAATAGAAAAGGCCATTTAAATTGTTATTCAAACAACAGTGGTAATGGTATTTTGGCCCAAAACATTTCTGAATTTATTTCATCTAATTCTCTGAAAATCTCTCCTCCTAACCAGCATTTTCCTTTTCTTTTTTTTTTTTTTTTTTGAGACGGAGTCTCGCTCTGTCGCCCAGGCTGGAGTGCAGTGGCGCAATCTCGGCTCACTGCAAGCTCCGCCTCCCGGGTTCACGCCATTCTCCTGCCTCAGCCTCCCGAGTAGCTGGGACTACAGGCGCCCGCCACCACGCCCGGCTAATTTTTTGTATTTTTAGTAGAGACGGGGTTTCACCATGTTAGCCAGGATGGTCTCGATCTCCTGACCTCGTGATCCACCCGCCTCGGCCTCCCAAAGTGCTGGGATTACAAGCGTGAGCCACCACGCCCGGCCTTTCCTTTTCTTTTAAGCTTGTTTTTATTCTGACTTTCCATGTAGCTCATTATTTTCAAATTTAAAATAATCAGGACCACAAATAGACTTTTCATCTCCATGAAGTTTTTTATATACCTGCCTATGCTAAGTTTATATAATCTGCAAATACTAATATAAATCATTAAGCTTTAGTTTAGTACCTATTGACAGCTGATTAAACTTTTCTTTTCCTGAATGATAAAGTAATATTCTATTTATACCCAATTCCTGATGCTATACACTTGTATTTAGAAGAAATATGGTTATATTATTTGAATTTAGCCAAAGTAGAGTTTATTTCTTGGACACAGTATAGTTTATCTAATTTGCAAAAGGAATCCTAGGGAAAGATTAGACTCTAACTAAAGCCTATTAAGAAGTCAAACCTCGACAGCTGGCACATCTGTTCCTGTCTTCCCTTCAACTTCTACAGTCTTCCTTCTTTTAAAAAACTGTTTTCTTTATTTTATTGATATAGAAGAGATGTAAATATTTTCAGGGTGCATGTAATAATTTTGTATATTTATTTAATTTGTGAAGATTAGATCAGTGTAATTGATCACCTTAAGTCACCTTAAATACTTGTATTTTCTTGATGCTAGAAACATTTATTCTCTTCTAGCTATTTTGAAATATACAGTAGATTATTGTAGACCACAGTCACCCTACTAATCTATCAAAAGCTAGATTTATGTCTTCTATCAAACTATATATTTGTATTTATTAGTCAACCTCTCCTCATCCCCTTCTCCCCTCCCCTTTCTGGCTTCTGGTAATTACCAATTTACTCTCTATCTTCATGAGATCCACTTTTTTAGCTCCCACATATAAATGAAAACATGCAATATATTTGTCTTTCTGTGCTTCACTTACTTAACATAATGATCTCCAATTTCATTCATGTTGCTGCAAATGACAGGATTTCTTTCCTTTTTAATAGCTGAGTAATGTTCCATTGTGTATATATGCCACATTTTTTATTCACCCATTGATGGACACTTAAAGATTGATTTCATATTTTGGATATTGTAAATAGTGCTTCAATAAATGTGGGAGTGTAGATATCTCTTCAATATATTGATAACCTATCTTTTGGATGTATACCCAGAAGTGAAATTGCTGAATCAAATGGTAGTTCTATTTTTTGTTTTTCTGAGGAAACTACAGTGTTTTTCGTAGTGGCTGTACTAATTTACATTCCCAAAAACAGTGTACATGTGTTCCTTTTTCTCTGCATCCTAGCCAGCATTCATTATTCCCTTTTTGATAAAAGGCATTTTAACTGTGGTGAGATGATATCTTATTTTTGGTTTTCAGTTGCATTTCTCTGATGATCAGAGATGTTGAGCACTTTTTCATATACCTGTTGGCCATTTGTATGGCTTCTCTTGAGAAATGTCTATTCAGAACTTTTGCCTATTGTTTAATTAGATTACTTGGGTTTTTTTCCACTATTGAGTTGTTTGAGCTCCTTATATATTTTAGTTCTCAATCTTTTTTCAGATGGGTAGTTTGCAAATATTTTCTTGCATTCCGTGGGGTTTTTTTTACTGTGTTGATGTGTGTGTGTGATAAGATTTTTAGTTTGATGTCATCCCATCTGCCCATTTTTTGCTTTGGTTGCCTGTGCTTTTGAGGTCTTACACAAAAAACTTTGCCTAGTACAATATCCTGGAGCATTTCCATGATTTCTTCTAGTAGTTTCATAGTTTGATAGGTCTTATTTAAGTCTTCAATGCATATTGATTTGATTTTTGTATATGGTGAGACATAGGGTCTAGTTTCATTCTTCTGCATATGATTATCCAGTTTTCCAGCATCATTTATTAAAGAGACTGTCCTTTCCCTATTGTATGTTCTTGGCATCTTTGTAAAAAATGAGTAGGCTGTAAATACATAAATTCATATCTGGGTTCTCCATTATGTTCCATTGGTCTACGTTTCTGTTTTTATGACTGTAAACCATGTTGTTTTGGTTACTATAGCTTTGTAGTATATTTTTAAGTCAGGTAGTGTGATGCCTCTAGCTTTGTCATTTATTGCTAAGGAATGCTTTGGCTACTTGGCATCTTTCGTGATTCCATAAAAATGTAAGACTGTTTTTCTATTTCTGTGAAAAATGCCAGTGGTATTTTTTTTTTTTTGCACTGAATCTGCAAATTGCTTTGAATTATATTGCCAAGTTAACAATATTAATTCTTCCAATCCATGAGCATGGAGTATCTTTCCTTTTTTTTTGTATCCTCTTCAACTTAACTCAGTATTTTATCTATTTCTTGTGTAGGTCTTTCACTTCTTTGGTTAAATTGATTCCTAAGTATTTTATATACTTTGTAGCCATTGCAAATGGAATTATTTATTGGTTTTCACTGTTTCTTGGTGGAATCTTTAGGCTTTTTAAAGTACAATATTATGTTATCTATGAACAAGCCTAATTGGACATTTTTTTTTCCATTTTGGATGCCCTTCATTTTATTTGCCTGATTGCTCTGGTCAGAATTTTCAGTATTATGGTGAATAAAGGTGATGAAAGTGGGTACACTTGTCTTGCTATAGATCTTAGAGGAAAGGCTTTCAATTGTTCCCCATTCAGTCTGATGTTAGCTGTGAATTTGCCATGTTTGGCCTTTATTAATTTAAGGTATGTTTCCTTTTGATTGTATGGGGTTTTTTCCTAAAGGAATGTCCAATTTTACAAAATGCTTTTGCAGCATCTATTAAAATCATTATATGATTCTTTGTTTTTTTTTGTTTTTTTTTTTTCCTGAGATGGAGTCTCACTCTGTCACCCAGTCTGGAGTGCAGTGGCGCAATCTCGGCTCACTGCAACCTCCACCTCCCGAGTTTAAACAATTCTCCTGCCTCAGCCTCCTGAGTAGCTGGGACTACGGGCACCCGCCGCCATGCCCGGCTAATTTTTGTATTTTTAGTAGAGACGGGGTTTCACCTTATTGGGCAGGCTGATCTCGAACTCCTGACCTGGTGATCTGCCCACCTCGGCCTCGCAAAGTGCTGGGATTACAGGCTGAGCCACTGCGCCCAGCCCAATTATTTGTTCTTGATTCTGCTTCTGTGATGTATCATGTTTCTTGATTTTTGTGTGTTGAACTATCCTTGCAACTCTGGAATGAATCTGACTTGATCATGGTAAAACAGCTTTTTAATGTGTTGTGGAATTTGTTTTGCTTTGTTAAGAATTTTTGCATCTATGTTCTTCAGTGATACTAGCCTGTAGTTTTCTTTTGTTGTTGTGTCCTTGTCTCGCTTTAGTATTAGGGTAATGATGGCTTCATAGCATAAGTTTGGAAGTATCCTTCTTCTTAAGTTTTCTTGAAGAATTTGAGTAGAATTTGTATTAGTTCTTCTTTAAATAGTTGGTAGAATTTATGAGTAAAGCCATCAGGTCCCAGGCTTTTCTTTCATGGGAGGCTTTTTTTTTTAAATGGCTTTAATCTCATTACTCACTGTTTGTTTGTTGAAGTTTTCTATTTCATGATTCAATCTTGGTAGGTTGTATATGTCCAGATATTTATCAATTTCTTCTGAGTCTTCATATTTGTTGGTATAAATTCATTCATAATAGTCTCTAAAAATTCTTTATATTTCTAGGTCTACGTTGTTCTGTCTTCTTTTTAATTTCTGAATTTTTTTTGAGTCTTCTCTTTTTTTTCTTAGTTGGTCTAACAAAAGGTTTCTCAATTTTATCTTTTTAAAAAACCACCTTTTGTTTTGTTGATTTTGGGGGCTTTGTAGTCTCAATTTCATTTATTTCTGTTCCAATCTTTATTATTTCTTTCCTTCTACTATTGTTGGATTTGACTTCTTGCCTTTCTAGGTCTTTGAGGTGCATCATCAGATTGTTTATTTGAAGTGTTTCTACTTTTTTTATATAGGCATTTATTGCTATAAACTTGTCTCTTTGCACTGCATTTATTGTATCCCAGAGATTTTAGTATGTTGTGTTTCCATTCTCATTTGTTTCAAGAGAATTTTAAATTTTCTTCTTAATTTTGTCATTGGCCCATTGGTGATTCAGGAACATATTGTTTGATTTTCATGTGTTTGTGTAGTTTCCGAGGTTCCTCTTGTTGATTTCTATTCCATTGTGGTCAGGAAAAGATAGTTGTTGTGATTTCTACTTTTCTGAATATGTTAAGACTTTTTTGTGGACTAAGATTTGGTCTATTCTGGAAAATGTTCCATGTGCTTATGAAAAGAATGTGTATTCTGCAGCAGTTGGGTGAAATGTCCTCTAAATGTTAGTTAGACCTATTTGGTCTAATGTGTGATTTAACTCTGATGTTTCTTTGTTGATTTTCTGTCTGGATGATCTGTCCATTACTGAGAATGATGTGTTGAAGTCCCATACTATGATTATATTGCAGTCTATCCCTGCCTTTAAATCTATTAATGTTTACTTTATATGTTTGGTAGCACCAGTGTTTGGTACATGGATATTGATAAGTCTTATATTCTTTTGCTAAATTAACCCCTTTATCATTATCTACTGACCTTCTTAGTCTGTTTTGACAGTCTCTGATTTGTAGTCTATTTTATCTGATATATGTATAGCTACTCCTGCTCTTGTTTGGTTTTCAGCTGCCTGGAATATCTTTTTCCACTTCTTCACTTTAAGTCTATGTGTGTCTTTATAGGTGAAGTGGGTTTCCTATAGGCAGCATATAATTGGGTCTTATTTATTTATTCATTGGGCCACTGTGTTTCTCTTAACTGAAGAATTGAGTCCATTTACATTGTGTTATTACTGATAGGTGAGGACTTACTACTGCCATTTTGTTGCTTGTTTTCTGGGTGATTTGTAACTCCTTTCTTCTCTGCTTTTTTGTTAAGTGCTTTTCTCTGGTAATATGTTTTAATTTACTGCTTTTTACATTTAGTGAATAAATATAGGTTTACATTGTGGTTACCGTGAGGGTTACAAAAAACATCATATAGGTATGACTATTTTAAATAGTTGACAACTTATCTTAGAGCACAATGAAAAAAATAGAAACAAAGAAAAAGTGGAAAAATCTCTAAACTTTAACTCCATCCCCTCTACCCCAATTTTGGCTTTCTGTTGTCTCAATGTGCATATTTTATATGTCATATATCTTGACAGGTTGTTGTAGTCATTGTTTTACATAGATTTGTCTTTTGGGCTTCATACTAGAGTTATGAATGAATTGCACCTTACAATTACAGTATTAGAGTATTCTGGGTTTTTCTGTACTTAGTTTTACCAGTGAGTTTTATACCTTCTTTTTTTTAGTTTTGTATGTTAGTTTTCTTTTTCTTTCAGATTGAAGAACACCCTTCAGCATTTCTTGTAAGATGAGTCTGGGGGTGGTGAATTCTCCCGCCTTTTGTTTGTCTGGTAAAAACTTTATCTCTCCTTCATATTTAAAGGATAACTTAGCTGAATACAGTAGTCTTGAATGACAGAGTTTTTTTTTTTTTCTTTCAATACTTTGAAAATGTCATCTCCCTCCCCACTGGCCTGTATGGTTTCCATCGAGAAGCTGATTGCCAGACCAATTAGAGCTCCTTTATATGTTATTTGCTTCTTTTCTCTTGCTGCTTTCTGGATCTTCACTTTGTTCTTGACAAAGAGTTTGATTATTATATGCCTTGAGGTAGTTTTCTTTGGGTTGCATCTGTTTAGTGTTCTCTGGCTTTCCTGTACCTGGATATTTATCTTTTTCTCAAGATTTGAAAAGTTTTCTGTTATTCTTTCTTTGAATAAGCTTTCTACCCCTTGCTCTTGCTCAAGTCCATCTTGAACGCTGATTGTTCTTAGATTTAGTATTTTGAGGTAATTTTATTTTTGTATCATCTTTTTCTTTTCTTTTTTTACAGGGTCTTGCTCTATCACCTAGACTGGAGTGCAGTGGTTCAATTATTACTCACTGCAGTCTTCACTTCCTAGGCTCAAGTGAGTTGATGTCATTTTTTATATCTTACAGGCAATCTTTGTTTCTTTTCATTCTTTTTTCTTTTTTCTCTTTTCACTATATATTTTCAAATAGCTTATCCTCTAGCTCACTGATTCTTTCCTCTGATTGATTCATTGCACTGTTGAGAGCCTCCAATGAATTTTTCAACTCAGCAAATGTATTTCTCAGTTTCAAGATTTCTGTTTGAATAAAATAAAAAATAAAAATAAATAAATAAATAAATATAAAATAAAAAAGATTTCTGTTTGATTTTCATCCTATTACTTCAATCTCTTTGTTAAATTTCTTTAATTACTGAATTGCTTTTTTCAGGGGAAAGTCATAGACCCCTGCTTGCTGTTGTTTCTTGTGTATGTACATCTATTTATTTGCATTGAAGAGTTGGTTATTTATTCCAGTCTTCGTCTGGCTTGCTTTGGTTTTTACTGGATATGTTTCCTTAGACAGTCTTTGTAATTTATTAGATTATTTTCTTTTTGTCCCCCAGATTACTGCCTCCTTTTCAACACTAAATGACACCTTCTGCCCAGGTTTGCTTCAATTCTAGTAAGCAATCACCACCCATCCCATATGGGAGAGATCCCAAATGGCATCTCCTGGTAGTGTGGGATGGCTTTCTAGGGGGTTCATGCTCAGGGTACCTGTGGAACAAACCTCCTACAGCATAGTGCTGCTGAACAGCCACTCTAATTTGCCACCTCCTTTGGCTGAATTACATACCAGTTTCCAGGGCTGGGGACGGTACTCCTGCCTCTCCCCTTTGTCTCTGGCTGTCCTCAGGACATTTCTCCTTTTAGGCACTCTCAATGCTTCTCATGGGTTGAGACAGGGACAGGTCTACTTCCAGGGATCCCCAGATGGTGGAGAATTTGGTTATTCAACTCAATCTTACTTTTTTCAGTTTAGAAACTGTGAGATGGGGGAAATTTTCCATGTACTTGGTTGTGGGCAGATTGGGAAGGGAAGTATCTCAGATATGAAAGGCTAATTCTTTACTTTCTTCTCAGAGTTTTTTCCGTTCTCTGTGGCCCCTGAGAACTGTCTCCTTTTCATATTTGTGTTCTTGTATATTGCTGCTGATAATCTTGGTACTGTATATTTGATTTTGGTTTTCTTTTTCGGTAGTAAAGCCAGCTTGCTTCTACACCATCATTTTGGAACTGGAAGTTTTACAGACTTCCCTCTTTCATCATCAAAGTTCAAAAGGAAAGCAACAAGCATGGCAATATGAGGAAACAGACCAGAGAACTGAGCTGTAGGTTTGACGAACTTCTCCAGTGGGAAGCTGGTTTTAATTGTGATCTAAGTTAAGGAAGACCAAAGGTAGGGCTGGCAACTAGCTATGGAGGTTAATTGGAGTCAGGAAAAGTAAGTTTTAAGGTAGGTATTAGGTCACCTTCTGAGGCCTAGGCTCTAAGGCAATAAGTGAGAGATGATTATAATCCAGTACCATAGACAGCTTCATGGACATATAGGGTCTAGGGAGGATGTTATGTCTCACAACAAAGTGACAATTAAAGAGGGACTAGAAAGAAATGGGGAAAGAAAATTATGTCTTGGCTATCTATGTCCCATGCCGAGAAAATGACAATTGCAAAATTAGGTGGGTACTTGGTGAGAGGGAAATAGCAAGGAGGCCAGTAAGGCTGGAACACAGTGAACAAAGTGAGAATAAGAATAGTTAAATTCAGCGAGGTAACAGGAGGAAGATTATGTAGGGCATTGAAGGTCAGAGAATAGGCTTTGGATTTTACTGAGTGTAGAAAAAAATGACATAATCTGACCTATTTTTAAAAATTCACACTGATTGCTAGGTGGAAAAGAGAGATTAGGAGTCTAGAGCACGAGTGGGGAAACCAGTTGAAAACTTTTACAGTAATTCAGGCAAGATGTATTGTATCTTGAACCAAAGTAGTAGCAATGGAGATATTGAAAAATAGTCAAATTTAAGATACATTTTGAGGTATAGCCAACAATATTTGCTGATAGATTGAATGTGAGATAAAGAAAGGAGGCAAATATAATTTTAGAGTTTTGCTTAAATAACTGCAAAGATGGAATTTTAATTAACTGTATACAGTTATGTGCCATACAACGTTTTAGTCAATGATTGACCGCATATACAATGGTGGTCTCATAAGATTATATTTACACATGTGTAGATGCAGAAATACTTACCATTGTGTTACAATTGCCGGCAGTACTCATGCTGTTCAGGTTTGTAACTTAGGAGCAATAGGCCATACCATATAGCCTAGATTTATAGTAGGCTATAACATCTAGGTTTGTATAAGTACACTTTTAGTTTGCACGATTAGGAAATCACCTAAGGACACGATTCTCAGAACATATCCCCATTGTCAAATGATGCATGACAGAAATTACATACGGACAAGATTACAGAAAGAGCTGATTCTAGTGTTTATGATAGGGGAATCAGGTGTCTGGTTTAAGACATGTAATCTTTGAAATGTCTATTAGACATTCAAGTGGAGACATCAGGTAGATAATCGGACATACAAGAGTGAAATCTAGGCTAGAGTTAAGAATCTTGAAATCTATAGCATTTAAAGCAAATTGGATTGAGATCACTTATGGAATGAGTTTACATAGAAAAGAGTGGTATTCTAACAATTGAGCTTTGAGAGATTCCAAAGCTTAGAGATTGGAAAAATGAGAAAGAACCCAAAAAAGATGGGAAAAGAATGAAAAGTGAGATAGGAGAGAGTGTGTTGTCCTAAAGTCCAAGCACAGAAAGTAGTTCAAAAGCAAGAGACTGTGCCTAATTCTGTTGGAAGGGGTGAAGAAATTTGAGAACTGAAAGTAAACTGTTGAAATGAGCAACAAAGAGATCACAAACGGTCTCGACAAGAGTAGTTTTGGTTAAATGGGGAACAAAGATTTATGAAGTGGGTTCAAGAGAGAATGAGAAGAGAGGAAATAAAGATGAGTTTAGATAATTATTCCTTGAGTTTTGCAACAAATAGAGTGGAACATAAACAGAAGGTGATATAGGAAAAGGGCAGGGTTTTGTAGGTGAGAGATATTACAGTATATGTGCATGTTGATTTAAATTATCCAGTAGAGAATGAAAATTTGATGATATGGAAGGGCAGCAGTGCTGGAATAATTAGATGTGGGAATGTTTGGGCAGTAGCCAGCGACGTTATTGAGGAAGGGAGCTAATGTAATCAGTTACATCGGACTCTTCTCTGTCTCTGAATTTACTCTCATATTAATAATCAGAATCACTTTATTCCTAGAGTATTAAACTCAATTTCTGACACCATTCTAGTATTTCATCTTCAATTTTTAATCTACTATACACACTTTCTCTCCTTGCTACAGCTGTTGTTGTCCCTGTTAATATTGTTAGAAATAAATTTTAACTCATTTTAAGTACCAACATAAATCTTTCTTTTCTCCTTTAAAGATGCCCTCCATCCCAGCATCTTTCCCTTTACGATGTCACCAACATGATAAAATGTAAAGAAAAGAAAAATATGTTCGGAGCACCTTAGGTGACAGCATATTTAAAATCTATTCTTTCTGTTTTGTTGCAAGTAGAATTGAAAAGGGTATTGATTGCTCACATAATTCCTAGGAAAGAAAATTGAGAAAGAATGCCCAAAATCATGTTGTATAACCAATTTGTGGAAGATACCACTCTGCAACCAATCCACCTAGCACTTTTGTTGGACTATGCCCCAGGGCCACTGCTACTCCCAGCAGTGCTATCTTCCCCAAGTTCCTACTGAGGGAAGGAAATTCTTTTTTTTTTTTTTTTTTTTAGACGGGGTCTTGCTCTTTCGCCCAGCCCGGAGTGCAGTGGCGCAATCTCGGCTCACTGCAAGCTCCACCTCCCGGGTTCACGCCATTCTCCTGCCTCAGCCCCCGGAGTAGCTGGGACTACAGGCGACCGCCACTGCGCCCGGCTAATTTTTTTTTTTGTATTTTTAGTAGAGACGGGGTTTCACCGTGTTAACCAGGATGGTCTCGATCTCCTGACCTCGTGATCCGCCCGCCTCGGCCTCCCAAAGTGCTGGGATTACAGGCGGGAAGGAAATTCTTATGATCGCGGCTGAGGGTTATGTATCTTTCTAGTGAAGTTCACATTAGCAGCAAAGGAGACCAAGAAAGCAAGTGTCTAGTATTTTCAACTACTTTACTGGGAAGCAGGCCCACTTCTAAGTGTTTTAACTGACCAAGTTTCTGATTCCTATCACCACAGAGTTCCATCAGTCTAATTTTTGTAAATCTCATTGACATCTATCCTAGAAAATATAAATGATGTATATATATCTTGTTGTTTTTGTTAAGTCCTTGGTAAAATTTAGAATGTCTTGAAGTTTTCCATATTATCTTCCTGTTAGGAAGGGAATATTTCCTTTAGGAGGGGAATACTTTCCAAACATGCTATATCTATTGAATACGTTTTTGATCACCTACCACGTATCAGGTAGATACTAGTGATAAAATGCCAACACACTTTTCCTATCATCAAAAATAGAGATTTTATTGAGATATAAAAGAATAAACATAATGCTGTAAAACAAAGTGTGCTTAGGTGGTAGATGAAGAAGGATAGAAATTAACATTTATTGAGTGGCTACTCTGAATCTGACATGATGTCAGGCACTTGTTTCACTTATTACCATAGCAATCTTCTATATTAAATATTACGAGAGAGGTTAAATGACATGAATTTAATCCATACAGGTAGTATGTGATGGAGCTGGGATGCAAATCTAAGCACTTCCTTTTCAGAATCATGTAGGTAGGAAAATTGTGTAGCTCTCTACTCATCAGTCCCCTATTCCATTCAGGTCTCACCTGCCGCTAAGTACCCATTCATTCAAGTCCAATATTTTAATAACATTTCTAGCCTTAAGAGCTCTGTAAGAACCTCTGTCTTAGTAGTTTTAATATAAAGCTCATAAAAATAGTTAAGAATAGCTACCAGTAATAATAATTATCTATAACTATTTAGATTCTATGCTTCAGATTATAGCCTCCTGCTACACATACTCAAGAGTTTAAGTACTTGAACCATCTTAATTTTCCATCTCTCATAGGTCTCTGACCGTTTTCCCTTAATCTCTCAGCCTGGTATCCTGATCCCTACAACCTGAGTTTTAAACTGAATATTTTGTGTTATCACTGTTTCCTAGCTGACCTCTCTGAACACAATCTCTTACCTTCCTATTTACCATTTAGCTAATATTACTTCTACATGGCCAACCCCAGATCCTGACTTCTTCTAACTTATCCTGCACACTTAGCATCCAAGACTCAGCAGGATAGTGAACTTTAGGAAAAGTCATAACAGCTCTGGTGAATAAAGTCAGCAAATAAAATTCAAAGGTAAACATAGAACTTCTGAGATTATAGTTGATAAGTTTAGTAACACCTAAGAATAGTTAGTAACACTTGTTCCTGTTTTCCATCCAAATCTTTAAATACTCAACAGATAAATTTTATTGAGATGTGTCCAGCAGTTATTTTCGCAAATCTGCCTCATTTGACTTAGTCTAAATTGTAATCATTGGGTATCAAAATAGTTAAATCTGAGTAAGCATCTGAAGGTTTGTTCACAGTCCAGCAATTTTGGCAGATTAGAGAATAAAACATAAGTACTATTCTTTCAGAGACTGTGACCCACACAATTAAAAAATTCTAATTTTACCAGTCTGGCCTCTTCCATATCCTGCTGATTATATGGTGAACCTACTACTGCGCAATTTGCCCATGAACTTGAAGATATGGCTATGAAGCATCAAATGAAGTGAAGATTGGCAAATTATCTACCTATTTGAATAGGAATATCAACTACATAATTCAAGGCCTCTGTTTTACTAGTTTTAGTCATTTTACTGAATCATTTGATTTAGCTGGCCACTTAGATCAAGTAATTAAATAAATGCTTAAACTATTAAGAACCTACTTGTGGACACCAAAACTTACAACCATTCCCTGTTTCAAAAAATACTTGTTGCTGCTGACGTTACTTCTACTTGTATCCTAGGTATAGTCATGGCATCCATCACATGTGCAATGTCAGCAACTGACTAAGTAGTAGAATACATTCAATGCAATGCCAGCAACTACTAAGTAATTGGGATACATTCATTCATCCAGGTTTAATGTGATGCTTCTGTAAATGTCCCAGAAGATAAAAATTTTTTGAAAAAAGGATTCTTTGTTGCTTCTGAGATATGAGGAAGTGCTCAAATCTTCCTCTCTTCAAAATGTCAGAGTCCTTATTCCAGACTTGTACGCCTAAATTTTTACCAATGGTGGAAGTTGGTATGATTTTCCTGTGCAACTCAGAATATAGGATTCATATCACAGACCCTCTGGGACCCTGGCTTGTGCAAGCTCCACATAAGCCCTGGATATTCAATAGCATTTTCCTTAGGGAAGGAGAGTGTTATGAAATTGAAAGCACATGAAGCTATTTGGCATCTCCTATTTTAAAAAAATGTAGTATAATTTTAAATAATTTAAATGCAAAATAGAATTTCTAATTTCATTATCTATGCCAAAATTTCTGTGACATTTCATGACACTGTCACTCTAGTATTTGCATATTTCTTTCTGTCTCAGTGAAATTGGTGTTTGAGGATTCTTTGCACATTCCTAGCTGAGTTTACTGTCAAACACAGTCTAATTTGCATATTTTTCTCTTACAGACTCTAAATAAGTTTTGATCATATTTGAATCATGTAAGCCATTTTCCCTTTGAATCATTTTACTTTACAGAAAGATTCTTGTCTTGAAACAGTTACAGTAATAAATAAACATCACAGTAAAATTAACACCTTCATTTTCTCTATTTTTGTCATTGCAGTATTTAACCTTTAGTTTGATTAATTAAAATTCTATCTCTCAGAAGAACATAAGCAGAATCAAGAGAAAACCTACAAAATCAGGATTATGTATATGCAGCTCCTAGCACAATGCTTACCCTTAGTAAATGTTCAACAGCTAGTAATAATAGTAACACAACTTAAGCAGACTTCTAATTCGCTTAGTCCTCAAAGACTGTTGAGGAGTAGGTCCTGAGTTTGTCATCCAGTTTGTGGATACGATCCACTTTCTGGCACAGATACAAAGTAAACCACAGTTCTTGGGTCAAGAAGCTTAGCGTATAGTGAGAGAAACAGAAGGTTTGTGCAAAGTGCTATTTGTGCAAAGTGTGTTGGGTAATAGAGGAAATGACTAACTATGGGATGTTGAAGCCAGAAAATGGTTCACAAAGCAAGGGACTTTGGGGCTTTAGAGATTCTGTGGGAGTTTTTCCAATCAATAGAATTACTTAGTAGAGAGGGCTTTTGGGGGAATTCAAGATAGCTGAATTATTGCTCTTTTGCCAGCAACACTGGGCCCAAGATTTTCTGATATCCCAGGAATGAGACCCACCTCCTCCCTATCACCCCATCTTCAGCTGAAGGCAAGAACAGCCACCCCATGACCTCCAAACTCAGTGCTCTGTGGCTTCTGAAATGAATTTCATCATGCTTCCAATACCAGTTCCCTTGTATCACCATCAGAAATCCAAGCTTCCCAGTTCACCTAATTTCACAGGTATTTATCACCACCCTGCTTTCAGCGTCACCAATCTGATCACATCTCCCACATTCTCGGTCATCCAAGTCCTTCCACCAAAGCTTGTTTCCAGTTATCAGAAAATTCCTCTACTTCCTTAATCTCTTTATTGAACATTTTCTTCAGATTCTTGTTGAAATTAACCTGACTCCAGCAAACCCTGCTTTCCCTAGAGCCCTTCAAGTGGAAAATGTCTGTGTTTTTTCTTCTTTTTCCCCCCTGAGATGGAGTCTCACCCTGTTGCTCAGGCTGGAATGCGGTGGAGCCATCTCAGCTCACTGCAACCTCCGCCTCCCAGGTTAAAGCAATTTTCCTGCCTCAGCCTCCTGAGTAGCTGGGATTATAGGCGCATGTCACCCCGCCCGGCTAATTTTTTGTATTTTTAGTAGAGATGGGGTTTCACCATGTTGGCCAGGCTGGTCTCGAACTCCTGACCTCGTGATCCACCCACCTTGGCATCCCAAAGTGCTGGGATTACAGGGGTGAGCCACCACACCCAGCCTATTATTTTCCTCTTATATGCTACATACTACATATGCTTAGAGCTTGACGTAGCGTCCTCTCTGCTCCCTGTTGCTACTTCCAAACTGTCACTCCTATTTCACCCTTCAAAACTCTCATGTCTTCTGAAACACACGTTATCATTCTTTGCCACTATGGATTCCCTTCTTGTTAAGCAACGTAGGGACCTCTGAGTCACTGCTCTTCACTCATTTATATATTTTCTGTCATCATGGCTATCTACTTCAAAATCCAATTAGATGACCCAACTAACACCTTGACCTCAATCCCTTTGTTTCCTTACCTCTAATAATCTTGTCCGCTATCACTCTTCCATGACCCACTCATGTGTCATATCTAGACATTGTCATCACCCTGTACCATCTTTGAATTTCTCTTTTAAACATCTCATTCTGTCATCTCCTATTCTTCTAGCCTACTTACTCTAGTACTCCACTCATGCAATTCACCAGTTCATTACTAGCACTAATTCATTAACCCTGTAACTTTCCTTTATTCATCTTACCCCGTGTCCTCATATGTCACTTGTACAGCTTGTTTCTCATGATTTCCACCATGTAACTACTTTTGTGTGTGTGTGTGTGTGTGTGTGTGAGAGAGAGAGAGAGAGAGACTGAGTCACATTCTATCACCCAGGCTGGAATGCAGAGGCATAATCATAGCTCACTGTATCCTCACCTTTCTGGACTCAAGCATTCCTCCCCCCTCAGCCTCCTGAATAGTTTAGACTACAGGTGCTCACCACCACACCCAGCTAACTTTCTAATTTTTCTGGAGATGGAGGTCTCTCTGTGTTGCCTAGGCAGGTCTTGAACTCCTGGGCTGAAGCAATACTCCTGCCTAGGCCTCCCAAAGTGTTGGGATTACAATTGTGAGCCAATGTGCCTGGCTTTACTTTCTAACAAATGTCCTTAATGCCCCTTTTTCTTTCTCCCTCAATTATTCTTCCCTGGCGAAACCTAAACACCAGTCAAATCCAACTGTTAATATGTTCCTACATTCAAGTGGTTGAACACTACTGGAGAATATTACATAATTATGCTTATTGGAATCAGCGTGAAAAACATCTTGCTGAAGACAATGGCTAATTCTATGCTTTCATCTGTCACTTCCTGCTCGTTAAAAGATGTTTTTCTGTAGGTATGTTACCTATTATTGCGTGTTTCAGCTTGAGTGTGCTTGCATTTAAAACCACCATAAATGCATTTTTATATACAATTCTCTCAAGATAACATTTCATAAGCCAATGACTTGACCTCTACCTCCTTTTCAGCTCTTCAGAGAGTAACAAAAATACAGGATTTCCTTATGACTAGCTATAGCAAGAAATTGTTACAGAACACATATGTAGTGCATCGTGCGTTTGCTTTCTGTTGTGTTTTGCTTTATTTCACCATGCATATAGCCTTTAAGAATCTATGACCTAGATAAGCCTTTAAATACCTAGTCATTTAACACTGTAATCCATTAACCATTTTATCTTTCCCTTGTCCCCCATACAAGATTTTGGACCATATGTAATTTCCATCTTCCAACTATCAGATATTGTTCAATGGCATTTAACTTTCTACTCTCAGATGTTGTTAAATGCACTGACTCAGTTCTTCCAAAGCCTATAAAGAATGTATCCTCGCCAGGTACCTTTGCTTTGTCCTACATCTCAAACTCAATAAGCTCCAAATCTTTAGTCTCTACAGACTGCATCTGCTTTAGAAAAACTGCACTGTGTCTGCCACAGCCCTCATTGAATGTTTTTGGGTTTTTATTTTTTTTTAGGGGGAGGAATGAGGGTCTATGAAGGAAAGATGTGATGTTTCCTTATTTGTAAAATAATAAGAATATAATAAATATCATGAGGTTTTTCTGATGTTTCAATGAGTTAATGTATGTAAATGTCAGCAGAGTCCTGGCATGTAGTAAGCATCTAATAAATGTCACTTTTATAATAATTATTAATACTTAGCCCAGTCTCTCTACCCTTGGCTTCACATTACTAATACTTACCAATTAACTCAAGGAAAAAATAATTTTTTTTTGGTTGGTTCTCTTTGCCTCTTTGTCATCTTTTCTCTTCTCATCTCCAGAGAGTCTTTTCTAGTCATCTATTGGCCTCTCTTCTGAGTAGGTATTCTAAGAGCCTCTCCCTCTTGTTCATTCTAGTACTTCACCCTAATTATATTGTCTTCCACTTTCATTAAGGTGCTTTGGGAAATTTATCAAGTAATAATTGTAAAATAACCACCCTAATGTTACAGTTGTTTAGAAGTCAACATTCCAATAAACATAAACATTAAAATTAATTTTAACTACAACATTTGTTCTTTATATAAGATCCATGGAGTCAAAGTGTCTATTTCTTTTCAAAATTTACCAGAAGCCCTTAATGAAATGTCCATCAGTATTTCTAGATTACTAACAGTGATCACAAATTTCAAGCCCTCTAGTGGTCAACACTATCTTGCTCATTCTCTAAGACTGACAGTATTCTTCAAATAAATTGAAAAATTAGTATAACTTACAAAAACATTTCCACCAAGAGAGGATTAGATATTATCCATGTCCCCTTCTCAGTGTACCACAGCTCAAGCCAAATTATTCATTACACCAAAAAAGTTGTTGGATATCAATGTTAATTAAATTTTAATATTTATTTTTATTGGGAATAAGAAAAAAATCCCAAAACCAAGATAAATTACCAGTTCTTCCTGACTTGAAAGTGAGTAAAATATTTTAGAAATACAATAAATTTAGTTTTTTGGCTTCAGGACCAGAGGTGGCCACTTATTATTTATATGTTACTTAGAGGAACTAATAAATATTTCTAAGCACCAGTTTCTAACAGTTTTTTAAAAACTCTAGACTATAATATTTACCTGATAGAAATTATAGGAAGGAAACAAGATTAAAATACAGATTTTGACTGATTTACTACATGGAACAGAATAGGTGCTCATCAAATCCATAAAATAATCATGGTGTCATTACTTTTGAGTAATAAAGGAAAATTAAGATATTTCTCTAATGTCCTACAAAATTCATATTCTTACTGGAATTACCTGATTAAATCTAACATCAAATGCATTTTGTGTGCATTTAAATAACAATTATTCCAAGTTATATATGGCTTAATAAGATAGCTACCCCTTTTGCAAAACTCTATGATTTAAGTTTTTAATTTAACTCAGTGTGCTATTTTTTAAACTGCAGAAACACATCTTTTTCTTCCATTTCAAGAACTAAAAACAAAATTAGTTTTATTCAAAAAAATGGCCAGCTATAAATAACTACAGTGATTCTGTGTAGTTAATGTAAGGCTATTACAAATATTTAAGATTAAAAAGAAAAAACAGAGACATGAAAATAGTAATGCATGGAAATTATATCTGACTTTTTAATCTCTAAAAAAGTAAATTAGTTTTTCATGAAATTATGTGATAATTATATTTTATTTGTAAAATATCCTTGCTGCATTGGGTGATTGAGTATACATATAATACTATGAAAATAAAACATATTATTCTTCTCTCATTTTTTTCGATTAAAGAAAATGTATAGACTTTGAATTTCACTCATATACACCAGGTAATAATTTATCATATTTTACTGTAAAGTCACCAAGTCAAGCTTTAATGAATTTTATATATAGGGACATATGTCTATTTCCTTGACGTAATTTCTCTGCCAAATTTAGATCTAGAAATGTGTAAACATAATGTAGCAGTTTTTTTCTTCAAGCCACGTAGATTCTTAGTTGGAAAGGATCCCTGTTCCAAAAGACAGATAAAAGAAAAACAACACAAAAATTAATATGTATATTTCATGTATACATAGAAGACACCCAGGGAATGAGTAATTCTCAAAGGAGTGGCTTTGAATCCCAGCTTACGTAGCATCTTCAACAAAGAACAGTACACTTTTTAGAGAAATAAGACAAAGGAAAAAGACTTTGAGTCTCTATGGTAGGCAACTTGGGGAAAGGCAAATAAATGATGGATAAAGGCTAGTCAATAAAGGTTACTAATGTAGATTCCTTGGGTATTTCAGATGATAAGTGTCCAAACCTTTTGTATTTATAAATCTATATACCACTTTTAAGCAAGAAAAAATTAAAAATTAAAAAAGGGAGGGCAGAAAGCTTTCCTGCATTTGCTTCTTCTTAATTGTCTTCAGCAAAATGTGAATAATCCATACCTTGGGGCTGCATATTCTGGTCTCCTACAGTAATTCTATAGGGTTCAATCTATAATAAAAAGGAAGTACGCCAGATGAAATAAGGAATGCCCAGTTAAATTTGGATTTCAGACAGTGAATAATTATTTAACATCAATATGTCCCATGCAATAATTTTAAGTATACTGTGTCTCAAATATTACATGGGCATATACTAAATAATTTATTGTTTATCTGAAGTTCAGATTTAACGGGGTGCCCTGTGTTTTTATTTGCTAAATTTGGTAACCTCAAAAGAAAGATTAAAATTATTTTGGGGAAAACATACAAAAAAATATTTCAACAATCATACCTTATATTTTATTTGAAAAATAAATGGATCTCCAGTCCCCTAGAAATGCAAAGCCAACCTATAAATAATTTCAAACACATGGAGAAAAAAAACTAGAAACTAGCTCTTGCTCCAAATCTAGATCATTTTTATCATTTCTACTTGTTGTATTTCTCATTCTAATATAAACATAAATAATCAACTCTTAGGAAATTTGTGTGGTTAGTGGGCAGTCTGAAATATAAAAATTAGAACTGGGTGCGATGGCTCATGCCTGTAATCCCAGCACATTGGGAGACCAAGGCGGGAGAGTTGCTTGAGCCCAAGAGTTTGAGACCAGCCTGGACAACATGGTAAAATCTCTTTCTACAAAAAAGTGCAAAACTTAGCCAAGTGTGTGGCATGTGCCTATAGTCCCAGCAGCTTGGGAGGCTGAAGCGAGAGGACCACTTGAGTCTAGGAGGTCAAGTCTATAGTGAACCATGATTGTGTCACTGCACTCCAGTCGGGGCACCAGTGAGACCCTGTCTCAATTTAAAAAAAAAAAAAGAAAGAAAAGAGATAAGAAAAGAGGTTTTGTGAAGAACTACCGCATCTACCAAATTCTATCTAATTGACAACTTCTTTTTTAAAAAACGTATCCTTACCTTCTGAATCACAGCTAATTAAGCCAGGACTGGGTAGCACATTCAATCAAAATCTCTTTTCTGCCGATTTGCAATTTATTCATTTTATTCATATTCATTTTCTTTGGGTGATTGGATCTGAAACATGCAAACCCATTTGATGGGGCCTCCACTTGACCATATGCTGCCTTTTGGAAACTGGAAGAGATACCCTTTCTAGGACAACTCAGCCATCAGGGTTCACTGCATGGCTAGCAGAACTAGGACTGTATTTTAACTCCCTCAGCTGAATATCCCTCTGTAGTGAGCAACCCCTATACGCTTATGGGGTATCATTGGCCTTTTACACCATGTAAAATGAACAGTACAGCACAGAAAGCAGTACAAATGAGAGATGAAGTCAGAATACTGCTAACTTTTTGATGTTTTTCCATTTATAAATTCTAAATCTCTTTGAGACAAGGATTATTCCTGTCATTGCATTCTGTAAAATATTCTTGAATCGTTATAATAAATTCTTCCACTTGTTTCTGCCACTTAAAGAATTGTATTAGTTACATAAATACCGGCTTTAAAGTAATGTCTAGGAATCACTGGCAGATTCTGATAAGATTCTGGCAATAACCTATATTGAATTGATGTTTGAATACATCAAAGTGCCTTCCTTTTACTTCTAGATTGATCTCTTGAAATCCCTTTCAGATTCTGGGTCTCTTAAGGTTTCAGAGACTGATAAATCCTTCTTGAATATAGTGAACAAAAAGGATTGTCTTCAACTGCATCCAGAATGAGTTTAATTTTCATTCACTTCTTATGTATAATGGCTTCCTCAGGCTGGACAATAAGCCTTGTTGTTTGACATAAAATGCCTTTTTTCCCCCTTTTTGGAACAATTCATAAACATAAAATTGGAGGGATGGTACTAAAAGAAGGAATCAGAAACTTACATACAAACACATATTAATGACATAAAAAAAAAGATGGAAAGAGAGAGATAAACAAGAACCAAAGTGGAACCACTGAATATGTTATTACAGTAAAACCCCTGAGCAGTAGCTTATAGTTTACCAAAGTTTTTTTTTTTTTTTCTGTTTTATTTTACTATGATGGTTGTGAGGGAAAGCCTTGTTTTCTTACACACTGTGACATCTTGGGCATTCACAGAACCATTTTCATATATTTACTTGGTTTCCTTCTAGCTGGAGGAATAGGGAGTCAGCACTTCATTATTGTGTATGAGAGGCAAACTCATTTGAGCATGTAGTTCATTATAAACATCTTTTGTAATCATGTGTTTACAAGCATCAATTTCACATAATTCACACACTTCCAGAGGAAGTCCCTGCCATTGTTTGCAGAGTAGTAAGACATTTTCTTCTTATAGTTACAATCCCAGTTAGGATCTAAATAAATACTTCGCTGACATAGAAGTTACCATTTCATGAATCTGAGATAAGAAATTTAGAGCAGGTAAAAGTATCAATATTTTCTTGCTTTGTACTTAATTTTATTCTACATCAACAAAAATCCCTAAAGAGTAAACTTCCTAACTTCATTGTATTAATTTTTAATTTTTTTCAATATATAGTGACATATAATACAAATATTTTTATTTTCATCTAGTGATTCTCTAATATATGCATCTTGGTAGCATCTTATATATTACATTTTCAGAATGAACTTTGGGAATCCAAGAGATCTGGATCAAATGACAGAGCTATCTGCCTTCTAGTAGGTGTGACATTATGGAAGCAAATATATCACTAATTGAATCTTGTTTGCTAAAACCTACAATAGATATAATAAGCTTTAGTTTTCTGAGTTGTTGAAGAGGTTAAAAGTGATATATAAAATGTTGTTGAAAAAAAACAGGTTCTTGTCACACAACCAGGAAAATTTAGGCACGTGGAGGCACTGGAGGGTGAGTAGAGCAGGGTTTATTGGGCGAAAAGAAAAAAGGAAAAATAACTCTCAGCAAAGTGAGAGAGAGTCCCGCTAGGAGGTTTCCCGCCTCACAGATTGAATCCCAGGTCACCACACAGGAACAGGAGAGGCCAGGCTCCTCCCCCTTGCAAATGGCGGGAACTTCCCAAGGCTCCACCCCGTCCTCCCAGTGCGCAGATGGGCATCATTCAGAAACAATCAGTCGGGAAAAGCCTGGCTTCATCCAGGACCAGCAGTCCGGCTTTTCAGCCTTCAGGCTGCTTTAGGCTTAAAGGTGGGGTTTGGCCGGGGACCCTTGGCTGTCTCCTGTCTCTATCAGTAACATGGCTAATGATGTTTTTGGCACATAGTATATGCTAAATGAGTAATAGTTATTGTGGAAGGAATGCATACGCTGGGAAATTTATTTTAGGACCTAATTTCTTAAGTTGTTCTCATTTTTAATATAGAAGGTCAGTGACTAATGGGAATCATAGAAGACTGAAGCAGTAAGCTGGTAGTTTGGAAGAGGCGGCTCAATAGGTGAAACAGTCAGGAGACATGGCAGTCACTGAGCCATGATAATAAAACTCCCTTCATGATGATGGCATGTAAGTGGGATGGAATAAATCCTAATGGACAGATGAAAGAGATACTTTTAATACAGAATCTATAGGATTTGATACTTGTTGGAAATGAAGAATACAAGGGAAGAGCAGTCAAGCATTATTACTCCGATTGAATTTGAATAAATAGGAAAATTGTACCGCAAGCAGATATTGAAACTTTAGAAAGGATACACATTGGCAACAAACAGGAAGTGGGACCAAGAATGAGCTACTCAGAACTACTGAGACTAATTATCACGATGTGTGATTTATCTATATGGAGATAATGGCTAAGGGCTTTGGCAGTGTTATACATGCCAAAGCAGTGGGAAAGACCTAAGTTAGTAAGAAAAAAGGAAAGGAAGAACAAGGCAACAAAATGAATAATGAAGGAACAATTCATAGTAGAAAAACCAGGAGAACTGGAATTGAGAAAGTCCAAGGAAGACAGCTTCAAGAAAAGATGGTGTGATACATATGTATTTGGTCTTTGTCACCAGTTTCTGGCACTCGGCTTCTAAAACCCTTGAAATCTCAGGAGTTGTCTCTTTTGTATGCTAATGAGATGACTGGTGGCTGTGGTCTCCCAGATAGGATGGGTTCTGGTCACTGGAAAAACTAAAGCATGAATAGAGGGTTAGAAATTTCAGCCCCTCCCCTGACTCCAGGGAGAGAAGAGGGAGCTAAAGATTGAATTAATCAATAATGGCCTGATTTAATAAATCGTTCCTCCATAATTGAAAACCTCCATAAAAAACTCTAAATGATGGGTTTTAGGGAACAGCCAGGTTAAGCGAGATGCACACTTAAATTCGATCCATGTGCTGGGAGGTAGCACACCCCCAATTCCATGGAACAGAAGCTCTTGCATTAGGAACTCTCCCGGGCCTCTTCACCTGGCTGTTCATTTGCATTCTTTAATAAAGACACCCTCCGTAACGGCATATAAGCGGGAAGGAATAACTCCTAATGGGAGTTGAAAGAGATACTTTTAGTACGGAATTATAGGATTTGGAAATTGCTAGAAATGAGAAACAAGGAAACAACAGTCACACATTATTACTCCAAGGATTGGAAGCTCCTATCTCTTATAATAAAATGGCAAACTGTTTTCCTGGGTTTTGTGAGTGGTTCTAACAAATTATCAAACCTGTGGAGGGGAATATGGGAACCCCTCCCCATAATTTATAGCCAGCTGGTTATACATACATGTGGCAACCTGCGACTTGGGACAGAAGTCTGAAGTGGGGACAGTTTTGTGGAGCTGAGCCCTTAACCTGCAGAGTCTGTGCTAACATTTGTTGACTTCATGTTGGAATTGAATTGAGTCTAAACAGTTCAGAAGTGGTAACTGGCTACACAGATTTCTATAGATTCACATGAGGTTGAGGCTTAACTCGGCTGGATTTGATCATTGGGAGTCCTTGGTCGTCATAAGCAGGATCTTCAGAATAGAGGGATGGAAGCCAGACCGCACAGACTTAAACAGAGGGCAGTGATAGCTGTTGACAGAATCCACATGAATGTTAATCCTTCCTTTACATTTCTGAGAATATCCACATTCTGACCTTGCCAGCCTGTTGGAAGAGCCTAAGGATCAGGAAGTAGATCTTGGAAATGTGATAAGGATTTGAGATGGGGCTTGGGGGTGGAGCCAGGAGAATGGCATTAAGAAAATGAGTTTTATCAGCTGGGCGTGGTGGTGCATGCCTGCAGTCCCAGCTACTCAGGAGGCTGAGGCAGGAGAATTGCTTGAACCCAGGAGACGGAGATTGCAGCAAGCCAAGATTGTGCCACTGCACTCCAGCCTGGGTGACAGAGTGACACTCTGTATCAAAAAGAAAAAAGAAAATGAGTTTGTCTCTAGTTGCTGGGATATGTAGTGAGGATTTAGAAGTTTATCATTCCTTTCCCCTACTTACAACTTAGTCCAGATTTGCAGACCCTTACTTGAATTATTCTAACATAAAATAGAATACTAAATTGGGGTATAGGGGTACCAGAATCAGGGAGAAGTAAAAACTGAAGGTGATCCCTAAAAGGAAGAGAGGAAAGATGGGCTTGCCAAACTTCTATAGCAGGACGTACTATAGTAACTACAGAAGTAGTATGTTTAGAAAACAAGTCACTGATCTCTCTGTTAAAGCAGTGCTGACTGGCTGATATTATTTGACACTCAGAGACTAGGGTTGCTAATTAGAAAAGAAGGAAATTCAGCTGATTTTCCTCAGAAGACAAATTACTTCTACAGTCCATTTGCTCGCTTCACACTGCTCTTCCCCTTAAAAATAAGCCAAACTTAAATAGCTAAATATTTTCAGCATTGTCCATCTGAAAAGTATAGTGTATCTATGAGTATCTAGCTGTGGCATAGGAAATGAATAAAAATATGGAAGGTAATATACAGTGATTAAAGATACAAGCTTTGGGGCTCAGCCTACCTGGGTTTGCTTCCTTACTCAGTCACTTCCTTTGAACACACATGACTGTGCCCGTTTCCTCATCTACAAAATGAGGATAATAGACAACTATCTCAGAAGGTTCTGAGTCATATAGCAAACACTCAACAAATGTTACCCGTTACTATTATCTTAGATATTCTTGAGTATTAAATTTGAATTGACCCATATTTTCAGTGAAAAGGTTAAACATTTGATACCCACGTTTTCTCACTCATAAAATGAAAAATATTATATATCTTGCAAGATTACTATGAAACTAGGCCATGCAAAGAAGTTATTCCTGGTCCCTATCCTATTTCCCCACCACCAAATCTCAATCACAGAACTTACAAATTCCGAACTTCTGATTCTGGAATCTACATTGTAATACACAAATATACGTAAATTCAAAAGTTGTATTTCTTTGCAGTACTCCTTGCTTTTATTGTACAAGTAAAATATATTCAATGAAGAAAAAGTTTAGGCCAGGCGCGCCGGTGGCTCACCCCTGTAGTCCCAGATGTGTTCGGAATTGGTGGGTTCTTGGTCTCACTGACTTCAAGAATGAAGCCGCAGACCCTGGCAGTGAGTGTTACAGTTCTAAAAGATAATGTGTCCAGAGTTTCTTCTTACGGGTGGGTTCGTGGTCCGGCTGACTTCAGGACCGAAGCTGCAGACATTCGTGGTGTGTGTTACAGCTCTTAAAGGCCACGCGGTGTTCATTCCTTCCCGTGGGTTCGTGGTCTTCCTGGCCTCAGGAGCCAGGATGCAGACCTTCCGAGTATTACAGCTCACAGAGGCAGCAGGTACACAAATCAGTGAGCAGCAGCAAGATTTATTGCGCAGAGCAAAACAACCGCTTCCGCAGTACAGAACACGACCTGAGCAAGTTGCTCCTGCTTGCTCGGGGAGCCGGCTTTTATTCCTTTATCTGACCCCTCCCACATCCTGCTGATTGGTCCATTTTGCAGAGAGCTGATTGGCCCATTTTACAGAGAGCTGATTGGCCCATTTTGACAGGGTGCTGACTAGTGCGTTTACAAACCTTGAGCTACACACAGAGTGCTGATTGGTGCATTTACAATCCTTTAGCTAGACACAAAAGTTCTCCAAGTCCCCACTAGCTTAGCTAGACACAGAGCACTGATTGGTGCATTTACAAACCTTGAGCTAGACACAGGGTGCTGATTGGTGCATTTACAATCCTTCAGCTAGACATAAAAGTTCTCCAAGTGCCCACCTGATTCAGGAGCCCAACTGGCTTCACCTAGTGAATCCTGCTCCCGGGCCGCATAGAGCTGCCCGCCAGTCCTGCACTGCACGCCCTGCACTCCTCAGCCTTTGGGCAGTCTATGGGACCGGTGCAGAGGAACAGGGGGCAGTGCCTGTCAGGGAGGCTGCAGCAGCGCCAGAGCCCACGGGGTGGGGGGAGGGCAGGGGGCTCCGGCATGGCAGGCTGCAGGTCCCGAGCCCTGCCCTGGGGGGAGGTGGCTGAGGCCTAGCAAGAATTCGAGCGAGGCACGAGCAGGCCGGCCATGCTGGGGGACCCGGCGTACCCTCTGTAGCTGCTGGCCCAGGTCCTAAGCCCCTCACGCCAGCTGCTCCGAGTGCGGGGCCCATTGAGCCCGTGCCCACCTGGAGCCCACCTGGAACTCGTGCTGGCCCGTGAGAGCCGCAGCCCTGGTTCCGCTGGCGCCTCTCCCTCCACACCTCCCCGCAAGCAGAGAGAGCTGGTTCTGGCCGTGGCCAGCCCAGAGAGGGGCTCCCATGGTGCAGCGGCAGGCTGAAGGGCTCCTCAAGCACGGCCAGAGTGGACACCAAGGCTGAGGAGGTGCTGAGAGTGAGCAAGGGCTGCTAGCACGTTGTCACCTCTCACCAGCACTTTGGGAGGCCAAGGTGGACAGATCACAGGTCAAGAGATTGAGACCATCCTGGCTAACACAGTGAAACCCCAACTCTACTAAAAATACAAAAAAATTAGCCGGGTGTGGAGGCGGGCACCTGTAGTCCCAGCTACTCAGGAGGCTGAGGCAGGAGAATGGCGTGAACCCGGGAGGCGGAGCTTGCAGTGAGCCCAGATAGTGCCACTGCACTGCAGCCTGGGCGACACAGCAAGACTCTGTCTCCAAAAAAAAAAATTAAAATTCTGGGCCCACTGCAGTAGCTCAGCCCTGCAATCCCAGCACTTTGGGAGGCTGAGGTAAGAGGATTGCTTGAGCCCAGGAGTTCGAGACCAGCCTAGGCAACATAGGGAGAAAAATACAAAAAATAAAAAAATTAGCCAGGTCCGTTGCGGTGTGCACTTGTGGTCCCAGCTACTCAGGAGGCTGAGGTGGGTGGATTGCTTGAGTCCAGGTGATTGAGGCTGCAGTGAGCTATGATTCTGGCACTCTGCATTCAGGCCTGGGCAACAGAAACAGACTCTGTCTCAAAAAAAAAAAAAAAAAATTCTAAAAAAATTATTCTTATTTCCACCTCCATAGGAGGTAATCAAAAATAGTTTTACTTAGAGAACTTAATATCTATCCATCATCTATCCATGTAAACAACCAAACACAAAACTGAGGTTAAAATATGTAAACTTTTCAATAACTTTAATTTTATTAATATATTGTGACACTTTTCTATCACAATACTTCCCTACAGCATAATTCAATGCAATAATAGCTTTATATATTTTATGGTGTGACTATCCTAGTGTTTGTGAACCTCCTATGTTTGCATTAACTCCCCAAAATATCTTTAAACAATCTGTTAATAAAGCGCTACAAACAGAATACCATCTTGTTAGAATCCTAGTGCTTCAGAAGGAAACTAGAAGTGAGATATTTATAGCATTTAAAGTCTGGCCTCAAGTGGTTTAATAAAGTCTTTCTCCAAGGGGAATTGATTGAGAATTGAGCAAAGTTCATGATCTACTAGTTTAAAATTGGTGAAAACAGTAAAGTAAGTCTTTATAACTAAACTGATAAGCAAGCTACTTGACCAGGTGGCAGGGTCCTCTCTCTAATAACTTGATCTGATGGAATTGTCTGAAGCAAACAGTAATTCATTGATTTGTGGTTTTATATTTCCTGAGCAGAATTTAAAAACAAAAAAACCCCAGTCATACCAACATAAGTGCTCTACAGTTTTATCTGATTTATATTAACACAGAAGTTATCAATTGTCAATTTTTTTAATTTTTTACTATTTATTATATTTTACTATTTATTATTATTATATTTTCCAAATATATTTTAAATATTCATTGATCTATATTTTCACTACCACCACCTAAGGTCTAGCTATCACTTTTCCTTACCTTGCCTTTTAAAGTCACTGCTGATAGGGAAAATTCATTTTCCACCAGACAGTGATAATGAACTCTATAATACAGACATGTCACACCCATTCTTAAATCCTTTCAGTGTTTGCACAGTTCTTCATATAATTTTAAGTGCCCCATGAGACACTCTTCTGCCCAATTCTATAGAATCACTTCACTTACTACACTCTTACCACATCAGACTCACTTGGTTCCTTGAATTTGTCCTGTTTCGTCTACTAGAATGCTTTTCCCTGTACTTTCTCTTTAATTTAGTTATTATTAATATTATTAACTATTAACTATTATTAACAAAATAATAGGGTCTTTTGGATCTCATTTTGCTCATACATTCTCAGAAAAACCTTCTGTGCCTACTCCACCAAGACAAATAATACACATTCTCATAATTCTCCATATTCTTCCTTTATATTACTTTTTTAATGAGTAATTGGTTTAATGCCTATTTGTCCCACTGAAAAATAAACCCTATAAAAGTGGAGACACTATTTTTTCCACATTATATTCTCAGAGCACCTGATCCAACACACACACACACACACACACACACCAATTTATAGAATAAATGTTGCAAAATTAATTACACCAGTCTTCATATTTAAGCTGTAGGGGTCCTTCATTTTGTTTTCTATTACTATGTTGTTTGACAACCCACCATAATTACGTCTACCTTCAAAAACACCTTTTCACTCTTAAGTTGACAGCACTCTTTCCTTGTTAAACCAAGCAGTTGTGAAAAAGAGGTGGTGTTCACATACAAGTTACTAATTGAGGCTCTTTTTTTTTTTTTTTTTTTTTTTTTTTTTTTACCACTGATAAACAGAAAAACATTAAAAACGGGACAGCTTTAAGGATAAAGATGCATCACCTTTTTCAATGGTATTGTCATAACTTTCAGAACCTTTAAAAATCTGTTTTCCTCATCTAATGGAAATCATGTGGGGCAGTGGGGGAGGAAGGCGGGGAAAATAGGAACAAGAATGCAGTGTTTTTTTTTTTTAATTATTTAACTATAAAGATACTTGTTCTGGTTGGAGTTGGGCCATTCTACAACATAGCTAACTCTCAATTACCACACTCACGGACACAGGCACAATAGACAAAAATAAAATATGGCCTTAATGCAAATCACATGTTTTCATTTAATCATAATTTTATTCTTAAGGTTTAAATTACAATAAATACTTGTATAGCGCTTTTGATTTTAAAAATTTGTTTCCATACTTTGTTTTAGATAGGGGAGGCTAAATTACAGAAACAAATAGAATCCTCAAAATTCGGTTCTTTAAAGAACAGGAAGTTTATTTCTTTGGTCACAGCAAGGGTTCCATATTAGCAGCAGCTCTATTGTATGAAGTCTTTCAGGGCCCCAGGCTGACAGTGGTTCTGCAATCCTCAATATGATACTTATAAGATTGCCCTAGGAATTGCCATCCCAGTTGTTCAGAGACCGAAGAACATTAGAGAACATGCATAGGAGGTTTTTGTGAACCAGGTCTGGAAGCGGCATATATCACTTTTTCTCCATTTCTTTGCCAAAAAATTAATCTCAAAACAGGAAAATCTGGTATTCTAGCTATGTATTCAGCCCAGACCTTATTTGTGTAGTAGGATGGAACAGGCAAACAGATTTTTAAAACTTCTTTCTGCTTTTTGAAGGAATGAATCAGTAAGTCTAAGCCAACTCTAGGAAACAAAAAAGCAGGGGAATAAGAAATAATAGGGCCCTTGACGATGTAGGAAATTAATAAGTAGCACCTGAATAATAATAAATTAGCACTGGTCAAGTTGGGTCACGCCTGTAATCCCAGCACTGTGGGAGGCTCTAAGCTGGTGAATCACCTGATGTCAGGAGTTTGAAACTAGCCTGGCCAATGTGGTGAAACCCCATCTGTACTAAAAATACAAAAAGTAGCTGAGGGTAGTGGTGGGCACCGGTAATCACAGCTACTCGGGAGGCTGAGACAGGAGAATCGCTTGAACCTGGGACTTAGAGGTTGTAGTGAGCCAAGATCGCGCCATTGCACTCCAGGAGAGAGTGAGACTCCATCTCAATAATAATAATAATAATAATTAATTAATTAATTGGCTGGTCCTCTCATTATGTAAATGAGACAGTACTATAATTCTGTAGGTGTGGTGATAATAGATTAAAAATATATTTTGTATTAGCTACCCGCTACATAGCATATAGTGAATCCTTGGTATTGGCCCCTACATGATGAAAAAATAATTTTCGACTTTTGACCAAGGTAATTTAAAGGCTAAGCCATTGGCTTTTAGGAAAAGTTAAGTTTTAAACATCAAGAATGTTGAGAGAAATGCTACCCTCTTCTAAAGCTACATGAATCAAGAGAAGAGTACTGTTAAAGGAATTGACAAAGTGATAAACTGAACATAATGAAGAGTAATGAAACAATCCAATGTAAATTAATATATGATTTTTTTTAAAGGTCTTTCAGGCCAGGCACAGTGGCTCACGCCTGTAATCCGTACACTTTGGGAGGCCAAAGATTGCCTGAGCTCAGGAGTTTGAGACCGGCCTGGGCAACATGGTGAAAGCCTGTCTCTACTGAAAATACAAAAAGTTGGACATAGTGGTGCATGCCTGTAGTTCCAGCTACTCAGGAGGCTGAGGCAGGAGAATTGCTTGAATCCAGGAGGTGGAGGTTGCAGTGAGCTGAGATCGCACCACTGCACTCCAGCGCCTAGGAAGCAGAGTGAGACTCTGTCTCCGGAAAAAAAAAAAAAAAAAGAAAGTCTTTCAAACAAGTGGGAAAAGATAAACATGGACAGATGGACTATTCAGTTAATGCATTGGCAAAACTAGCTATCCATTTGAGGGGAAAAGAAAATGAAAGTAGATACCTGCCTGCCTCGTACCATTCAAAAATTTTCAGACAGGTTAAAATACTAATCATAGTAAGTATAACAATATTGGAGGATCAGGTAAGGCTTTTTAAACCTTGATAGATTTTGGTCTTTATTTCAAGATCACTGGAGACATAATTGAAACATTTTAGCAATGGAATGATGGGATCAAATTTATTTTCAAAAGATGTTTCTCTCAGCTGTATGTAGGAGAGGGAATAGAGCACAATTAGCAATGCAGTTAAGAGGTTGTTTCTGCAAACTGGTTGAGAGAAGACAATAGTTTGATCTAGAATGCTGGTAATGAGAAATGGCGAGATAATTCCAGAAATGTTTAGGAGTTAGGGTATGTGTGGGTACAAGGAATGAGTATGAAACTAAGCAGTGCGCAGAGTTTAAAATGCCTGGTACGGTGTACTAAAGACTTTTTGAACTTTTTTCCTAAAGATATATGGAGAGCTAATAATGATATCTATACTGAGAAGAGACATGATAGATTTCTTTAGTATGAATTCCTCTGAATCCAAGTGAGAAACGATGGTGGCCTAAACTAAGGCATTTGCAGGAGTGTTATGACGTATATGGACTTATGATTGATAGTGGGATGACCCTGAAATTTCACTGAGATATGGAGGAGGTGCAGATGTAGAAGGAAGACATATTAATTTTAGACATGTTGAGTCAGAGGTGCAACGTCCGAGACGAAGTTTCCTGTAGGGAGCGGGCGATATGAGTCTGAAGCTCAGAAAAAGACCTTTGTTACAGACAGAGATTGCCGGGTCATTAGCACTTTAGTATCCAGCTGATTCTGTTGGTGCTTCCCGTCTCCGTTCTCTGGAATCCCAGTTCTGTGCCCATGCCCTAGTTCTGAGTGCATACCCCACTTCTGCAGTCTTTTCTTGTAATAGCCTCTACCTGTGACTTTTTACTCAGTGGCATACTCTGGAGCCACTGGAGCTGTTCAGCCCGCCAGGAAGGACGGCCAGACCCTGACCCCAAGGGAGTTTATGTCCGTTTGTTTCCCTCTTCCATTGCTAGTGATCAATGAATGACTGGTGAAGGAATAGGAAAGCCCTTGCTTTGAGGGTAACAAAACTGGGTATAACATATACTCCAGAGCTCCCTGAAAAGAAGGCTGATGCTGGGACTTTACTTGAAGGCACATGCTGCTTTTTGTTTTTGCATTGTTTTTGTCCCATGTTCTCCAGTTCTCTACTGACAAAGAGTCTCTCCTTGACCAAATTTTAGTTCGGCTTCTCTCAATCCTCTTTCCTACCCTCGATGTTTGAATTTCCATGTCAAATGTTTGCATCAGCCCAATTTTATTAAGAAACCTGCAAGTTTGTTTATCCAGAATCTTCCAGCCTGCCTTCAGTAAGAATCTTGTTAGGTAGGTTTAGCCAGACTATCCCCTTACCTCAGAAGTTTCCTTTTAGTAATTTTCCATTCATCTACCTTCCTCCACTCCCACTCCTTAGATATAAATTCCCACATTTTCTTTTTTTTCTTTTTTTTGCATTTGAAGTTCAGCCCAATCTCTCTCCCCTACTGCAAAACCCCCTTGCAGTGGTAACTATACCTACTGTGATAGTCTGAATAAAATCTGTCTTACTATACTTCAGCAAGTATCACTGAATGAGATTTTTTTTCTTTAACGTTATCCTTGTTCCTGGAAACACTACCTCAATAAATCCCTTTTCCATACATTCTTGTCTTAGGGTCTACATCTGGAGAGTCAAATTTAAGACATATGATAATTAACACAGTGATAGTTATGAAGGCAGCCTAGGAAAGCTGTGTAAAATGAGAAAAAAAGGCAACCTAAGATGGAATCCTAGGTTGAAAGCACTACCACTTACCACAGAGGCAGGGAAAAAAGAGACCAGGAATGATACTGAAGAAAAGAGGCAGAAATGTTGTGGAATGGGTGAGGTGTTGTGAATAGAAAGTGTGGTATCAGACATGAAAACCAACAGAGAGAATTTCAGGTCAAGAGTATGAAATTATACAGAGAAGTCAAGTTACTTCAGGATTACAAAGAATCTACTAAATATTACAACAAAGGGGCCTCATTATACCCTATTAAAGATTGGGCATTTTTAATATTTGGCAAGACAAGACTGTTAATACCATAATATTCTTTTTTTCTTTTTTAAAAAAAAGGTATTTTTGAGCACCTGTTGTGGCAAAAACCCGTGCTAGTGATACAGTGGGGGGACTGAATGACAGTCCCTGCCAGGAAGGGCCTGACAGTCTAATTACAGTCCAGTGTAATAAGTGTTTGCAACAGTTGAAAGTCAGTGAAAATCATCAGAAGTACACAGAAGAGTCAAAATCTGTTAATTTATTTTCTTTATTAATGACTCTATAAACTTTTATACAATTATTGTGAATTATACATCTTATTTAATGTACCTTCCTACTGCAAGTCTTTTAGCAGAATGTCAGGGAAACATGTATGTTCACGGAGGGTCAAGCATGCTGACCAATGTACTTGCAAGTAATGGAAAAGAGACATTTCTTCATTGTATGGATATCACTTGTTATTTATTTGCACATTTATTTTTATTTTTAGGAAAAAAATTCTTTCAGCCCATGATGAAACAAAGAAAATCTCTTCTGTTGTTAGCTTTGCTTTTATGAATAGTTTATTTCTTAACTGCAAATTCATCTTGCACTAATGGACGGTCTGGTAAACAGATTATCTGCTCATCAGTAGACTATCTGTCTGGCTCTATATGGTTTAGTTATCACAGTTTGGAAAGGCAGCAACTTGCTGTTGCTATTTTCCCCTAGCCTCCAAATCTGCAGTGAAGAGTGGCTTCAACACAGCGCCTGCTAAAATTTTCACAGGAATCTGCTTTTTACTGATGGACTCTGCACTTTGGGGAGCTATACAGATAACATTATCTCTTCGTTGTTTCTTATCTTATAACTTTGTAGCAAGCGAAATCAATGAATGTTAGTATCCATTAATATCTGCCTTTGTTAATGTAAGCATTAGAAACTTGTACTTTCTGGGTGAAACTATTGAAGTCTTGGATTTTTTTAAATTCCAAGTTGCCAAAGAGGAAAGAGGGAGAATACTTAGTCATTTTATATCCACAGCCCTCTACTCTGCTCTTTGCTTGTAAATCCCCACTTGGCCTTTTAAGAGTTGAAATAGAGTCCAATCTCTCTCTCCTCCTGCAAGACCTAGTTGCAGTGGTTCTGATCACCATGGACCCCCTTGAATAAAGCCTGCCTTATTATCTTCAACAACTTTAATGATTAACTTTTTATTCACTAACTCTCCCTCTTAACTTTCTCCACCATGTTCATGAGACATGCAGTTAGTAAGGCATGTATAATGAAATGTAAATACATTTGGCACTAACATCCAGTGTTATTATGTTTATAGGTCTATATTTCTACACTTTTTAGAATTTAACTCTATTTTGTAGCTATTCCTGAAATGATGTTGAAGTAGAACAACAACAAAGTCTTTGATCTGACTACTTTTTTTTTTTTCCAGACAGAGTTTTACTCTTGTTGCCCAGGCTGGAATGCAGTGGCACAATTTCAGCTCACTGCAACCTCCCTCCTTCTCCCAGGTTAAAGCGATTCTCCTGCCTCACCCTCCAAAGTGGCTGGGATTACAAGCATATGCCACCATGCCGGACTAATCTTGTATTTTTATTAGAGACGGGGTTTGCCATGTTGGCCAGGATGGTTTCGAACCCCTGACCTCAGATGATCTACCTGCCTCTGCCTCCCAAAGTGCTGAGATTACAGGTGTGAGCCACCGCACCCGGCTAATCTGACTACTTTTTAAGGAGGTTCAAACTTCAGAAATAACTGTAAATATTTGTTCAAATAAGAGAAATATTTAGTTTAAAATATAAATCAAAGAAAGAGTATGTACAGATTAAGCAGTGTTTGCTGTAAAAAAAAGTACACATTTATTGTCTAATAGTACATCAGTATTAAAACTCAGTTATGTTTCCTTTATTGTACTGCACAATTATAACCATTTACAATTATTGGTAGTTTAAATAACTGAGATAAATACTGTAATTATGTAGACTTCATTACTTGAATATTTAAGAAACAATTTTCTTCCCAGATGTAAACTTTTATATTACCTTTATTTATTGTTTTAATTTTACTTTTTCTGTTTCATTCTTAGATTCAGGGAAAAATATTAAATTATTTCATTATCACCTTGGAGCCACATTGCTAAATAGTTCAGATATTACAAATCTTTAGCCAAGACCAAATTGTGTTTTTTTTTCAATTTATAGCCCAATTATTAATATTTAGAGACCATGTTTCTTTTATGCAGTTTTTGGTATCATCTTTTTCTATAGCACTACATTTTACACAGTTATTTCTTGCCTTTTATGGCTGGGAATCAAAACACATACGAACTTCAATTTTGTTGTAATAAACGTTAAAATTTGTGAACATTTTTAGTACTTCAGTAATAAAGCTCACTCACTGGCAGAAGCGTTCCCCAGATCAGGAAAAAAGGAATTAGGATTATCTATGACCACAAAGTAACATTAATTAATAACAGTCTCTGGGAGCAAGCAGCAGCGCCTTTAAATCTTAGATTCTCTTGTGTCTGCAAATTATCTTGTATCTTTCAGCTGTGAAATTTTAAGTCTATGAAGTAATACCACGAGCAAATTAGCAATAGGATTGCAAGGTTTTTATAGTCCTGTGCTGTAGAACAATTGGCAGTAATTTGAAAAAGACCGTCCATAACGCTGTTTTCGGTCTGCAGCTAAATTTGCAATAGCATAGTTTCATTAAAGAGAACTGGAAAAAGGGCCCAGAAGTTGTTCTAGCAATCGGCAGCAGTTTATCTATTTTAAATTGTAATGCATACTTTTTTTTCCTCCTACTGAAAACAATGGCAGATATGCTAAAGGAAAGGACACATTCTTGAACTGCCAAATGGTTTTTCCAGATAGCCATTTACGGAGTGCACTCAATTGCCACTATCTGGCTGAAAGCAAAAGCATACACGACCTCCCCTTTTCTTTTTTCCCTTTGCAAAGCGAAACAGGCTAGACGTGTTCACGTGATGTGAATGACGTCAGCCCCTGCCGGGTCGCGTGACCGACACCCAGCCTTCCTACTACCTCGCCCCGACCGCCAGAATGGGAAATATCGCGAGAATTCGCCTTACTATCGGAACTTACTGAGGTTACAGGGGAATTACTCAGAAGGGAAAGGAAGGTGTGGTTGAGTGGCGGAGTTTTTGCTTTCATTCTTTCAACGTTCACAGCCAAAGCAAAGGCCTTTGGGGATTGCCAGAGTCTCAGCCACCGTCCTGGAAATCAGCGGGGGAGGTGGGCCTGGAGGTGGCAAGTGAAATGTGGCTCAGGGGCCGTCATTGCCCCTTGCAGAAGGGGCTGCGGGGGAGGGAGAAAACCTGCGCCCGGTTCTGGGTAGGTGGCGACGCAGTGAACCCCGCTGAGACTGGGCTTTGCCCCGACAGTCGCTAGTGGCTGTGGGAAGGGTTGGGACCCTTCTCTGAGCGCAATGAACAGCCCACATCCGGCCCCTGCTGTGTCAACTCTGAGCGGCGTGGAGATGAAGTGGTTGCTCTCCCTTGCTCGGCCCACCGGGTGTCGTGGCCCGGGAGTCGGCCTGGAGAAGTCCCTGCTGCCCGGCGCCCAAAACAGGGGCGTGGGCTTACGCGACCCAGGGCGGCAGCCTCGGGCCATCCTCGAGTTGCCCTGCATCTTCCCGCTCAGTCAGCCCCAGATTGAGGCAGGCTTCTCTGTGCGGGTTTAAATGGGTAACTGTGACGTCTCGCCTCATTCACCCAAACCTCCAGTCTTCTCCCCCGCATATCCTCCTCCACCCACCTGGTTTCTCCCTAGACTGGTGTGCTCGTGTGTGCAACCAAAGGAGGGAGAGCGAGAGATCCACGAAGGGACAGGCTTGGAGTCGCTAGAGGGAGGTGTGGGACCAGCGAGGAGGGGGCTTCGCCAGGGAGGGGGTGCTGGGGCGGAGGGAGCAGCGGGAGGAGGCGCCAGGGGAGGAGACGGAGGCCTGGGGACGGCAGAAGAGGCTTCGCCTAAGCCGAGCGCTCTTTCTCTCGCCGCGCCGTCTTGAAGCCGCGCGGGCTCGTGAGCAGCGCGAGGCCGCCAAGGTGCCTCGCTTCCCCGGAGCCGCTGCTGCCCGCCGGAGGGAAGCCGGCCTCGGGTGCGCACGCTCGCCGGAGCCCCGGCGCGCCCCGCGCCTGAGCCTGCTGACAGCTGCCGCTGGGCTCAGGCTGTCCGCTCTGGGCTCCGCGGCCTCGGCCCCGCTGCACTCCACCTCCGCCCCCTCGGACTCCCTCCCCTCTGCTTCTACCCCTCCTGCTCCAGTGCGGATCGTTTCGCAACTGCTTGCCACTCGCCCCGTGCCCGGCTGTTTTTCCATTTCCCGGCCCCCTCTTCTTGAGTACTTTACCCCCTGCATTTGGGGACAGGGACTGGAAAAGGGGCGGGTGGAGCGTCCAGTGGAGAAGAAGGAAGCGAGGCCCGCAGGAGGAGGAGGATCGGCGGACCGTGGGGAGGAGACCCCACGCCACCCTTTCTGGTCATCTCCCCTCCCGCCCCGCCCCGCCCCTGCGCACACTCCTTCGCGGGCGAGCTACTTTCGGACCAGGAAAGTAAGGGCCGCCCTGGGTGACAGCGCCGCGGGGCCAGTCCCGGGGTTAGCCGCGCGTCTGCTCGCTTCTGGTCCGTCGCGCTCCCAGCCAGGGCACACAGCCCGGACCGAGGATGGCTTCGACCACAACCTGCACCAGGTTCACGGACGAGTATCAGCTTTTCGAGGAGCTTGGAAAGTAAGCACTTTTGCCCGGCATCCGCATATCCCCTTTCCAGCTGAGGGCGGGTCGCGTTGCCCCCGACCCACCGGCCTCCGTCTTGGGGCGAGGGAGTTTGGGAGAGGAGTGGGAGGAGGGCCCCTGGTTTGTCAGCTCTGGGGAAGGTGCTGTCTTAATAAGGGGAGGGAGCACAGAAGGGGTAGGACCCTTACCCCAACTGTGGCTCATTTTGGTGGTCCCTAGCCCACCTTCTCCCGGTCCCCCACCCTCCTGCACTGAGAGACTTAGTGAATTTACGATCTCTGCAGTTGTAGCTGTCATCCTGAGAAGTGTGCGCGCGCGCCTGTGTGTAATGTGTGTTTGGAGAGGAAATTAGAACCCATGTAAAATGCAACATAGATCATGTTTTCTGTAAATAGAGATGCCTCCTGGTTAGCCGGCGTGTCGGCCGTATGACCCACGTACTGATGAGAACTCACAGCCTTAGACGGTGCCATATTTATTGATGCCGAAAGTTCAACTTGGCATAGAGTCTATTTCGCATCCAGTAGTTCTGTCCAGGAAAAGGGCCACCCAACAGAACCCAACCCCTTGCCCTATATCCAGTGTTATTCTTTGCACCAGATTACCGCTCACCATCAGTCTTCCTAGGATTTACGTGTGCATCTTTGCGTTCTCTGGGAGGATTTATTTACACAGGCAGCGGAAAAGCCCTCTGGAGACTGAGAGCGCTCTTAAGAGTAGCCTAGCATTGTGTAAAACCACCTCCTTCACCCGACTGGCAGAACTACTTGGAGATGTTAGGGCAGGAGGCAGAAGACCTACTGAGGACTTATGCAAAGGGACCTAGGGGCCGAGCCGTGAATGCTGATTTTCGTAGCATCGAACCCAAACCCAATTCCTCTTTCACTAGTTTCGACTGTTACTTTTATGAAAGGAGTGCGTTTATATGTATGTTGTTGGTTTATACTGTAATTAAAGGAAAGGTAAATATTTTTAAAAGTAATAAAAATTACATATGTATATATTGTCTGGTGTTAAAACATGGAGAATATGTCGGAAGAGCAGCTTAATTCAAATCTCTCCCCTCCCCCAGTCCAAAACAAGGCATAGAGAAATCACCATACCAGGATTTGTTAAACCACACTAATGTGCTCAAGATTTATATTTTAATGAAAATAATCGTTATGTTTACTTACTTGGAACCACATTAATTTTTTGTTTCCTACCAAAATAAGTAGGCAGCAGATTTTTTGCTGCTCCTCGTATGCTCTGTTCTGTGCAGGGTTTTTCTCAGAGCATTTGGTGCTTTGAGTGTGAACTGTAAAATGTTTTCAAATTTCTTGTGCAAACAAGAGCGGTCATAATTGGCAGTTCCTTTCATTTTGTTGATAATAATGTGTGCTCCCAGTTAAATAACATTTACTTTTATTCTTCAACATTAAAGAAAGTGTGAGTTTCCAGGAAGAATTGTTCATTTACTGGATATTACTGTACTTCACTGGCAATCCACTAAAATCAATAAAAATGCTCAGATTTTATAAATTTTTTAATGAAATATTATATCTGTTATATTAATAACCTGCTAATTATTGGTTTCCAGGGGGGCATTCTCAGTGGTGAGAAGATGTATGAAAATTCCTACTGGACAAGAATATGCTGCCAAAATTATCAACACCAAAAAGCTTTCTGCTAGGGGTGGGTATTTTCAACCACATATATTGGTTAATTTTGTATTTGTCATGTTGAATATAGGTTCTGTTGTATGTAAATATATCATGTAGTTATAACTGAATTTTAGACTTAGGTATCATATTACATATTGAGATGATTTTCTTCCTGAATGCTTCTTGGTCTGTACAGCTTAAAAATAAATGGAAAGATATAATTATTATTTGATACATTGCTATTAAAATTCTATCTGTCCTATGAGCAATAGCATGAATAACTATATTTTAAAGCAAATAAATGTCAGGTGCATTTTGCTTATCGTTTAAGTCTAAAATAACTTTTAGACCATGAAATGGAAAAATATAAGTCTCACAACTGTCATAATTCCCTTTTGCTTTTGAGAGGAAAATAGGTCATAGCTCAGTTGAATCATATATTTCAATTGTAGTTACACTTGAACTTAATTCATCAAGGTATATTTAACAGTAATAGCTTCGGTAAGAAAAAAATTTATGATTGCTATATTCTAGGAAGTTTAGTTTTATTTTGATGTTTCTGTGTGCAGCTCAGACCTTGGTCTTCGCGTTAAGGCTTCACACAGACTCATGTAATGTATTTTACACATGTAGTTTATAGCTACAGAGATAATTCATACTCGTAAAATAGCTGTTGACATAACCAAAAAACTTGGAGGGCTCTCACTGCATTCTTTTTATTTAGTTGAACTCATGCAAAAGTACTTATGCTGAAATGTTAGGAATTCCAATTATTGTGGGCACGTGTCTGAGGTATTTCCATGGGAATTTATGGTTTGATGAAATAAAAATGAAATGAAAATGAACAAAATACCATAGTGTAAGCTCATCTCCGTGACCTGGTTTATTTTAAGTAATGAGAGAAGAAATTCCATTAGGTTTAGTTTTCCTCATTTAATATGTCTTTTCAAAAGTGCTTCTTACCAAAATCCTGGCATCATTGCTTTTGGTCTCTGCCATGATTAGTTTTTCCATATTTATTGCAAATTCTACTTTTAACATGCACTTTAGGTTTAGGTTGGTATTTTAGTTTATCCATTCACATGGGATGTTTTAATTTCCTTCATCTGATTTTGACATGATTCTGAGAAAGATCTATAAAGTAACCAGCACCATAGAATCATGGTATGAAAACTAATGACAAGAATATTATGTTAATTATGTTCTCTTAGTCTCTACTCCACAGGAAGGTTTTAACAATGAAAAGGAATTGCTAAACTATAAGTGACATTTTAATTAAAAAAAATGAAAATGTGTAGTTAGAATCTTTCAGTGCTTCTCTTATTTCCTTCTGTGTGCTAGATACTTTTGGCTGTGGTGGGGGTATCATTTCTTTTGAAAGCATTACAATACCTATTCCAAGATTTTTGGTGGTGTTTCTTTCAAAACAAATCAATGTAGTGCTTCACTTTTACTAACTTTCTTAATTAGAGCCATCCCTCTTCACTAGTCTGAATTTGTCCTCCCTAAATCAGAATAACAAATATACTTAGCCCTGATCACATACATTTCACTCTCTTTTCCCTTCAATCTTTGGAAAAGAAGCCTTCTTTGGCCTGATGGAATCTTTTCTCCTTGCTACTTCACCATTGTTCCTTACTTGCTCATATTCTGCTTCAAAGAACTACCTACACGTCCCAAAGCTTTTTACCCCTTCTAGATGTAATGATTTTAATTATTCTACTTAGGAAAAGGAACGAGGGTGAAGAGTTAGGAGACATTATTCTTGCCCATTCTCTGCAATGTTTTTTCCTTGTGACTTTGGGTAAGTTTCTTAACCTGTTGTATGTTAACCTACCTAAGAGTGAGCTGGTGGTGAAGAACATTATTAATGCTGCAACCAGAAGCTCTGAGTTTAACTTCTGCTGCCCATACCTACTGGCTGTGTGATCTTGAGCACGTTAACTTGTTTCTCTGAGCCTCAGTTTCTTCATCTGTAAAATAGGAGTAATAACAGAACCCTTCCTCATAGGGTTTTGTGTGGAGTGAATGAATTAACATAGCATAGAACAACAGCACCTGTCCCACTATATGCAGTCAATGAATATTATCTGCTATTATTATCTAATAAAGTTGTCATAATGATCAAATTAGATTACTTTTATGAAAGAACTTATAAATCCAGTGGCAGCCTTGATTTAGCTGTGAGAACTACGTTTGAATCTTCGCTCTACTACTTAGGCATAAATTTGGTTTCGTCTCTTTCCTTTTCTGGATATCAGGTTCTTCACCAGTAAAACGGGAAATCATACTCATGGAGTCTCATGGGGTGTTCTGAGGATTCAGGAAATTCAATGAGAATCACTTCTTAAACTGCAAAGTATTGTGTCAATTTTACCTCTTATTATTGTTCTCCTGAAAAATTACAGAACTTTTCCTTCAAAATGGTCAACAATTTTATTTTATGTTGTCACACTAATCAGAGCTGGTTGTAGAATATTTGTGCCTTTGAATGAATACATTTGTTTAATTTGTACTCATATTGAATTATAAACTCTTGAAGAAAAAAATACTATGCTTTCATTTTTGATATAACATTCCACAGAATTGAGAGCATAGAAGGGGCTCAGTACAGAGTAATGAGAATCAAATGTGGTTGTTAAATGACTTGTAAGAGTTAAGTACTTAATTTACTCCTAACAACAAGCAAATACTGAAAATAAATCCGTGAAGTAGTATATTAAGAGGATATATCTTAACGTATGAATTCTTTTAATAACACTCATTTCAGAGAAAGTAATGATACAAATCATTTTTGCAGAAAAATTTTTAAAATAATATATTCAAAGGTAAATGTAGAAAGAATTGCAAAATAGTATGCTTGTTTTTTCTAAGGTACTGATTTTTGAGAGTTGCATATGGAAGCTTTTGTGTAGCATACTTTTTTTGTGCAAATTTTTGTTTGTATTTGAAATTCCATGACTCTGTATACCCAAGCCTTTAGTCTATTTGTTTTAAAGACCAGGCAGGTCCTCCAACTCCACTAATGTTCTTTAAATATAACATTACAACTGAAAAAGAAAGGGCTATTGTTAATAAATCTAAGACCATGAGGGAATTGCCAAAAATTTGGCTACATTCCTACATAAATTTGCACATCCAACTATACTGTCAACCAGGCATTTTTCTGTGCCTGGATTTTAATGGATTTCCAGCAGACAGTTTCAGTTGTATTTCCTCTCAGCTGTTAGTCATACATACCATATTTGGGGAACTCCGAGTCAATTGAAGAATTTCTTACCTTTTGTGTTAGCATGTGCATGCATAGAACATTCATTATACTGAGCATGTAGATGAATACACTCATATATAATTTGGCTTATTTTGAAAATAAAAAGTAGTATGGAAGCATCTCAAGCATCTTATATTTTATATGTAATTTCTGTCTTCTAAAAAGTTTTTGTTAGATGGGCATTGAGGGCATACTTAGTAAATGTTGAATAGTGATAATAGAATTTTTGCCTTATATTTTCACCATGAGAATTAGAAATTACACCATTTTAATCCCAAACACAGTTAGGTTAGTACTTAACAAAAGCCAATTTTTTTCTGCTGCTTTGATATTCTGTTTATTGATACATGTTTAGAACTATACACTGTTATCAAATTATATAAAGTCCAAGAAGAGCTGTGACTGCAGTTCAGAATCCAGTGGACTGATGGTTCTGATGGCACATATCTTTAGAAATAGTACCTGTGATTTATTTTGCATTTCAAAGCCTCGTGGTGGTAAAATATTTTATGTGGAAGTAATGGCTTCTTGACATTCATCTCCCAGTGTATTTCTTGATCGTTAGAAACCATTTGACTGTTATATAGATTCTGATGTGTCACAGTCACTGTTTTTGTAAAATATAGTATAGGGTTAAAAAATAAGTTATTACAAGTATATTTTACCTCTACTCCATTGCTAAAGTTAAAAGGGATTTCATTTTATATTTCTGTAAAACTTCAGGCTTAATCAGTTAAGTCATTTTGATATTCTTTGATTTTACTAGTTTTATTAATTCCTAAATTGGTGATGTTGGTAGTACATAAATCAGGACTTTATAAAACCACTTGACCATGTATACAAAATTAGGCCTCATCTATAAAATCTTAATGTTTTGTGTGTGTGTGTGTGTGTGTGTATATATATATATATATATCCAGATATATATATCCCTAAGTAACCTTTTTTGATGTTATAAAAGGGATGTTAAAAACTAATTCTTGCTACTTGTATTTTTGGCATCCAGGCAGTCAAGAAAGTACCGTAATTTCTCAACTTCATGGTTACTTGTCTTGAATTGGAAGTAGAACTGAGACTATGTAGATGGATTAAGTTCTGATTATATATTATTGATTTGGCAAACTGGAACAATTTGGACAAATTAAAATTTGAAGGTTTCTTGGCAAGAACAATGTTTTAAGAAAAAAATTAGTAAATCATTTTTTATATTTGTACATGGAATCTCCACAACTCTTCAGTTATGGACCCAGGAGTGGCATGTGTCATCCTTATTATTTTGTATCCTTTACTTATGTTTAGTTGTATTTACATTCTTCTATAGGTCTTGATATTAAACATTCATTTTCTTCTTTCGTTGAATGAAAACATTACTGCTATTCAGAACTAGTTAGGTGATACAAATAATAAAAAAAAAGTGTATCCACACTTCCAGGAAATAATAGAATTCTTTTCTGTATTTCATTAAATGAAGAAAACTTAATAAAGAAAGTGGTTGTCAGGTGCCATACTGTGATATTAATAACTAGTGTAAACCTCTACCTGATTGTGTGAGAACTTTGTTTAGACAATTAGATTAATACTTCTCATTTCCATTGAAACGTTGAATAAACAATATAAAAATTAAAATTTAGCAGTACATCACCTTTTATGGATCTTTTTAATGGTAATAATCACGAATTACTAGAAATCTTATATGAACTGGGCTTTTCTTGGGCATCTAACTTTTTTGTTAACTAGAATTTTAATTTATTTTTAAAGTCTTTTCCTTGGGCTTATACTGAGTTTGACTCATAGTATTTATAGGGCTGGGTTGGTATATTTCTTAACATCAGTCTTCCCCATTTATTGGGGTGTAATGTATGCAGTGTTTTCATAAATCATTGGAAATTAATGATTATTTACATAGAGGCTGTGTTAAAGATTTTAAGTTACAATAGTATTTTTAGTAAACTGCACTGCAATGCATTAAATGGAGTATTAGCAATATTTTAACTCTAAAACATATCTTTATATTTCAAATCACTTTATAGATCATTAAACATATTCACATGTCTTTATTTTATGTGTTTATTTAATAAATATTAAATGATTTTAGTGGACAGTATTAGGAAAAACAAAGGCTATCTACCTAAATAGACATAATAGAAGACATAAATGGCACTACAATTCAAGCATGAATAAAGTACTATGGGCTTTTAAAGGAGGACAAGATTATTTCTGCCCAGGGAGATAAAGAAAGGCTTTCATATAGTATTGATTTAAAGAAATTCTGAAAGCTATAATGTCGATGGGGCTTAAGTACCACCCCACCCCCACTCAACCAAAAAAAAAAAGTCTAAATAAATGATTTGGGGAAGTTGCTCAAAGTAGTTTAAATATCTGATTATAACAAAATGTTATGTTATTCATATGGTAAATTTGTTGTAATTATCAGTATACAGTTATTTTTAGAATAAAATTATTTTAAATGAAGTAGGCTGTTTCTTAAGTGACAAAATTCCTCTAATTCCAGTTGAGAGAGATTTAGCAATACTTAAGGAGAAATCATAGACCTTTCATCTGCCATAACTTCTCTTACTCTAGCACAGGGAAATTGGTAGGTTTGAAGAGGAGAGAGGGCAGCTTTTTTGTTAAGTTTGTTTGGTTTTGTTTTTAAATCTCTTAACTATCATTGTAATTACACACAATGACACAATGACATCATTGATTTTTTTAGTTACCTGACCCCCTTTTCTGGTGTTACAGTCTCACTTTAACTCCTTAGAACTATGTTTATTACTACCAAAATCAATAATGCCATCTTCATCATTAATAATAATTTAGAAAAATATAAATATTAATAGCCATTATTTGAAGAGCCCCTTCTATGAGACAATAGGTATATATTTACAAGATAGTTTGTTTTATTTAATCCACACTGCAGCCTCCTAGAACAATATTATGTCCATTTTAAAAAAGTATACTGAGGCTCTTGTATAAGGCCTCAAAATTAGTAAGTGCTAAGAGTCAGGATTTCAATCTGGTTTTCTCTGACTGTAAATTCTGACTCTTTCCACTGTCACCTCCTGTTAATTGCTGTTAGAGAGAACTTATCTTAACTTCTCTGTATTTACCTGTGTGTGCTTAACTGATCTTACAGACTTCAGAGTCCTTCATACAAAGCACTATGCCTTACATTTTATCTTCCCATTGCAGTGTGGGGAATTGAGTATTTCTTTGGGAAAATACATTTAGAGTTCCAACCTGTGAGAGAAGATAGTCTTTTAAATGCTACTGTAACAAGATCAAAGTGAAGTTTCAGACAGTCCCTCCATGCTGTCTTCTGGAAGGAAAACAATATAGTGAAAAATGTTATTATTATAAAATGGTAGGAAAATGGTTAAAGAGGAGTTCAGTGTTTTGGTAAACTTGATTCATTAACTGATTAAAAATATCTCACTATACAGTAAGTTTCTAGGATTACTTCTTCTAAATGATTCAGTTGTCACTGCAAACAAAAACTCAGCCCTTAACCGAAGCCCAGAGAAACCTACTCAGAAAGCTGTTCTACTCTTCTGGTTCATCTTGTTTAACCAGTGAACAATGGAAGACAAATTTTTGTTGTTTTGTAGTTTCCTTTTGAACAACATTGTTGTATGTAGCAAATTCTTTTTTTTTTTTTTTTTTTTTTGAGACGGAGTCTTCGCTCTGTCACCCAGGCTGGAGTGCAGTGGCGCAATCTCGGCTCACTGCAAGCTCCGCCTCCCAGGTTCACACCATTCTCCTGCCTCAGCCTCTCCGAGTAGCTGGGACTACAGGCGTCCGCCACCATGCCCGGCTAATTTTTTGTATTTTTAGTAGAGACGGGGTTTCATTGTGGTCTCGATCTCCTGACCTCGTGATCCGCCCGCCTCGGCTTCCCAAAGTGCTGGGATTACAAGCGTGAGCCACCGCGCCCATATGTAGCAAATTCTTACAAAAATGTGGCAATTTAAAGAAAAATATAAAATTGTCAAGTTCTATATTTGTTGGAAAAATAACTTAGGTGCAGCAAGTAGTATAAAGGTACACAGAAAGCATTGTGATATAATATTTATATACAGTTAATTGTTTTACAATAGGTTTCCTATTTTCCTTTAGTTAGATTGATTACATAGGAATGTTAAAAGTTTTATTGCATATAATTTGATATATATAATCATATCATATATATTTAATTTTATAACAATAAGCACCCAATAAGCCTCCACTCAATAATTAGAACATTCTCCCTACTTTTGAAGCTACCTGTGTGCTTTTTGTTGATCCCTATCCTTTGTATCTCCCCAAGAGCTAATCACTATCCCTAACGTTTTTAGGAGAGAAACCTCTTTTTATTTCTTCATACCCTGGGGTTTTTTAATTAACTGGCTGATCTCAGTGGGCCAGTCAGTCATTCATGGAATAAATATATGTAGCCATTTTCTAGGTAAATTGTATTTTATTTTATTTTGTGTGGTATATGTGTAAACTCATGGAATAAAATGCATTACTTCTCATATATTAGTATATAAATTTACCCTCTCTCTTAAATATAGGCAATGCTTAATTTATTTGGAATTTTTTTAGTAACAAGAAATTATTTTCTTCCTATGTCTGATAAAATTTTTTTTAAATTATTTATTTATTTATTTATTTTGAGACAGAGTCTCGCTCTGTCACCCAACTGGAGTGCAGTGGTGCTATCTCAGCTCACTGCAACCTCCGCCTCCCAGGTTCAAGCGATTCTCCTGCCTCAGCCTCCTGAGTAGCTGGGATTACAGGTGCGTGCCACCACGCCTGGCTAATTTTTGCATTTTTTGTAGCGGCGGGATTTCACCATGTTGGTCAGGCTGGTCTTGAACACCGGACCTTGTGATCCACCCACTTAGGCCTTCCAAAGTGCTGGGATTACAGGCGTGAGCCGCTGCACCTGGCCGAAATTTTATTAATGATAGTGTATACACATTGAAATAAAGCATGAATAACTTATATAAAAGTAACTTATTAAATGTAAATATAGTAAGTGGAAATTTATCAAAATTTTCTATTTTATAAAGAAATTGTGGATAGTTGATATATGCCATATTATGCTATTAGTGTTTAAATTAAAATTTGATGTTTTGTTGAGGAAATAAGTACTTTTGCATTTTTCTGAGGCAATGTTCTAGATAATTTGAATTTCTGCTGAGGGTTATTTGTTAGTAATACAGCCCCAAACTCGGCATATTCCCAGTAGACTCATCAACTTTCCCCCTCTGTGAATGGCACAATAATTTTCCTAAGCTTTCAAGCATGCCTGATTTTTTTCTTATCCCATCTCAACACCTTTTTCATTTCTTCCTTTTCACCATGCCAATTTGAACTCTCTTTTCTTTTTGCTTCAACTCTTCGTTTTGTGTTTTGAGACACAGTTTCTATGTTACCCAGGCTGTAGTGCATTTGTGAGAACCTAGCTTACTGCAGCCTCCAATGCCTGGGCTCAAGTGATCCTCCTGCCTCAGCCTCCTGAGTAGCTGGAACTACAGTCATATGGCACCATGCCCAAGTAGTTGTTTGTTTTTATTTTTTGTAAAGATAGAGTGTCTCTGTGTTCCCCAGGCTGGTTGGTCTTGAACTCCTGGCTGTAAGGCAATCCCCCTATCTCAGGCTCTCAAAGTCCTGGGATTACAGGCGTGAGCTACTCACTGTGCCTGGCTGCTTCAACTCTTTTAGATAGCCTCCTAAATGGGTTTGGTAGATAATAGGTGCACATTTTTTATTCGTTTATTCAGCTCATCATTAGATCTTTTAGCACTCGCTTTGCTGGGCAACTTGATAAGTTTTAGAGATACAGAGGTGAAAGACAGACATTCCTTCCTCAAGTATTTCCTAGCCTATGAGTGTGGATGGCAGCCTGGCATTTAGTAGAGTGAAAGGGCTGTGATAGACGCGTGCACAGGGCCTTTGAGAGCATGCAGAGACAGGCTCGGGGAGGTTGTTGTCACAGATTTCCTGAAAAGATTGATGTGTGAGGTCGTGTTTTGAATAAATTAGGTGAGCCTGCTAGAGAAGGGAGTAAGCAATCTGTTCACAGGGAAGGAGAAAGTTCCTGCTCCATCTTCCTGATGGAGTGAGTACACCTGGTACTGTTGCAGTACTCTCTCCTTTAAGATCCAGTGCAGGTCCTGCCTCCTCCATGGTCTCTAACTTCTTCCCCCACCTCTCCTTACTTTCTCTAGCCAGAGAGATTGTTGTCTGCTTCTTTGTCCTTTGAATAGATATTTCATATCTTATGGAGCTTGCCAGATTTCTCCCCTTGTATTGCAGTCATACATGTTGTGGCCTTCAGGCATTTTGTGACATTTCTTAGTTTATCTTTCAGTCTGCGCCTGGCACAGTAGTTAATATTGCAGATATTTGTAAATGTTTGTTGGATAAGTGGACAAATAATTGCATGACCAAATAAGATTCTGTGTCTTGAAATAGACATGCTTCAAAGAGAAACTTATGACTGGCAAAGTAAATGAAAATTGACTAAGACTTCATGTCAAATAACATACAGTAACTCTATAAATTAATTTCTAATTCACAAATTATTTCATAAGTTCTGTCATGACAAATTCTGCTTTATTGGAAAGAGTTTTGTATAATTCAGCATTTTCTTTTTGAGCAACTACTTGCAAATTCTTATTGCTGCTCTTTTTTTAAACCATGTATTATAAAGTGGCTCATTAATGAGGGCTAACATTTTCATGGTTTGTGTGTCCATCAGCACCACTTTAATAATTCCAGTCTCATGTCATGATTAAATTATTTTAACATGTTTGAGTTTAAAAAAATTTTGATCCATTCTACAGAGGTATCTGATTACTTTTTCATTTATTTTTTGACAAAGCTCATCTTTAAGCAGTATGGTGATACTTTATAGAATTTTAGATATACATATCATGGATGTTATTAGCTTAGAGGATATTTGATTTTTTTAGTAAAGGCAGTTAGAGGCCAGCTGTTTCAACTGCTGTGTCTGTCAGTTGAGAAATTTGGTGAGGGAGAGTGTACTTGTTTCTGTATTGGAAGGTCCTTTAAACAGAATGCATGTTGAAAAGCACTTACTTATGTTCCCTCCTCAAGGAAATTTCTTGTGTGATATGTTGCAAGACACTGGGCGGGCGGGGGCAGGGGGTGGTGGTTCGTAATTCTATAGCTTTACAATGCTAATATATATACTAAATTAGAGACATCTTTCTAATATCTATTCTAATATATTTCATATTATATATTACATTCTGTTTATAGCTATTACATATGAGAAAATATTCTTTTCATAAAAGTATTCCTATCATATTTTTAAATGATGACTTACAGCCTTTAATCATAGTGGGAATAGTGATTTGGGGAGTTAGTTCAGGTGTACATTTTGGCAGTTTTGTAGAAATTGTATCCATGATGAATATTTTATTACTTTGATAAAGTGAATTTTATATGCTTTAATACTAAATATTAATATTTGTTAGATATAGAGAGAATTACAAACTTCAGACATAACTCTGAAATAAATCTTTATTATAATTTTGTATAAATACATTTTAAAATAATCGTATCATAAAATATATATATTCTAATTACAGAATTTGGGGAAATACGGAAAAATAGAATGAGGGAAAGACACATTTGTAGTTCATTTCCCCCAAACAAGCACTGTTAACATTTTGTCACTTTCTTTTTCTTCAGAATACTGGACTAAAATATTACAATTTTGTGTCCTGCTTTTTTACTTAAAATTATAAAATTTCCCTATGTACTGCAAATCTTTTGAATTCTTAATAAGTGAATTATACTTCAGTAAGTGACTAGAACACCAATTAATTATTTTGGTATTCCTAGTAATTTTTTTTAATTTTTGCTTTTTGCCATGATGACTGGCACTATTATAAACATTCTTTTGTATAACTTTTTTATAGTTCTGATTAGTTTCTTAGGAAATATTCATAGAGTAGAATTAATGGGTTAGAGGATTAAATATCATCAAAATTATTCTTGCCTAATTACTTCCTGTAAATTTTGTATGTTTCCACCAATGACAAAGTATGCGAGCTAGAAATTGAATTTTAAGGAGCGTGATTCTAAATTTCAATTTCAATTTGATAAAAAATGCTTATTCACCATGTTCTGGTCCTCTGCTTTGTGCTGGATAAATGAAGGTGCAAAGGACAAAAGTCCCTCCTTTCAAGGTGAACAGATGTAAAGTCAAGTAAAATTACCATTCAGGTTGATAAATCTAACAATGGGAGTGTTTACTGGGTTCTGAGGTGTAGGGGATAACTGTTGGGTTGATGAGAGGTCAGGGAAAACCTCCTAGAGGAGCTGATGTTTGAACTGGGTTTCCAAAAGAATCAGTTTTGAACTGAGAGATAGGTAGGAAAAAAAACAAGTTCAAAGTATATGTTGAAAAAATACTCATGAGAAGCCAGAATATTGGAACATACCAATAAAGACTGAACTTGAGATAAGCACTTTCTAACTCTTGGTGATCGACTTATCAGGTATAGAGTTTCATGAAACATGCAAAAACGGGTGAAAAGAATGGGAGTTTTTTCTTCCAATGAATCATTAAGTATGGCAAGAGCTGTTGGAGGTTCTTAAATAAGGCAGATTGTAGAATTTTACAACACTGAGTTATTTGAAATGAACAGGTGATAAGAGAGGAATAATTAACCTCTTACCTACCTCATATTTTGTTTTAGTGAGCCTTGGGGCAATACAAAAAAATTAAGAGTGACTAAGTAGAAAATAAAGGACGGGAGGATAATTAGAATTTTTTTAAAAAAATCAGCTAGTACTTTAGAAGTGCAGTAGACAATCCAGTTTGTATTTATAAACAAGAAAATGTAGTTCCTATAGTTGCAATATGGAGTAATGACTTTAAAAAAAGTTCATAGGTTTCTGCTCAAATCCAAAACTAAGAGATCTAAAAATGGTACTGACATTATTAACTGCTTGAATGCCTATTGTCAAGAGTAGTGTTTGGCACCCACCACAGGTATTTATTGAATACATAAAGGAATAAAATGATTCCCAAATGATATCATCTTATGATTAATGAATACACATTTGAGGACCTAGAACTTTTAGCAGTAATATTTGCATACGCTCTTCCCAACTATTGAATGTTTTTTTTTTTTTAAAAAAGTTCAAAATTCTGTTAGATTAATTCTGTGATATAGTTCATAATTTGGCATAAGCTGGTAGTAGGGAAGTAGTCACTTCTTTATGCCCATGATTTAAATAATGAAACAGTCTTCCATTCACTTAGAAGACAACTTCGATTTAAATATTTAGTCTCCCTAGCAAGGCCCAGCCATGCAATTTTTTCCCTGTTTTTAGAAGAATTTTAGCAACAGTAAAAAAAATTAATATGTAAGATTTTGCTATTTTTATTAGTTTTGAGGACTGCTTGCCTTGTAGTTTAAAGGGGGTAAAAAGGATCATTGTTTTACTCAATGTATATATATATTATTAATGGTAGATTTTTTTTTTTTTTTGGTTGATGTAGGAACTTTGGGAGTAGAGCAGAAAGCCTATTGACTTCAAAAATAGTGCCTCAGGGTTGGTAGAATCATTAGAAAGCAGGTTGGGAAAAATCCTAATTCCAGACCTCAAGTCGAATTTTAGTATCAGAGTCACTCCTGTTCCTTAAATGTAGATCTCCTGATTTCAGGCCATTTTTCATTCTAATAGAATTAGAGAAAGAAAAATAAAAGCTGTCAACGAGAACTGTTTACCTCCTATAGATAGGATTGAGACCTACTTTTCTGTAACTTTTGAAGTTATTTTTGGGAAAAATTTCCTTGGGTTGACTTTGCCCCCTTCACCCAATGCATCTGTGTGACCAGGAAAAGGGAAAACAAGATTTAATTGTTAACTTTTAAAAAGTCCGTTTGAAAGAAACAAACATATGCTGTCTTGTATTGACAGAGAACCAATTATTGGGTTACCTGCAACACTGTATCCTCCATTTAGTGCTGATAATCATAATGTCCATAATCTCCCAATAACATAAAATAATAAAGAGGCTCTGAGGCATGAACAGGGGTGGCTAAAGGATCATTGAGGTCACTTTTAAAATAATAATGATTTATAGAAATTGAGTTAATATTTGTTGACCTTCTACAAACTTTAAAACAGATAGAAGGTTTTAAGGTATATGTTTTGAAATAATCCAAACCAAATAAATCTAAACTTAGAAATACCAGTATTAGAGATATACAGTGAACACACACACAAGGTCAATTTTAAAAATAGCACTTAGCTTTGAGAGGATAATTTCTCCTTCACCCTGAATGCAAATAATTTATTCAGCCCTTCTATAACAAGCTTAGGGGATAAAAGAGGGAAAGGGCGTGAGAAATGAGTCTTTGGAAAATTATTGTAACTCACACTAATGCTTATTTAGCATCTTTCATTCAAAGACCTTCAGACATTTCCTAATTGAGTTCTGTAGTACTTCTGGAGTGTGGGTAAGGGACATTCAGAGACTCCTGTGCCCACTGCTGTAAGGCCTGCCATCCCTGTGTGGCATGTTGCAGCTGTTTTGTAGGGTACATCATATTCCTTCCTGGGCCAGAGAATGGAGGAGACAGTGTTATCTAGCTGAAATCCCAGAAGGATTAGGGGAACAGGAGTGAAGTACCTGGATTGGAATTTGCCCAGCTTTCTGGGTCAGAAATCCTATTCCTATAAAAATGTTCTATCTTTAAAACATTTTGTATCCTGCTTTATCCCCAAGAAAATAAACTCTACATCACTTATTTTCTGCAATTACCTTTGGGAGCTTAACATTAATATTGAGGAATGTGACAGCCTATATCTACTATTAATGAGGAAAGAAAGTGAGGATAGCATTTTATCTAAAAGATATTAGAAGAGAAAAACTATTTGTATTATGCTTGTCGAAAGTAAGTTGTGGGGGCATGAAGATGATAATATATGACCAGTTCCCACAAAAAACTTACAAACTGGTTTGATGAATAGGAGACACACATAGATAATTATGGAGAAGATATATATGTATCTTCAGTATCAGAAGAAAGTATTATGAGAATTCAGTGTAGCCTAGTGATGACATTTAATGGCAGAAGCAAGAAAGCTAACATTGAGGAAGCAGAAGTGGCAGTGCATAGAAGGAAGAAAGAAGGACAAAGACACAGGAATGCAGGAAAGTATCAGTGTTTAGGGAAGAACCAAAAATGTTTATTTGGGCAAAGAATAGACAATCTGGGAAATCAGGAAAGAAAAGGTTAAAAACACGTAAAGGTAGTTTACCAAATTGCGAATGTGCTCTTAAGTATACCAGAGACACATTAAAGAGAGCCTCTATGATGTTACTTGGTAGCAGTGAATGAATAGGATGGATTGGCCTAGAGTATGAGAGACACTGAGATTCTGAAACCTTAAGATAATAACAGATGTGGCAGGAGGACTGAAGTTTCAAAGCTGAGTCATGGGGAGAATTAGTTTTCATGTAACTAATTGAGAAGTGAGAATCAAGAACTGATTTTGATGAGGGAAGATGATTAATTGATATGTATTTGAGGTATACGCAATATATTCACATTGACTTATCAAAAAGACCTTTGAAAATTGGGTGTGGTCCTTAAGAAAGTGCCTCTGGAGAACACGCAATGTACTGTATAGGTTACCAGCATTGGCTATGAAATCAGATTGCCAAGATTCAAGAAGTGGCTCTACCACTTCCAAGTTCTTGTGACCTTCCCAAGCCTTGGTTTTCTTATCTGTAAAACTGTGATAATCAATTTTGCGGCTATGATAATCAGTTTTGTGATTTATTTGCACCGAGAAGATAGTAGAAGCTATGCTAGTGGATAAGATAACAATGGAGAGTATAGAAAGGAAAGAAAAGAGGGCCTAGGATAGTGGTGTAGGGAAATACTGCATTTTAATGGATGAAAAGAGGGCTAGTTTCGGATAAATGGAAGGATATGGCAGAAAGGTATGAAGGAAATTAGGATAATGCAGTGATTTGAATTCTGAGGGAGGGAATTTTTGCAAAGGAGGGGTGGCTAGTAATGTTCAGAATTGTAGAGAAGTAGAGAGAAATGAAGACTAAGAAAAGGCCTTGATGTCCCATATGGCAGAATTTCAATAGTGTTTAGGACAAGGTGACGAGGATTGGGTCATTAGACTGTTACTTGTTTTCATATGCTCAGAACCTCGCACACTGCATAAAATAAAATAGGTATTTAATGTTTGCTGAAGGATAAAGAATTAATGACTTTCTTGGGATTGAGGAACAAATGGAGATAACATGCAAAAGCTTGCTTGTTTAAGAAAATAGGGGGCTGGGCATGGTGGCTCACGCCTGTAATCCCAGCATTTTGGGAGGTCTAGGCGGGCGGATCGCGAGATGAGGAGATCCAGACCATCTGGCTAACACTGTGAAACCCCTTCTCTACTAAAAATACAAAAAATTAGCTGGGTATGGTGGCGGGCGCCTGTAGTCCCAGCTACTCAGGAGGCTAAGGCAGGAGAATGGCATGAACCCAGAAGGCGGAGCTTGCAGTGAGCCAAGATTGCGCCACTGCACTCCAGCCTGGGCGACAGAGTGAGACTCTATCTCAAAAAAAAAAAAAAAAAAAAAAAGTAGGGAAGATAAAAGAGAAAAAGAGAATTGGGAGTAATTCCAGGGAATAAACTTTGGGGATAAATAAAACCAAAGCTTATTTGAAAGAAGAGGAAAAAGACTAAGTAAGGAAGAGAAGGACTGATAATGCAAAGAAAGAGGGTGGTATTTATTGGGCACAGTTGAGGAGGTTGTGGGCATGAGTGAGAATAAGAGATTAGCTTGGGGAAAATGCATTCTTTTTCCTCAGCAGGCACCAAGAGTGAGAAAACAGCACATACCGAAAGGTTTTGAGGTGGAGAAGAGGACAGTTATAGTTCTGTTGAGAAGAAGAGAAATAGAAGTGGGGTTGAGAAGTTAGATGGTCTTTGGAGACTGTAGAAAGGAGACAACCAAAAACACTGTGCAGTAGTAGTAACAACCTGAATCATTAGCAGGTACAGGCCTTGAATCTAGCACCAAAGTGTCCAAAAATGGCTCCCAGAACCTATAGCTCAGCAAAGTGAGACTGCAGAGATTCTGGCATTTTTTAAAGATTTAAGGAGAAGAGGTATCTTTTGTTTACATTAATTTTTCTTAATTCACACGGCTAGTAATAATAGAGCAACTAGAATTTAAACCCAAACTAGCTAATAGCAAAATCCTTGATATTGTCATTCTATTATGTTCCTTCCAAGTTGCATCTAGCAGAGAGATGAGGTGAGGGAGGCAGTTAGAAAACAAAAAATTGAAAAGAAAATTTTATTCTCTAGGAATAACTGCCAGAATGATGTCATTTTGGAATGTTCAGTAGCATATTTCTTTTTCTACTTGAAAGTGAAACCTGGGAAATCTTTAATTTACAATCTAAGTTTCCCTTATTACTCTTCAATTTCATTCCATTTTTCTGCATAAACAAAGGACTCTACAGGCAGCTTTTGATGGCTCAGGGTTGTACATAGTTTTTATCAGTAGGAAAGTACTACTTATAGATAAAAATTATCATAGATCAGAAATAGGTAGTACATGCTATGAAAACATAAATTGGTTCATCCTGGATGTCATATTACCAAAGTTGAATATGGTTCATCATCATGAATATTCTATTTCTTGTGCCTTGCTTACATTCCTATCTATACGTCTCTGGTTTAGTAACTGTGACGATTGGGGCTTTTGGTTTGGTAAGTTTCCCCAAAAGCATTGGTATTCCTAATATCTTTTTTAAAAAGTCTGTCTCTTTTTAAAATTTGCTTTTCCAAGTTCACCACAAAGGTTTACTTTGCTCCCTGAGGAAAAAAAAAATGAACTCAATAATTGTTATTGAGGTAGATGTGATTAGAATGTGTTTGATGTTGTTTTTTTCTTTTTACATACAATGTTTTTTCCACTTTATTATTCTTTTGCCCATTTCTTCTGCCATTGCTATTACTATTGATGTTTAAAATCTAATTATTCCTGATTTTTCCCTTCTCTACCACTCTATTTTTCACAAAGAAAACAGTGTCTTGAGTTCAGACTTCAAAGTTCCGGAAGATATCTTCTTTGTACCTTCCCCAGTGATTAGCTTTTATCTAATAAGGAAAAGTTTGATATTTTTTATGCTGAAAATTTTGTAACTCTTGGACTTTGTTTCTCTGGTTCCCAAGGTCTCTCATGTCTTATATTGCCCTCATTATATGAGTCATCATTTATTTGTTCATTCATTTACTCATCTATTTAACAAATATTTATTGAGCAACTGCTACGTGTAGGCACAGTTCTTGATTCGGGGGGTAGATTGGTGAACAGAGTTAAGATGAGAGACATGGGAAAAGGCATTTGGGTAGATAAGTACCATGCAATGCTATGAAGAAAATATAACAGGGCTATAAATTAGATAATGACCTCATTGGAGTTACTTTAGACAGAGCTGAGGATGAAGCATTTGAGCTGAGGCATTAACGATGAGAAGAAGCAAACCGTGAGAAAATATGAAGAAAGAACATTCCAGGCCAAAGGACCAAGGTGACAGTGAGCTTGCACAGGAGTAGAAAGAAAGTCAATGTGGCTGGAGTGTAATTAGCAAGGAGGAGAGAAGTACATGATGATGTTGGGAGGTAGGCAGGGGATGGATTGTGTAGAGTCTTTTAGCCAAGTTAAGGAATTTGGATCTTATTTTAAATGCATTGATAAGCCATTTAAGGATGTGAAGCAGGGAAGTAATGTGATAGGATTTTGTTTTAAAAAATATCTCTCTGGCTGCCATGTGGAGAATACATTGTAAGTAAGTGTGAGTGAAAGCAAGACTATAGTAGTCTCCCCTTGTCTATGGGGGATACATTCCAAGACCCCCAGTAGATGTCTGAAACTACAGATTGTACAAAATTATATATACTGTATTTTTCCTATACCTACATAAATATGATAAAGTTTAATTTATAAATTAGTCACAGTAAGAGATGAGCAAGTACTAATAAAATAGAACAATTATAATAATATACTATAATAAAAGTTATTCTGTGCAGTAATTTTGCAGTTTGAAGTGCGACAGCAAAACCATGAATTTCTTTCTCCTTCTTCACAATTTCATGGATAGAAGATTTACTCTTACCATAGATCTTAGCATATATATTTTTTTATTTCCTTATTAAGGGGCGAACTTTCACCTTTTCGCTTAAAGGAAGCACAGCTTCCTTTGCTTAACGGCTTCTCCTTGGCATATTCCAATTGCCAGTATCACTACTCTTGCACTTTGGGGCCATTCCTAAGTAAAATAGGGTTACTTGAACACAGCACTGTGATACTGCAGCAGTCTGTGATAACTAAGATGGCTGACAGGCAGATAGCATAAACAATGTGGATCCACTGGACAAAGGGATGATTCACATCCTGGGCTGGTCAGAGTTGGGTGTTACAAGATTTTATCATCCTTCTCAGAATGGCACCCAATTTAAAACTTATTAATTGTTTATTTTGGAATTTTTCCACTTAATAGTTTTGGATGGTGGTTGACTGCAGGTAGCTGAAACCTCAGAAAGCAAAACTGAATTAAGAGGAGACTACTATAGTTAGGAGACTCTTGCAGTCTAGGGGAGATGTGAAGGTGACATTGGAAATAGTGAGAAAGATGGATTTTGGAGGAGGAAATTTAGGACTTGCTGATGGAAAGGTTGTGAGGTGTGAGGGAAAGTGAGGAGGCATGACTAGTTGATCTACACTAGATCTAGTAGTCATCTACTATGAGATGACGACTAGTCAAACCAACTGTCTAATGGTGGCACTGTAACTGAGAAGGGGAAAAGTAGAGTATACTAAGATTGGAGTGGGAAATCAAGAGTCCAGGTCTTGACTTAAATGTGAGATTTATTACCCCTTACCTATTAGCAATGATTCATCATTCTTACCTCTCCTTCTCTCCCTCAAACCCAGGCAACCACTCGTCTACTTTCTGTCTCTATAGATTTTATTCTGAACATTTCATGTCAGTGGAATCATACAATTTTTTTTTCCGATTGGTTTCTTTCATTTAGCATAATACTTTCAAGGTGCATCCATAGTATAGCATGTTTTATTGTTAAATAATATTTCATTATATGGGTATACCACATTTTGTTTATCAGTTCATCAGCTGGAGGACTTTTGGGTTGTTTCTACCTTTTGTCCATTCTGAGTAATGCTGCTATGAACATTTGTATCCAAGTTTTTTGTGTAGACATAAGTTTTTATTTCTCTTGGGTATATACCTAAGAATGGAGGAAGTACTGTACATACACACATTCAAGAAATACAAAGGAAACAGTTTATGAGATAGTACTCTATAGTACAGGAATCAATTATTACTAAACAGATTAATTTGCATTATAACACATGTGCATATAATTAATAGCCAAGACACTTGGAATAGTTTAGGTATTTTGAAGTGTGAAAAAGAAATGGAGTGAAGAAGACGGAAGGGATCAAGGGCTAAAAAACTGCTTATTGGGTACTATGCTTAGTACCTGGGTGATGGGTTCAATCATACCCCAAACCTCAGCATCACACAGTATATCTTTGTAACAAACTTGCACATGTACCCCCTGAATCTAAAATAAAAGCTGAAAAAAACAGGACATGGAAGTTGAGTTTCAGAATAAGAAAGTAAATTATGACCATTTTCACTTTGTGAATGAAGTATTATATCATGTAGGAAAGTTTTTATTTAACCATGATTTTAAATTAGCTATGCCTGGAGTTGAAAGAAACATCTATTTCATGTCAAAGAAACATCAACCTATTATTGAATGATCTCTTTACTCATGTCAATTATTACTAGAAAGAATTTGGCTTGGGAGCTTTATTTGTATCATAGACTTTTTTTAGACTATTGATGTAGACGGCTATTTTTCTTTTAATTGAATGGAAAGTTTTATAAGTCTTGTACTGGATCCACCCCTTCCTGTTCCTCTTTTGTTGGCGAGTGCCTGTTTTTGCATATTACTTGCTGGGCTGTGGCAGATACCCACAGCCTATTGACACTGCCATAAAATTTGCTAGGCTTTTGCTTTTGGGGTAGGAAGCTGTACTGGGGATTGATAGGGGGCAGAGGACTGAGGAGAAGTAGATTGAAATTGTCTTTCACTAAAACCTGGGATTAGTTTGATGGTCAGTGAGAAGTTTCCATTTTAATCTTTTAAATTGAAGAGTACATTTAGGATTCATTGAGGGCCTAATAATGCAACACTCTGCCTTTCTTTCCAGTGAAATTTGAATGTTGAATTTCAGTTCTTTTGCAGCATTGTATTTTCTTGATCTGCCTGACAAAACAAGATTAACACATCTATGAAGTATTTCCATTTACACTGTGGTTCTAAGTGCTATGAACAGTAAGGAATGGAAAAGAACAAAGAAAGTTGCATTTTTTGAAGGAATCTTTGAGTTCACAGTTAATATTTATTTTTACAAATCAAAAACCCATTTTTGGGATGTGTTATTTATTTTTGTATATATTTAAAATTTGATGTATATTTCCAAGTGAGTTAGTAAATATTGTTGCCCATATTACATCATTCATAAAATGCTTCGATTAATTTTTAAAACTAGGCTGGATTAATAGCCTTTTAAAGCCTTTCAGTTGACTCTTCCCCCCAAATTTTCAGTGACATGGGAAAATTCATATTGGGAAAATTTCCCTTGATATTTGAATGGTGAATATATACTAATATTATTTCATTATATTTCTAGTGATATATTTAGTATATGGAGATATATACATACATAGACAGGATTCTTAAGAAGGAGATACAGAAACCATAAAAAGTTATGTTTTGCCAGAATTATGTTTTGCCAGAGTCCACTAAAGAGGATAATAACACATTAAAAATATTTTTTTGCATACACTTATTGTGCAATATCCTATTTTCATTTAAAAAAAAAATCAGGTTGGTAAGTCTACTGGAAATATGAGACTGCTTAACTTTCCCACACATTCTTTCTCCCTTGTGGGTTTTCATATGGGTATATTTAAACAGCTGCATGAAACCATTATTTGTGGAGGATGGATTGGAAGGGAACATTTACAGACCATCTTGTATAATATTTAGGTCTTCTTTAGGCAGAACCATCAGAGAACTAAGTATAGTGATTTTATAGATAGGAGTTTATTATTTCATATAACTTAGTTTTTTCTCACAATAGCTTTTTTTTTTTTTTTTTCAAAGAACGTATTTAGATTCTTCACTCATTCTTGTGGGGTTGTGCTATATAAAAGCTGTCATTTATCACTTCTTTTATAGACAATTGGAAACTTTGATTTCTAACATTAGCAAGATGACCGTAGGCAATTTGGTTAACTTATTGTGATTTGAAAAAGCCTATTTTGAGGTTGTGAGAAATAATGAGGGAACCTGAAAGGCACATTGTCTTAGGCGCATGTTTACCCATGTGACTATGGCTTTCCAGATGGAGAGAACAAATTAAAAATTAAAAACGAGTGATTCTAGACCTTGCCTAAATTCATTGACCCAAATGAGATCTCTTCACTCTTTCCCAATGCATATTCTCATTTACTAGAGAGCTTGATGTTTTGTTTTGGATCTAGTTCCAATTTTATTATTATAAAGAAATGCCATATTTAAAGATAAAGATTCACAACCAGATGTTATGAAATGATTACTAAAGCATTATAAAAATGCTATTATGCCTTAACAAAAATATAAAGGACAGTGAAGGATAGATGCAGTTAATAAAGATTTTTTATATTATGGAAAAATATTTGTAACATAAAATCCACCATTTTAACTGTTTTTAAGTGTACAGTTCAGTGGCATTAAGTACATTCACATCGTCGTACAACTGTCACCAATATCTATCTCCAGAAGTTTTTTGTCTTCCCTCACTAGAACTCTATATTCATTAAGTGATATCTCCCTGTTCTCTCCCCCGAGTCCCTGGCAACTACCCTTGCACTCTGTCTCTGTGAATTTGACTACTCTGGGTACCTCATGTAGGTGGAAGCATACACTACTTGTCTTTTTCTGTCTGACTTATTTTACTTTGCATATCTTCAAGGTTTTTCCATATTGTAGTGTGTGTCAGAATTTTATTTCTTTTTAAGAATGAATAATAGTTCATTATATATATATATACAACAGTTTGTTTATCCATTCGTCTGTTGATGGACACGCAGGTTGCTTCTACCTTTTGGCATTTGTTAACAGTTAAGATTTTTTAGATTTATCTTTACAAGGGTATATACGATTATTAAATTGAACATTCTAATTGGATGAAATGAAAAGATATCAGTGATAGAGTTTATAATTTTGATTTCTTTATTGTACACAGGAAAGTGCTAGATCATTTTACCCCCAAATAATATTATTATGTTGTAGACTGCTTACTTTTAATATTCTATGACATAAATAGAGATGTTGGAGTATACATCATGATGCATATTTATTTACCTGAAGGGAAAGATGGAATTCTTCATAATGTGTATATTGGATATTCCGATGAACTAGACATTGCCGGTTCTAAACTCTCATTTACATTTTGACTTCTTAGTGTATGATAATGTGATTTAATGAATCACAAGGAACAGAGGGATATTTTTGCCTTTTTAAGCATTTAGCTTTGTAGTGTACATTTTTTCTTTAGCCCTTCATCTGTTTTTCATAATTATTTTTCAATTAACTAGTTTTATCATTGCATTGCAGTGATATGGAGTGCTGTCAATGTCCTAGACTTGCAGGGAATCTGCAAACTTGATTAAACTTTTATGAGTACTAATTTAGAAAGATATTAATGTGGAATACATGCCATTGCATTATCCGCTTCTTCCTGTGTTTTACTCAATTTAAAACGATACAATACAACAAAACAGAAACAAATTTTGACGAAATCCAGCTGATTAACTTTTGTAGTAATTTGCCTTTCTACATTAGTATATTTTAAATATTGAGGTATGATATGCACAGTTTTGATTTCTGGGATTAACTAGTTGAAGGCTATAGGGTTTAATATGTTTCTTTGTACACTCAGTGTCTAACACTATATATAGTAAAACTGTATTCAAAATATACCAGCATTGAAGAACAGCATCTAAAAATTGGATTGGAGTAAGTCGGATGTCTTGGAAGATTTGATTTTAAGATGGCAGTAACATCAAATACACTTTTATATAATTGTGTTGATGTTACTGAGTGGAGTTTTTTTTTTTTTTTATTCCACTAGTGAGTCAGGTGGCTATTTCTGTTTGAAAGTGTAGGTCTTAGATTTCAAATTCAGTATGGGTTGTAGATTACATAATTCTTTGTAGAGTTTTCCCATCTTATATTTCCTTGCTGAGTAGTCATATAAAGATGGTGGAACCTTTTTAAGTCTCTCTGATGCTCCAACAAAGAGGATAAACAAAAGGATATTTTTATTTTTATTTTTATTTTATCTGATGTTCAAAGTATTAGGTACTTTCTTTTCTAGAAAGTTATGGAAATTCTTATTTTTTGTTGCCATTTGCAAAGACGACAATGATAATATATTTACATAAATATACTTTAATGCCATTTGGCTTTTATCTGGCTACTCTAGTCTTTTTGTTTTTCCTTTCTTCCAAATTGTTCACATTCAATGTAAAAATTTCTGAGCCACCTCACTGTTTCTTACAAAATTGCTGTTCTTTAAATTGCTAGAGTATGTTTTAATTTTTTTGAACGTCATTTTATTACTAGAGCTAGAATAATAACCCTTCTCCTGTGCGTCTCTCAGTTATTGTAAGAATTAAGTGATTTATTATGAAAACACTGAATCATAAAGCACCATCTATACTTTATTGATCTCTGTAAGTTATACATAGTTGCGTATTGTACAAATTGTGTTTTGTTGTTTGTTTTTTTGAGACAGGGTCTCACTCTGTCACTCAGGTTGTAGTACAGTGGAGCAATCTCATGTCACCACAACCTCTGCCTCGTGGGCTCAAGCGATCCTCCCACCTCAGCCTCCCGAGTAGCTGTGACCACAGGCACACACCACCATGCCCAGCTAACTTTTGTATTATTTTTCTTTTTTCTGTAGAGATGGTTTTGCCATTGTTGGCCAGGTTGGTCTCAAACTCCTGAGCTCAAGTGATCCACCCGCCTTGGCCTCCCAAAGTGCTAGGATTACAGGCGTGAGCCACCACACCTTGCCTGTACAAGTTTGCAAAAGGCGGAATTTTATATATATTTCCTGTGTATTATTCTAACTGGGCTCTTATATGCTATTGGTATTGTAGTTTCTTGGACAGGCAAACGTTTTTATTGTGTTTTATTTGTGTGTGTTTTACTTTTTAAAAATGTCTTGGATCATTTTCAGAATCTGTTTTACTCATTTGGTGATTATAAATTTAGAAGTTTGCCATATAAGATAGTAAAATATTTTAGGTCATTTGGGTTGATTTTTCTGCTTTTTTTTTTCCATTTTCCTAAAGTTAGGAGTAAAACTGGTTTAAAAAATTTTTTGAGACACTTTAGAAGATTAAGTGGAATGGTCATATTATACTTTTTCCTTTGGTTTTTACTTTGTATTAATATGAAGGCATATATTGCATTTAGAGAAATATGAACATAGTAAATGTTTTCCCATCAGCCTTTCAAATTTATTGTATCTTGATTATGAAAGTGTTGTCATTTTAATAATAGTCTAGCTAGGCTGTCAGCTGGTTCTTGAAATAAGGAAGCTGCTTGGGCATTAGTGCTTGGACCTCCCACTCTCTTATTTTCAATAGATAACACTGAACAATTTGAACTATTTGATTTACATACTTGTTAAGTAATCTGTATATATGCCATCTATTTGGAAAAATTATTTTTGAAGTGGATAAATGAAAAAAATTACTATAGGAATAAAAAAGAACAATGTAAAAATTCTACTACCTTAGAATGTAGTAGAATATTATTTCATAAATTTGTAAATTATGATTTAAGAAGTATTTTTATGACTTTCCTTTCCATTTGTACACTCTGAACTAGATCAAATGAAAATCATCACGAGGTTTTTCATGCCCATTTAATGTTTTATTTTAGAAGGAGTTAAGGAGAAAAACAGTAAGTTGAAACAACTGAACTAATCTCTTGTAACCAACATTCAGAACAAAGCTTTTAAATTACTCATCTTCTGTGTTTCTTAGGGATTCCATGTGCACAGATTTTATTTTATGCCCTCAGTTCAAAGCTAAAACACATCAACTACCCCTATTATTTAAAAAAAGATTTTTCAACAAGAGAATTTTAAACAAAATATCTGTTCTTTTATTCTGTTACAGAACTCAGGTGAGAATCCTTCTCATATTTTAACATGGAAATAATGTTTTCCTTAAAAACAACATTTTTCTTATTTAGCTTAAAGGCAGAATGGAAACCTGTTCTCATTTGTACATATTTAGCCTACCCTTTGGCTTACCAATGGTTGAGTCATGAGCAAAATTAGTTTGTGTATGTATTTTAAAAGTCAGATGTCAAGTAATCACCTTTTAAAGAGGTTCATTATAATTAGGTACATGTATCACAGTTTACTCATGAAGAAACTGCCATTTATGTAATTTCACAGTTTAAAAGCTACATGCTTGAGCAGAGTCTGTTTCTGTATTTAAAAAATAAAGTGGATTTTGTCTTTGTATTAAAACATGTTAAGTAACTATATCTTTTTTCATAGCTCTGCTTTTACAGTGATATTAAAGCATCAGTAGAGGGGCAAATTAATTTCTGATAATTCCAACATTATTGGTATTTAATTTGGAGCCATACTTACACCTGATAACTTGACTTTTCCCTTTGTTTGAGGATATTTAACTCACTTAACTCACAGGCTGAAAAGAAGTAGAGAAAAAACCCAGATGTTCAGTTTAGCAATTAAAAAAGGATTTGCACTTGCTGAGTACAGTTTTTTAAATTAGACAGCATCTGGTTACTCTTTGATCTTTCATTTGTGGTGTTCATGCCTAGACATTTTAAAACTAACTAAAGTAAAAATGCTTACTCAGGAGAAAAGATACTGAGGACCAAGGCTCATTTAATAAATGGAAGGCAACTGTTATTACAGGAACATAGGAAGGTATTCAAAAGATTTCTTTTGAAATCATTTCAGAAGCTGCATTAAATGGTTCTTTCGATTCTGGTTTGCCGAATATCACCATTAGTCATTAAGCACATTGCTTTATCATTTCAGTCTCTGTCTCTGCACATACAACTCTCACCCCTCAGGCTCTCCACTAGTCTACCTCATCTTTCCCTTCAAAACTTCTCCAGGGGCCAACTTTTTGTTAAAGCTGTCCTATGCAAACTCTTTTACTTTATATCCATTACTTATTTAAATTAATTTTTACCCTGTGTTCATTTGAAATCATTTGGAAAGTATGAAATAACTGACCTAAAGTCTTTTTCATTTACATTGTACAGTGCTTCTAGTAGAGCATGTATTCCTAATATATATATATATATATATATTTTGATAGGATGCGCTGCATAGATGAAGATGAGATAACTGTTAGCTCTAAATGAATAGGCATGAACTTTCAGGGAGTCAGAGGAGCTACAGAAAATTCACATTTAGCTCCTTTTATTTAAATAATATGTAAAAAGTCACACTTCTTAGATGACTTAAAGCCGCTGTAGTTATAAAGTGCCTAAATTGTGAGTGCAGGACTCTTATCATTGAATTACTTCTAGAGGTCTTGAATTCATGCACGCTGATTAAAATATGTAAAAATATGTGAATTATCATGTAATTGATACCATAGTGAATTAATATCATTTTGATTAATGTCAAATTTGTTTCAAAGTTTTACTGAATTCATAACAGCTCAACCAATAATATTAGAAACACCACTGTTGTCATGTGGCAATGCAAGTGTTTTGACATTAAAAAGGAGTGCAGGGCAGGGCACGGTGGCTCACACCTGTAATCCCAGCATTTTGGGAGGCCCATGCAGGAGGATCACTTGGGGCCAGGAGTTCAAGACCAGCCTGGACAACATAGGAAGACCCTGTCTATACACAAAATAAAAACTTAGCTGGGCATATTGGCACATACCTATAGTTCCAGCTACCTGGGAGGCTGAGGTGGGAGGATCACTTTAGCCCAGAAGTTTGAGGCAACATTGAGCTATGATCGCACCATTGAATTCCAGCCTGGGCAACAGAGCAAGACCCTGTCTCTTAAAGAAAAAAAAAAGAAGGAGTGCTGATGTCCCAAGGGTCTAGACACCTGCTGGACACTAGTTGCCTAACTTTAAAGATGAGAAACCCGGGCCCAAAAGAGTGAAATGACCTACCTCACATCACCCAGAAAGTGTTTAACATAGAACTAGATCTGGTTCCTATGGCTCTGTAATCATATTACTTCTCTATACGGCTGTGGACGTAACAAAGGGGAATGAAGTTTATGAGAGAGGGCCATATAGAAAGAGCAATAGGCCGAGCATGGTGGCTCACACTTGTAATCCCAGCACTTTGGAAGGCCGAGGCAGGTGGATCACGAGGTCAGGAGTTTGAGACCAGCCTGACCAACATGGTGAAACCCCGTCTCTACTAACATACAAAGAATTAGCTGGGCATAGTGGCGCGCGCCTGTAGTCTCAGCTACTCAGGAGGCTGAGGCAGGGGAATCACTTGAACCTGGGAGGCAAAGGTTGCAGTGAGCCAAGATCACGCCATTGCACTCCAGCCTGGAGGACAGAGTGAAACTCTGTCTCAAAAAAAAAGCAATAACCCTGGCTTAGATTATTTTTTATACTTGAAGTCTTTTTTCATCACAGGAAATGAAACGATAGGAAAACTTGTTTAATGAAGATAATGTTACATAGTGCTTATGAAAAGTTTCATCTATTACACTATTAATTTTTGATTCTTCAGAAACTCAGTAATAGCAGCAGCATTATTTGAATAGTACTCAAACTTTTTGACATTATTTCCAATTGTGATTTTATTTCTTTATAAAGCCTGAGAAATAATTAGGGAAGATTTGGTGAGTGCCTTTTTAGACCTGGGAATGCTAATACACAGAGTTATGATATAAAATGAATGGCCTGTGGTCATTGACCTTCTTAGTTCTCCTAACCCTTAGTTCTATTTTGTGTCCGTTATCTTTGTTTTTACTTTGTGGCATGTCTTTGCTTTTTGGTGTTGCTTTAGTGAAAGCAGATTTGTGGGAGAGAGGTGGAAATTCTAGTCACTCAGTTTGGCTTTTCACTAGCACTTCTTGAAAATATTCAGTTGGAGAATATTGAAATGAATGACAAATAAAATCTCAGGGTTATATGAGTTTCAGTTTTTAAGTCAGTCATTTGAAATATGTGATACCACAGTAACTGCTAAATAAGTGACTTTGTGTTTCTGGTTACAAGACTCTACTAGTTCAGTGGTAAGTCCTATAGCTGTTGTATAAGTTGGTGAGAAAAGATGTGAAATGTAGCACCTGGTTTTTTGTGTGCACAGGTGATATAAAAATAAACAAAGGTAGAAAAAGTCAAGTCAGGTATTCACTGTACAGAAGGAGAGTCAAGTCAGTGAGTTGATCCAATGAACAAGTGGAAGAAAGTTGCTGTGAGGGAAGTGATTTAAACAGTTAACAGTTTCATTCTTTTCTATAGGCAGGTGAAGGAATTATAAGTTCCATGAATTGCGTAAAAAAGTTTTGTATGGTGGAAAATGTCTCAGTCATAGGCTTGGCTATGTGAATGAAATGATTTTGGTTCCTTTGTAGTTTGATCCTTGATGAACCTGATATTCAGTGTAAATGTTTCTCTAACAATATGTGTACATTGCAGTTTGGTAGAAGATGTCTTTCTACCTACAGCAAATGTTTTTATAGTATATATGGCTAATACTATCTATGAGTACCTTAGTAAAATATCCCTAAAATACAGGGAAACCTTTCTGCTATGGATATAAAATTATTTCATCTCAGGAGACTTTCTATCCTTACTACTCTCATTTTAATTCACCATATTATTTTGAAGAAACTACTATTGAAACACAAGACATGAAAACAAGAAGTGAACAGAACATAAAATGAGGAGCTTAGAAAAAAAGGTTAACAATAAGTATGTTGTTGAAATGAATTTGCTGTTAATGCCATCTGAAAAGTTAAAGAGTTGTAGTCAACCTTATGAATTCATTAATTAATATAACAATTTTGTTGAACACTTACTGTTTTTTAGGAACTGAGGATACCAGGTGAACAAAAGAGTTTCTGTCTTTATAAACCTTATAATCTAGTGGTGGAACATGGACAATAAACATACACCTAAGATGTGCACGGCTGTTAATACATGTGTCTTAGTCTCTTCAAGCTGCTTTAACAAAATACCATAGACTGGGTGGCTTATAAACAGCAGCAATTTATTTCTCACAGTTCTGGAGGCTGGAAAGTCCAAGATCAAATCCCCAGTTGATTTGGTGTCTGATCAGGGCCTGCTTTTTTGTTCATAGATAGATATCTTTTCTCTGTGTTTTCATATGGTGGAAAGGGCAAGGGAGTTCTCTGGGGCTTCTTTTATAAGAACACTAATTCCACTCATGAGAGGTCTGCCTTCATGACCTAATCACCTTCCAAAGGCCCCAACTCTAAACACCATCACATTGGGCATTAGGATTTAACATATGAATTTTGAGGGGACACAGACTTTCAGTGTAGCAAAGATAAAGTGCTATCAAGGTGATGTAATAGAAATTGATTCAGAAAGACCAGCTTTGGATAGGGTGACCAGGAAAAGTTTCTCTGAGAATGAGACATTTGAATTGAGACTCAAGAGAAGAGGAGCAGCCAGGCAAGAGCATGTGAGGCAAAAGAAATGGCAAGTGCAAAGGTCAGGAAATTAGACAGAATTTGCCATGCTTGAAGAACAAAGGAAAGGCCCGGTGTAGTTCATGTGCACTTAGTGAGGGTAGAAGAACATGACTGAAATTGGATTGGTAAGCAAAAGCTATGTCATGGAAGGTCCTCTGGCTCATGGTGAGAAATGTAGATTTTTATCTTAAGAGAGCATGGTCAGCCAAATTTAAGTAGAGGCATAACATGATCAAAATTATGTTTATTAAAAAATTGTTCTGGATTCCCTAGGGTAATAGGCTAAGGAAAGATGTAAGAACTGTGGAACTAGTTAGGAGACTATTGAAATAGTGCAGGAAAGAGACGATGATGATGACTTAGGCGGGAGATTGTTTGTTAATATATAATCCACTGTTATTGTGGCTGCAAATTCAATCCTGTGTCTTTCCATTGTCCATTTAAAAGCAATTTTGTAAACATCACTATTTTAAAACAGTAACTGCAATGCCATAAGAGGCTTTTTGTTGTAAGCTACTGTGGCAAGGAATTAGTTTTAGGTAGAGAATTGCATGTGTACTTAGCGGTGATTGTATTAGGACTGTTCTTTGGAAGACTTTTATTAATAATGAATTAATAATAGTGAAGGTTTTCTAAGTAGACTCTCTTGCACTGTAGTAAGTGTTTCCTATCCATTATCTCATTTGATCTTCACAAAAATCCTGTGACATATGTGCTGTTATTATTTCCATGTTGAAAATAAGTAAACTAGGGGACTGAGAAGGTAAGGAACTTCCCAGGGTAACAAAGATAAAAAATTATGCATCAGAATTTGAACCTAGTTCTTTCTGATACCACAGCTCAAACCTTAAAAAAACCTAAAATACCTTTTATTGAGAAACTACTTACATATAATAAAATGCACAGATCTTAAATGTATTCAGTGGATTTTCGCAGTTGCATACACATATGTAGCTACCTCCCCAAACTAAATACAGAATGTTTCTAGCACTACAGAATGTTCCTTCGTGCTCCTTCTGGTCAGTTTTCCCCCAACATCCTCCCACTCTACAGACTACTATCTGGTTTTGATCACCATATGTTAGTTTTGCCTTTTCTTGGACTTCATGTGAATGGAATAGAACATAATTTTTGGAGTCTCATCTGTGTTGTTACTTATTGCTTATTCTTTCTTATGGCTGAGGAATAGTAGTATTTATTATATCAATATAGGTCCATTTCACCTGTTGAGGGACATTTAGATTGTTTCTAGTTCTTAGCAATTTTATGAATAAACCAGCTATGAGCATTTATGTACTAGAATATGTTTTCATTTCTATTGGGTAAATACTTAGGAGTAGAATTGATGGATTGTAAGGTAAGATGTATGTTTGCCTTTTTAAGAAGCTGCCAAACAGTTCTCTCAAGTGGTTGTACCATTTCAATTTCCTACCAGCAATGTATGGGAATTGCAATTGCTGTGTATCATACCAGCATTTGGTATTGTCAGTCTTTGTTTTAGCCGTTCTAGTGGGTGTGAACTGCTATCTCATTGTGGTTTTAATTTGCATTTCCCTAAAGACAAACGATGTCGGGTACCTTTTAATGTGTTTATTGGCCATTTGTATACCTTTTCTTTTGAAGTATTTAAGACTTTCGCCCTTTAAAAAATGTGCATTATTTGGATTTTTATTGCTGATTTCTAAGAATTCTTTATATATTCCAGATACAAATTCTTGTCAGATATATGTATTACAAATATTTTCTTCCAGACTGTGGTTTGCCTATTTGTTTCTCTAGTAGTGTGTCTTTTGATGAGTAGAAATATTTAATATTGATCGAAGTCCAGTTTGTTTTGTCTTTCATAGTTACTGCTTTCTCTTTCCTAAGTAATCTTTGCATGCTTCATAGTTACAAAGAATTTCCTCTTGTGTTTTCTTCTAGAAGATTTACTTTAGCTTTAGATTTCAGTCTTTGATTCATTTAGAATTTACTTTTGTGTATAATATGAGGTAAAGGGCAAAGTACTTTTTTTTTTTCATGTTTGTCCAGTTGTTCCTACATCATTATTCCCTATTGAATTATTTTGGTGCCTTTGTCAAATTAATTGGCTATGTATGTGTGAGTGAGTTTCTGGACACTATACTGATAAATTTGTATATCCTCATGCCAATATCACATTGTCTTCTTTACTGTAACTTAATCAGGAAGTGAATTTTATTCTTTTTCAAGCTAGTTTTATCTATCCGAGCTTCTTTCATTTTTATATAAATTTACAGAGAGTTGTCAATTTCTTTAAAAAAAAACCTGTCCTGATGTTTGTTTGAATGGCATTGAATCTCTACGTTAATTTTGTGAGAATGAACCTATTAATATGGAGTCCTTCAATCTACATACATGGCATTATCTCTCATTTATTTCATAGCCCAAAATAATGCACAAGAAAGAACTCATGAGTGGAGACTAGTTGACCAATTACCTCTAGCAAACATAGGGTATCCTCTCTCTTTTAAAGTCTATTTAAACACCAATTCTCAGAAAATATGCATTTGGTGTTAAGAGAGGGTATCTCATGTGAAAGTGAGTGAGCTATACTTCCTTATATTAAGAGGAGCAGTTAAAACTTCAGAACTGTATTGGGTTTCAAAAAAATTGCTTTCCAAAAAAATGTACAGCCCTTTGACTAGTAATATATTTTCTGTACTAGTGAAAGTGTGATCTCTCGTAGTTTAATTCAATTACCTAATAAGCTGATATGTGATCACTAGTATTCTCATAAAACACTGCATAAAAAACAAGCAGTCTTGGTCAGGCTTGTTGGCTCACACCTATAATCCCAGCACTTTGGGATGCTGAGATGGCAGGATTGCTTGAGGCCTAGGGAGTTCAAGACCATCCTGGGCAACATAGTGAGACACCATCTTGACCAAAAACAAACAAACAAACAAACAAAAATTAGCCAGGCATGGTAATGTGTGCCTGTAGCCCCAGCTACTCAGTTGGGTGAAGCAGGCGGATCACTCGAGCCCAGGAGTTTGAGGCTTGCAGTGAGCCATGATTGTGCCACTGCACCCCAGCCTGAGTAACAGAGTGAGACCCCAACTCAAAAAAAAAAAAAAGCCCAAGCAAAACAAGCAATCTTATGTGGAGGCAGTCAGAAAGTGCTTTAAAGTTGTGAATAGAGTTGCATTTTCTAAGTCTAGGGGAAATGTGTACAACAAAACTAATGAAAGTAAAAGCTTTGGGGACTTGAATTTTCCAGTAAGTCAATAGGGTTCAGAACATTCATCTTTCAATACTTAATTTTGGAGGAGTAATATAATATGTACCTCAGAGGATTACTGCAAGGATTAGAGCAGGAAATCTATGACAAGTGCTGAGCACATTGTTTGGCATAAAGAAGGATCTCAATAAACAAATATTTTCATCTTTATCTAGATCCATGACAAGTTCTGGGTGCAGGTGCAGGTTTTTAACTTGTTTCATCTCTATGCTTTCACTTTAGAATGCCATGGTTGACCATAGTATTCAAACATCTTGCAGAAGCACCACTTTTCTCAAATATTAGTTTGGTTTTGATTTCTACTTTATAAGCAGATATATATTTATGTATATGGTATGATTTCCTTCCTTAGATGGTATATATATCTCTCTCCAAATTTAGTGTCCATTTAACATAAAGAATATTTTTCCTTTTACTGGACTTGAAACTATTGGAACTTAGAAGAATGAAACTCAGTAAATTTTTTTTTCTAAATCCAGTTAATTACAGTAGTTAATTTACAGACCATGGTATTTGTTATTACGTTAACACTAAAATATAATTTAGTGTTAGGTTTGTTGATAATACATTTAAATATACTTAGGTTTGTTGATAATACATTTATAAGTGATTTGTTATAAGTAGATTAAACCTATTAGCAGCAACTAGAAGCTACTTGTGAACTATTTAGGGCAAGAGAGGTTTACCTTACATTAGTGGCTTAGAAAGGCCAGAGGGACTTGTTCCTTTATAGGCAAAGTAAATTTGATGTAGAACAGAGAGTGCATTCACTTTTTAAAGTATATTTTATATTATTAGGAGTAATTTATTTTCATTAATATAATTCAATAGGCTAGAGTTACAAAATGAAATTGAAAAGATTCTTCTTCACACCCTGTTTCCACTCTGCAAAAATAGTTGCTGGTTATCTGTTAGTAGTGAACTGTGTATCTTTACATAATTATGTGGGCATTCATCTTTTTTAGCTTAATTTCTAAGATATATACATAGTTATATAAACACATGGTTTTGATGCTACTCAATCTGAGACCCTTCCTCCCACAATCTATTTTCAGAATTCTTAGAAAGTTTATTTTCATTTGATGTAGTGCATTTCTAATTGCACATATTAAGCTTATTAAACTAAAATGAGTTTTAATGCATATCTACCTTTAAATTTTCTCAGAAATTTATCCTTTGGAAATTAAATCGCTGAATGGGGAAAACGATCTTATAGCTAAATGCAAGATAAAGTAAAATGAATGAAAAAACAGATTTAGTATGTCAAAGTTTGAAAAGGCAAAGAATTTTGACCACTGTGTTGGTTAAAGAAGAAGAAATTTTAAAACAAAAAAATTATAGGAGAATATTTATATTGTTGGAAGCTGTTATAAAAAGAAAAGCTATCATAGTGTTAAATGTATGTGCTAAATGACCTAATAACAAAGGGAAAAAGATATCTAACCTTACCTTAAGGCTGTATGATAACAGAAATTAACCAAGGAAAGCAAGAAGAAAACTTATAAAGAACAAAATACAAAGGCAAATAATAGAAAAAAATCAAAAGTATTTACAGTAGAACCAAAAGCCGCTTGTTTCAAACAAATAATAAACAAATAACCAAAGGCATGGACTAAAAATTCAAGAGATTGGGAGGCTTTTTTTTTTTTTCTACTTTATTCATGCTTTATTCCTAGAGTATAGACGTGCCTGGCTGGCAGTAAATGCTCGGTAAATATTTATTAAATATATTAATATTTCTTACATATTTTAATAGATTAATGGTGATTGAAAATGAAAGCACAATGTAATAATAGAGAAAATATTAACTGTTATAAGTTAATATTGTATACATTTATGTATTAAGCAAAGTATACATCTCAATTCCAAACATAATTTTCAGAGTGAAAAGGATACAATAACTAGTAAAACAATATGCCGATAATCATAAAAAGAAAAAAAGTATAATTTTAAGACTTCAATAATAAATAATTAACAAAACAAATTTGTATTTTCATTTTGTTGTCGAAGCCCATAGTTTTATATTATATAAAGTAATCCAAAACATACGAAAAGTAGAAAAATTTCTATTTCATTTTATGAAGGAAGTCTCTTTATTCCAAAATATTAACAGTTCACATGAATAAACACAGAATCTAAAATAAGAGCAAGTGAAATAACATATTGAGTAGTGTTAATATCAGGAATGCAAATCTAATTTAACATTAGGAATTTTATTAACATAATACATAATATAACATCAATATGTTATATAACAAAAGTCTTACCCTGATAGGTATTGAAAAGGCAATTAATAAAATTTATTCTCTTCATAAAGAAAAAGTAAATATTAATTGCAAAAACAGAAGGTTTTTAAAAAGTACTTTAACCTTGATAACAATCCTGTAAATTTAGTATCCTTCAGTGTTTTTCTACCCCATTCTTTGTATGTTGCCTGAATGCTACCTATGTCTTTTATGGTGAATAATGTCATAGTCAAACAGTTTTTGGAAATGTATAATTTCAATTGGTATAATTTTACTCATTTTATATACATGTTTACATATACACACATATAATTTTTTGCAGAGTTTTGAAATTGTTAATTGCTTATAATTTTCAACACTGGCCAGTTAGCCCAATTCAGATAAGGAGGATAGCGTGAAACCTCACTGATTATTTTACTTTGTAGGAAAAGTAGTTACAATTATTTTTGGTAAAGTGGCCGGATGCAGTGACTCATGCCTGTAATCCCAGCACTTTGGGTGGCCAAGGCGGGCAGATCACTTGAGGCCATGAGTTCGAGGCCAGCCTGGCCAACATGATGAAACCCCGTATCTACTAAAAATAAAAAAATCAGCCAGGCATGGTGGCACATGCCTGTATTCCCAGCTACTTAGGAGTATCACTTGAAACTGGGAGGTGGAGGTTGTAGTGAGCCGAGATCATGCCACTGCATTCCAGCCTGGGTGACAGAGTAAGACTGTCTCAAAAAAAAAAAAAAAAAAAGTTATTTTTGGTAAAGAAATGCATGAAATAATATTCAGTAAGCTTGTGTTTAGACACTGTAATCTTAATGATTAATAAAGTAATAAAGCGATTGTAATTTTTTTGAAACTCAGAAAGTTTTATATGTGTTTTCTCTTTAATCCTCAAAACATCTCTTATTTAAGAGTTACAGTATTGTTTTCATTTTGTATATGAGGGGACCAGCTCAGAGATAATAAATTACAAAGTCGTTAGAGAAAGAGATTCTTCCTCATTTGTAATATTTCCTTCAAGGTAAAGGGACCTTAATTAGTGCAATTAGTGACCCTCTCTCTCTCCTACTTCACTTCCCCTTCATCTCTGCTTTGGGAAGGTGAAATAGCTTAATGTGATTGATAAATTTGGGAAGAATGTATTAGGCAAGGAGTTTTGGAACAGGCTTAACTGCAAGGAGTACCGATTGGGCTCTGTAGTCTAGAGGAACAGGTTTCAACTCTGCAGAGAGAAAGCTGGGTTCTGGCTGGATGACCATATATCTTGTTTTGCCCAGGACACTTCCACTTGATGTCATCCCCAATATGATTATTCATAGCACCATATTTCACTCCCTTGAGTACCCCAGTTGGAATAATAAGCTATATGATCACCTTAATAATCCTGCATAATTCTAGGGTTCAGTATTAAGAAAGCACATTGCTTGCATATAAATGAAGAGCCATGTACTTTAATATTGTCTTTATAAGTATTATTTTGGCCTCAATCAGCTACTCCATTGTTTTATTTCTCCATTTCTGAATCTGAGCAGGGAAGAGGAGCATTTTTGAGACCCAGCAATAATTTTTGATTAGATTAGATTTTCAGTCTTTTACTGCTTTAGTAAACTTTCTAATGTACTGTGCCATTCCATATGAGATATCAAATTAGAGGTCAATTTAAGCAATTTAATTTCCAAACAACTTACTCTTAGTTATTTGGCATCATGAAGATAAATAAATTGATTGGCTATTTTCACCTTTTAGTTGTTTTGGTTTAGAATTTGAGACCTTTGGAGGAATGTTTGAAGGTTTAATGTAGGAAAGAAAAGCAAAAAACTTTTTCTATACTCTCTTAAGTTTGTACCTGGAAACCGGTGAATTAAACTGACAATCAGTAGGTTAACAAGAGAAAAATGAATTTATTTATGCATGCAACATACATATACACAGGCATGCTAAGTGATGAGTAACTTAACGGGGTCATTAGAATTTGGGGATTATATTCCTAACTTAGTAGGGGAAAGGCAGTGGGGAGAAAAGGCTCCTGTGGGAAGAACAAATAGGTTTCTTTAAGAAAGACAAGTGGGTTATTTTTGGTGAACAAACAGAAGATAACATTTGTTACAATGTTTGACTGTACCGGTGCAAGTGGTCTTTATATCTTCTTAGGGCCAGAAAATGCCCCCAGGTAGAGGATTTATGACAAATTTACTCTTGGGCTCTCTGCTGGGATTAGAAGCCACCACAGAGATAATTTATGGCATTCCTCATTTGTTAGAAGTCTTTGCATTTACTTTTATTCAGATAAGAGAAACTCTGAAGAGGCTTGTGTATCTGTTAAATCGCAGATGTCTTCAGCTTAAAATAAAATTTATACCAACCATGGAGTCCCAAGTGGGTCCCCACATGAATGCTGGTATTCATTTACTGCAACACTCTCATTTTCCAGCTTAGGAAAAGAAGGTCTGGAGATGTGACTTAGACAAAGTTACATATTGTATTAGTGACACAATTGGTTGTAGAATTTCCCAGTCCTCAGGTTGCTGGGTAGAGTGTTTTTAATAATATCCCCTCTCTGCCTTTTAGGGTAGGAATAGGGAACAGTGAGAATTATATTTAGGTAGCTGAATTAGAAGAGTAAATCTGATGTTTTTATGAAAAGCTTTATTCACTATTTCTTGAATATCACCCTAATATCTCAACTTGATCTTAGAATTTTGATCACAAGTCACCTTTCCACTCTCTTATTACTGGTAATTAAATTGAAAATTCACCTCTGTTATTTTGTCACAGCCTACCGCAGATGATTATCTCTAATGAGCTCCTTAGGTGCAGAGCCTAGGTTTATTCCTTCCTGACTGCTTAGTAGTGATATTTATAGAAGTAGCATTAAAGTGAGTAAGCATATGTAATTCTTTTATATTTACCTAAGTGAAGTTTGGAAATGTAGTTTTTTATGTGTATTTCAGCCTATTTATCCTTGCATATGTAAACCAATTACATCTTAACATTTGTTTCTGGAGAGCAGGCCAGAAACAAAATATTCACTTGTACTTAATATGTTGTAATAATGGGCATATTCAATACAATATGCACTGGTAATACAACTGGGCATCATATCTGATTGGATGAAACAGAATATGCTACATGTGATCATTTTTCTGTCACAGAATTTCATATTGAGAATATGCCAGTTATTTTGAAGTCAATATATTTGCTGGGATTACTTGGTTCTGCTTGAAAGGATAGTGGGATTTTTTTTTTTCTGTGATTATGATTTCTATTGTTAAAATTATTATTTTTTGCTTTTGCATCTAAACATGCCCTTTCATAGGCAGCTGAAATAATCTGGTCAGACAATAACCCATTTCTGGTTAATTTGATATTAGCTTTTTTTTGAAATTTGAGGATACTTTTTAGCATTTATAGATGGCCAATATCAGATTCAAATCACCAGCCTTTTTAAGAGGATTTTAATGCATTCCTACTTTTAAATATTCTCAGTATGTTGGCTGCTCTCGGTAGTGGGATGTGTTGATTCTGAATTACTAAATCTATTAGAAGGTGTTTTTTTAAAATGTGTGAGAGTGTGTGTGTGTGTGTGTGTGTGTGTGTGATTGTTGATTTTCTTTACCAAAAATTGGTGTTTGATTAGAGATGGGAAATACCTTTGAGTACTTTTAAAAATACAACTTAAATTTGGTTACTACTACTGAGTTGTTAATCAGAACCCTTTAACTGGTGGCACAGGTAAATCATGGCCAACAAGACCTGTGGCCGTCCCCAAATAGACTAATGATTTGTGGCCCCTTCAAATGCTAGACATTTGAACAATTAATATTATCTGAGAACTGTTGATAGCAACTCGGCTTGTCACCTGCTATCATGAGCAATGTAGCTTTGCCTTTACATTTGCAACTCTGTTGTCCAAACCAAAATTTTACAGTTAAAATCTCTGCGATCCTTAGAATATAATTTAGTATTATTCTGATCAATCACCTCTGGTTACAGGAGCCTGAAGGGTTTTAATCTTCAACTTCAAGCTACTTAGCTAAGTATTCTTTCCAGCTTCTTATCAGTTCTGTAGTCTTTCTGAGTTCTGTATATTTCTATTCGGTTACATTTTAGGTGATGTTTTAGATCCCATAGAGATCAGCGCTTTGAGTAGGTACTTGGCTTCATTATTCTTTTATTTAGTTTGGGATCCCATATAATAAAATGTGACTAAACTTAGGATTTGAACTAGATGTTAAAAGTGAGAACAGTGATCTTAGAGGTTTCTTCCTTCCCCATCCCCCAAGGGGGCCTTAAATTTTTAGAGTTAGCTTGATAGTGTTTTGTGAATCATACGTATTTAGCTAGTTAACTACCAGTTGTGTTCATTTCCATTCTATTTCAAAGTAGTGCTTTGAGGGTTGTCAAAAGACAAATTTTCAACAAATTTAGTTTAAAGATCTAATTGGCTTTTAATAGCAATTCATGAATTGGGTAGCATCTCACTGAAAAATTTGGAAAAGTTGCTCTGAAGGGCATGGTAGAATGGTCAGTTTTTATAAGATAGCTTCAGCAAGAACAGGAAAACAGCATAATATGAAAAGCAAATTGGTTAATATCAGGTTACTTCAGGTTACTGGGTTAAAGCAGAGGGGACTTACCATGTTGGCTAGAACTGGCCTATTTGGGAATTTGGCTATCATCTCTCTCCTGATTTCTGAACATTAGTGTGAGGGACTCCATTTTGGTTTGGTCTATTCTGTTGGGGCCTAGTACAGGATCTCAGTCCAAATCAGTGGCTTCCTATAAATTTTATTTAACAGGAATAAAGGATGCAAGACATACGGAAATTTCAAGATGACAAACGTGAAGCTATATAAATAATCACATAAATTATTCATTAACAGTTTATGTTTATCTTGAATTTACTTTGTTATCACTCCATTTTTTACTTGAGCATAGACGTTAGCGTATTGTTTGTTAAATTGTTATCTATTTTATTAATTTTTAATTTAGATTTTCACTGTTTTTTCTTAATATTTAGTAGTATTTAGGTTTCTTAAAAAAATTTGTCACTATATGCTTTTGTCTAAAATGTCTAACCTTAGACAAAAGCATATAGTGACAAAATTTTCTTGAAACCACCTTTGCAAAAATTATAACAGAAAATTATTACAGTGAAAAAGATTGGACCTAACCAACTTCATCTTGCTTCTAACTTCCAAGCTGTCCTTGTTCATTCTTGGGCATCGGCCAAACTAACTTTGGGAGGAACTTAGTTTATAGTTTAGCTGTGAAACAAAGATGAAAACAGCCCTTTCCCAAACAAAACCCTTTCCTGCCTGGGGACTAGAGTGCCTTTGCAGGACTAACAGACTAGCCACAAGATTAGAAATTATGGTTTAGGAGTCATACAGTTGGAGGCTGCAAGATTCTAAACCTTCCCAAATTGCTCCTGGTGATAACATCACTATTGTAAAACCTAAGATCATAGTTGGAGATATTTTGCAGACCCTGCACTGATGGATCATCTGGCATCACTTAGATTGACAAACTGGCTCATCTGGTCTTGTGGCCACCACCCAGGAATTGATTCAGTACAAGAGGACAGCTTCAAATCCCTGTGATTTCATCTCTGACCTGACCAATCAGCACTCCCCACTTTCTGACGCCCTACCTACCAAATTATCCTTAAAAACCCTGATCCCCAAGTTTTGGGGAAGACTGATTTGAGTAATAATAAAACTCTGGTCTTTATTATTAAGTAATAATACAACTCAAATAAGACTGATTTGAATAACAATAAAAATAGCTGGCTCTGTATGAATTAAACTCTATTGCAATTTCCCTCTCTTGGTAAATCTTCTCTGTCTAGGCAGCAGGGAAAGAAAACCCATTGGGCAGTTATGGTATTTATGTACATCTTTTGTTTCTATTCTGCTTGAAAAATAATTCCCATAGATTTGCTTTAAAAATTTAAGTCTCCTTGTGCCACTTAACAGTATTAATTTTATTGAAGACTGTTGTGAAAAAAGTTAATGGACCCTCAAGAGCATGATATATCTAACAGCATATATATATAGTTTTATATATATATATATAGTTAACAGCATAAATAACTGTGATATAGTAGGTTATACTCTTAGGTCTATATTATAATTGAGGTCAGCAGTCCAACTTTAATATAGTTATATTAATATAATTCTGTAAGAATAGCTTTAAGGTTTAATTATTTAAATAAGACTATTATGAAGGAAATAAAAATAGTGAAGCGTATGAACAATTCTCTCCAGTAATCAAAGATTTTAGGAATGAAAATTCAACTCTCCACCATCTTTGCTATTTAAAATTGGAGAATAGAGATTTAGTAGAATCATTTCAAGTGGTATTCACAAAAGGTATTTGGCTTTACCTTAACACTCACTTTTGGAGATAAAGATTTTATTTTTCTTTTGCTTATGTACATAATAAAAGTACAGTTGAATTATATATTTATAACTCAAGCTTCAGGCAATACCAAGTCCTGGAATTTTTTAAGAATTCAATCATGAGCATTCTATAAAAATTCATTATACGAGATTATCCGAAAGATTCCTATAAATCTTACTTTATCACCTACATTTTAACTCATATTGGGTAGAGACCAGCAAAGAAAGTTTTTCTGCAAGTAGGATTTCTCTCTTATTTTTTTAATAAACGTTTTCTTTGGCTATTGATACTGTTTCTAATTGATTTTATAAATGAATAGAAAAGATAAGAGAATTCTGGAAAATATAAACTACTCACAAATTAAAATTTATTGCTCTTTGAGACATCTGCCTTTCCCTCTTAATTTGTGATGGTAATTGCTGTTCTGAGAGGGACAGAAAAAACATATCCCAGTGGCTTATTTAGCAAAACACTAGAATGTTTATTTGAACCTGATCACTTTTAAAACTTAGAAAAGGTAAAATAGGTCAGAAAGATGTAATCTTTTATAGGAATTCCTTCAAACGTTTAATTCCCAATATTAAATGAAAATAATTGGAACATGAAGAGCTTGGAACACTATTCACTTGTTCAATTTTGTGTTCATAACTGTATCATTGGGTTGTTTGTGTTTTGGTGTGCAAAATATTCCTAAATGGTACTAAACATAAATTTGTAGGGATTCAGTTTTAGAAACACATAAAACTAAACGTTCTGCTCATTACCATCTGTCCTCCTTTATGTCACTAAGTTCACTTTGCTGGATGTTCCTATTTTTATGCAGTGATTTTATTAAGTATATCAAAGGAAATAGTTCAAGTTAGAGATGAGTTCTACAGGCTTGTGTGTATGTCTTTTTTTTTGGATGGAGTCTTGCTCTATCACCCAGGCTGGAGTACAGTGGCATAATCTCAGCTCACTACAACCTCCACCTCCCAGGTTCAAGCGATTCTCCTGCCTCAGCCTCCAGAGTAACTGGGATTACAGGTGTGCACCACCACACCTGGCTAATTTTTGTATTTTTTGTAGAGACAGGGTTTTGCCATGTTGGAGAGTCTGGTCTTGAACTCTTGACCTGAAGTGATCCACTTGCCTTGGCCTCCCAAAGTGCTGGGATTTCAGGTGTGAGCCACCATGCCCAGCCCAGGCTTGTGATTTGTTCAAGATTCATCAACTGACAAGAAAATGTCAATCAAGTAACAGACTACTTTCTTTTAGTGTATAATAGAATGATACTTGGCTCTTGACATTTGTCTTTTTTTTTTTTGTACAATACTGTCATGACAGTCAACACACTTGTCTTTTGACTAGTAAAAGCTGGGGGCTTGATAGAAATCGTGGACTAAATTTAACTAGTACAGCAAATTGAGTTGTGATCCATATCTGTGATTCTTAGAAAATTTGTTCTTAATATTTTTTTACTACTGTGAGCAAATGACTGAAATGGAGCAATTGTAGAGAAAGTTGATGCAAATACATACTTAGAAGCCTTGTACCTGAAGTAAACTAGGAGCAAATTCTTCAGTGACTTCAGTCTCCTGTGATGTGGCACAAGTATGGCTTTTTCTCTGTTTCTGGCGTTAGGCTTTTCAGAGAAACTAATGGGAGTAATGGCTCTCTAGGTGTGTAATAATTTTTTATGACTCTTGAAATTACTCCAAAGCAAGGTCTCCCTATCAGTGATTTGTGGAATAGTAGTGCCCTGGAAATGCCAGTAAGTTGTTCTGAGAAAAGAGAAATTACTTGATCAAGTGAATTTGAGAAACCTTTGTTACACAATCAGCTGTATACTGTTTCACTGTAGGATATCTCAGAGTCAAAACTAATGACATATGTTGTGAATTGCTAAGAAGGAGGTATACAGTTCACAACATTTTCCAAACTGACTTGATCCTGGAAACCACCTATAACATCTAGTAAGATGAGAATGCTCCATAGAAATTAATTGAGGAATGTTATCTAAAAACCTAACTATATATTAATGTGTACTTTCTAGTTACTGATGAATCTAATTTATATTCAAAGTTTAAAAAATGTTGGTAGAAATAACTTGATAAAATTGAACAGCCTTTTATGATACAAACTCATAGCATATGAGAATAAAAGGAACACCACTTAATAGTACCTACCAAAAACTCTAAAAAATAATATTTAAAAATGAAACCTGGAAACGTTTCCTTTAAATTAAGGAAGAAGAGAAGAATGCTCACTGTTAAAAGGTTTCAGACTGGAAAGGAAGAAACAAATTCTCAATATTTGCAGCGGTCCAGGAGAATGTACAGAGCAATCTTCAGTATCAACAAAAGTTGCTAGATCAAGATCAATATAAAAAATTAAGTGTTCCTATACACCTAACTATACAGTTACGAAGGGTAATTTTAAAAAGAGACCATGTAGAAATTACATAAAAGAATGTAAAGTAATTGAGCAGAAATCTAATAAAGGTTGTAAAACATCTTTTATGAGGAAAATTTTAAAGTATCATTGAAAGCTATGTCTGTATGGATGGGTAAGAGTCAATATGTTTAAAATGACAAGTCTCCCCAAATTAATCTATAAATTCAATAACATTTATTTACAAAATACCATAAGGGTTTTCATATAACTTGATAACGTAGGGAAGGTAAAATTTTTCTCTTACCCCCTATGGTCTCCAGCTGGTACTGATATAAGACAGATCCGCGGGAGAAAAACATACACATTTTATTTACATGTGCTTGTAAACAGAATGCTCTCACAAGAAAAATGGAGACCGAAAGAAATGACTAGCTCTAAATGCTTATATACTATGTGGAACAAAGAGTGGCAATTGTAGTAAAGTGACTAGAAGAGAGGGGTTAGTTTAAGAAGGTTTGTTTGTACAGATTTCTTTCAGCCTCAACTCCCCTCCTCTTGTGATGAGACTATTTCTCTTCTCCTGGTATAGGGAAGACATGGGAGTTTCAACTCCTGCTTTATGAAGAAAAGGGAAAATCAGAGTGCATCTCTTGCACCTGCTGTTTTTCAGGTGCCTTTAGCTCAGAATGATCAACATGTCAAATGGTGTATTTTGGGATGCCATCCTGAACTCGTTCAGTAGATAAGTTGATTTATGTGGAATAATAAGGGCCAAAAATAGCAAAGATAATTTTTAAAAAGAAGAAGAATGGAGTGAGAAGCAGGGGGATTGGAGTGTAATTGTTATACCAGATACCCAAACTTACTTGTGGTAAATAAAAGAATGTGGTATTGGTACAGGGAAAAGGAAACATACAGATATGGCAGAATAGAAGAGAACACTGAAAATGGATCCACATATGTGGGAACTTGATGTTTCTCAAAGGTGGTATCATAAATAGAAGAAAGAGGGACCACTGAATACATGATAAATTAGTTTATCCACAGGGAAAAAGATAAAACAGACACTATTTGAAACTTTACCCCAAAATAAATTCATGATGATCAAAAGACTAAATATGAAAAGTAAAATGGTAAAGCTTTTAGAAACAAGTTACAACAAGTTATAGAAGAGTATCTGTATGATATAGTGGTAATGAAGGATATATTTGTTTTAAAAAGTCACAGAAAACAGATGCCATCAGTAAAAAATTAGTAGAACTTACCACATTAAGAAATAAAAAAACAAATAAATGCAGCCCCCCAAAAAAAAAAGTTTGTATTACCATGAAGAAAGAATATGCTACATGTAAAAATGTAAGCCACAGCCTGAGAGAAAAAAAAAATCACATGTGAAGGGTAAGTACCCAGGCTATTAAAAAACAAAAGTTCTGCATATTGATAAGAAAAAGATAGAAGTCCTTATAGAAAAAATGAGGAAAGGATAAGAACTATCACAAAAGAATTGATTCAAATTGTCAGTAATTATATGAAAAGATGTTCAATGATATGAGTAATGTTAAAAAATGTAGGTTGACAAAAAGAGAGTCCAGGTCACGTCCATTAGATTGGCAGCTACTGGCTGCCAATATTATTCTTAATGAGTCCTATTAATAATACTATATATAATATTGTTGTTAGATTACATATAGTAATGCAAACTATCACAAGTTTGCATTTAATTATATGTAATATAATATTAATATTAACAAGTCATGTAACACTTATTGTTGGGGAAAGCATGGAGAAACAAACTTGTACCCATTTCTGCAGGAGTATAGATTTGCAAAGTCACTTTGAAAACCATTTGATAATACCTAGAAAAATGGACAATTTTCATTTATATACTCAAGGATTTTCCTACTAGTTTACAATGTAAGGAAACTCTCACAATTGTGTGTAAGTAGGCCTGTACAGAGATGGTCATTCAGGACTGTTTGTAAATGAGGGAAAAAGTGAACACAATTTAACCGTCTCCTCAGTAGGGTAATGGCTAAAATAAACTGTGATATACAGTTATTTAGTAAAACATTATTCAATGGTTAAAATGAGAGAATTTATTTATTTATATCAACATGGTTAATCTGGAAATTAGAGTAATTCAAGTTTCAAAGGCACACTTACAGTATAATACCATTTGTATGAAATTTTAAATGCAGAAAACAGTAGTGCATATTTGTGGATATACATGTATAGTGAAAGACTAAAAACATGCATGGGACTTATACCTATCCATTAAAAAAATATTTTATCCCTAGGTAGAAAGGAAGGAAAAAGATGGAGGCTTGAGGGTTTACGTATATATATGACTTTTTTTCCCTTTTTTTTTTTTTGGAAACAAAAATAGGGAAATCTCAATATTGGTTTAAACATGGTGGTGGATAAATGTTTTTGTTATATATTTTCTACGTGATAAAACTATCAGTAGAATTTAAATTTTAAAAAATTCAAAGTATTCACAGATTTCCATTTTTACAATTTCAGAAATAGGCATAGAAGAGGAGCCGTTTTCAGTTGATCACTGTAGCTAGTGCCTTGAAGATGAATGTGCCTTGAAACTTTCAAATTATGTAATTTGAGGAGAATTAGGTAATGGTATATAGCTTTTGCTGATTTGTTAATATTTAATTGGGCCAGGAACAGTTCAAGTCTTTAAATAGAAGTATATTTGTATAATATCCAGCTTAGCATCCAGCTTGGGAAACACTATTTCCCATCAGCTTTAAAACATAAGTCTATAAATAATGTATGAACTTGAACCTTACTCTAAAGATAATGAGAGATTTAAAATAACAATAAACAACCATAGTCTTCCTGGGTCATTCTTGGACACATTTTTGAGTAGGTCAAAGTTAATTCTTGGCTATTTCCGGGCTTTTCTCAAGTTTGCCTCTATCCCTTAGAGATTGATGACTGCATCAGTAGGTGATACATTCACATACTTGAAAGTATAAGTGACTCAGGATGCATAATGAGTTTTATCTCCAAATGATACTTAGATTTTAAGAAAGTTCAATGACTTACACTAAAATAATGAATTTCTAAAAGTGGAAGTTTAAGGCTTGTTCATTGGAGTGGTGGGTGGGGGTAGGTGTTTAGACAAGGGCCTTCACCAGACCTCCCAGTTCCATCCCCTAGTGAGTGTCTGCTCTACTTAGGAGACCAGTGTTTGTTCTTTTTACCTAGGAAAATAAAGTGAGAGAAAAAGTATATTTAATGAAAATGGTAACGTTATTTTAAAAAGTTATGAATTAGAGACCAATTAGAAATCACACAACCTCATCACCCTGAAAAATATTTTGTATTCAGATGTTCTTTCTAAGCATAGAATGAAGTCTAAGCTCAGATGTCACCATGGAGAGTTAGTGAAGGCCCCGTGATAGGTTTTCAATAAGTTAAATGTAGGGTCCATTTCACTGTGATAGCCATTATAAGTAAATTCCTAGATCATTTATTTTCATAGGTCATAAAGGCTAATCCCATGTTGATATGACTCTTTGCAGAATAACCATTTCATTGTAAACCAATATTATTGTGTTATTTCAATTTACTTTTGCAGTTGCTTTGAGGCCAAACGGGGTATCAACTCATTTAAATATCTCTTTTAGCTCAAATAGGCACAATCTCCTTAGTAAAAATATGTTCACATCTATACAAGTAGATATTTTAGCTTTTAGTGTAGGTTTTGAATTTATTTCTCAGTATTATTTTCTTTTTTAAGCTTATTACAGTTTCCATTGAGACAGTTGGGGTAAAGGGAGATTTAGTGGCATTATCTATGTGCATGTTAGTATTTTAAGAATGAATTGTGAAGGGTAAGTTGGGAACTTCTAAACTATGCATAGATATAGGCTAATATATTTTCAACTTTATATATGATAAGATAGATAATATGAAACATAATAGATGATGTATATAGTATATTTATAGATTTACTAATATAATTATATTTTTATATTTAATAAAATATAATAAATTTATATTTTTTGTAAATTCATTGAAATCTAAAATTCAGTGAATTTTATTCAACCTAAAGGCTCTTTTACATATGTCTAGGTATTAGAATTTAAAACAAGATAACACAACTTTGTAGCAATTCCACAAGATTCAGATTTCAAAGAGTTTGAGCTAGAAAGCATTTATTATGTAGAACACATTCCAGAATTAGTCCAAAGAAGACATGCATTAGAGAAACATTCGATCTCTTACTATTGAAGTTGTGTAATCGATAGATACTTGAGAGCTTATTAAAGCAGTTTCCCATTTTTCAGTATGAAGCTGGTATACCTAAATCAGCAATCTTTGATTCTATATTTTCTCTGAAAATAGGACAAACTCACCTTCCTATTCTGGTATTGCCTTGCCTAGCTGCTGAAGTTGTAGTGGCAGCAACAGCTGAGACAGCAGCAATGTATCAACACAAATAGTCTGTAGGATGGAACTGCAGCCACAAACAAGATCTAAGACTTGTCTAAAATTTAATACAGACATTGCTTTGCTATATCAATCTAAATAATTATCCCTTAATTATCATCCCTTTATTTTCAATGTTTCTTGAATAAAAGGAAAGGAATAATTGATCGATAGCTGTGATTGATGTGTGTTGTGAACAGTAATTCCAGGTGTGTGCCAAAGAGCAAGGTAGTATTGTCTTTGTCAGAGGTTAGAAATACATGGTCTCAGATAGTCCTAGGAGCTCAGAAGGTCTCTGTATTAATAATTTTAGTTCCTTGGCTTTTGTTCTTCCAGTCATAATAAACAGTTTGCATATCTTGAGTTTGCTCCAGAAACCTGATATGAATATCATCTGAATTCCACAATTGTCCTTTTTCACTGGGCTGGTTAGTGATGATTTTCCAGCTTAGGTTCTATACGATAGGAAATAAATATAACTTAACCTGCTATCATCTACATATATGTCATTGAGAGCTTTTGACAGGAATTTATTCACAAATATGTAAGTCTTGTCAAAATACCCTAGTTTTTAAATATCCCGAAATGTAAGAATCTCGGAAAATCTGTAGTTCTGAGATTCTGGTGAACCCAGAGTGATTGGAGCCTTAAATAGTTTCCTTCCAAATATCCTAATTTCTTTCTCTGTTTTGTTTCTCATAACAGAATCAAACCATGGAAATAAATGAAGTTAAAGATAAAAGTGCAGGTTTGCCAGTCCCACCACCCCCGTGCCTGGCATTAAATTAAAAGTAAATGCCATTCTAAAACCTGGAGCTGCTTTTGCTCATAAATGAAAAGGGAGTTCTACCTAGTTAACTCCTGTTTATTTTCTGGGGCATTAATATTCAGTGTGAAGTCTCATATATATATATGTCTATATCGCTCACGGCTTTTAGCTTTTCACTCTACTCCACATATGAAAGCCTCCTTGAAAGCAGAGCAGATTGGAATATTGTTTATTCATACAGTTACCCTATGGCATTTGGCATTTCTGACTCTTTGGAACCAGGGACATAAGGAATTTGTAAGATTGTAAGATAGTGATTCTCTAGTACAGCCTGCTTACATTCAGCCAATCAGCCCCCAAACTATTTAAATCATTCCACCCTGTACCTTTCACCTTCTAAGTACATATACCCGTATGTTAAAAACAATCTTCCCTTTTCTACTAATTTTTTCTGTTTGTCTTGTGTTGTAATTGAATTGGAAGATGTGGGACAAGTATTTTAAACACTTTTTTTTTCCATTTCTGGTCCTGATATAATTCAGTGAATATTAATGTATTTAAGTTAAAATGCATAATATTCTTAAGTCATAAAAAATGATAATCTTAATTTATCTGGAATTGAGGAAAACATTTATTTTGGATTACAAGTAAAATTTCTCTGCAGGAAAAACTAGATTATAATGTGGATACTCAAAGAATTGAGATGATTTTGAGAGAATGTAATTTATTTCACAGATGATGGAGTGATTTATTCTTAAAAACTAAATGGAAAAAGGATTTTCTGTCTTTATAGCCAAATCAGCTTATCAATATTTTTCTGTCCTTAAAATTTCATATAGTTTAGTTCCATTGAAAAAACAAACTTCTGTTTTGGGCCAGGCGCAGTGGTTCGCACCTGTAATCCCAGCACTTTGGGAGGCCAAGGTGGGTAGATCACTTGAGGCCAGGAGTTCAAGACCAGCCTGGCCAACATAGTGAAACTTTATCTCTACTAAAAATACAAAAATTAGCCAGACATGGTGCATGCTTGTAGTCTCAGCTACTTAGGAGGCTGAGGTGGGAGAATTGCTTGAACCCGGGAGGCAGAGGTTGCAGTGAGCCGAGATTACACCACTGCACTCCAGCTTGGGGCACAGAGCGAGACTGTCTCAAAAAACAACAAAAAGAACAACAACAACAAAACCTTTTATTTTGAAGGGAAGAAAATGTGTTCAGTTTGATAGCACATTTATGGGTAGAGTGCAGACTGTCAGGAATATTTAGCTTTTTAAAAAAGATTATTCCTACAGCTGAGGAAAAAAACTTTCTCCCACTCTTGGTGTGAAAATTACTAGGTGATTTGCATGTGAGAATAATTTTACCGTAGCATCTGAGAAGTGGTCTGAATGAAGAGGTGAGCCCAGTTAGTTACCAGGCAACAGGTAGGCTAAAGGATATGAACTCTGGCAAACACCACCAGTTCCTCGTTCATTTTATTATCAGAGACTCTCCAGCCATGCAGCCCAGTTCTTGAGAATTGTTTGTAGAATTGTTTGCTTCTGAAGGAATCTGTAACCAAATTTTGTTTTATGAATGCTAAACACCTTAGAAGCCTTCTGATTATATTGGCATTGACTTTGTGATGAACCACTTAAAAAGTGAGCCATGATGGCTAGTAACACAAATGTGGGGCCCTTTTGGATGACCACAATTTGCCTATAATATAGAAACATGGTGCTATTCAAAATAAAGCTCAGACCTATGAACACCAGGGAAGGGGGAGAGAATGGGATGGGAAATTATAGACTGGAGAAGGGACTTTTTTTTTTTTATGGTTGGTATACTTAGACTTTCCCACTTTTCAGTTGTGTGAATAATATGAGCAAAAATTCAGGGAAGTTTCATGGTATTGTATCTCCATTCCTTTTGGAAAATTCAAAATCTTACGTATTGTATTCACCAGAGAATAGAAGGGAACTAACATTAACTGAGCCTCTAATATTCCAGAGAATTGATCCTTTATGCAGATCATCTCATTTTTATTATCACAGTGCTTAGACAGGTAGATACTGTTATAATCTCCTTCTACAGACAATGCCACTAGAGAGCTGAAGCATTCTGAGGTTAAAAATCTTACCTATTGCCTCACATTATGGTTTGATCTACAGCAATTTTCATTCTATTGCCCCCTATCATTTGGAGTAATTGACTGTGTTCAATAATATTTAATAGTTCCTTTATGCATTTTAGTATATTTGTCTTGATAAAGTATATGCAGAAATTAGAGTTAAAAAGGATCTTGTAAATCAGATTATAGTTCTCACCCCTGTGCTTGAGCCAGCCTAGGTACATTAAATATCTGTCTAGTTTAAATAATTCTAGAAAAGATTCCACAATTTTCCTTAGTAACCCAAATATGTCATTGCCTTGATTTAAGCCATTTTCTTCTGGTTTGTCCTAAATAGAGATGGAGAACAGCTGGTTACCATTCCCAATATAATAACCCATATATTTCTAGAACATTATAAAGCATTCCCTCAGGTTTTTCTTCACAGCCTGACTCCTTCTATCCTTTTGATCTTTCTTCTTTTTCCAACCCTTTCATCATCTGTGTGGGCTTCCTTCCTTTTTATTTCTCTGCATTCCCTTTCAGATGTGGAGATCATAACTGGGCATGGATAGCCAGCATGAGTCAAGCAGTGAAGAGTAAAATAAGAAACTTACCTCAGAGTTTCTAAACTAATTTTCTATTTATGAACCCCAGTAATGTGCTTGCTTAAAACACAAGAATGGTGGCTCGCTATCATATTTCACTTGTAGGTCTGCTATGGTACAAGGTGTGTTTTTTCGGCTACATTTCAATTCTTGCACGTGGCCAGCCTTTACCTTATATGCTGTGTCTTTTGTTCCAGAACATATTATTTTGCAAAGTGACAGGAAAGACTTGTGTAAGTATGAAGGATATTTTGATGTGGAAAAAAAAACCTTTTAAAAGATTTTAATGTATTCAAAGTGATTATTTTGTTAAAAATGCTTTCTTTCTATACAGTGGGAAATAACTTATGCCTGAATGGTTGATAATGCAACTGTCTGAATCATTTCATTAATTACATAGAGTTTTCTAATATACTAACCCCATTTTAAAAGCACTTCTAATCCACCAAAGTTATTTCTCTGTATCTATTTGCTGATGGGAATTTAATAAGCTTGCCATTTATTACATTACTTATTTTACTAAGGAAATCTTAAATAGCACTAAATAGTAGGCAAAGTTGTAGCCATACCATCCTTTAAAACTCACTCTAAAATGTACATATTTTGTGAAAATAGCGAGCCGCATTTCCTTTTCACTTCAGAACCTTTATAGTTTATAAAATCTCTTTGTTTCTTAGGAGGTGCTAGCATAGTACCTCTTTCAGTTTTAACTTTTCTCATTTTGTTACTCCACATTATGTCAGTAATTTAACTTTTTAGTTATAAACAAGGGGTCAAATTATCATTTTTATTTAGCTAGGGAATGTCCTATTTTCACATGACTTCAACAGAATAGTTTCTATTAGTGCACCTACTATTCTCATTTTGTCTCTTACAATGTTATACATTTATAGATTTATAATTTGAGGTTTTCACACATGCTTTTTTAGTTTAATTAAAAGTTCATGTTCATTCAGTAAGTGCTCTATAGTACTTGAGAGGATGTTCATCACTGGTTTAATAATACTAGTTCAGTCCTTGATAGATGTTAGCTTTTCTCCATAAGTTAAGTCCTACAATTAGCCATTTTGTATAGAAAAGAATTTGTGGCTCAGTGCAGCTATTGGAAAAGCACTTCAAAATTTCTTAACTGCTTGACCAGCCAATTAGCATCTCCTTTACTCATGAGGAGCAATTTTCTCTCTTTAGCCTTGATCTTAACATGAGACACACCACCCGTGTCTCTGTCTCCCGCCCCCACCACATGCAGAAAGTTATATGGTGTTACAGGTTTTTGGAGCTCTTCCCCACAACTATGCCAAGGGTTCCTTGCTTTGAGAAGGCTTCACTGAGACTGATAGAATGTTTTCTTCTTTGCATTCTTGATGCATAATACCTTACTTCCTTTTAAAATGTTGGGGAGGCTTATTAGCAAGAGAAATATATTTCTTCCCATTAAATTTCATTCACTATCAATTTTTAAGAAAATACAATCTCCAGTCTAAGCAGATCTATGGAGAAAGCAAAAGCTACCTCTGAATAGTCTCTCAGAAGAGCACATTTGTTAAAACGTTTTATTTTGTAACAATTCTACATTTATGAAAAAGCTGAAAAGATAGTACAGAATGTTCTCATATACCTATTGCTTAGTTCAGAACTAAAACTTTTCAAGACCAACTAGCTTACATCGTCTCCTACTTGAAGGCCAGATACTGGCTACCTTTTAAAAGCAAATGCAAAGGCCTTTGAGTAGTCCCTTGTGTGTAGGTAGTTGTAGTGTGGAGTATGTAGCTGCTGAATGCAGAAATCAGAGAATTTGAAGCATCTAAACAAGCTTTTGAAGTAGGGAGTGCTAGGCTCCATTTACCACTTTTCTTTTTTTTTTTTTTTTTTTTGAGATGGAGTCTCACTGTGTCCCCCAGGCTGGAGTGCAGTGGGGCGATCTCAGCTCACTGCAAGCTCTGCCTCCCGGGTTCACTACATTCTCCTGCCTCAGCCTCTCGATTAGCTAGGATTACAGGCGCCCACCTCCACGCCCGGCTAATTGTTTTTTTTTTTTTTTTTTTTTTTTTTTTTTGTATTTTTAGTAGAGATAGGGTTTCACCGTGTTAGCCAGGATGGTCTCAATCTCCTGACTTCGTGATCCACCCGCCTTGGCCTCCCAAAGTGCTGGGATTACAGGCGTGAGCCACTGTGCCTGGCCGGAATCTACTACTTTTTAAGGAGGAAGAGATATTTCTGGAAACCATCCTGATATCTGATTAAATATAACATGGTAACAGCAACTGAATGCCAAAGAAATCTGCTCTTCATTTTTTTTTTTAACCTGCCATAGTTTGTTTAACCCCGGTTCTACAATTCTTACTAAAGACAATTCTTACTTTATTCAGGCAGCTTGTTCTTGTGTAGTATAACTTCCAGAACTGTAAAAGCCTCGTTAATAATACCTTCTTGGTCATTTAATTTCAGTGCTTTATTTTTCACTGAGAAATTTGTTCTAGTTTTTAGTGAAAAGGTTCTTAACCTAGAGTAAATAAACTTTTGTGGATTCACGGTGGGCTTTATAGTGTGTATGAGAATTTGAATTTTCCTGAGGATCTGTAGTTTCTATGAATGTTTTCAAGAGTGAATGCAATCACTCTCTCCCTTGTCACTTCCTTCCCAAGTAGTAACCTTTCTCCCCAGAAAATGTCAAGTAAATTAGGATGACGTTCCACAGTACTAATGGGATTTAAATGTGTATTTATTCTCTGTTGGCATACATTACAATATACATGTTTCTAGTAAGAATAAAATGTGATTATGGACTTGCTTTAAATAAAATGAATTTGGGATGATAAAACTTAAATTGCTAGTCAGGAAAATTAATTTTCTCTTGTTCTTACATAAAACAGTAAAGTCAATTTTTTTACAGTTAGTAAAATATGCCAGAACATCCCAGTACAATCAAATAGCTTATAATAAAGAAATTTCAGTAGGCACAAGGAAAAAAAAAAGCATTGCAGATTATCTTATTTTCATTCTAGAATTGTTAAGGACATAAAGTCTGAGAAGCTTGTTAGATTATTGAGAGGGAAACTGATAGAAATGATAATCTTATATATTTACAGAAAATATTTAAATTTCACTTGGTATTACTCTGACTTCCAGATAAACACTACGGGGAAAGAAGGACCTGTGATTCTTTTTAAGAATAATACTGTGCTTCTAAGTCTCCTTTATATCAATTATGTTTTCTGAAGAATCACAAAATGTGATTGCACAAAAACAAGCAAAAGGTTTTCAGGTATTTGAGATTTAAGAAGCCATCGTTTTGTCACATGAAGTACCTGGTTCTTAAAAAAAAAAAAAAAAAAAAAAAAAAGTCATAAGAAATAGAAAGCTGCAACCATGGCAGAAATTCAAAATATATTTTGAGAAAATACACCTTCCATTTTGTGCTTTCTATAAAATAGATCATCAATTCATCATGAAAGATTGTGCACTTCTTATCCAGTTGTAGTGTTATTCCTGTTGCATCCCAAATTTATTTCCCTCATTCAGAGGGTATTTGTAAAAAGAAATACATCTTTAAAAGTCCAAACATTTTAACTTAAAAAATTTTGATTTGAAAGAATCAATAGTGCATTGAAGAAGTTCTTATAGGTTTGGTGACCAGTTAAGACCTAATCCCTGGCCAGGCGTGGTGGCTGACGTCAGACTTTGGGAGGCCAAGGCTGGAGGATCGCTTGAGCCCAGGAGTTCAAGACTAGCCTGGGCAACACAGCAATACCACATCTCTACAAATAAAAAAGTCAGCTGGGCATGGTGGCTCACGCGTGTGATCCCAGCTACTCGGGAGGCTGAGGTGAGAAAATTGAGTTTGGGCCAGTCAAGCCTTCAGTGAATTGTGATTGCACCACTGTACTCCATCCAGCCTGGACATCGGAGCAAGACCCTGTCTTAAGACAAAAGCCACAAAAAACACAAAACAGACCTAACCTATTTTTAAAATTTTACTATAGCATTTTTTCTACACCACTAACATACCACATTGTTATTATATCATCTATCTGTATCACTCACTGAACCCTCGACTCTTTGAGGGTAAAAATTCAATCCTATTAAATCTGTATTCTCATATTTAGCACAAATCAATCTGTATTCTCAACAGCTAGAACTCAGTGAGTACTGTTTAAATGAACAAATTCACATGTATCAAAACATCCTCCCCTATTTTCTTTAGCTGTGCCGTCCAGTATAGCAGCTACTGGCTATATGTAGCTAGTGAGCACTTGAAATGTGTCTAGTCTGAATTAAGATTTGATGTAAATATGAAATACACACTAGATTTCCAAGATTTTGAATGTAAAATCATTGATTTATATAATGAGAACTCATGGACACAGGAAGGGGAACATCACACTCCGGGGACTGTTGGGGGGAGGGGGGAGGGACAGCATTAGGAGATATACCTAATGCTAAATGACGAGTTAATGGGTGCAGCAAAACAACATGGCACATGGATACATATGTAACAAACCTGCACATTGTGCACATGTACCCTAAAACCTAGAGTATAATTAAAAAAAAAAAAAAGATAGAGTCTCCTCTGTCACCCAGGATGGTATTCAGTGGCGCAATCATGGCCCACTGTAGCCTCTGCCTCCCGGGTTCTCATGACTCAGCTTCATGAGTAGCTGGGAATACAGGTGCATACCACCATGCCTAGCTAATTTTGTATGTTTAGTAGAGATGAGATTTCGCCATGTTGGCCAAGCTGATCTTGAACTCCTGATCTCAAGTAATCCACCTGCCTCAGCCTTCCAAAGTGCTGGGATTACAGACATGAGCCACTGTGCCCAACCAATATTTTTGTATTAATTCCATGTTGAAATAAGAATATTTTTGATTAAATACAATATACCATTAAAATTAAGTTTATATATTTTTTTGCTTTTTGAAATGTGGCTACCAGACGATTTAAAGTTATATATGTGGTTTACATTTGTGGCTTGCATTAAATTTCCATTCAACAGTGCTATTCTTAAGCAAAAGTTGGCAAATGATGGTCCCTTTGGCCATATCTGTCTTGTTTTTATATGGCCAGTAAGCTGAGAATCACTTTTACATTTTTAAAGGATTGTAAATAAAAAATTCATGTGTACCAGAGACCGTGTGTGACATGCGAAGCCTAGAATATTTGCTGTCTGGTCCTTAATATAAAAAACTTTGCTTACCCTTGTTCTAAAGAAGTTATGAGGGTAGAACTCATGAACCTTAGCCTCTAGCATCTTATACTGTAGTGAAAATAATCTCTTAGTAATGTTACATAATGCAAGTGAAATTTTATTAAGTGACAGTATTATGAATGTATTCAGGCATTGTATGATATAGAAGTACACTAGAGGGGATCTTGAAGGATGGAACAATTTGAGCAGAAGAGAGTGATGAAATAGTGATGCACTCCCCAGATCCCCCTTCAAAGAACTACTAATTGAGCTAGGCATGGTGGCTTACATCTATAATATCAGCACTTTGGGAGACCGAGGAAGGCAGATCACTTGAACCCAGGAGTTCCAGTCTAGCCTGGGCAACATGGTGAAACCCCATCTCTACAAAAATTTGCTGGGCATCATGGCACATGCCTGTGGTCCCAGCTACTCTAGAGGCTGAAGTAAAAGGATCACCTGAGCCTAGGGAGGACGAGGCTACAGTGAGCCATATCAGGCCACTGCACTCCAGCCTGGACAACAGAGTGAGATCCTGTTTCAAAAAAAACAAAACAACAACGACATAAAAACTATGTATGGTCTCAGCTGCTTTTTAAAGAGGCACTTTGTCCAAGGTCATGACTTTCCCAGGGTGGCCCATATTCAGTGACGAATGGCAGGGGAGATATGAAGGTCCCATCATTTTAGCTAACCTGAGACAACTTTGGGAGGCTGTATTTTAGCTCCAGAGCTCCTTAAGGTGTTGGCCAATTTTCCTTGGACCAGTGCTTTGGCCTAGCTTCTCTCCCTGTTCAATTCTGCACCCTTTTGCTTCTTTACTGAGGTTCTGATCCCAAGGGAATTCTCTAATCAACATTTTGCATATCACACCCCATCTCAGAGTCTGCTGTTACTGGGAGAATCCAACCTTCAACGGGCAAAAAGATGAATAGCATTCCAATTGTTGAGAGTTAAGTAAACAAAGAGACAGAGGGAAAAAATAAAAAGTTCTTTTGGAGGTGAGTGAGATTAATGACCTGTATAGCCCACAGTGTCTACGTTTGAAATGATAAGCTATAAGATTGCCCAAAGGGCTTTATCCTGGGGACAACAGAAAGCTTTTGGAGCAGGGATGTGATATGAAGAAAACAGTGCTTTAGAAGAATTAATCTAGTAAAGAGAAATGGGATTATAGGGAACAGAAATTGTTAAAAAAAAATATATCCATTTCTCTGCTAATTTTGTTTTATCAGTGCCTGATTTCATGCATCATCAGTAAGTGATAGTTGAATACACTGCTTAACTAAAACCTTATTAGTTGAAATTTGAGAACTTGAAATTACTCTGATGATGGACTATGGTGGATATTTCCTGAAGGATGGATCAGGTTCCTTTCCCTTAGTCTATTCCTGAAGAGGGTAGGAAGGCTGCCCTTCTAGGGTGTCCTAGGCTCATCTAAAGGGTGGCCTGGCATTTTGCCCATTCCGGTTTTCCTAAAACCAGCAGACACAGCTGAGCCTATTCTTGCCAGTTAGCTATGATCACTTTTTTTTCCTTTTCTGCAGAGAAAACAGAGTTGCCCACAGCCAGCATCAAGAGGAGGGAAACTGAATTGTGTGGTCACCCTAGAGAGGTAGCTGAAGCAGTTTACCTGGGACCTCCTGTGTTTGTTTGTTTCACAGTCTTACACTACTCTGGTTTTGAGGAAAGTGTTTTTTATTTTTGTTGTTTTTTCTCAATTTGAAGGAGTTGGTTATTTGATACTGCTGTTTAAAGCTAAGGAGGAGGGCCCTTTGTTAACAAGGTTGGGAAGTGTGGCACAAGACTACCTTTTAGAATCATGCACACAGAGCCAGCAGGAGTTGAAATAGCCTACTTTCTTACCACTGTTACAGTCTTGAGAACTGGACAAGAAATAAATATTTTGTCAGTATATGGTGATTTTTCTCAACCTGAAAGAATTTATCCCTCCTTGGTCTTTATTATGAATTGGTAGAATATACTTTACTTAAATTTTATTGACAAAAGTAAAGATGGACAACATACAATTATGAGCTTATTAAAAATAACCCATAACCCTTCTTTGGGGCAGGGAAATGGTTGCCTCTTTAAAGTTAGCAGGTTTTCTTTGGTTCCTTTTTGAAAAGTAGCCTCAATCTTGACTGGCTTTGATCAATAACTCCGAAATAAATTCAATTTAGTTGCCCATTGGATATTACATACTTGCATTTCCACAGAAACAGTTTAGTAAAATTTGATATTCAAAAAGTACCAGATGGAGATATTATAGACAAGCTGGAATGTAGGATGCTTAAGTACATAGTCATTTGAAATGAAATAAACAAGTAGTAGAACTAGCTTCTTAACATGACTCACAATTACTAAGGAACATTTGTATTATCAAAGTACCTAGTAGTTTTCTAAAAGAATGACTGTCTTTTGCTCATAAATTTATTTTTAAAAGTTGGTGCCTTGGTTTATCAAAATACAAGTTAAGACATGTTTATATCATAATGAATGCAGATACATAGGATTGAGTTTATTTCAGTTTGCATTAGAACAATTTGATCTCAACATTCAAAATGTATGTACTATATATATACTATATTGGAGTTTCCAAAATGTGTTTTGTTTTGTTATTTTGATGTGGGGCTGTTTTTTATTCCCCATAAATCTGATCTGATTATTTTTCTTGATGATGGGCAGAAAATGTTTATAGATTGTGTAAATCACTGATTAGGCATAGAGAGTGACTGGAAAGTGGGGCAGAATGGAAGGGAGTAGAAATGTGGCAGTGTCATCTGTCTTCTAGAGATTCTAGTTGATGTTCTGTGACAGCCGACCGCTTAGTAAACCTTAGATTATATGCTTCAGTATCCACAACATAATATTAAAGGAATCATTAGCACTTAAATATGTCACTTTTTTCTGAGAATACATTGTCTGGAAAGGTAAAGCCTTGGTAGTTCAGGTATGTGGGTGGTATCATAGATATTAAAAGAAAAAACTATCAGATAAACAAAACCAAAGTAGCCATTTTTCATATAGTTTTTACTTTAATTCCATGGCCTATGAGAGATATACCATCCCCAGCTATTTTCCAGCAAACCTCTTCTGTACTCTGTTCAGGTTGGCTCCTCAGTCAATCCCTTTTAGTTGCCTTTGCCAGTAGATAAGCCCAGGGATCACATTATATGTGTTCTCAGTTGATGGAATACCACTGAGAAACATCATTTCTTCTAGGCAATTTGGCAATATCTATCCAATGGAAATATAGATGTAACCATTTCTCCAGCAGGCATACTTCTAGAATTTATTATCCCGACATAATCCCAAAAATGTAGAAAAAGTAAACATGAATTTCCCCTCTTCTCCACCCCTGGCTTCCTTAATTTCACTCTCCAAAGTGAAATTGCTATCTGCATGTCTTTTCAGACATGTTTTGTGACAGGTGATATAGCTATATACCCATTTTTTAATTTATGTAAATTGGATCACACTCTGTAAACTGTTCTGCAATTAGCTTCTTTCATCCAACATGTCATATACCTATCACAAAATATGTTTGGAAAGACATACAGATGGTAACACCTTTGGAGAATGGGATTAAAGGAGCCAGGGTGGAGAAGAAGGGATTTTCTTGGTTACTTTTTCTTTTCTCTGCTGTTTGAGTTGTTTTAGCGTAAATATATTTGTAAAATATTTTAAATTAAAATACAAACTACTAGAAAATAAAAGGGTGTAAGATAATAATAATGAGGATAGCTAACATTTTATTGAGTTCTTACAATGGACCAGACACTGCTGTATACATATGGCACGTGCTTTTCCTCATTAAATTATCACAGAAACTGTACAAGGTACATCTATTGAGATCCCCATTTTATGGATGATGAATTTGAGGCACAGAGAGATCTTTGGTTACGTGTCCAAGTCAATGTATGAGGAAAGAGTCAAATAAGAGCATTGATATGGCATATAGATGGTATCCATGATGGTTTGACTTAACGATTTTTCAGCTTTATTATGGTGCAAAAGTGATACACATTCAGTAGAAACTGTAATTTGATTAACCATACAACCATTTTTTCACTTTTAGTGTAGTATTCAATAAATTACATGAGATATTCAGTACTTTATTATAAAATAGGCTTCGTGCTAGATGATGTAGGCTAATGAAAGTGTTCTGAGCATGTTTTAAGGTAGGCTAGGTTAAGCTGTGATGTTCAGTAAGTTAGATGTATTAAATGCATTCTCTACTTAACAATATTTTTAACTTCTGATGGGTTTATTGGGATGTAACTCTATAATAAGTTAAGGAACATCTGTACTGCCATTTATAAATGATTTCTCCTGTGTGATCCAGAAGAGTAAACATTGTGACTGGCTAGTTTTGTGAGCAGAAAGGAAGAAGCTGGGTTCTTTTAAACACCATGACTTCTGCAATTGTTCTTCGGAGTTTAATTCAAGGAGAAAATGGGCTATTTGATTAATTCCAAGGACTTCTATTTGAGGGAGTTGTTTTCAGAGGAAAAAAAGTCATCTATGCTTTGGAATTTTTTTTAGGTATCTTAAAACAGAGAGGTATTATATGAGTCATTTCTCATAAGAACTGGCTTAGTATAGTAAGAAAGACTCCTCCTCATATTTTCCAAGATTATTGGTGGGTTGAGAGATGTCAGCAAATGATTTCCTCTGTTGCAATAGTTATCCAAGTACAGAAAGAAGAAAATAGATAGTAGGCCAGGCGTTTGAAAGTATTTTAGAATAGCATTTCCTTTATTCAGCAAATATTTATTGTGTACCTCAGAAAGTTAAAATTAATATATTTTTACATTCAAATTCAAACTCTTGGCTCTTGAAAATCTCCATAATCTCTTCCCTTTTTGTCTGTTAAGCTCTTCCTCCACTCTTCCAACAAACTGCATCTATTTAGGCTGGTTTCTTGATCATTCTTCTAGAACTATCTATGTCCTTAAGCACAGGGAGTATCTGTTGGTTCTTAGTGCCTCTGGTTCCTATAGCATGGGAGGCTTAGAATGGCTAGTGAATGAATGAGTGAATAAATACATTCTTTTTTGTCTCCATGCTCTTGCATATACATGTTTCCATATGTAGATTTTGCCTTCCCTTCTTTCTTCAAAACCTTGAGACCAGAGTTAGTGTGCCTATAGTGAGACCCTCTTCCAGTACGACTGACCTCCTGGCTCAGATGCAACAGGTCTCTACTGTTTCCTGTACCAAATCAAGACTCCCTGGACATTGAGGGACATTGTGCTTCTTTGTATATCCAAGTGTTAGTTCTTATTATGCTGCTTTTCATACTACCTCAAAACGTTCTTATGCATTACCTTCTCTGTACTCCGTAATGGGATCATCTTTCCATTAGATGCAGGGGTTATGAACATGACCTCTGGAGAGATGACCTGAGTTAGAATTCTGATTCTTCTAATTCCTAGCTTTGTGAAGGTTTCTTAAAGTTTCTACAGTTCAGTTCCCTCCTCTGGGAAAGAACGAAAGAGAAGCCTGTCTTTTGGAATTCATGTGAGGATTGAATAATCTATTAAAGTGCTTAGAACAGTACCTGGCATATTGTAAGCATTCAAATGTTAGCCATTATTACTGTGTGGCTTCTGTGTATATTTTATCTCATCCGTGATGAAGATGAGAAGGCAAGGGCTGCTCCTGGCCCCTACAAATACACTTACCTAATAGCTATTATCAATAGATATTAGAAGGTGGGTAATAACAACCCTTGAGAAGATAGGGGAGATGACTAAAGATTGATTTTGGGTGATTTTTTATGTAGAGACTTTAATTGGTCTCTCTTGCTTCTCAATGGATCCACCAACTTAATAAACAAATAATTATTGATTGTTATATGTGTTAGACACCATTGTACGTCCTGGTGATATACCAGGGATCAAAACAGAAGAAAATGCCTGCCTCCATGGAGCTTACATTTTAGTCCTAGGTAAACTAGAAGTATGTGAGCTGGTAATAGGGCTGTGGAGAAGAATGATGCAAGGGAAGGGGGCTAAGGAGTGTATGTGTATGTGCGTGTATGTGTGTGTCTGTCTGTCAAGTGGCGTGCGTTGCAATTTTAAATATTATGGCTTAGCAAAGACCTCACTTAGTATGGTGCATTTGAGAAAAGTTTTGAATGAGGTAAAGGAATAGCCATGTGGATATCTGTGGCAAGAACTTCCTAAGAAGAGGTGTCAGGAGGTGCAAAGGTCCTGAGTTAGTGGCATACGTAATATGCTCAAAGAGAAGCAAGGAGACCAGTGTGTTTGGAGCAGTGAGTCAGAGGGAGAGTAATAGAAGATAAGGTAAGGGCCAGGGGCACAGCTCATACATCGCATTGCAGATCATAGCAAGAGCTGTGTCATTTACACTGTGAGCGATGGGGACCATTTGGAAGGTTTTGTGTGCAGGGATAATGTTATCTGTCTTAGGAGGCAATGGGGTCAGTCTGGTTACTTGGTTGAAAGCTGGTTGAAAGCAAACTGCAGGAAAGGAAGGGAGACAAATTAGGAGGCTATTGAAGTGATCCAGGTAAGACAGTGCTGACTTGGACCCAGGTGGTTGTAGGGGAGATGGTGAGAAGTAGTTGTATTCTGGTTATACTTTGAAAGCCGACCCCATAGGAGCTGCTGACAAATTGGAAATGGAGTGTGAGGGAACGAATTGCCTCAAAAATAAGGTTTTTGGCCTGAGCAATTTAGCAGGCTGGAGTTGTCATTTACTGAGATAGGGAAAACTGCAGGAACAATAGGTTTGGAGGGAAGAAACAAGAGCTAAGTTTGTTCATGTTAAATTTGATATGCCTTTTAGACATTCAAATGGAGATAGAAAGTTGACCCTTGGATGTGGTCCAGAATTCAGGGGAGGAGTAGAGAGGTCAAATTTGGAGATAAAAATTCAGGCTTGTCAATATACAGTATTTGAATCACTGAGACTGAATAGGAAATTATTTCAAAATTTCTTCTGTCATACCTTTTCCCCACTTAGTTTATTTTTCTTTATTTTACTTACTCTTCTTACCTATCTTCCCATCCCACAAATTCCAAGGCGGAAGTTAGTATTGTCAGTTATCATCCAGCTTGGGAGATGTGGAGGAACATTGTACTTTTCTTTTCTCACTTTGTGATGTAATCAGAGTAAGTGCTTATTGTAGTGAGGTGACAGCATCTTCTTGGTGACTATTAGGTTGTGATCAAATCATGTTCTAAATAGAAAGTGCGAAACTTATTTTCATGTTCCTTTTATTAGCAGTATTTATTTTTCCATCAACCATATGCTAATAATTCATGAATCAGTCTATAAACACTTAAAGAACACTGTGTACCTGTACTGTGGATGAAATAAGAGAAATATTACTAAAAGTTTCTGGCCTCAAAAAATTTCCTAATTAGTAGAAAGCCTGGTCTCACATAGTAAACCAATTAGAGCACAATGTATGATAGCACTGAATTGTGCCTTAGGTTGTATGGTGTGGCTTATAAGGAAAAGCTTATTAAAATTGATCTTTTGACATTTTTTACAATGTTCCTATAAATTACTTTCTTTTTTATCATATATGGATGGGATGAAGCACAAAGTAAGATAGAGTATATATGGATGGGATGAAGCACAAAGTAAGATAGAGTGCACAGCAAAGGGGATCTGGCCCTCCTATCTGTCCAATACCCCACAGGTTTTGGTGATAATCTTGGGCAATGTTCCAGTCAAACGTGCCTTCCACTTCTCACTGAAGTTAGTGAACATGTGACCTGCATTCCCCAAATAAGAGCCTCTTATAAACTCCGATCTTGGCTTTTTCATTCATAGAGATAGCTATTTTTTGAGACATAGATAAAGCATTTTTTAGTGATGTGAAAGATGCCTTTTTTCTTAATTACTAACTTCTCAAAACAAACATATTGGAGGCACTTAAAGGGCAGCTTCGTTGCAATAGCTGAAAGCATTAATGAGTTTGTGTTAATGCTTCATTAATAAATCAGCAGTGGCTAAGAAACTAGATCTTCCTTTTCCTGAAGTCTTTAATGTATCTTCATGCTCCATTAATCTGGGGGTCAGGAAACTCCTAAAGTTTGAGGTCAGATAATATCATATGGTATTTCCATTCTCTGAGCAAATTGGCTGATTCTTACACCCCTGTATTAATCCTCCTACTCCTAGATAAACTGGTTAGCTGATATGGATGATGAATGCATCTTTAATTTTCATGTTAGGTTTTTAAGACTAACAAACATGAGAAGATTGTATATAGAGGAGGAGTGTTTTGGTTTTTGCTTGGTAATGCTACTCTAGCATGAATAAGTGAGTAGATATATTAAAACTCATTTTCATTTAGCTTTGGAATGCTTATAGAATGGTTTGTGGCAGATATGTTTTCCTATTTGGGTTCATTTTGATAGACATGAAAATTAGAAAGTATTATTTAGTGTAAAAAAGTAAAAAAAAATTACCTTTCAGTAATCTCCAAACAATTTTAATCTAGACAAATGAAAGCATTTTTGTTGATAGTAAAATATTGTTTTATTTTTATACTTGTGTTTGGTGATAGCCGTATCTGTCCTCAGATTTCACAGCAGATCTTTCAAGTTATTAGGTCCTGAGCGAAAATTTCCAATAAATCCCTACTAACCTTTCAAAAAACAAACATTTCCATCCCAGTTGGAATGCAGGGAATATGAGAAACAATTAGACACAAAGAGAAGGGAAACAGGGCATTAGTTCTTTCTCCTCTGACACTTGCTGCCTTTACTTGATGTTTCCTTTTTCTCTATGAGGATCAGAGTTCGAGGACTATTTGGGTCTTGGCAAGTGAGTAGCTAATCTTTAGCAAGGTCTTAACTGAAGCTACCAATAAAAGGCAATATTTTAAATGCTTTACACTAATAAAGTCTCAAAAAAAAATCTGTTCGCATTTTGGAATTTAGCAGAACTAGCTAAGGCCCTCTTTGGCTTTCTTGACTTCCAGGCTGGTCTCCTAGGAATTTTTTATGGGAGCTTTGGAGCTCATAAACTGTACAAATGTTGCTTCTGACAACGTAATGAAACCACACAGGCCAGGACTGCTGCTTGAGGAGATTATTTTAGGACTGGCTTTCTTATGACCTCTTACTCAGAATACTTCCTTGCCTTCCATTCTGTAGATAGTATCCCTCAGAAAGGTTGGCTTAGTACCAGCTTCTAGTACCTGCTGTAGACTTGTTTTATTTTTTACATCTCCTGTAGGTCAGAGGGAACTTAATGACTTCCTGTGGGTTTTTGCCTGAATACAGAAGTAAAAGTAAGAACTTTCATGAACGTCTTTATGAAAACCATTATAAGCAGTTCTGCAAATTATATTAATAGAACTTGAAAAGATTTGTTTTAAGTGATAGTCTATGAAGATAATAGTTCTAAGAATAATGTAAAATGTATATACTTGTATCCAGGGAATATATGAAGATAGATAGATAACACACACACACAGATATATACACTGAATATGTATGTATATATATATATGAATATATGTATGTATATATGAATATGTGAATATATGTATGTATGAATATATGAATATGTGAATATATGTATGTTGAATATATAAATATGTATGAATATATGTATATGAATATAGGAATAGTGTGAATATATGTATGATATATGAATATGTATGCATGAATATATGAATGTGTACGTATGAATATATGTATTTATGAATATATGAATATGTATGTATGAATATATGTACGTATGAATATATGAATATGTATATATGAATATATGTACGTATGAATATATGAATATGTATGTCTGAATATATGTACGCATGAATATATGAATATGTATGTATGAATATATGTATGTATGAATATATGCACGTATGAATATATGAATATGTATGTATGAATATATGTACGTATGAATATATGAATATGTATGTATGAATATATGTATGTATGAATATATGAATATGTATGTATGAATATATGTATGAATATATGAATATGTATGTATGAATATATATATATATTCCCTATTCCCAAATATTTTGTGCATGTATGTTTTTTGTGAATATTTAGGGCAACAGGAATTACAATAGTACCATGTAAATGTAAATAATCAAAATTTAATATTACTCAAAATTTTCACAAACTTAGAAAATTATGGCCATATTTTAATGTAGTGAACGATATCAAATTGATGTTACTTATTTTAAATATATTTTATCAGGGGGTCTAAGGATAACTGTTTGCATTCTCCTTAGGCAGGGATGAATTGGTGTTTTGATTTGGGAATGGAAGAAATATGGTCAGTTGAGAACTCTTCTGCAGACACAAGGCACCTGGAATTTATGAAAGAACCTTGAGTGCTAGAGATAATCTTTTCTTAGAGAACAAGAGGTTGAAGATTGAGGCACTTAGCAAGAACTCTTAAATTACTCAGTGGTTTCCTTAGCAGCATTTTAATTCTTGCTCATGTAATTGTTTCATGGTTGACTTTATTCTTCTCATGTATTGCTATTTTTCTTTGTCCTTTTCTCAGGAATAGGAAGAAAATTTCATTAAAGCACAACACAGAATTATATTCATTGGCCACACTTCACAGAAGATTCATTGCATTATTTGGCCAGTTTCCCTCACCACCCATTTAAATAGTGTGGCAAATGTATTTGGTGGGATTTCTTCAACCATGCAGAAACATTTACTCATTTTATTTTTATTTTTATTTTTTGAGATGGAGTCTTGCTCTGTCGCCCAGGGTGCAGTGCAGTGGTGTGATCTCAGCTCACTGCAAACTCTGCCTCCCAGGTTCAAGTGATTTTTTTGCCTCAGCCTCCCGAGTAGCTGAGATTACAGGCATCCGACACAATGTCTGGCTAATTTTTGTACTTTTCGTAGAGACGGTGTTTCACCATGTTGGCCAGGCTGGTCTCGAACTCCTGACCTCAAGTGATCCGCCCACCTTGGCCTCCCAAAGTGCTGGGATTACAGGCGTGAGCCACTGTGCCCCTGACCCATTTGCTCCTTTTAGATCTAGATATATCAATAGAATGATTGTAGCTCAGGAAAATCTACTCAGCCTGATAGCATTACCTTTATTCCTTCCATTAGCATGTGTACTTCTTTCCAGCTAGTTGTCCAGTTCAGGAGGCACAGATAGCTGTAATCTAAAATATATACCCTCATGTTCTGAACTATTGGTAGAGCAAGTATGGTACCTAAATCTAACACTCCATGCAAACTAGGTAGAGTTTTCAGTCTTGTAGTTTTTCAGTCAAAGTGTTGTAATGGGTGACCTATGTCTTTTTAATATTAATGGAGGGTGTTCTACCCTTTAGTATCTTTTTTGTGACAGTGATGGTGGTGAATTGCTATCATGGATTCTGGTTGTTATAGATCCAGAGTGTTCTATTAAGGAATATTCTGTGTTGTAAATCCCAAGACAATTGTGAATCTTAATTACTCTCTGCTTGTAATTACTTCTTTAGTGCAATAAATTAATCTTAGTTTATGTCTAAGCATTTTGGGTCTCAGGGCATTCATAAACAATCTCTCATATTTCCTGTGTGATCTGTTACTGTTATCAAGAGAAGTGTTCAGAAAGAGAAGACAACTGGCCCCATACTATATGGAAACTAATAAATACAGAACAGCCATTCTTGAATTTTAGTCTCACAGTAGCTTATAAATCTAGCAAATTGCACAGTGCATAATGAAATCAATGAAAATGTGAATACATTAATTCAAATTAAAACTTGCCTAGGACTGATCTGGAAATTGTTCAACATTAGTAAGAAAGCATGAGATATTTTTAAATGGGGGAGAAGTCTAATCATCATACATGGCAAAAAGATAAGGAAGTTGGGAAATGTGCAATAATATAGACATTTAGTAGATATTTTGAAAAATACAACTTTGGCTCTTAATAATAATAAAATGTATAATTAAATACTGTTGCCTCAGTTTATCCAAGATGATACTTGTTTGGAGGCATAAGATTAAAGATCAGTGTAGGAACACATCTGCTCAGGGGGACCTTTGTTCCCACAACTGGGAGCTCATTTTTTAAAATTTAAATTACCTCTTTAAACATCCTGGAACCTCCTTCCATAGATTTTTTTTCTTAGATAATATAGGAATTCAGATGAGATGTATTATTGGTCCGAATAGTAGAAGTTACAGACCTGTGACCTTGTGTTCTCCCATCACAATTTTACCAACACATTCAGTAGTATGAATTCAGGAATGGAGGTAGGGTTGCATTGGAGCTGAATTATAAATCATGTTAAATTGTTCAAGAATTTTATGTTGTTTTCCTTGGTCATCAAATTTTGAGGTTTGCAAAGTTTTGTTCTTTTCTTTGTTTGAACTACTTTTTGTTCCTTTTATCATGCCTGATCTGGCTTCATTTTGTCATTTTTCATGGAGGTTCTCTTATGTCACCTATTCGCCCACCATGGTATTGGTGGTATTCAAACTTAATGTTAATTCTTTCATAGTAGCTTGGTTATATGTTCAAAAAATATTTATCGAGTGTTCATTATGTGTTTGGCACTTTTCTAGACTTTGAAGAAACAGTGGTAAACAAGACAACGTGTTCCCTGCCTTCAAGAAGTTAGTGTTCTAGTGGGAATGGAAAACTGGTAGGGCATGAGAACAGATTTCTTTTATACAAGTTGTCAAATAAAAATGTGATAATTTCAGATTGTAGTAAGTGCTATGAAGGAAATAACAAAAGTGATATGATTCCAATTAACAAAATGATAGTGGGGCTGCTTGAGAAAGAACAGTAAGGGAAGGTGAATTGGTAACATTTGAGCAGAGGCCTGAATGCTGAGAAGGGGCTACCCGTGGAAAAAACAAGGGGAGAATATTTAAGCCAGAGAAAAAAGGAAGTGCAAAGTTTCTGAAAGAATAAGAAGGACAGGATGGAGGCAAAGAAAGGGCACCAATGTATCTGGAGTATCATGAACAAAAGGGAAAGTAGAATAAGATAAGGTGGGAGAGACAGGGAGTAGCTAGTTTAATAGGAACTTACAGACCTTGAATCTTAGGTTGGGTTCTGCATGAAACAGATTCTGGAGTGGAGATTTGCAGGAACAAATGTAACTGGAGATTTCTCTTGTTCTCAGCATCAAACAGCTTTGTTCATGCTCCGGGTAAGGCTGGAGGAAGTCAGCCTTCTGAGAGATTGACAAGAGTAGGAAATTAATTGGAAAATAATCTTCTTTTTTGTTCTAATTTATCCTTTTAACCATTTTTTTTTTTTTTTTTTTTGAGATGGAGTCTTGCTCTGTCGCTAGGCTGGAGTGCAATGGCACGATCTCAGCTCACTGCAGCCTCCGCCTCCTGGGTTCAAGCAATTCCCCTGCCTCAGCCTCCCAAGTAGCTGGGACTACAGGTGCCTGCCACGATCCTCGACTAGTTTTTTGTATTTTTTTAGTAGAGACAGGGTTTCACCATGTTGGCCAGGATGGTCTCGATCTCTTGACCTCGTGATCTGCCCACCTTGGCCTCCCAAAGTGCTGGGATTACAGGCGTGAGCCACTGCACCCGACCATCATTTTTTTTAATGTGCTCTTTCCTCTTTTTTTGCATGTTCTTTGTATATTAATCTGTTTTTGCTCTTTTTTCTTCAGTGGTCATTTTTGGGGTATAGGATTGATTTTGAGACAGACTGAAAACAGTTAAAAATCTCTCTTAGCTTTTCAGACAACAAGCAATAATGAGATGGCCTAGGTTAGTGGGAGCTGGAAAGCAAAGATGTGATGGACTTGAGAGATATATAGGGTCCGGAAGTTGGCAATTCTGTAACTGAATGCAGGGATGGAGGAAACCAAGGACTTAAAGGTGAGGAAATCAGTTGGGGCAATAGGAACTAGAAGAGGATGAGTTCTGTTCTGTGGAGGGTCCTTCTGAGGTGCCTCATAGGACAGCCATCTGGAGATGGACCTCTGGCAGCTGGAAATGTTTAGAAATCAGAACAGAGTGCAGGCTAGAGACACATTTTAGAAACGTGTATAAAGGTGATAATTTTGTAAATAGCTGAAGGTTACTATGCCATTTTTAATGTCAAGTACATATAACAGAAAGCATGTCATTTAACTGAAAAATGATGGAAAGTTATTTTATTTTCACATATTTAAAGATTGGGCATAGTTAGAAAGGTGAATGCACCCTCCCTCCCACTAGAGCTTCTAAGCCCTTTTGAATGAGGTTAGTACCAGATGAAATTCTGGGAACACACAGACCTCCTTGTGAAGGACACACATTTGGCAGATACATAATGTTAAGGAGAGATCCATTAGTTTGCTTCGTGCTGCTTTTGGATGGCAAGAATTTTGGACTGTTTTGCAATAGATAGAGTTTTGATAGATTACATTGGAGTGCAGAATTTTCTGGAAGGCCTTTTCAGATTTAGGAACCATGGAAAATTAGTCATTATTTAGTAATTAAGAGAATTAAATGCTTTTATTTTGCTGAACCTGATCTACCTAGTGAATGTTTTATTTCTCTCTGTGTGTATATTTCATTTTGCAAATATAAGTATTATTCTGTGTACTGCTTTATTAGTTATAATTCATGTATCATTTTGTAACAGAGAAGTATCTTAAAATTATAATGTTTGCACAAGATTCTCTGTGATGATTGAACCAAGAAGGGATGTAGGAAACAGGTAGGGTGTCTGATGATTTAATATTTCATCTTAAAGACAAAGGAGAGGCCGGGCGCGGTGGCTCACGCTTGTAATCCCAGCACTTTGGGAGGCCGAGGCGGGCGGATCACGAGGTCAGGAGATCGAGACCACGGTGAAACCCCGTCTCTACTAAAAATACAAAAAATTAGCCGGGCGCGGTGGCGGGCGCCTGTAGTCCCAGCTACTCGGAGAGGCTGAGGCAGGAGAATGGCGTGAACCCGGGAGGCGGAGCTTGCAGTGAGCCGAGATCGCGCCACTGCACTCTAGCCTGGGCGACAGAGCGAGACTCCGTCTCAAAAAAAAAAAAAAAAAAAAAAAAAGACAAAGGAGAATAAAAATAGTCCATTTGTATTTGGCTGCTTTTATGTTACTGACAAGAACAGTCAGAAGCTCCCTATTTTCAGCTGGCGGTTGGGTGTCCAAGGAATTCTTGAGTTTCTTATTTCGTATGAAGCATGTGCCAGATAAAAACCCTTAGAGACAGAAAGTTTCCTTGTTTAGTCACAAGACAAACTTGCTCCTTTCTTGTAGCAAACCATATTACTACACTTTGTCTGACTTGTTGATTTCGAGTTGGAGGGCAGTGTCCATTGGTCCATTTTAGTCACTAGTGCACCTAATAAAAGGCCTAACAGATTTTTAGGTTGTCAGTGTTTGCATGCTAGTTGGTTAAGCCATCTGAATTGTATTTGATTGATGACCTGGCTTGCCCTTAAGAAGAGGGTTTGTGACCACAAGCCACAGAAAATGACATGTAAGGCCAATTGATGGTTAGTAAGTTAAAAAACATCCCATCACCCATTTTGTGTGAATATTGTATTGCTAGGGGTTTTACTTGGGAACATATAAAAAGGTTACCACATACTCCAATATGTGTTTTTCCTACACTTCAATAACACCCGAATGGAAATCTAACATGAGGACTATTGAAATTATTTTTTTCAAATGGGGAAGGGAGAAGAAGGTTAATAATTTTCCATACTCAGATTAGAAAGGTCACAATCATATAAATTCAAAGAAGAGAATGCATGTGCTCGTGGCTGGTTACCAGGTGAATTTTGCAAACATTTTATTGTATACGTAGTTGATTTTTTTTCCTTCCTGGGAAACTTCTATCCATTAATCTGGAGTTTTACATTTTGGAGCTATATTTTTTGGTCCCTTCTACCTATGTTATTTTTAAAAGATATCTTTATTTTAAAATTGAGCAACTTGAAGTGTATGTGTGTGTGTGCGTGTGTATACACATACCTGTATTGTAAATAAGAAAGGTGCTTAATAAGTTTGTCTTAAAACTCATGAAAGCTTGGCGTAAAATCTCACACTTATCAATATGGATGAGAATGGCTCTCGTTGAGAAATAAGGGCTGATGGCTTTTTTCTCAATGATCATGTTAAAAATATATTGAGAGCATTGTAGGACTCCAGATGCTTGGGTTGTGGCTCACAATTTTTACAGAATTAATTTCCAAAATTCTTGATTACTTCAGGAGGAAATTTATTCCAGAAGTAAGCTGTGTGCTTCCTTCTAAATTTAAAGATTAATGCATCAAAGGTGTAATAAAAATAATCTCTTACAATTAGAGGTCCTAACGAAATGTTTGAATTATTATGCAATTAGAAGGATACCTTACTTAAGATTTTGAGAGTTTTGTTGCTAGCAAAGAGGAGAAATAAAAAGTTAATTACTTTTGTAAGGGAAAACTTGGGAATATAGGTACGTCCCTGTAGCTTTTCAGATGAGTAAGCAATATTTAGGTATTTTTACAGAGAATTGAGAAAAAGTACAGACACTGACACTACTACAACCATAGTAGAAGACACTACTACAAAGATAGTAAAGGACAACTTTCTATGTAGATAAATTTCAATTATTTGGAGTTTATTATCTGAAAATATTTTGATAATTTCATCCCATTTCTTTCAAGATAAAAATTAAGTTTTAATAGCAGAGATCTTGCTTAGAATCAAGTACATTTTAGCATTTTAGTGACTTGGCATTTATTCATTATTCATTTATTTAGTTTATCACTTTTTTTTTTTTTTTTTTGGGGACAGAATCTCTTTCTGTTGCCCAGGCTGGAGTGCAAGGCGTGATCACAGCTCACTGCAATCTCTGCCTCCCAGGTTCAAGCGATTTTTATGCCTCATCCTCCCGAGTAGCTGGGATTACAGGCATGCACCACCACATCCAGATAATTTTGTATTTTTAGTAGAGACGGGGGTTTCACCATGTTGGTCAAGCTGGTCTTGAACTCCTGACCTCAAGTGATCCACCTACCTCAGCCTCCCAAAGTGCTAGGATTACAGGCATGAGCCACCGTGCCTGGCCCTTGCTTGTAGACTTTCATTCTCTGGTTCCATACTCCACAATATCATCAGCCTTATCTCTCAAAAAAAGCATTGGTTATATTATAGCATCAATTAATTACATTGACATAAAATTAAAATGTCTCTACTTGTCACTTCTTGTAATATTACCTAATTTTGTTTTTCTCTAATTTTTCATAATTTATATACCTAATTTATTACCTTTCACGGGCTCATGTGTTTCCTATTTAAAGTCTGAAATGTGGCCAGGTGCAGTGGCTCATGCCTGTAATCCCAACACTTTGGGAGGCTGAGTTGGGAGGATCACTTGAAGCCAGGAGTTCAAGACCATCCTGGGCAACATGGTGAAACCCCATCTCTACCAAAAAATACGCCTATAGTTCCAGCTACTTGGGAGGCTGAGGTGGGAGGATTGCTTGAGCCCTGGGAGGCAGAGGCCGCAGTGAGCAGAGATCACACCACTCCACTCCAGCCTGGGTGACAGAGTAAGGCCTTGTCTTAAAAAAAAAAAAAAGTCCGAAATGTAAGTTATTTGTATCTGTTCAAATGATATAAGGTGGTATCAAGCATTCTTACTCATGATGGTGGTCTTAGAAAGTCATTTAGAGGATGCTAGGAGAAAAATTGAGCTGCCATCTGGAGAGGCTGCTGGATTTGGCAACTCCCTCCTATCATTGGTTTACTCTCTCCAGGTGCCTTAGTAAAGAGAATCAACAAAGAGAGAAGGACTTTGCTCGGTACCTTCTGCCTTAGAGGCCTGTCTGGTCATCTGCTGCCAGCTCTTTCCAGGGAGAGATGAGGAGCAGCAGGTCTGTGCTCTCAGGCCCTCAGGGAATGCACTGCCTCCAGCGGGGTAGAGTGGGGCCGTTGCTTGTGTCATTGCTGCAGCACATTATTTGAAACTGACCTCAAGACTTGGATTTGCTCAGTTTATTTTTAGAAGTAATGACAGTATAGCACTTTGAGGCCTGAATGTTATTTCTAGAGAAGAGTAATACTATTTTTCTGAGAAGTAGAATTTCAGGATTTTGAATGGATTTTTTGGTAAATATTTCTGAAGCTTTTCCAGTAACTGAGACTTTCTGGGCAGAAAGGCAAGATGGGACATAGTGTGCATCCTCTATTCCTGCTGACCTCGGTATCTCAGAGTGTGACTAGACGCTGTTACCGAGCAGCTGCATAGTCATCTTCTTCCCTTGTTCTGAGCGAGTCCTCTGTTACACAAAGAAGAAAAAAGCAATCATTCTCTTTAGTCATTTACCTTCCAACTTACTAAATTTGAAATTATAATTATGCATACAGTACATAAAAGGTTGTCTGTAGGGAGTATATTTGTTTTTATGTCTTATATTCTGGCACATATATGAGTTTGCCTAAGAGATTTGGAGATAAACACACATGCATACATACATGTGTCTGACTTTTTATGTAAATATATTTGTATGACGTATTAATTTATATGATACATGGCTATCCAATGTGGATATCTCTACAAAGAAATGGACTCACAGATGCGTTTAATTTTTACAGATACAATTTTCATTAGCTTTCTAATTGAAGTCCCTGCCTGTAGACTTTCATTCTCTGGTTCCATTGTGTACTCCACAGTGTCATCAACCCTGTTTTTCAAAAATAGCATTCATAGCCAGCACTTTTGTCTTGCTTCCTATATGCCAGGCACTGTTCTAACTTTTTATATATAAATCTCTCAACAATTCCATGAAGTAGGTGCTGTTAATATCCTCATTTTACAAAAGAAGAAACTGAGGTACAGAGAGGTCAAAAAGCTCACTCTAGGTCACAAACAATCCTAAGTGGTAAAGTCAGTCTGAACCCAGGTAGTCTAACTCTAAAATCTGCACTCTTAACTACTATATTGTGTTGCACACAGAATCTGGTTCCTCGTGCCTCTGATCAAAACCCATATTTCCTGCAGCAGAAGATCTTAACATATTAGCACAGGATTAATTTGTTAGCTTTTTATGGTTCTCCCTGCTCACATTTGAGGTTGTTATCCACAGACAAGTATATCAAACTATTGCTGTTCTCCAAACCTTCCAGATAGTTTTCTGACTCTGTGATGTTAATCATGCTATTCCTTTTATCTGAAATTTACTTCATCTTTTTCTAACCAGAAAACCCGTATTTATTCTTCAAAGCCCGTATCAGCCTTCACCTCTTTTATGCATTGTTGTAAAATTGTATTTTCTCTCATGTGTGTTTCCGTAGCACTTAATAAGTAACTCTGGTTTTGGTGCTTCTCTCATTGTATGGTAGTGTTTATTTGCCCTTAAGTGTCATGTGCTCTTCATTGGCAGTACCATGTCCCCTCTGCTGATTTCATTCAACTGTCTAGTAACCAGATTCACCTCTCAGCCATGTTCCTGTATCATCGGTGCTGCTCTGCGGTGCCCTCTCTAGTTTTCAGTCACAGTTTCCTGTGCAGGTGGTGGAGGATTTTGAAATGCTTGAAACTGAACCATTACACCCACTTGAGATAGTTTCTTTTGTCTGTGTATGATAGGAGGTGGGTGGGGAAAAATAAGTGCACACAGCCTATTACCTGGAGTTAAGATCACCAATTAAATGTCATGAATAGGGTAAGATAACACATATTAGTTGTGTTTAAAATATTTTGCTCCTTAGATTTTTATTCACTCTTCACTTTAATTTAGAAAGGCAGTTTTCAGATGTTGGATGAACGTTGACTAATTTCCAAACACCTTTTTATTTGTTTTCTGCATTATAGATCATGTGACTCAAGTGTATTTAGGGTAGCTAGCAGATGATTGAACATGATGAAACTCTGAGTCTTTTATTTCTCTAAGTAAAGCAGTGAATGCAGATGGGTTTATTATAGTCATAGGGCCCCATGTACTTTAGTCCTTATTTCATCCAGCAAAACTTCGATGACTAATTTTGACTTCAATTGAAGAATATTTTATTTAAAACATTTGCTTAGAATAATAGTCATTGTAAAGGAACACTTTTCTTGTGTTTACTGAACCAAATGTTAAGATGATACAATTCCTAATTTTGAATAAGATAAATATCAAATTATAGGTTTTTGCATAATTTTAGTAAAATAGATGTGAGAAAGATTGGAGATTATGTGAGGATTCTAGGTACTTAAGTTGGAGTAGAGAAGAAAGAAGGAGGAAATGGCCTACTTATAATTGCATTATAATTTTTTTCAGTCTTGAACAGAAGTTGAAGTCTGAATGGTACTGAAGTAAATGAGAGATTCAAATCCAAAAGAAAAAGTACTCATTATAAATTTTGGAATGCATAAAAATGGTGAATGATAATATTCTGGTATTTGAAAAAATAAATGAAGCTATATTTTAAAATTTAATTTATAAAAGTCTGTGACTTTAATAAATTAAAATATGAAATTGTAAATTTATATGAGAAATTAATTTTTCTTATATAAAAATACATTTTTATAAATTTCTCATATACTTTCCTCTTAAAGCAGTTTATATGTGGCAATTTTTTTAAAAATGAATAAATTAAAACTGAAGATTGCTCTTCCTCTTATATCAAAACAGGTAAAACATTTAGCTCCTATTCTGTGATGCAAAGTTTAACATATGTAATCTGATTTAATTCTTGCAGTTACCTGTACAGCATTATCATCTTCCATCATATATGCATGGAAAATTAAGCTTAGCAATTTCCCCAGAAAGGAAGGGGTAGAATAGGATTTAAACTCAGGTCCACTGCTCCTGTATCCCATGCTTTTTCTAGTATATTTTGGTAGAGAATGTCAGTTTTGAGTACAGATATACTTTGTGCTGGAGAAACCAGCGAACTGGAATTACAAACTAATCAAATGACAAAATGGAACTGGAAAAGGCTGTTTTTTTTTTTTTAATTGAATATGTTACTGGCATATGTAAAACAAGTCATTTAAATAAGCTATTCATATTTCAGTTGTCATTTAAATCTCAGTAGAGAGTTTGATTAGTGGATTGTCTGGGTGTCTTTATCCATGATCTTTACCCCTGAATTTATGATCACTTATTTTTATAGCATGGAATTAACTCAGCATAAAATTTGAGGTGAGATTTTGTTACTCAAAACAATCTTGAAGTTTTCTGCGATTAGTGAATGTTTTTTTGGGACTGGCCATGTCACTCACTATCTTTGCACTGAAAATGAAGAATATACAGTATATTAGTCCATTCTCATGGTGCTATTAAGAACTGCCCAAGACTGGGTAATTTATAAAGAGGTTTAATTGACTCACAGTTCCACATTGCTGGGGAAGCCTCAGGAAACTTACAATCATGGTGGAAGGGGAAGCAAACACATCCTTCTAAACATGGTGGCAAGAGAGAGAAGTGCTGAGCAAAGGGGGAAAAGCCCTTTATAAAACCATCAGATCTTGTGAGATCTCACTCACTATCATGACATCATGGAGGTAACCACCCCCATGATTCAGTTACCTTCCACCAGGTCCTTCCCCTGACATGTGGGAATTATGGGAACTACAATTCAAGATGAGATTTGAGTGGGGACACAGCCAAACCGTATCATACAGTGTGTCTCATTTTTTACTTTTTATACAGAAGTATTGCACATAATATGAAGAATAAAGGGAAAGAAATATAGCTTAAATATGACTATCAGTAAAATACAATATTTGCTTCAGAAGTGTAGTCAACAGGGAGCTAAGAAATACCTGGGTCTTCCAGCACTTCATAATTTAATGAATGATTATAGGAAAATTACAGAAATCCTTTTTTACTTCATTCTTTCTGACTCCTAATTTAGGGGAATGGTCTTTGAGACCCACCTTTCTCACAGGGAGATGGTGAAGATTAATTAGCCCATGCTAGCCAAGTTCCCAGTGCTGCCCCAGAGAAAGGTGTTCCATAAATCAGACCTATCATTAAAATGCCTTCATTTGTGTCTAGTCCTTGCACAGGATGGTGCCATCACTCCATATCCTAATGGGATCCACCCACATTCAGGCCAAGGACAGGTTTTTCCTTAACACAAAGAACGTTTGTTCTATGTGACTAGGCAGATTTCCTCCTCTGTGTGCCTCAGTGTCCTCGTCTATCAAAGCAACAGTCCATAGCCAGATAATTCCTAAGAGAAACTTACCATATAGTTGCTCTGATTTATATCTTTTTGTTTGTTTGTCCCACTCAGCTTCTTGAACCTGTTAAACTTTTTTTTAAGCTCATGTCCTATGAAAGAACTGTAACAGACATAGAGATAGGCCATTCAGATGCCCCTCCAAGGAAGGCTGTCAGGAGAGCCTCCAGCAGTCAGGGTCAGCTTCAGCTGCACAGAGCTGGCCCTCCCAAAGTCATCTCCCTCTTGTGGCGCCTCACATCTGATGACCAAGTTAAGACCCCAGAACTAGACAACTCTGATGGACAGCATTTGTTCTAGAGTGCTCCACTGGTTTGAGACATTGGATTTCCCTCATGGTTGTTTCTCATGCTTCCTGATCTTTCTTCCTTCTCCTTTATAGGTCTGATAAAATCTTACAGGTTTTCTATATAAATATCTTACACCCTATAAGCCATCTCAGCATCTGCTTCCATAGAATCTGAACAATGACAAGAACTTAAATAATGTGAAAAAAGTTTGTGACTGGCTTGGGCAATGTAGCAAGATCCTGTCTCGATTTTAAAAAAAGAAAAAAAATAATGTGTAAAAGGACTAGTAGAAGGGAAATCCTCAAGCCACAAATTACTAGACTTCTTTATAATGGGCTTGGTTCATATTCTGTAGTTTATTAATTTGGAAATTGTATTTTCTTATTAAAACAAAGCATGCCCAAGAAGAAAGGTTCAGTCACTTTAGGTAACTTTTCTTTAGCAGTCTTCAAATAAATCATTGTGAGAGGCCTTTCTTCCTTTCCTTTTTTCTTATTCTTTTTTAAATAGTTTAGATTTGGTTATCTTCGTCTTAAAAAAACTAGTAAGTCTGACACCTACTATGAAGTTGATCTGATAAAGTAAGTTGTATGCTGAGTATTTCCAAATTAGATTTCCTATTGTAATGGAGGGCTAGTATTTCTTTATTTGTTCTTTAATTCACAGTTTACATTTAGAATTTTTGCTTAAAATTGTGTTCTGAAATCAGAGTCATCAAAACTCAATTCAGCTCTTTTAAAAATTTGCTTTTTCTCTACCCATGGTTAAGGGATATGACTTACTATTTCTGTGGGTTTCTTTTACATATTATTATTGATTTTTAAAATCAGGACAGAAAAAGCAGAGACTGGAGAATATATGGCTGGAATATATGATGAATATCTAGGGAAGAATTAAGAAAGAAAAGAAAATGGCTGGGGAGAGGCAAGTATTTAAAAAACAACCACATGTGTAAGTAGAGAAGAGGATAAGAGTCTAAATTTTGACATATATGTATTAGTAAACCTAAGCTACTTTTGACTTTGCACACTATGTTGTGGTCACAGAGTTAACTATATGTGTTAGAAGAAGCCTTTGAAAGTTTAATGAGCACTTTAGCATTAACAACCTTTCATATTTCCTTATTTGTTTTTTTTTTTTTCACCTTTCCATTCATCCATCTTAAATTTTGCAGCTCTTAACAATGTTGTTGCACTAGAACCCCAGAGCAGCATTAGGTGAGTCGAATGTGTTCCAGGGTTAAAATAAAAACAAGGCACAGTACATAGTGTGTTAGTCCTATTACGTAAAGTATTATATAAAAACAAGCTAAATTTCTGCTACTAGAAATCAGAATAGTGGTTATTCTGGTGTGAAGGCAGGGGCAGGGAGCAGGAGAGGCTTCTGGGTGCTGGTTATGGCACCCAGATCTGTTTCTTGATCTGCGTGCTGATCACATGTGTGTTCATTTTATGAAAGATCATTGTGCAATATACTCATGACATCTGCAATTTTTTGTCTTTGTATTTTATACTTAAATATTCAAAAAATTGGGTGAAGGAAATGCCTGTGGGCTGGATTTACTTTGCTTCACTTAGATCTTTAAGAATCACAGAACCACAGCTAGTTAGATTTAAGTTCTAGTCTTCTACAACACTATAGGGTGTACAGTAACTATAGTTAATAATTTATTATATATTTTCAAATAGCTACAAGAGAGGATTTTGTATGTTCCCAACATAAACAGATGACAAATGTTTGAGGTGATGGATATGCTAATTACCCTAATTTGATCATTATACATTGTATGCATGCATCAAAATATGACTTGATACCCCAATTATTATAATATGTGTCAACTAAAATTTAAAAACTGAAAAAATAAAAGAATCACAGAACCAACTATAAAATCACAGAAACGGAAAAGGTCTTAGCCCACTGATGTCACGAAGAGAACAGATGCCTAAAAGGCTTTGAAGTCTTGCAAGGATCCTAGGGAACGATGATTTCATGTCTTACAGCTGAGGAAACTGATGTCAGTAAGGTTAGGTCCATTGCCCGGGATCTCACCAGAGCCTGCTAAAGAGCTCTCAGATCCACCTTTCTCTGCTGCTCAGCTTCTTTCTACTGTGTGGCTTAGCCTGTCTCCTAATAGCAGCTTCTTCATAGAACTATTCTTATTAAAAACAGGGCTTGAGTTAACCTAGCTTATGAGGATTTCTAATGACAATTCTTACAAAAAGGGTATTTTTCATTTAACTTGCAGGCAGCCTGATTTTCAGCTGACCAGAACAATCAAATTATAAAATATTCTAGTTATTTGAGATGTTACCATAGATAGCTTTAAAAATCTTTATTTTCACGACATTTATTTTATCACATAGCTATTATTGCATAGTTTCACTTGATCTCTGAAGCTTTATCAAGATGCTACTAGATACTATCCTATGCATATTTTCCACTTAACACAAGTATGATATCCTCTTTAGGTTTATATGTATTCTGCTACCATGAAAAGCCACTCTTTTCCTCTGTATACATGAGATTATTTTTACTTGACTGATTTATCTCTTTAATTCAATGCTGTCATTCAGATCATATCATATATATCACATATATGAGATTGATAACCTAATAAATAATCCCAATTTTGTCAATCCAGTAATCACTGAATTTACTAGAATCTATTCAGTTCTTATCCAAGGGCCACTACTGACATGGGCCTTCTTATTCAGATGGTATTGCATCACTTGACTCTTAGAGAAGGCTCTAGATGATTGACAGATTATCCTCATGTCTGATGGAAGTAAGACAAGCAAGTTCCTTCAAGAAGAAAGTAAGCCAAGTTGTATCAGATATAGTCTCCATTCTGTTACTTTCACTTTCCTGTTGATACCCCTTCTTCCTGTCTATTCTGAATGCATTTAATAAATATTTACGAGTATTTGCTAGGGGCCACACACACACTGTCTTAGGAGCTGGTATAAAATGGTGAAACAAAAAAAATCAACATAGGTCCTGCTGTCTTGGGCCTTATTTTGTTAGAGACAGAGCATTAAAAAAAAAAAAAATCTTTCAGCTAAATAGAAATCACAAATGGGTCAAGTACAATATAGAGGTGGAATTTGTGCTATGTATGTGAGCCAATGGTAGGGAGTTTGACCACATTAAGAATGGCTTCCTTGAAGAAAAGATACTTGCTTTAGGATACAAAGAATGAATAGAAAGATATAAATCAGACAGAGGAGCAATTAGTATTCCAGCAGCCAGGATAGCATGCACAAAGGTTCTAAACGCAACCCAATAGTGTAGGGGAGTGAGGCTGAATTTTAACTCTTCGCCTTTAGGGTTTTTTCTGGCTAGGCCTAGGAATTAAGTTGACATAGGACAGATTAACAGGAGAAAAGCACAGGAATTTATTTAGTATAACTTTTACACAGCAGTGGGAGCCCTCATGAAGAAATGAAGACCCAGAGAAACAATTAGAGTGAATCAGTTATAGATTGAATTGGACAAAGAATAGTAAGTTGTGAAAATGCAACTAAATTATGTGGAGAGGCTTAAGAGACAAGAGCTATTTTAGCAAGGTTTGTACAGAATTTTCTTTGGCTCAAATTTCCATCCTTGATGATAAGAATGTTGCTTTCCTTCTGGTATAGGGAGAGGACCTTTCGGAGTTCCTGCTTTTAAGAAACAGAAAGGAGGCCAGAATGATCTTGTACCCGCTGTTTTACAAGTACTTTTAATTCACAATAGTCATTATGCCAGAATGGTGTATTTTTAACTCCTTCAATGGCACATTTGAGGAACTCAAAGAAGGCCAACATGACAGAGTCAAAGAGTGCATAGAGTTGTGTGGAGCAAAGTAAATAAAGTGACTTATGGATTGGGAACAGTGGAGGAGTCAGTGGACTGGTATTCCTGATGGTTTGAAAAAAAAAAAAAAAAGCCACTCTAGGAGACACTGAATAATCTAGCAAATGGGCAGTTTATGGCCAGCAACTGATTTTTAACTCCCTGATTCTGGAGGAGGATGGCCAAGTTTCAAGGAATGACTGCAAGAGTGGTGACTGAAATCGAGTGGAAATGAAGACCACTGGAGATAGGGAGGTCAAGGAACTGACAGGCTGAGTGTTGAACCAGTTATCCTTGTGTCTGTTGAAATAGCCCAGAATGTTGGCAAATTTTCAGTGAAGTAGAAGACTGGATAGATGCCAAGTCTTTAATACATAAAGTAGGTTGAATGGTGGTGGGGAAAGAGAACCACTTAGTGTGCCTAGTAAACATTTCACAAGATTTGAATGGTTTGTATGATAGAGATAAAGTTTCTAGATTTTCAATGTTATATTTTCCCAATTGTTCATTATATTTTGGCCATTATACAGATATTTCAAAATCTGAACTAAAGGAGTTTCCTCATCTGGCTTGCATATTCCAAGATGATAGGAATTGTGTCATAATCACTTGTATAGAAGCTGTACAGATCTTGGCTTACCCAAAGACAAGTGGTAGCTGTGAATGAATAAAGCATAGGGATAAATTATGAATGAAGGAAATAGTGCAGCTCTTTTAGATGGAAGGTGTTATTTTTAATTTTATGCACATGTGCAAATTTTGTAAACTTTACATGGAATTTTACCTCTCTGACTACAATTACCTTTGCATCTACATTAATTACATAGTAGTCGCATGTTGTTTTTTTTTCTTTCAGAGATGAACTTTTTAATCAGAATAATTACTTTCCCTCTGATTCCATGGGAACTTTACCATTTATACTAACTTTTTGTGGAACCGATGAGTTAGATCCTTTTGACAGAAATTGCACTGAGGGGCATTCTCTGATATGGGGATACATCTTGTCTGGAAAGGATCTTCCCCTGTCTGCACCTCCATTCATGTTTGTAAACTTTTATCATTCTCCATTTGTTTATCTGGCTAGCGAGCAATCTCTCTGTACCAATAATTAATTGCCTAAGGGATTTAACCAGCTTATGAAAGTATATAAGTTAAGATTTTTAAAGACGAAAGCAATATGTTATATATGCCTAGGAAAAGACTGGCAAGATACTCATCAAAATGTAAATAGTGGTATATCTAGGTAGTGGAGTAGTTTTACATCATATTTGTTTCTCTAAGCTGAAATATACATGTTTTTCAGTGAGAATCTATCATGTTTTACAATGAGATTTTTAAAGCCAATATTAAGGTGAAAGGAAAAGGTAAAACAAGGGTAGGGGAAAAATCAGGAATTAGGCTATGTGAAAAGAAGAAGAGTTTCTTTTTCTATTGTGTAGAAGATAGGTGAGTTGTCAAAGATGGAATATGCATGCATGGATGTTAGCAGTATGTTTAATTCTACTGCAAGAAGCTAATGCATGATGCTGTCTTCAGAGGCTTCTGGTCACAGTCCCTTATTTCCAGGTCACTTGGCAGAATTCCTAGAGTCTCAAGTTTTAAGGAGCAAATAGTAGAAGTTCCTCCTTAGTGCCTCTGTTGTTTATTCTCTCGGGGGGAATAGTCATTGATTTCTGTTAACTGTGATACAAAAAACCCACTAAGCACCTGGGGCTTCCCTTGCCACCCCCTTTCCATCTGTTAGGAAGCCTTCTTTAAGCTCTGAGAATATCTGTGGATTAACACAAGTCAGAAATTGTTTTCAGTATCACTCTGCAGACAGACATTTAGCAGGTGGGCAGTAGGTCTGTTAATTTCACATGGGAGAGGAAATTAACTGTCCAGCCTGGACAGGTTTTTGTCTGCCAGCTTTAAAGTTTGTCACATAGAGGAATCTTCCTCTTTCAGAATTTAGAAGGAACCACAGCCAATTTAAGTGGCATTTAAGATGCTTCCTTGTAAACTGTGGGCATCAAGCCAGGCAGAGTTGCAATAAGCTCTTACTTTAGACCTGGCCCACTTGTAATGCTATGGCAATGCCAAATGCATGTTCTAAATGATGCAGTACTTACCTGAGACAGAGCATTCTAGGTAAAAGGTAAATGTTCCTTCTCAGTGAATGATGAACGATGACATCTAGAATGATGATTAATTAAGAATACCACTCTGTTCAGTCTGGGGAATTTTATTCTGCATTTCAGATGTATCATAATTTCAATATCAGAATCAATAAGATGATACACTCCTGAAGTGTAGGTTATCTAGAAAAACTTTAGGTGATTGTAAAAAAATACACAAACATATTTAACAACTGCTTTAGTATAATCTACCTAGATTGTTCTTCCTAGCTCTGCTTCCAAAGGGTATTGGACATGGAACTGTGAAAGCAGAGGTATGTGATGTAAAGGTAATGATATTCAGTAAATTCAAACACTAGATGGTTATATATTTGTTAAATATTTATAATAAATGACTATTAAAATACTGTAATCAGAATTTTAACCATCTAGCTTTAGTGGGATGCAAGTGGGAACTACTTTATTCGTCTTCCCACTGAATATATTTATTTCAGCCATGTAAGAAGTCTTGGTTAGATCTCAGAGCTTTGCTGTGTCTTTTAGTCACAAGAACAGTCTCATTTCAGGATTTTAAAAGTCCTGATCAGAGTAATGATTTAAAATTTCTTACCTCAGGTTGGGCCTGTTTCAGGCTTGACAGCCTCCTTGCACCAGGGGGTGTGTGGTACTGACACTCTTTGTCACCTGACTTCCTCTGCTACTCACTGGCTGCCCTTAGGGCCCTTTAGAGAAGAGCTGTAAGGAACTGGGCAAGTCTGAGTCACTGGTGCAGTTCCAACCTGCACTGCTACCTTCTGTTAGATGCATGATTGCTGACTCTCTCTTTGGATAAATCCTTTTAGGGACCTCTGGGTATAGTTCGTCTGAAAGTCATGCTGCCCCTGGCTGGATGTTTTTAGCTATCTTTGCAGCTCCTGGGTTTCTGGCATTACACCCCACTTTTGGGATTACATTGCCTTGCCAGGTGGTCCTTTTGGGCATTGTCCCTTGTGAGATCATTCTTCCTGTGGGCCTGTATCCTGTCCATGAGAAAGGTGCATCTTTTTCTTGCCATTGTTGGAAGCATAGCCTGATCACAACAGAGTCTTCTGGGCTTTGCAATTCCAGGACAGCTAGCAAGCCACAATTTCCTGCCTTTAAAGTCAGATTTAAAATAGGTAGTAGTTATTTTTCTCTAACTCCAGGAGATGCATTTTTTTCAAATATTTCTCTCAGAGACACTCATTCCCTTCCAATTTGGTACCCCTGAGTAAGCTCTTTTGTGGTGTGAAGTAGGAGGTGGTACAGAATGTTCTGACCACTCTATCCTGAGTAGTCCTCTCTGGGGGTCTCATTACCTTCTCTTGTAGAGCCGAAAGCAAACAGTGGGCTCATGATGACAGAATGGCTTCAAATGAACCCTTGGCAAGTTCTGATTTGGCACCTGTATCTGATAATTATTTTGTTTTTAGCCTTCAAGGTTTCACCTAAAACAGAAAATTTCATTTGTTTTGTATTTTTTAATTGATATGTCATAGTTTTACGTATTTTTGAGGTACATGGGATACTACACAATTTCATTTTAAATACCTTGACTCAGTAGTATTTTTTTCATTTAGGTGGCTGCATTAAACCTCATTTATGTGTGTGTGTGTGTGTATGTGTGTATGTATAGGAAATAAAAGCATTCACAAATGTGGTAAACAAGGAATATAGAATTAAATTAATTTTATTTATTTTAATTAATTAATTCAATTAATAGAATTAAAATATATAGATGCAAGATTTTAAGTGTCTTACATTTTTTAACTTGGGGATTGTAGTTCAATAAATGATAACTTCATTTTCTTTCTTCAATTCGAAGGATATTCTTATAATTGCTAGTTTAATTATTAGTTTGCCTGTACTTAGACCAAAACATCTTACTTCATCTTCCAAAACAGCTATCAGTTCCTTTGTGTTTGCTTAATAAAATATTAATTACAAATATGTTAAGTAGCATGTCTGATATAAGGACTTTTTCCCTTAAAAATAAATACATAGTATCTCAAACTTATAGTATCTTAATAGGATAGAGAGGAATAAATATAGCTTTACATATATATAAGATTTGCTTTTTTGCCATTCTTGGCAGAGTCTATACTGGAAGCCAATTTCTTTACCTTGACTTTCAACTTAGTGATCATTTTACTATGGCGGCTCACTCATGACTAATGTAATATAAGATACGTATGGGATTTTATTGACTAGTTTTAGCAGTATGAATGAGTTTCTATTCACTTAAAGAAAGTTAATATTATAAATTATCTGAGGTATTTGAATATGCAAGTCTTTTTTTGTTTAGAATTTAAACAATACATTCTCATCTTCTACTTTTTTCATAAGCATAACAAGGAGCATGCATCCACACTTAGCAGCACCTCACATGTATGCAATCTGGGAGGTTCTTCCTAAGGGAAATAAAAGATTACAAATAAAAAATTCAAAAGTGAATATATATTTAGGATGAAATAGTCATAAGAAGTTATAAATTTTAAAAAGATGACAAATACTACAAACCATAACAAATTCCAGAAAAATAACAAAAACATTTTTCCTCCTCCTTTGTTCACACACTTGCAGGGTGATCTGTAGTTCAGGTTCATATGCTGATACCACCTCTGGTGTGTCACATCATTATCTCATGGCAGACTGGGAGGTGGGTGTATTTCCAAAACATCCCTACATTGGGATGGCTGGCAATAACATACCTCAACATAGAAGTGACTGCAAACCAGGTAAATATGTTTTATTAAACCTAAACTAAATGTATGTTCAGTGCAGCTCAACTTGCCCTTTGTTAGATCTCAAAAATGTTTAGGCTTGCTCCAGTGTCGCCCAACACAAAGAAAAGTGTGATGGAGGAAAAAGGAGAGTGGAAAGAAATAGTGATCATAACTGATTACTGTTAAGATATCATGTTTTGCAACTTTTATGAAAACATATGAGCCTGTAAATATTGCTAAGGTCCTTTCAGGAGTCTGTGCATATGAAGGGCCCAGAAGCCTAAGCTACTTTAGCTTCACAGTTACCTTTCAGGAGAACTCAGTCACAGAAAAATGAATAACAGCATGTTCCAGATGCTTTAAAGGAACCATAAAAAATCTGTGTTCTTTTACATTTCATTCTGTTTATTCTTCTAAATTGTTATCCAAAGTTATTCTTTTATCTCTATTTTTAATGTGTTAGTATTAAACTACCTAAGGAAAATGTTCCTGTGGAAAACCATATAAATATTTTATACTTTTCACTTTTTGAATAAATTTGTGTACTTAATTCTTAGGAAAAATGCTTAAGAATAGCAAAATATGTTTATCATACCACAATAAGAAAACAAAAAAAGAAAAGCAAAATCCCTGAAGTAAGTGTTCTCTTGTGTTACTGTACAACTGCCTGTAAAAATCATTGGGGCCACTGGAAAAAGATGGTTAAGGGTGGATTGTGTTTATCTTTTTTTTTTTTGAGACGGAGTCTCGCTCTGTCGCCCAGGCGGGAGTGCAGTGGCGCGATCTGGGCTCACTGCAAGCTCCGCCTCCCAGGTTCATGCCATTCTCCTGCCTCAGCCTCCCAAGTAGCCGGGACAACAGGCGCCCACCACTGCGCCCTGCTAATTTTTTTTTTTTGTATTTTTAGTAGAGATGTGTTTATGTTTAGTATGCCTTGTTTCCATTCTGGGTCCTTCTAATCTCTAGATAGCCAAAGCTTGAAGGATTTTAATACAAAGTGTCTCAAGTGACTTAGCTCTATTATGCCTAAAAGTCAAAATGGAATTGTGCAGCAAATTTCTCACAAGCAAAATTACATCTAAGGAAGAGTACTATTTGATTGTAGACTGAGGGTAGAGTTAATATATTATACAATATTTATCTCATTAGTCCTCTATAATAGTATAATTGGAATTTTATATGAATTAAATTATTGATATACGATTAAAATAAAGATATAGACAAATTTAAACCTCTTTAATTCTTAACATGCACCAACTAATATCCTTATAACTTGCAGTTTGTATAAGGGCTTGTTACTTACAATATTAACAATCAGTTGAAACATCATAGTTATTTATTTATTTATTTATTTATTTATTTATTTATTTATTGAGACAGAGTCTTGCTCTGTCAGCCAGGCTGGAGTGCAGTGGCACAATCTTGGCTCACTGCAACTTCCACCTCCTGGGTTGAAGCGATTCTCCTGCCTCAGCCTCCAGAGTAGCTGGGAGTACAGGCACACGCTATCATGCCCAGCTATTTTTTGTATTTTTTTTTTAGTACAGACGGTGTATCACCATGTTGGCCAGGCTGGTCATGAACTCCTGATCTTGTGATCTGCCCACCTGGGCCTCCCAAAGTGCTGGGATTACAGGCGTGAGCCACCACATCCAGCCATAATAGTTTTAAATGGTACTATTGACAGATGGTCATCTGTTCTGTGTGAACTCTGTCTGATACCATGTGTCCTAATGCCATCTGGAAGTTTTGATTTCCTCCTTTGGACAGGTCTTGACTCTGACCTACTGAGTACTGCTTGGATCCTCTTTCTCCTGAAGGGACATGTCCTGGCTATCTGGCCATTCTGCATACCACTCTCCTCATCTTATGCTTCCTGGTTTACTCCTCCTGCCTAAATCCTCTGGTGACCTTCATAAGACAAGTTTAATATCTTGGAACATGCAATGAGTGATATAGCCATGTTAACAGAATGACAGACACACAGGCAGACACACAGAGGCACTCTCGTGAGAGGAAGACAGCAACACCATCACAGAAGGTATGAGAACTGAGGGGAGATTGTTAATGTCAGGTAGAGCTACGAAGGGTATAATCAGAGTTTCCTGCCCATCTCCTTCCTTGATCTTCCAAAGGAAATCTACAGTCCACCAGTAGTCTCCATTCAACACTATACCTCCTCCAATGTACCCTGTTCTACACAATTATGCTCCCACTTCCCCCCCTCCCAAGGGATAAAAGTTCAATTCAGATTCCCCTTAGCCCATCACCTAGAAGTAGTATAAGGCTTAGTAAGAGGCTCTCTTGAAACTTCTGTTAGGTCTTAGCAGAGTATATGCCCATCTCCTTCTTAATAGCTATGTAGATAGTTTATATAATCAGACATTAAATCAACATTTATATGAAAATGTTTTATATAAATTAGGATTCACTATAGTTTATAATTTTAAAAGGACTACAATAAGTTGTATCTTCACTTAAATTGCAACTGAACAAGAGCCCTATAAAATGTAGATTTTGCTTTACATTTTCATAATTTTGCATAAAGCATTTTTAAATAACAGATATAATGTTATATCTCTGAATAGATGCCATTATTGTCATGGAAAAGGGAAAATAATTTCTTCTGTAGGACAACATAAAAATGGTGCTATCAAATTTCAATATTTATTCCTTTACAGTCCTGTGAAAGAGAATAAATATACAGCAGCTCCCTCTTAAACAATTTTTTGATAAACTATTAATCAAAAGAGATATGTTTCAGATACGCAAAATGGATGAATAAAAGAATATAGTAAGTTTGTATATAAAACCCAATGATTTTATTTATTTACAAATTTTACACTCAAATAATAGTTTTTTCTATATTATTTATTTTTGAGATGTTTAGCATATACTATAAAACTGAATAATTGTTTTTGTCTGTATTTTACTGTATTGAATTTGTCTCCTTCTGACCATAGATACCAGTGGTTCTCCCACTATTTCTGTTATCAGTGGCCTGGAGGGCATAATCATATGATTTTATGAAAAACAGTTATTTTTATAATATATTAGGAAACATGTAAAATAATTTTTTATGGAATTAATATAATTTTTAATGTAGCTTTTAGGAATTTAGTTCTTTTAAAGTTGGACATATTTTTAGCAATAATAATGATAATAGTGTTGACACTATAATTTTTTGAGGACCTCTTTTGTTCCAGATACAGTGCCCGGTGCTAGGTATTTTATGCCCATGTTATGGAAGGAGCTTTGGAAAGGTCAAGTAACTTGGACACCTAGCTAGTAGTTAGTGGTAGAACCAGGATAGCAATTCTCGTCTGCTTCACTCTGAAGCCAGAGGTCTTTCCATTTCTCTGGCTTGTCTCTTACAATGTGTCTAGTGTTCTACAAAATTAGGGACCTTCATTATGGGTTTTTATTTCTCTGTAGTCAGTTGAAAATTCCATTTTCCTCCATAGATGAAACTGCAGAATGAAGGTAAAATGAAGTAGAGGCTTGGTTCTTTTTTCACGTAAATTTTTTTTTTTCAAATGTTGGGGTGGAGCTTCTCCACAAGGAAGCCATGGTTTCCAGTCCGTATAGAATCAAGGTTGGACTCACATCATAATTCATAATCTACATTTGTATGAGCTTCCAGCACAGAATAGACTTTCAAAAAGTTTCACTTCTAAATTAAGATATAGAAACTTTCATTCGAAATTAAGATGTAGGAATTTTCAGCATCTGTATCTAATTCTACTTTGCCATGAAAAGAAGAACAATCATCCTATATAGTTGTAGGATCTGACTGATTCTTCCAAGGCATAGTGGGCAGCAGAAGGACTGGTCCCTAATGTCAGAAAGATTCTAGGTCAATTAGTTAAAAATTCAAATTTATGACACAATGATGTAGCATAGTTTTGTAATATTTAATTATGAATTTTTAAAACTTTTTGTTAAATGGATATGACAGCTTTAAATTCATATACATCCTGTTCAGGTTTTGTAGTGAAATGGCCCTTTCCTTAGCTCCTTCTACCTTGCAGTCTGTTTTTAAATGTGACCTACTTAAATGGATAGATTCTATATTCTTTCTAGAGAAATGCCTCATTCAGTGAGACATAATTTCTCTAACAAGAAAAATGCATTCACAATGTAATTCCAAAACCTCCAGGAATAAGGCCTCTGAGTAGCTACATTATAGTGCTCCAGAATCCATGCACTAAAAAGTGCGTCTTTCTTTAAGAGAGGATCTCTAAGTTCTCACTTCCAGCTTATTTATGATTATATTTTTAAGCTTTTGTTTTCCCTGGTTCTCCGTTCACAGCAATTGTGAAAAAAAAAGGGGGCATCCATCCTTCATTCATTTATTCAGTCAACAAACATTTATTTAAGGCCTGTTAGGTGCACCTGAAACTGTTTTATGTACTGGAGACATTCACAGCACTAACAGCTGACAGCAATAACTCATGAAAAGATTTTTTAAAAAAATGTAATAAGCAGATGCAACAGTATAAAACTTCAAATAGTTTAGGTACATTTAGTATTATCTTCCCCCATTCTGAGAATGAGTAGCCAGCCAGGTTTCTTCCAGAGGGGCAAGTAGAATGTCTCTTACTCGAGGCTGTGGTTTCTTGGAAATGAAGCAAATGTGAAAAGTTTCAAAATCGAGTTGGGCTGGCTGTGGTAAGGAAGTCAGGGAGGCAGAATTAACCTGCCCTCAAAAACAGATCTGAGGCATTGATCTCAAATTGGAGCATAAGGCCAGGAAAGGTCAGGACTAAAGAGATAAGAATAGGGAACACACCAGCTCAGCAGCTTAAGCCGACAAGCCGAAAGGCCAGCAAGGTAAAAAATTTGTGATAGAGCTGGATTTTAAACATTCCGTTTTTCATGCGCCCATGGGCAACTCCTCTGTAATTTTGATATAAGATTATTTTGGGAGTGGGACTCTCTTTGTGGGGAAGGGGAGTAGAAGAGTTAAACCTTCTCGGCCATGGCAAATTCAAGCCTTCCTTAGGTTTTATGCTTATATTTGTGTGTGTGTGCCTGCATGTGCATGTGTGTGCATGCATGTGTGTATATTTGTTGGAAAGGGCAGTAACTGACCAATTATGACAGAAGGCAACCTCTCCTTTTGCCCAAACCCCTCCCTTGGCATTTGGTAGGTGGTGCAGGTACCTATGGGTTTTCACACCTCTGTAGCCTCTGAGGACTTCACTGGATTACAGGAGAGTAATAATTAATGCTAATAATGAGGACTCAGTGGTGTCGAGAAAGATGAAATTCTTTTATATATCTCATTCATGTAAGAAAGCAATGACTGTTAGATCTTCCCCCAACCCCCTAACAAGGTTAATATTTTAATACTTGGGTATTTGCAGGAGTAAATAAGTACTTTTGAAATTTGCTTATTGATAAGAGCTTATTCCCTGATATTGCCTGAGTAGATACATTGTTGCTTTATGTAGATTTAGTGATATTTCTATTGTTGTGTGAAAGTGAATCAGGGCTAGCACTTTAATTTGCATTTGTGATCAGGATTATTCTTTTGCGTAAAGATTAAAATTTGATTTGGAACAGGAGTCAAGGATTTACTTCATTAGGTCTGATTTCACATTTTCCACCTCATTTGAAATAAAATATTTTGTAAGTTAAGGTATATGTTAGCTGGGAAGTAATATTATAACAACATTTCACCAAAATTCTTGAGAAATGTTTTAAAATCCAAAAGTCTTTCTACTGGTAATATTATTCCCTCACTGACTTCATGTCAAAACCAAATGATGATGTATTTTCCTTAAGGCATTGTTTATATGGCAGGTCTTCAACCATATATTACTAACAGTTTGTACCTTATCAGACCTGACAAGATTACAGCCTGAAGAGTTATATTTTGATTCATGTAAGAGTATGGACTTGAGCTTCAAAGGAATAATAAGGCCAAACTATTATAGTTCAAGGACTTTAATAAATATTAAATGATAAATAAGGCTGGTTCCACACTAGCTTCAGGGCCTGTGGATAATAAAAGAAAATCTTCAAATGGTGCCAAACAGCATAATGGCTGTCTTGCCTTTTATAATCTGTCTTTACCGCTTGCCATTGTGGTTGTCAGAGCTGGGAATGATGAGGTAGGATGTGTAATTTTTGTTGCTGACAGAATTAAAAGTAAAGGAGACTTTAAAAGTAATCCATCTCTTTAGCAGGATAAATACAGAAATGTGCTTTTTGGTAATACTGTAATAGGTATTTAATCACTCCTCACCTACCTACTCTCTCTAAAAGTCAGGTCGTGGACTTGATGTTAAATGTGAAACATACCAGGTGATATGCATTTTCATTATTGTTAATTTCTAGTTTTAATGGAAACTAGAATTTACTTATATCATCATGTTTGGGATGTCAAAACATGTCCCAGTGGGAGAGTGCAGAATGCCTATGATTCATAGACGATCACTAAGTTATGTGATTATATGGAGGAAAAGTAAGTGAAGCTGCTTTTCAGAGAAAGCCCATCAGTACTATTGTTATTAAGTCTACTGTGAGCTGGGCACAGTGGCTCATGCCCGTAATCCCAGCATTTTGGGAGGCTGAGGAGGGTGGATCACCTGAGGTCAGGAGTTTGAGACCAGCCTGGCCAACATGCTGAAACTACATCTCTACCAAAAATACAAAAATTAGCTGGGCATGGTGGCAGGTACCTGCAATCCCAGCTACTTGGGAGGCTGAGGCAGGAGAATTGCTTGAACCTGGTGGGTGGAGGTTGCAGTGAACCGAGATTGTGCCATTGCCCTCCTGCCTGGTTGACAAGAGCGAAACTCTGTCTCAAAAAAAAAAAAAAAAAAAAAATCTACTGTGGCAGACAAATTCTAAGATGCCTTAATAATCCTGCCTCCTGTTGTTCATGCCCTTGTACATTGAAATTGGGCCAGTGTAGTTTTTTTTTTCTAACCAATTGAATATGGAAAACATGATGGGATATCACTTCTGTGATTAGGCTAAATAAGATAGTGACCTGCCCTTTTGCTTACCATACTCTTCCCTTTGATGACTTTGATGAAACATGTTGCCATATTGGCACATGCAAGGAACTGAGGGCATCCTCCAGCCAACAGCTATGTAGGAACTGAGACCCTCACCTCAACAAGTCCTATAGGAACTGAGTACTGCCAACAATTACACCTGCTTGGAAGCAGATCCTTCCTTAGTCAAGACTTTAGATGAGACCCCAGCCATGGCTGACACCTTGATTGCAGCCTGGTGAGAGACCCTAAAGCAAAGGGCTCAGTTAAGCTGTGCCCAGGTTCCTGACCCACAGAAACTATGAGATTATACGTATGCGTTGTTTTAAGCTTCTAAGTTTGAGGTGTTGGACACATAGCAATAGAAAACTGATACATTAGATGTATTAGTTTGATAGGGCTAGCACAACAAAGTACCACAGACTAGGTGGCTTAAATAGCCAATTGTGAGCAATTTATTTTCTCACAATTCTGGAGGCTCAGAAGTCTAAGATGAAGGTGTCAGAAGGGTTGATTTCTTCTTAGGCTTTTGTCCTTGCCTTGTAGATGCCTGTCTTATCCCCATGTCTTCACGTGATCTTCCTTCTGTGTGTGTCAGTGCACTAGTCCCCTTTTCATATATGAACACCAGTCATATTAGACTAGAGCCCACAATAATGACCTCATTTTAACTCAGTCACCTCTTTAAACATTCCATCTCCAAATACAGTCACATTCTGTGGGATCTGGAGATTAGGATGGCTTCATATGAATTTTACGGGGAAACAACAGTTCAGCCCATAACGATAAGCTATATAAAATTTTATAATTATGTTTATCTCTATAGCAAAAACTCTGTAGAACTTACTGTCTGTAAAGGTCTTTTGATTCCTTTTTATTCTTTATTTTAATGTAATTATATGTTTTTCAGACGATTTATATATATATATATATATATATAAAAATCACATAGTTTAGCACATATATTTTCATATCCCTGTCTCCATAACAAAATTCGAATCTCTGTTTAAGTATATGTCTTTCATATACTTTATTATTATTATTGTTATTATTATTATTATTATTATTATTATTATTATTATTATTTTTAGACAGAGCCTCCCTCTGTCACCCAGGCTGGAGTGCAGCGGCACGTTCTCAGCTCACTGCAACATCCATCTCCCGGGTTCAAGTGATTCTCCTGCCTCAGCCTCCTGAGTAGCTGGGATTATAGGCACCCACCACCACACCCGGCTAATTTTTGTATTTTTTTTTTTGGTAGAGATGAGATTTCGCCATGTTGGCCAGGCTTGTCTTGAACTCCTGGCCTCAAGCAATCCACCCACCTTAGCCTACCAAAGTGCAGGGATTACAGGGGTGAGCTACTGTGCCCAGCCTCTTTCATATACTTTAGGTATAACACTTTGCAATATTTATGGTATTGCTGTTAGAGGCATTTTCAAAATCTACCTTTACTTTTTGTGTTTGCTTGCATACTTCTAAATAAGTTGGAAGTAGCTCGTCTTAAGTATAAGTACTTGTTAAAAAGATAGGGAGTTTGAAGAATTTATATTTATTTGAAGTAGGTATAATTCTAGATAATGGTAGGTCCAGAGAGTATCTATCTTTGTATTTTGGAATCCAGATATAATGGAGTTACACTGTTAGAGCGTATCTAATGCTGGGCTGATTTATTAAGACACTGTTTTTTGGCACTTTGAGCTATTAATAGCACTGTACGTGTTTAAAATATTTTTCTAAATGGCCAAAAAAATCTACATTGTATACATTATATACAACAGTTCATTATAGCACACACCAGTGGTTTTCAGAGTGTGTCTGCAGACCCAGGGAGTGCCAGAAACTCTCTTAGGGGATCTTCAAGGTCAAAACTATTTCCAAACTAAAACTAAAACATTATTTTCCTTTTATTTAAAAAAGTGTTGACATTTTTATATGTGTTGACATGTGTTGCATCATAAATGCAAAAGAAATAGTGGATGAAATTGCTGGAGGCTTTGCATTAATCGAGGCAGTCGTGTTAAACTACTGGCATTTGTATTTTAAAATAGGGATAATATTGCCAATATAAGATGGTGGTTGTAAGATTTAAATCGGATATTTTGTGTATAAGTATTCAACTAATGACCACTCTACACTGCTGCCCTTATCAGCAACATGTATTTCTACCATGTTTTTGTCTCTCTCTATGATTTATTTTGTGTTTTGATGAGTCATTTTGGTTATATTTATGTTTATAGGTACCTCCACCAAAAAATCAAAGAAGAATATTAAGATAATTCTTGAAACACAAGTTTATAGTGGTTCATGTTTCTTCAAAGAAATGGTTAGGGAAACTTAGAAAGATAAAGATGAGCAAGCAATTAGGGTTTTTGGAAATCTTTGATATTAGGAAGAGCATCATATACCTAGGAAGTTGAGCCAACAATTGTAAGGAGAATGGTTAACAGAACATATGACTGAACAGAGAACATTCTGCATTAGGGATAAAATATAATTACCTGATTTAGCACTTATTCCATTGGCAATTCAATTTCCATATATGCATCCTCTGCTCTAAATTGGTATGTCTACACTGGGTTATTTAACTTATTACAATAATATATACTTGATGTAAAGATGAGAAAGAATAGTATTGTTTTGTGCAATTTCCACTATTTTCCCGAAGTCTAAATTTAGCACTGTTTTATACTGCACTCTGTCAAGCATCAAGTCAATGAAAAATCAAATTAGATTGTTGAACTATGTGCTATTCACTTAATTCTAAATTTGAATTATCATTGTTTCAAAATGAAATGAAGGGATAAGTAAATGCAAAGGCCTTATGTCATTTTGTTATGCTGTTTATTGTGTTTTATTATTTTTTGCTTTATTCATTTTTGTCTTATTCTGTTTTTGTTTTTAAACAGATCATCAGAAACTAGAAAGAGAAGCTAGAATCTGCCGTCTTTTGAAGCACCCTAATATTGGTGAGAACATATTTTTAATGTTTTTTAAATGTTAATGTAAAATTTTATGTTAAGTACCGCAATAAAAATGCTAATTTGATAATCTACAATATTTATAACTTTTAAAAAATAGTTTCCTAACTTTCAATCTTGGTTACATTTGATTCCTCAAAATTTTTCTGTGTTTGTTGTTTGTTTTTTGATGCAATCTTTGAAGTAGAAATGTGAAAAGTTTGTGGAAACAGAGGTACTAAATTAATTAATAGTGTATGTTTCCTGCTGTACTGAAAGTTGACAGTGTACCAACCAGTGGAAAACCTGAGTGTAATTTAAAGAATAAATAAATAAATTTAGGTAATCCCTGGTTATATTAGCTTTATCTTAACCACATAATTTGGAGTCTGCTATGTTAATGAGTTCAATGTCCTTTCTGTAGAGTTGTATAAAATGAAAACAATAATCCTTTACCTAATTGGGAAAATAGTTGTGAAGGTAAAAATGAAACAAGTATAACAATTTTTTGAAAAGTTATGTATATATTTTTTCAAAAGGTTGTGATTATGTATAAACACTTAAAAAAATAATATAAGGTCTCATTTGAATAGTGCTTTTATGTGTCTTTAAGAATTGTTCAGCTACAGGCGGGGCACGGTGGCTCACGCCTGTAATCCCAGCACTTTGGGAGGCCGAGGCGGGCAGATCACAAGGTCAGGAGATAGAGACCATCCTGGCTAACACAGTGAAACCCCGTCTCTACTAAAAATACAAAAAAATTATCCGAGTGTGGTGATGGGTGTCTGTAGTCCTAGTTACTCGGGAGGCTGAGGCGGGAGAACGGCTTGCACCCGGGAAACGGAGCTTGCAGTGAGCCGAGATTGCGCCACTGCACTCCAGCCTGGGACAAGAGAGCGAGACTCCATCTCAAAAAAAAAAAAAGAGTTGTTCAGCTACTGCTGCTGAAGTATGGAAAGACAGGATTTATGTCATCACTTTAGTCAGCTAAATTACATTCCATATATCCTGTAAAAAGTTTACTTTAGGCCAGGTGCGGTGGCTTATGCCTATAATCCCAGCACTCTGGAGGGCTGAGGCAGATGGATCGCTTGAACCTAGGAGTTTGAGACCAGCCTGGGCAATATGGGCAAGACCATATTTCTACAAACTATTAAAAAAATTAGCTGGATGTGGTAGTGTGCATGTATGGTCCCAGGTACTAGAGAGGCTAAGGTGGGAGGATTGCTTGAGCCCAGGAGGTTGAGGCTGCAGTGAGCCATGCACTTCAGACAGCCTGGGTGACAGAATGAGACCTTGTCTCAAAAAACAAAAAAATTTACCTTATAGGTATTGATTTGATTCTAGAAATAGTAAAAGGACTTTAGAATATTTATCCCTCATGAATTATAAAATAGCATAACTGTTTTCAAAATTTTTTAAATGGGATGAATATAAGAAACAAAGAAGAAAAACACAGGAAAGAAAAAGTAAATTCAGAAATATGTGTAAACTGGATTCTGTGATAATAGGTTTGATTATTTTGGAAAAATGTTACTGTCCCAGCTCCCTCAATTTTATTGTTAACCTAAGTATTTCTGATCTAGAAGCAGTGAGAAAAGGGGTAACAGAGATGTAGAATTTGCAAAATCTTTCACTGAAAAGTTTACAGGTGTTTTAATTTTATGGTCGGAGCATTCAATTTCTATTCCTGCTTTGATGTTTTTGGTATCCTGCACTTAGTGGGTGCATCTTAGGGTCTTAAGTGAATGGATACTATGGGTAAAAAAAAGTGTAACACTGGCAAATTCACCTGTATGATTCACTCACTCAACAAGTTACATTTCTAGGTGTATAGTAGGAACAAAACATACTGGCAGCTGATAAAAAGGAACCTTCTGGTTTGAGGAGAGAACAAAACAACTCTGAAACATAAATCTACTTCTTTAGAAGCATTTTACTCTGACAAAACTTTATGGCATTTCTTGTTTGGCTGTATTGGTTTGCTAAGACTGCCAGTAACAGAGTACCACAGACTGGGTGGCATAAGCAACAGAAATTTATTTTCTCATAGCTCTGGAAGCCAGAAATCTAAGATGAAGGTGTTGTCAGGTTTGGTTTCTTCTGAGACCTCCTTCCTAAGCAAGTAGGTGGCTGTTGTCTCACTGTGTCTTCACATGGTCTTCCCTCTGTATGATGTCTGCGTGCTCATTTTTTCTTGTAAGGACACCAGTCATATTGGATTAGGCCCACACTGATAACCTCATTCTCACCTAATTACCCCTTTAGACATTCTATATGCAAGTAATACAGTCACATTCTGAAGTATCAGGGTTAGTATATCAACATAGGAATTTGCCTGTAACATTGGCTAAAGAGAAATTACCCAATGAACCACTACAGTTCAAAGATTACTTCTCTTGCTCAGGTTTAAGATAAAATCAAATCTTTGTTTAGTGAACTTGTAATTCCTGTACAGAAAGTTGTTATTTGTTTGTTTTGGTTTGGTTTGGTTTGGTTTGGTTTGTATCAGGTCCTCCTATGAGACTCAATTTTTGTGGATAATGAAACTAGTTTCCTCCATTTCCTCTAGGATACCAAAGTCAAACATTCGAAAAACTGCCAAGCTAAAACAAGAACTCTTTTCATTTTGACACTACATACAGACTAAACTTATAAAAAGAGAAAGTATGCTGGAGAAAGTTCTAAACTTTTGTGTCCTAGATAGCATTGTCAACACCTTCTGACACAGTGTACATCTTTTTTCGGGAATCCATAACAGCCAAATATCATAATTCCTTGGTTACCTCACTGGAGGTTTTCTTCAATCTTTTAAGATTTCAGGAGTACGAAAGGAACTGTGACAATTCTAGGTCCTTGAACCCTAGGACCCATTTCTAACCACAAGAGAGATTTCGAGTGATCCGTTATCTCAGGGTATAAGTCATAGATGGATTAAATTTATGAGACATAATCTCAAAAATTGTAACACTGGCAAATTCACCTGTATCATTCACTCACTCAACAAGTTACATTTCTAGGTGTATAGTAGGAACAAAACAGACCAATATCCCTACCCTCAAGGAGCTTGCAGTTTTTGGGGAGACAGGCAGTAAACAAAGCATTGGATATTAGATGGTGATAACTGTTGAGGAAAAATAGGAAGCAGAGAGGGAAATACTGGGTGTCGGGGTATTCCAATTTTATATAGTTGGTCAGGACCATTTCATAGAGAATGTGAAATATATTTGAATGCAGACCTAAAAGATGGGAGGAAGGAAGTCATTTGGCTCTCTGGGGGAAAAACAAACAAGCAAACAAACTAAAAACGTTGTAGGCAGAGGGAACCAATAGCCTGCATAAGGGCCCTAAGGTCAGTAGATTCCACCAAAGCTTTTTATCTAATGAGAGAGATAGGGGATGAGTTCTTTTTCATTTTATCTAACCTTAATTGATGAATCTCCATGCCATGTAATCTGACAGTGTTGTGTTTATTCATGTAAAGAATGATTTTAAAACATCAATAACAACAGTAACTGTCATAAAATAGTAAGCAACAGCCAACAAAGCAACACTGTTTTAAAGACAGATGCCATAAGTGGACATCTGCAAATGCATTGGAGAGTAGTTGACCCAGGGTTGTGAGGAGAGTGCTGCAGTTCCTGTTGATCACTGCACTAGTTAACAGCACCACATGAATCACTAGTACTCAATCATGACTGAATCAGATTACACAGGGAAAACAGCATTTGCTCTTGATTTCCGTGACATAGGTAATGTGGTACCTAAGTAATACCAGACTCTTATCCTCTTCTCCCTTTTCTCTATTTTATTATTTCCTTGGTTTTAAAATCAGCTAGGCTTTAGAACTTTAAGGAAGGAAATAACTATTTTTGACCATTTTTTCCCTTGTGAAAATGTGCTTGTTTCATTTTTATATTTGAATGTGTCTTTCTCTTGGCACAGAATCAATAATCTTGAAAACTTGCAGCAAGTAAAAGGTTTCTTCCAAAGAAACACATTTTAAACCAACTAAAAATGGTGATTCATTAAACTACTTTTTTTCATGTGTTATTTTTTATGTTTTTCTGATTTTAAAAGTAATACTGTTAGTGGAAAATTTGGAAAATACAACATTGTATAAAGAAGAAACCTGAGGGCTCAACTTTTAATATTTGATTTATTCATCTTTGCCTTGTTATAATAAATCCTATATATATATGCTAATTTCAGCATTCTCTTGTGTGCATTTTCAGACCCCTTTAGATATATCATGAAAATGGTCTCACCCAACAAAATTTCTTGAGTGTGTAGCCATTGCCAAGCTTTGTTCTAGGCTATATGCACTGGTGGTGAAACAGTGATTGAGAGAGACAATGCCCATCTTTTCCCAAAGCTTTGCATCGTAGTGTATAAACAAAACACCATAATAATGTCATAAGGATTCATTCTATGCAGAGAATTAAAATAGGGTAATTTGATACCAGGGGACCGGGTGGCTACTGTCAAAAACAAACAGAGCCAGACACCAGTTAAAGCTGATACAGATTTTATTTTGTACTGTTGCAATCGGGGAAATAACTTCATTCCAAACACAGCAATGACAGCTGGGGATTTATAGTTAAGGAGCAGAGTGAGGGGGTCAGTGGATGGAAGATTTTTAAGAGGAGACATCAAGGATAGGGAGATTCTTGCTGAACTGTACTAACAAGATTCTTGCTAAAGGCAGGCCAAGGACTTAGACATTAAGGGTAGAGGATGAAGACCTTGATGAGATATCAAAGGTGGGAAATCACTTCGTAGTATTCTTCATTTAGGCCAGCTTAGGAAGGTTAGGGACATTGTCCAAGGATGAGATCTAGTTGAAAACAGGAACCTGCCTGATGTTTGGTTAGGGAGAGAGTCTTGGTCACTGCTTTAGAGCGTTTTGTCAGGCAAGACGTATCTATGGAGGTCACATTTAAACTGGTATCTAAATGACAGGTGGAAGCCATCATGAAAGAGAGAGAAAGAGTTTCAGGCACAGAGAGCCCTCCTTGTTAGGGGAAAAGTGGGGAAACCAGTAGATGGACTGCCATGGGGTTTGAAAGGGAGTGACTGAACAGGGTAGGTAGATATTTAACCATGTAGGGTTTCGTTAACCAGATTTGGGAGTTTGGGTTTCATTCTACATGCAATGGGAAACCAATAGTGGGATTTAAAAAAAAAGTGTATCATAATCTGCTTTGCTGTGTCTGCTGTGTGTAAAATGGTTTCCTAGTTGCATGAGCACAATCAGCGATAATAGTGTTCAGTCAGGATATCAGAATCTAGTCTTATCAGCGTAGTACCCCTCAACTACATCTTCTTGGATAAGAATTTAAACAGCTCCAGGTTGGTTCTCTCTTTGGTGTGGTCCACATGATCCAAGAAAGCACCATGCATCTTTTGGCCCAACAAATTGCAGAGTACAGCCCATTTTTAAAGAAGCTCCATCTTTGCTGTGCTCTAGCCAGGCAATTTTTGTTTGAACCTCAGACTGGAAAGATTATAGCTGACATTAAGATGTTGAAGCAATTTGAGGAGAACACTTTACTTTGTGCTTAGGTTAGTTAATGTTTGATCATTCTGTTCACCTTTTATTTTAATAAAATGGGCTTATTTTTCTTTGAGGAATTAACAAATTTGTTGTAAGCCAGAAATTCTGAGCTATATGTCAACATATGTATCAAATAAGTAAAAGAAAAATACCTTTCAGGTATTTAAATAAAATATTTGAGGTGATAGCCAAATTCTCAAAATTATTTGATATTCATACTGTTTTTATTCTTGGTCTTTGATTTCAGGAATTTATCGAAACTTATGGTGAAGCTCAGATAACAAACAATGGTAAAGAGAAAATAGGAAAACAGGAAAAAAATTCATTTAATTCAACCATAAGAGTCCAAAAACAGCTGGGCCAGGAAAGGAAAAGAAAAAATATTGAGAACTTTGATCTGACTTACCTGATTGTCCCAAGTGAGAAGATATTCATGTATGGGCCTTTATTTGGGAAAAGATCAATATTTGAGACAACTTTGCAGTTCATGGGATGATGAATTCTGTTGCTGGGTTATCCCATTCCCTAAAGACTTTTATTTACATTTTGTGTAGACTTTAGAAAGAGCAAGATAATTTTTTGAAAGTTTGAAGCAACATTTATATTTGTAGATTAACACTATCTTTATAAGGTAAGCGGTTCCCATTATAATATGGCTTAATGAACTTCAGCAGCTAGAGAGCAAATGGAAGAGCTCTGTAACCTTTTGAATCTAGTCTTTAGTGATACCCTGGAACCCCTAGTGCAGTGAATGAATTAACCTTTCTGAGATCACGTCATAGCTCAATGATTATCTCCTCTCTACTGGCTTCCCTACCCACTACCCCAAAATGCACAAACACACTCACTCATACACTACAAAGTGTAACAGAAAATAAGAGGCATAGTGTTAATGGAAAGCTCTATAGATTCATTGGGCCACAGTTTATTCTCCTTCTGATGCTGGCCTGCTCTGTGATCTGCTATATAATCCCATCCACTCACTAAGTTCTAGTTCCTCTCTTTGTAAAGCAGAGAAAATATTTGCCTTTTTTATTTCCTTCCAAGAATCAATAGAGAGAATGAGGTAATGCATCTTACTTTGGTGAGGAGATAATATACTTTGTAAGACGATTAATTTAAATAAACAGTTGAGTACATTATTATGGGGTGCTGCTTACCAAGTAGTAACTAATTAATTCATTTCTTAGCATTTAGTAGTATCTTTCTGAGATGTGCATATTCAACAATGGGGAAATATATTTCAGAAACTTTCAAGTATCATATATTCTATATGATATGTATGTTATATATAGTATATAATATATGATATGTATTACACATAATCAGATAATTGTAATATTGCAATAGCAGATCCTATACATTATGTAGCATAAACTCTAATTTTTTTGTTTTAATATTTAGGAAAGCTAAAACTTTCCAAATGTATATGTTTTGTCCAAAGTCACCGTTCTTTAATGATATTGCCAGACCTAAACTGTTGATTGCCTCTGTAAAGAGATGGCGATGTTTAGGGAACCTAACTTGAAGCTGCAAGATTGAAAAAGCAATGTTTTTGTTCCCTTTTGAGGAGAGTTTTGAGGTTGTTTTTGGTTCAAACCGATTCCTCCCCTCACATAAGATAAACATTAACTAAAAAACTTTCAATACTAATACAGGAAGAGAAAGCCTTTACATTTTAGAGAGCATAAGTTACAGCTACCTACCATATATATTAGCCCTGGTATAGAACCAGTGTGTTTAAGAGAGATGCTCTGCTTAAAGATGTTTTATTGTTTGACATATATAACAGTACACAAAATTTCATGTGCTGACAGGTGGAGATTAAAGAATATATAAGAGCCTTTACTTTCTATAAAAGCATGTTTCCCATTCCTATGAGTAATAATGGCATTTAGGATCTATATAATTTTCTTTTCCTAAAATTTAAAACTGGAAGGGCTCTTAGAAATTACCTAAGACCAACCTAGATTCTACAAATTGAAGGTTTAAGTAGTGAAGTAATATGCCCAAGATCATACCCAGATCTAAAAAGAGATGAAAAACACACAACCTGTGTATTACTTCATTTAGCATGTAGTGTTTCTTCTTTTTGCTGACCTTGGAGATGTGATGTCATCCTGTAAAAGTAATATTTTAACCACAATCTTAGATCTCCCTAGTCTTCACAAGAAATTTTTCGCTTAAATACCATTCCTCAAATTTTTATGAAATAAATTAACTGTCATTTTTTGTTTGTTCTTTTGTCTTTAACAGATGATTTTAACCATAAATTTTGCCTTTTTATCCTTCTCTGCATGCAATTGTCTTCTAGATTCCTCAGGTTCTATAAGGAACAAATACAATCACATTGTACAGGTTAAGCTTACTAAATATTTCTCTTAAATATGCCCAGTATTTACTTATAAATGAGTAAATTGCCTTACGTGTTTATTGCACCAATATTCCAGTTTTTGAACCCTTTGAAACAAAATCACATAGGAAAGAAGAATAGAGTTAATGCAGAGTAAATGTTAATTGATCTACTGAGAAAACAAAGTTAATAGTTTTATGAATGGCAATTAAAAGTCTTTTTCAATGGCATCAGAAATTGAGCAACAGTCTAAGAAAGCGACACTCGCAGTTTTTTTTCTGTGACCTCTCCCTTATTGATGGTCCTGCCTAAAAATTACAATAGTTTGTAATCAAACAAGAGTAATTAATTTTTCTTGTTAACTACTTTCTCTAGTGACTCTCTAACAGATAAAAAGTATTTTAATACTATTTAGTAGCAAAAAGCAAATTATCTTATGTTTACCTTATTTGATTAAATCTCAGCTCTTTATTATGATTATTTGGTGAGAAGGCCAAATTACTTCTTAGAATATATTACAGTCTGCAGAATTGATTATTCTCTTTTAATAAATGTGAGAACCAGCACAGTGATATATTTTTCTCTTCAAATAAATATGTTCAAAAAATTCTAATTATCTGTTTTAGCTTTTTTTTTCTTTGTTTATACAATATGGTGCCAGTGATATATTCTTTATAATTCTTGGTAGAAAGTTAAATTTATCATCTTTTTAAGTAAATGCTTATTTTACTAAAAAGACAAAATTTGGATATAAAAGTTGTATATTCAAGATAATACTTCAAAATCTTTTCCACTGGTGAATTTGAATCTGAGTACATTTGTTACTGGTTTCCTTGTAAATATTTTTATTCCATGTATCAATGAAAAAGCCACTTCACTAAGTTAATTTAGAAGTAGGTAGATTTATACATGAAACTGGAGAAAAAGAGTCCTTCTGTTACAAATGAAGGATAGTTTCATTTTTAGACTTACTTATAGTACATAGATTACACTTTGATCTATCAATGCATAATATTTACTGAAATAGTTCTGATTTATTCTACTAAGCCTATTTGATTTCCATCTTGCCCTGTCTCCACTACATTCAGGGTAGAATCCCCTAACAGAGTATTGGAAGTTTATAGTAATTTCTTCAGCTCAGAAGTTGGCTCTAAACTGAAATTTGAAAGAAAAATAATCCCAAACATGAGAAGTAGTTTGTTTCATTGGGGCTTGAGTTGTGCAGAATCCCACCTCCACTCCCTTTTCTCACCATGGGGAAGAATAACTCATGTCGCTAGGGAGCCCGGAAGATAGTTGGGGAAGTGATAACACCTTTTAATCACTTAAAAATCATTCCTCTTTTCCCTTTATTCCAGTAGCATTGATAATAAACTTGCCTATGATAAGTGCTTGTATTAAGATGTGAAGTAGGCCGAATTATAAAAAAAAAATTAGATTGGAATTCCAAAGAACTTCACCACTGGAACTAATGATAAAACTATTAACTGTGTTATCAGGCTCTGGTCTAAGTGTTTTCCATGCATTAGTTATTTTAATTCTCATAACAAAAAAATATCATTCTTGTCTCCATTTTACAGGCAAGGAATCTAAAGCCTAAGGAGGTTACACAGTTTAATCAAGATCAGGCAGTTAGTAAATGGTGGAGTTGGAATCCAAACCTGCATATTCTGGCATGACAATCTGTGCTCTTCAATACTGTATCGCTGCCGTATAACTCTGAATTAGTCATACTATTCTTTAATAAGTGCAGAAAATAATTTTAAAATTTTATAAACATTGATTAAAAAATCCTTGCTTAGATAAATTATCTAATTTTAGTATTTATTATTAGTCCTTGTTCCAGAGGGCAATATTAGCATGACATTATTATTCAAATGCTTAGGGAAAATATAGGTATTATAGAACTAATTATATTTTAATGACAATTTTAATATCTTGGTAAAAAATCTGGCTTATCTTTTACATCTTTTAGGTGGTCACATCTGGCCCTGAATTAATTATTTACTCGCTGTACAAGACAGTCTTTTACTTTTCTCTCTTACTGATCATGAAAATAAATAAAATAATTGTCAGAAAACAATGAAGGCTAAGGAAACAATAGTAATTAATATAATTTGTACAATGTATAACAAAACATTTTAAAACTATGGTTTACATTGTAGAAAAAGAAATCAAGACCAGATAGTAATGTGATGATGAATTCTTACATCAGATAAGCCCAATTTTTTTAAAACAATCATTGCTTATAACTTACTTAGAGTATACAGAGGAATACCAATTTAGGGGTTTGAGATAACTTTTGAAAGTGTACTTTAGAGTTCAATTATAGCATTTCTTTTTGTCACTTTTTTATCCTAGCTGCAGTTTACTTTGGTAGGAATTTGCCACAATAGAAAAGGTAGCTTCATATTCTTATTATATACACATTTGAACACAGGAATTTGTTTCTTTAAAAATGCTCCATAGGTAGAAGTGTTTGCTCTCTGAATTTGATTTATAGTACATCCGTTTAACAAAATCATATGTAGCTCTAATGAGCTCACCATGGATTTATGATCATGTCAGGTTATTGTTTGAAATTACTTGTTAATTTTATTATTTAGTTCAGAAGGCTAATGGTCTATGTTGAAGGAAAGTAAACAGTGATATGACTTGAATTCTCTTAAAATATTCTTTCACGTTTTTCACTTCAGTAGTAATTTATAACATATCCTGTGAAATGACAGAAGATTTTGCTCACACTGTTGAAGTTCAGTAGTTTTTATAATTCAGTCTCCAAAGATTACTTTCAGTTTTTAGTGATGGGCTTATTGTGTGTTTTAACCAAATGCATAGAATAAGAGGAAAAATTTTTGTAGCATACAAAGTTGTTCACTAAAGAAGATAACAGTATGTTTCGTGAGCACATTATTTTGAAGTGTAGCATGTCTTTTCTTTCACTTGTTCTGTTCAGAAAATGATATTACTTACTAATATATGTGCAGAATCTCATATTTTGTAAACACTTTCCTTGAGACATCCATAATTATTATTTCCGTAGGCATAGGCAGTTTTGCATATTCACATGAATTTGTGTTGGATATTTGTCAAAAAACATGCTATGCTTTGTCTTATCTATTTTTCATTTAGAGCAAAATGCTCACTTTCAAATTGAAGTGATGAAACATCCCATTATATTTTGATTAGATCTGGAAATGTTTTTTCGAAATCTTTTGAAAAATATAATAAATGAAATGTTAATTTAATTCCTTTCCACCCATTATATTTTTCTCTAACTTCTTTCTTTTTTTTTTTTTGAGATGGAGTTTCACTCATGTCATCCAGGCTAGAGTGCAGTGTCACGATCTCGGCTCACTGCAACCTCTGCCTCCCAAGTTCAAGCTATTCTCCTGCCTCAGCCTCCTGAGCAGCTGGGATTACAGGCATGCACCACCACGCCCGGCTATTTTTGTGTTTTTAGTAGAGATGGGGTTTCACCATGTTGGCCAGGCTGGTCTCGAACTCCTGACCTCAGGTGATGCACCTGCCTCAGCCTCCCAAAGTGCAGGGATTACAGGCATGAGCCACCATACCCAGCCCTCTAATTTCTTAAACAATCATTAGATTAGTTTTATGTCCACATTTGATATTGGAATTAAAGAAAATTATATTAATCTGGGGAAAGGTAAAATGAAAGATAAGAAAAATAAAACTATACATAATTTGGAAGTTGCCTTATATTTCTTTTTTTGAGTTGAAGTCTCGCTCTGTCACTCTGGCTGGAGTACAGTGGCACAATCTTGGCTCACTGCAACCTCTGCCTCCTGAGTTCATTCAAGCTATTCTCCTGCCTCAGCCTCCCGAGTAGCTGGGATTACAGGCACATGCCACCACACCCAGCTAATTTTTGTATTTTTAGTAGAGACAGGTTTTCGCCATGTTGGCCAGGCTGGTCTCGAACTCCTGATCTCAGGTGATCTGCCCACCTCGGCCTCCCAAAGTACTGGGATTACAGGCATGAGCCACAACGCCTGGCCAGTTGTCTTCTATTTCTAATGATTAAGCTTGATTGAATTGAATAGCGCTAACTCTGTTGTAGCTGGAGTACTAGTAGACTACAAAGATGAATGAGACATATTCCTTGACCAAAAGGAGTTCACAATTTTAAAGGACAAATAATTAAGTATGCAACTGAAATATAGTGTGATTATATACTATAATGAAACTACTAATAAGGTGCCATGGGAGCACCAACATACAAGCTAAGAATCTTAACTGAAATATATTGGATGGTGAACAGAGTTTTGCCATAAAGTTGTAGGGATTGGACTGAAGAGCATTATAGAAAGACAGGCCCACAAAAGAAAAAACAGAGTTAAAAGTCTTTGTCGCACTTGAATGACTGAAAACCTGTAATGATTGGCATATTATGTATGTATGTCAGAAATAAAAGTTGATTGAGAATAATAGTGGAGAGTCTGGGAAGGAATTTGATTTTTAATCTGGAGAAAATAAAGAATTAATTTAAGATTTATTTAGTCGACTCATGATTATATCAGTTTTTTAGGACAGATTTAGTAGTAATAAGCATAATTATGTGGTGTCAGGAAAAATTGGTGTTGAAAGAGCATCTGAAAGTCTCTGGAGTGAATGTAGGTGTAAGACATGATGAGTTCTTCAACCATAGCAATGGGATCAGGGATGGCAAGGAGGGCAAAGCTATCAAAGATGTTGCTGTGGAATCAGATCTTGAGCAGCAATTAACTTATGGCAGATGGGCTAGGAGGTTTCTCTGAGGTTTCTAGTTTGCGTGACTAGAGAGATGTTGATCCCTTTAACTGACAATAGGCAACAAAGGAGGAAAAAACATTGGGAGAAATTAGAAATTTCACTGATTTGAAAACATTATTTTTTTAAGGATTGGAACTATCCATTATGGGGGACCGTGGACAAAAAAAAGAAGACTAGAAGTCGCAAATGCCACTGCCCAAACCCCTGATCTTTCATTTTTTGGCAGAAGATATAAGCTTCTTACTATGTGAGCATCCTCTTTAGGATGGAAATATTTGGCGGTGACTTTGATCATCTTTCTTAGACTAAGACTGAACTCTGCTGAGTCAAGAGTAGTCAAGTTGAGTGCTCAAAGTATCTTTTGAAAAAGCAACATAATGTCTGTAGCAACTCCATCACCACCTAACTGTGGTTGAGCACTTATTTCTAGGGTGCTTTTTTCCCCCCATTCTGTCCACTAAAGTAAAGCGCACTTCTTACTGGTCCCTCGTGCCTTTCCCAAACATGTATCTTTTGTTGGCTCCACTACTTTAATTTGTATATATCCCATCTGACTTGCAGGTGGGATACCACATAGAACTCTAAAGAGTATGAATGTATGTTTTGAGTCGTCTAAATGTATGGGATAGTGGCAGCGTATGAACGTGCCCAGCAGTATATTACCAAGGGGCCCATACACAGAATGATGAAAAATGCTTATTTGTAAAAATTTGACTTCTTTTAAGGAGCAGTAACAACAGCCATTTTCTTAGATTACTTTCATTCTGAATATATTTTAAAACACTTAATATATAAAACAGCTAAATTTTTATTCTAGGTGAATAAAAGGAAATTATATTTGGGAACGAAATATTTTGAGATGTACAAAAATGCAGCATAGGCTTCTTGTTACAATAATAATCCATCTACCCTCATTTTAAATAGGGTTATATCAATTTATACTCTTAGAAAAGTAGGAAGACTATAAATTTTACCTACAGACTTAATTTTGTTAAAGTTATAATGAGTTAGTATTTTGAAGATCATTATTTCCTTCTGCCAATCTCCTTCTTCCAAACAATTTCCCATTTAAAAGTTGTAGTGCCAAATGTGCATTTAAGCTTATTTGTTAGGAACTCTCCAAGAGAACTCTGATAAAACATGGTTTTCAAATGTGATTCTCATATGTGTTGATTATTCCAGTGACCTTTTCTTTTGATATTTCTTATACAAATCTGCCCTTCAAAATTAAATTACATCTTCTGGTCATTTTCTAAGAATCTATTCATAATATGGATGAGAGAAAAGAGATGGAACCATTTTTCCCCCACAGAAAGACAGAGGATCATTCATTTAAGGTAACAGTTTTCAACCTGGGATGATTTTGCCCCTCTACTCTCTCTTCCTTCTGGAGACATTTGACAATGTGTAGAAACATTTTTGACTGTTACAATTGTGGGTGCCATTCTGGCATCTCTTGGGTGGAGGCTGCTAAGCATCCTACAATGCACAGAAGAGCACTTCACAATAATGAATTATCTGCTCCAAAATGCCATAGTACTAATACTGAGGAACTCAGTGATTTAAAGTAAGAGTTACAATAACAACAAAAAGATAAATAGCCAGCATTACTTGATTTACTTCTGGGGCCATGCAATTTTCTTTTTCATAAAAAAAGTAGGCAGTGCATCTTCTTAAGTAAAGGACAAGTCTATTAAAGAAAATAAACTGCTTTTGAAACAATTTATAGGTATCTAATTAAATTGAAGCATAGAAATTGTACTATAAGCAGAGCCAAGGTAGCATAGTCTGATGCTGACATATGCTAATTACAATCCTTATAAATCTATTCATCAAAACAGATTTTACTAGGCAACCTTGGCAATTCTGATTCCTTCACACACAAAAAGGTAATGAAACCTATTTAAATAAAATAGAATAATTTAGTCTTTTAACTAATTTTGACGGGTCTTCTCCCCAGTCTGAGTCAGTGATGAGTTACTATGGTGTAACAATTGCAAAACACCTTCCAGTGAAATTTTTTAAAAAATTATGTAAGGCTATCATGAGGTTTTTCGGTAAACTAGAAAACATTATTTTTTGAGATAATAAATAGGTTGGAGGTTTATGATGCAGTTATTTGTTTTTAATTTGGGAAAGTTTTAACGTTTAAACAGTGAAGTGACAATATCCAATTTAATTTTAACAGGATTACTCTGGCTACTGCAAGTCTGACCATGTCTCTCCTCTGCTCAGAAACTAATTAGTGGCTTCCCACTGCACTCAGAGGACAAGGGGAGGCCTCACAATAGCATGCAAGGCTTCCACAGTGAACACCCTCTCTCCCTTCTTAGCTTATTTTTCTTCTGATCTTAGCTTCTCTCCCCCTCAGTTGCTCTGCTCTAACCCCTCTGGGCTCCTTGCATTTCTTCACCTGTTCCTGATGTCCTCCTGCTGGGCCTTTGCCTGGAGTTCTTTCTGAGGATACAGCAAGGAGGCATGCTGGCTCACTTCCTGCAGGCCTTTGCTCATCCAAGAGTAGAGGCCTGCCCTGACAGCTGTGTGTGAAAGAGCAGCCTCCCTCCCCCATGCCCCACCCAGCACTCCCTAGCATCCTTCTTGCTTTATCTCTGATGCACTTATTCAGATTTTGTATATTTACTTGTTGATTTGATTATTTTCTACCCACTAGTCTGTAAAACTTCATGAGGGCATGGATGTTTCTTGTTTATTATTGTACCTAAAAAAGCACCTGCCGTAGAGTCTGCGCTCAACAAATAAATGCTATAGGAATTAAACAATGCATGGGTACGTATATTTTTATTAAGTTCAAGTTTAGATTATCTGAAGAGGAACAAACACTTCTATTAAGAGAAAAGCATAAATTTTAACTTATGTCACAGCTGTTTTGTTTAAGTTCATCTGTAGGCTTTTGCTTTCCTTCTGGCTAAAATGACTATCAATGGCCCTGGGCTGGCCCACGCCTAAAGACTGTAACAGGAGAGCAAACAGTTGACTTCTCCCTGACTTGCTAAGTCAACAAACCACGTGAGTCAGCAAACCTCTTTTTACTGCCTGACCTTCCTTGACATCTCCTTATCATATTCTGAAATTCCTATTCTGCTGGCTGGAATCTTGGCCCAGACCCTTTTGGTGATCTTTGATATGTTTCTCATACACCCTGCAGCATTTGAATCATCTTTGTCAGGAGTAAGGGGCTCATGATCTCTTTTATCTGGCAGATACCTAAAACTGCTAGCTGCTTCCTTACCTTCCTCAGGAGCATTTTGATGATACTCCAGAAAGCAGAACAGCATTATCTATAAATGTCATGGTTTTTTTTTTTTTCTCCTTGCTGGATTACCTAGCCTTTCAGATAAGGTTGGATAAACCTTATTCTAGGATAGCCCTTTATTTGACTACTCTACCCTTCCAAGCAAAAAGCTGCTTTTCAAATGAAATTACCAAACTACAGTAGTCAGGAAAGAAAGAGAAAGGTCGGTTATCTCTCACTCTCACTTGGGAGCTCTGTCCTGGAACAAGGATTGACAAACTTTTCTGTAAAGCACCCAGTAGTAAATATTTTGGGCTATGGTGGCAATGCTTCCTCTTTGTCACTGTAGCACAAAAACAGCCACAGAAACTTCATAAACGGATAGGTGTGGCTATGTTTCAATAAACCTTTACTTATGGACACTAAAATCTGAATTTCATTTAATTCATCTCAAGACGTAAAAAACATTTGGGCCGGGCACGGTGGCTCACGCCTATAATCCCAGCACTTTGGGAGGCTGAGGCGGACGGATCATGAGGTCAGGAGATCGAGACCATCCTGGCTAACATGGTGAAACCCTGTCTCTACTAAAAATGCAAAAAAATTAGCTGGGTGTGGTGGCGGGCGCCTGTAGTCCCAGCTACTCAGGAGGCTAAGGCAGGAGAATGGCGTGAACCCTACAAGAGGTGGAGCTTGTAGTGAGCCGAGATTGTGCCACTTAACTCCAGCCTGGGCGACAGAGCGAGACTCCGTCTCAAAAAACAAAAACAAAAGCAAACAAACAAACAAAAATTATCAGTACAGGCTGTTCAAAAATAGGTGGTGAGCTGAATTTGGCAAGTGAGCTATAGTTTCCTGACCCCTGCTCTACAGTGAGATGACTTCATCTTTGTGGGTTACTTGGATCTTGGAGGTCTGCTGAACTCCCTAATGCTTTTTTTTCTTGGATCTGACAAATAGCTTTATTTGTGTCTCCTGGCCACTTTGTAGATTCTGAATCCTAGAAGGGAGAAGCTAAAATATCTGGGTGCAGTGATGATCTGCTTTGCTTCCCACTTCTGAGTTTCTCTAATTCTGGAAGATAGTGTCATTTCAACTCTGATTTCTGGTTTAGCTCAGCTCTCAATTCTAGGTCTAATGTGATACAAAAAGCCTTATCCCTGTTGCTTGGTTTTGTTTCAGTCTTGCTGTTGGTCTTACTGTTACCTACCTTCTCGGTTGCCCATTGACTAGATTTCTTGCCTCATGATAAAGCTCTGGATAATAGCTGCCTACCTCTTGGTGCCTTCATCTGCCAACTACCACACCTAGGTAACCTATGAATTTTGGACTTAAGCTGAGACTACTCAAGGCTTCCCTTTATTCATTTTCCTTGGGAACTGATTATCTGTTTCAGATTACCTTTGAATTTACATACAAGTGCTGCTTCTAGAATAATTTTGACTCCTGACTTTTGCTCTTACTTTTAAACTTTTGTCCCATGTATGATACAGGTCAGCTTTGTCTTCATTTGGCAGATTTGCAACCATCTAAGCTAAGAATCTGACAGGATATTATTTTTTCTGTTTCTTCTGATTTTATTGAGGTCTTTTTCTTTTTCAACCCATCTCTTTCCCCATCTCTCTCAAAACACCCTGAGTATACCAGGGTCTGCACCTCTTATGAAGTCAAAGTTAGAATCACTTCAGTTGTGAGCTTGCCTTTCTTAATTACACAAACTTCTTCTGACGATAATAGGTATAGACTAGAATGACATAATTTGATGTAATATAAGACCATTTTTCTGAGAGTACAGAAAAGCATATTGTATTCACCTTGATTTGCAAATATCTCATGAAGAGAGTTACTTTATTCTTTGGGCCTGTTTTTCACTTGTAAAGCTGGCCTGGGTCCCCTTAAATACTCTGTCCAGTTTAATTTGAATTTAACATGACACTGAGGAATAGTCTGTTGGCCCTTATCAGATATAATTTAAATTTCTCCTGGAAAGGGAAATAAGCACTTGGAATCAAGACAAAGAGCCAAATCCAGCAGATTATCAAGGTGGTCGGTGGGAGGAAAGTCTGATGGTTTCCGCTGCTAAGCGTGGGAGATACTGACCTACTCTCATTCACTTACTTTTGTACATAGATGTAGACTGTGAGCTGCCAAAATAGAGAACAATTCTTACTTTCTGTCAGTAGCTTATCAGAATTCCCTGGCCTCCAAAAGTGATGAACACAGTCCGGACCCTGTTCTTATGACTGGTGATTGGTACAGCTGGCTTAGCTCTTGTTTTTTGACTTTCTTTTATTGGGCCCTGGACTATTTTGTTCTACACACTTTAAATCTGAGTGCATGAGCACCCAGGTGTGACTTCACAGACAGCCCTGTTTCTGATCGGAACCTATCATACTTGCCTCTGGCTTTGCCCTTTTATCCTCCCAACTCTCTACACTAGTGCTTCTGCCCTTGTTGGACTTTTTTTTAAAATTTTTTTTATCATGTTTGTATCTTTTATCTTGGAAGACAGAATTATCCCTTTCTATTGAAATATAATACTTTTAGCATATATTTGAATGAATATAGATTGAAGAAATATAATGTCACTTGTCTTCTGGGAAAGACTTTCAGTTTTGTGGATTAAAAAATTTGGTATTTTGATTGTTTAATTTCTAATCTTGATTTATAGGACAGATAATTTCTGCTCTTCTTTTATTACATATCTATTTTTAAATGATTTGGTAATACTGTTCGGATGTTCCCTTTTTCTGGCTCTTCATTTTAAATTGTAGTATCTTTCTTTTATTTTATAGATATAGTTTAACATGGTCTCTGCTATGGTTTGGATGTGGCTTGACCCTGCCGAAACTCTTATTGGAACCATAATTTCCAGTGCAGCAAGGTGTGGGGTGGAAACTGTATGAGAGGGGGCCTAATGGGAGGCTTTGGATCATGAAGGCTTTGCCCTTGCCTTGGTGGGCAGTTGGTGCCTTTCTAGCAGTAGCAAGTTCTCCTTCTCGGGAGACTGGATTAGTTCTCTTGGAAATAGATTCAGTCCCACAAGAATGGGTTGCCCTTTGTGTTTGGCCCCTTCACTTGTGTCTGCTTCCCCTTTGACCTTCTGCCATCTTATGACACAACACAAAGGTCCTCAGCAGAAGCGGAGCTGGTGCTAGTGCCGTGCTTCTTTAACTTCCCAGCCTGCAGAACTGTGAGTGAAGCCAATCTCTTTTCTTTATAAATTGTGCAGCTTCAGGTATTTTGTTATAGCAACACTAAAGGGACTAAGACGACTCCTATGTTCATTTTGCAAACCAAAGACTTTAATAATCACACTGTAAGTGGATCACAACCTAGCTCATCACAAATTGTAGCTTGATTTTATTAAGTTGCTAATGACAGATTTACTGCCTTAATATCTTTATGTTATTAGAGAATCTTAACAGAGTTTCATTTTTACACATAACATTCTTTTTTGAAAAGTACTTTAAGAGTATGGAAATAGTTCATATAGTGTTTTCATATCACATGATATTCAAATGGTTATATCAATGAGTGACCTGGTAACTTCAGGACTTGAAGGGCTAGGAGCTCTCTGAGTAAAGAAACGAAGAAATAGGCAATGGAAAATATGAATTCCAACAAATGATATTTTATTATGTGAATCTACCAATCTATATTAGCCAGTCAGTGGAAAGGAGCTTGAACTATTCCATATGCTATAAGGTTCTTGATGTTGTCATGGGTATAGTCCTGCCAAATTCATGATCCTTTTTATCAGAGATCAGGAACAAGGACCTGCACTTGTATTTGGAGTAATGAAATTTTCCAAGGCTCTATGAATGAAGGAAAGTATAAAGAATACCCTTATTGGCTGGGCACCGTGGCTCATGCCTGTAATCCCAGTACTTTGGGAGGCTGAGGTGGGTGGATCACGAGGTCAGGAGTTCGAGACAAGCCTGACCAACATGGTGAAACCCAGGCCCTACTAAAAAATATAGCAACTAGCCGGGTGTGGTAGTGGGCACCTGTAATCCCAGCTACTCAGGAGGCTGAGACAGGAGAATCACTTGAACCTGGGAAGCGGAGGATGCAGTGAGCTGAGATTGTGCCACTGCACACCAGCCTGGGCGACACAGTGTGACTCCATCTTGAAAAAAAAAAGAAAAGAAAAAAAGAATGCCCCTTGTTCTAACCAGCTTCCACAGACAGCCTTATGAGAGGAGAAGTATGCTTTTGCCATCTCTTTATGGAAAGAAAATAAGCCTTTAGCCTAGATGGCTATTGTTGCCCAAAAAAGGGAGGAGGGATAAATAGCTTCACTCTGCTGCCAATTTGGTATCAGTTTGGGTTTAATTCAGCCTTAGCATGTCCATCTCTCCACTTCTGATGACATTTGTATGTGTGAGGAATGTGGGAGACAGGGAATGGAGGTGAGTGGACATTCTGATAGTGTTCAGATATGCCTTGATTTTCTCCAACCCTGGAAGGGAGTAGTTCTGGAATCCTCCTACCTGTCCCTCAATTTTTCAGTTTACTAAGATTATAGCTTATAGCTTCCTTGAGATAGAAATGACTCTACAGAGCCCATCCTGAATGGAAATCATAATAAATAATTCATATATCCAGGGAAGTCTGAAAACTAATCTTGTTTCCTGTTTTGGAGCACAGTAACTGGCAAAATGCATTTGGGGTGAGTTTGACTTTTAGAGGGTGGTTCTGAAGCATTCTTGTATGTTAGATTCCTTTGATAAAATGGCAGATTCTTGAGCTTCAGCATTACAAATTGATCTGGAGCAGCCTCTAGGAATCTACCACTTTTTAATTTTTTGATTGCTTGTTTTATTTATTTATTGTTTATTATTTTTTATTATTTTTATTTTTTAGACTGAGTTTCGCTCTTGTTGCCCAGGCTGGAGTGCAGTGGCACGATCTCGACTCACTGCAACCTCCGCCTCCCGGGTTCAAGGGATTCTTCTGCCTCAGCCTTCCTGAGTAGCTGGGATTACAGGAATATGCCATCATGCCCGCCTAATTTTGTATTTTTGGTAGAGATGGGGTTTCTCCATGTTGATCAGGCTGGTCTTGAACTTCCGACCTCAGATGATCCGCCCACCTCGGCCTCCCAAAGTGCTGGGATTACAGGCATGAGCCACCATGCCCGGCGACTTATAATTTTTTAAATCAAGCACCCAGGTGATTGTGATACAAGTTTTCAAAGCCACAATTTATAAAAAACATTCTGCTAGTGATAATGTTTTAGAAAACTAAATTCCCCGTAAAGCTTTGAGCCAGGAACTTTCTATTCAACTCTGCAGATCTCTAGACTCCCTGTCCTCTTTATCACTTTCATAACAGGTCTAAAGAATGAAATCTGCAAGAAAGAAAGATCCTTAGATAGTGTCAATCTGAAACGTATTGTATCTAAACACTTAACATAATTATTTAATTTTCTCAACTACTCTGCAGATATAAATATTATATCAAGTGTTTTTAATTTAGTTCAATAAATATCCAGCCTTTACTATGTGCTCTGTACAGTGAAAAAGTTCAGTCTCAAATAGACATATTAATTTGACTGGGGTTGCTTAGTTTATGAAGGGTGGAACCAGGATTCAAATACATTTGTTTGATTCCAAAGTTCATGTTTCTACTCTACAAGCCTTCTGTTCTTCACTTCCTCATCTGCTCAAAGCTGTGAAAGCTCTCTGTGCAGCTGTATTACTTTTTATTTAAATAAAGCACTAGAATGTGAACAATATGATACCAAACACTGTTGACATGTAAGGGGCTTTCTTCCTGTAAGAGAAGTTAGGACATTTACACATAAAAACACTCAGCAGTTCAAAGAAGCAATGTAATTAAGTGCCCTAATTAGAGATATAAAGAGAGAGGCTCATATTGTCTGTGGAATGTTTTCTACAGAGCATTGAACACATTTAAGCATCTGGAAGGATAAGATTTAGGAAGGAAGGAACAATGTTGTCTCCAAATTATGAAAGTTAAAATGAGTCTGTCTATGGATAATGCCAGGTAATTATCCTTCTACCTTTTAAAAAATGTCAACAGACAATTAGCTATGTAAGTAATTTTCCCCTCATTCCTTTCTTGTTGAACAGTTTCTGAAAGAGAAGCACTCTATTGTCATTTCCTTAATGCTTATTTATTTTCTAAGCCTCTGCTTTCAGGCTTCTGCTATGTGTTCCAAATAAATTGCTCTCATAGTGATTATCACCACCTCCTTATTACTAAGTCCAGTGGAACCTTCTTGTTCTGGTCTTACTTGATGTCTCTCTATAGTTGAATGCTCCATACCTTCCCCATTACAATACTGATTTGGTTTTGTTAGGACTATTTACTTAATCATCTAACTTTTCTGATAGATAGTAAGCTCTCTGAGGATGGGGATTGAGTCTGTCTTGTATGTAGGGAAACTATATGGCCCAGGAAACCGTATGAGTTACCTCCTTTGGCTTTTGTAACATAAGTGTTTTCTAGATTTCTTCTTTATCTCCAACCATTCATTCCTAATCTCCTTTGTGAATTCCCCTTCTGCCTACCTCTTAAATCTACCCAGGGCATTTCATTCATATATTAGTAACTCTCAAATCTATTTTAGAGGGTTTAACGTTTCTCTCCAGACACGTTTCCTACTAGCTAGTGGAATATTCACTTGGATGATATTCTGGTACCTTGGTAATCATACTGTGCATAAAATGGAACTTGTTTTCCACCCTTGCCCCACTCAGCTCCCACCCAAACCTGCTTCTCTGCTTGTGTTCCCTGCTATAAGCCTTGCCAAAGCTAGAAACCTGGTGTCATCCTGTCTACCTCTCCTTGCCTTGCCAACTTATATAAGCACTTAGCAGTTCTCCCTTCAACTTTCTCAATGGCTTTTAAATCTATCCCCTCCCCGTAACCCACATGCTTTAATAAGCCTTCCCTCTTCTGAATTCTTCCCTTTGCTATGAAGAACAGGGTTTTTTTAAAATGCAACTCGGATCTGTCACTCTCCTCAAAATCCTCCCATGGCTCCCTAATTTATCAGGCTAAATTCTAAAATCCTGACATTGCAAAGTCCTTTATATTTTGAGTTCCCCTATTTGTTTGCTACTCTCCAGCCATACAGACTCCCTCCCTAAAACTGTAATTTCTAATTTTTCCATCTTCTCTTGGTACTTTTCCACTTACATTCTCTTGGTAGGAGACACTCTTCTTCTCCCTCCCACTTTGTCTGGCTGAACTCCTCCTTTCTGTTTAGGCCTCATCTTTGGCATCACCCCCCAGCCTTCCCTGATGCCCCTAATTGGTATTCTAGGGTGGGTGTTGTAGTGTACAAAGGTGCCTGGCCGAAGGAGTGAGTCAGCGCTGGTGCAGGGCTTCCTTTTTCTAATTTGCACAGTGGCCCTATGCAGGCTAGTAGTGGCTCTGGTACCACATTACTTATTTACATATCCTTATTCCCCCCACAAAAAGCCATTTGGCCTTAGGGACCTCATTCACTTTTTATCTTCAGGGCCTAGCAAACAAATTGTCATTAGATCCAGCACAGAGTATGGTATAATAATCTTACCTATTCATATCCACTGCTTTCACAATTTACTATGCATTTTTTTTCTTTTTCCTTCTTTTTATTTTTGTCCTTAAGAGACAGGATTTTTCTCTATTGCCCAGGCTGGAGTGCAGTGAGGAGATCATAGCTCAGTGTAGCCTCAAATTCATGGGCTCAAGCAGTCCTCCCTCAGCCTTCTGAGAAGCTGGGGCTACAGGTGCACACCACCACACCAGGCTATTTTTTTTTTTTTTTTTTTTTCTAGAGGCAAAGTTTCGCTATGTTGCCCAGGCTGGTCTCGAATTCCAGGCCTCAGGTGATCTTCCCACCTTGGCCTTCCAAAGTGCTGGGATTGCAGGCGTGAGCCACTGTGCCTAACCTACATTTTTATATTTATTATTTTTTTCTGATTAACAATAAAGCTAGGTTATTAGCTACCTGGGAAGCGGAGGAAGTAGATTTTTACATTCACTTTTAAATAAACTTTTAAATTCCACCTTACCACATGAGAAATTCCACCTTACCACAATTGTCTCCCTAACATGTCTTTGGACTACCTCTGTTTCTCTAAGTTATTGTTTTTTTCTGGTGTCTGAATTAAGTTGGGGACAGATTTGGGGGATATTTGAGTAGCACTTTATCTAGAGTTGCTTGCACAAAAGCTGAGTAGGAGCATAGCCCTAATGAGTTCGCATTACAGAAACAGGTCCCTGTTTGCTGAGAGTGAAATTCCTCTATTATTTTCTTAAACCCTGTTTTGCTAAGGTTATAAAGTGGCCCAGCTGCATTCTACCTTTAACTCCAAACTGTTCTCTTAAATATGTACCTGGCAGAACTGAGAGCACATTGTGTTTTGCATCTTGTAAGTATCTAACCTACCCCCAAGGGAGATATTCTCTATGGGAATCACACCTCAGAAAAGAAAATAATATACTTCCTCCTACCTCTCTCATTGTTCGCAGGCTCATATTTTCCAAACCTCTACCTCATTTTTCTTCTTGTGCTCTGTGGTTCCTACTCTCAAATTTTCTCTCTCTGTCTGTATCCTTCTGTCTCTGACACACACACACACACCTGTCTTTCTAGTCAGAGCTGTTTCTGTGTTCCTGTTCAAGCTCCATTGTTTTTAACCTCATCGTTCCAGTCAGCCTTCCCTTTTCTTCACTTGAATTAGCTTCTTCATATTATGCATGGATAAATGCACAGAATTATTTGAGTGCACTGTTAGCTCTTAGCTTCAGAAAGGATTCAGAAATTAGAGGAGTGATCGGGGAGCCAGCTCTGAAGCCACAAATTGGAAGGCACTAAGAGATGAGTGGATGTGTAATACCATATTTGGGAGAAGGAGGATGGAGAGCTATATGTTCGGTTAAGGATGGGCATGGACAAGCCTGCTAGGTCTTTCTTGCTTTTGGTCCACAAACTGGTGTCAAATCCTGGAAACTGTATAAAGATTTAGTATTTATTATTATTTCAAAAACATTTCAACTCTGGTATGTCCAGGCAGCCTATCTCTGCATGGTAAAGGCCTGGGAACCAACCTATGGATTAAAAAAAAATATGTACTTTTATAGTTTTATAGTTTCTAGGAAAAAAGTTCAGATTATATCTTCCTAGGTAGATATTTTATAGAAATTTACATCCAAGTTTATACCACAGTAAATCTCTAAGTGACAGATTTCAAGGAAACCCCCTGAATAGTTGGATTACTGTTTTCTTGCAGCTAAAAATTTTTGATTATGTGCCCAAACCAAAACAAAAGATTGCATTTAGCTTCCTCGATGAGAATTTCTGGAACCAAATACAAATGAAACCACAGGAGGAAAGATAAGGACTCACAAGTTTATGAAACTTGTTAATGGGACTTTAACTCCCTCTTAGACTCGCTCTCACTCAACTTTCTTATTCCATTTGATATATTTTATTTTACATTATTTTGAAAAGCAAAATGAAACATTGGGGGATATGTTCCATTTTGGATATAGAATTATTTTGAGAATTGTAGGAAAATCATTGTATATTTAGAATTACACGTGTCCTACAAAATTTGTCCTCATACCTTTATTCATCCATTTAGCAAATCTTTTTTAATATCTGTCATGTTAGGTACTCTTCTGTACACCTGTGATACACCAGTAAGCAAAGCTGACAAAATTCTTTGCCCTTATACTGCTTCTATTCTGGGAACAGGGGCTGTGAATAAACAAATAAAGCCTGTCATATTGTGGTCAGATTGTGGTTAGATTATGGTAAGTGGGCCAAGTGTGGAAGGAAGTCAGGGAGCAGGCCTTGCAGATACCTGAGAGAGGAACCTCTAAGGGATAGTGAGATGGGGGGTTATCTGGCAAGGATGGGAGCAGCTTGCAGGCAATGCAGCATAGTGTGGTGTGGAGTGAGGGGACTGGAAGTAGGGCAGGGACCCTAGGTCATGGTGAAGACCTTTACTTTCCATCTGAGTGGGATTGTTATGGACTGAATGTTTGTGCCCACCTCTCCAATTCATATGTTGAAGTTCAAATCCCCAATGCGATGGAATTTAGAGATAGGGCCTTTGAGAGGTAATTAGATTTAGATGAGATCATGAAGGTGGGACCTCCTTGATAGCATGAGTATTTTTATAAGAAGAGGAAGTGACTAGAGCTCTCTCTCCACTATTTGAGTTCACAGTGACAAGGGGGCCATCTATCTGCAAGCCAGGAAGCAGGTCTTCACCTGAAACCAAATTTGCCTGTACCTTGATCTTGGACTTCCCAGCCTCCGGAACTGTGAGAAATAAATATCTCTTGTGTAAGCCACCTGTCTAATGGCGTTTTGTTATGGCAGTCCGAGTAGATTATTAAGGATAGGAAGGCTTCCGCAAGTTCTGAAGAGAGGAGTGAGCTGATGTGACTTCTTGTTGAAGAGGATCACTCTGGCTGCTATGCTGCAAGAGGACTGCAAGGGCCAAAGCAGAGGCTGGAAGACCTGCTAAGAGACAGTTGCAGTAATCGGTGGCTTGAACTGAGGTGGCAGCAATGCAGATAGAACACTGTGGTCAGATGCAGGATGTGCTTTGAAAGTAGAGCTGAATGTATTGGTAGATTGGATATGAGTTATTATAGACAGAGAGAGGTCAAGGATAAATCCAGAGAAACTGTGAGGATAGAGTTGTCTCAGTGGAGGTGGGCACAGCTGGGAGTGAGGTAGAATGTTGTGATGGGAAGATGAAAGGATTTGTTACCAGCACATTAATCTTAAAATGCCTATTAGATTCCTGAGTTGGAGATGCCAAAGAAGTCATTGGATGTGAGTCTGAAATCTGGTAGAGAGTTCAGGGTTGGGAATATAAAATCAGAAGTTGACAGCATGCAGCAGGAATGTTATTTAAAATATTTGACAACCGGTATGACTTGAGAACCAACCAATCAAAGCAAATGCCTGCTTTAACAACAGGCATGGCTGTACAGCTCCTATCAGCAGGCTGTCAGTCCAACATGCACTTGCATTTGCTAAAACATATCCTTGCTACATTGGTCATTCTCAACCTTTACAGATAAACTACAAACTTTATCAATATACCATAAATGCAGATTACCCATTAAAACCAAAAAGGCACCAACTAGAGAGCATAAGCAGGGAATATTTATTTTCTCCACTAGTATATTTCTCCACTCCCTAATTCACATTATGCCCACTGTATTTTCTTGTAAGGGTTAAGTACAAGTATTTAACATACTAACATATTTGTGAAGGCAAGGGACTAGTTTGAAAGTACCAGCTTTCAAGTACAATGGACTTGTATTCGAGTCCTGGATTCTCCATTGTACTATCTGTTTTTGCAGAAATAAGCCCCTTTTCCTTCCTTTATCTGAAAATAAATCTTTAAAGCTGGAAATAAGACTACCTTACATTGTTTTTTTTTTTTTTTTTTTTGAGACGGAGTCTTGCTCTTTCACCCAGGCTGGAGTGCAGTGGCGTGATCTCGGCTCACTGCAGGCTCCGCCCCCCGGGGTTCACGCCATTCTCCTGCCTCAGCCTCCCACGTAGCTGGGACTACAGGCGCCTGCCACCTCGCCCGGCTAATTTTTTGTATTTTTAGTAGAGACGGGGTTTCACCGTGTTAGCCAGGATGGTCTCGATCTCCTGACCTCGTGATCCGCCCGCCTCGGCCTCCCAAAGTGCTGGGATTACAGGCGTGAGCCACCGCGCCCGGCCTTACATTGTTATAAGAATTAGAAATTCTATATATAAAGGATCTATTACAGTGCCCATTAATTGTAGTACAATTTCCCATCCAAATTGTAGGATTTTAGAGCTTGAAAAGACCTTAACTTGGCTTGTGTTCTTAATAATAACTGGTCAAATTATTATAATATATTACACAATATATGTTGGATTTAGGCTGTAAGCTACATTCAGAAATGCTTGGGCATAAATAAATATGTGCTCTCTTGGACACCCTATTTACCAGGAGGAAGTGTAAGTGGTTATCAAAGGAAAGAATGATTTTGATTAGTTCTTTTTCATAGGTCAGATTGTAAAAACCCAGCAAAAAGTGCTTTTGCATACAGCATTAGCAATCAATTATATCTTTATGTAATATTTGCCTATGACACCAAGTGACTTGCTAACCCCTCATTTTTGTTGATAACCTCTCATAGGACAAAAATTACATTGCCGCCTTGCTCTGATATTTCAGGGTTGAGCTGGTGTACTATTTTGTGAGGATAATTACAAGGCTAGGTAATGCATATTGTAGGTAAAGAGAGTCTGGCCTTCTAGGCTTCCAAAGATCCTATACGTTCAAGTCCTTGGTACCTCTGTATTCTGGACAGATCTGGGGAGAATGCCTTGGCTGCATTCACAGATAGATAGTAATGTAAGTTCCATGAGGTTTTGTTTCATGACTGTTTGTTTACTTTTGATTCCCCAATACCTAGAAAGTCTCCTGGCACAGAATCAATGCCCAAGAAATAGATGTCAAATTAATATGTAGAAACAAAAATGCTGTAGTGCTAATTGTACCTCAGTGTCATATGGAATTTTGAGGGAAGCAGACACTGAATGAGTATCTTATTTCTGTGAAAGCAGCTTGTAATTGATTTACAAATGTCATTCCTTGGAGCTGTGACTGCCAGCATTGGACTTGGTGTCCTTTTATGCTCAATAATGCTTTTTCCCTCTCCTCATTAAATTCTGGATTTTTCTTACCTACTTTTCTGTCCCCACCAAAGAAATAGATAAAATACCATGCTCTTCATTTTATTGGTGGGTCAATATTAATTGCCCAATTCTGTCTTTGCTTTGAAAGAATTCTTGCCTAAGAGGTCTCTCTCTCCATAAAGTCAATACCTTTTCCAGTTTCCCAGACAAGGCTGAATAAATATGTCAGAACCTAGCAGAGGACAGGGCTATGAATGATTCAAAACTGTCTATTCCCTACAACATGTAAATGAAAATATGGACAGCTGTAGAAGATCAGAATAGGGGAGAAGGAACAGGGAAACCTGGAAGGCTGCTCTTTTGTGAACAACAGTCTGGAAGGTTGGGAAATGATTTTCCGTGTTTTGTGGGACTGTACCACAGATTGGACTATGCCATCTACTTGTGCTAAAAAGCACAAAAGTCTTGTAAAAGCAAAGGTAGACAAAAGTCTTTTAAAAGCAAGTAAAGACATTCTCCAGAAATATTTTTAATAATACATGCACAGTAATGCTGTTCTTTTCAACTATTATGTGGCTGTAAGTTTTTGAACCTAATTCTTCAAATTATAACAACTACTAAAGATTTATCAAATGTAAATCTTGTGCCAGGCATGATGCTCAACCCTCTGATGGATTGTCTTGTTTAGCAGACACAGTAACCTCCTGAGCTAGCACATTGTATTATGTACATTTTTACAAATTGAGGGAAAGAAGGCAGAGATGCTAAGCACTTTGCCCACAGTTACCCAGTAAGTGGCTGAGCTGGTACTGCATGCCAGGCATCCTGCCTGTGGAGCCACCAGTCATTTCTGTACTATCTCAGTGACAGCTATGGAGGCCTAGGATTATTTTATTTATCCTATTGGAAATGACAGTTGCAGCAATGACTAAATATACTGTGACATTAATTCCCCCTGGAAGTGTAATTTGATTATGTTTGGTAAACTGAATGAGTGCCTGATCTCTATGAATGCAACTTTTAATTGATTTACAAATTACATTATTTGCAGCAGTGACTGCTGGTATTGGACTTGGTGTCCTTTTGCACTCTATGTTGCTGTTGTTTTCTTTCCTGCATTGACATTGTTTTCTGTATTAAGCTGCCTGAATCATGTCCTTTGAAAATATTAATACCTTTCTGAAGAAAACCAAGGAATTGTGGTAACTCCATGGTGAGGTAGCCTTTGAGTGAAAATAACCAAAAATTACCTGCAGTGGGAATTACCTTTTGGTTATTGTGCATAAAAATGGCAGAGATAGATAAATGGATAGGTAGATAATGTTTTTTTAAATTTATTTGTGTACATAGATAATCTCACAATGCATGAAGACTCTTAACATATAGGCCTTTTAATGGCTACATTTAGTTTCCTCGTATTGATTTACTTGCAAATTTTCTAATATATTCTTCAGTAGAATTTACTTTATAGCTTTATGTCCAGATTATCTTGGCTTTTGCCTTTGGATGACAAAACAACTATTCCTTCATTTAAAGCAGATAGTTAAGGAAACAAATTACCTTTTGAAAACCTAAGGCTGACTTTATGCCTAGGAATAGATTATTTCTCAATCCTAGGGAAATATGCATTGAACATTATTTTATGATGCTTCTTAGTACTTTGAGATTCAGTTCAAGCTGATGAGGACCTAAGTATTGGATCTGAAACTGCTCAGATTCTGTTCTGTTTCTCCCTGAAAGCACCTGTCACTGTCTATAGACTTTGAAACCAAGATTTAACAGGGTAATGTTTACTGACTATATTATGCTACATTACGTATAATAGTATGACAGGACAATGACTTACAAGTCATATGAATATTATTAGCTCTCTCTGCTTCCTTTGCTTTTTTTTTTTTTTTTAAACTGAGCTACTGCACTCCAGCCTGGCAGAGTATCTCTCTATGGGGTATCACCCAGGCTGAAGTGCAGTAGCACAATCAAATAATACACACACATGGGCCGGGCGTGGTGGCTCACACCTGTAATCCAAGCACTTTGGGAGGCTGAGGCAGGTGGATCACCTGAGGTCAGGAGTTCGAGACCAGCCTGACCAACATGGCGAAACCCTGTTTCTACTAAAATTACAAAATTAGCTGGGAGTGGTGGTGCATGCCTGCAATTCCAGCTACTTGGGAGGCTGAGGCAGGAGAATCGCTTAAACCCAGGAGACAGAGGTTGCAGTGAGCCGAGATTGTGCCATTGCACTCCAGCCTGGACAAGAGTGAAACTCCATATCAAATAATAATAATAATAATGATAATACACACACATATAGAATGAGAGGGAATTTATAAGAAGTTTGATAATTTATTGTTTTGGATTTGGAGAATGTTTCCACTTAGATCAGGAACCTCTCTATTCACATCATATAGGCTTTGATTGGATAATAAGTGATAGCAAGTACTGTTAGCCTGTAACTTCTTAAGCCAAAGCTCCTGAGGGAGGATCATAAATACATATGCCTATTATCTTCCCAATTCTACATAATACGGTTTCAACTAACCAAAGCAGGCTCGTATCTACAATTTCATCATTGGAGTCCCTATTCTCTTACATTTTCCTTCAAAACTTTCAAGTGTATATAAACTCTATAAGGACACATTATTTTCACCATCATAGTAGTAAAGCATGGTCATCATCCAGAACACTTGTTTCTTCACTTAGTGTTGACATGTATCTACTTTCTGAATTAGTTTTCAGGTTTTGTTGCTAATTGCAAGCAGGTTTATGGTGCCACATTTTTACCACTGCACCCTGTGCTCATTGATCTCCCTGACGCTCTAGTTCAGTTCCAACCTAATGAAAAGCAAATAGATGCCAACGACAATATTTACCCAGTTAACATTTTGGTTTTGGTCTGGGTCATCCTTCCGAGGCATATGACTTGCTGTTTTGTATGTTAGTGTGTAGGGAGGAGGCGATGTGTTCCAGAAGCCCTCCATCTAATGGGCAATAACTCACAAAATCACTAGCTAGCAGATTCTCACAGTTAAAGGGGGAATGTTCATTGAATATTGGAAATGTCAACTGCAGGCTGTCTGGATGATGTTTAAAATTATCAATGTACCACTTTCAAGATAATAATTCCCTACATTTTCTTCGCTTTATTTTTTATTTTAATTTTAAAAAGATGGAGACGAGGTTTTGCCATGTTGCCCAGGCTGGTCTCAAACTCCTGGGCTCAAGTGGTCCTCCTGCCTTGGCCTCCAAAGGTGCTAGGATTACAAGCGTGAGCTACCATACTCAGTCTACAATCTCAGCTGAACCGTTCTCTGCTCACAAATAACACTAGTGATAGGAGATAAGAAGAGGTGATCTTTGAATGGCCTAATATAAAAGACCATCACAGACTTTAGAATACCATTTGTGGCTCTGGTTTAAATGAATAGATAGCCCCTGGACTCCATTAGTACAACTGAGGGGCTGGATTGTAATTGTTTTCTGAAGTCCCTGTCACTTCTGAAATTCTGAGATTTGATTTTTTTAATATGTCGTGATCCATGATATATTACATAAAATGCTAATATGCTAGACAATTGTCATATCCATAGTATTTGAGTAGACTTTCTAAATTCATGAAATTACAACACTCTGAGTTATGTCTTAGCAACTTAGAAGTCAGAAGTCAAATTTCTAGTCTTTCTTGCAGCCAGGGTGCAGGCATGTCACTAGGCTTGTAGACTTGTCCGATCTAACAGATGTTTGCCATACTTCATTTGGGGATTCATCAGTGTCAGAAGGCAGATTTTGCACAGACTTTCCATTTTTCTCAGTGAATGTGGTGGTAGAGGGCTATGGTTTGAGGAGTCAGCAGTATATTTAATTTTTGATATGAAAGTGGCATTGGACCTGGTGGCATTGGCAGTTGGCATATATTATTGGTATTAATTGCATCAGATGTAGTGGCAGCTGTTTTTCCATCAGGCTAGTTCCGGAGCTTAGTCTTGGGACTTTTTTTCTGGAAACTTATTCCCAAGCCCTCCCAACAATTCTGGAAGCTATTCAATATTGGCTTAATAAATTTATTAGAATTGATGGAGTATACCCAAGTGTTTGCAGTCAACAGTCCTAAGAACCCTGACTGAACAAATGTGCAAGTGATTTTTCTCAAAGACCACATAACCCCAGGTCTAATAATTCATTAATTTTAGTGAGAATTAATGAATGAACAAAGTAGAAAACTAGCCATAAATATGCATTTGCAAAACCTCTGATCAGGTGTAAGGAAACATTCATTGATAATGTTTCTCAAGGCATTTTTAAAAACTATTTTATTTTATGCTTTGTCCTCCATGCCCGAAGAACTCAACTCTGTATAAACAGTTCTCTTCATTGAAAATAACTACACATTCATTTTTTGCTACCTAACAAATGGATATTGTAGTATAGTGATTTGAATTAGATGTGAATAGGAAGAAAGATAAAAGTGAACCTAAGTAAAATGTTGCATTTATGTCTGAATTCCCTGGTCTCTGGATTATATGAGCCTGATTCATCATACTGCTAAATTAAATTGCCCTTCTTAATCAATATCCTGAATCTCCACTGAAGAGAGTTTTTTTTTTAAACATTGTGAATTATACATCATTTCCTGTGTGTAAGGCTGCCCAAAGTTGGAGTTGAAAGCTATCACAATAGAACAATAGAATGGAGAATTTGTTTTTCCCTCCCTTTCTATTTTTTTTTTTTTTTTACCAAGCACATAATCCAATTGACAAGAGTAAATTTATTTGAGATATATTATCATCCAAGGAACTTGAGATGAAATTTTTTTTCACTGCCAAATCAATTCACTACTAGCGATGAGGCCCCAAACTGGGAGAGATATAACAAATACTGTTGTCTAGATTTTTTCAAACTGTGCATTATGACCCTTTAATGACCACTAAATATAGTGAGATAAATTTCATTAAATGTCAGAGTATATTACATGTAGTAAGATTAAGTATTGTTCTCTGTAACTTATGTTTTAGTTATGTATGTATATATATTATTTGTTTATATATGTATTGAGTCACTGTATGGAATGTAATATTTACTGAAAGTTATTTCTTATTTTAAAAAGTTTAAAAACCAGAAATTTACCTTTTGTCAGTTAATGCCATGTTTCTTTAAAAAAGTATTAAAAAAATTTTTTTTTTTTTTTTTTTTTTGAGACGGAATCTCGCTCAGTTGCCCAGGCTGGAGTTCAGTGGCGCAATCTCGGCTCACTGCAAGCTCCGCCTCCCGGGTTCACGCCATTCTCCTGCCTCAGCCTCTCCGAGTAGCTGGGACTACAGGCACCCGCCACCACGCCCGGCTAATTTTTTATATTTTTAGTAGAGACGGGGTTTCACCGTGGTCTCGATCTCCTGACCTCGTGATTCGCCCGCCTCGGCCTCCCAAAGTGCTGGGATTACAAGCATGAGCCACCGCGCCTGGCCTAAAAAAGTATTAAAAATTTTTTGAGTCTATTTTTGATTTTCAAAATTGACTGTGGCAAAAATGGTTACTCAGAAATTGTTATTACCTTAGCTTCTTGGAGTTTCTGATACAAATTTATTTATTCAGATGATTTGATTACATTAGTAGTTTCTGAAAGGTTTTCTGAGGCTCTGTCCAATGGGTAGTTCTGTTCAGCCTGATACTTAGCACAGTTTCTTCCTCATTATTCTTTGTGTTTAATGAATTATATAATTGAAGGAATATGCTGCAGATAAAAACCATTAGTCCCTTAATTCCAGTGCACTGCTGAGTTATATATGTATTTTTTACTGTTTAGGTATTTTGTTCAATTCTAGAAATAAATATTATTTACATTGGTGGAAATCTTCTTCCAACTGGGCTTGGCATTGTTGGTGCAGTTTGGCTTTGTATTACTGACAACTTGAAGCAAGAGGACCAGGTACAGCAGCTCTTTTTCCTGTTCACAGATTGTTCAGCCAAAGCTTCAACTTAGTTCAAAAGCATCTTTGTTTAGGAGTTATTAAAAATAGAAACTTTTCCAAATGATACTGATATCATTTTATTTTCTATGATTTTATTGTCCTTAAAAGAAGGAAAAAAAATCACCTTTACCATCAACAGGGCATTCTTTTCATTTTTCATTACATAATACAAGACTTTCTTTTACACCCGTTTTATTTACATGCATCATCTTCAGGAGCTGTTTTTGCCAGGGAGCCCCAAATATGTCATGAAATGATGAATAATTTTAATGCCCAGAGGCTTTGTACCAGGAAAGATAAGTCCTTTGAGAGGATCAGAGAGTATGATAGATATCAAAATCACTTCAAACTTCACTCTTTCACGGCAGGAATCCAGAAGAAAGGTCACCCAGACTTCTGATTTTACTGCACATTTTTAAATATAATTTTCACGTTAATGTTAATTATAGCTTGTATTAATATTAAAGATTGCTTTTTAAAATTAACAAGGCTGTATTTCTTATTCCTTTTCTATTTCTTTTTTATTTCCTTTCCTGAATGGAAGCCAATCTTCTAGTAGGTTATAAACTGTAGTGTAATTTGCTAATGTAGTCTCTAACACAGTGTCATAATTTGTAGATACTCTTTTAGTAGTGTTTATAATTCATGCAATATTAAATATTTAGAAAGGTCGTATCTACAAAATGCAAACTTATAAAGTAGATTGATTAGGTGGTAATTGATTTATTAAAAATTTCATGAATGGTTAACCACATAGATTTGATTTCCTCATCTACAGTTAAGTATTTGTGTTTATTAATCAACAGTATCTTGATAGTAGTTCTAAAGAGCAGATAAATATAATTAAAGGGCTAAGAGCCATGATCAGTTGATAAGAAATAAATACAGTTGATTGTCATTATTTGCAGTTTCTGTAACTGCAAGTTTGCCTGCTCTTGGAAAATTTATTTGTAACCCCATCTGTACTTGAAGCCCTTTGGTGGTCACTCATGGACCTTCACAGACATGCAGAGCAGCAAGATGTTTGAGTCACATTGTGTGCATATGTGTACCCAGCTAAGGTCTAATAAGGCTCCACTTTGCCTTCATGTTTAAGCTTTTATAAACACTAAGCAAATGCCCATTTCACCATCTATGTAATGCCACGTTTTGGTGCTTTTCCTTGCTAATTTTCCTGTTTAAAATGGCCCCCAAATATAAAGCTGCAGTGTTGTCTGGAGTTCCTAAGCTCAAGAAGATTGTGATGTGCCTTATGGAAAAGGCACATCTTTTCCACACACACTTATCTGTGTGTTAGATAAGCTTCATTCATGCATGAGTTATAGTGCCTTTTACTGTGGGTTCAATGTCAATGAATCAACAATGTGTATCAATTAAGATCTCTTTAAACAGAAACACACATAAAACTAGGTTATATATTGATTAGTTGACAGAAATATTGTGACTAGGGGCTTGCAGGAAACTAACCCTGTATTTCCCCCAAGAACAGTGGTTTAATGTATTGCTCATTCGATGTTCATGATGACTTTATAGAACATAACTATTGCAGATAATAAGAATCACCTGTATTAAGAAGTCCAAAATTTATTACAGTGAAATGTAATGGAAAAATGATATAAATTGAAAGAATCAAATTAACCTTCGCTTATAGAGGAACACATTTCTATATAGAGATGCAACCATCCATTAGTGGGATAATATCATTATTTTCAAAGGTATTTTTTCTCTACTTTTTTTCACTTCAAAGAGAGCATCATAAGACAGTCAATGATTAAAGGGAAATAATATAAATTTTACATGTAATAATTTGCTGCTTTATTCATGTATAAAACAAGCCTATTATTTAAAAACGTTTTCACAAATCTCTATGAAAAATCTTCATTCTTCATTTGTATAGTGAATAAAAGTGAACCTAAGTAAAATGTTGAATTTATGTCTGAATTCCCTGGTCTCTGGATTATATGAGCCTGATTCACCATACTGCTAAATTAAATTGCCCTTCTTAACCAATATCCTAAATCTCCACTGAAGAGAGTTTTTTTTTTTAAACACTGTGAATTATACATCATCATTATGAGAAATGTTGTTTAAAGTTAGATGCTGGTGGATTATTCCGGTTGAAGAAAACAGCTGAGACCCATCTAACTGAACCCTTCTATTTGCCTGCAAGGAATGGAGGCCCAGATCCACTGTCTACTTTGCCAAGATTGGAGAGCAAGCTATTGGTAGTCAGGGCCTAAACCAACACTTCCTGATCCAGTCAAGTGCTTCTGTTCTTCCTTGGGCTATCCATTCTCTGAAACCCTATTGTCCCACGTGGTAAAGTAACTGCCTAGTATGAAAGGATTTATTTCATATAATATTTATTCATAACAAATGTATCAACTTTATTTAATGCAAAATTTAAAACAAATGTTTAATAACAATTTTCCTTAATGTAATTTAATAATAACAATAGTACACAACATTCATGCAGCTTTAGAGCTCTTGCTCTCAAACACAACATGTAATGTTCTGATACCTAGTTTTAAAGTGCTATATTCAAGTAGGCCAAGAGTAGATTTCATCCACTAAAGAATGAATTTGTTTTTCTTGATTTCTCCATTAGATGATAAATTTGGCATTTCCAATTTACTTCCATCTTTTCAACCTGTTACACCTCTATCTTCATATATTCCAGTATACCAGTTACTGAGGACATTGACATCATTCATTATTCCTCTCCTCTCACATCCCACTCTGTCATCAGTTCCTGTCTGCTCTACTTTCAAAATGTATTCAGAATCTGATCTCATTGTACCTTTGGTGTCACCATCCTGGTTTGAAACTCTGTTATCTTTTACTGGACTTTTTTTTTTTTTTTTTTTTGAGATGATATCTCACTCTGTCACCCAGGCTGGAGTGCAGTGGCGCAATCTCGGCCCACTACAACCCCCACCTCCTGGGTTCAAGCGATTCTCCCACCTTAGCCTCTAGAGTGGCTGGGATTACATCACCTGACTTTTTACATGCATGTTTCTATGTTTCTACCTTTGCTTCCTTACAGTGTATTTTCAACGCATCAGTCACGGATGTGTTCTTAAAACAAGCAGAGCACATCACCCTCTCCTCAGAACTCTACAGTGAATTCCCATCTAGCTCAGAGGAAGGGCCAAAGCCTTTAATAATAGCATACTCCAAGGCTCTGTATAACCCCTCATACTCACACCCCCGATACTCACACCTCTGATCTCATCTCCTACTGCCTTCTCCCCTGTTCACTCTTCTACAGACACAGTTTCTCAAACTGGTCAAGTAAAGTCTTGCTATAGGATCTTTGTATTTGCTTTTGCCTATCTTCCGTATGATCTTCCCTGAGGCATCTCCATGGCTTACACTATTCATTTCCTTCTGGTCTCTTCTTAAAATTCACCTTATCAGTGATGCTTTTCCCAAATACCCTTTCTTTCCCTTCTTCTGGTACTCACTTCCCTCTTACCCTGCTTTATTGTTTTTCAGAGCACTTATCACTTTCCTATGTATATATTTACCTATTTGCTTAATATTGATCAGTCTTCTCATATTTGCACATAAGCTTTGTGAGGTCAGGCACGTTATTTTGTTTCGTGCTTTATTCTTAGTACCTATAATATTTTGCCCAGTGTAGGAACTCAATAAATATTCACTGGAAGAATAAGGAATTTATCACCAATGACTATTTATTGAGTGCCTGCTCCCTGTCTTCGACATTCCATGAATTAAAGAAGTATGTACATGTAACTAGAAGATAAGTCTGATCCTGCTGCTACCTCCTGTGACTGCTCCATTGATCATCAGACATCTGGCTGACTAGGCAGGTAGTCTCTTCAACTGATTCCATGTGCTTGGTCAGAAAGAAGAGAAGACTTTGCTTCTATCAAGGACATACACAAAACTTCAGAACAAGGCAAGGTTGGATAACTATTATTGTAGCTAAAAGGATGTTAAATTTTGTATAAAGTTGAAAGTCAGCTTTCTCTGCAATTCTTATGGTGCCTATTTGTTGATTATAGGTTACCATGTGTCCAAAGTTTGGACTTTCCATTTATTTTCTAATTACAAAAATATGGGCTTATCATTCACCAGAGATGATTTGGTTTAAGAGACTGACTCAGCCTAAAACAACCCACTGATACACTGATACACCAATCCCTTTAGTCCTTCAACGCAGTTTCTTATGTATGCCAGAATATACTAGCCACAGTAAATACAGAGACCAGAAGTACACCACCAGATTTTACAGACCACAGTTCCTTTTAGGGTACTACCGTGTTTACTGCTCATGTGTTGTCTCACTTATATGAAAGTTCACATAAGAAGGCAGGTTAAGAACAGAAAGTTACTTAATATATATAAAGTCAGAGCAAAGGAATATGCCCACCTTTCCTGCCAAGTGAGCAAGAATGTTCATTGTAACTGATTAAGGCATATAAGTACGACAGCAAATACTTATTTTCCATTTGTCTATTTTTTTGCCAATTAGCAAAAATATTATACCAAGCATGTTATAAGGCGATCAAAAAGATTCAAGTTTGTTTGCTTATTTTTTCTAGAACTTATATTCAAGACATCTTTCCATGGTACATCTTGGCTGTGGATGGAAATTTGACATACTTTTTATTTTCTTTACCTGTTACATATCAAATCTTAGGATGTATTACTTCCAAGGTGGTTAAACTTATTCAAGATTGACTGAGTCTCCTATTTTCTTTAAATTTACTAGAAGTGAGGCCCCAAGAACTACAGAAAATAGAAGGAAAGTCTGCATTGAGCCATGAACTGTGAGCAGCTGGCATTTAAGCATGAAGTGTAGGGTTTCAATGGTAGGGACTAGAGTAGGCAGCATTCCAGGAAAGGGTCTCAGAGGTCAGAAACAATAGATTATCAGTTAAATACTTCTGGACCAAAGAAGACCTTGAAATCCTGGCTTGGTGATGTATACGCATTTAATACACAATGAGAAGCTCCTTGAGGGTGAGTGAGAGTGATAGGGCTGAAGAACAGGAGACAGAAGATAATTCAAATGTCCTTACACAGAAGACTGATTATGTAGATCATGGTACATTCATATAACATTATATATTTACTAATTAAAACATAACACACACACACACACACACAGTCACCACATAACAATGTTTCAGTTAACAACAGACTGCCTGCATTGAGGATGGTCAGATAATACCATATTTTTACTGTTACCTTTTCTATGCTCAGATAAGCAGATGCTAACCATTATGTTAACAGTTGTTGCTTATTCAGTACAGCAAAATACTGTGCAGGTTTGTGGCCTAGGAGAAATAGACTACCATATAGGCTAGGTGTGTAGTAGGCTATACCATCTAGGTCTGTATAAGTACACTCTGATGTTTGCACAACAGTGTCACCTAACAACACTTCTCAGCATGTATCTCTGTAGTTAAGTGACACATGCTATAAGAGTTTGTGTCTGTGTGTGTGTGTGTGTATATATACACATCATGACAGATCATTGATCATCATTAATCTGTGGTCATTATTATTTACAAAATACTTTATATTTTATTTTTTATAAAATACTTATTACAGAATACTTTACTAATGAAAGAACTAGCAAGATGGCAAAGCCAGTTCAAAAAAAGTGTAGGAGTAACAGAAATATTCATAGTCACTGAAAGAAAGAATGCTAGGATGTAATTGCCATAAAACTAAACTGGTTATTGCTTTACAGGCAACAAGGGTATAAAAAGAATCATTTGCAGCATCATCAGTTTTCTTAATCCAGAAGTTGGCAAACTTTTTTTGTAAAGGAGTAAATTTTTTAGGCTTTGTGGGCCATATAAGTTCTCTGTTATGTGTCCTTATGCTCATGGACTATATAAAAACACTCTCCTATCCCAGTTTGGTCCACAGACCATGGTTTGCAGACTCCTGATTAAAGCCTAATCAATAGCAAATAAAACAAAGTAAAGATGCCTATTCTAGAGAATTAGATAATCCTCAGGTGAATCAGTTAAACAGTGTTTCGTCATGTCATTCAACGGACATGTATTCTTTTGGCCATTTGCAGGTTTTGAATATGGAGATACATATTTATATATTTTTGAGGCAGGGTTTCATTGTCACCCAGGTTGGAGCGCAGTGGTACAAACATGGCTCACTGTAGCCTTGAGCTCCCGAGCTCAAACGATCTTCCTTCTTCAGCCTCCCATGTAGCTGAAACCAAAGACATGCAACACCATGTCCGGCTTTTAAAAAATGTTTTGTAGAGATGCCGGGCTGGTCTCGAACTCCTGGGCTCAAGCGATACTTCTGCCTTAGCCTCCCAAAGCATTGGGATTACAGGCATAAGCCACTGTGCCCAGGTATATTATTTTTTTCTTAACAAAGATGCCTGCTGGAGGGAGCTGGAGGGGAAACAGTAAGGGAGAATGTGAAGGAATTTGAAGAGGTATAGGGCCTTGTGGGTGGGATAGCCACACTAACCTCTTTTCTAGGGGCTGTCCTGGTTTACTGGTATAAAAATTAATCACTCTCTTTCACTCTCAGAGTGTCCCAGTTTGGATGATACATGATAAATGGGTCATGTTAAGAAGTTTGGTCCTCAACGTAAAATTAATAGGAAGGGCTGACAAATTTTAAACTAGTCAAATGTGATATAATCAGATTTGCATTTTGAAAGGATTACTGCCTTGTTGGTAATGGATTTGAGGCAAAGGCACAGGGGATGTTAAATGGTTATTTACCAGGAAATTTGTCTTTCAGGTTAAACAATTTGTTAAACTTTCTCAATAGCAGGTTAATATTGGAAAAAAAAAAAATCAGAAAAGTCTGTTGTTTGATGAAATCAGTTTGTCAGTGGATAAAGACTATTGATTTAGTAGTCCCATATAGGTGAAGACATTTCGTAGTTCATTTAGGTAAAACCTATCACTAGTTAGATTTGTTTGCGGCATAGTTATATTGTGTTCTTGTGCTTCCCTGGGCATGGATAATGAGAAGACTGTAAAATGAAACATGCTTTGCGGGATATGCCTTAGCTGCAAAGCCAATAATCCAGAATACAGAATTACAAAATTAGTGAGAGGATTTCATCTTAGTGACTGTATGAGTGCTGAGATCACCATTCCTTGATTTGTTCACAGTTATATCCCCAGCAAACAACCTTCAAGAAAATTTGCTGAGTGACTGAAAGAATGAACACCCCCTAGAACCTTATTTCTTGTAATACTGTGCTCTGTCTTCTTAAAAATCTTAGGTACAACTATTCATAAAGCTACTCATTTATCCCATTGGCTTAGAATCTCTGAATGAAGACTCCAGTCAAGATTATAAACTTAAATATATTTTCCAAGAATCTTGGAACATATTTTCTATTAATGTTTTTTTGTTCAGGGTTGAAGGACAGTTTGACAAAATAGTTTGCTTAAGAATAGAGGTGGCTGGCCAGGCGCGGTGGCTCACGCTTGTAATCCCAGCACTTTGGGAGGCCGAGGCGGGCGGATCACGAGGTCAGGAGATCGAGACCACGGTGAAACCCCGTCTCTACTAAAAATACAAAAAAAAATTAGCCGGGCGTGGTGGCGGGCGCCTGTAGTCCCAGCTACTCGGAGAGGCTGAGGCAGGAGAATGGCGTGAACCCGGGAGGCGGAGCTTGCAGTGAGCCGAGACTGCGCCACTGCACTCCAGCCTGGGCGACAGAGCGAGACTCCGTCTCAAAAAAAAAAGAAAAAAAAAAAAAAAAAAAAAAAAAAAAGAATAGAGGTGGCAAAACCAATTTTCATCAAAAAAAGAATTAATGTCATATAGGTGTTTTTATTGAGAACAAATTTAAAATGTATCTTCTTTATTCATTTTTTACAGTATTTCATCTGGCATATAAGAACTAGAAAGAAAACTTAATTAAAATGCATATTCAGACCAAGTATGAAGATATAATATCTTTATATAATGAGTGAATAAAATCAGAGTAACTATTGATTGTTCTCTAAATAATTCAGATGCTATAAATACAGGACATATGCATAAACACTTAAAATCACAAGCCGGGACAACATAGTAAGACCTCATCTCTACAAAAACAAAAAATTATCCAGATGTGGTGGTGCGTGCCTCTTGTAACTGGAAGGCTGAGATGGGAAGATGACTTGAGCCCAGGAGTTGGAGTCTGCAGTGAGCCTTGATCATACCACTGCACTCCAGCCTGGGTAACAGAGCAAGACTCTGTCTCAAAAAAATAAAAAATATGTAAAATCAAAATCACACTTTAATAAGATTTAGAACCTTTGGAAATATAATAGTAATAAAATACCAAAAATTATATTTCTTAAATTTGGTTCATAAAAACATAATTTACTTAAAAATATCTCTTCTAGCTGGGTGTGGTGGCTTACGCCTGTAATCCCAGCACTTTGGGAGGCCAAGGCAGGTGGATCACAAGGTCAAGAGATCGAGACCATCCTGGCTAACATGGTGAAATCCTGTCTCTACTAAAAATAGAAAAATTAGCTGGGCATGTAGGTGCATGCCTGTAGTTCCAGCTACTCAGGAGGCTGAGAGAGAGGAGAATTGCTTAAACCTGGGAGACGGAGGTTGCAGTGAGTCAAGATCATGCCACGGCACTCCAGCCTGGTGACAGAGTGAGACTGTCTCAAAAAAAAAAAAAAAAAAACTTTCATAAAAAAATATGAAAGTTTACCAAGTTTGAATCTTAAGCAATTTTAGTAACTGTTGGGTTAATGCCTAGACTGTGAGAAAGTTGCCAACTTTTCACACTTTTCGTTAGTCTTCTTTTTCCCTTTAATTGTACAGTAATAAATCTGGTATAATATTTGCAAACTGCCCCCTGTTGTCTAGTAATCTCTGTTCATTTCTTCTTGTGCTGACTGCAGTCTGACTCTTGAGTGAGCTGCTTTATCTGCAGCACCTGGAGGTGTTGGCTGGGCTGTTTTCTTGGGCCTCTACATACCACAGAACCAGGGGATGGACAGGTGTTTTCTTGCTCTTCACTGCTTTTATAAGACCATAGTTAACACCTCCTCCCTCAATATCCCCTACCTCCATCCTTACCCAACCCTATCTCTGAGAAACACTTTCTTAGATTATAACATCCAGCATTCTTAGTGCAGCAGTTTTCTATCATTTTCTTGGTAATTCCCATCATTTGTTGTATTATATAGTAACTGACTTACTACGTTCTCTCCTTTCCACTTCCGCCATCATTCTTAATGGCTTTAGTTAGCCACATAGATTACGCATGCCAAACTCTGGCCTCTCAGCACCTATATTCTCTCTTTCAGCAATCTTACCCTCTACTCCAGTGGTCAACAGGCTTTTTCTGTAAAGGGGTTTGTATTTTCAGTTTTCTAGACATGTCTTTGTTGCAATTATTAAACAATGCAGTCCTAGCTTTGTACCAACATAGATAATACATAAACAAATTGATGTGGCTATGTTCCAAAAAAAAAAATCTTTATTTACAAAAATGAATACTCTGAAAAGCTGCTTAGGGACTTAAAACGGATGAGGCCTTGAGCCATGTGAATATCAGGGGAAAGAATTCCAGGCAGAGGAAACATCAAGTGCAAAGGCTCTGAGACAGGAGCTTGCCAGGAGTTCTCCAGAAGCAGCAAGGATGCCAATGACGTTGGAGCACAGTGGGCCAGGGACGAGTAGTAGGAGAGGTTAGGGGGATAATGAGGGTAGGGGAGCAAGGGACCTTTTAGGCCATGAATGGAATTTGGGCTCTTACTCAGAGACAGTAAGTGGAGAGCCATTGGAAGATTCTGAACCTAAGGACAATAATCAGATTTAAGTTTTAACAGGATTGTTCTGGCTGCTATGGTAAAGACAGTGAGAGGGCAGGGTAGAAACATAGAAATGAGATAGGAGGCTACTGGACTTGCCATAGATCAGGCTTGTAACAGTAGAGGAGATGAAAAGTGGTCAGATTTTCTCTATATATGTATGTATATTCCATCTCGCCCTATTATATTTAGAAGGATTTGCTTTCAGATTAGATTTTGCTTTCACAGAAAGGGTCAAGAATTACGTTGGGGTTTTTATGAGCAACTGGAAAGTTGGAAGACCATGGATGAAGCAGGTTTTGGGGAGAATATCACAAGTTCTTTGAGCTTGTTTGGTTTGAGATGTCTATGAGATAAGTGAGACAAGCAAATGCACCACACATTTGAGATGTCTGACATTCATTATAACTTCCTTGATTTCATGATAAATAGATAATTATTCTTTACTTTAGAAACATCATTGACCTAGGCTGAACTAATTGTTCTCTCGAAGGCTTAGATAAAAATATATTAGGTGCCTGTTAGATGCAGACTGGTGCCTGCAGCTATATTTACTAGTATTCTTCATTATTCCAATGGCATCTAATTCATGAGCAAGTTCATAAATAACTCCCATGTTTTTCCCAGATTGTGAGCCTAAGATTACAGAATGTATTTTTCATGTACTTCTTTTGCATATGTTATCCAGGAGAAATAAACTGATATTTTAAGTGCTTTCATCATAAAAATAGATATATAGAGGCAAATGTTATTGGATAATGTAATATTATAGTACAATATGTCTACAAGCCAGTTACATTGCATTTCTTAACATGTATTAAGATTTTAAACTCAAAGATTTCCTGCTTATAGGACATATCAACTTTGGAAAAATGCAATAAATGAATTTTCAAAAAAGGAACTGAAAGATGAGAGCATTTGGGCTAGTGAGTCTCTAGGGAAAATACAGTTGCAAGTGTTAATATAATATGGTAGTAAGTTACAAAGAGAAGATGATCTAATAAGATTTTCCATTTACTATTCTCCGGGGGCTAGTGTTATAAAAGCAGCTCATCTGCTCAGTTAATTTTTTGAAGAGCATATTTTTAATTTGGCAAGATAAATGTTCTATGTTTTCTCTCTAGTTATTCATTAAAAACAATTCCAAAATAAAATGAAGTTAAAGTTTTAAACTTTAACTTGTTAGAGTGTTGAAGAGGTAAAACTCTTACACTTAGAGAATCGTATTTAGCTTTGTATTGATAATAACTGTATTGTTTATTTCCTATACTATTTTTTAGCCATAATCATCCAGGAATGTAGAAATGTAAAAACTTAGAAAGGATCTTATAGGATCTTCTTAAAGGATCATCTAATCCAGTGCTTATCAAGTATTACTTACTGTGACCTAGAGTATAAAAAATGTTTTATGTCATGGCCCAGTGTATATTTTATATATATATTATATATATAATATATATATATTATATAATATATATATTATATATATATTTATATATTATATATATATATATTATATATATGTCTGTGTCTGTGTGTGGTGTGTGTGTGTATGTGTGTGTGTATGACCCAAGCAAAAGTTTCACAAAGCAATAGTTACTTTAATGTGAAATATACTTCAGCATGTTTGATTTTATTCTTGTTATTTTTAATCTTCTTTAAAAATTGTTTCTTCTAGCCAGGAATGGTGGTGTTTGTGTAATCCCAGCTATCCTGGAGGCTGAGGTAGGAAGATTGCTTGAACCAGGCATTTAAGAGGCCAGCCTCAGCAACATAGCAAGACCTCATTTCAAATTAAGAACAAAAAACAATTGTTCTATTTTTCCTTACAGAAGTAACAACTCTTCATCAGCAAGGGATGCACCTTCTCTGGAATACCTTTACTTTTCCATATATTGTCTGTCTTCCCTTACTTCTCCCATACTCATCAAAATTTCTGATAAGGTTCAGAGAGTACAGTAAGATAGACCAAGACAGACGTCTCTCTTCTTTTTTAATTTTTTTTTTTTTTTTTTTTAAGACAGGGTATCGCACTGTTGCTCAGTCTGGAGTACAGTGGTGATTTCTCAACTCACCACAACCTCCGCCACCCTGGTTCAAGCGATTCACCTGCCTCAGCCTCATGAGTAGCTGGGACTACAGGCATGCGTTACTACACCCAGCTAATTTTTTGTAATGGAGACAGGGTCTCACCATGTTGCCCAGGCTGGTCTCAAACTCCTGACCAGCCTCCTGATCCACCTGCCTCAGCCTCCCAAAATACTGGGATTACAGGCATGAGCCACCGCACCCGGCCCTTTTTTAATATTCCTAATGGCTAAGGATATTGATGAAAGATCACTGACTAACTTGCCATACATAATGGAAGATAGAATAACAAAAATAAGGCAAGAAGAAAGGAAAGTTGGAATCACCAATCAAAATTCATTAAACAAATGATATTAATGCAAAATTTAGAGAGGGAAGATTTTTCTATATAAATGAGTATTGTTTCAGTACTCTTGAAATGAGTGTCAGCTTTTCCAAGAAATGAAATTACTTTTTTAGAAAACAAAATAAGCAAAATGGAATTATTCAATTAAAATATACAACAAGATAATCTCAAATTATTTTTCAAAGAAAACAAAGAATGTTTCCAGATATTACTAAATCTATTATTTACTTTCCCCTTAAATTTATGTTTTTATTAAAAATGAGCAGGACAGAGTGTTACATGAATTACCTATTTACTTTTATATTGTTTTAATCTTCTCTGAGCTTCTATATTTAGCCATTGATGACTTTTTTCTTTCAAGCAAAAGAACTGATTGTTCTTTCATGCTGTTTGTAGTGTCATGTGATAGATGTGGCTGATACCCATACAGTCAACAGTTACTAATCATATCTCCCACTTTCTAATTTCTTCCCAGGTTGAAATTCTCCCAGGTAATAACTATTTTGACCCATCAGAAACCCAGTTGGATTATCTAGGCTTCTAATTAGTGCTGGCTTATAAAAGGCATAATGATTTCTTCTAGTCAGTACTGAATGCTATTTTACTAATCTGATCCTATAGATATTGAAGATAATCTAAACTTGGCTTTTAATTGAATCAGGAGTGGGGTGAGGATTCGGGAATAAGAATGGAGACCATAGTCACCAGAGTTGATATGCTTTGACCTTCAGGACTTATCTTGGGATCCAGTAACTTTCTTTGTGTACTTTTAGAATAGTTTTTGAACTAATATGGATGGCATTCCCTATGAAGTTTTCATATAATAATTACATTTGATTATTTTAAAAAGTAATTAATATTCATTCCTATTCTTACATGTAAACAGTGAATTGCTTTGAAATATAATGTTAGTTGATATTAAGTTTACAAGGTAGATTTTTTTGTCATTACAGGAAGAATATCTAAAATTTTACTATAATTTTTCAATTTCTTATATAGAAGTTAATTTTAACTTTTGAGTAATGAATAATTACTTATTTGGCATTTATAAATGGGGCATATTGCTAAATAGGTTTTCAAAAATACATATCCCTTATGTAACTTTATGTGTTCAAATAGCTAAAATTAAAACAGATTATGGCTTCTAAGCCTGACCAGTTCATTTGTTTGCCTTAACCAGCTAATCAAACTCCCAATTTTTTATGCTCAAATGTTAAAGTTTCATGTTAAAACAAGTAAAAAAAGACAAAGTATAAATGCTATATAGGACTGTTGACCTGAATAACAACATAAAAATGAATATGTATCTATATCTGTCTATATTTCTATTCAGTGTTTTAAAAATGAACATCTCTATTTCAAAAAAACAACATATATTTTTTCTAATGTACTCAAGTTAATATATTTTATACTGGGAAAATAAAAATCAAGTGGTGTCATTTTATTAACTATTATTTGTGTTATAGGAAATACTTTTTAAAAAACCACATAGAGAGATTTGGCTTCACTTTTCTAGAAGTGTTAGTTTGATTTTCAACTTAGTTTTCAGTGCTTTTGTGTTTTCTATTTGAAAAGTTTTCTCTCTAGAAATGAGCAGCTTTGTCATAAATAAAGCCAGGAGAATAATGGTTGAGCTGAAATTTCTCTCCAGAGTGGTGTAATTTGACTGTTAAAATGTTCTAATACTAGTGTGTGTGTGTTTTTACATTTTTAATATAATATTGTAAAAAGTGTATATAGATATAAAATTAATAAATGTATGTATATATTTATTATTTTTAATTTACAAATGAACTTAATGTTGGCTTCCCTCTTTTGGGGTAGACTTGGAGTGTTGGATGGCCTAACTTGGCTAGTGCTTGTTTTAGCTGTGAATTATAATTAACTACTGATAGGAATATAAAAAGGATCTGACTTACAAGCTGCCATTTTTGCATCCCAGTATGTGAACCAAATCCAACTACCTCAGTCTTTGCAACACAGCAAAGCTAAAAATGCAAATTCTGCCTCATTAATAACCAGAACTGTTACTCAGAGCTGACAAACAATGATTATGAGGATATAATACAATCATTCTGTATGAATTACTCTATTAGTATCATGATAATATGGCAGCATTGCCCTACCATGCTCAGTTTTAGAATTTTTACTAATTCTTTCTTACTTTCTGAGGTCAAACTCATTCTTTTATTCTGCTAAATTTGCTTATGATATTGAAAGACTTATTTGAGGACAATGTGGTCAATCACACATTTCAGATTAAGTCTTTTCTGTTTATTTATCTATTGTTAGGTAACAATCCCCATCCCAGATTTAGTGGCTTAAAATAACATCAGTTTATTATTTGTGATAATTCTATGAGTTGACTGGATTCAGTCAGCTCATAGAATTACTCACATGGTGTAGCTGAGGTCATTCATGCAGTTTCGTTCAGCTGTGAGCTGTGCTAGTAATAGAATGTCAAAATTATCTCTTATCCTCGGGGGTTTCTCTTCATGTGGCCTCTTGTCTTCCAATCTAACCTGATCTTTTCTTTTAGCACAGCAAGTGGTTTCCAAGATTACAGCTCCAATGTAGAAAACTTATTAAGGTTTTGCTTGCATCACACGTGCTACTCACTCAAAGCAAATCACATAGCCAAGCCCAGAGGTAATGTGGGAGGGGACTGCACAAGGACATGAATAATGATAGACATAGTCCACTGGGGTCCACCAATGTAATTGACTGCCTCATCTCCATAATAAATTTTAGTGAAGAGCAACAGATAGTGAGTTTGGGTTGTATGGCAGAATAAGAATCAGTATAATTTGAACCAAATAATATTTTATATAAATAATTTCATAAAATTATAATTAACAACCTTGGTTTTATTTTGTGCGGGGGAGTACTGTTAAGAAATGGAGGAGGAAGGAAGTAGTACTGAAATGGAAAACATTGACTTTGTATCCTGTCAGCCTTTTATGAAAGATATTAAGTCTCAATAAAATAATATATTCCTTTTCTTTTGACAGAAGTGTTTCTAATGTGTCATCAAAATGGATAAGATGTACCTAATCACTGTTGACACAGCTTCTACTTGGAGTTAATTTTCCTACTCTTTTCCCTCTTCTCCCTTGCCCATTCATTTCCACTTCGTCTCTCTCTCTCTCTCTCTCTCTCACACACACACACACACACACACACACCTTTTTGTCCATGTTATCATAATGTCCATGATGTGAAAGTTAATTTTTGGAAATGAAAATAATTTAAATTTATGATATTTTGTATGTTGGGTAAGCTTTCAGGTTTTTCAACTTGCTAGCATTTTTGGTACATTAAATGTTCTATCAGATAAAACAGCTGAGTCACTGGCAATTCTCATATTCCTAATTTGAAGTGGAAAAATAACAATTTTCTGGGGCTTTAGCAACTGTATAGAGAGACAATGTAGCTTCGTATCATAGATATCATCTAGCTACCTCTGTATCCTCAAAATTATAGCATTACATTTTAAACCTACAGTCAAAATGGTTTTCTTTTTCTGTGGAAATTGTCTGTTACTTACTTGTTACTACTTTTCTTTCTCTAGTCACCATGATAGTTTTTTTATTTCTTCTCTTTTGAATTTTTTTGAATATTATTTTACCCTGACAAACCAGTTCATATGCCACCAGGTATTTGGCAAGTAGTTTGTTGATAGAAAGGTTTTAGGGAGCCCACGTAGTATTCTCGGTAAGAACAAGGTCTTTGGAATCATCCAACTCTACATTTTGGTCCTAGCCAGGCCAGTTACTTGCTGTTAACCTGGAAGTTTCCTCCATACCTCTAAGCCTGTGAACGTTCATTTGTAAAAGCTTATGGCAAAGTGTCCTTGTGGTGCTTGCATATATTAAATAAAATAACTCTTGCAAAAATTATTTGCATTGTGCCTGACAGTAAGAACATAAGTTTTATTATATCTTTTAACCCCTTAAGTGAAATGAGGAATTAAATAGAAAACTTCTATCATATTTAATTAAAATTTCTCAGATCATACAAGGACCATGATCTATTTGACCCCTTCCTTATGGAGCTAATATTTATCTAGAAACTGCAATGGAATAATGCAAGAACACAAGACAGGAAGAGAAAGCAGCGATCCTGCAATCATTCAAATGTGGTAATACATGCAGGAGAGAAACGAAAAGAATTAGGCCATGGGTCAGCTAACCTTTGGAACTATTTTTAGCCTCAGAGGCACTTTTATCCCTCTTATAAATTCCATACTTAAAGTTCCAGAATTTAAAATTTGATGAGAACTGTTGTGCTGTTTCAGGTTGTGAAAATTCATTTATTCATATATGTAATTTTACCTTTGAGCAAACTTCAAAAAGAATGACTGCCAAAATGTATTATAACCTGTTTTCTCAAATGTTTTTCTCATTCTCTTTTTTAGAATTTCTCTCTAAAAACATCATAGGGACAACTGTAATTAGGCTAATTGCGTCCACTCATATGTGCAGCTTATGGCAATAACAGAGCAGTCATAGAAAGAACGAGGTGCAGTATGCTTCAAAATGCAGCATCTGCAGTACTGTCAAGGCCAGCCATGCCGTCAGTCTTGAGCTAACAGCTGTGACGAACAGAATGTTGTGTTGTTCCTTTGGTGTGAAAATGAATTGACAGTTATTTATAGGGAATAATTAATGTAACATTTTGTAAAAGTAAACATGATTTTCAATCCTTGAGAAACCGTTAAAAAGGAAAAAAAAATAGGAAATGAAGGATACTTTTGACCAACAGAAAAGGCTTGAAGAGAAATAGATGATGTCTACAACTAAAACACTATCTTTCAGACCATTTAGACATACCATCAACTCTGAGAATAATAGTTGAAGAGTTAAACACTTTTAAAGGAAACAAACCCATCCTCACAGTAATTGTGAACATGTGGAATGTCTCTGTGAAGACTATAGTATCTACTTTTGTTAATACAGTAAGTGAAAATCATGACAATTTCATGTAATTCTGTTTTTTCAGTTCATTATTTAAAATAAGAGAGTGGAAGGAAGTAGGGAGAGACATAGGAAGGAAGGAATAAAGGAAGGAAGGAAATATGTATATATTAATCCCAAGTAAACATGATGCTGAATATGTGATATGAATAACACATTTATTCATAATCTCGCGTGGTCAAATGGCTGGTTAGACATATTAGGGATTATTTTGGAATTGTGTGATGCAAAAGAAGTAAACTTGGCTGAATGATTTGTCTCAAACCCTTATCACATGTTAGCTGGTTAAGTGCTTTTGTATCATATGTTTGATTATCATGTTTCCATCTGAACAACTCCTGACTTGTTCAAAAAATAATTAATTTCTGAATGATGATATTTAGCATTAATTAGTATTAATAAGCGAATAGAAATAATTCTAAAAAAATGTTATTCCCAGGATAGACAGAAATTATTACTACTTCTCCAGTTGTACCTGAAATATTCTCCTCTGTTGAGCTGTACACCTCTTTGATCTGGACACCTGAGATCCTACCTGCACCTAAGGCTTTTACCTTCAGACAGTGGAAGAAAGTAATGGTGATTTCCTCCTGGACACATTGTAGACTGTACTTTTCAGTTTAACTTTGATAACATGGGAACCCATCTTATTTTCCAGAATAATTGTATGAGTTCTTTAAGAAGCCATGCCATTATTTAAGTTCATTTGAATACATACTGTATTATAGCTGCTAAGTGAGATATCTCTGAAACTGTGTCATTCAAGAAGCCAGTGAGCTATCATCCATGGCCCAGCTTTCTTTACTGTACTAAATGATCATTAGAAGATGCACCATCAAACCAAACTCTTTATATTGTTCAGCAGCATAAGTTTAAGCAGAGCTAGCAGGCATCTCTGATATTGGCAACGTGAAGAATACCTTTCACACCATTAAAGTGATGGAAGAATTGCTTATGTAGCCATCGTTTTATTTTATTTATATACGTATGTGTGTATTATGTGTATATATAACATATATATAGCTATCTTTGGTGAAAATTTCCATCCCAAAACCTTCTATAGTAAATGCTCAAAAACAATTTGATGAAAGACCATCTACTATGTGCCAGATCTCTGCGTGGGATGCAAGACTTATAAAATATGGTTCCTGTTTGGGAGTATTGGTGATGAGACTCTATATACTGAAGAAGGGAAAGGTATTAAAGATAGTAAATAAAGATAAAATATGATGCATGAATGACCTCAAGGGTGACACTGTGACAAGTAAGATAAGCGTGGCAGGGCAGGGGGGACTGCAGTGTGCTTACATTTCATGCACTCAAGAGCTAAGTAGAGGGTCTGAGACTGAACTGTTGGCTGCATTCCCAGTTGCCTACAGTATAGGCCTTCTCCTCACATTAATAACAATAGAAAATTCGTATTTTACAAACTATAATCTATCTAGAGAGGGATTCGGAAAATATTTTAATAGGAGGCCAGGAATGAGATCCAAAGGGGATGGAATTAGATGATAAAGCACAGAGATTATGTTAAGTCTATGAGCTTGGGTATTGAATGAGTACTACAGTCTCCTTGTGTAAATAATTTTAGTTTGTGTGATAACCTAAATGTTCTTATAAATTCACATTTTCCATGTGGTGATCATCAGTGCATGGGAAACATAAGAGGTTGTAGTAGAAAATCATTATTATTTTGTGGTGACTTTTGTAAAAGCAGTTGTGTCCTAAAACTTTGTTGCTTTCCCTGCCTTCTTTTGCTCCCAGTGAAGATCAAGCCACCACTTCAAGTGATTTGGATACATAGGAAGAATTCACTGGGGCTACCAGAGGTTGGAAGGTGGGAGAAGGGAGAGGAGCAGAAAAAATAACTATTGGGTACTGGGCTTGGTACCTGGGGGACAAAGTAATCTGTACATCAACCCCCCGTGGCATGAGTTTACTTATGTGGCAGACCTGCACATGCACACCTAAAGCTAAAATAAAAGTAAAATATAAATAAACAACAACAACAAAAAAAGGAATTCACTATCTATGAAGGATAACTGGGACAAGGTGTGGGGCTTATGAACAAATAAATAGCAGATACAGCGGTACGTAATTCTACATGTGTGATTTAGTTTAGCGTTATCAGTTAAAGTCTAGCTCATTGAAAATTTTAAAGTGGTATTAATTTGAGAAACTAGTAGATTATTTTAGCAAAAGTTCAAGCTGTACATTTTGGGCTAATGACTTGGTAAATGGATTTGGGTGACCTGAGTGAATAAGTAACATAACAAATCTGTGTTTTACCAGGTTGGCCAGGGAGTGCCACCTAGAACTTCTTGGACAAAAAGGAGAACACAGGGAAACCATTTCCTAGACTTGGAATCATTCCTCTTACTGTCTATTGTAGTGACCAAGCATGAGTTGGTGAGGACTTGGACTAAGGTGATAGCAAAGGGAATGGCAAGGAAGTGAAAGAATTGCCAGAACCTGGTGACTTTGAGTATGTGGATATATATTATAATGATCCTTAACATTTGTTTAGTATTCACCTGAAAATTTGTGGATTTATTTTTATCTCATCTAATCTCAACCATTTTATAAAGCATAGGTACTAGTATCATTACAAGTTAAGCAGTTTTTTTTTAAGATCACGTAGTTACCAATTTTCATTACCAGAACCCAAACCTTAGGTCTATCTGAACCCAAGCTATGTTGTAAAAGACACGGATGTATCAAAGGCTAAAATAAAATGTAATGCCAACATTTCTAGCTAGGAGATATATGTCCATGTGAAGTGGGGTTTAACGTTGATCGTTGGAATAGGTATAACACAATTTTTCTTCTCTTATTTTTTTCTAGTGCGACTTCATGATAGCATATCAGAAGAGGGCTTTCACTACTTGGTGTTTGATTTGTAAGTATATACTCTGTATTCATTGTTTTTGCAATCTAATTGAGGACCGTTTTGAATTAATGATTTTTCTCATTGTACAGTCCAAATTACTGACTGCTACAATATTTTTTAATGTTCAAGTAACATTCAACTCTAATTCTTTTGAAAAGAGGATACTACTCAGCATTGTTTTATTTAAAATTTAATTTAACCTTAATTTGAATTAACCTTAACCTAAGTGAAATAGTTATTTCTCTTTGTGTTGTCCGTTGTGATGTCATGAGTGGTTCTCAATTCTACCTTGTAGCACAGAAATGTTTGACATAAGCAAAATTTTCCATTTAATTTTTAAGAGTATGTATAATTTATTGTCTTAATGTAAAAAGAAGACTCAAGGAAGAAACTTGGATTACCAAAATTGATTTAAACTAATCAAGACTTTTAAAGTGAGGCGCTGTCAGCAAGAATGAAGGGAAAATAATGACTCTTGGCAGGGATATAGTGGCAGGGATATAGTAAAACAGGCCACACATATGGTTGGTAGGAGTTTAATAAGAACATACTTTCTGGAAATCAATTTGGTGCTACTGTGCTCATCAAAGGGAATAAAAAATGTTTGTATCATTTGACTTAGTAATTTTACTCCTCGGAACAAAGTCCATGGAAAGTATACCCTAAATTCAGTTAAAATTTTATGCTGAAAGATGTTCATTGCATCATCCTTTATAACGGGGGAGAAAAGAAAAGAAAGAAACCAACTTAAGGGTCCAATTATAGAGAAATAGCTACATAATTATAGTATATTCATATAATGGACTACTGTTTAGCATTTTAATGTGATGCCACAGAGTTTTGGGAAAGATTAAAAAAATTATTTCACATAATATGAGTTTGAAGGTAGGTTAATACTAGGTTTGGTTAATTCAATACTTCGATTATATCATTAAGAAACCACGTTCTTTCCATCTGTCTGTTTTTAGTATTATGTGGGTTTGTCTTCATGTTTGAGTTCCCCTATGGTCTGAAATTGACTGCCACATTTTCAGTTATCACAGTGACTTCCAAAGGCAGAAAAAGGGGAATCAAAATTCTATTGCGTAAGTTTTTACTCATGGAGAAATCTTTCTTAAGAGCTTCTCAGAAGATATCTGTTCAAGAATCCTTAATTAGAACTGCTTCTCAAGCCCACACTAAACCAGGTATTTGTTAAGGGAATGAAATTACAACTGGCATTGACAAATAATAATTTAGTCTGTAGATCTGGTGAGGGAACTGGCCTCCTCTGAATCATGTGATACCCAGTCCAGAACTAAATTGTGATTCTGTTATTAAGAAAGAATGGGAGTTTTATCTGTTGGGTAGTGTCACGTGCATCCTTGTGAAGAGACCACCAAACAGGCTTTGTGTGAGCAGTAACGCTTTTTAGTCACCTGGGTGCAGGCGGACTGAGTCCGAAAAAGGAGTCAGCAAAGGGAGATAGGGGTGGGACGGTTTTATAGGATTTGGGTGGGTAGTGGAAAATTACAGTCAAAGGGGATTTTTCTCTTGGGGGCGGGGACAGGGGTTACAGGGTACTCTGTGGGGAGCTTCTGATACTCATTGTCCAGGAGAAGGAATGTCACAGGGTCAATTGATGGGTTAGGGTGGGGCAGGAACAAATCACAATGGTGGAATGTCATCAGTCAAGGCAGGACCTGGCTATTTTCACCTCTCCTGTGGTTCCTCAGTTGCTCCAGGCCATCTTGATGCATACCTGCAGGCTTGGGCTCAGAGGCCTGACAGGTAGGCAGCCAAGCATATCTGCCATATTTAGCATAGAGACTGAAGCACTACTTCTGCACAATCCTACTGCACAGACTCCTCTCCACAGTTCCAGTTCATCCATGGCTTGCTCATGTGGCCGTAGTTTCATCTGGCTCTATGTTGTTCTAGTAGTGCTTCCTCTTCAGTCCTTTCTCAGCTCTTGTTTTTACTTTTTCCATTATTTTTTCTTCCTTTGCAATGTTTGAGTCCCTTTTATGATTTTTTTTTCTTGAGCTTTCTTTAGCCATTCTTTTAGGATAGGTATGCTAGCAACAAATTGTTAGTATTCCTTTTTCTGAGCTTGTCTCGATTTCCCCTTTATTCCTGAATGATATTTTTGCCAGATATAAAATCCAGGTTGAGAGTTCTTTCAATGTTATGCCACTTCTTTCTGGATTTCTTGGTTTTTGATGAGACATCTTTGTCATTCTAATTGTTTTTCCCCTAAAGATAAGGTATTAGTTCTCTCTGGCTGCTTTAAATTTTTTGTTTTTTGTTTCTTTTTTTCATTGCCTTTGGTTTCTAGGTTTGTCTATGATGTATCTTGCTTGGCTTGGATTTCTTGGAGTTTACTTCTTTGGAGTTCACTTAGCCTTCTGAATGTGTCCGTTTTTGTTTGGCAAACTTGGGAAACTTTTGGACATTGTTTCTTTGAATACCTTTTTAGCCCCACCTTCTTTCTCCCTTCCTTTTGGAACTCTGATGACATGAATGTTGGATCTTTTGTTAGAGTCTAAGAGGTCCCTGAGGCTCTGTTTGTTGTAGTTTTCCCCATAGTCTGTTATCTTTCTGTTGTTTAGTTTGGGTAATTTATTATTGTTCTGTCTTCAAGTCTGATTGTCTAATTCTTTCCTCTGTTTGTTTGTTTGTTTGTTTGTTTCTTTGTTTGTTTGTTTTTGAGACAGAGTCTCACTCTGTCACCCAGGCTGGAGTGCAGTGGTGCAATTTGCGATTCAGGCTGGAGTGCAGTGGCGCGATCTCTGCTCATTGCAACCGCGAGAATTCTCCTGTGTCAGCCTCCTGAGTAGCTGGGATTACAGGCGCACGCCACCATGCCGGCTAATTCTTTTGTATTTTTAGTAGAGACGGGGTTTCACCATGTTGGTCAGGCTGGCCTCCAACTCCTGACCTCGTGATCTGCCCGCCTCTGCCTCCCTAAGTACTGGGATTACAGGCATGAGCCACTGTGCCCAGCCCATCCATTGAATTTTTTATATCAACTATATTTTTCATTTCTGCAGTTTCCTTTTCTTCTTTATAGCCTCTATTTCTTTGCCAAGATTCCCTTTTGTTTATTTGTTTCAAGTGTGTTCATAAGTGCTCTCTGAAGCATTTTTTTATTATGGCTGATTAAAAATCCATATCAGATAATTCTGACAGCATTCTTATCTTGGTGTTGCTGCCTGTTGATTATCTTCTCATTCAAACTGAGATTTTCCTGGTTCTTGATATGATGAGTGATTTTTGGATTATATCCTGAACATTTGGGGGTATTATTTTATAAGACTTTGGATTCCATTAACTATTCTCTTTAGCAGGCCTTCTCTGATACCAGAGTAAGCAGATGCCATCTTATTACTGACTGATGGGGGCTGTAGTCCAGGCTCCCCCCACAGCCTCCACTGACACACCTGGGTGGTGTTTCCTTAGGGCTGGGTGAGGTCATTGGAACACAGGGATTTTTATTTTTTCTATATTTACTGGGAGAAATACACCTACCATATTTTTTTTAAGCATCAGACATGTTGTTATTTCTTAATATATTTAATTTGTCAGATCTCCTTTGTTTTGCAGATCAAGGTATGGTATTGTAAACTAAGATATGTCCTTCATGCTGTGATGAATGTGGAATAAAAAACACTTTTGTGAGTTCTTATTACTTAAGTAATAACATTCTGAAGTGAGTTCGATCACAGTTCGGTCAGGGAGGAAACACTTTTTTCTATCCTTTTAGGTTCAGTGCCTGGGGCATGAGAATTAAACTAACAAGAGAGAGATTAACAAGAGACAAGGCATATAATTTGTATTAATATTTATGTGCATGGGAGTTCACAGAAAAGAAGTGAAACTCAAAGAAGCAGTTAGGCTCAGGCTTTTATACCCTTTTAACAAAGGAAAGAGAATTTGGGCTTCAAGAGATAATGGAGAATTGACTTATGGAAAAGTGACTAGTAAATATATGAAGGAGCTAATGGAAGATAAGCGCTATTTTAGTAAGATCTGTTTCTGCAAACTCATCTGCTGTCGACTCCCTGTCTTCTGTGATGAGTCAATCTTTCTCACTGGTGTTGGGGAAAGAGAGCATCTTCCTTAAAGGGAAATTTATTCCCTGCTTTTAGGCAGATAAGGGAGGGTAGATAATTCTCTCTGTATCTGTTGATTCTCACTTAGCTTTAGCTCAAAATAATCCTTATGCCAAAGTGGCATATTTGGGCGTGATATATTTTGATCTCCTTCTGCTGTAAAAAGCACTTCAGTGTTAGGTTAAAACCTTCTACTATGCCAGTTTTCCACAGTCATCAAGTTATTTATATCTATATTTTAAAATTTATAGCTTCTGTATTCCTTATTAAATTAAGGGCATGATGAGAATCACACAGTTTATTTTTTCTTGTATCATTTTTTAGAAATTCAGCACAATAATTGGTGAAGAACATAAAGAAAGCAGTTCACATGGAAACAGAATAAGATTTTTAACTAAAGTGGATTATGTCTTTAGCATTGATATTTGTTTGGGTTATTAATGTCTTTGAAACCAAAGTGAAGAAGGTGAAAGTTCACATACAAACCATAGTAATTTGAAATATGCTGCAACAGGCAAATGAACTTCTGCCTCTAGAATGAAGGGCTCAAATTCTTGCAATTATTCTTTAGTATTTAAAGTTTAAGAGGAGCATTATCAGCAGTTATCCTTAAAATGATCTACCAGTAAATGAGATTAATAAACTAGTTAAACACAATCCAATAAAGCATCCAGCATTAGAAAAATTGAAAAACAATGGTTAAAAGTATGCATTTTCAATGACTGAAAAGAGCATAACAGATATGTGTCTAATTTATCGAAATTACATGATCATTGCAGCAATAATCTATGAAAAGAAAAGTAAGCAGCTTTAGAAAAATGCACATTTTACATATAGTTAAGAAATATACATTGATATCTTAAAGATATCAGTGAAATACTCTTATGGAAAATTAGAGCCACTTACCCAGTGAGTTCCGAGATAAAATAACTACTTGAATTCCCAAAGAAGGAATGCTCCTTGTGTTCCTCCTTTTGATGATGGTTTTAGCAGTGTGGTGCTTGTACATATTTCCTGTGGAATGTTAGCTATTCAGAATCTAATGGAAGTTCTATTTTTATAGGTGCATTGAGTCTTCTTCTAATGAAATGATTTTTACTTTCTAAAAAATCAAAACAAACGAGAACATGAGTTCTATGGAAAAATTTTCTTCTTTTTTTTTCTTTTTAAATTTTATTTTATTATAGAGATGGGGTCTTGCTATGTTGCCCAGGCTGTTCTCAAACTTCCAGTCTCAAGCTATCCTCCCTCCTCAGCCTCCCCAAGTACTCAGGTGTGAGCTACCATGCCCAGCCTCTTCTTGCTATTTTAAATTTATATATAATATATATAATAGCAAGAAATATATAGAGAAAGATATATATATAAAGAAATATAATAGCAAGAAACATATATATATAACAAGAAATATATATATTTCTTGCTATTTTAAATTTATATATTTTTATTCAGATATCTAGCCATTTTTTAACAATAAGGCATTAGTAGTCTCTTTTGCAGATAGACTCAGGAATGAATGGGAAAGGCTTTTATGAAAGCAAAGTCATCTTCACAGCAAATAATGAACTGCCCTGATTTTTTCAAATAATCCTTTCCAGGGTTTGTGCCTAGCATGGTTTCTAGGCACACCTCAGCAGCTCTGGAGAACAAGGAGGGCTAAGTTTATAGAGATGTGAATTTACTGAAAGATAAGAGAAATGGAGCTAGATTGTAGTCCCCAAGGGAGACGCCTTCAGGCAGAGACTTCAGCCTTAAGCAGATAAGGTAGATCACAGATCAAGTTCATTTCTAGGGCTGATGGTAAATAAGGCTTTAACATGGGCAGTCACCTGAACATATGTGTTGGCATTGAAAAATTGTTTTCCCTCTACCTGTTTTAGGTTCATTGGCTGGGACCCCGCAAATTAGACTGACAGGAGACAGACTAAGGAAAAAACAAACAGACTTTTATTAACCTGTGTATAATACGTTCACGTGGAAGCACTCAGAGATTAGTAACCCAAAGGGGTGGTTAGAACTTCAGCTTATATATCATCTTAAAAGAACAATAAATTCTTAGAGACAAAACAAAGGAAAAGGACTTTGAGTCTATAAGAACAGCAAATTGTGTGAAGGTAAATAGATGAGGATAATTAATGGCAGATAGTGGCTAGTTGTAGTAAAGTTTCTTATGCGGATTCCTCTGTTGCAGTCTCCAGGCTCAGGCTCTAGGTTGTCACTAACTTCTGCCATCCCTGGAGAGAGGGCAGGAGAGAAAACTCTACAAATTTATGTCCTGCTTTTAGGCAAATAGAGGGAAAGCAAAGAGCTTTATCTGTATCTGCTTCTTCACAATTGCCTTCAGCAAAAAATAATTTTTACAAGTGGCATACTTTGGAGTGACATATTTTGTTACCTTTCATTAATGACATTTATTTCAGGAACTGTATGTCAGAGAAAATCAGTATTATGTGTTTGTTGAGTGAATACTTGTCCAAGAAACCAAAAAAAAATTAGTAATTACAGTATAATACAACGTTTGCCGTGATATTGTTCTGTGTAGATAGCTTCAAGCAAAGATGGACTTAGTTTAGAGATAGGTTAGCCCAGTTAGAAGTCACTGAAGTAAGGTGCTGGGAAGAATAAAAAAAAAGAACTAAAATAGTGTAATCCCTTTGAAAATACTTTATAGAACATAGCTGAGTCTACGAATTTTGTTTCAAGATCATAATATGTATTTAAGAAGCAGGCTGGGCACAGTGGCCCACACCTCTAATCACAAGTGCTTTGGGAGGCTGAGACAGGAGATCGCTTGAGCCCAGGAGTTTGAGACCAGCCTGCGCAACATAGCAAGACTCTTTGTCTACAAAAAAGTTTTAAAAATTAGTCTGTGGTGATGGCACATGCACGTAGTCTTAGCTACTAGGGTGGCTGAGGCAGAAAATCACTTGAGCCCAGAAGTTCGAGGCTGCAGTGAGCTCTGATCATGCCACTGCACTCTAGGTGACAGAGCAAGAACCTGACTTAAAAAATGAAAAAAAAAAAAAAGAAGAAACAGTTAATCTACATAAAATGCATGATATTTTAAATAGCAAACCCTGATGCTATAAATATACTACATTTCTTGTTTGTTTTTAGAAAATGGAATTTTGTTTGAATCAAAACATCTGGGCTATTTTAAAATGAAATTTAATGTTCATTATAGTGAAAACCAATGAATCTAGAATTTTAGTATGTCTCATGTGGGAAAAATACTGATTTCCCAGTACTTATACTAAACAATTTTAGTGTTTTTTTTTTCCTCATGAAAGGACACATCCGAATCGTGTTCCTTTTTTTGAAAAATTAATAAAACAATTAATGATTTTGTTATATTTTTTAAGGAAGAACGCTTTCAATGCTCATGACATTCTGTCCTTTTAATAGAAAGGGATGCTTTGTCATATACTTTTGATTCTATTCTGAGTGGAAGGCAAAATACACGATTAACTTCTCTCTATTATGGTGCTCCACAATGGCAAATTAAATCCTTCTACCCACGCATCATGTTTCCTTTATGTTCGTGAAAACTTTCAGTTTGTGTGGGATAAGATATAAACTTGTCTCCTAAAGACTCTTTAGTTACAACCTACAGAAGGTGGTAGGTTCTTCGTGATAAATACTATTTGATGTCAGAATTTTTGTCAGGGAAAATTGTCATAAATTCCAGAGGGCCCATTTCTATTTTATTTGTTCACTTTAGTAATTTTTATTCTTTGATGAGAATAAGGATTTCTTCTTAATATATCTATAACATCACATTAATTCTATGGCTCATGCTTGTAACCTCAGCACTTCTGGAGGCTGGGGCAGGAGGATTGCTTAAGCCTAGGACTTAAAGATCATCCTGGGCAACATAGTGAGACCTCATCTCTACAAAAACATTTTTACAAAGTAGCTGGTGTGGTGGCATGCACCTGTAGTCCCAGCTACTTGAGAGGCTGAGGTGAGAGGATCACTTGAGCCCAGTTCATCAAGGCTGCAGTGAGACAAGATTATGCCACTGCTTCCTAGTTGACAGAGCGAGACCCTGTCTCAATTTAAAATAATAATGGTAATTATTATTATTATTATTGCCCTTTTTAATACAGATCTGGATTTCTTGGTGTTATATCACCTCTCATATTTATTATAATTCATCTTCATGAAGTTAGAGAAAATATTGTGGAATATAGGATTTTTTGAAACTTTGACAATTCTTTTTAAACTTTTAATAAACTTTATATTTTAGACCAATTTTAAGTTTACAGCAAAAATGAGTGGAAATATAGAAAGTTCCCATATACCCTTATCTCTACAAGTTTACCACCTCCTTCACTACCAAAATCCACACAGAACATTAGTACATTAGTTATAGTAGTACATTGTACTACTATATAAACCTACTTTGGTACATGATTATCACCTAGAGTCCATAATTTATGCTAGGGTTCACTCTTGGTGTTTTACATTGTATGTGTTTTTTAAAATGTATAATGTTCTATAACCACAATTGCAGGATCATACAGAATAGTTGCATTGCCCTAAAAATCTTCTGTCTTCTACCTTTCTGTCCTCCTTACCCCCTAACTTCTGGCAACCACTAATCTTTTACTGTCTCCATAGCTTTACCTTTTCCAGAATATCATATAGTTAGAATCATACAGTATATAACCTTTTAGATTGATTTCTTTCACTTAGTAATAAAGTCAGCCCTGGGACAACATGGGTTTGAACTGCACAGGTCCACTTATACATGGATTTTCCTACACCTTTGCCATTCCTGAGACAGCAAGACCAACTTCTCCTCTTCGTCCTCCTCCTCTTCAGTCTTCTCAATGTGAAGATGATGAGGATGAAGACCTTTATGTTGACCCACTTTCACTTACTGAGTGTAAATTTATTATCTCTTCCTAATGATTTTCTTAGTAACGTTTTCTTTTCTCCAACTTATTTTAAGAATACGTATATAATATACGTAACATACAAAATATGTGTTAATCAACTCTGTTATCCTTCAGGTTTCCAGTCAACAGTAGGCTATTAGTAGTTAAATTTGTGGGGAATCAAAAGTTATATAAGGGTTTTCAACTGTTGGGGGGTTGGTACTCCACCCCTCATGTTGTTCAAGAATCAACTGTACACATTTAGGTTTCTTCTATTTATTTTTTATGGCCTTATAGCTTATTTCCTTTTGTCATTGAATAATATTTCGTTGTCTGGACATACCAGAGTTTATTGACTTACCCAATGAAAGACATCTTGGCTGCTTTCAAATTTTGGCAATTATGAATAAAGCTGCTATAAACATCCATATATAGGTTTTTGCATGGACATAAGTTTTCAACTCATTTGGGTAAATACCTAAATGTGCTACTGATGAATCATGTTGTAAGTGTATATTTAGTTTTCTAAAACACTGCCAGTATTCTTAAGTGGCTATACCATTTTGCATTCACACAAGCAATGAATGAGAGTTCCTGTTGCTCCATACTGTCTCCATAGCTTTACCTTTGTGAGAATTCTCACCAGCATTTGGTGTTATCAGTGTTCTTGATATTGGCCATTTTAATAGGTGTGTAGTGATATTCCATTGTTATAATTTGAAATTTCCTAACAACATACAATGATTAGCGTCTTCTTATATGCTCACTTACCATCTGCATTCTTCTATGGTGAGGTATCTCTTCAGGTTTTTCATCCATTTTTTTATTAGATTGTTCATTTTCATGTTAAGCTTTGAGAATTATTTGTATATTCCTAGCACTTCAAGAGGCTGAGGCGGGCAGATCACTTGAGTCAAGAATTTGAGACCAGCCTGGCCAACATGGTGAAACCCCATCTCTACTAAAAAGACAAAAATTAGCTGGGCATGGTGGTGCATGCTTGTAATCCCAGCTACTTGAGAGGCTTGAACCTAGGAGGCAGAGGTTGCAGTGAGCCAAGATGCTGCAAGCCACTATACTCCAGCCTGGGTGACAGAGTGACAGACACTCCATCTTAAAACAAACAGACAAAAAAGAGTTATTTGTATATTTTGGATAACAGAAGCTTTATCAGGTATGTGTTCTGGAAATATTTTCTTTCAGTCTGTAGCTTTTCTTATTCTCTCAACAGTGTCATTTGCAGAGTGGAAATTTTTAAGTTTAAGTTTTTAAGCTTATCAATTTGTTTCTTTCATGGATTATGTGTTTGGTCTTATGTCTAAAAAGTAATCAGCATACCCAAGATCATCTAAATATTCTCCTGTGTTTTCTGGGAAGTTTTAGAGTTTTGTGTTTTACATAAAACATAGGTATGTGATCTATTTTGAGTTAGTTTTTGGGAAGGGTGTAAGGTCTGTGTCTGGATTCATTTTTTTAATGTGAGTTTTCAGTTGTTTCAGCACCATTTATTAAAGAATGTTTTTTTCCAGTGTATTGCCTTTGCTCTTTTATCAAAGATCAGTTGATTATACTTATGAGAGTGTATTTCTATACTCAAAGATCTGTTCCGTACCGTTGATCTTTTTGTCTGTTCTTTTGCCAATAGCACAGTGTCTGATTGCTGTAGCTTTATGGTAAGTCTCAATGTTGAGTAGTGTCAGTCTTCTATCTTTGTTCTTTTCCTTCAATATTCTCTTGGCTATTCTGGGTCTTTTTTCTTTTCATATGAACTTTAAAATTGGTTAGTATATATTGAAAAATAACTTGCTGAGATTTTGATTGGGATTTCATTGAATCTATAGATCAGTTGTGTGTGTTCTGACTGCCCCCACTGACTGGCCATTTCCTCATTCTTTCCCCTTCCTCAGGCCTTCCTATTCCCTGAGACACAAAGATATTGAAATTAAACAAATAAGTAACTTTTCACTGGCCTCTAAGTGCTCAAGTGAAAGGAAGAGTCACACATCTCTCATTTTAAATCAAAACCTAGAAAGAATTAAGGTTAGTAAGGAAGGGATGTCAAAAGCAGAGATAATGCTGAAAGCTAGACCTGTGGGCCAGTTAGCTGAGTTGTGAATGCAAAGGAAAAGTTCTTGAAGGAAATTGCGAGTGCTATTCCATTTAGCAAACAGATGATAAGACAGCAAAACAGCCTTATTGCTAATATGGAGAAAGCTTTATTGGTCCAGATAGATGATCAAACCAGTTATAACATTTCCTTAAGCCAAAGCCTAATCCAGAACAAGGCCCTAACTTTCTTCAATTCTTTGAAGGCTGAGAGAGGTGAGGAAGCTGCAGAAGAATAGAGGAAAGCTAGCAGAGGTTGTTTCATGAGGTTTAAGGAAAGAAGCCATCTCCATAACAAAAAAGTGCAATGTGAAGCAGCAAGTGCTGATGGAGAAGCTGCAGTAACTTATCCAGAAGATCTAGCTAAGATAAGTGATGAAGGTTTGTGCACTAAACAACAGATTTTCAATGTAGATGGAACAGTGTTCTATTGGAAGAAGATGCCATCTAGGACTTTCGTAGCTTGAGACAAGTTTTAAAGGACAGCTTTAAAGAACAGGTTAACTTTCTCATGAGGGATTAATGCATGTGATGACTTTAAGAAAACGTGAATGCTCATTGACCATTCCAAAAATTCTAGGACCCAGCTGGGCACAGTGGCTCATGCCTGTAATCCCAGCACTTTGGGAGGCTGAGATCGGCAGATCACAAGGTCAGGAGATCGAGACCATCCTGGCTAACACGGTGAAACCCCGTGTCTACTAAAAATACAAAAAATTAGCCGGCCTGGTGGCGGGCACCTGTAATCCCAACTACTCGGGAGGCCGAGGCAGGAGAATGGAGTGAACCTGGGAGGCGGAGCTTGCAGTGAGCCGAGATCACGCCACTGCACTCCAGCCTAGGTGACAGAGCGAGACTCCATCTCAAAAAAAAAAAAAAAAATTCTAGGACCCTTAAGATAGATGCTAAATCTACTCTGCCTGTACTCAATAAATACAACAACAAAGCCAAGATGACAGCACAGCTGTTTACCTCATGGTTTACTGAATATTTTAAGCCTGGCATTGAGATCTGCGGCCTGAGGGGGAGAAAAATGATTTCTTTCAAATATTACTGCACACGGACAATTGACCTAGTTGCCCAAGAGCTCCGACGGTGATGTACAAAGAGATGATTGTTGTTTTCATGCCTACGAACACAACATCCATTCTGCAGCCTCTGGGTCAATGAGTCATATTATCTTTTAAGTATTGTCATTAATACATTTTGTAAGGCGATAGCTGCCTTAGATAGTCATTCCTGTGATTGATCTGAGCAAAGTAAATTGACAGCCTTTTGGAAAGGATTTACCATTCTAGATGCCATTTAAGAACATTACTTATTCATGGGAGGAGGTAAAAATAACAACATTAACAAGAGTTTGGAAGAAGTTGATTCCATCTCTCGTAGATGATTTTGAGGTGTTTGAGGCTTCCAGTGGAGGATATTAACTGCAGATGTGAAAATAGCATGAAGACTAGAACTGGAAGCGGAATCTGCAGATGGTGACTGCACTGATGTAATCTCAGCATAAAACTTCCATGGATGAGGAGTTGCTTCTTATGAATTAGCAAATAAAGTGGTATCTTGAGATGGAATCTACTCCTAGTGAAAATACTCTGAACATTGTTGAATGACAACAAAGGATTTAGAATATTACATAAAGTTAATTGATAACACAGCAGCAGGGTTTGAGAGGATTGAGTCCAATTTTGAAAGAAGTTCTACTATGGGTAAAGTGCTATCAAACAGCATCACATGCTACAGAGAAACTTCCTGAAAAAAGTCAATCAATATGCAGCAAACTTAATTGTTGCCTTATTTTAAGAACCTACAACAGCCACCCTAGCTTTCAGCAGCCACCACCCCCATCAGTCAGCACCATCAACCCTGAGGCAAGAACCTCCACCAGCAAAAAGGTTACAACTCGCTAAAGTCTTAGATGGTCATTAGCATATTTAGCAGCAAAGTATTTTAAAATTATGGTATGTCACGTTGTTTTTAGAGATAACACTATTGCACATTTAATAGACCACGGTGTAGTGCAAACATAACTTTATATGCACTGTGAAATAAAACTGTGACTCATTTTATTGTAATATTTGCTTTATTGTGGTGGTGTGGAACTGAACCCACAATATCTCCTATACCACTTCATGGGTAGTATCAGTATCTTATAATAACAAAATGTTACTCTTCTCTCCTGTCCCTTGTATCACTGCTATTATTTATTTCACTTATACATAAGTACGTACACACACGCGCACACACACACAATCATACATAATTGAATAAATTGTTGCTATTATTACTTTGGACAAACTGTTGCCTATTAGATCAATTTAGAATAAGAAAAACAGTTTTTATTGTCTTCACTTATTCCTTCTTTGATTCTCTTTCTGGCTGTAGATCTGAGTTTCCGATCTTTGTAATTTTTCTTCTCCTGAAGAACTTTGTTTAACATTTCTTGCAAGACAGGTCTACAAATTCTTTTTGTTTGTCTGAGAAGTATCTATTTTCTCACATTTGAAGGATAATCTCACAGAACATAGAATTCTAGGGTTTTTTGGTTTTGTTTTCTTCTTAACACTTTGTTTCATTCCATACTCTTCTTCTTGCCTAGTTCCTGAGAATCTTTATAAAGATTTTTTCTTTGTTTTTTCTTTTTCTTTGTTTTTTCTGATGTTTGAATGTGGTATGCCTAGGGATTTTTTTTAGTATTTATCATACCTTGTGTTCTCTGAGTTTCCTGGGTCTGAGGAAACTGTCAAACTGTTACTGCTGTCTCACAATAATTATTCAGGAAGTTATTAGTCATTATTGCTTTAAATGTTGTTACTATTTCTTTCTCTCTTTCTTCTCCTTCCACTATTCCCATTAAACAAATTATACATATTTACACTTTTTGTCATTGTTCCACAATCTAATCTTGGATATTCTTTGCTCTCTTTTTTATCAGTCTTTTTCTTCCTTTGCTCTTCAGTTTTAGAAGTTTTTTCTATTGTCATATCTTCAGGCTCAAAGATTCTTTACTCAGCCCTGTCTAGTCTACTAATGAGCCTATCAAAGACATTCTCCATTTTTCTGGTATAGTATTTTTGACGGTCAAGCTAGCATTTCTATTGGATTCTTTCTTAGAATATTCATCTCTCTGTTTACATCATCCACCTGTTCTTGCATGGCGTCTATTTTTTCCATTAAAGCACTTCATATATGATTCACAGTTTTAAAAAATGTCTGGTCTGATCATTCCCACGTATTTGTCATATTTGACTCTAGTTCTGATACTTTTTCAGTCTCTTCAAACTGTGTTTTTGCCCTTTAGTATGCCTTGTTATTTATTGAAAGGTGGGCATGATATACTAGGTGATATGGTTTGGATCTGTGTCCCCACCAGATCTCATGTTGAACTGTAATGCCCAGTGTTGGAGGTGGGGCCTGATGGGAGGTGATTCAATCATGGGGTTGGATTTCTCACAAATGGTTTAGCACCATCCTCTTGGTACTGTCCTCGTAATAAGGAGTGAGTTCTCATGAGATCTGGTCATTTAAATGTGTGTGGCCTACCTCCTTCCCTCTCTCGTTCCTGCTTTCAGCATGTGAAGCGCCTATTGCCGCTTTGCATTCTGCCATGAGTAAAAGCTCCCTGAAGTCTCCCCAGAAGCAAATGCTGCCATACTTCCTGTGCAGCCTGAAGAAGAGCCAATTAAGCTTCTTATAAATTACTCAGTCTCAGGTTTTTCCTTATAGCAATGTGAGAATGGACTAATACACTAGATTAGGAAAAAAAAAAAGCACAACTCTGGTAAATAAGCCTTCAGTAATAATAATGGTAAGTTATGGGGAAAGAGGAAGCACTCTGTAGTCCTATATTTAGATCTCAGTCTTTTCATAAGCTTGTACCTCTAGACTGTGATCTACACTGGTGCTCAAGGGTACAGCTGGGTAGAGTTGGGGATTTCTATTTCCCTAGGTTTGTTAGACTCTGATAAAACCCCAGGAGGTTGGGCTCTACTAAAGTAGTTTTTCCTGAGGGCAGACCTTGTTAAGACAAGCAGCATTCTCTGCCATATTTCAAAGTTGTTTCTTTTCTCCTCCTTCTTCCAGAAGCAGAAAGAGATTTTTCCTCTGGTATTCACTGTGAGGCTCTGATACAGCTCTTGGAAGTAAAACTCTTCAAAAGTGTGAGGATCCCCTTAAGATTAGGTCCCCCTAAAGTTTTTATCTTTCAGACTTGTCCACACTGATCCTTCAGCAATTCATCAGTTAAAGTTTATATTTTCCTACCTCATGATGGTTCAGAGGAGGTTTCTGCTCAGGGATTTTTGCTCTGATAAATTGTGACACTCTATCCTAACCTGTCTTACTCTCCAATTTTAGGGGCAGCAGTTTGCACTGTAACCTCACTTCTATGGCAGATCTAAGAAGAATGTTAATTTGTCAGTTTGTTCAGTGTTGTACTTGTTCTAATTACAGAGTGATGGACTTCTAAGCTCCTTACACGCCATATCGGAAACCAAAAGTCCTCACAATGCTTTATTTAAAATGTTAAATTTAGGCTGGGCACAGTGGCTTATACCTGTAATCCCAGCACTTTGGGAGGCCAAGGTAGGCAGATCACTTGAGGCCAGGAGTTGGAGACCAGCCTGGCCAAGATGACGAAACCCAATCTCTATTAAAAATACAAAAATTAGCCAGGCATGGTGGCACACACCTGTAATCCCAGCTACTTGGGAGGCTGAGGCAGGAGAATCACTGGAACCCAGGAGGCAGAGGCTCTGCAGTAAACTGAGATCATGCCACTGCACTCCAGCCTGGGTGACAGAGCAAGAGACTCTGTCTTAAATAAATAAATAAAATGTCAAATTTTATAAAAATGCACTTACAAACTACTAAATGGTTTGGATTTGAGAATACAAGCAAGGCATAATAATTCATTAGCTGGAGGTCAGAAATCAAGACTAGAAATTTACATTTTTAAGACACGTTTAAGATTATTAGTTTGACCTCTTTCTTATATATTATAGGTTGGCAAGACGGATAATATAAGCAGTTTGATATTTCTCAGAAAAAAAAATCTGAAACTTTAAAAAAAATCATACTCCATTGGAATTTGATGTTAAGGCATTAAAGAGATTTACTACCTCTTTTGTTTAACTAGATTTTGAAAGCACAATTTTCTCAAGTTAATTAAATGTAAAATCATGGATGCTTATTAAATTGGTGCCTTCTTAAGTAAATTCTTTTCAGCTTCTGGGTCAGATGGTTCTCCTTAAAAGAGGCTAGAATTGCTGTATTCAGTATTAATTGTCATTTTGGAGACAGTGTCTGTAGACTGTCAGTGACATTCTGCTATGAAAGAGAATCTGGAAAAGTTACAATTTAAAACATGTTAGGCTAAGTTTAGCAGTCAGCTTCTTCAGTATGTGATGATATTTTCTGCCATGCACTCATCCATTTCATCTCCCAGCCTGGACTTTGCAGACAGGAAGCCCAACTCCCACTTAATCCCTGCTTACTTTTCACTTCTACTTGAGACACCCAAACTTGGCAGGTTCTGCTGTTGGCTTGCAGTTAACCACAACCACCAACCCCCCTCAGCTTTGGTACTTTAGACATTCTCTGTAAATAGGTTTGCTATTATAATACATTCATTCAATGAATACTTATTAAGTACTAACTATATGCAAAGAACTTTGCTAAGTACTAGAGCTAAACCCATGAATAAGACATATCTGCCCACAAAGAGCTTACAACCTAGTAGAGACAAGAAACAATAAACTCTGGTGAGCCCTAAGACAAGGTGAGCTCCCAGAAGGAAGTGGTGTCTAATGAGCTGGGGAATGGAAAGACACAGGAGACTCTACATTGAGTAGAATTTACTTAGTCAGATTCTAGCTCTTCCCTGCAATGTCAAGAAGAACAACATGTGCAAAGGCTCAGAGGAGAGAGATGTGGAAAATTGTAGAAATGTAGAGTTTAGTGTGGATGAGCTATTACATTTAAGGGTGAAAGGAGAGCACGGTAAGGCTCTGAGAACTGAAGAAACCAGCTGGGAGCAATTTCCAAAGCAACTTCTAGTTTTATCATTCCTTGCATTAAAATGTGATCCTGATTTTTTAAAATAGAGTTAAGGGGAGTGACCTGATGAGATACACATTTAGAGAAATCATTCTAGCCACAAGTTGGAGAACATTGGCATCCTAGTGAGAGATGCTAGTTTTTGGAACTAAGCAGTGCAGTGGGAATGAATAAAAGTGGAAAGTTTAGAGAGTAATTAAAGTGGTAAAAGTAATAGATATGATGATTAATGGGATCTGAACCTCTTCTACTGAAGCCTTCTGTTTAGAACATTCCATTTCTAAATAACTACAATAATCTGATTAGAGAAAAGAGTTTATCTCTCATGATGGTTTGACTAGCTGATAGCTGTGTCATGGACAACAGTTAACGCAAAGATATTGTGTTAATAGACATTTAGCAGACTCAGAAATAGGTACTTAGTCCCTTTTTTTTTGAATTTTGACTATGTGAATAAAATAAGTAAAACTTCTAAAATAGGAAAGATAATGGCAATAGGTCCCAGGAAGCTATGTGACTTAACAAACAAGCAGATTTTGAGAGAAGACCTTCCCTCCCTTTACTAACTAAAGCAAGGATGTAAACAGCACTAAAACGTACCAGGCACTCAACAGACATCTGTTGAATTGTTGACTTATTAATTGTTTAATGTTGACTTATTATTTCACATTTTAAATAAGTCAAAAAGTAGAAGCAATTATTGAGCATACATCAGCTGAAATTTCATATATTCATTCTTGATGTATACATGTTTTTTACCTAATATACACTCATATTGTGTGATGTGTGTCAGTTCTTTTTTTTTTTTTTTTTTTTTTTTTGAGCCAGAGTCTCGCTGTGTCGCCCAGGCTGGAGTGCAGTGGCCCGATCTTGGCTCACTGCAGGCTCCGCCCCTCGGGGTTCACGCCATTCTCCTGCCTCAGCCTCCCGAGTAGCTGGGACTACAGGCGCCTGCCACCTTGCCCGGCTAATTTTTTGTATTTTTAGTAGAGACGGGGTTTCACTGTGTTAGCCAGGATGGTCTCGATCTCCTGACCTCGTGATCCGCCCGCCTCGGCCTCCCAAAGTGCTGGGATTACAGGCGTGAGCCACCGCGCCCGGCCGATGTGTGTCAGTTCTGTGAGGTAGTGAGGGCAAAGATCTAACTGAGCAGAGTTATTCTGTCCCAGTTATTTTAAGTAAGATGTTACTTTTGTTTTAAGGAATATTTGAAAGAGAAATGTTAATTTGATTTTTCATAAATGCTTTTGAAGTTTATAAGTTTTGAATTACAAATCAGTAACCTAAAATTAACCAGAACTTTTATTGGAGCCTCAAAAAAAGCTTTCAACAGAGAACCGGAAGAAAATTATAATTTATGATCTTGTTCATCTTTCTTCTTTGCTGTTTTCGTGTAGTGATAGACGTGTTAATGAAAAGTTTTATGCATAGGAAATTGACTATCTTGAATCATGATTATCCATTGACTTTCACTGTAATTTCTTATATTTCTTGTTAAAAGGGAGGATGGGGAATCAGATTTTAGAATTTTTTTTAAAGGAGTTCTGTCATTCTCCTAAATAACATACTTTTTTCATCTATGTCTGATATATTTCCATTTAATTGCCTGATGTTTCTCTTAGCAAGAAATTAAACCAATATACTATCAAGTTAACCTGTCTGTCTTCCCTATCAGATAGATCTCTATCTATATTTGTTTTCTCAGTGTCTTGCTCAGTTCCTGGAACTAGAAAATGCTCAATAAATAAGTATTCGTTGAGCCAAAGTGAATGTTTAAGATTCTACATTCATTTATCCATTCACTTATTCATTCAACAAATACATTTAGTGTGTTTTATGTAGTTGGTACAGTGCTGGTCCCTGAAGCCCAAAATGAGTAGGATTTTGTGTCTCTCTTCAAGATATTTTAAGTCTTTTGAATATTCATTTAACCGTATTAACATGCATATATTCAAAATATCATAGAGGTAATTTGGCCATACCATAGAGGTAATTTCCTTCCACCCTTTTGTATCTTCTTTGCGGGTTCTTCCTCATCTCCCAGACATTTAAACATAGGAGTACAAGGGCTTGGTCCTTGGGCATCATGCATTTTCTGCTTATACTTGCTTCTTAAGAATCTCATCCAGTATCATGGCTTTAAATTATTCCATTTATAAGCTAATGATATCCAAATTTACAAACTGCTACTCAGACCTCTACCCAAACTCCAGACTTGCACATTCTGTTGCCTACTCACTATCTCTACTTGCATGTCTGATTGACATCTCAAATTTAAGATATCTAAAACAGTTCTCCTCATCTCTCTAAGGTCAAACTTGCTCCTCTTAGTGGCAACTCCGTCTTTTCAGGCTCACAGTCCAAAAACCTTAGAGTAATTATTGACTCATTGCGCGCTTCTCTTACTTACCATATTTGACTCATCAGCAACTCCTATTAGATTCAAAATACATTCAGAAACTGAATACATTTCACTCAGCTCCAGCCATACTGCCTTACTCATAGCCTGGTGCGTGCTAGGCATATCTCAACTTCAAGACGTTTGCACTTCTTGAATCTAATATATCCAGAACTTGAATCTGTCAGAACTTGAATATATCTTGAATCTCCACAGCACCCCCTTGGCCAAAACCATTGTCATCGCTTGCCTGGATCACTGTAAAAGTGTCCCAACTAGTTTTCCACTTTCTACCCTCACCTACATATAGTCTTCTCTCAACACAGTAGCCAGAGAGAGCCTATCAAATTCCAAGAGCATGCCACTCCTCTGCTCAAAACACTCCATTGCCACATTGCCTTCTCCTTCTGACCCACTCAGCCCCAGCCACACTGCCTGCCTCACAGCCTGGGACATGCTAGGCATATTGCAGCTCAAGGTATTTGTACTTCCTCTTTCCTTGGCCCTGAGTGTTCCTCTCCCAGAAACCTGCATGGTCTCCCCAGCTCTCCTCTCAGAGCTTGGCTCACAGAGGCCTTCCCTGCCCACCAATCTAAAAGTTGATCTGCTTTCTTCACCAACTTTTCTTAATTCCTTCCTTGGCTTTTTTTTTTTCTTTTTTGACACTTACCACTATTAAACTACCATGAATTAATTTATCTGGTTAATTTTCTGTATTACCAACTATGACGTAAGCCCCATTAGTGCAGGGACTTTTTTCTCTTTTGATCAGTATTATCCCCAGTGTCTAGAGCACATAGCAGATGTTCAATAAATATTTTTGCAGAAGAGCACATGAGAAAACTTCTGGGAAGAATATAGCATTGTTGTGCAAAGGGTTTAAAGAGTTGTGAGTGAATGTTTTAGGTTTTCTTTCATCTACTTGCTACTTTGGTTACATAATGGTGCCTCAGTGCCAACTGTTGCCTAAGTAATAGTTAATTAGTATGCTCAGAATCATAGAAATTGATTTTTGGTCAGTACTAAAACTAGAGATTTAGTTTAGCCGAATATCTGCTTTTGAGCAAAATGAGACATCATGATACGTTTTAAGAAATGAAAATAGTTATGCCTGTATGGTCTAAATAGAGGCAATGTTGTCTCACATGCTATTTATGATATACTTAAATTGAAATACTGATTTTTCTTTATTATTATGTTGCTTTTTTATTATGTTTCTTTATTATTATGTTTATTATTATGTTGCTTAATGATTTGAAGTATGTATCATTTACTTTGTCTTTTTCTTAGAAACATTTGGCTACTTATTTTTAGCCAGCAAGTAAAGTAGGATATTCAATTACCTGAGGAGCCTGATACTAACGGCTATAATTATTTAAGCAATTGAAGTCATTCCTGTCATTTTCTTTCTCAAACCCACAAAGTGCCAAGACTGAAACATGCAATGTATATACATGGATTAATATATTTTCTCAGTGGTTGCATTCTTCATTGGAGTCCCTGGAAAGAAAGACTCTTTTGTTTGCTTTTTTAATCTCTTATTTTGGAATCTGAAAACTATTCAACCCTTTCCAGAAATGTTGACCCAAATGGGGCATTTTCATGGGCAGAAAGAAATATTTTCTGCCTGCTCTTGCTTGAACAAAGAATCCTACTGATCTGGATGACAACATCATCATATTTGGCTTCTTGTCCTAGTATTATTGATGATGCAGACTTTTTCAAAGGGTATGCTTGGCTGATAATTGTGAAACCCAAAACACTTGGGGACTATGACTAGAGTGTACTGATGATAGACAGCCTCATGCCATAGGAATTGCAATATTTAGACCCTTAAAATTTAGGCCCAGAGTTTGGAAAAACTTTATAACTGACTGTTACTAATAGTCTGGAGAAGGAAGAACACTTTCCATATACACTTAGATTTAAGGCATTGTTTCTGTAACTTTGTGTTTCAATATTAACTATTTCTCAATGAAACTGTTTCTCAAAGCAACCTCAATCCTTCAGTTCTCTTTAGTTGTTCAGATAATCTCTTCCTAAAGAAAGCAAAAAATAATTAAGAATAAAGACCCTGCTCTTCCTTTTGAGTGTTACGGTGTGAAAGAGAGTTTTAGAGACTGGGATGTTGTCTCTGCTGAAAAACCTAAACTATGGGAATAAGACCTAAGAGTAAAAAGCCATAGTCACAAATGAAGTTTGCCTCAGGTGCATGTTATTGAATTGCCTTTATCAGCACGTGAAATTACTTGAAAGTCATTTTGTTTTTGTAAAGGAATGTCTGGCCGTAATAAGAGTGAACATTTGTTAAGCACTTACCATGAACTCCGCCTTCTCAAACTGACAAGCATATACACATTGTCTCATTGACAGTAACTCCGTAATGTATATAGTATTATTCTAATTCTTTACAGATGAAATTGAGGCAGGAGAGTTTATTTGCTTTACCTAAGGTCACAGAGTAAGTGGCTGTGCTACGATTTAAACTTAGATTTGCCTGGCACTGAAAATAGTGCTATCGACAACTGTAAAATATTGCTTTATATTTACTGTTTAGCAGAACCTAGATGATGGGGTATTATGTGCTTGCATTTAGTTTTGAATGGTTTGTTTTTATCTCTTTCCTTAAAACAAAAGTTAACAAGAGACTTTCTGAAGTCTTATTTTTTATTCAAACTGTTTTTTATATCCCTTCCTTGTTCCATGACCCTGTTCTTTGCCCTGAACATGGAGCTAACGTACCACCAATTTTGTCTCTTTGTTACTATAACCAGCAAATGTTCATAGATAGAGGCTTTTCCGTAAGCTTCTGGATGTTATAAGCCCTCAATAAATAGTACTGGAGTGGGTTTGTTTCTTAAATACAGAGATAAAGCCTAGGTTTGTGAGAGCTGGTTCTATTTGGACCAAAGCATGATCAGAAGGTGTTTTAGTAACAGAATTGAGCTGACCCTCACATCCTAGATTGTTCTATTGAGAAAAGAAGTGTGAACAAGACCTTTGTAGCTGGAATCACATAGATTGATTTGGGGGGTGTTTTGCTGAAAAGTGGTTGACAATAACATGTAAAAATTAGTGCATTCTTCAGGACTCTTTATATTGCAAGGGGCAGCAATCCAAAATAGCTTTGGCCAAAAAGTTAACTTATTTCCTCAAATAATTGAGAAAAATGTATGAGTTGACTTAGTTTCAAATGTTGCTCAATGGTGGCCCAAGTTCAGCTGGTCTCAGGTCCTCTTTTCTACTTTATTGCCAGGCACATTTACCCAATATGGTGACCTCCAGCAGTTCCAGGCTTACATCATTCTTATAGCAACAGTGTCATTGCAAAGATAGCCTTTTGCCAGTTAATTCCAACAACTCTATGAAAATTGAGTTGTATAGTTCATCCTTGAACAAATTACTCTGACCAAGGGGATTACATGCTAGCTTGTGGAGCTGGAAACAGGTGGTTGTCAAACCAGTACACAGGACACATGGACCAAGAGTGGGAGAGTAGTTTACTAAAGCAAAAAAGTGAAACAAAAACAAATAAACAAAAAAACCACGTAGGTCCACTACAGTCAGACAGAAAGAAGAGGCAGCCAGGATTCAAGCCAGGAGCAAAATTTCCTTTGAAGGAAAGGAAACACTGTGGCCAGAAGTGGGTAGTCTAGGTGAATAACAACAACGCATATACATGCCAATTAAAGCTCTTTTCTTAAACACAATTACTTACAGTTTAATACTGGAAGCAATACTTAAGTTATCTTTACTAAACTGGAACTGCATTTTTAAAAAGTGCTTTTATTTTTTAGCACAAAGTTCTATATACTACTCTATACTATACTATATACTATCTATTCTATACGATATACTAATCTATATATACACTAACATATACTATATATATACTAATCTATACACTCATCTATACTATACTATATACTAATCTATACTGTAAGTTTGCATATTTAATTCAGTCAGTATCAGAGAAACTGAGTTTTCCTCTGACCATATGCCTTTCTGATTCAAAAGGTTAAAAAGGATAAAGATGCATAAAGTAGCATACACAGTTTTATGAAATCAGATAATATCTATGAATTACCCTGTGTATACAAAATACATGTGTATACAAATATGTGTGTGCGTGTATGTTTGTGTCCTGCACATGTATATATGTGTATGCATGTATGTTTGTGTCCTGCACACACATGAGGCTGGGGAAGGACAACTAGTGAAGTCGAGGGAAAAAAATCACTTTAGAGGTTCAACTGCAAATCTGAAATTCCTCACGTTGATTATATGAAATATTGTCTTTTCTGTTAATTAATTAATCAATTACTCTTGCCTGAATTTGAAATTCAAATGATACCTGGTCTTATGTTATCTATAGATAATTTAATGCACAGAGATAAAAATGTTAACCTGTTTTGTCTCCTCTCCTCTAGTGGAAAAATTGTGGAGATTATTAATTAAGGAATTGAACACATTATGTTTCTCTACCAGCTACTAAAAATAAGCTGAGAAGTCTCTAGTTACATTTGGCCCAAAGTGAGATGATGAGAAAGGACAGCAAGCTGATGTGGGACCCGGATAAACAGCAGGGGAGAGTGACTCAGCCTTCTGGTTCTCAGCTTCAGCAGGGATCTGTGAATATGAGTGAGCCCTTCAGTTTTTAATGGGTCTTTAGGCAGAAATACATAAAGAACCAGAAAACTTTTTTTTTCTTAAGATAAAAGATAGGCATCATTAATATCTTTTATTTTTGTTGCTTAGCTATTGCATTCTTTTGGAAACCACCACAATTTAACTGCAGGACCAACCTTTCCTCATTATAAGTAGCCTGGTGGGTCTGCCCCAGGTATCTTTTTCTCCCTTATCTAAGGGGTGAGCATAAAACCTAAACTAAGCTTGTGAGGTACACCCGCTTCTCTGGAATTTGTAACCTGAGCCAAATAACTTACGGACTGAAAATAGGAGTGAACTGAGTGGTGGAGATGCCTGAAAGAGACACATCTGTTCCTACCACCCGAAACCAGGAAGCCTCTCTGGTTCATGATTGCTGAGCCTGCTTCCTCAGGCTCGCCTTTTGTTTTGTGAGCTACCCCGTAGCCTTCCAAGAAACCTCTTTTCTTCCTGCATAAACCAACAAGGCCTGCCTCTCCTGTGTTTTCTCTCCTCATCACTGGGGTGAAGAGAGAAGCTCAGGAACATCTCCAGCTCCTGTGCTTCACATTCTACAACTCACACAGCCTTCGGGCTTTGAAACCATTTGGGCTCACTTAATTATCCCTTTTTTATTTTTGCTTATGGTAATCACCCCAAGAACTCTCACACTTTGAGGTCACTCTCCATCTCCCACATTCTACTCCCCATAGGTTCTTGTACAACCTAATCCTAATGCTGAAAACATGAGATCCCAGAATTCACGTCCACTCAGTGCAGCGACTCTTGGCCCACATTCTGTAGATAAGAAACACCTTTTACTGACAATGGAAGACTGCTAGAAATAACTTGAGATACCCAGGCATAGTCTTATATTATGTTGGGGTTTTATAATGTAAATGCAAGAATCAGATTTCTCCATACCCCAGCCAATGATTAAGCTTTATGGAAAACTGGTTTAGGTTTTTCTGATCTGTAAAGGCAGACTAAAGGCTGCAGTACATGGTGGCCTTCACTCAGGCATTTCAGTCTGTCTGCAGTGAACACTGAGACACTAGTACCTTAGTCCACAATGGGAATAAAATGCACACGCAGGTGAGGTTAATCTACATGAAAGATGCTGAATTCCGTAACACAGAAAAAAAATTGCGTGTAGTGTGTAATATGAAAGCATTAAATAACTTCAGTAAGTACATTCTGTCTGTACCCTTGTCTTTTGTAAGTGTAACTGTATATAAGTTAAACTACAAATTTTATTTTTAAGAGGTCCCGTTTCAAACCATAAGTGCTTTAAACAGCAATTATCAGCTAGATTTTCCTGCTGGCAGCGTTACTAGAGATACGTTGTTTCTGGGCAAAGTTATCCAGAGGAATCCTGCTCCCTCGTATTTTAGAGGAATTGAGTGTCATAGCATGTGATATTACCCATTTTTACCAGTTGAGTCCAGGTTGCAACTCATAAGGCTGCTACAGTGCGTTTCTAAGTATCGTTTAAATTGGAACTTTAACCTTTTATCCTAGGAAATGATTGGTTTTGTTTTTAATCTCTTCTTGGTGGATTCTGTTATTGCAGAGAGTGGTATCAGTAGAGATTTATATTTTTGTAGGTTAGCTTCAGTATACCACATGAAATACATCCAATGCTCATAAATGAGGCTTTTATTCAAATTCTTAATCAACTTGCATTTTTTTTTTTTTTTTGCCCTATGAAGGGTATTTGCTAAATAATGCACATTGGAATTCAAAACGCTGGAAAATTCTTGCTTAAAACCAGTGGTACATCTCAACGAACTGGGTGGAGACTGAGGGCAACACTCAAGATAAAATTTAGCATGGCAGCAATTTAAAATTAGAAGCCCTTGATGAAAGATGAGACCTGTTTTAGGCCACTTGGTGAGCCCCACCTTTTAAAGGAAGGATTTGACTCCACTGAAGAGCTGAGCAGTCACGGGAGGACAGACTGTCTCTGCCCCAATAGGGAATGCCTATCTTCCGATTTGGTGTGTGACGGTGTTAAATAAAGCTGTGACCTTTGTTTATCTCCCAAGCATTTCCACCCCTCCACTGGCAGAATGCCATGGGAGAGTGTCCGTTTATTGGCAAGCTGTGGTCTAAATTCAGATATTGTCTAAAGCTTATAACAATAAGTGTCTACTGTATATACTGTACAGAGATGCTTCACCTGAGCCCTTATACATTAAATGTTTCATGAAGTTCTAGCTTAAAGAAGTCCCTTTAATATTTATTTAAATAACAGCCTGAAATAGGCCATGAGTAAAAATACTCAGGTCTCAATATCAATATATATAATGTGTCTGTTACCTCTTAAAGGCAAATTTTTTAAAAAGGAAACTTCCTCAGTAAGAGCAGCTTATCAGCTCGCTTCTTTAAGGTAAAAGGAGGGATACTTAAGGTGTACACTTTTCAGAATTTTTAGATATGAGTTAGTGATGGAAACATCCTTTGACTTGATCACATGATGGTTACATGACAATATGTGTTTGTCGAAACTCAGAACTATACACCAAAAAGAGTGGATTTTGCTATATGTAAATTGTACCTCAATAAATTCAGGTTAAAGAGACAGCTCTGCTAAATAGAAACACTTGTCCTAGATTTAAATGCTTTTATTTGTCTTATGGTTTATATATAAATTTCCTTCCTACCTCTATCCTATTCATGGAGAATAAATCCTACGCACACCCTATGTGGGTGGGCCACCCTATGTGTCACATGATTTTGACCTAGACAGTTTATTGGATCAAATGTAAACATTTAACTGGTCAACCTGGATGTGAAACCAAGACAGACCAAAATTCTAAAGTCTTGGAGATTTGGGGCCAGGGTCAAAATATGCTCTCCAAAAGCCATGGTTAAGTGAGAGTTATGAGGAGCTGCAAAAATGAGTTATGCAAAAGAAGCCAATCAGAAGGAAGGAGAATTGAGCAGGCAGACAGAGAATCATTGAGCCAGAGTCCCTTTCTCATCATGGAAAGAGAGATGAGCATAGTACCTTGATGATATTCTAGTTTCTCAGAGGCCTAGCTGAACTTGTAATCGAATTATCTGACTTTCCCCTATAGATCTACTTTTACTTAATATAGCTGGTGTGAGTTCTAGTTTTCATGAAAAGACAGGAAAATTACCCAATGACATTTAATGTTCTTAATCCCAAATCACAGGCAAATATCAATGTTTTGCTAGCACCACCACTTTTATTCCTAAAATAGAAGGAGTAGAAGGCTGTAGTAGTGGGAAGGAAGAACATAATCTTACAGAAGTCTGGGCTATTTCTGTGAGCTCAGTTTTCACTGAAAATTTCAGACCTTTTAAAGAAAAAAAAATCAGGTACCTTCTAAGGACTAATTTAACACATAACCTGGTCTTTCTTTTTCTTTTTCTTTCTTTTTTTTTTTTTTTTGAGACAGTTTTGCTCTTGTTGGCCAGGCTAGAGTGCAATGGGGAGATCTTGGCTCACCGCAACCTCCGCCTCCCGGGTTCAAGTGAATCTCCTGCCTCAGCCTCCCAAGTAGCTGGGATTAGAGGCATGCGCCACCACACCTGGCTAATTTTGTATTTTTAGTAGAGACACGCTTTCTCCATGTTGGTCAGGCTGATCTTGAACTCCTGACCTCAGGTGATCCACCCGCCTCAGCCTCCCAAAGTGCTGGGATTACAGGCGTGAGCCACCACGCCCAGCCGGTCTTTCTTTTTTTCTTCCTTCTCAGTTATTTAGGTATAGAAAAGGTCAAATAGAATAACAATTATTGATTCTAACTCCTTATATTAATAAAATTATTCTGTTTGTGAGAAAATTATTTTACCTCTACTTTCACACTGCATTTTTGTTTTTATTTTTAGTGCTGGGGCACATGTGCAGGATGTGCAGATTTGTTACATAGGTAGACGTGTGCCATAGTGCTTTGCTGCACCTGTCAACCCATCACCTAGGTATTAAGCCCAGCATACATTAGCTATTTTTTCTAATATTCTCCCTCCCCCCACCCTACCCCACATTCCATTTCTGATGACTGATATATTTAAAAAAACAGAAAGGTCACTTCTTCTGAATATTATAGTATAGCTTTTAAAAATAATTATAGCCAACTTGAATTAAGTGCTTAAATATGTGGTAGTCATTGCACTCAGAGCCCTGAATACATTATTTCATTTAATCCTCATAATCTTATGAAGTAGTTGCTATTATTATCATGATTTTACAGATAATAAGCCTTCCTGAGTTAAGATAGTTACCTGTAGCTCTATGGTAGTAAGTTTTTACACCTGAATTTGATACCAGACAGACCTACTTCTGAGTCTGATCTCTTAATCACAACAAAGGGTATATGCAACAAGAAGTATGTATGTTTTACAGCTAAGGAAGTAATCATAAGGTAATTGTGGGATTTTAGTTAGTTTTCTGAATATCTTGTCTAACTAGAGAGACAGTTATATCTATGGTTAAGAAAACGTGGTACATCTTACTGAATCAGTACTAAATCAGTACTAAATGTGTAACATTATCATTGTGCTATATTAAAAGGTTGATATATTGTAGCACTTTAATGAATACAATATGAAAAACCATTTCTGTTTATGTTCATGTGAGAATATAATTTGAGAACACTCAGAAACTGTGGCATAACAGAATATCCCAAAAGTTAATGAACCAACTGAGGAGTGTTGCCATTGATGCACATCAAACATGTCATTTTCTATTGCCTTTTTAATTGGTTAAGTGTGTCAAAGTTTGAAAGAGCTTCATTAATAAGGTCATGGTATTTGGTTTTAAAATAGAATAAAGTGAATGAGAGATTACACTTTTGTTTAGAAAAAATGAGATAGTATCTTTCATTGTAAAATCTGGGACCTAGGAGGAAAGGAAACCACATAGTTATGTAAGTAGCCATGCAGGCCAAATTTGGCCTTACATGTGGGTAGGACATGAAACTGTTGGTTGAAGAAAAACTCTTCTGTACTGTCAACTGTAAGTCTTGGGATGGAAAACCTGTATTTGGAAAGCTGACTTTTTCAAACAGTGGCTGTATTTTCAGTAAATATTTCAAGAATTCTTTTTCTGGTTTCTAATAAAGTTCTCTGTTTTAAAATGTCAGGCTCTTTCAAGCATGCTGGATTAGTCTGTTTTGTATTGCTGTAAAGGAATACCTGAGGCTGGATAATTTATAAAGAAAAAAGGTTTATTTTGGCTCATGGTTTTGTAGACTGTACAAGAAGCATAGTGCTGGCATCTGCTTCTGGTGAGGGGTTCAGGAAGCTTCCAATCATAGTAGAAGATGAAGGGAGAGCAGGCAGTGTCACATGGCAAGAGAGGGGGCAAGAGAGAGGGGGAGAAGTACCAGGGTCTTTTAACAATCAGCTATTTTGTGAACTAATAGAGTGAGAACTCAGTCACTGTGTGGCAGGGCAGAGGGCACCAAGCCATTTATGAGGGATCCACCCCCATGACCCAAACACCTCCCACTATGCCCCATCTACAGCAGTAGGGGTCACATTTCAACATGAGATTTGATGAGAACAAATATCCAAACCATATCACATGCAAAGGGGAAACGTGCTTAAGGAAAAGTAAAAGGAAGAGCATCATGTTACTTTGAGAATTGGTGTTGTAATTCCAGAGAGAAGGAGCAGCCAAACCTGGATGAGAAGCAACGATTTTAGCAAAGACTCAACTATAATATAGCACTTGTCTAGCCATTTCTGCTTACAGAAAAATTCCTTTGCATAGCTTAGTCTCCAAAAACATTCAATGGAATATAGTTTTTAAACTGGCCTTTTGTTATATCCATTTTAGGAGAGAAGATAATGTAAGTGGTTGGTACACATAACTCAGGCTGTTTCCTGATTTGTACAGTTTACCTTTTTCCATTTATTCTATAGTGAAAGTTAAGAGATAGTCTTTGGTTTTTGGAAGAGAGGAGTTTTTGTTTTCTAGCATATTTTTTAATTGTTTGTCATTCTTCAAATGTACTCAGTTTTATGGAAGAATTTGATTGTGTAGCAATGGTAGCAGACAGTAGCTCAATGCTATTTTCTGCCAAAGGACAGGACATGCCTCTTCAAATTGCTCTTCATTGCATTAGAAGATGTGGATTTTTTTACTCCTTTATTATTATTATTATTATTATTATTATTATTATACTTTAGGTTTTAGGGTACATGTGCACAATGTGCAGGTTTGTTACATATGTATCCATGTGCCATGTTGGTGTGCTGCACCCATTAACTCGTCATTTAGCATTAGGTATATCTCCTAATGCTGTCCCTCCTGCCTCTCCCCACCCCACAACAGTCCCCAGTGTGTGGTGTTCCCCTTCCTGTGTCCATGAGTTCTCATTGTTCAATTCCCACCTATGAGTGAGAACATGTGGTGTTTCGTTTTTTGTCCTTGAGATAGTTTACTGAGAATGATGTTTTCCAGTTTCATCCATGTCCCTACAAAAGACATGAACTCATCATTTTTTATGGCTGCATAGTATTCCATGGTGTATATGTGCCACATTTTCTTAATCCAGTCTATCATCGTTGGACATTTGGGTTGGTTCCAAGTCTTTGCTATTGTGAATAGTACCACAATAAACATACGTGTGCATGTGTCTTTATAGCAGCATGATTTATAGTCCTTTGGGTATATACCCAGTAATGGGATGGCTGGGTCAAATGGTATTTCTAGTTCTAGATCCCTGAGGAATCGCCACACTGACTTCCACAATGGTTGAACTAGTTTACAGTCCCACCAACAGTGTAAAAGTGTTCCTATTTCTCCACATCCTCTCCAGCACCTGTTGTTTCCTGACTTTTTAATGATGGCCATTCTAACTGGTGTGAGATGGTATCTCATTGTGGTTTTGATTTGCATTTCTCTGATGGCCAGTGATGATGAGCATTTTTGCATGTGTCTTTTGGCTGCATAAATGTCTTCTTTTGAGAAGTGACTGTTCATGTCCTTTGCCCACTTTTTGATGGGGTTGTTTGTTTTTTTCTTGTGAATTTGTTTGAGTTCATTGTAGATTCTGGATATTAGCCCTTTGTCAGATGAGTAGGTTGCAAAAATTTTCTCCCATTCTGTAGGTTGCCTGTTCACTCTGATGGTAGTTTCTTTTGCTGTGCAGAAGCTCTTTAGTTTAATTAGATCCCATTTGTCAATTTTGGCTTTTGTTGCCATTGCTTTTGGTGTTTTAGACATGAAGTCCTTGCCCAAGCCTATGTCCTGAATGGTATTGCCTAGGTTTTCTTCTAGGGTTTTTATGGTTTTAGGTCTAACATGTAAGTTTTTAATCCATCTTGGCCGGGCGTGGTGGCTCACGCTTGTAATCCCAGCACTTTGGGAGGCCGAGGCAGGTGAATCACGAGGTCAGGAGGTCGAGACCACGGTGAAACCCCGTCTCTACTAAAAAATACAAAAAATTAGCTGGGCGTGGTGGTGGGCGCCTGTAGTCCCAGCTACTTGGAGAGGCTGAGGCAGGAGAATGGCGTGAACCTGGGAGGCGGAGCTTGCAGTGAGCCGAGATTGCGCCACAGCACTCCAGCCTGGGCAACAGAGCAAGACTCCGTCTCAAAAAAAAAAAAAAAAAAAAAAAAATCTTTAATCCATCTTGAATTAATTTTTGTATAAGGTATAAGGAAGGGATCCAGTTTCAGCTTTCTACATATGGCTAGCCAGTTTTCCCAGCACCATTTATTAAATAGGGAATCCTTTTCCCATTGCTTGTTTTTGTCAGGTTTGTCAAAGATCAGATAGTTGTAGATATGCAGCATTATTTCTGAGGGCTCTGTTCTGTTCCATTGATCTATGTCTCTGTTTTGGTACCAGTACCATGTTGTTTTGGTTACTGCAGCCTTGTAGTATAGTTTGAAGTCAAGTAGCGTGATGCCTCCAGCTTTGTTCTTTTGGCTTAGGATTGACTTGGCAAAGCGGGCTCTTTTTTGGTTCCATATGAACTTTAAAGTAGTTTTTTCCAATTCTGTGAAGAAAGTCATTGGTAGCTTGATGGGGATGGCATTGAATCTATCAATTACCTTGGGCAGTATGGCCATTTTCACGATATGAATTCTTCCAACCCATGAGCATGGAATGTTCTTCCATTTGTTTGTATCCTCTTTTATTTCATTGAGCAGTGGTTTGTAGTTCTCCTTGAAGAGGTCCTTCACATCCCTTGTAAGTTGGATTCCTAGGTATTTTATTCTCTTTGAAGCAATTGTGAATGGGAGTTCACTCATGATTTGGCTCTCTGTTTGTCTGTGATTGCTGTACAAGAATGCTTGTGATTTTTGTACATTGATTTTGTATCCTGAGACTTTGCTGAAGTTGCTAATCAGCTTAAGGAGATTTTGGGCTGAGACAATGGGGTTTTCTAGATATACAATCATGTCATCTGCAAACAGGGACAATTTGACTTCCTCTTTTCCTAATTGAATACCCTTTATTTCCTTCTCCTGCCTGATTGCCCTGGCCAGAACTTCCAGCACTAGATTTTTTTACTCCTAAACTTCTCTGTTAAAATCTTACGATGATTTTTAAAATTTGCAAGTATTTAGGGAAAGAAATGAGAAGTAAGAGCTTTGGCTACATCTATGTATTGTTAAAGTTATCTCTTTAGCTCTGTGAAAAACTGTTTATTTACAAATGAGTAAAATTTCTGGTTTAAGATATCGTATTTAAACTGTAACATAAAATCCAATGGCACATTTTCCTGCATACCTACCAAACGAGCAAAACTAGCTGAAACATTTTCATTTTGAACTGATATGAACCAAATAGGGAATGAGGGATAACTTAAAGCAATACACTTGAAAAACTTGTCTCCAGTATAAAAAACAAACAATTCTGAAATGGAACAGAGTGAGTGGCATAGTGTGGCTTGGTCATTAACCTACTCTGTAATTCTAGAGCTATACCACTGAGTTGACCCAATCCTGACAATTCTCACAAATAACCAAATATGTAGAGAGACATTCTTAGTGAATCCTTTTTCTTTTTCTTTCCTGGCCAACAAGAATTGGAAACAGAGTCCTAGGAAACTTGAATAAAGGGGGAAATGTGAACAAAGGAGTTGACTATCACAGGATTGAATGGGCGTTTCATTGTTGGGTAAATGATCCAAAATATTAAGATACTGTTCCTTGGGAACAGAATATCTTTCTTTAATGAAGTGAGTTGAGCCCTGATACAAAGCATCTATTTTAAACTATTTTTAGAGTAGAGCTCAAGTATTCTAACAAAAACGCAATACCAATACTCAGCCAGATTCTGCAACCATCTTCCTCCTGTCAGTCTTTCAAGCTATAGAAGGATGGTAGGACTGTGAAACTCCTAGCATTCCATGAGTAGCTCACAGTGGTGGAAAAGCATATGATGTTACTTATGGAAGGGAAAGACTTAAATCAGGTGCACTCTTTCATAACAAATACAGAGTCTTGTCTGAAATGTCCGAACACATGAAACATGGGGAAAAATATGCTATGGCACAACATTTATGCAAATAATTATACAAGCTTATTAGAGCTAAATAAAAAATTCCTAAATGTAGTATACAAAGAGCCCAAAGGAAAAAACTGTAACACAAATGAGCCAAAGAAAATCTCACAGTTGTGTCACATGAAAGAACAACTCACTAAGGACACATATTCAATAAAGAGTGAGCTCAAAGCCTAGAAAATAAAAGGTATATCATATGTGTGAGAAAACAAATCGAGGGCCAAGCTAACATCATTATTGAACTAGTAACAGACAAAATACAAGGTATTTGATAAACAGTACTGATTATGTAATTAGTGACAGTGAGAAGACTTGTGATCAGTATAGTGTATATGGATGAAGGAGGGGAGAATGCAGTAATTTTAGAGAATCTAATATCTATGGAACAGAGCTAAAGCTAATTCAACGTAAGGGTAATTGGTGTTCCTGAATAGAGAACCCAAAATATGAAACAACTTATGTAACTCAAGAGAACTTTTACAAAATGAAGAAAGATTGAATCTGTATATCGAAAATACAACATATTCCAGGAAATTTTGAATCAGAACATGAATCTGAGAGATGTTCTAGTTAAGCTGATAAACTTTTAAGATTATGGAAAGAATTCTTTACGCATCGGGCAGCAAGATGCTATCTAATGAAAACCACAGCAGTAAAAATTCTCAAATGTGAAAACAAAAACCCAAAGTAAAGAATTCATTAGACTCTTCTTGGGGGGAGAGGAAGGAGAACTAACAAAAAACAAAATACAAATCAATGAAAGTAAATAATTTATTAATGAAAAACCTGTGGTAAAAGGATTGGCTATGAGCATTTAATCCTCTTCAAAATGAAATGAGTACTAAACAATTCTGGGAATTAGGAAAACCAAGAGAATGCGAATGTATTAATCTAGGCAGTTTCACAATTATAATTAACAAACAAGGGAAGTGAGGGAGGGGAATTAGAAGGGTGCATGAGAATGCTAATGTCTTCATCTTTTGTTGAAGGCACCATGTCAGTTGATACCATCTAAATTAAAACATAGTTAACAAATTATTCTAGCCTCTTAATTTTTTTTCAAAATTCTCTTTTAAAAAAATTTAGAGTGATCTTTTGAGAAATATATCTGCAGTTTAAAAGTATTTATTTTTAAGGTTCACGTTGTTTTTTCTATTAATTTTAAACTGAGTTAAACTTAATGCTCAGTAAATTAAGATTAATAATCATACGAGTTTGTTTTTTAAATGTGTATGTTTCTATCATCTGTATACCCTTCTGTGTGCTTGTGTTGGGCACATGCACACACACACACTCTTCTAGATTACTATCTGATTTGATCTTCTAATATTGATGATTATTTCTGGTTTGGATTTAAGGTAGCTTTTTCTTCTTTCTGCTTTCATTTTTATACTATTCTTCATTGTTTTAAATCTCTATAATGAGAATATCTTATTTTCATTAAAGTAATTCTGACTTTTTAAAAACGTGAGGGGTTGGTAAAGGAGATTAGAAGCAAATGTGCCAATAAGTTAATGGGACGAAACATCGGAGATCTGTGAATGTAGATTTTCAGTCTATTATGTATTTTTTTAATGTCAAAAATAAAAAATATTATAAGGGGCCAGGCATGGCAGCTCATTTCTGTAGTCCCAGCTATTCAGGAGGCTGAGGTGAGAGGATTGCTTGAGACAAGGAGTTTGAGGATGCAGTGAGCTATGGGATCTTGTCACTGCACTCCAGCCTGGGTGACAGAGGGAGAGCCTCTGTCTAAATATGTATATTAAAAGAGCTTAATAAGTGATGACCGAGTATTTTCTTACTTTAGCTAGAAGATACTTATAAAAAAATATGTGAGGCTTCTCTTTTAAAAAGTAACAATATAGTTTATGCTTCAAATCCCTGCTTACTAGGAAGTCAGTAAGCAAAAAAAAACTTTACATAACTAAAATATTTGTCAACAAATATATTCACTGAGGCTCCTGCACTTTATTCCACAAAGACCCCAGGCCCTTCATCAGAACACATCGCTTTCATGCATTTTAACAGGTTTTGTAATCTAATGTCCAAGCATTTAGGCAATTAGAAACCGGAAATTCAAGGGGAGAAATACAGACCAAAAAAGACAAAGACTGATTGCAGTAACAAGAAGAATAAAGAGGTGACTGACTGAGGGTTTAAATGAAGCACAGCAAAGAAATTAGAGCTATAAAAACATTGTGGTTTGACAGGACTTGGTGAGGGGCCAAATATGTCTACTCACCTCTGTAGTTCTTAAGCACCAAAAACTGTATAACACAGAATTGTATAATCATAATTATGATCCTGGGTCATTAAGAAAATTGTATTTTGTATATTTAAATTAAGAATTCAGAGAAATTTAAAGTATATTTTGTTATAGCCATCAAAATTAATTAAATAAAGTTTTGGAGCTTAAAGGAGCTTTTGTTATTTTAAAAAATAATTTAAGAAAATAGCCCTATCCCTAATGATACCAAGTGAATGAGGTGTTTGTTTCATTGTTTTACATTTTGTTGCATAAAACACTGCAATTTATCATACCGACACATAATATTAGTTCTATTCTCTTTCTATCCACGGAGTGGATGGTAATCTTCAAATAAACAATTACCATTCTTTTTAAGTTCCTTAAGACAGAAAATGAGTAGAATAAACCCCCTCACTTCTGTAGTTTAACAGCCTACATTCTCCAGAGGGGAAAAGTGATTACATTTACTACCTGAGTTTTGTGGAGCTATAAATATTACTGTAGAAAGCCTAATTGGCTGTTAAAACTTGAAGAAGTGAGTGCACAGATGCCCTGTTCATTTTTTTCTTCAACTGATTTCACCTGTGTGTCACACCATATGCTGCTGACAAAGGAAGACTTACCCTGGTAAAACTGGGCTTATAAGACCTCCTGGAGTTCTCAAATTCAGCAGTGACAGTGTCTTTCTGCTTCCTATGGGATCAATGTTTTTGTTTATGTGTTCTCTAGCCATTTTGAACACATATATAACATTTAACAGAGTTTGAGAGTTGGCAAATATGCCTAGCATTTTTCCATTGATGTCAACAGAGAAAAATGTTCTCAATAAGATCTGTCCAGTGAAGCACTTTAGTCAAAATCTAACTAAGAGCTGAGGCTTATCTTGCTTCACAGCTTCCTTATAATGTAGACATATGGTTGAAGAGAACATTTAATGATTGCATGGCATTAAAAGTGAAAAAGAAGTATCTCAATTTGTAAACCGAAACTCAAACTTGGAAATAAGCTTTGCCTAAATGCAGTGAGGAATCAGGCTTTTGGGTTCTAATACTAGCCTTTTTCCTTTGTGACCGATGACCTTGGAAAGATTATCCCACTATTCTGTGCTAAAACAGATTATTTCAACAGTCCTTTCTGAGCTCTAAAACCTCATAATTTATTTAAATGCTATTTATGGAATCAAATATATTTTTAATCAGAGAAATGCCCTGATTGCACTGCATTTTAGAACAATAACCATGGCAGCAATGTGAAGAATGTATTTGTAGAAAGGAGAGGTGAATTGGAAGATTGATTAGGAGGCTGTCTAGTAATTTATGTGAGACACGGTGAAGCACTGAACTCTTGGGATAGGGAATGGAGAAGAGGGGATCAGGTCCAGGAGTATTTTGGAGACAGAATGTGGCAAAAGGTGTTAAACCCCTGGATGCAACAGTGCGGAACTGAAAGTGGAGCCAAGGATTTAGCGTGATTGGTGCACGGGTAGGAGTTGTGATATAAGAATGTAGATTAAAATGAATATATTTTGCATACCCTGAAATGCTTTCAGAATGTCCATGAGACATCTACTGAAGATAGTTAAAAGGTAAGAGAGTAATAGGTGGAGAAAGAATGAGGGTAGACAGAGATATTGATGGGAGACTCTCACTTATGGGCAGATTAGAAGAAGCCAGTTAAGAAGTAGATAGTGAAAACTCAGGAAAAATGTGGGGGAGTCAGAGAGAACTGAAGAGTAAGGCTCTGAAGAGCAGGAGCAAACTAAGATCGGAAATGAAGCCTTTGATCTTCAAGGAGGAAGGCTTCTTTCTTTTAGGTAGGAGGGAAGGAGGAAATAGTAAGTGTGAATTTACATCAATTCAAGGTGTGCATTGGAAAATGTATGGAAGTAGTTTTATAAAGCCTCTTTGTTATCTGGAGGCTTCTGGTTGCCTTATTATACAATGCCTGAAGGTTATACTTGGATTCATTATTCAATTCACTGCTGCACCCACGTTTTTGGTATTTCCTTGCCTCTTCACCTGCAGATTCTGTCAGCAGACCTAGTGTGCTTTATTGGAATATCCAGAGTAGGCCATGTGGGCTGAGTTTAGTCGAAGAAATGGTTGACGATTTTTTAAAAACTTTCATGTCATGTTTGTTTCCAAAAGGAGAGCATCAGTACTAAAATGCTCAAGAAAATCAGAAACATAATTGTAGCTTCTGAATAAGTTAATTTTTAAAAGATTACCTCAAACAACAAACAACCCTAAAATCTAGTGACTTAGAGATTGTGCGTGTGTGTATGTGAATGTGTGTGTATGTGCATGTGTGTGTGTACACATAAAACACGTTTTGTTGTTTGGAGTTTTTCTTTCCATTTTTATTTTAGGTTTGGGGGTCATTTGAAGGTTTGTTACATAGATAAACACGTGTCACTGGGATTTGTTGTACACGTTATTACATCACTAATGTATTAAGTCCAGTCCTCAATAGTTATCTTTTCTTCTCCTCTTCCTCCTCCCACCCTCCCTCCTCAAGTAGACCCCAGTATCTGTTGTTTCCTTCTTTGTGTTCATAAGTTCATATCTTTTAGCTCTCACTTATAAGTGAGAATATGTGGTGTTGAGTTTTCTGTTCCTGTGTTAGTTTGCTGAGGATGATAACCTCCAGCCCCATCTATGTTCTCACAAAAGACATGATCTTGTCCTTTTTTATGGCTGCATAATATTCCATGGTGTATATGTACCACATTTTCTTTATCCAGTCTGTGTCATTGATGGGCATTTAGGTTGATTCCATGTATTTGCTCTTGTGAACAGTGCTTCAATGAACATTTGGATGCATGTGTCTTTATGGTAGAATGCTTTATATTCCTCTCAGTGTATACCCAGTAAGTGATTGCTGGGTCAAATGGTAGTTCTGCTTTTAGCTCTTTGAGAAATCACCATACTGCTTTCCACAATGATTGAACTAATTTACACTCCCACCAGCAATGTATAAGGGTTTCTCTTTCTCCCCAATCTCCCCAGCACCTGTTGTTTTTTGACTTTTTAATAATAGCCATTCTGACTGGTGTGAGATGGTATCTCATTGTGGTTTTGATTTGCATTTCTCTATTGATCAGTGATATTGAGCTTTTTTTCATATAATTGTTGGCTGCATGTATGTCTTCTTTTGAGAAGTGTCTGTTCATGTCCTTTGTGTTTGGTTTTTTTTTTAAACAAAAATTTCATTCCAGTGTACCAAATTAAAATTGCCACCAGTAAATACTTTAAGCATCCTTTCCTGTCTATGAGATTAGGCCCTTTTTACCATATTTTTTTAATCTTTTAAATAGTCTCAGAGGGCTTTTAATGTAAAATAATGATTGAAGGTCAATCAGTCCTTGTCAGCTAATGATATGTTTCTAGGTACTTTTCCCTTTCCTCAACATTTTTATCAACACAATTGTTATGTAAATGAGTTATATTTAAACAGTTTAGTCTGGTTTAGTAAGGTATCCTGTAGAACGGAAGAATGCATCAACTCTGGAAGTTTAGCATAACCATATTCTTTTTAAATAACAAATAGTGAAACACTTCCCTTTTTTTTTTTTTTTTTTTTCTGAAAACTGTTTTCATGTTCCAGGGTTTTACCCATCTTCAAGTAAAATAATCTTTCAGGAATTAGGCCCAACATGTCTCTCTACATAAACAAGATTGATGTTGGCTCTTGAAGTTTTTCGAGAGTATGTTTTTTGAGTTAATTGAATTTATTGTCTCCAAATTGGTTTTCACACTTCTCTAGTGCAGTCTGTGTTCTGCTAATTACATTTATGAAACTCGTGTCTCACATCGAAAAAATATAATACAGGTAGATAACTAGACTCCCAGATAGACAGCTAGTTATGGACAGATTTTTTTAGCCTCCTCAGTAGCTGGGATTGCAGGTGCTTACCACCATGCCCAGCTAATTTTTTTATTTTTTAGTAGAGATGGGGTTTTGCCATGTTGGCCAGGCTAGTCTTGAACACCTTACCTCAGGTGATCCACCTGCCTCGGCCTCCCAAAGTGCTGGGATTACAGGCATGAGCCACTGCGCCCAGCCGAGTTTGACTTTTTTAAACTGCACATTATAAGTTAGATCATGCAGTATTTATCTTTCTGTGCCTGGCTTTTTTCTTTTAACATAATATCCTCTAGGGCCATCCACGTTTTTACAAATAACAAGATTCCCTTCTTTTTAAAGGCTGAATAGTATTCCGTTGTGTTTATATGCCATATTATCTTTATCTACACATCTGCTGATGGACACTTAGGTTGATTTCTTGGCTATTGTTAATGCTGCAGTGAGTATGGGAGTGAAGACATCTCTTCAACATATTGATTTTATATCCTTTGAATATATACCCCATAGTGGAATTACTGGATTATATGGTAGTTCTATTTTTTAAATTATTGAGGCACTGTCACACTATTTTCCATAATGGCTATAGTAATTTACATGCCCACCAGTAGTGTACCAGGGTTCCCTTTTCTCCACATCCTCACCACTTATCTTTTGTGTTTTAGATAATAGTAGTTCTAACAAGTGTGAAGTGATATTTTATTATAGCCTTAATTTGCATTTTCCTGATGATTAGTTATGTTGAACATTTTTTCATACACCTGTTGGCCATTTGTATGTCTGCTATTGACAAATGTCTAATCAGGTCCTTTGTCCATTTTTTAATCAGGTTATTTGTTTTCTTAGTGTTGAGTTGTTTGTTTCTTACATATTTTGCGTATTAACCCATTATCAGATGTATGGTTTGCAAATATATTCTCTCATTGTCTAGGTTGTCTCTTCACTCTGTTGTTTCCTTTTTTGAGCAGAAGCTTTTAAGTTTCATGTAATCTCATCTATTTTTGCTTTTGTTGTCTGATCTTTTGGGTGTCATATTTAAAAATTCATTGCTCAGACCTATATCAAGGAGCTTTCTCCCCATGTTTTCTTCTAGTAGTTTTACAGTTTTAAATCTTACATTTAAGTCTTTAATCTATTTTGAGTTGATTTTTATATGTAGTGTGATATGAATGTCTAATTTCATTCTTCTGCATGGGAATATCCAGTTTTTCTGGCACCACTTACTGAAGAGACTCTCTTTTTCCTCATTATGTATTCTTGGCATCTTTGTTGAAAATTAGTTGACCATAAATGTATGTATTTGTTTCTAGGCTCTCAATTCTCTTCTATTGGTCTATGAATCTGATAATATGCCAGTAACTCTGCTGTTTTGATTACCTTTGTAATAGAATTTGAAATCAGATAATGTGATGCTTTCAGCTGTGTTCTCTTTTCTCACGATTGCTTTAGCTGTTTGAGGTTCCATACAAATTTTAGTATTTCATGGTTCCATACAAATTTTAGTATTGCTTTTTCTATTTCTGTGAAAAAAAATGCTGTTAGAATTTTGGTAGGGATTGCACAGAATCAGTAGATCACTTTCATTAGTATGAACTTAATTAAACAAATTAGTTCTTCCAATCCATGAACAGAGGATATATTTCTATTTATTTGTGTTGTCTTCAATTTCTTTTATCAATGTTTTGTAGAATTCAGTGTACATATCTTTCATCTCTGCTCAAATTTATTCCTTTTTGTAGTTATTATGAATTAGATTGTTTTCTGGATTTTTTTCATATACTCTGTTATTAGTATATTGAAATACTACTGATTTTGTATGTTGATTTCGTATCCTGCAACTTTACTAAATTTGTTTATTAGCAGAACTATATTCTTAATCATTTTCATTATATTCACCATAAAGAGTAAAACAAGAATAAACTTGCTTCACTGTAAAATACTTATAATCTAAAGGAATCAACTCATATGTTTGTATTTGCTACAAATGGATTTTTCTAAACTACAACAACATAAAAGCCAATTTAATATTTTTATAGAGATATTATTCTTAAGAGGGTAGAATTGCATGAATTCTGACCTTTGGAGAAGATCTTGTATGATAATGGTTTAGATTAAATATTAGCCAGTTCTCTCAAATTCTTGTGTGAGATATTTAGAAGTTAATTACTTAAAAATCTGGTAACAGGTGTATTGTTTTGTTTTATATTCTCTATTTAAAAGAAACTTCGAATGCATTTTTAATTAACCTCTATAGACATATACAAGTTGTACATGGTCCTTTCAACCATTTTCCTACATTGTACCAGAATTATTAGAACAAAACTGGATATCCCATGCAAAATTTAAAAGTTGGACCCTTACCTTACACCGTATGCAAAACTTAACTCGAAATGGATCAAAGACCTAAATGTAAGAGCTAAAGCTATGAAACTCTTAGAAGAACATGTAGGAGAAAAACTTTCATGACATTGGATTTGCCAACAATTTTTTTGGATATGACACAAAAGCACAAGCAACAAAAGCAAAACTAGATACATTGAACCTCATCACAATTAAAAATCTTTTATGCATCAAAGGACACGATCAAGAGAGTAAAAATATGGGCTAGGCACAGTGGCTCAGGCCTCTAATCACAGCACTTTGGGAGGCAGAGGTGGGAGAATCACTTGAGGCCAGGAGTTTGAGACCAGCCTGGGCAACATAGCAAGACCCTGTCTCTACAAAAAGAAAAATTAATGAAAAGATAACCTATAGAATAGTAGAAAATATTTGCAAATCATACATCTAGTAAGGGGTTAATGTCCAGAATATATAAAGAACTTCTGTAACTTAACAACAACAAAAAACAATTAAAAATGAGTAAAAGGCTTGAATAAACATTTCTTCAAAGAAGATATACAAATGACCAATAAGCCCATAGAAAGACACTCAACATTACTCATCATTAGAGAAATACAAATCAAACCACCATGAAATAGTACTTCACACCCACTGAAGTGATTATTATAAAAACAAAACAAACAAACAAAAGATGGAAAGCAACAAGTGTTGGCCAGGATATAGAGAAGTTGGAACTCATGTATGTTGCTGGTGGGAATGTAAAATGGCACAGCAGCTGTGGAAAACAGTTTTGTGATTCCTTGCACAGTTAAACATAGAATTGCCGTATGATCTAGCAATTTAACTTCTCAGTATATACCAAAAAGAATTGAAGGCAGGGACTCAAACAGATACTTACAATGTTTATAGCAGCATTATTCAAAATAGCCAAAAGGTGGAAACAACACAAATGTCCATCAACAGATAAATGCATAAACAAAAATGTAGCCTGTACATACAATGCAATATTACACAGCCTTAAAAATGTAATGAAATTCTGAGACATGCCACAACATGAATGAACCTTGAAAACATTAGGCTAAGAGAAATAAGCTAGACCCAAAAGCATAAATATTGAATGGTTCCACTTATATGAAATAATTAGAATAGGGAAATTCATAGGGAAAGACAGTAGAGTAACAGTTACCAGATGCTGGAGGAGAGGGGGAATGGATAGTTTTGGGGTACAGAGTTCTGCTTGGGATGATCAGGAGTTCTGAAAATGGTCACACAACATTATGGTTAATGCCACTGAATTGCACCCTTAAGAATTTTTTAAGGAGTAAATTTCATGCTGTGTGTATTTTGCCACAATTTTAAAAACATCACTTTTCCATAAAAAAAAATTAGAGACCCCTGACCACACAATGTGGATAGATTTTATTTATAAATCTTATAGTTTAAGTATCAAGCGATTGTTAATTACTTCTCCTAAGTATATAAACCTAATACCCAGTAAAATGATGTCTAGTTATGTGGTTGCAGTATATTAACCAAAGAGGACTCATTGTTTTGAAGCAATAATAATTATAACTAACGTTTATTGGGTACCTAGTGTGTACCTGACAACGTTTATGTTCTTCAACTATTTTAGCTCTTTAATTTTACATCAATACTATTAGATACTTGTTTTAGCCATTTTATAGATGAGGACACTGAAGTTCAGAGAAGTTAAGTTATTCTTCTGAGTCACACAGCTAAATAGCTAAGTATCAAAGACAGTTCTAACATAAGGTAACTAACTTCTATGTTTGTCATTTTAACCAATTTCAAATTTCATCCATGTTTGCTTTGAGATACCTGAAAAATCAGACTATTTTATATAGTTTTATAAGAATTGTAAAGCTTAGAAATGTAAAATTTTATGTGGGGAATCTAAGATTTCCCCCTGTATAACAGGATCATAGATGTCAGATCAAAAGATCTCATTTGGCCGGGTGCAGTGGCTCACACCTGTAATCCCTGCACTTTGGGAGGCTGCGGCAGGCAGATCAGCTGAGGTCAGGAGTTCAAGAGCAGCCTGGTCAATATGATGAAACCCCGTCTCTACTGAAAATACAAAAATTAGCCAGGCTTGGTGGCGGGTGCCTGTAATCCCAGCTACTAGGGAGGCTGAGGCAGGAGAATGGCATGAACCCAGGAGGCAGAAGTTACAGTGAGCCAAGATCGCACCACTGTGCTACAGCCTGGGTGACAAAGCGAGACTCCATCTCAAAAAAAAAAAACAAAAAAAAAGGAAAAGAAAAAAAGATCTCAGTTGTTATGTTTGGGGTCTGAACATGTATAATGTTCACTGCTTGACTCTAGTCTGCTTTTTTGGTTGTTTGATCTCAGTGTTAGTGCGTCTGATTTTTTTTAAGTAATTCAATCATTAGACGTTTATTGCATGCCTGCTATATGCATATACTCTGCCAAGTCCTGGAATACAGTGATGGACAAGACAGAACTGACATTGTAGTATTTGAAGGAGGAGGGGATGGATAATGAGTAAATGAACAAAGAAACCCAGCAAATCATTTTAGTTCTAGTGCTATGAAGAAAACAGGGTGACATTTGTTGAGTAGCTAGGGGCTAATGGCTGATTTAGAGGGTGATCGGGAATGGTTGCTATGATGTTTCAGGAGAAGAACCTAAATGTTGAGAAGATCTGTGAGTAGATATTCCACTCAGTGTGAACAATGGGTACAGCCCTGAGAAAATGTGGCTTCAGTGAGGAGCAGAACAAAGGCCAGTGTGGCATGAAACATCCCAAGTCCTAGGGTGCAAGGATATGAAATAATACATGAGATAGGTGTGGGCCAGAGCTCAAAGGCCTTGTAGGCCAGAAAGAGGAATTTAGATATTATGCTGTGTGTTCTAGGAAGGCGTTGGAAGATTTAAAGATCGGAAATATGAAATAATCCGATTTCATTTTACAAAGCTCTCTCGCTGCATTGTGGCAAGGGATTATAGGAGGGCAGCATGGAAGTGGAGCAAAACGGATATTGGAGGAGTCAAAGAAAAAAAATAACAATGATTTGGGCATAGATGAGCAGTAGAGGAGAAAACCTATGTTTCATCTTCAAAAGGTAAATTGGACTTTTAAAAATGACTGAATTCTACACATATATTGCAAAAGTACAAAGAATTGAACATTCAGAGCTTTAGGAAGATACATGGTTTTTAAAAGAAGGGGATTCCTGCTCTTTGAACTGGACCAGTATTACTAGAGCTGATTCACAGTCAAAAGACACTCTCTTTTGCTACTTTCCATAGTGAAAAAGGGAGAGACGGTTCTTCTCTTCAGCCTTCCCTCTTTAGCATGAAACTGTCCTATTCTTTTTTTTTTTTTTTTTTTTTGAGACAGAGTCTTGCTGTCGCCCAGGCTGGAGTGCAGTGACGCGATCTCAGCTCACTGCAAGCTCCGCCTCCCGGGTTCACGCCATTCTCCTGCCTCAGCCTCCCGAGTAGCTGGGACTGCAGGCGCCCGCCACCGCGCCCAGCTAATTTTTTGTATTTTTAGTAGAGACGGGGTTTCACCGTGGTCTCGATCTCCTGACCTCGTGATCCACCCGCCTCGGCCTCCCAAAGTGCTGGAATTACAGGCGTGAGCCACCATGTCCAGCCTTTTTGTGACTTCTGTGTGAAAGTAACTCTTCTAAGCATTTGGCAGCCAAAATAGAGAGGTATTGTACAGCCCTTTGAATAAGCCCTCTTTAATTTGTTGTAATGGGTAAATTTATAGGATCATGGCCACCCAGCTTCACTTCTAATCACCAACCCCATATCTTGCCTGTTCTCTTTCACAAACCAACACACTGTGGTGCTGGCTGAAAACATTTCTAATCATAGACTTACCTGCAGATGGTGACTATTTGTGGTCTGACAGGAGATTGACCACATCCTGTGGTTAAATGTTATTATTTTTTTCTGAAGACTCTTTGAACTGTCTTAACTGCTTTCATTTGATGTTTCAACTGACTTATCTGTAGTAATAGCCAAGCATTTATGCTTTGAAAATTTGAATTGATATCCTTTATGTGTCACATAGATATCTGTTATATCTGTTGATGTCCTATTACATTTTGTATTTTCCGGGTTTTTTTTTAAATTTAGGGGCCATCATATTCCTCATCTAATATAGGCTCTAATACATGGACAGTTGGTATATACTTGTTAAAAGAAAAAATGTGCAAATGACTAGAAGAATAGGAGTTTTAAATCCTCCTTTTAAAGGAAAATGTTAATAATAAAAAATACCCATAGTTCCACTTCCCTGTTTTAACTGATTTCATATTGCATCTTCCCTTTCACATACTGTTTAATTCAATTAATGTTGATTGAGCTGCTAATATGTCTTAGGCAATGTGTTAGGCTCAGGTTAGGTTCAAGGGACACCAAAAATGAGTAAGACATGGTCCTTGCCTTTCCTTATCTTGTGGTTTAGTAGGAGATATGGGTATATAAGCAGATGGTCTCGGTGTGAAATTTAAATCAAACAAGCACAGTATGCTGTGAAAGCACAGTGGGTGGATTTCAGAGAAGTATTTCTGGAGGAAACTTGGGCTCTTTCTTGAAGAATGTATAAGCTCATGGAAAATTAAATCAAGATTGCCTAGCTAGCTAGGCATTAAAAATGCATGGTGAAATAGGCAACTAACCAAAGTTCAAGGTAATTGGTGTGGAATTAAAAAGAGAGAGCTCAGTAAGAGTGTGCCAGGTTATGGAGGTCCATGCATGTCATGGTAAGGGCCTGAAACTATGTACTCTAGGCCAATCAGTGTTAGCTTTGCAAGGAGGAGGTCACTGATACCTTGAAACTGAGCTTTAAGTGTGTGTATGCAAATGAACCTAGTAAAATTGCTTCAGTATAAAGAACTCTTAATATAGGCAACATTTTATAAATGGAAAAGTAGACATTTAATAGTCACAAATGAGAGTTTAAAAGAAACTAGTTATCTCCATCATGAGTCTCTATTTCATAGATTCTCTAAGGATTTTTTAAATTCTAGGTTAGCTTCCTTCAACACTATCACAGTCGGTAATATTTTTCACTAAGTTCCCCCTCCCCCTTTTCCAAAGCTTCCTACCATTAAAATTTGCTTAAGTGAAACATAAATCTCAACATGAAGTATATTTGGGTGGGATAGGATACTGAGCTGAAGTCGTTTATTTGTACTGTTCTTAACACAGTAGTTGAGTACAGATACACTCCAGACTTGAATAATGTGGCTGAATAGATAGTCTCCAGGTGATCAACTAAAAATAATTGTATTCTGTCATCACTTCTCCTCCCATTGATCCCAAGAAGTGCCTCCAAGAAAATTACCTTTCCTTCTCCAGTATTAGAAATCTGTGGGATAGCACCATCCACCAAACTACCCATTAAACCACTATCTTAGAGTTGGAAACACTGAAACATCCTTGTTTCCTTCTTAGGGTCCAGAAAAATGGTTCAGTACCTTGGCAACAGGCCCTTCCCTATAGAACTAGAGGGAGGGAGTGGGGAAAGAAAATACAGGAAGAACCAAAAGTGAGGATTTTATGACAGACAAAGTGAAAGAAAGCTCTCAATGAAGGAAAACCCACACATTAAATGGCTTTCAGTACCCAGGTCCAGAGTGCCTGGTTTGCATTGTAGTAACTTAACATTTGTCAGTAATCATGACTACAAATGTTGTGTTTATTATGTGTGTAAGGATGCATTTTATTTTGTTTTGTTTTGTTTTGCTTTTGAGATGGAGTTTTGCTTTTGTCACCCAGGCTGGAGTGCAATGGCGTGATCTCGGCTCACTGCAACCTCCACCTCCCAGGTTCAAGCAATTCTCCTGCCTCAGCCTCCTGAGCAGCTGAGATTACAGGCACCCACCACCAGGCCCAGCTAACTTTTGTATTTTTAGTAGAGACGGGGTTTCACCATGTTGGCTAGCCTGGCCTCGAACTCCTGACTGCGTCTGCCTGCCTTGGCCTCCCAAAAGAGCTGGGATTACAGGTGTGAGCCACTGTGCCCGGACAGAATGCATTTTATTTTTAAGTCCACAGCTAAAGATTATCTTGTCGTATTGTTGAATAGTGACAAAGCTACTACTAAGTGTGAATAAAGAGTTTATAATTTTGCAGGCATTCATTAAATTAAATAAAGCCATATATGCCTATAAACCTAATAATCTTTTTTAAAAACAATTTATTGAACCAAACTATTAAACCAAGTTTCAGTAAATTAGTTGCCTAACACTTGCACATAAAAAGCAACAAATATTTTTTGATTCAATGAACAATTGATTGTTAAAATCAAGCACATTTTTCTTACTGAACTGTTACAATTATTAAAAATGGAAGCAATGTAAGGCTGTATAGATCTTTATAGGCAGCAGTTAAGTATAAATCTGTTGCTCCTTCTTTCGTATGTTAGCCTGAAAAACAAAAAAGCATGCACTTAGAGATCACATGGGGAAATTTTATAATTTAGATGATTCGACAGATGATAAGCTGTCTCAAATCCCTTTAAGAAAATGGTGTACTATAAGTAACACACAAATACATGAATAAGTGAATAATTTTTAAATTGACAATAATTAGAATGATCTAGACTTACCTCAGTCTCTGTATTCTAAATAGGCATTGTGCTAAGAAAATGAGTATAAATAAGATTTTAGATAATTACTTAACACAATAATTTGCATGTGGCATGCCTCTGCTTGGCTGTTTCTTAATGGAGCTCTGGCAGAATTTATAATTTGTAAAGGAGTCAAATAAGACTTTATCATCTTTTACTTAAAAGAAATGTATTTTCATTTCCTTAGAAAAATATTCCATAATTTAGAAATATGGCTATTCAGACTAGACTCTTTTCAAATTAAATTGAATTATGCAGCTTTACAGTGATGCTTTTTTTTTTAACTCATTGAACATTTTATATCCAGTAAAAAGTCAGCTAAAATTACTAGAGCAAATCAGGCTTTTCTTTAACGCTTACTAAGTGGGCATGTATGCTTGTGTGTACACGTGTATGCAGGCACACGTACAATAAACCATTCAGTAATATTCCAGAGACCCAACTATAGTGCCAGTAAAAAATAAGAAATCTGTTGTCTGATGATATGTGTAGTACTTGGCAACAGAACACGTAAGCTGAAGCATGAAGAACTTGTGAGGATGAATGTTAAACCTAGAAACAATTACTAAGTCACTTAGCTATTGACAAAATCAAAAGATTGGGAATAAAACCGGCAATAACTCTTGATATTTTTTTAAAAAATGATATTACTATCTAGACATCCCTTCAGAAAGCATCGTTTCTGTTAAGCCTGTGTGGAGATTAATCTGGCTTTATCTTTTTAAAAATGTCTAGATTGACTTAAGCCTTTATTCAGATAAATGGGAAAATTTTATGTAACTAGAAACGAGCTACTAGTTTTCATTTGTAAAAGCACAGTCACTAGAGTATACCAAAAAGAATGTTGAGCACATTTGGGAAAAGGTAGCTTTTGTAAGCCTTTTTGTTTGTTTTTAAGAGACAGGGTCTAGCACTGTCTCCCAGGCTGGAGTGCAGTGGTGTGATCGTAGCTCACTACAACCTCTACCCTCTGGGCTCTAGCAATCCTTCTCCCTAAGCCTCTTGAGTAGCTGAGATTACAGGCATGCTCAGGCATGTCCAGCTAATTTTTAAATTTTTTATAGATACGGGGTCTCACTATGTTGCCCAGACTGAATTCCTGGACTCAAGTGATCCTCCTGCCTTGGCCTCCCCAAATGCCGAGGTTACAAGCCTGAGCCACCACACCTATCTTGTAAGTCACTGTAGGAATAAAGTATATCCTGAATATTGTGAGGAATGAGAGGAAAGTTAGAGATCAAATAAGGGGAAATTGAGATTCCTGTTTCCAACTCCTTGGTTCCTTTTTTCTTTCCTCTTTCCAGTTGAACTCCTCTTTCTTCCTAGGTGTTCATGTCTCACATTTCTTCCTGGCCAACTCTTCCTCATTTATGTACAGTCCTCCTTGGATAGCACCTCCTCTATGAAAGTTGCTCTGACCCACAGAAGGAATTCATTATTCTCTCCTCTCTTTTCCCTTAGCCTTTATGAGACTATTATTTCCTCTTCATTTTTTGCTTATCCTTTGTATGGAGTAACTTCCTGAATCTATATAGCAGTGGTGTGGAGCCCTCTAGGAAGCATAGGAAATAGGGGAAATAGCAAAAATTCTTCGTAAACTGCAATAAGTGACAAGATGCAGCAAGACTCCCAGCCTTCCTGGCTGGCATGGGGCACTGATTGGTGTAATGTTCCAGTGTGGATGTTACTGTGTATTCATCAGTGAGTCTACATAGATAGAGTCCACATATGTCCCATTTGTGCTAATTCTTCTTCTTTTCATCATGCCAAAAAGGTAAGTATTGGGTGAAACTTTTTTACTTACAAGTATACATATTTCCTCTGTAAATGGGACAATTCCTGAGTCTAGGATTTGCTAGGTCTTAAGGATTGTGGCTACAAAAATAGACCTATGCTTTAGTTAAAGCATGTTCCACAGGAACATAATTTTTTATTTATGTTTCTATTTTCTCCACTAGACTAGATGCTTGATAGAACTTACAACTTGATTCTTTATATTCTTGTCCATTAGCATGGGCAAAGCTCACACATATTATGAATACAGTTGAGTAATATTTGTAGAATTAGTATATAAATGACACTGTTTAATGACAAAGTTTAACTCTCCATGAAGTTATTTGTATTTTCAGGAAAAAAAAAATGCTGTGAGAACAAATGAGTCGCCCACTGGAGAACTTGGTAGGGAATGTCCTGGTATCCTCAAAACAAGAAGGACCATTTAAATAGCTTGCAGCCACCTGTAGCTTGAGCCCTTCCTTTGTAAGCATCTACACACTCACAGGGATCAACAGTAACAGTATCTCCTCTCCAGCAGAGGATCTGTTGGTCTTCTGAGTATTGAAGACTGATAGATGATAGAATCTCTTCTTGTCTGACATCTTTGAAACCCCCAATATTCCAGAACCTGGAAAACCTGTTGTCGTATAGGGGCATATCAACAAATCAGTAGCTTCACTCATCTGTCACCTCTATTTCAGGATTATTTCTGGAGTATTGATGATTAGAAATATGTTAGAATCTGAACTTTGGGGCATAAATTCACCCATTATCTACAGTAGCTTTCCTGCTTTCATAACATGATCTACACATTTTGTCACTAAATAAATGCTCATTTTTCTGATGACCAAAGCTAACTTTTAGATGAATTACTGATATACAGAAACGATTTCATCCCAATTAACATGTGAAACACAATTTAACTGTGATGATGTTTTCAGTCAAAGGCAGTTGCCTTGGCATTAACAGTGAAATCTGACGTGCACAGGAAGGTTCAGCCTAACCCTGGCAGGATTCCTAGGCTGTTTCAATGCATGTGACATTAATAATATGTAGCTTATCAGGTAATGATGCTCGGTTAGTAACATTCTTCAGCGGGTCAATGGCAGATATTTTTTTAAGTAATTATAATTTTTCTCTAAGGATTACCCAAGCATAGTAAATAACAAAATATGAACAAAAAAATGTGATAATACAAGAGATTTTTAAATGGCAATGATTGTAACATATAGATAAATAAAAATAATCATGTCCATATTATATTGTTTGAAACTTAGTCTAGTGAATGTCAAGAGATAGCATAGGTAGGTATTGAGATTTTAATTTATCTGATAGGCTTACTGAATTCCAATAGTTAATACATAATTCCTCTGTGTATTCAAATAGTTTCTAATTAGATGGACTTCTCTATTCTTTTAAAATATATTTTGTAAATATGCTTGTTATCTTTAGAATATCTGTGGTGCTTGTAAAACCATATACAGTGATTTCTTTCATTTGTTTTTTTTTAATGCACAATAGAGTATATAGGTCAGTTATCTTTTGAAATGCCTGACATGTTAGAAATCTTCCATTTACCTCTTTAAATGAATATTTGATTTTATTATTTATTTATTTTTGAGACAGGGTCTCGCTCTGTCATCTAGGCTGGAGTGCAGTGGCATGATCATGGCTCTCTGCAGCCTCAACCGCGCAGGCTCAAGCGATCCTCCCACTTCGGCTTCCTGGGTAGCTGGGACTACAGGTTCATACCACCCCATCTGGCATGCTCTCACTATGTTACCTAGGCTGTTCTTGAACTCCTAGGCTCAAGCAGTCCTCCCATCTCAGCCTCCCAAAGTGCAGGGAGTATAGGCGTGAGCCACCACACCCAGCAAAATCAGTATTTTATAAGCGAAATTACATATATATACACACATAACATAGTAGTATATGTGTGTGTGTATGTATGTATTACAGTTGTTCCTCGCTATCCACAGAAGATTGATTCAAGGACCCGCTCAGATGACAAAATCTGCAGATACTGAAGTCCCTGATATAAAATGGCATAATACTGTATTTGCCTATAACCTATGCACATCCTTCTGTATACTTGTTTATTTTTGAATACTGTATTTTTGATCCTCAGTTGGTTGAATCTGCCAATGTCAAATCCTCATATACAGAGGGCCAACTGTATATATAATTTAATGATAGCAAATTACTAAAAATATTGGGGCCATAATAAAAATTATTGATAGCAAATTACTAAAAATATTGGGGCCAATAAAGATTAGTGACTTTGAGAATTAAAAACACTTACTATACATATATGAAAATTAACTCTTAAAAATGTGACTTGGTTATTCAGTTAGCTTGGATAGATGAAGCAGAAAGTTAAATGGTGATTATGAAAACTGAATTTTTGATATGTGGTTTAACTACATTGTGAGTTACATGAGTGTGTTATTTCTCCTTTTGTCTCACTACTTTAATGGGAGATTATTGTTGCCCAACTCCGGGTCTATTGTGTAACCAACTCTTTTCAGCCAGATTCCTCACCTCCAAAAGAGTGTCTTGCATCTTTGGGTCTGGGCCCAGGTTCAACTCCAAGAACTGTACATCTCAGGGACCAAAGGTTATGCTTGGCAGGGAAGCCTAATGTCCCAACAGGGCACTCACTAATCTATCTGAGTAGGCTATTAGTATTTTTCTGTTTTTAAAATTTGTTTTATATATGCACAGGTACTCTGGTATCAGCTGTTGTGTTTTCCAGAGAGTTGAGTGCATTATTATATCAACTCATCCATGCTCATAATATACGTATATGTGCCCAGTGGAATTTTGGGGAGCTAAGGGTAGGACTGGTGCAAAACTATGCAGTTACAAATTATAGGCTTCTGAAGAGGTAATCTGACTCAGTAAACCAGCCTTAAATCAAAAAAGATAAGTACTATGGTAAGACGTAAGAGCTAATCTCCAAAACACAGCTTGCACAGCCCTGAATTCATTATTAAGATTTCCATAAGGACATAGAAAGGATGCTATAAATGACTGTCACCTCACAGACACTGCAGAAAGACCACTTACTTTCAAATTTGACATTCTCCTTCTCCATGAGTGTTCTTGGGAATTCCTGGAAGAGAGACAAGCATGTGAAAAGGCCCTAGGGCAGGAAGGAGCTTGCTATGCTTGAGGAACTGGAGGAAGGCCATCACAACTAGAGCAAGACAGAGAGGGCCTCAATTGGAAGATAGGTGGGATACAAATTAAGTGGAGACATGAAGGTCATGTCAGGAGTTGGCCTGAAAAATCAGCGTACAGCCGTTGAAGAGCTTCATGCAGACATGTGACAAAATTGGATGTACATTTAAAGCTATTGTGTGGAGAGTTGACGCGGGGGCTGGGGGGCAAGATAGGAAATGGGGCCCATTAGGAGTTATTGCATGGTACATGTGAGAGATAGCAGAGACTTAGGCTGGTGACATTGTAGTGGAGATAGAAGTCTTGATTCAAGTCCTGTTTTGGAGATATAATCAGCAAGATTTAGTTAGAGATCAGTACCTACATAATAGAAAAAGTGGTTGGGCCTCTTCACCCTCAGGTACTAGCTCAAATAACAGGTCAAACCAGAAAATCGTGAAGTGGTGCTTATAGTTTCATTCCCCCATTGAATTATTTAATCACTTATTCACTCAGAAAACATTTATTAAGCTCTTTCTGTGGGCCAGGCATTGTGTAAGGTGCTGAAGAGACAATGTCCCATTATCAGTCATGTGCTCTGCCTGACAGACCCTTACACCAGTGGTTGGCTTGATTTACTTTATATCTTAGAACATGGTGCTAAGGAGACCCACATTTTTCATTGTATCCCCATAGACTTTGTTCATTAGACACGTGGTTCCCTTCAGGGGTCTTTAGGGAGCCCCTGGGGTAACTAGAAATGGATGGAGTTGGCACACTGGTTGGCACGCTGACAAGGTAGTGCTGCCACACCTAGAACAGGGCCTGGTGCTGACAGTCTTGCCATATACAGGACAGCTGCACACTTGTAATGTAGAATCATCCAGCCAAGACACCCAGTAACACTCCTACTAATGAGCCCTGATCAGCTTCACACTGACCAGTGACTACTCTCCTGCCCTCACCAGTAGTCAAACTGTCTGACTTTAATCAATGATTAAAGGGCACATAAGTGGGAATTCTTTATGTCCGTATCCTTCCCAGTCTTTTTGCCTGATCCTTTGGGCTATTCCGAGCCCCTTGTCTTACCCTTCTCTGCTCCCCAAATTGTGTCCAAGGGGCAAGCTAACAGGGCAGCACAGACAAGAAAAAAACTAGTCCTTTTCCTTTCTTTTGTGTGTGTTCTTGGGAAATGACCTTAATCTCCATTACTTTCGTTTCCTTGTCTGTAAAACAGAAATAGCACCAGTATCTACTTCATAGGGTTGCTGTGTTACAATCTCTAGAGCACTTAGAACAGCGCTTAGTCTTGGCACATTTTCTTAGTCTTTTGGGCTGCTTAACAGAATACCATGGCTTGGGTGGCTTGAACAACAGACATTTCTCACAGTCCTGAAGGCTGGAAGTCTGAGATCAGCGTGCCAACGTGGTCTGCTTCTGGCAAGGGCTCTTTCCTGGATTGCAGGCTACTGACTTTTTCTTACATCTCTACATGGAGAAAAGAGAGGAAAGAGCTCTCTGGAGTCCCTTTGGTAACGACCCCAAATGAGGGCTCCACCCTCATGACCTCATTACCTCCCACAGGCCCCGCCTCCTAATATCAGCACGTTGGGGGTTAGGATTTTAACCTATTAATTGGGGGTGGGGTGCACAGATATCCAGGTAGCTGCACACACAATAAGCACCCAATGAATATTTGTTGTTATTGTTATTGTTCAACAAGTGGAAGACAGTGCATTGGATGACCATGCAGGTGATACGGATGAATGTGTCACCATTATAACTTCTGCCTTCATCACTAAATAAAGACATACCAATTGCTTAAATGCAAGGCAGCACAAGATATGTTTTTTTGACAAATAAAAATCTGATGGTGGTGATTCTTCGCTTAACTGCTTAATGAACCTCTGTTACCACTGCTCAGAGGCTTGGATTTCAGGTCTGGCAATCTCATCTCACTAGGTTTGTTCTTCAGCTTTAAGTTAATTTCCCAGGGGAAATTCCTCCTTTTTCCAGGAGTTAGTCCCAGTCCTACCTTAGCAAGATTGCCTCCTACTTGTGCATTAACTAGGTGCCTCTCTTGGTTCCTGTTTTCCATCAACTCCAACCTGAAGTTCCTGGCTTTCCCCCACCACCTTGAGCACTGCTTTTAATCTCCAAGTCAGTGCTATTCCTTGGGTTAATGTGGCACCATTTTGTTTTTTAAATCCCAGTCTTTGACCCTACTTGCTGCTCAGCCTCATGGTCAAAGATCTATTACTGATGAAATTTTACAAATATTGTATTCTGGATGAAACTAATTTTGACCATTTCTGATGTGAATTGCAAACTGTACACTAGAAACAAAAGAACAGTTTATTGTACAGGGTAATAATACAGTGTGAATCAACATCACTATAAATAACAATAACACAGATATTAATCTTTCTGATATGTAGTCTCATTTTTTCATGTTCTAGAGTTATCTTTTTTTTTTCCTTGTGAGCCCTAATGTTCTAGAGATTCATAGATGGTAATTAATGCTTCAAATTTATAATTGATATCCTTCATATCATAGTAGAACTCTGACATCAATTTATTCACAAAATCTCTAATTTATTAACAATCTATTCATGAGACTGATTTAATTTGGGCATTATATGAAATTTCACACAGCACAGTAAAAATTTTCAAAAATATGTAATAACTATGGCTTAATTTTGTGTTCTATTTAACAATAATGTGAGTATAGAAATATGTTAAAGTTAGAAAATTCAGTAGCTTCTCTTCAAGACACTGAATTCTATTATAACTGATATTTTTTCCTTTTCAGACATTTATCATACATATAGAAGAAATGATAAAATGGTTTCATTTGTGTAAAGATATGTTTAAATAATGGGAAGAATGAATGCTGGGAGAGAGAATGTTGTCAGACATAGTTAACTATATAATCTAAAACTCAACATGAAACTCTACACCCCTCAAATTTGTCTAAAGCTATTATGATTTATTGAAAACTACCAGAATGCTAGTCCCCCTTACTTTCAAATATTCTCCTTTAAATATGAACCCCTTAGGAAATAAAACCTATTGCTGTATATAGCTAAACTTTGGTATGCGTATGATTTTTTTTAAGCTCATGTAAAGTTCAGATATACAGTAAATGAAATGGATAGCATGATTCTCTAACTGGGTTAATTCATTTAATCATTACTTCAAGAGTCATTAATTAAGCAGATATGTATTAATGCTAGGTTAGATGCTAACATAACAAAGATCAGTAAGTTGAAAGCCCAGTGATCCAGGATCTGGTATTTTTCATAGGCCAAATAACATGTTTAAGGAGCCTATAAATAGCAGCAATTTTATTAATGTCAGTAGACTTTGATCAATGTTTATTAAACATTTTAACAATCCAAAATTGTCTTTAATGTATGTAGGTTTTCTAGGTACTTGTGGTCAAAAACAAGGATAACTATGAGTATATATTATATCTATAATACATTAGTCACATTCAAGGGAAGAAATCTCACAAAATTGTTATCGCTATACAGGCAACTGTAGATTGTTGAAAGTGTTTTTTGTCTGATTATTTTGCATTGTAATTTATGTAAGGTACATTGTGTGATTGCCTTATTATAGATTCTAATTAGAATAAATAGCTATGCTATTAAATGGAATTATGTACATGTAACCATGATTTTTAGAACATGCCTATATGAAGATTTATATGATAATTTTAGGTAAACATTTTATATGTAAAAATAATAGAATTGGAAATAATGATGGACGTTAAAGGACTTTGAAGTATCCAGAATGCGATTAAGAGAGGCAGAAGTTGCATAAATGTTCCGACATATTTATAAGTTTTAGTATCCCATCTTTTCCTTTTGGAAAGGAGAATAAGGGAGAGAATACTAACTGGTGACTAACATGCTATCTGTTGATGATGTTTCAGAACTTAATAAAGCAAAAAAGCAAACAAGCGAACAAAAAGAAAAACTAATTTAGCATCCTTTTATCTCACTCTATAGTGTTCATACATGAAGCTCTATACCTCTACTTGATGCTTTTCCAAATGACTCATGCCTTCTAATGGAAAGACTGGCAGTCTCATTATTGGAAATCTGCACTGTGGAGTGGTTGAGGGCATGAGTTGTGGAGTGGATGGCCTGCCTGTGTCACTAAAGGCTGTGTGATCTTGGGCAAGTTACTTAACTTCTCTGGGCCTCCATTTTCTCATCAATAAACTGGGAGGGGAATTGCTCAGCGGGCAATTGTGAGGATTTATAGGTTAATATAACGCTTAGTACACTGTGTGGTTTATTGTAAAAACTCAGCAAATGTTAGCTCTTACAAGGTTAAACCCCAAATATGAAATGTCCTTTTAAAATAAAGCCCGATCATAGCAGAGGAAGAAATGGTTGATAAATGAGAAAATGCTCTACCTCACTAATAACCGAGAAATTCATATTAACTTTTCCACAATTGAATAGGTATTCTTTATTTATTAATAATAACTATTATTAGTAATGATTTGGGTGTGTGAGCACCTTCACAATTTTGGGGGTGCAAACATTTTGGAAGGTGATTTGCCCTGTCTGCTCTACAAAATTTTAAATGTGGGTACTTTCACCCAGTAATTTTACTTGTAAGAATTTCTCTTGTAGAAATACCCTCTAATATGCACATACATGTGTGTGCACGCATGTATGTACACATATGCATATCTCTATTCATTGCTATGTTACGTTAAATTAGGGGAAAATGCTTCTGATATGACATGGTGCCCATAATTTAATGTAAAATGACAAATACAATTAGCTTAATTATTTACATATAGTATATGATCCCACTTTTGTGGGAAAAAACATCTATTTTTATGTGTGTGTTTTCAAGGGGAAAAATGTATGTTTAAGGATGCACACACGCAAAAATAGCAAAAGGATACATGGAAGGATACAGCCTGCAAACTCATACTCAATAGCTATGATGTGTATCATCTCCTTTTGTTCAGAAAATGTTTCTAAACTGTGCCAAAATTTTGTCAGATATCATTAATATTTGAAAAATTGAAATGAAAACCATTTTCTGCAAAAGATATTGCCTACTATATTTATGGCATACAGATAATTGTGACCTCATGTGTCTAATGATAGACAAATAAAAAAGATTAAAACGTTTAGTGTAGTATGGATTTGACTTATGAACACTCTCATGTTTTAAAATGTTTTGATTTTTTAAAAATCATCCAAGAAAAACATCTATATGAACACATTTGCAAATCTATTGATGCTTATTTTTTTCTTCTTTTTAAATGTGATTATCTTTTTTATCTTCCCAGAGTTACTGGAGGTGAACTGTTTGAAGACATAGTGGCAAGAGAATACTACAGTGAAGCTGATGCCAGGTAAGTGACTTGCGCTGGGCAAGATACAAGACTCAACATTCAAATAATACTTTTTCAGTATATTTCTTTACAAATGCATGTTTGTACAAACACAGGTTTTAAGGATCTCCGGGATGATTCTTAGAAAAAAAAAAAAAACTTTATGAATCTGGTCTATATTTTTATCTAGTATCTGTAGTTAGATTACATATTTTATCAAAAACAACAAGGAAAAACAAACCAAAACACCCCACCTAATTGGAATGACTTCTGCTAAAGCAATATATTTTTTAGTGAAAGTCAGAGATCAAAGATTGAAATCCTCTAATCCCTAGATAGATTCTAGGTTGCCCAGTGGTAGCCAGTAGTCACATGTGGCTATTGCAATTTCAATTAATTAAAATTAAATTAAATTAAAAATTTATTTAATTTGGTCAGTTGGTCTAACCACGTAGTTGGTCTAGCCAACTGCCTAGTAGCCACAAGTGTCTAGTAGCTACCAATTGGCCAGACCAGATATAGAACATTTTCCTCATCACAGAAAGTTCTACTGAACAATGAATATCTAATCAGAAAACAGAAACAGCCTGAAAAAAGTCTCAGTGGTCTCTTTAAGGAACTATTATTAGCTAATTAACTCTTTGGAAATTTCATTAAAACCCTTGAACCTCTGAGTTGAAAAATATTTATTCAGGCATTTAAGAGAGTTCAAGAGTAATTTTTCAATCTTGTTAATTGGCAAAATCTTTACAAAAGTTTAAAAAAGGCTAAGTTTTTGGTCTAATTTGCAACTTCCTAGGCTATCCAAGGCAACATTTTTGGAGTGGAGTAACATTAACCACTTGCTTAGATGTTACTTAGATTGCATGGTGTAAATTTTCCTGTGTACTTTTATATATTCTGTAACTGTCATTTATTTTTAAAAATCTGATCAAGAGTGATTGGCTCATTATTAGCAACGTAAATGAGATGTTTGGGAGCAGAGATTGACTCTGCTCCCATTCTCCAATGCCGTCAGAGTTTCCCAAGGATTGCTAATCCCATTGTAGCCTGACCCTCAACAGATGTCCAGCTGATATTAAGGTTCCCAGCCCCTCCTTGCCCTCAGAGGCACACTTCTAAGTTTCTAATTTTTCTTCTTGGTTTAATGCACTGTTTATGGCACTTTGTGAATCTATCTGTACATGACTACACTCTAATTTTTAATGGAATTTTTATGGCCAAAGTCAAATAGAAAATTCTGTGTAATTTATACTATGATGAGTGAATCATCACTTGCTCTGTTTACGCCAAATCCCCACATTAGGGTCCTGAAAGGGGCCTGGGGAACCTCTGGAAGTAGCTATTTGGCCACTTGCCAAGAAGCAGTAATCCTTTTAATCAAGGTACTAAACTAGGGAATTTCATTTATTTCATCCTTCAAAGTTATGTTAAACAGGCTGTTACTTGGTTTGAAAAATACTGGTTGAAATTGAAATAGAGACTATTTTTACTGCTAAAGAGCTCTAAGATATTTTTTATGAAAGCTCTCGGACAAAATCAAAGAGAAGAAATATTCCCTTCTAACTACAAGCATAAAGAGGCTATTTCTCAGTCAGATGTGGTGGCCCACTCCTATAATCCCAGAACTCTGGGAGGCCGAGGTGGGAGGATTTCTTGAGCCCGGGAGTTTGAGTCCAGCCTGGGCAATATAGTGAAACCCTGTCTCTACTGAAAATACAAAACTTAGCCAGGTGTGGCAGCATGCACCTGTAGTCACAGATAATCAGGAGGCTGAGGCAGGACAATCACTTGAACCTGGGAGGTGGAGGCTGCAGAGGTCGTGCCACTGCACTCCAGCCTGGGCGACAGAGTGAGACCCTGTCTCAGAAGACGTTATTTGATTGTCAAAACATTGTAAAAATTTTTTACTAGTTCTCAAAAATTTAAGAATTGAATCCATTCTCACTAGTAAAAAAAATGGTGAAGTCCATTTAGTATGTATTATTGTTTACTTCTTTATCTTCTGTTATTCCCAAGATTCAATAATTTATGCTTGTTGTTTGAAAACAGTAAGAGAAATATTCCTAAAGAGTAGTGCAAAGTGAACATTATTGTAAAAGAAAAAAGATTCCTATGGTTTAAAAATAATGACCAATACTCAAATAAACAATGTAGTCAACAGCAATGAATGTGAGACGCTTTTAGTGGTATTGTTAATAAGAGAGCTAGAAAAATCATAGTCATGATCAATTTTTAAAATATTTACATTGTAATAAATCAGATGGTGATTACTTCTTTAAATTCAAGATTTTTCTTTAGAATAATATTATTTTATACATTAAGTGGTTGAAAATGTCCTTATTAAAATGTTTGCTTCATCTTTCAATGAATAAATGTAGTTCAGGATGTACTTGCATTTGAATTGCACAGTGAACTTATACAAAATTCATCAGTGTGATATGTTCTACATTATTATATGTCAGATGACAGCTCACAGGACCTTATAGGTGCCAAACAAGGATTTCTCCTCTCTAATTAGCAGTCCTGTTTGATATCAGTGAAACTTTAATAAGAATAGCATAAAATGTGCATTTTGATATAGTATGAAGCAAAAGTTTTTCTTCACTGAAGTGTATGGAAATGGGTTTAACAATTACCAGTGCTCCAGGGGATTGTAAATTTGTATTTATTTATTCTTTGAAAGCTCCCTAGCTCTTCCCCAAAGTATTCTTACACTAAAGAGGGGTTTATTTTATTTATGAGTTTACTTTAAATTCTCCCTTTATTGTTGGAGACTTGCATTTGTTTTCCTGTTATATACTTTACAAAAAGCAACGCTTCTAAGGCGAAATGGTAAATGTGTCCCTCCATTTTTTTTGACCCTTGTTTCACTTGCCACTTCATCTGTGTTTACCCTCTTGTTTCAACACCTGTTTAATTGTGACCTCAGATTTTAAACAGTTTAGATGTGTATAAGAAATACCTGGAAATTTTATATCTCTGAAGAATTTTCCCAGAACATTATGGGAATTCTTTATAAATTTTTCTTTCTGAATAAGGAGATTTTACCTTCTTATACATATTATTTAATTTGTACACTTACAATGAAAACAACACAACTCAAATTGTTTTGTCTGAACATGTCACAAAGTCTGTGTTGGATGTCATTTTTGTTAGTACCAAAATCAGCTTTATTCAGCTTTATTTGATTCCAATGTAAAGCTAAAAAGAAAGTGAAGAAATATAATTTTTGTTTGTTTGTTTGTTTCATTGGGACTTTCATTTTATTTCATATTCAATGTGATTATGTGCCTTTAAAATGTTCTCCCTTCCATTCTGCCCTTGTATCTTTGCAGTCATTGTATACAGCAGATTCTAGAAAGTGTAAATCATTGTCACCTAAATGGCATAGTTCACAGGGACCTGAAGGTCAGTATATGAAGTCCATAAATCTGAATCAAAGCAGTTTTATTTTTTTTCTGGGAAAAGGGCAGAGGGTGGGTATTTAAAATGGTTCCCTTGCCTTTCCCAACTTGTTTCTAAAATGAGTAAATGATGAAATGATAATGCATGATGCCTCTTCCAGTTTGCTCATCTACAGGCTAAATATACATCATAGCAGAAAGGGAAGCATACTAAAGAATACAACCTGTTAAGTTTCCAAGCAGTAAACTACCTACCAAAAGGGGTTGAGGGGCAGGCTTTCTTGAATTGCCCAGCATTTGCCTGGAGATAAACTTGGCCTGTGATGTATGTCCGCCTGTAGATTTTAAACACCACTTCTGTTCTGAGACCATGGGTTGCTGTAGCAGAACAACTGGTTACGCATTGCTCCATTTGAGTCTGATGAACCCTTAGGCAAGAGATAATAATTGCCAGCTAAATTGAAGCACACGAAGTTAATGATTTATCAAAAATTCATTAGGTATCTTAATTTAACCTTAATGGTGCCCTGACTGTTAATGTGTCAGCTTTTAGAACAATACTGGAAAAATGGGAGAGAAAAGGGAAACAATTTATGTGATGGGGTGGAGGCGGGACACAACAGCTATAAAGATTATATTTGTGTTCCAGTTTATTTCCTGGGAGAATTTATAACCAGGAAATGATCTCTTGAATGACATGAAGTATTTTCAAAATGGGTTTTTCTAGAACAAATGGACTCACATCTGGCAAGATCTGATTGTTCTGAGGTAGTAGTCACTCTACTTGAGCAATATGTTTACATGGCTGAAGGTGGTACAATACAACCCCAGTTGTCTGCTAGCTCTGCGCTTTAACCCAGTCTCTCTGAGGGTATACAGACAGTGAGTGTAAGCTTGGAACTAACACACGCCCCCTGGTGTTTGCATGCAGTCATTGCATTCAGCAGATCCTGGAGGCTGTGCTACACTGCCATCAGATGGGCGTGGTCCATCGGGACCTGAAGGTGAGTAATGCGGTTGGAGAAGATAAACCACCACACAGTCCCTAATGACTGTTCAGCTGCAATTATGCCTGTAAAGGCAAAAATATGAGCAATGAAGTTGTGTGGACTTATTCCAGCACGTTACTCAGAAACTTTCCCTCACCACAATCTCGCTTATTTCATCTCTAACACACACTTGAGACGTACAAATCTTGATTTATCCAGATAGAAATAACTTCCCAACATTAACAATAAATAGGATGCTATATTTCTTTCCTTGTAAGGATGGATATAGCATTAATGTGACTTCCAGTAGGGCTTGATGATCTCTTCTTCACTCTAAATTTGTTCTGTGTACATTGATCAAACATTTTATATTCATGTGATATATACCCAATATTATGTAAATACTTAGTAAAATTATAAAGTATGTAGAGATAAAGTTATTAGGTGAAGTTTTAGCCTAAATGATTATGTGCTAAAGAACCCCGTTTTGAATTCTGACATTCTCTTTCCCTTAACATTAGTCCTAGGAATTCTGAGGACACTGAGGCCTCTTAGTTTTTTATTTATTTATATTCCTAAAGACCAAGATACTAGTGTCTTCTAAAACTACAGATGTAAAGAAAGCAAAACAAATTTAATCATCAAATAATATTTATGTAGCAAATATATATGGATATCCCTATATACGTATTCTCATTTGAATGCTTACTGATACCCTTAAGACTTCACTCAGCTTCTGATACCCTTGAGGACAGAGAATTTTTAGATCATTTAGAAATGAAATAGCTCACAAGGGGAGTACTTTTTCATTAATTTTCTGTCTCCATTTCCCAGCACTCTAGTTTTACCTGTGGAATTTCAGAAAAATAGTGAAGCCTAGAAATTGAAAAGAAAAACTACTGGATGAGTAAAATAGTAAATGTGAGCACTGTGTAGTTTTGACTCTTTCGAACTCAGCATTTTCTAGGCATTAGGACAAAGGTGGCAAAGGATAATTTAGAATGTCTAAAACTGTGTGTGTTTAGTGAGAGGACCTAGACTTATTTCTCACATGCAGACTTTTCTGGTTATAAAAAAATTATAAATCCATATTTCTAGTCACTTAATGTTCTAGAAGACTGTATCTCTAAACCAATTACATCAAGATGTGATTTATAAGCAAAACATTGCCTTAGTTTTCTGCAATCTTTTGATTTCATTTAATTCTGAGAGTTTTAAATATCAAAAGCAAAGGTATGGTTAAGGGCATTTTCTTCTGAAGAGCCAAGATGGGACTGTATATCTGCTAACACTTACCAAATGTACCCATTAGTATAAAGCAAAAACTGTGTGTTTCTTTGAAAATTCATGTATTTTACAGTTACCTTAAAAATTCTTTACTGGCCATTTACAGACAGAGCCCCTTTTGCTACCTTTCAGAACCCACAGCACTACTTTCCTTTTAAGTGAACATATATGAACATGCACATCATTTGTGCAATTTTTTTCAGATACTTCTATAAATTTATTATGTGAAACATTTTACTCCATGTTATATAACCATAAGTGGACTTTAAAAACCAAGTATAAAAAAATGTGAATCCTCTTCCATAACTTTAAAGTTATTTTTTGTGGAATCATAATATGGGACTTCTCTAAGCATCTGGACTCAGGTGAGCCCTTCAAAGACTGGAACTTTAATAGGACATGGGCTGTGACGAAAAATATATTCTCTGACATATGAGCTAACGTCACTAATTAAAAACTTAAGCAGATGATTTTTAGGGAGGCTTACTAGCAAAAGAAATAACTTGCTGCATTCCCCACCAGATTTGTTTAAGGCAGGGAAAGTACTTTTGCTCTCCATTCTTATTCTGGTTCTGGGAAAGGACAGAAATGAGCTTTTGAGAGAGCTTGTTATAATTTTTGTAGTTGTTGTCCTAGTTTGTGTCAAATTGCTGACTTGGATGGATTTCAGTTGAGTCTGGTTCTCAGTGCTTGCTTCAGTAGGCCATTTCATAAACACACTGAGAGAGTTCAAAACATGTGCATTAGAGGCAGTTGATGAACCTCTTGAAAGCGCCAAATCCCTGGCTTTGTTTTATGCCTTTTATACCCGTGATGTATACTCTGATAAATATATCGCTTGTAATAGCATGTTTACCAATATAGTAAAGTTAAAAAGATCAAGTGCTGAAATTTCTTATTACCAGGCCTTAAGCAAAAACTTGCCTTTACTATTCCTATGCTATGTATTTTTGTGTCCATATGCTAATTAATATGTTAATTGATATGCGATAGAAATGTTTGATGCACATAATTTAATTTGTCCACATCAGTGAGAAAAAGAAACACAGGAATTGTCATGTTTATCATGATCAAAAGCACCTATGAGGATGTAAGTGCTGTACAATTTGTATATAAGCCCTCTGGAACCATAGCTGTTTAACGTAATGCGATACTCCACAGTGCCTAACACAGGGGCTTATACCTGGCCAATACCTGCAGCATATTCCTTCAATTTAGAAATGAATGAAGGTCAACCAAAAGTACATCTGTAATACAAAAGGCAGCATTCAGTAAAATAGGTTATTAAGTGTTCATTAATATTTGAATAACATAAAAAAGATAAGTATATCTTCAGAATAAAGATCACTATTTAGTTGAATAACTGCTGCTCATTGGGGCTCATTAGACAGTGGGAAATTATGAAGACCTATAAACAAGACTGAGGCACAACAGGCAATTTCAGGATGTCCCTGAAACAAGCAATAGGAGAAGAGTCAGGGTGGTGGGATATCAGCGTCAAGAAGGTACATCCATCGGCACCAGGCAGAACCTAGTGGATACATGGACGACAGCCTTTTGTCAAAGGTGTGTCTAGTGGCAGGCCAATTAATGTAGATCTAGATAATATTAGGAGGATCTAGTGGTGGTACAGTACAGTTCAGGGATAGGACTGCAGTCTTTGGGAGCGTTTGGATCAAGTCAGGGTCTTAATAATCAAAATGGTAAAAGATGCCATTTATGAAGCAGTTACTATGTACCCTGCACTGTCTTATCATACAAATCTTCAGAACAACTTTATCAGGAAGGTGCACTGATCATCCTCATAGTACGTAAACGAAAATTTAGCAACCACAAATGAAAGAACTTAAGATCACTCAGCTAGTAAAATATGATTGGTGCCTAAGAAATTTGATTCCAAGTCTGCATGCCTAATAACTAGTACTTCTCAATTTAGTTAGTTGGATGAATTAAAAGCCTGTAAAGAGACCAAAGAATGAGTCAAAACAATGATAGGAAAATAATTTTGCTAGCAACATTCAGAATAATTTGTGGAAATGGTTCTAAGTTTAGTGAATCAAAAGGTTAAAATAGTCCTGCCTATGGGTCTTCTAGAGATAAACAATACTGTATCATTGGGAATAAAGAAAATAAGATATAATGAGTAGACAGGTGTATGAAGTAAAACTTTTTCATTTAGAAAATCAGCAAGGTAGCATTGACCACAGCCTTTGGAAAATGAGACAAAGAAGAATAAAATGCATTTGCCACATTTAATTAGTAATTGCCACATGAAGACAATTAGTATTGGGTGCTTAAGGCGGGCGGATCACGAGGTCAGAAGATCAAGACCATCCCGGCTAACATGGTGAAACCCCATCACTACTAAAAATACAAAAAATTAGCCGGGCATGGTGGCGGGGACCTGTAGTCGCAGCCACTCGGGAGGCTGAGGCAGGAGAATGGCATGAACCCGGGAGGCAGAGCTTGCAGTGAGCAAAGATCGCCCACTGCACTCTAGCCTGGGCAACAGAGCGAGACTCTGTCTCAAAAATAAATAAATAAATAAATAAATAAATTATATAGATAGATAGGTCGATAGATAGATTCTTTATGAAATGCTGAGTGCTATAACTCAGTGTTGGATATTTGTGAATTGGTGGTTTAAAGTTCAAATACAAAAAGAGAAGAATGAATATTCATCAAACATTCCTTCAGCAGCTACTAAGGCATCATTTTAAATGTAAGCATACATTACTGAGCAAAACAAGAACAGACCTGTGTGCATGAAACCCTGCTGGCCATTGAATTAAGGATCATGTAAAAATATGTATATAGGCCAGGTGCAGTGGCTTATGCCTGTAATCCAATCACTTTGGGAGACAGAGGCAAGAGGATTGCTTGAGGCCAGGAGTTCAATACCAGCCTGCGCAGCATAGCAAGACCTCCCCCCTCCCTACAAAAAAAAAAAAAAAAATCAATATATATGCATATGTGAAAAGCATATTGATGATGTTCTTCCCAGAAAGGAGGAAGTACCTCAGACAAGTACTGCATTCAGAAAAATATTAGGTCAAAGTGAGGTTGCAGTAACAAATGACAATTTTTAATGTCACAAGAAATAAAGGAATTTCAGATCAGATATATTTTCTCATTTAAGAACCTGGAGAATACAATTTCTATGACTTAGTTGATAGAATAAGTAAAGGAGATAGTTATAAAGCTATGCTTTTTCAAATAAGTATATTTGAAACAAGGTAGTAAGATTTCTGCAGTTCAAATGTACCCGAAATGGTTACTAAACTATTTCATGAACAACATTCTGGACAGGAGGCTTTATACACACAACTGAATCTTTTAGCAACGAATTAACACCCTGTGAATTGCCTCAGCAGAGAATGCTGCCTTTACTATTAGCCGCTATTCAGAAGAACATTACTTAATGGAAATGTCATTGGATGGATGGATAGATGAATATGAGAGGGAGAGAAAGAGAGAGATTTTAATGAAGAGAATTTGGAGATTTGATGGGAACTTTAAGGCTGTTTCATAGGAATAAATTAAATTTATGACCAAAGTAGAAAGGAATTAGTTTTCAGGGAAGTGGGGAGATGAGAAGTATTTAGTAAATTTTTTTTTTTTTTTTTGAGACGGAGTCTCACTCTGTTGCCCAGGCTGGAGGGCGGTGGCGCGATCTCAGCTCACGGCAAGCTCCGCCTCCCTGGTTCATGCCATTCTCCTGCCTCAGCCTCCCGAGTAGCTGGGACTACAGGCGCCCGCCACCACGCCCAGCTAATTTTTTGTATTTTTACTAGAGATGGGGTTTCACCGTGTTATCCAGGATGGTCTTGATCTCCTGACCTCGTGATCCGCCCGTCTTGGCCTCCCAAAGTGCTGGGATTACAAGCATGAGCCACCACACCCGGCCGGTAAATTCTTGTTAACCATGGGTAGTAGATATATCAACCTGTGAAATTTATATTTTGGATAATTATAAAATCACAAGTATTATACTTTTCTCAGAGCCATGTTTAGATAAAAGTTTAAGGAACACCTCGTCTGTGTATGTATGTTTAGATATTTTTGAAACAAAGTATGTATTTGATAAATTTAATAATTCATTTAGCCATTCCAGTATTTCTTTATCGAGTGCCTAGTGTTTGTTAGGCAGTGGAGAAGCTGTGGGTAATTGGCACTCTCCCACTGCAGTTAGTTACACTCTGGTTCTTTCAGTCTACCCAGTAGTGTGTGCTGATAATGTGGAAGTAAATGAATAAACAAGAATGGAATACAGAAGGATTCTTATGAACTTGCTCATATATGCATAGCAATAGAAAGAGTACTTCCTAATTGCAAACTTATAGCACATACATCTGCTAGAAACTCCTTGTGCTAAGTACATGAATTCAGGCATTAATTCCACACAAAAATAAAAGCTAAAATCCCTTGTACCATGTATACAAAAGAGACAAGTGAGCTTGACATTCAAACTTTTCAATTCATGCAAAACTAAAAAAAAAAAAAATAGTTTATTTTGGGGAGCTTCATTCGCACCTTCTTTGGCAAAAGATAAGTGACAGAAAACACGCCAAGCAGAGGATAGTTTTCTGTTAAAAGAATGAGATTCTCCAATAGAGGAAAGAAATTTTAAAAGACAATTTTTAGTCCTTAAAAATAATATCCAAAGGAATGTAAGAATTAAATAATATAGGATAATAAAATTAGTAATTTGCTCTTTTTATAATATTCAAAAATTTAAAAAGAAGTAAAACACACATGATTTTACATATATATTTCTAATGGTTGAGTCTTTTAGATGGCACATCTTTTAGATGTGCAGAAATAAAAGCCTGATATGGTTAATGCTAAAGGCTATTGCCTTTGCCAAATCAATTTATTAATAAAGATTATGATAATTGGTGAAGCAAGGTTAAAACTACGTTTTTTTCATAAGTTTTGGATATGGGTAGTAAGTATTTTTGAGTACTTCAAATTCTTCTAAAAACATCTACTGAATGGACTACCTTTTAAAAATAACTTTTTATACAATTGGTGGAGTTTCTTTAGTATCACGTCTTTAAAAGGAAGGAATTAGAAAATCTAGCTTCAGGTCTCAGCTTCATCTTTTTGGGCCTCCTACCTCATGTAGAAACTGAAAGGTTTGAGTTATTTTATCTCCCAAGTCTCTTCCAGTTCTGAAAGTGATTCCATCAACCTGCCTATGTACTTTGAGGCATTTGAACAGTTTCAAGAAAACTTTGAACCATGTTGAAAGAAGTTGCCATTGTATTCATATGAAAGTACAGAACAAAACTTGCAAGCAGTTGCTGCTCATTACAGCTGATATGCTATAAATGGTTGTTGACACTGAGACCAGATGTCATGGAAAATCCTGCATCATTAGGAAACAATGGGGGTGGGGAAGGAACCTATGTGTAAGAATGTCTGTGCACTCTATTTAAAAACCAACCTAGAAAGGGATTGCATTATAAGAATCTAAGGACCCTCTCAATATATAAAGAGTAACATAATAGATTGCATTAAGTTGGCATCATTAAAAAAGACATTCCTCAAGTTACAAATATTAAATGTTCTGCACATTGAAATGACCAGCTGCACTGGAATGTAGTAGCTAATCACTAATGTGTATGTTGTCACCACAGAGGACAGAGCTCCTATGATAAAATTCAGTGTGATTTTATTATTTCATAGAAACTGTTGTGAGATATAATTTAGTACCCTTATAATGTTCATTTGAGAGATTAAGGAACTAATTAATTAGGTCCAGGCATTTGTGAGTTGCCCAAGTCCACATAGGTAATAACAGTTAGGGCCAGGACATGAACCCAGATCTTCACATTCTTTCTAGATCATCACCTGCCTGTTTCTCTTACAGTGCTTTGGTCCATAGCTAGCTACATTAGAATACCTGGGTTTCTGATCTCACCTGTCTGATTCGTGTTAGAAAATAGAAAATCAATATAGTGGAATAGTAGCAAATAATTGTGTAGTGGTGGTCCTTTCTAAGGAGGTAATCATTAATTAGGGGAGAAATACTACCCTTTCAGCTTGGGTAAACTATATTTGCAAATTATGTTCCTTTCTGTAGGCATTCAGAATTTAAACTAACCTTGCCAACAAAATTTTGTAGTAGAATATATTTTTAACTTGGAAGCTATATGAGTGGTAGTAATTCAGGAAAATTAGAATAAATGTGCTTGTCCTGATTAAAATGTTGCTTTAGAAAGTCTTAGTGATTAAGCCTCCCACACAATCACAGAACGTGATAGGAGGATTATTCAAACTGATATATACCAGAGTTATATAGAAATCAAACTTGTGTGATTATTTTTAATGTTTCATTGGAGCTGCCCTTTAAAGCAATCTTGTGATGAAATATTAAAAAGTGAATAATCCCTTAAACTCATCATCCTAAATTTTTTAGTTTTCATTATATAATTTCATTTTAGATCCTAAATTTTAGTAATCATCATAATTTTTAAATTTTCATTATATGATTCTGTATTTTAGGTTTGACTAAAGATATACATAAACATGAAATAATGTTAGTCTCTTAATTGTTACATCTACACAGTCACCTTCAAATAACCCTGCCTTTTCTTGTACATAACTGCAGCTGAACAGTCTTCATGAGTATAAGGTGCAACTCTGGTCCAGATGGATTTACTATTTTCTGGATGACTCACAAAGGCCCTACAGTGAGGTCTTCATTAGTTATGAGTATTTGCCCCGGTCATTCAGAGGATATGCATGATAAAATTCTAAGATGTTCCATTTCTTCTGAATCGGCAGATACTTGGTGCTTGAGGCATAACGCACACAGCCCTGCCCAACAGCTTTTTCATTTAGTGATAAGAGTGAAAACACACTCAATTTTTTAAAAGATGATTTACCAGTTACGCTGACAGTTGCTCAACAAACTTATCACCTGACTTCAAACACCTAAAATGTGATTTCTAAAGTGACTGAAACTCTTTTTTTGAATGAGTCTGTGGTTGACAAATTAGGACAGATGTGTATTAACAGAAATCTCTGACATACCTGTGCTTTTGAAAGTGAAGAAAGAATTAGAATCAACCATTGCTTACAGTTTGATGAGCTTTTTCTAAGTTAATTATTCCATGAATTAATAGTTGGAACTTAACTTCTTGATCAAATTAGGAAATGCATGAATGTAGTAGACCATAAATTTTTGTTGCAAAAATAAAACGTCAAATTAAAATAATTTAACATGAGTAGATACTATAGTATATTGATAAAGTTCCAAATAATTTCAAATGTTAGGTTTTACTAAAAGTCATTTCAGCATAAAAGCCTTTTATATTCTTGAGATATCTTTATCCCATACTCCAAATTAAATTATGTATTTAGTGTTGAGGTGGTTAAAAATCCCTATCAGCCCCACAAAATTAGAAAAGTTTTCTCACATTTACCAGTCGTCATAGTAGCGATGAATCTGATGGCAGTGAGCAACAATAGCCTGAAGAAGTCTGGTACTTGATTAAAACTTACTCGCCAACACTCTAATTTCTTGTAGATTTAACCTAATTTCTTCCAAGTTCTGGTTATGGGTCTTTGCTAATTTGCATGGCTGGCTTAATTAATAAATTAGATACTGGTTTAGGCTGTGTTTACACAAGGTTAAAACAACCAACAGAATTGACTAATTCAGTGGGAAAAATTTAGCCAATTTGATTTTTACAGCATGACATTACTTGTTTATTAACATATAAACAAAATGAATTTGACTGAATTTTTAGATTTTCTGACAATCGTTTTGGCATTCGTAGAGTCCATTATTTCCCAACTTTTTTCAGTCTGAGACACACCTCTAAATTTGCTGAGTTTTGTCCCCAAATAGGAGGACTTTGAACCACTCTCCCATATACATTCCAACCCAATATATTTATCGAGTTTGGGGTTGTATATCCTTAATTGTATATATTAATCAGCCTCCTTTTCCTGACCATCTTCATTTCTTAAAATCCACAAAGGCGATTCATGGAAATTGAAAACTGTTCCCTGGTGCTTATTTTCAAAGTACTAATGTGTCTTGATGCATTGGTTGGGAAACAGTGGTATAGACACAGCCTTATTCCAAGACTGAGTTATCAGCCCTTGCATAATGATAAGTACCCAAGAAAATAAAAATATATCTTTCTCATAGTACTCTGAGATGGAAAAATAAATATATAAGTAATGCTCTGAATCACACTTTGAAGAAATGTAAATTATGTTTTAAACGCTGGCTTATAAGGAAAAAAAGCTGACTATAACATTTGGCAAATAGTAGTATACTCTTTCTGCCTTTAAGAATAAACAGATTCTTAAAGACAGCAATTTTAATACATAATTCAGAGTAAGTCTCCAAAATTTGTACCAAAATTGTTTGGAAACATTGAGGAATCAAAATCACTACATTTGGGTCCAAACTCTTGAAGTTAACTAGGATTTAATTTGCACAGTTTCATTTGCCAAATGTCTGTAGATTGGTCCAACTCTTGTTATTATTTTGCCAAGTTTCCTTCTGCTGAAAATGTCTGCTCTGTTAGGCTTCTAAGTCAATGTCCATGGCCAAGTCCGAATCCTGAGCAGTCCTTGGAAACATGTGAGCAGGTCAAGACAGGTGCTCTCATTCATTTGATCCCTCCCCAAATATATTCTCTCTTCTACCCAGTATCTCTCTAGGACAGTTATGCATCTGTCTGAAGCCTGCACACATGATAATATTTAATCATTTTCTAACTGTATTTTCCCTGGGATTTAGGAATGGCAGTCTCCAGGAAAGATGACAGTGCATGAATTTTTTTCCCCCTAATCCTGTAAAATGTTGTTAGTTTTGAATAGTCGCTTAAAATAGGTTCTCACTTCAGTCTCTTTTTTTCTTTCTAAATAAAGCCTGAGAATTTGCTTTTAGCTAGCAAATCCAAGGGAGCAGCTGTGAAATTGGCAGACTTTGGCTTAGCCATAGAAGTTCAAGGGGACCAGCAGGCGTGGTTTGGTGAGTAGAGAGAGCCCTCTCCTTCATGCTACCTGTAGTCTTCTGGCTTCTGACTTCTGGCTCCTAATCCCACTTCCTAGTGAAAATAAAACGGAAAATTTCATCCTAATAACAATTTGACTAATTTTTAGATATTGTGCCTTTATAAGCATTTAATTTTGTTGACATAAAAGGGTATATAATCTAGAAATAATTTAAGGGAAAATATTAATGGGAGAACAAGAAGACATACACTTTTTTTCTCAAAGGATAATTGAGAAAGTACATTATTTAGTAAGCATTAATTAGAGGATTACAACATTCAAAGAGTACTTTTTTTATTTGAAAGAAAGTTGATCGTTTGCATACAACCTCATATGATGCCAAAAACTGCTGTGTAAATAGTAGATGCTCAAGAAACACAGGATATTTCACATATAATACTTTATGATTTGAAGATTGTTTAAAAATTATGAAGCATATATTTATGTGTATATTTCACCTTAGTTATTTTATGTCTTCAACATGCCAGTTTCCTCTCAAAAATTCTGATAATTTAGAAATTTTTGTATGATGAAATTTCTGCTTCTTTACAATTAAGGAAGAAATTAAATAAATTTAAATTATAGTATTTCTAACCAGACTTATGTTTTGTTTCAGTATTCAGCCTGAATAAATTATTGCTCATTAATTTTCATATGCCTCTCTCTGCCATTTTCCAATATCCAACCCACTTCTCATGTAGAGTTCCAAAAATATAACCTCTCCCCAAGCCTGTCTTGTCTTCTTTCGGTGTGTTGACGTTAGATAATTTTTTTTACTGCCCTTCATTTCTGATTTATTTTCCTCTGAGCAACAACAAATAGAGGACTAAAAACATGCTATTTCTTTGTTTTATATGCAAATGCTTTTCTGTATCCCTAATGTACACATCTCCCAAGATGTACATATGACTCCCAGGATTCACCACATCTCCCTTTTCTGTCCCAGCTGTTACTGGGAGTGGAGGGTGTGCCAAGCCTTCCTGGCAGCCTAATGCAGGACCTCAGTTCCTGCTGCCTGTCCTTTTTCAGTAGTACCTGACAGTTATGCTTGTTTGAAGTCTTTCCCATGTTTAATATTACCTTTTACATTGTCTTTTTACCCTCCAATCCCAGATGAATTTAATACCTCCAAACTTGTCATTCTGTTTATAATATTTTAACTTTTTAATAAGCTTGTACCCATTAACTGCAAACTGAAAGAAGGTAGGACCTAGATTAGGTCTGTAAATTAGAGATTCAGATGATCTTTGTATCCTGGAAAAGAGTACAGTTAACACAGAAAGAATATATTGTAACAGGAGTTAAGAGTTGAACAGGAAGTAGTGGGGCTATCACAGAGATGGGCAAATCAAATACTAGAGATACATAAATTAAGTAGGAAGTCCTGACCTTGGAGGAGCTGAAGCTTTTGTATATACAACTATTTACCATTCAGGGTGGAAGTATCTTAACATAGGAATGTATGAGGTGCTGTGGGAACACAAGACAGGAAGTACGAAAACCTGCCTCTGGAGAGAGGTTCAATAATTGCCTTAACACCTATGGTTGCCTAAAAGATGAATGGGACTTTGTTCACCGTCATGCAAGGAGATTAAGGCATTCCAGACAGAGGGATCTGCACATGGAAAGGCTCAGAGGCATGAAACTATTTTTTCCATTACAGTAAAACAAGAAGTTTGATAAAACTAAAGTATACTTGAGTGAGTAGTAGTTAATGAGGCAGGAAATGATTTTATGTTTTTTTGAAGGGTTTGGATTTCACCTTAGAGATTTTGGGATCTGGTGAAACATTTTTAGAAGAGAGGGACATACCTAGGTGTATGTTGTTTAATAATGATTCCAGTAGAAGTATAGAAGATGATTTAAGGATAGTTAATCTAAAAGCAAGGACCCAGTTAGTCTAAAACAATCGTTCAAATTATGCATGATGATAGCTTTGACTAGGGAGGGTGTAGGAGCAAGCAAGTTCCAAATAACATACAGATCAGACAGGAAGTATGAACTCTATGGGAATCTGTTTAGGAAACATGAAAGTCCCAGACATTGGGTTCAAAGACAGGACCCGAGTCCTGTGTAGGGCAAAGCAGGACCCCACTTCATGAGAGACTTGGGGTATGAGGCAGGATACAAAAATGGGAACTTAGGCCCAGGGATATAATTGCCAGAAATTGGTAAAGGTGATGATAGGATATCAGGAATAAGACAAGCCTTTGTTATCAGGTCTGAGGCTCAAATTAACATCAGCAGCTATGTTTGATGATTTCAAGAATGTTGGAATCAAGCTCCTTAAATCTCTTCTGTTTTTGAGCTTAATGTTTTATCTCCTCTGCTATGACACATATAGTTTGAGAACAGGGCTATGTGTAGTAGAAAAAATTTTACTTTTTGAATCAGAATATATGAATTTATATCTTGGCTCTGATTCTTAACAACTGTATGATATTGAGCAAGTCACTTGAAATCTGTAAGGTCACTGTCCTCTTTGTAAATGAGATAATAAACACTTCTTCACAGGACTGTTATCAGATTGAGTGAAACAGTCCATAGAAACTTGAGTGAGCTATAAAGGATGTTCAATACGTTTTCAAAATTGTCTTGGTGTGAAACAATGACATAGTTCTTTGCATATTCAGTGAAAGTTGTTTAGTGAATCAGTGAGTAGAAGACTGACTATCAGGTCAGTAAAAGCAATAGCATCCAAATAAAAGTACATAGATTTTCAAATTGTTATTGATTTCTAAAAACAAGCTGGTCCCAAAGAAGCAGTAACAGCTCAGCAATAAAATTTCCACTTCATCAGCATGGCGCTGTCAGCAATTAAGTTACTGTTAAGGTACCTGTTAGAGTAATAACTTTTAAAAGAAACAACATCTTAAGTTCTAAGGAAATTCAGTATTTCAGAAGTATAGAAAAACAGAGTGTCTAAACTTGGGAGAATATACTTCTTTTTTCTCTTTCTTTTTCTTGTCTCAAGTTCAAGCAAATCTTCATGGTAATCTGAGGAAAAAGGAGACATGTGGTGTTCTACGTTTCTTTCAGATGAGCTGCCAGATATATTTTAAGTATTACGAGTAAAGGCATGTTTTAATAATGAATGACCTGTTTTGATGTTCATTCATTATGATCTGCCATTATAGTCCCATATATTTTTACTGATTAATTTTATCTTTCAAAATGTAATATCAGTGTTTATGGAGGAAAAGCTTTGTTATTTTAATTTTGATAAAAAGCAGGACTCTTTCTTCATTATGTGAAATACCAGAGCTTCAGGCTTTTACATAATTTTATTTTAATAAATATACAAGGTCCATTACAAATAAGAAAAAAACATAGTATGTATACAAAACAACATAATAGATAATACAAAGCATTATGGAAGCTGTTTATTGTGGTTTTTTTAATTATCATTTTTCAAGTCCAAACTTGTTTGTTTTTTCCCATATTTACTTTTCATTTTCTTGAAAGTCTGGTCTGTTGGAATACTAGCCAAAAATGGTAGAAGTAAACACCCTGTCACTATACTTGATAAGATGGCTAGAAAATTTACCAAAAAGAAATATTCAGATATATTCTGTTTCTCTTATGGAACTGGACGTGATATTTGCAATACATTTCTAGCATTTTTTTGCTGCTAGAAAAAAAAAAGATAATTACCAAGATCTCGGTTCATGGAAGAATTACTTTGCTTGGTTGCTGTTATGTCTCTTTTTTATGATATTAAGGTTCTTTTTATGGCAATATGTTGCAATGGATACATTTCCAACAGTCAGTAATTCTCTTTTCTCTTTGTGTTACCTATTTTGATTTTCTTATTGGTTTTTCAAAGTAAGAAACATATGCTATCCCTAAAAAAGGCAAGCTCTCATTACTTTTTCTATTGATGGCATGTAGTATGATAATCCTAGATTCTTGCAAGTTTAATTTCCCACAAAGAAGGTCTTATCTATTTTACCCCCCATATGTCTGTATTTATGAGGTCACATTGTACAGTACATTGTTTCCTAAAGTCCATGCATTTAGATATATGCTTCAATATTCTTGGGGTAAGGACCCCATTGACTGCTCAAATGATGGTTGTAACTAAATAAGAATGAGCATGCTGGTGTTCTCTTAGAATTTTAGTCTCCAGAAGAGGTTTGTAACAATTTACATTTTAAATGATCTTTTCATTTCTTACTCACATAGTAACTTACTTCCCTATCTTAGGGAAGCTTAGGAGAGGTATTGTTAACATTTCCTACTTCTGGCCATGTATTATAAGTTATCAAAATCATACATTATTAAAGTTTACTGATTTGGACAGAAGAGTACAGATTGTATATGAAAGAGTCATTGAAATTCAGGGTGAGAAGGGATCACCGAGAACTGTAGGTAACTAAGGAGAGCTCTAAGATGGAAATAACTTAGAGCCACTCTCTGTTAGAAAACAGGTAGAGAAAAAATATTGAGGATTCAAGGAACAGAAAAAGTAGTATCAAGGGTGACAATGAGAAGACCATTTTTAAAAGACCTTAAAGAGCTTAGTCAGGTCAAGGGCTCAGAAGGAGAATGAAATCATGTTGATTGAATGAAGGGTAGCCAGATGATAAAGGATCTGAAAGTACACACTAAGAACATTGGATTTAATCTGGACATTAGCATCGATTTCTCATTGGAGTCTCATTGTCTGTCAACTCTAGAGGAGTTGGAGAAGGATGGTGAGAGTGGAGGGGACATAAGCGCTGGCATGCTCTTTAGAACAATTGTGTCCATCTCTACCTTGGAATTCACAGAGTGCATATCACTCCTTGAGGAAATCTTCAAGCTTTAGGCAGTGGAACCACCATTATTGCTCAGTAATTCTCTGTACCTCACAACTACCAACCAAATATTTATTTCAAGTCAAGTTTGAGGTACAGGTGGATTACCCAGGGTCCATTTGCAGCTTAAATTACAACATACATGTCTTTTCTTGGAATCCCTTCTCATTGTCTATCCAATCTTCCTCCAAAACAAACAGAAAAAGAAGAATGGTAATAGAAAAGAAAAAAGATTGAGTGCAATTTTTCCTCATTTTCTTTTTTGTTCAGAGAAGTAACTGTGTTGTATATATTGTCTTTTAATACCTCTTTGCATGTTGTTTGTACTTAATAAGTATAAATTTGTCACAGAAATGAGGGGGGAAAAGTTTCTTTCTTGGACACTTTGCATTTCAATAAGTATACGGTGTGTTTCATCAGTGATCTGTGGTTGGAGAAATTCCATTATATATACTTTTTAAAAGATTTTTTAGTTTATTTATGCTTTTAAAGAAAACTTCCAAATGAGGATAGTTGTTTTTAGTATGTTTCAAGTAAACATTTTTATTTCAAAAAACTGTTATTTTCAGAAATAAATATTTTACTCTAGATTCTAGCTATAAATTGTTTCTAAGTGTAACTTATAGAATTCTATACCAATATGTATAATATGAAGTTTTCTTTCCCCATCTAGTTTTTACCACATCCCTTCTTAAGTCGAATGTCTGGTTGATACTTGTTCAATAGTGATTCATCTGAATATTCCTGCATCTTCTCTTTAGTTGCCAGTTACAAGTACATACTGATTATTTAATAGTACACAGTGAGCTCTGTGATATATTTTGGACTTATATCTTCTCCTGGTGAGTTCTTCTCCATATTTCTTTTCAGGTATAGTTTTAACTCCCATATACATAAAGGACAGTAAGAATTGCTAACCAAAAGTGGCCTTAAGTGTACACAGTGACTTTGCAGCATAGTAGATTGGCCTTCATATCTGGAAAAAAAGATGTATTTTTTTTCAAATGAGTTACAGGGCAGGGCATACTAGTGTTGATATTTCTATAAAGAGAAAGTCTACACTGTTTATTGCTCTGAGAATCTTGTTGTATTTTGAAAAACATATAATCAGATAAAGAAGCCCCCGAAATTTTTCTTTCTTAGTTTCCCATTTCATATTGTTTTGTCAAATCAACTGTGACTCATTAACATCTCTTTTCCCTAGGTTTTGCTGGCACACCTGGATATCTTTCTCCAGAAGTTTTACGTAAAGATCCTTATGGAAAGCCAGTGGATATGTGGGCATGTGGTAAGCAATTATATTTTGAAGCAAATTTTATGATATGTTAGTGTCTTAGTCCATTTGGTCTGCTATAACAATCTGTCATAGACCAAGTGGGTTAAATAACAAAAATGTATTTCTTATTTATTTATTTATTTGTTTTGATATGGAGTCTTGCTCTGTCACCCAGGCTGGAGTGCAGTGGTACAATCCCAGCTCACTGCAACCTCTGCCTCCCAGGTTTAAGCAATTCTCCTGCCTCAGCCTCCTGAGTTGCTGGGATTACAGGCACGCAATCATGCATGGCTAATTTATGTATTTCTAGTAGAGACAGGGTTTCGCCATGATGGCCAGCCAGGCTGGTCTTGAACTCCTGCCTCAAGTGATCCACCTGCCTCAGCCTCTCAAAGTGCTGGGATTACAGGTGTGAGCCAGCATGCCTGGCCACAAAAATTTATTTCTCACAGTTGTGAAGGCTGGGAAATTCAAAATCAAGGTGCCAGCAGATTCGGCGTCTGGTGAGGGCCTGCTTTTAGTTTTGTAGAGCGTTATCCTCTCTTTGTGTCTTCACATGGCAGAAAGAGAGAGGGGGCTCCCAGGGTCTCTTTTATAAGAGCGTTAATCCCATTCATGAGGCCTCCATCCTACCAAAGACCTCACTTTCCTTCCTTTCATCATATTAGGAGTTAGGATTTTAACACATGCATTTTATGAGGGACACAAATATTGTCTATAACAACCACAATTTTTATAATTTAAAATACAAGTTGAACATCCCTAATCAAAAAATATGAAATTTAAAATGCTTCCAAAATCCAAAACGTTTTGAGTGCCAACATGATTGCCGCCATGTGGAAAATTCTGCACCTGACCTCATGTGATGGGTTACAGTCAGACACAGTCCAAACTTTATCTTATGCAAAAAATTATTTAAAATATTTCATAAAATTACCTTCAGGCTATGTGTTTAGATGTGTATAAAACATAAATGAATTTCATGTTTAGACTTGGGTCTCATCCCCAAGATATCTCATTATGTATGTATAAATACTACAAAATCTGAAAAAATCCAAAATCTGAAACATTTCTGGTCCTTAACATTTTGGATAAGGGATACTCACCCTGTAATATCTTTTAAATTTGAAGTTGATATTCTCTAGTGATCAACTTAGAGTAGAAGTTCTCAAACCTCAGTCTACAACAAGATTACATGGACAGCTGTTTAAAGGACAGATTGCTGTGTTTCTGATTCAATATATCTAGGATAGAAACTTTTACCTTTTTAACAAACTCTCAGGTGATGCTAATTCTGCTGTTTTCTGGAACACTTTGATAACAAGGATGTGGAGCATTGCTCCTAGTGGTTATATATTTATGCTGCTGTCTTCTCAATGGATCCAACCAGTACTTCCAATAAATATTATGTTTGCCCATGATACTTGGCAGAGTTTAAGAGTGAACTAGTAAATATTGGAAAATAATGAAATTGACCATCCTGTGGGGACAAAAGTCTGATTTAGGCCTCTATCAGCCAACTCAAATCAAAAACAGTATCCTATGCAGGCCCAAAGACATATAATGGGGAGGATTTTCACCCACAGTTTTTATAATGGAATTTTTATGTTTCAACATATGCTTTGAATATGTGAAAGACTGAAAGAATACTGCAACATTACCCTACTAAGATTATCAACATAATCACCTAAATTCCTGATACTATGTCACTGCTACCAGCCTACAAGTAGATACCTAACTATCATAGTTTGGCTTTAGTGTGCTGCAGACAGATTTCAGTGCCTTTGGTGTTTGTCAGCAAGCTTGGAAAAAGTTGATTTAAAAAACTTTACTTGATTCTGAAAATAATTTTTTAGACTTGTTTTAGTTTAAAAAGTTAATAAATGCATCATCACTACTTTATAGTGATAGGCTATTCCTCACTATATTTCTTGTCAGCTTTACCTCTTTGGTAACAACTTGATGTTTGATCTTAAACTGATTGAATCTTGGGCTTTCAGAGTTACCTCCATGCCTGGGAAGGCAGTGGTAAAATAGGGCACTATATTTATAGTCTCAACCCCTGGGGTTCAGTCTTTACTTTTTACCTACTAACCCAGTCTCTTTAATATATCTGAGTTAGTTTCTTTACCTGTAAAATAGGAATATGTTACCCTCATTGAATTGTAGGAGGGTCAAATGCAGTGCACTTTAAAGGAAGACAATTGACAATTGCTACTTAATTAATGGGTAAGGTCTTAGGAATGCCCCAAGCTCTGTCTTCCTGCTATCTACCTGAGAGTATCTTCTAAGCATGAACTCTAAGGCATGAGCTCCAAAATGCCTTGAATTAGAGCATTGTCACAAAATATCTTTGTTCAAATCTAAATGTTAATGGAAGATATCTCAGATATTTTCCTTGCAATAAATCAGCTCCCAGCATACATAGATCTGTTTCTGCTGATGAATTTAAAAAGCAACAGAGTGGCCTGAGACTCAGGCAGACACAGACAGGTTTTGTGAAGGATACAATCATATTTTTTTAAGTATTTTTAAAACATACTTTATCAAGCTATTTTTGTAAAGATAGGGGGTTGTAGCTAAAACGCTGCATTTGGACCTTGAACACTAGAGGGATAGTGTGGCATACAATAATCAGTAACCAAGGGAAGCAGGACTCAGCATAAGGGACATTTCATACTCTTTCTTTGCCTACTTCATCGAAGGCCTTTTCCAGCCTCTTCTGCCTTTGTGTTTATCTCTCCTTGTTTTCCTAGTTTCCTTCCCATTTTCTACTTTTTTTTCTTCATCCCTCCTGTTTACTTCATAGGTAGGAGGCAGTATGTGTAGTGGTTAAGAGAACACACTTAGCTTCTCAGTTCACTTGCTGTATGACATGGCACAAATTCTTTAGTCCCTGTGTCTCAGTTCCCTCCTAGAAATGGAGATCATCAAAGTTCTTGCTTCATGGGACTGCAGAGAGGATTTTTTAAATACAGTAAGTGATCGTTATCATTGCTATTATTATACAAAGTCTTTATTTATAAATGAAGTTTCTAGATAACTGATATATGCATCATAGTAGACTTAAAAACAAAGTGTATTATATAACTCAGCATTATCGGCATGATTATCGGTAGAATGCCCTCATCTGATGACCTGAATACCAAATTCTCTCCCTCCCTCTCTCTGCTTTCTTTCTTTACTTTTAAATAATTTTCCTTTGTTTTATTTTGTAAAAGGTGTTATTATGGACAGATTTCACAGCTTCTGAATCATATTTTACTCTGCCAAAGAATTTAAATAAATTACTCATTTGTTCTTATATCGAAAACATTTTTTCATGTTTCAAATGTGTCACCATAAAAAATGATAGACAAGTGAGGTGACAGGTGAGTTAGCTCTATTTAATTATGCCACATTGTATATCTGTAAATATCAAAACATCATATTATACCCCATAAATGTATTCAATCATAATTTGTCAATCCAAAAAAATTAAGAATTTTTTGAAAATTTAAAACATTTTTTGTAATGTATAAGTTTTATTGATGTTGAAGAATATCAGATCCACTAAAAAGAAACCCATAAAGCTAATAGTTTATGCTAGGGATTGTTCTCTGGCTGTGCAGAAGAATCAATGATGAAGCATATACAGGCAAACCTCAGAGATATTATGGGTTTAATTTCTGGTCTCACAATAGAACAAATATCAAAAGAAAGTGAGTCACACAAATTGTTTGGTTTCCCAGTACATATAGAAGTTATGTTTACACTGTACTATAGTCTCTTAAGCATTACGATAGCATTATGTCTAAATGCACATACCTTACCTAAAAAATACTTAAAATAGCCAGGCCCAGTGACTCACGCCTGTAATCTTTGCATTATGGGAGGCCAACACAGGAGGATCTTGAGTCCAAGAGTTTGAGACCAGCCTGGGCAACATAGGATGACCCATCTCTACAAAAAGAAAAAAGAAAAAAAAAACTACGTTGCTAAAATATCACCATCATCATCTGAGCCTTCAGCAAGTTGCAATATTTTTGCTGGTGAAGGGTCTTGCCTCAGTGTTGATGGCTGTTGACTTATCAGGATCGTTGTTGCTAAAGGCTGGGGAAGCTGTGATAATTTCTGAAAAGAAGACAACAATGAAGTTTGCCACATCAGTTAACTCTTCCTTTCATGAAATATTGCAGTACTCACCAAAATGTGACACAGAGACACGAAGTGAACCCAAGTTGTTAAGAAAATGGCACCACAGACTTTCTCAATGCAGGGTTACCATAAACCTTCAGTGTGTAAAAAATGCAATATTTGCAAAGTACAGTTAAAAAAAAAACAAAAAGCACAATAAGACAACATATGCCTTTATATCAAAATGCCCAGGTCCTGCATGGGCCTCTGCTTTAGTGGATCTGTGGTAAACACAGGCAACTGCATTTTTAATAACCTATGATGTATTTTCAGAGTTTGGATTCACTGTCTTAGACTCACAAAACACACTATGTTCAATTTTAATATTACTTTGGAATATTTGGTTTTACGTGGATTGTCTGAGTACATTTCTGTAATACAGTTCATATATCTAATCTTTTAAAATAATGGAATATCTTATAATAGTGAGTTTTCATATCTGTGAAATGTGAGAGAACTTATAAGGTAGAAGCTCTAACTTTCTTGTCTGGAAGAGGGAAAAAGGATAGGTAGAGAGTAGTTTCCATCTTTGTTTTCTAAACTATATAACATATTTTTAGGTGTTAAGCAAATATTAGATACTACGTACACATGTGCATACATGCGCGCACACACACACACAGATATCAAGAATGACTCTTTAGAAACTCATAGCCATAGGGCATCTCAGAGATTTTTAACCCCAATTTTGCCACCTTTCACCTTGCTATATTGTATCCTTTCTTCACATAATATTATGCAAACAGCCAAATTCTTTTGTGATGAGTCATGCCCCAGTTGGAGCATGTATGTGCCACCAATTTCTATTTCTTTAGAGACTGTGTGGACCCTTTGTCTAGAAATGCACTTGAGATCACACAGCTATGAAAATGTCTTAAGTGTTCTAATATCACATGTTTAGGGGAAATGACTCCCACTAGAACATTATAATATATTCTTTTGTTACATGTCTTGGTCATTGTTGTGGGATTTGGAATTGTTTTACCATTTTATTATATATCACCTTACTCATGTGACATGAAAGTGACATTAATTCACTTTATTTGTAAGATGATGTACCCTTACTCATCACCATTGTAATCACCACCACAGCGATGGACACACTATTTGGTTGCTTTTAGGTTGTGGCTTGTCCTGAGGGAAACTCTTTTTCAGCCATTCATTAGCACTGTCTCTTGCCAATTAAGTAGTGACTTATTTTCAAGAGTAGACACTGGGTTGAGTGGTAAAAAATGACACTACTCAGAAAACAAAAGAAATGCAAAACAAGCCATTTAGCAGAAAGGCAGCTAGCCTTCTATATGAATTAAGCTCTGAACCGTCATTACAGCAGAGCAGAGTGAAGCAGGGCATTGGTATAATGACTAAAACAAGCCTGTACATTATTTTTATTAGAATCATGCAATTATCTGCACACAGGAAATATCGAATTCCAACATTACCTTGCTTTTGTGATCTCACACAGAGTATGGTCTGACCTGTACTGTCTCTTTGGAAGCAACTAGTCCATTACTGGAAAGCAAATAATAAACATTAATGAAGCAAGACCATAGCCTTGTGTTCTGCCATTAACAGCAGTAAATTGATTTTTATGACTTAATTGTATGTATAACTGCTTCCATAATTTCCTAATGGGATGAGGAAATGTTTGTAGATATCACTGGATCACAAATTTCTAACAGAGCTTCTTCTACAATTTGGCCTAAAAATAAATAAATAAATGCAAGCCGATAACATAGGTCTCTCCCACACCCTATGTACATATGTGTTGTCTTGCTACTTTTCTACCTTACTTAGGTATCACTCTCAACAGTTATGAGTGATAATAAATTAGTGGCTGTCACAAATGTACCTTGACTTTGGACAAACCTTGGGAATTTTGTGGAATATGTTTCTTCTTTTCTTGTGTGGTGAATTTAGGTTCAGCAATGATGTGTTTTTTGGGGTTTAACCTTTTCGTATTTCAGCTGGGGTAAGTCATTATCAGGTACTTTAATCATTTTGAAATCACAAGCCTACTAGATATTCTGTTGCTATTACCAGTTCTGAGATTACCTTACACTTGGCCAATCACAGATAGGCCTCCAAATTAGAGGCCTTCTGCCTTCATCCATTATTACCCGCATCTCCAACAGTCTTCAGTTCATGGAGCCTTACTCCCAATCATAGTCTTTACCAATATTCTCTTACTCTGAACTTACACACTGTCTTAAATTTCTCTACATTTACTATGTCTGGTTTCCCTGACTTGGTGTTTTTCAAACTGTGAACCACAAACCACATGGTTCATTCAGAATGACCTAAAGTGCAGCCTCCTGAGATCTACCTCAGGACCATTGAATCAGATTCTCTGGGGTCACAGGATCCAGCAATCCCACTTCTGGTTATATATCCAAAATAATTGAAAGCAGCACCTTGAAGAAATATTTGTACACCTATGATCATGGTAATGCTATTCACAACAACCAAGAGGTAGAAGCAACCCAAATGTCCATTGACAGATAAATAGCTTAAACAAAATGTGGTTTATACATGTAATTGTATATTATACAACCTTAAAAAAGAAGGAAATTCTGTCACATGCTACAACATGGATGAACCCCAAGGACATTATGCTAAGCAAAATAAGCCAGTTACAAAAGCACAAATATTATATGATTCTACTCATGTGAAGTATTAAAACAGTCACTTTCATAGAAACAGAAAATAGAAAGGTGATTACCAAGAACTAGAGAGAAAGAGAAAATTAGTGTTTCATGTATATAGAGTTTCAGTGTTAAAAAATGAAAACAAACTGGAGATCTGTTTCATGACAGTGTAAATGTACTTAGTACTACAAAACTGTTCACTTAAAAATTGTACATCTGGGCCGGGCGCAGTGGCTCACACTTGTAATCCCAGCACTTTGGGAGGCCGAGGCAGGTGGATCACGAGGTCAGGAGATCGAGACCACGGTGAAACCCCGTCTCTACTAAAAATACAAAAAATTAGCCAGGCGTGGTGGCGGGCGCCTGTAGTCCCAGCTACTCGGAGAGGCTGAGGCAGGAGAATGGCGTGAACCCGGGAGGCGGAGCTTGCAGTGAGCCGAGATCGCACCACTGCACTCCAGCCTGGGTGAGAAAGCGAGACTCCGTCTCAAAAAAAAAAAAAAAATTGTACATCTGGCTGGGCATGGTGGCTGATGCCTGTAAGCCCAACACTTGGGGAGGCCAAGGTGGGAGAATCACTTGAGCTCAGGAGTTTGAGACCAGCTTAGGTAACATATAGTCTGACCCTACCTCTACAAAAACAGAAAAAATCAGCTGGGCGTGGTAGCGCACATCTGTAGTCCTAGCTACTCTGCTCGAGAGGCTGAGCCCAGGAAGATCACTTGAGACAGGGAAGTTGAGGCTGCAGTGAGCCATGATCATACCACTGCACTTCAGCCTGGGTGAAAAAGAATGAGACCCTGTCTTTAAAAAACAAAACAAAACAAACAAAAAAAAGATCTATTTTATGTACTATTTATTTATTTAGAGACAGGGTCTGGCTCTGTTGCCCAAGCTGGAGTGCAGTGGCACCATCTTAGCTCACTGCAACCTCCACCTCCCAGGCACAAGTTATCCTCCTGCCTTAGCCTCCCCTGTAGCGGGGACTACAGGGGCACACCACCACACCCTGCTAATTTTTTACTTTTTGTAGAGACAGGATTTTGCCATGTTGCTCAGGCTTGTCTCAAACTCCTGAGCTCAAGCAGTCTGCCCACTTTGGCCTCCCAAAGTGCTGGGATTGCAAGTGTGTGGAACCTTTTTTTATGTATAATTTAAAGTCACTGTGCGGGACCTTTTTTATGTACAATTTAATGTCGTGTTTAAATTTAATGTTAGGTATTTTTAGCATAATTTTTAAAAAAAAGATTCACTGAGGTGAGGCTCAGGAATTTGCATTTTAACAAGCTCGCCAGGTGATGCTGATGCAACACCAAAACTAAGCACTACTACTATAGCTAATTTCAGATTCCTTTAGGAGAGCAGTTTCTAAGATTATTCCAGGATATGTCAGAGGTTGCAAACAGGTGAAGTCTTAGTTCAGGCTGCTATAACAAAGTCACATAGACTGGGTGGCTTATAAACAATGAAATTTCTTTCTCATAGTTCTGGAAGCTGGAAGTCTGTGATCAGGGAGCCACCATAGTCAGGTCAGGTTTTGGTGAGGGCGCTCTTCAGGGTTACAGACTGCCAACTTTTTGTTGTATCCTCACATGGTAGTTAAGAGAGCTAGCTAGCTGTCTGCCATCTTCTTAAAAGGGTGCTGTTCCTGTTCATGAGGGACCTATCCTCATGAACTAATTATCTCCCAAAGGCCCCACCACACCAAATACCATCACATTGGGATTTGGATGTCAACATATGAATTTTGAGAGCCGTACAAACATTCTGTCCATTGCAGGCGGTCTGCTGTCTTAGTCAGACATATGGACATTTTATTCTTATGAGCGTTGACATTAATTATTTATCTTTATAATTTATTAGCAAGTAATTTCTAAAAACTGTCAGTTTCTTGCTTCTTTAAAATAATCAAAAGAACAAGTGATGCAATGCTTTTGCTCTTATATAGTAGTTGTACCTGTCAGACACATAAACACAGCAGCCCTCTTGGTGACTACCCCACCCCATACACAGTACAGGTGCAGGCCTTCATCCCTGCCTGCTGCTAGAAGGCCTGTCAGTTTGCCACTCCTACTACATGGCATAGATAGTTTCCATCCTCTGAAACATGCCTTCCTATCTTGCTGGCATTGATCTTCTAGCTCTTTGTTCTACCCTTCGTTGGCCATTTAGGTCACAGAGTGTTAGTTGAGCACTTTCTCTACTTGAAATGTATGATGATTTTCCATTAATCATATTACAGCAAGGTAAGAGAGAGCCATACTTATCAATCATGTAATGAATTGTGTATTTCCAAGTTCCACATGCATTTTGCTTGTAAGTTTATAAAGTACCCCTTTATTTACTTAGAATATTCAGCAACTGTCTTAGATTCTTCCATTAACTTCCCACTATCTTCTCAGAGTTCTCCAACATTCCTTCTTCATCTCTCCTTTTGTAAGAATAGCATTTAGAATGTTTAATTATTAACAAGATTATAGGTTTAACAACTTTTTTAACATTAACTTTTATTAAAATCAATTTTGAATGTTCTTGATGATGTAGTCTTTCTACCTAATCGTAATCAGCGCTTCTCAAAAGTCTTATTAACCGGACATCTCTAGCATCTCCCAAGCACAAATATATACATAAGATAAGGAAAACTAGTTTTAATATCTATCTGTATATGGAACCAACTCTATCAAAAATAGTTTTAACTGTTTGTCATGGAAAATGTGAAACATAAAATGGAGAGAATACTATAATAAACTGATGGCTAATCTTATTTCATCTATTTCCTCCCTTTCACTTCCCACTCCAATATTATCTTAACCAAATTCAAACATTGTATCAATACATCTATAAATATTTTAAAGTATGTCTCTAAAAGGACTCTAAATATGACAGTAATATTAGTTTTAAAACTTTAATAATTATTGCTTAGTAGCATCAAAATATCTAGTCATTTTCCTATTTATCCTCTCCTGTCATAATCTTATTTGGTCTCTTAGATCTCTTAGTCATTCTTAATTTGTAAGTTTTGCTCCATTCTCTCTCCTCTCTCCTTATATCTTGATTTATTTTTTCAAAGAAACCTGTAGCTCCAAGACAGCACGTGTAAGTGCTCAATCTTGGTCTCTAGATACTATTTACCATTAAAAGGAACTGGAACTTTCTGTAGTAGCAGCTGATTTCAAGTTTAGAACAGAAAAAAAGCAAGATGATCCAGGAGCATCTTGTCATACCACAAAGAAAAACTATTAAGGACCACAGAGTTTATATTAACAGATGCAGGAGCCACCTTGAGGAGGCTGGCACTAGCCAAAGATGGGGCAATTGAGAACCAATAAGAAAAATACCATAATAGATTGAAATACATCAAGTAAGTTTAAATCCAGGAATTGATAATGATAATCAAAATTCAACAGAAGTCCTAACCTTCGGGGGATGTTAGGGAGCCAATGCGTTATTTTAAAAACTGGCTAGTAAAGAGGAAAATAAATAAATAATATCCTGTCTTTCCTATATGAACTGTATCTTAGGCCAACCAAGTGGATAAGGAGCAAGAGTTTCTTAGTCTAAAGAAAGCATGATATAATTAGAGTATCATCATTTTGTTTGTTTGTGAGTCTCACTCTGTTGCCCAGGCTGGAATGCAGTGATGTGATCATGGTTCACTGCAGCCTCGAACTCCTGGGCTCAAGTGATCGTCCCACCTCGGCCTCCCACATAGCTGGGACTGGCTGTGCATGCCACCACACCTGGCTAAGTTTTTCTGTTTTTGGAAGAGACAGGGTCTTGCTATGTTGGCTAGGCTAGTCTTGAACTCCTGGGCTCAAGTGATCCTCCTACATCAGCCTCCCAAAGTGCTGGGATTACAGGTGTGAGCCACCATGCCTAGCCATCATTATTTTGCAACCCCAGTAAAATTATGTAGTCAGTAATCATCAAAGGCTGCTAGTGTCATGAGAGACACCCAATATTTTGAGGTCACATCATCACCCCTCAAGTGTTCTTGCAAAAAAAAAAAAAAAAAAAAGACTTCTTCATTGACTTGTAATGATTTTAGTACTTTAGGTATATTGGCAAAGAAAAAGAGCTAGAAATTTTTTTCCTTTCTGTTTTCTCTGACATAGAAAAAAAGGTAAAATTTAGGTTTATTAAAAAAAGGGTAAGTTGGGCTTACTCATGAGGCAAGAACTCTCAATTAGAACAACAAACACTTTTATTATATTTTATTTTGTTTTATTTCATTTTATTTTTATTTTTTTAGATAGTCACAAGACTCTGTCACCCAGGCTGGTAGAATTCAGTGGCACGACCTTGGCTTACTGCAACCTCCACCTCCTCAGTTGAAGCGATTCTCCTGCCTCAGCCTGCCGAGTAGCTGAGACTAAAAGCATGTGCCACCATGCCCGGTTAATTTTTTTGTATTTTTAGGAGAGACAGAGTTTCACCATGTTGGCCAGGCTGGTCTTGATCGCCTGACCTCAGGTGATTTGCCCGTTTTGGCCTCCCAAAGTGCTTGGATTACAGGTGTGAGCCACCACGCCCAGCCTAGAACAACAAACACTTTTAAAATAGGCGTTTGTTTAGAGGACCTAGCTAAAGGAAAAAGTAGCTGCAAGGAACATTTAAGATAGGACCAAATGGACATCTTTGCTAGTATGTCAAGCTCTCTCAGTTAGACAACACAAAGTTGTAAATTTTATATTACCATTCCTACTAAAGTTCATAGATAAAGAAAAAGTGGCTGCAGGGAATATTTAGAGCATCATTATGTCTGTCCTGCTTGTGGTTGAAACAGTTACTTAACCTCTCAGCCTGTTTCTTCATCTATAATATAATGCAGATAATAACAATATCTACCTCATAGCATTATACAAGGATTAAATGAGATAATGCATTAAAGCACACATAACTCTGAATAAATGTTATCTACAATAAAATTTATTAATATTACATTATTCTTATGCCATGAGTCTCATACTTGTTCTATATGTTCAGAAAACAGAACTACAAAATAGCATAACTCAGAAAGGTTTTAGATGCTTGTTTAATAATCAAGTTGAAGTAAACTTACAAAACAGTGTTTATTTAAATAGGCATTGACAATTTCACATCAGGCTAGTCAATAGCACCTGTAATTTTTTTTTTTTTAAGTCTTTGGGCCTAAAAGTGTTTTTTTTTCATCTTCACATTTATGCTATTATCTTATTTAAAGTACATGTTTTTGTAAACACTCTTCCCTCAAACAACTAAATTGTGGGCATCTATTACATATTGGCTGCTTTTCTCATGGAATGAGCCCTCTGTGAGCTTCCTCTTCCCCGAGAAGCACCGCATCAACTGTCAACTGCAGACATAATTCATAAGGACAGACAGCCTATGTTGAGAATGTTAAATGTCTCAGTTGAGCCACTGTTTTATAATTTTATAACAGCCTAATTCCAGATGTGTATTAGGAAAATGTTCATATTCAATGGAAACTATCACTATTACAAAGCAAATTTTCTTGTTAACCTCCTGGAACCTTATGTAGCAGAGGGCTAAAACTACTCAGGTACAGCTTTTTTTCTACTTGCCTCCTGAGAACACAAACACTCATCATCATCATTACTATCATCATTTTCATTAGATGCATGGAAAAATTATTTTTATGTCATGAAGGTGAGGTACCAATATACTGTGGTTTTCTTCATGGTCTTTTTTTTTTCCTTAAGAATGTTGTTTAAAATTTTTTATCCTTGTATTGATTCACATGACTTGAAAAATCTGCTTATGAACTGTATCTTCCTGAAGCAGGCTATAAAATTCTAAGATGATTAAACCATTGCTTAAAAACCATTTCAGCTGCAACAGTGTCTATTGTATAAAGATGTCCAGACTGGTGGACAGGAACAGGGATAGATCTCCTGGGTACAGAGACCAAAGAGACCACCTTGGATAAGGGAAAAAATAAGTCTCAGAGTACACCTGGCAAAGTGTCACCTGTCTTACTCTTCTTTCTCAGGTTTCCCAGGCTTAAGGAAACATAGCAAGAAAAAAGCAAACAGGAGAGGTCAGAGGAATGACTGCCTTCCTCCAGAATAATGAGCTAGGAAAGAAACCAAAGGCCTTAAGCAAGGCAATAAAATATGCGAAAAGTGGCAGGAGAGATATTTGATGACAGAGAAGACCATTGTATCAAAACAATCTCAGACATTTAGACTGCAGATATGATTTCAGGGAAATTTAAAAACTGTGAATACAGAATTTTATTTAATTTTAAAAGTTAAATTAGATGGTGATTAATTTATAAATAATTATGTTTGTGAAAAATTTTAGCAAATTTTATTACAGCCATGTGTTTATTGTTATTATTACTTTGAATTTTCTGTGGGACTTCTCCCTTCTCTTCCTTTTCCCTCTCCCATAATATATATTCTTCTGTAGTCTTGGTTTAGTTGTTTGAGAAGGTTTGAAGTTTTTGAAGACTAAGATTACTGAAAAGAAAAGGGTTTTATCTCTATGGGGTACCCACATTTGCAGGGACTCTGGTTATTTAGAATGTGAATTTATAACCAGGATACCATTACTCAACAAAATGTCCCAATTACCATCAAAACAAGTATGAGGAAATAAAAAACATGCTTAGTTTTTAAACTTCAACCTCACAGTGACTAAAATCATAGTCTCTATATAGATAAGAATGCAGGAAGACCCTATAAAGACAAGAGTTCAGGGAGGCCAAAGAATGTTGCCCTAAATGAATGTTGCCCTGCCATACCTCTTTAGAATTCTTTGATGCATGCATTGACTGACACATTGTCAGAGTTCTGGAGCATAGGAGGAGAAGCATTCACCCTCCAGAGACTGCTCTAGACTCGATCATAACACGTCTCTCTGAAGTTTTCCTACAATCTAGTTTTCTCTGTTTTAACAACTATGGCTTAATATCATTGTGGATCAGCCACATTTAATTTATTGTTGTCTATATGACTTAAATTGTGTTAACATTATATTCTCCTCCAGGTGTCATTCTCTATATTCTACTTGTTGGGTATCCACCCTTCTGGGATGAAGACCAACACAGACTTTATCAGCAGATCAAGGCTGGAGCTTATGATGTATGTAATAACTATTTATATCACTTTAGATGAAGGTTTGTCTTTTCCTTGTTGACCAAGAGCCAGATCTTTTCATTTTTCTTTTAACCATAATTTTACCACTTTCTCATATTATTTCCCTCTCTCTTAAGCAAAGGGAGAAAGAAATGCAGCATATGTATTCAGTTTATGTTTCCTTTTAACTCACTGTCTCCTAAGATTGAAAGAAAAGCCATGTGAAGTCTCTGAGGAAGAACTTTGTCAAAATATTTGGATCTTAGTGCATTTTAAAAACATAAAAATTAAAATATTTCTGCTATAGAAATGATTATTGCCTATTTAGTTGAATTATATTCTCAAATATCTATCACATAATTTTGCGTTATATACCAACAATACTTTGCTGTGATCACATATCAAATAGAACATTATCCCACTATACCAGTCTCTGGGTCTTGTTTTTTGTTTTTGTACTGTTTGGGATACTATGCAAGCTTTCATTTGAAGAGTGAGTTTCACAATTGAAAAATTTGAAAATCATAATTCTAATATATTTAATTTATAATTAAAATATTTGAAAGTAGATATATATATATACATTCATAAATTAAGTTCAGAATCTGAAGAGGAAGGCTTTATCTACTTTCTCTTTATGGCTTAACTTTGTGTTTATGATATAATTTGCTCTCCTTTGATACATATTCTTGTAAATATGATTTACCACTTTCTCTGGTTTCCCCTCATACAGCCCTATGGAAATCCATGTGCAGGGTCTGGGCATGCTTTCCATGTGTTATTAAGTAGAGTAACTACGTAGTAGCAATTTTAAGTTCACCTTTTGTGCACAAATTGAAAGCTCAATGTGAAAGTGAGAGGAGAAAATATAAAATGTCTGTATTATATTCTGTCATGTCTCATGAACTCTTCAGTGCATTTCTGATAAAATTTTCTATTTAGATGGATGTGTGTGTGTCAGTTAGCAAGAATTTAAAATGTATATTCTTTGAATTTCGAATCATTGCATTATTCCTAGACTAGTAATTGGAACAAATTATTATTTACATGGCAACAGCTAGCACATTCACCATCTTTACAGACTAGAACCAGCCCCTCTCTGTGCAGACATAGCCCTGAAAATGCACTCCTTGGTATACATAGAGGAATGCTTTCATGAAAATTAGAGAACTGAGGAAAATGTTCACCTTTCTTCATGCTGAACCTACCCCTCATTTGCTATCAGAAGACCTGTACAACATTAAGAAACAGCCTCGTGTGTTTCTTTAGTAGCTCCTAATAGTTAGCAAGCTTTTACAACTGCCAAAGATAAGCTTCAGGAATTAAAAAATGACAATTGTTAAGCTGGCAAAAGTTACAGGTATTAGAGTCAATATCATTTTTCTCATGCTTTCTTTTGCCAGTGAGTCACAAGTTCCCCATTTTAAAACTACTAAAAATAGACTAATTTAATTCCATGACACAGTGACAATGGCTTTGTTTTTCAAGATTGTCCATAAAAATTCATGAATTGGGAAAATAACCCGATATTCTATCATTTTGCAACTAATGTGGTATAAATTTCCCTTTGTCGTTGAAGGACAGTATTTCTTCTAAATATGCTAATCATATAAAAGTAAGTTAAGTAATTATCAGTACAAAAAATAACGTAAAGAAAGAAGTAGCTTTTTTTTTTTTTTGAGACGGAGTCTTGCTCTGTCACCCAGTCTGGAGTGCAGTGGCGTGATCTCGGCTCACTGCAAACTCTGCCTCCCGGGTTCACGCCATTCTCCTGCCTCAGCCTCTCTGAGTAGCTGGGACTACAGGTGCCCGCCACCACGCCCAGCTAATTTTTTTTATTTTTTTTTTTTTTAGTAGAGACAGGGTTTCACCGTGGTCTCGATCTCCTGACCTCGTGATCCGCCCGCCTCGGCCTCCCAAAGTGCTGGGATTACAAGTGTGAGCCACCGCGCCCGGCCAGAAGTAGCTTTTTTATATAGTCTTAATATATAAAGTATTAGTAATGGGAAGTTATAAGATTTGATTACTTTCATATACTTTGGTGAAATTTGTAATTGGGCAGATTAAACTTCTTGAAGCTCCTTGCTGAAGTTCCTGTAGTCTCAGATTCTTCTCACTACAGCACTCCAAGTAGCCATGGAGTATTAAAATGTATTTACCATATGTGATATGCAGCTCAGTACCTATGTTGGTCCCTTCTCAGATACTCTTTAATATATATAGTTGTCTACATAGAGGGGGAGAATAGATCTAAATGATTTTATTTATTTTAGATACAATTTAACTTATATAAAAAGTAAATTTATGAAGAAATTCACTACTTGAGGGAATGATTCATGTAGTTGACTCTTCCCTGTTTGATTGAGTGTGTCTATTTGTTAAACTTTTTATAAATTTATATTTTTGAAGTTTCCATCACCAGAATGGGACACGGTGACTCCTGAAGCCAAAGACCTCATCAATAAAATGCTTACTATCAACCCTGCCAAACGTATCACAGCCTCAGAGGCACTGAAGCACCCATGGATCTGTGTAAGTAAAACTTCTACAAAACTTCAAGAGCTAAAATAAAAAATAAGCTCTCTTTTAATATATTGTTTATGGAATTAAAATAGCTTTGCAAAAAAAGATGAAACTCAGAATAAATGAATTTTTGACTCGAGGTGTTTAAGAAAATGAATTTTATGATGGTGAAAAAATGCAGTTTTCAGTAGCAAAGTCTGAATTGCATAGATTCTTAAATAAATATTGCTTGCAGTAACAAAAGGAATGAATATTCTCCATATCAATTATTGACAATACTCATGAACAAGGTTAAGAAAATAACACCAAAATTAAATGTGTCCCAGAAGAAAAGATTGAACAAAGTTCAATTATTTATCATTAGGCAACTTTAGAAACAAGTGTGAACTTTGGCAGGTGAGAGTAGAGTTTTAGTGGCATAGAAGAATGGCCATAGTAGTCTGAATATATTTTAGAAATATTAATAAAAATAGTGTGAAATTTGAGGGGGATCTGGAGACTTAAGTAAATTTCTGAATGTGTCAAATGCTAAGGTGATAAATGTGTCACTAAGTAAATGAAAAGCAGCCCAATCGAAATGTGATTGAAGACATTAAAATAAAGATAATTTGAGAAATTATTAATATTCATTACTATACTTTCTGCTTTTGTTCTGTTTTGTTTTGAGACAGAGTCTTGCTCTTACCGCCCAGGCTGGAGTGCTATGGCACGATCTTGGCTCACTGCAATCTCCGCCTCCCAGGTTCAAGCAATTCTCCTGTCTCAGCCTCCCGAGTAGCTGGGATTACAGGTGCCCACCACCACGCCCAGCTAATTTTTGTATTTTTAGTAGAGATAGAGTTTCGCCATGTTGGCCAGGCTGGTCTCGAACTCCTGACCTCGTGATCCGCCCGCCTCAGCCTCCCAAAGTGCTGGAATTACAGGCATGAGCCACCGCCTCGGCCCATTTCTATACTTTCTATACATCAGTGTTGCATCTTGGTCACAAGTAGTCTTGGCAAAACCAAAATTTTATTTTTAGGTAACTTTGGCAATTGAATACTTAGAAGTTGATCATGCAGGTGCAGCACCATTAATAAATATTTGATGAAGTCAGGGACATTATTATACTTAGTGTGTTTTAAATATTCTCAATTAAGTTACTTTTTATCCTCTTCTTCTAGCAACGTTCTACTGTTGCTTCCATGATGCACAGACAGGAGACTGTAGACTGCTTGAAGAAATTTAATGCTAGAAGAAAACTAAAGGTAAGAAATTTTACATTTTTGTGGGGAGGTAGATTTGACAGACTAAGAAGTGAAATACTGTGTGAGGAAAATAACTTCTAGCAGAGGCTTTCAATTATGTAGACCTCAGTACTCTCATTATTCTTTTTTGGGGTCTTGGGAAATGGAATATACACCAGAATCAAAACTATGGTGAAAAGCTAGAATCATCCTGGCAACACATGCTGTGGATCCTTCCTTCAGTGGAAAACAGCTGTGCAATTTGATAATCAGAATCTGGCCCGCACATGAGGGCCGTCCCAGCATCATGAGAGACAAAGGCCTTTGACTCTCAGGAAACCAAAAAACAAAAACAAACAATCAAAAATCCCCTAACTGAAAGTAGGGCCGGGAAAAGATTTGTTATCAAAGACTCTATATTTGTTAGGTCCAGGATTTGCATAGGCAACACTGACTTTTGTGTTCTAATTTTTTTCACAGGGTGCCATCTTAACAACTATGCTTGCTACAAGGAATTTCTCAGGTACATGCATTGAGAACTCTGCTTCTTATCCCTTGGTCTTCTTTTTAAGTAGTCTCTGCTTTTTTGTCTCTGGAATTTTAAAAATCTAATAATTAGAAAAGCCTCATTGTTCAGGGGTGGCAAATGTGTGGCACAGATTCCTTCTACACCTGTGGCTGCCATTAGCAGTCTACCTGGGTGCTGTCTGCTGCCGAGCCTCCGTGACTGCGCCCCTCACAAGAGTGCTTCTGGCAGCTCTGGCCACCAGTCAGTGCTGGTGCAGGACTAGCCTCATCTGTCAAATGCTGGGGTGTGCATGAGTTGTGGAAATAAATACTCTGTCATTTACAATCTCAGCGTTTCAAACCTAGAATTTATTACTGATATTTCATAAAGTAATAACTTTGAATAAGTTGTTTTTGGTCTCATTTTCATAGGGAATCCTAGTATGCAAGATTTTTAAAATAAGACCATTATTGGCCGGGCACGGTGGCTCACGCCTGTAATCCCAGCACTTTGGGAGGCCGAGGCAGGTGGATCACAAGGTCAAGAGATCGAGACCATCCTGGCCAACATGGTGAAACCCCGTCTCTACTAAAAATACAAAAATTAGCTGGGTGTGGTGGCGCGTGCCTGTAGTCCCAGCTACTTGGGAGGCTGAGGCAGGAGAATCACTTGAACCAGGGAGGTGGAGGTTGTAGTGAGCAGAGATCGCGCCACTGCACACCAGCCTGGCGACAGAGCGAGACTCCATCTCAAAAAAAAAAAAAAGACCATTATTGAGGAACCCAGTTCTCTTAGACCTAAGTTCATTCAAAAGTATAGTATTTTCTTGGTGTACTATAAAAGTGATTACAACTGTCAAAGGTATCTAACTCAAGAATTTACAGAGCACCTTGCACTCAGTACTATCAGAGCATAATAAATGTTCCTCAAAATGATTCCATGGTAAAAATAAGTAAGTTTGTTAAATAATAGGCTTAAAGAAGCCAAACCATTTCTTTACTGTAAGTGTCACTCTCTAAAAGTGGAGATAAAGTATATATTACTCCAAGAAATTACTTGAGTTTTGCAACCTCCTTCTTTGATAGATTATCTCAAAGGACCAGGTTCCCAAAAGTCAAATCTTGTTCAATGCTAAGCAGTCTTATGTAGGGGGGAAGGACTGGAGCAGCAATTAAGCTGCACTTGGTAACCTTTGGCCCTTTAGACTTGGAACACTTGTCAGTCAAAAATACTACCAGTTTAGATACGGTTTACAGTTTGATACGGTTTACAGTTTGATACGGTTTACAGTTTAGATATGGTTTACAGTTTGGATACGGTTTACATAACAGTGATCTGCAGCATCAAACTATCCAGCTATTTTTTCAATTCTTTATTTTCTGCTACATACTTAGCCTGGGTGTTATAGTGTTATCAGGTAATAATCCATCATATCATTATTAAATGCTCTTCAACCAATATCTAGTTATTATTTACAACTGCATTAAGTGGTCACCTTTCTCCCCACCTTTGCATTTTGTTACAAATAATGGGAAACCATAAGAGGCCTTTCAAAGGCTGTTAAAAAATAAGAACAGTAGTACAATGAATAATGCTACGAATTGAGGGACTGTGTTGGCCAGTTGTATGTATTTTGTCCAATTCGTTTAGTGTAATAATACCTTGTTGCTGCCTTTGTCAAGTTACCTGTTTCATAAACAGTTGATTAATATAGTTGACATTTGTATGGGTGAGTCAATGCCATCTAATTAAATATTAATTCATATATACGATATTCAAATAAACTTCAACGTGGCCCAGTAATTAGTGAATCATGAAAAGGTAGAGTGATTTATATAGCATAAATTGTTAAGGGCAAACTAACCCAAACTTTAAAAAATCTTCACATTTAAAATTGTACATTTTGTTGAAGTGTTAAATACATTCTTGGGCATAAGTTGGGCCTTTATTAATGTATGTACCCATATATAGAAGCTTTTTGTTTACCTCACAGTTTCCTTTTCATCATCATGTAAACTAAAAACTCATGACTAATATGTGAATTTTATATTGTTTCTGAATGTCTTAGCATGAAAAAGCAATTTTTTTATCCATCACTTCAAAATCCACTGAATAACATTAGACCCAGTTACAACATCTTGTACTTGATACTGCATTTTAGTTTTGAGTATTTTATTCATCCTATTTCATTGCCAAACATGCTCTTTAAAGTAATTTGTCCATATGTATATGGTTATAAAGTTGTTTTTATTTTTTCTTTTCTCCCTTTATGTGGAATGTATTTCTTGTGAGGTAAGGTGAATAGTAACCAAAAGGGACATTTCTGCATCTCCCAGGCCAAATCCCTGCTTACCCTGAATCATCGTCTTCTCTTTGCTTGCTATTGCAATTTCAATTATTCTGAGTTTGCTTTCTAACCTATTAACTGCCACAGGATTGATTTAATACTGCTTTTTAGCTCCAGGCAAACAATATAATAGCTAAGGCAACTATTTCTTACAATCTCAATTAATAATAAATTAATAGCTTTGTTGCTAAAGATTAATGAAGTTAACATTTTTGTATCTTTTAAGTAAATTTAAAAATATACCAATATGATATTGAAATAATGCCCCAAATCAATGAATGTCAGGAAATTACATGTTCATGCAGTTCTATTCTAGCTAGGTATTTCCACTTTCAAAGCCAAATTCTATTCTGATATACTTAAATAAGTATATGTAATTAATATTAAATGAAAGCATAAGTGTGTATCATGTCCTGCATATTTGTGAATGTTCTACACTTGGTGTACTAATTGTCATTGACAGTTATATTATCTGTTCACTGTGTATATACACGTTCCTTAGTAGATTTTTTTGAAAGGATGACTTCACCTTTTAATATACTCAAGAAGTTTAGTAACAGAAGGAATGTTAAAAGCTCCCTGCCAAGAAAAATGAAGTTTCACATAAGACCATATGCTTTAAGATTTCTCTAATTTCGTTGAAGATTTTATGCTGGTTTTATGTTGTCTCAAATTTTATGATTTTTACTTTTTCATTGTGAAGGCTTTTGTTTATGAAGCCTTTGTATTCTGATTTTAATGTATGAAAGAATACATAGTGCCATTTTTTTAGAGATCATGTGCTAAACATTTTAAAAATTTGCTCTAGGCCAATAATATGCCATTTTATTTAAATAGTAATATTTTTTGTAAAACCAAATTGTCTGACTACAAAAATGTAATGAAGATGTTATTTAGCCAGAGCAAATTTTACAAATGAGTTTTCAACCTCTAGAAAGAGGGGCTTAAATGGCAGAACTGACATGGTCACCATATGTGGTGTGAATGAACATGTAATACAATCTGTCAGCTGATGTCCAAAGACTGAATTCAACTTTCTGGATTACAAAAGGATAGTCCAGTTAAAGTTCCAGTATCCTTTTCACATCCAACAGTGAAATAAAGTCTAATAAACACAACTGGCAAAGTATTCAATTATATGCAATGAACTACCCTTTAGTTCTAAATTTGCTGTGGCAAACCAAGAAAAGTGATACTGTATTTCAATGTCCTGTAAGCTCGCGCTCATCAGTGTGACGTTGATAACTTGCCATATGTTGGCCATAACTCAGCAAAGGTGGTAGAAGGAGACAATAACCTGACTGCTTTGTTGTCTGGCTGTGGGCTTCTATGGATAACTCACTAAACTGATTTTACTCTCATTTTACAGCAGCCAAGAGTTTGTTGAAGAAACCAGATGGAGTAAAGGTAAGTTAAACAGATGCCCCTAATCCATTTCTGACTTTCAGATGCTGGATAATCTTTAAATGTTAAATATAATTCCTAAGTCTTTGCAAGTTCTATTATTTATTGTTTCTGATAAAGGTTGCAGGTTGAAATATCAAATGATTTAATATACAAAGATGACTAACATTTATACCAAGAAAAGCTGTATTTCTTCTATTGGATTATATATGAAATAGTCATGAAAAAATAATGTTGTTATGCAATATAGAGTTCCTATAGAAATTAAATGTCTTAATCTCTCTGATTTACTACAGTTCCAAACTACCATGGTGACCTAAAAGTCTGTAAAAACCAAATGCTTTTCCAAATAATTATGCTGCATACGTGAAGGCCACTGAAGTATATAGCCTGAAAAATACTCACATTTGGGTATGGAAAATAGAATGTCAAATGTCTAAAATAATCTGCTTAGGCAGTTTTTATAAGGATCTTAATTATTCCTTGTTTCTATCATAAGGTGTTGAGATATATTCAAGATGAATGATCTGAACAAATATTAGAAAAATCTTGCAAGAAAAATAACAGCAGGATATTTTAAAACTTTCTGGCTTTCTAAACAAAATAATACAGTTTCTTTCCTACTGATTGTATTTTGTTTCAAGGGAATTTACTCTTGTTGGAATGTAATCTTATGTTGCATAATGATGTTTGTTATCTTTTCAGAGTAACACCTGAATGTTTTATTTCTTTAATCCTTTTCTTTCTCTTCCAAGGACAGATGCATACATTCTTCATCAACACTTCAACGTTCTTGGGAATTAATTAATTTTCTAACATTTGAATTTGACCCAAAGTCAGGTGGTCAGTTCATATTGAAAACATAGAAAATCATTTGTCACTTTAAGTGTTCATGCTCAGTCATTTCTTTACCACCTGTCTGTGTGCAACTTGGAAATTTCTGGAGCACTGATGACCATGCATTTGTGATTTCCTTTAGGATGCCATTTCCATTTACCAATTGCTTTCCTCAGCCTGCAATTTTATCTTCATTCTGATTAGTTTATTCCATTTAGATTTTAAGAATGATAGTTGATGACTGCCTTTTTCCCAATGTTACAATAGTAGAAATGTGGTATCTTACATTTTCCAAATATTTTCTTCTCCTGGGCTTTCCTGTACCGTTCATGATGGAGAGCTCACAGTGCCTATTGAGATATTTATTTTCATTACTATCCTTACATAGAACGCATTTCCAGAACTTTTTCCTTCCATTCAACTTATAACTCCTCTTTAAAAACAAAATTATTCTATACTCCATGCTTTGATACTCTAAATCCAACCGGTCATATTTTTTTTTCTTTTCCTTTCTCTTTGACTGGTCAATTCAGAAAAGGAAGTCCAGTTCGAGTGTTCAGATGATGGTGAGGATCTATCTGCCAGATTTCTCCTCCTGTGAAAATTCACACTTAGGAATAAAAGTCTTATTTACCTAAGATAGTGTAAGTGGAGAGGGTGTAGGACCATTACAGGTCAGTGTTAATCAACTATCAAAACACGGTACTCCTCTTACATATGACATTGTTTTTCACTGAAATTGAATTTGTTAAACACGTAGTTACATTAACAGGTTTGCTCTTTTACAAAGTCAATTTTCTCTTTGAAAATAAAAAGACCGTGACAGAATGAATGTCTGTATAGTGATAAGTAAAAACAAACAAACAAAAAACTATGTTTTTTTTTTAATGCTCTTCATGGTTGCTAAAATAGGAGTGATTTATAGGACACCGTAATACATTCACCATGGAGTTTATAAAGGTGTGAAAGTGATCTTACAATGTACCAATCCTAGTTAAGTACTTTTAAAGGATATGTTTATTAACCTTCAAACAATAAATTTAACACCTGAGAAATAGGAATATCTTGCCCATGCCTCATAAGAGTAATTCAGTGCATCATACAATTATCTGATTTAATTATTTGATTCATGATTTTTTGAAAAAGAAAAACACCCTGCTTATATTAACATAAAATAATTATATCACACAAAAGTGCCAGAGTTTTTGTATTTTTAAAAGACATCTATGGGCCAGGAGCGGTGTCTCACACCTGTAATCCCAGCACTTTGAGAAGTTGAGACAGGCGGATCGCCTGAGGTCAGGTTCGAGACCAGCCTGGCCAACATGGTAAAACCCCATCTCTACTAAAAAAAAAAAAACACAGAAATTAGCTGAGCATGGTGGCCATACCTGTAGTCCCAGCTACTGGGGAGGCTGAGGCAGGAGAATCGCTTGAACCCAGAAGGCAGAGGTTTCAGTGAGCCGAGATCACGCCATGGCACTCCAGCCTGAGCAATAAGCGTAAAACTCTGTCTCAAAAAAAAAAAGACATTTGTGGTTGAACCCATACTTTATATTTGACCCTTTGAAAAGAATGTCTTCTCACCTTTTGCTTAGAAATTCTATTATTTTTCAATAAATTAATATTATAAATACCCGCAAAAGATTTTCCATAGGAAAAAAATCATTTAGTTAGTCTTTACATTACAAAAAAGCTTTAACTGCATATTAAACATGACCAAAAGTGTGGCTGAGGCACATATTCATTTAACTCATGTTTCCCATACCTAACAATAAAGAATGGCTCACCCAGACAGAATAGCCTTCATCTGGAAGAGATGATGGTGTGTGTATGCTGTGTATCTGTATGTGAATGTGTATAGGTGTGTGGGGGGGGGAATGTGCACTTGTACAGATTAAGTTTGTGTGCACAGGTGTGCAAGTGGGACATTTTCACTAAAATAAAGCAGTTCTTGGCAACCACATCCTAGAAAAAAAGTCAAGTATCATATTTCAAAATAGAAATAAAAGTATCTCAGAATATTTCTTTCATTTGCATTCATTGATATAAACTAAATATAGCATATTAAATACATGTGGTGCTTTAACCATAAGTGCCCCTGTTCATTTGACAGGAAGCCAGCTATGTTTTGCCCAGCACGTTTCCCGAATAGGAAATTATTCGTGTGTGCATCCCTCCCCTTTACTCACGTACCCTGAACTAACATAAATACTGAATTTTGATCCCTCTTTAATAGACTTTTTACCTCTTATCTCTTTGGCTCTTGCACAAATATCATGTTAAATTCTGTGCACTTTGATTTAAAGGAAAGAAAAGGTTTCAACTGTCTGCAGAATATAGATTGATGATAACATTTATAGAATTTTCCAGTAAAGGAAAGTTTAGAAGTTTTCTCATCCTTTCCTGCGGGTCAAGCAGCACAGTGTCACAACTTGTTGTAAAAATAATGATACCGGTAATCAGACAAAAGAGAATAAGAAGAAAGGAAAAATGTTACATATTTAAATTAATTTATGTTACTTTCTATCTTCCTCTCAATACTAGTTTTGACAGGATATATAGTTATCAGGTATAGATTTCCAGAAAACCCGAACAATTAAACTGGTGTCACCACTTGAAATGCTCATTTGATACTCATTTATTTTATATAGTATATGTTTCTCTTTATATCCTTATGTATCTTTATATTAAAATCATGGAGGTATATTCCTTTAGAAAATAATAAATAAAATACCTAGATAATATAGTGTAAGAAAATGAACGTTACCTTACATTTTTGTTTGAGAACCATAATGTAAGTTGTCACACATGAGTTTAAAAGAATGTTGATTATTATTTTTTAGTCCTTGATTCTTAGTGCGCCCACTCAGTTGTAGTTTCTGGTTGCCACATGTCTACAAAGAGTCTTCTCTGTGGACTGTTAGAACACTTATTGACCCTCCAAGTTGCTTTTACCACACAGCTTCCACAGTGGTAATGATACATTCTTTAAAGTCAAATCCAGTTATGTTAAAGCAAAGGAATGATATTACCAAATATATTCTGCAGTGATAGCAGTAGCACATTGACAGAAAATGTAGTATTTTCCTCTTACACAACTGTAAAAATTGAAGTCCTTTTACATTCAACATAAAAAGTTTGATTTCCCCACTAATAATTGAAGATGTAATTTTTAAAGGAGATCTACACTTGTCATTTTTAAAAGCTATTGTGACATCAGCATTTTCTCAGAAGATCTAAATTTTAATTGCATAATTTAATTGCTCCTAAGCAAAGTAATGCTGGATCCCCAGAGAAAGATGGTCTATGTGTGACTTCAGGCTCAAGAATAAAATGAGGGAAGAAAGAAATATATTTATAACTGTGAACAATTGGAAGCTTGGAAACAGAATCCAACTTGAAGAGTATGAGAACGGTTATATTCATTTCATACTCTGAAACCTGATTGGAGCTCCATTGTAGCAGCTCTTTGTTTGCTAAGGTGGCATAGCAACAGCAGACACGTCTGTTTTCTCGTTGCACCATCACGGACATGGTCCAGCCTGTATGTGACCATCGGAGACTAGCGATCATCATTCCTGTCAGTCATCACCATGTCTTTCACGTTCATCTTTAGTGGCTCTTTATCTTCATGTCTACATCTCCATGTAGACATGCTGCGTCTAGAGACATTGGCTACCAAGGGGTTTAAGGCATTTCTGTTTCTATTTTCTGCATACCCACAGATAAACAACAAAGCCAACGTGGTAACCAGCCCCAAAGAAAATATTCCTACCCCGGCGCTGGTATACCTGGACTCTTTGTAACCCTTCTTAAGTTCTTTACATTTTTTTTTTTTTTTGTGATTTCTCTCATTTGCTTTCACTATATAGATACATATATATAAATATTTTATTTCGTTGGGTGTTGGGTTTTTTTGTGTTTTTTTTTTTTTTTTGCTTTCTACGATATGACAAAGTTCATTTCTTTTGGGTTTTTTTTTTTGGTTAAGTTAGTTGTCAAGCAGTGTGTTCTAACATGAGATTATCTCATTTCATTGTTGAACATTGTACTGATAGCTGTGGTCTCTGTAGTTGGAATTATTGCATGCTGCATTCAAAATACAGCGCTTTGGTTGCTCTTAGCTCTTCTGATGATGATAGTTCTAGATTATGCAAACAATGGTTTCTTCTTTTCATGATGCAAATGCTGACATCAAGGAGAGCTAATGGGATTGTTGCTAGACAACATAAAAGTAGACCTTATTCAGAGTTCTCGTTTCCCTCTTATTAAAATACAACAGGGCTTTGTAAGACTTCACTTTCTGAGATAAAGAGGCACTGGATAATTTAGAGCTTTCCGTTTATTATGTTTTCAATTAAATTTTCACTGTTTCACTTTAATCCAAAGAATGAAATTGCAAAGAATAGAGCTTTGAATTATCAGTGGAAACCAGTTATGTCTATCTCAATCAAATCCACACAATTAACAACTAAATTAGTCTAACACTTTGAGATGGTATTATGTTAAAATTCAGAATTTGAATATTGTCATTCAGTGCTCTCTGAGTTCCATAACATTTTCCCTAAACTATTTCATATTTTGATTTATGATTTTCAGAAATGTTTTTCAATTATTTGCTGTTCTCTTACTGTTATTCTAAATAAATTTAAAAATGTTAGGGAATCATTTCACTTGAGTTAACCATGAGGCTCCATTTGACACATCAAGATAGCAGGTTATCTACTAGTAAAAAACAATGTTGGCTGGGTGCGGTGGCTCACGTTTGTAATCCCAGCACTTTGGGAGGCCGAGGTGGGCGGATCACGAGGTCAGGAGATCGAGACCACGGTGAAACCCCGTCTCTACTAAAAGTACAAAAAATTAGCCGGGCGTGGTGGCCGGGGCGTGGTGGCCGGCGCCTGTAGTCCCAGCTACTCGGAAAGGCTGAGGCAGGAGAATGGCGTGAACCTGGGAGGCGGAGCTTGCAGTGAGCCGAGATCGCGCCACTGCACTCCAGCCTGGGTGACAGAGCGAGACTCCGTCTCAAAAAAAAAAAAAAAAAAAAAAAATTGATCACAGCTGTAGCCAAGGGAAAGGGAGAATGGAAGCAATGGCTATGTCTCTCAATATTGCAGCAGTGTAAACCATAGTGGTGGGGGAGTGTGCACGGTTGAGAACTCCCAGTGGGTTGCAGTACCTCTCCATTGCCAAGATGTCACATAATGAAAGTGCCAAGCATGTCACTGATGTATGCATATTGAATCTTTTTTTACATCAGTTATTTGAATGTTATTCTCCACTTGGGAATATTTCTTTGCTTTCTGATAGAAAACAATAGAAAAACCAATACTTTCTTCATAAAAAAGCATGACTTTACAGCCAAATATCATGTATATATAGTCCATAAAGTAGAAGTTTTTTTAGATATGAATTAATACAGGATTTAATAGCAGTATGCCTCAAATTATAGTGATTACATGATTAGTTCTAGAACCTTTTAAGTAAACTTTTTAAATGTTCCTTAAAATTTTTTTATGGTCTTTTGAAGTGGATTCTTTCGTATAGTCTTTTTTTAAGTGTTGTCCAATGGCTCTAGATTTTATAAGGGTATTCAGTTACATATTAATTAATGATACCATAATCAAGTTTCAAACCAATATAACCGAAAAATATCTTCTCTGAGAATTTGAAATCATCTCAGAGTTTTAGCTCCAGTGTCCTTGGCCAGTTCTCTATGGGACAGACGTTCGCAGGTCACTCATTAAAGAAGAAAGGAAAGCATAGGATTAAGTGAAACAGTGAGTGCCTCTTCAAATCTCTAAATATCAAAGCCTTGTTTGAATGCTGATCAAGAATAAGGTCTTTTGCATGCTGCTTCTGGGTAGGGAGGTTCCTATCTCATGGGCGCGCCAGGGAGATCTTTCATCAGAGAGATTGTCAGCTGCAACTCTGACAGCAGTTAACATCGCTTTAGCTCTTGTCACTATTTCATTTTGTCAGCTGGCTCACTCTGCTCTGTCCTTCACACTAGAAAGAATGTACTTACCAATGCGAACTGTTTCTTTCTCTATTTTGTTCTCACTCAGGAGCCCCAAACTACTGTAATCCACAACCCTGATGGAAACAAGGTATTCAGAAAGAATCAACATCATCTTGCTTTAACAAGACTATACATCTCATCAAATATTCAAAAAAATTAATTCATTATCTAAAAATAGGAAAGAAAATTCTAACCATTTTCTACCACACTTCCTTTTGGGCCTAATTTGTCTAGAACTATGGACATACTTCTTGCAAATAAAAATGAATGACATCTTGAAAGAGAAACTAATGTTACCACGAGTCAATAAAAGTCAGGCTAAACATGAATGAAGTCTTTATGTCAAGATGACTGTGTGTCTTAAGCAATTCCATCTGGTCATTTTTTTCCCCATGACTTTGTGCTTTGTACTATAGATATGTTGTGCATGATATTGTAGAATTTCTGGCAATATCATTCCATTGTCTTCAGAAATATCAACTTGACTTTATAGTTTTTTTTTTATTTAGTGTTACTTTTGAGTTCTATTCTGTTGTCAGAGTGGTGGTCTTTTTTTTTTTTTTTGGTTTTTTGTTTCTTAATTCCTTGTTGGTGATGATGTTGTTGTTATTGTTGTTGTTGTTTGGCATGAATTTGAGGCGAATCAAGGAGTTTCACTTTTTGTGAAATATGTTTGTTATTGAGTAATATATATTCCAGTAACGGGGTTTAACTACTTAGGCTGAAAGAAGACTAAATGTTTCCTATACATTGTAAATTATTTGTATAGCATGTTAACTAAATAACAGCACTAGCATACATGTCTATAGGATGAAAGACCTTTTCTGAATGTATTCCATGTGTCCAATTTATTACTTTTCATATATTATTATGTCTCTAAGGGAAGAAAAAAATACTAAACTTTTCTCAAATATTAGATATAGTCATGCATCTTCTCCATATCAATGATGTTTAAGACTTAGAAAGCACATTTTATCTTAAGACTTAGAAAATATATTTCCTCTCTGGTTCAACATTTAATTGATCAATATTAAAACCGTTAAAGTAAAAAACATGAAGTGTTATGTTCTTTAATATGAGATTTATTTTATAGTCAGGACACTGCAAATGGTCTAAGTCCCGAAAAGCCTTGAGGTAGTCAGGACCATTACATATGAGAACAATTTTTTTAATAGCATTAGCCAATGAAACGCCGAGCGTAACAGCTGGAATGGACACTTCAGTAGTTCTAGCTATATCATTTGTAAGAGTTGCTGCATGATATTTCTTGCTTACATGAATTAGTTTAATTTTGCAGTGCATGGGTTTACCTCCATTTTCAGCTTACATTTGAATACTAGGTCACATTAAGAAATGCATGAAGATTCCTTTCTTTGGTTTTGTGTGTATGGAGACTCTGGGTACACCTTTAATTAGTTCCCTTGGTTTAAATATTGTATATGATATTTATATAAATTATCACTTTTTTGAATATTGAAATGACACTGGCTGGTGTTTACATTATTTTCCAGAATCTGTTTTCCATTACTGAGCTATTGATTGGAAGTTTGTTTCCAGTTATTTTTGGCTCTAGTGTTTAATCATTCCAAGTAGAAAACTATGTCTTTCTTATGAATATTATAAAATTTATTTGCTAGAAAATATTTTATTCGTACATTATTAATGAACAGATTTATCACACCATTTTAAGAAATGTATCTTAATTCTGGCAGTTACAGTGTACTTTTAAGTGTGCTTAACAATCTTCCACTTAATTTGTAGTTTTACAAAGAAAGAGCTTTGTCTTTTTATTATGGAAGTAGGTTTCTTATCAATAACAGCCAGTTGCTAATTTTGAAAAGAATGAAAAAAGTCTAATTGTCCTTGAAAGTAAATTATTCATTATAATTCCATTGTGTTGAGGACAAACATGAAAATTCTTCTCAAAAGTACTTTCAGCATATCTCGGCTTAACCCCCTTAGCTTCTTCATTAAATGATGTGGTGAAATGCTTTCTCTCCCTGTAAAGGTGTAAGGCATACAGGCCTTAACATAGTGCCTGACACAAAGAAGGTACTCTTTATTGATTAATTAATTGGGAATAAAAATTTTTTCTATTTTAAGTTTCAAATTCATTCAGCTAACATATTCAATTGCTTGTAAACACACAGAAAAAGCAAACCTTATAGGGCACTGTAACACCAAACACATCCTTACACAGTTTTTAAAATAAACTGCATACTTCCGCTGCTTCTACAAATCACCTGGATTTATACAGCTTCGGAGATTAGGCAACCAGAGTACTCCCTGTTTGAAATGTTTGCGGCATCAGACATTTTATTTCTGTTAAAAACCACTTAATGTGTTTGTCCATTTGCATGTCAGCATATGCACATAGCCTGCTGAAGAATTTTGCATGATATGTATGTCACTAGCCAATTTTTAAGGAGGAAATCAAGCTATTCGTTGCGTGCAACCTAAAAATGTGTTTTCTTCTCATCAGGAGTCAACTGAGAGTTCAAATACAACAATTGAGGATGAAGATGTGAAAGGTATGATTTAACCAGAAATGGAAAATCCTAACTCAGAGCTTCATATATATATAGGAAAAAAAAGTGCTTCAAATAACTAATAAGTTTAGGAAGTAGGCCTATCCTAAAGTACAAAAATATTTTATTTATGAGTAAAAAATATTTTTATAGTACATAATTATTTCAACGATATGTTACTTTTGTCATTTTTCGTACATATTATTTTATATATTTTGAACTGTAGACATGTAGCATATTCTAGCACACTGCAGTAATGACAACTAATAATGAGTTACTAGTTATAGGAACATAACAAATTGTAAATTTGTCAGTTAAAAAGTAATATAAAATGTATACACATTGGGTACATTCATAAAACCCATCTAGAAAACAATTTATATTCAAGGATACAGTATAAAAATAACTTTTTAACTTTTAGTCGTCTCAAATAAGTATCAGTAGAATTTTCTATTTGGCCGCCTTTTTATCCTAGTTTTTTGTGTACATTCCAAAGGTATTCTTGACCTCCATTCACTTTGGTTGCCAAGGTTCTTTTAGCTACATGTATGAGTCATTGGTAGTGTTTCTACAGACATCTTCTCAGTGCCCCTGCACACACATACTGAACACACATTTGCAGTTAGGTCACCTCCTTTGGCCACATCACTGTTTTAGAAGTATTACTTTTGTATCAGTTGCATTTGCAGTTTTATGTTGTTTTTGTAATTCATTGTATATAACTACAGTCTCTATAGACCAGTTGTCTAGAAGATATTCTGACAAACAGCAGTAACAGTAGGATATTTGAAACAGAAATATTAAAGGAAAAGAAATATAAATTGGGAGCAATGATCCATAAATTAATTAAACCTCATCTGAAAAGATTACTTACCTAATAGTATCACCATAAGCTTTAATTCTAAAGGTAGTGTTAATACAATAAAGTCTTGTAAAGTTGTATTCATGTTTTAGAATAAAAGATTTGGAAATGCTCAGGTCAAGGAGACATGGGGTCAATTTAGGAAGTAAAAATGGCTGTAGATCACAACTTGCCAGTCAGCTCTGCTGACTTTTTCCTTTCTGTTTGAATAGAACAGCTGATGCTATTAAAGTGTACTCTCTATTTATATAACTAAGCACACTGACCTAACTCTGCTAGAGGTAGTCAGTCATTATTTTTTACAGTGGAAAGGTAGATAGCTGTGTCAATAATTTTATTTAGTAGGACTATTCATCTCACTCTTTGCACTGAAGCTAAAATTTGAACTGAAGTAGTTTTATGAATCATTGATACCAGTCATATTAGATAAAAATATTCTTTTTTTTTAGCCAAATAAATAGATATGCCATTTAGCTTTCCCACTGATTCAGGAAGCATTATCTTTGTGTTTTGGATTCATTAGCTCTTTAAGCTAAGCTAAATGTTTCATATGAATTTTCACATTCTTCCCTAGAGCAAGACCAAGAAAACTTGTTCATTGTCCACTGGAGAAACTGAATCTTTAAATAACTAAATAAAATTAGGGGAATACCAGCACCTCACTATATGCAGTTCATCTGCCAAGGAACGTGATCATGAGAAGGGTTTTAATAAGTAGTCCTTCTCACCTGAATTTGGCATCCAACTGTACTAAGTATTGGTTCAGGATCATTGCTATTAATCTATGTAAACATTAATGTATAAACAGAATTCCTGTCAGTGTTACCTTGTAGTTTGTAATTTATTTTTCATAAAATGAAATAATAATATCAGTTCTTAGAAAACAGTTCTCCAATTCAAATCATATGGGTTTCATCTTGCCTCTGGGATTTCATAAATTGAGATAGTATTTGTATTTATAGTTACATTGAGTCTATATACAACAAGTAGTAGAGAAATTCAGCATCATATTGAGATCAAAACAAATGTCCAGTTGATGGTTTAACCCAAAGTGCTTTGGTTTATTTCCTTAATAGATACATTATTTAAGTTTCTGCTTAATTTTACTGGTGTGGATCTGGCCAAAAATGTCATAGCCATGGCCCATTAGGACTCATTTGTGTTCTCCGTAAGACCCAGACAGCCTTTTGGAGACTAACCCTTTTAATATTGAATGATATCAGAAATCTTTAAGACTAGAAGACACTTTGAAAGATTGCCTAGGCACCATCATTTTTACTGGGACAAGTGGTACATAAAATGGTCTTAAATGATTTTAAATTATTTATTATGCTGATGATCTGTTTGTGTGGGAATATCTCCATTTATCAGTGCGTGGTCCTCAAGAAACACCCTATATTTGAATAATTATGCTGTCTTATTTTTACTTTAGAATTGCTGTGGCTCTCAGTAGCTTGGTAGGGAATGTGTTTATTGTCCAGCTCTGTTGAAACCCAAATTTACCCATATCTAACATCCTATAACTAACATCCAAGAACTCACAAGTACTATCAGTTAAATAATCTGACCAAAACTGTATCCTATCTACAAAACCATGTCATATCTACAAAATTGTGTGTCTTCCACACACATACTTTTCAACCTTCTCTTTTCTGTAGACAACATTGTGATCAGTGAGACACCACACTTTTTGACATATTCTTAAAGGCATACCCCCATACATACTTCTGCATGCGAGCACATGCTCTACCAGTTGCTGCTGGCTGCCTCGGCTATAGTGCATCTAACACCAGCACCTAGACTTACATTGTTTTATGGTGGTCCATGATTCCTTGAATACCATGTCACATGCCTCCCATACCAGGGCAGTGCACATTCTGCCCCATCCCCAAGGACTAACCTGGCAGGGACAGCTTCTGTGTCCCTCTCCAATGTAAAGAAACATGGAGTTGCTGGAGGAGGGGATTAAACACTGTGGTGACCTGGTCAAAGGAAGAAATGAGGTAAACTAACAACAAAGTTTTTCTTTCTGGCCTCTTTGAATGGGAAAAGGCAGACAGGCCAGCTATTCTCAAAGATAAAAGAAAGCAAAAGTAGTCAGAGATTAATGGTTCCTCAGTCTGGAGCACCTTAGAAAGCCAGGATTTAAAGGCCCATTTTCCTTCAGCTCTTCTTATTATTAGTTTCCAGTGAGAAATCATGGCCCCAGTCTGTGTAATACTTTTGAATTGTGTCTAGGCTTTTTCTTCATTCAGCAAATATTTATTGAATCCCTTCTGTTTATCTGAGTTCCATGTGCTTCTCTTTTTTTTTTTTTTTTATTATACTTTAGGTTTTAGGGTACATGTGCACAATGTGCAGGTTTGTTACATATGTATCCATGTGCCGTGTTGTTTTGCTGTACCCATTAACTCGTCATTTAGCATTAGGCGTATCTCCTAATGCTGTCCCCCCCCCTCCCCCCACCCCACAACAGTCCCCGGAGTGTGGTGTTCCCCTTCCTGTGTCCATGAGTTCTCATAGTTCAATTCCCACCTATGAGTGAGAACATGCGGTGTTTGGTTTTTTGTCCTTGCGATAGCTTTACTGAGAATGTTTTCCAGTTTCATCCATGTCCCTACAAAGGACATGAACTCATCATTTTTTATGGCTGCATAGTATTCCATGGTGTATATGTGCCACATTTTCTTAATCCAGTCTATCGTTGTTGGACATTTGGGTTGGTTCCAACTCTTTGCTATTGTGAATAGTGCCGCAATAAACATACGTGTGCATGTGTGCATGTGTCTTTATAGCAGCATGATTTATAGTCCTTTGGGTATATGTGCTTCTCTTTTTGAACTAGCCATGTTCAAGAGATTTGAATGCATCAGAGTCAAAATGCTGTTTCCTGCCCTTTATATGAATCTTGTTATGCTATAATGTAGGCCCATTTATCTTACTTAATACAATAACTATCAAGAAAAATTAGTGAAACCCAACATATATGCATGTTTTACCTAAAAAAAAAAAAAAAACTCAGTGAAACCCAGGAAAAAAGTGAGACCCAATATAAATACATTTTTTAAATCTAAAAGTTCTTTTATTTCCTTTTTCTTAAAAACCTTCAACATTTAGCTCTAACCACATTTTCTTCCCAAGCTCATAATCATCCTAAGAGACTTGCGTTGTTTTACAACTCTTCTTTTTAAAAAGCTTCCAGAGTTCATTGTTTTCTTTCTCCAAGGCAATGTGTTGACACCCTAGTGTTGACCTTTGGAGCAGCTTTCTAATTTTGTTCAGTGTTTAAAACCAAATATTATCTCTGATGCTATGTCAGGAAACTCAGCAGCAAACTCAGTGTCATGGAGAGTTACTAATAGTTTAAAAGCAAATGGGAGTCTGGGAGTGGTGGCTCACACCTGTAATCCCAGCACTTTGGGAGGCTGAGGCAGGCAGATCCCTTGAGGTCAGGAGTCCAAGACTAGCCTGACTGACATGGTGAAACCCTGTCTCCACTAAAAATACAAAAATTAGCTGGGCATGGTGGTACACACCTGTAATCCCAGCAACTCGGGAGGCTGAGGCATGAGAATCACTTGAACCCGGTGGGTGGAGATTGCAGTGAACCGAGATTGTGCCTCTGCACTCCAGCCTGGGTGACAGAGTGAGACTTTGCTTTAAAAAAAAAAAAAAAAAAGCAAATGGGAGTCCTAATAAAGCATAATTACCATCATGGAAGCACTGTGGTAACAACTGCCCATCCTATACTAAGAAAAAAAGTTTTCTTCTTACAACTAACTGGTGTTTTCAAAATATACAATTCTTTAGGCCAAAAATTGTTGAAATAGTCATTTCCATTTTTAATCAATTTCCAGTAAAACAGCTACTTCCATTAATTTAAGCTATCATCATCAGCTCTAAATTAGCAGTTAACAGTACAAACTGCACTCCTCGCCAGGGATGTGGGTGTGCCTAGAGTCAGTGATGTGTAGCAGTTCTTTCCACACTGTATACATGTGAAGACCGTCCTTTGGTTTGTGGCTGTAGCCACAGTTTGCAGGACCTGTCGCTGTATGCCACAATGCCTCTCTACCTCATAACCCATCCAGCACCATTGTTCAGAGTCACCCACTTCCTCCTGATGGATGTGTGTCCATATGGTCCATCTGCTGCTGTTTCCCAGCATTCCTGTGCAGCATTTGTTGAAGTTGGGCTCCTGTATGCCCTTGTGTCATTTCTGTCACCATCCTGTTTTCAGTATCTCACTTCAGCTCACCATTCACCACGAGCTTGGATCTCTTGCTGCGTTTCATCCTTCTTACACATCTAGGAAAGTGGAGCCCTTTACAACAAGCAGATTCTATGGCTATAAGACTGTGTATGGAGACTTCATCCTTGTTGAATTCCTTTTTACTTTTCCTCATTACTAGGTAGTAGTAATGAGGATGTTTGCAAAAGTCTCAATTAAGGACAAAGTTGTCGGCACCCTTATTACTTGAATGGTGATTCATATTTGATGACCTGGATATCGTGGTCTCAGCTAATTTGTAGAATCACTTGATTAATGAGCTCTCTGTGTGGGTCTTCTATAAATATGTATATTAGTGAATAGTATGATGACTGATTACCCAGATTCAACTATTCTTAAGTTCTGTTTGATCAATGAAAACCTTTTCTGTGTGGGATTTCCTAAGGCAGATGATCTCATGATACTGATCTTCTTGTTATCTCCATGTAATTTGTATTTCAGGACCTGTCTTGCATACATTTCTCACTTCCAGAAAAATCTGCAAATTAAGAAACTCTTGGGTATTTTATTGAGGGACTTTTGATAATTATGTCGTCCCATTAGGTGAAAAATGTCTTAGAGGAAACTGTAGTGTAGTGTATAATAACTTCTTTCAGGTTTCTAATCCAAAATTTGATTTTACAACAAGTTTATTTAGAAAAATTACTGTCTGCATATACTACCTGCTGATTTTTTAAGTGTTGTATCAGAATTAGTAACTTATAGGACTGATGCAGAATTTATTCTATTCCACCACTAATGTAACACAGCTTCATTTTCTCTATTTTTGTATATTTCTTCTATTTTACCTCTATACTCAATTTTTCTCTTTATTGCTTGCGTCCTGCCACGTTATCCTAAGTTTTTCAGTGATAACCTCAAGCTTTTTTAGCTCTGCTAAAAAAATACAGGGTCAAACTGTTGCCAACCCCATTTTAAAACGAGGTCCAAAATCAAGACAAATGGAACCAACAAACAAAAACTTGTAACTTCTCATTTTAACATTAGGAAATTATCAGCTCACTCTATATTAATAAAGTTTCTCTGCTCAAAATTTCTATAAATAGCTTTTCTTGTGAGTTTGTGAAACCCTGTAATGAGTTTTAGAACTATCCACAGCAAAAATAATGTAGCATTATTTTATAAAAAACTACATAAACTCTAAAGGCATATGTATGCTGTAAGATTTCTTCCATCAGATTCTAAACTTTGACTGAGCTATCAGTTTTCAAACTGTGAATTCACTTTAAGAATTAACTTTAAGAATTCAGAGTTTAAAAATCTGACATTTACCCACTTATACCTACTGTTCCATTATCGAAACGCTAAGCACGTGGGAGTTATTTATATCCTACTGCTCAAGGTCATTGCTAAGGTCTGATTTTCCACTCATGTAAAAATTCAAAAAATTGCAACCTCCAGCATAAATGGGTTAACTATTCATAGATATTACTTTATGTGGGAGTTAAAAATATAAGAAGTAATCAGACTCACACTTTGTGTAATCAAAAATTTCATAGTTATCCAAATATAACTTACTTTATAATATAGTTACATAAATGTTGATTATAAAACTTTCTCATTTTTGTTCATATATCTATTTTTCCCATTACCTAATAAAAATTGTCCAATTTAATAAGCTACTAAATCTAAGGTTTGTGTATATTTTAAAATATTATTCCTTCTATCTTCTTTATCTTTTCAGATTATGGCTTTATCACTTTTTTTTAAGTGATGTAAAATGTAAAATGTCAGCAAGGATCTGATTTGAATCTGAAATCTATACTGTTTCTAGTTCTAACCTTTATCTAACTTGCTTTGAGCAAGTTGCATAACTTACCTGTGGCTCAGGTTTCCTCATAACAGCAGAATTTAGATATTGAAATCAATAATACAGACTTTTAAGCTCTTTTTCTACTCTATTGTGATGCAGTACTATTGTAAGATCTCTTCTATTTTTAAAAATATATAAAATGATACATTCTAAGATAATACATATTATTATAAAACAATTAGATGTTAATAATATAAACTATTCAAGCAGTCATAGAAAGACATTTAACTCAAAGTTTAAAGAAACAATACATTGCTGCAGTTTTAGAAAATCTTATTAAAATTGGGAAAAAAATGGTGTTCACTAACCTGAATATCCAAAATGTTATCAATAGCACTATAAAGTTACTACTTTAAACACATTCCAGTGAGAATTATTATGAGGTCAAATTTTATGTTTCTAAAGTTTCCATACAAAATTTCTTTAATATCTAAAATTAATATTTGAGCTCGTTCATTTCTATATAGAAGTTAAATCCTAATTATTTGCTATGTTTTTATTAACTATGACTTTTATGTAATTCTGAAATTATTTATTAGAATAAAATAATTGCTTGAGTGAAATAATGTCTCCTTTGCTGAGTTTGTATTACTTTATACTAATAAATATATCTATAAATTATGTAAAGTTATATGTCTATATCATGATTCTTTTTGTGAGTAAGTGGAGTGGCCCTGATTTTATTTTCTGCTGTGGATTTCTGCTATAACCCCCTGGATTTAGTCAGGAGGAATTAGGTCTAAAGTATTTAAGAAATTAATCTTAATCCTGTACAATTTTAATATCCCACCAGGTTACAGGTGATTTTATCTCAAGCTAATATGATAGATGATAAAGTAAGAAAAAGTAAGAAAGATATTAGCAAGTAAAAGAAGACATTATTCAGTGAGGAGCTTAATGAAAGAGCCTGTGCAGAAATAAAGAATTTTTATTTTTCACATCTGAAACAGTGGTATTTTCGTTTTTCAGTTTAGTGCAACAAATATTTTATGAACACCTGTAATGTATAGTCTTCTAACTAGACTCTACATTAGATTTAGAAAAGAAAGATGATTCTACAAGATAATGTTGCAGGCAAAGACACAAATGATTGAGAGAGTTTCAAATGGACTGGGCTAATTCTGAGTGGATTATAGGGACTGTATTCTAGCATAAACCAATAGAGAGTGAATAGTGATCAACAGCACTTAACTAAACTACAATGGTTGTATTCAGTCCAGGTAGGGAAACTCAACAAGGCAGCTTTCCTAAACATTTCCAAGCTTTGTTGTTATATTAAAAAATAATTTAACAGCATTGGCTATCATGTAAGTATAGCATCATCAGGAAGCAAGAGATTGGGGATAAGAAAAACATAAACATGCCAAGGGTTCAGGCTTAATATTCTTGTACTTGGAGGTATTTTTGGCCATAAGGTAATAATGCAGTCAGTGTATTGGATAGATGTAATGGCACACATTTTCTGTCTGTATCTTTGCTGTGAGTTTTCCTTTCCAAAGTTCTGTAATATATTAAAACTGAAATATTGAGTTTTCTTAATAGTTCTGAGGTAAGAAAAGATTATAATCACCCGAGCACAGTGGCTCATACTCGTAATCCCAATATTTTGGGATGCTGAGGCCAGAGGATCTTTTGAGGCCAGGAGTTTGAGACCAGCCTCGGCAATATAACAAGACCCCATCTCTACAAAAAAGGAATTTATAAAAATTAGTTAGGCATGGTGGCACACACCTGTAGTCCCACCTACTCGAGAGGCTGAGGCAAGAGGAAGCCAGGAGTTCAATACCACAGCGAGCTATGACTGCGCTATTGCTCTCACTCCAGCCTGGATAACAGAGCTAGACTCTGTCTCTTAAAAAAAAAAAAAGTAAATCAAAGGAGGAGCTACTTAATCTCTTTTTTGTGACTTTCTTCTGAAAATTGAGTTTATAGAAAGCTGGTCTAATCTGCGAGAGTTCATTCACCCTTCATATCTCTTCACCAATGGTCATTCTGAAAGGACTCCTCAAAGATATAATTCCTGAACTTAGCTTTAAAGGGGAAGTTACTATTAACCAGGTGAAGAAAGTGCAAGAGGAGAAACATTCCCAATAGAAGGCACAGAAACAAAGCATGGTATGTCTGAGGTATTGCAAGCAGTCAGGGTATTACTGAAGAATGAAATGCAAGTTGGAGAGTGATAGCAGATCAAGCTTGAGAGGAGGGAAGGTGCTAGTTATGGGAGCACTCAGCCATATGAAGGAGCTTGAGCTGATCTAATATTAAGAGATGAGAGGCATACATCATAGACAAGGATGATTCTGCAAGATAATGTACCAAGCACCTGAGGAATATCAGAAAGTTTTAAGCAGAGGAAAGATGTGGTAAGATGTCCATAGGTAGAACACTCTGGTGATTCTGTGGCATATGTATTTGAAGGCTATAAGACCAAAGATGGTTAGACCAGTTTTAAGACTATGTCTAAAGGGAGATACACGCTCGAGGGTTGAGTTTTGTTTTGTTTATGTTTTAGGATGAATGAGTCTAGATCAAGTTTGTAGGCTAATGATAAAGGACAAGTAGGAATGAAGAAATTTGCTGATCATTTTTACATTTATTTAGTAAGTTACTCTTTCAGCAAATATTTAGTGAGGGACTATTGAGTGCCAAGCCCTGTTAAAAGTGCTGGATATTCAGAGGCAACAACATAGATAGGATTTCAACTTTCAAGAAAGTTAGATTTTAGTGGGCAGAAATAGCTAATAAACAAGGCTCATAGTTTCTACCAAAGACTTACCCTTGGGATAAAAATGATCACAGAGGGGGTGGAGCCAAGATGGCCGAATAGGAACAGCTCCAGTCTCCAGCTCCCAGCCTAAGCGACACAGAAGACGGGTGATTTCTGCATTTCTGCTTGAGGTACCGGTTTCATCTCACTAGGGAGTGCCAAACACTGGGTGCAGGACAGTGAGTGAAGCGCACCGTGCGCGAGCCGAAGCAGGGCGAGGCATTGCCTCACTCGGGAAGCGCAAGGGGTCAGGGAGTTCCCTTTCCTAGTCAAAGAAAGGGGTAACAGACGGCACCTGGAATATCGGGTCAGTCCCACCCTAATACTGCGCTTTTCCAATGGGCCTGGAAAACGGCACACTAGGAGATTGTGTCCTGCACCTGGCTCGGAGGGTCCTATGCCCACGGAGTCTCGCTGATTGCTAGCACAGCAGTCTGAGATCAAGCTGCAAGGCGGCAGCGAGGCTGGGGGAGGGGCGCCCGCCATTGCCCAGGCTTGCTTAGGTAAACAAAGCAGCCAGGAAGCTCGAACTGGGTGGAGCCCACCACAGCTCAAGGAGGCCTGCCTGCCTCTGTGGGCTCCACCTCTGGGGGCAGGGCACAGACAAACAAAAAGTTATCAGGAACCGCCACAGTCTTAAATGTCCCTGTCTGACTGACAGCTTTGAAGAGAGTAGTGGTTCTCCCAGCACGCAGCTGGAGATCTGAGAACGGACAGACTGCCTCCTAAAGTGGGTCCCTCACCCCTGAGCACCCTAACTGGGAGGCACCCCCCCAGTAGGGACAGACTGACACCTTACTTGGCCGGGTACTCCTCTGAGACAAAACTTCCAGAGGAACTATCAGACAGCTGAATTTGTGGTCTAACGAAAATCCGCTGTTCTGCAGCCACTGCTGCTGACACCCAGCCAAACAGGGTCTGGAGTGAACCTCTAGTAAACTCCAACAGACCTGCAGCTGAGGGTCCTGTCTGGTAGAAGGAAAACTAACAAACAGAAAGGACATCCACACCAAAAACCCATCTGTACATCACCATCATTGAAGACCAAAAGTAGATAAAACCACAAAGATGGGGAAAAAACAGAGCAGAAAAACTGGAAACTCTAAAAAGCAGAGCACCTCTCCTCCTCTAAAGGAATGCAGTTCCTCACCAGCAACGGAACAAAGCTGGATGGAGGATGACTTTGATGACTTGAGAGAAGAAGGCTTCAGACGAACAAACTACTCTGAGCTACGGGAGGAAATTCAAAACAATAGCAAAGAAGTTAAAAACTTTGAAAAAAAATTAGAAGAATGGATAACTAGAATAACCAATGGAGAGAAGGGCTTAAAGGACCTGATGGAGCTGAAAGCAAAGTTTCGAGAACTACGCGAAGATTGCAGAAGCCTCGGTAGCAGATGCGATCAACTGGAAGAAAGGGTATCGCTGATGGAAGATGAAATGAATGAAATGAAGCGAGAAGGGAAGTTTAGAGAAAAAAGAATAAAAAGAAATGAACAAAGCCTCCAAGAAATTTGGGACCATGTGAAAAGACCAAACCTACGTCTGATTGGTGTACCTGAAAATGACGGGGAGAATGGAACCAATTTGGAAAACACTCTGCAAGATATTATCCAGGAGAACTTCCCCAATCTAGCAAGGCAGGCCAACATTCAGATACAGGAAATACAAAGAACGCCACAAAGATACTCCTCGAGAACAGCAACTCCAAGACACATAATTCTCAGATTCACCAAAGTTGAAATGAAGGAAAAAATGTTAAGGGCAGCCAGAGAGAAAGGTCAGGTTACCCACAAAGGGAAGCCCATCAGACTAACAGCTGATCTCTCGGCAGAAACTCTACAAGCCAGAAGAGAGTGGGGGCCGATATTCAACATTGTTAAAGAAAAGAATTTTCAACCCAGAATTTCATATTCAGCCAAACTAAGCTTCATAAGTGAAGGAGAAATAAAATACTTTACAGACAAGCAATTGCTGAGTGATTTTGTCACCACCAGACCTGCCCTACAAGAGCTCCTGAAGGAAGCACTAAACATGGAACAACCGGTACCAGCCACTGCAAAAACATGCCAAATTGTAAAGACCATTGAGGCTAGGAAGAAACTGCATCAACTAACGAGCAAAATAACCAACTAACATCATAATGACAGGATCAGATTCACACATAACAATATTAACGTTAAATGTAAATGGGCTAAATGCTCCAATTAAAAGACACAGACTGGCAAACTGGATAAGGAGTCAGGACCCATCAGTGTGCTGTATTCAGGAAACCCATCTCACATGCAGAGACACACATAGACTCAAAATAAAGGGATGGAGGAAGACCTGCCAAGCAAATGGAAAACAAAAAAAGGCAGGGGTTGCAATCCTAGTCTCTGATAAAATAGTCTTTAAACCAACAAAGATCAAAAGAGACAAAGAAGGCCATTATATAATGGTAAAGGGATCAATTCAACAAGAAGAGCTAACTATCCTAAATATATATGCACCCAACACAGGAGCACCCAGATTCATAAAGCAAGTCCTCAGTGACCTACAAAGGGACTTAAACTCCCACACAATAGTAATGGGAGATTTTAACACCCCACTGTCAACATTAGACAGATCAACGAGAGAGAAAGTTAACAAGGATATCCAGGAATTGAACTCAGCTCTACATAAAGTGGACCTAATAGACATCTACAGAACTCTCCACCCCAGATCAACAGAATATACATTTTTTTCAGCACCACACCACACCTATTCGAAAATTGACCACATAGTTGGAAGTAAAGCTCTCCTCAGCAAATGTAAAAGAACAGAAATTATAACAAACTGTCTCTCAGACCACAGTGCAATCAAACTAGAACTCCAGATTAAGAAACTCACTCAAAACCGCTCAACTACATGGAAACTGAACAACCTGCTCCTGAATGACTATTGGGTACATAATGAAATGAAGGCAGAAATAAAGATGTTCTTTGAAACTAACGAGAACAAAGACACAACATACCAGAATCTCTGGGACACGTTCAAAGCAGTGTGTAGAGGGAAATTTATAGCACTAAATGCCCACAAGAGAAAGCAGGAAAGATCCAAAATTGACACCCTAACATCACAATTAAAAGAACTAGAAAAGCAAGAGCAAACACATTCAAAAGCTAGCAGAAGGCAAGAAATAACTAAAATCAGAGCAGAACTGAAGGAAATAGAGACACAAAAAACCCTTCAAAAAATTAATGAATCCAGCAGTTGGTTTTTTGAAAAGATCAACAGAATTGATAGACCGCTAGCAAGACTAATAAAGAAGAAAAGAGAGAAGAATCAAATAGATGCAATAAAAAACGAAAAAGGGGACATCACCACCGATCCCACAGAAATACAATCTACCATCAGAGAATACTACAAACACCTCTATGCAAATAAACTAGAAAATCTAGAAGAAATAGATAAATTCCTCGACAAATACACCCTCCCAAGACTAAATCAGGAAGAAGTTGAATCTCTGAATAGACCAATAACAGGCTCTGAAATTGTGGCAATAATCAATAGCTTACCAACCAAAAAGAGTCCAGGACCTGATGGATTCACAGCTGAATTCTACCAGAGGTACAAGGAGGAAGTGGTACCATTCCTTCTGAAACTATTCCAATCCATAGAAAAAGAGGGAATCCTCCCTAACACATTTTATGAAGCCAGCATCGTCCTGATACCAAAGCCTGGCAGAGACATAACCAAAAAAGAGAATTTCAGACCAATATCCTTGATGAACATTGATGCAAAAATCCTCAATAAAATACTGGCAAACTGAATCCAGCAGCACATCAAAAAGCTTATCCACCATGATCAAGTGGACTTCATCCCTGGGATGCAAGGCTGGTTCAACATACGCAAATCAATAAATGTAATCCAGCATATAAACAGAACCAAAGACAAAAACCACATGATTATCTCAATAGATGCAGAAAAGGCCTTTGACAAAATTCAACAACCCTTCATGCTAAAAACTCTTAATAAATTAGGTATTGATGGGACGTATCTGAAAATAATAAGAGCTATCTATGACAAACCCACAGCCAATATCATACTGAATGGGCAAAAACTGGAAGCATTCCCTCTGAAAACTGGCACAAGACAGGGATGCCCTCTCTCACCACTCCTATTCAACATAGTGCTGGAAGTTCTGGCCAGAGCAATCAGGCAGGAGAAGGAAATAAAGGGTATTCAATTAGGAAAAGAGAAAGTCAAATTGTCCCTGTTTGCAGATGACATGATTGTATATCTAGAAAACCCCACTGTCTCAGCCCCAAATCTCCTTAAGGTGATTAGCAACTTCAGCAAAGTCTCAGGATACAAAATCAATGTACAAAAATCACAAGCATTCTTGTACAGCAATCACAGACAAACAGAGAGCCAAATCATGAGTGAACTCCCATTCACAATTGCTTCAAAGAGAATAAAATACCTAGGAATCCAACTTGCAAGGGATGTGAAGGACCTCTTCAAGGAGAACTACAAACCACTGCTCAATGAAATAAAAGAGGATACAAACAAAAGGAAGAACATTCCATGCTCATGGGTTGGAAGAATCAATATCGTGAAAATGGCCATACTGCCCAAGGTAATTTATAGATTCAATGCCATCCCCATCAAGCTACCAATGACTTTCTTCACAGAATTGGAAAAAACTACTTTAAAGTTCATATGGAACCAAAAAAGAGCCCGCATCGCCAAGTCAATCCTAAGCCAAAAGAACAAAGCTGGAGGCATCACGCTACCTGACTTCAAACTATACTACAAGGCTACAGTAACCAAAACAGCATGGTACTGGTACCACAACAGAGACATAGATCAATGGAACAGAACAGAGCCGTCAGAAATGATGCCGCATATCTACAACTATCTGATCTTTGACAAACCTGACAAAAACAAGAAATGGGGAAAGGATTCCCTATTTAATAAATGGTGCTGGGAAAACTGGCTAGCCATATGTAGAAAGCTGAAACTGGATCCCTTCCTTACACCTTATACAAAAATTAATTCAACATAGATTGAAGACTTAAATGTTAGACCTAAAACCATTAAAATCCTACAAGAAAACCTAGGCAATACCATTCAGGACATAGGCGTGGGCAAGGACTTCATGTCTAAAACACCAAAAGCAATGGCAACAAAAGCCAAAATTGACAAATGGGATCTAATTCAACTAAAGAGCTTCTGCACAGCAAAAGAAACTACCATCAGAGTGAACAGGCAACCTACAGAATGGGAGAAAATTTTTGCAACCTACTCATCTGACAAAGGGCTAATATCTAGAATCTACAATGAACTCAAACAAATTTACAGGAAAAAAACAAACAACTCCATCAAAAAGTGGGCAAAGGACATGAACAGACACTTCTCAAAAGAAGACATTTATGCAGCCAAAAAACACACAAAGAAATGCTCATCATCACTGGCCATCAGAGAAATGCAAATCAAAACCACAGTGAGATACCATCTCACACCAGTTAGAATGGCCATCATTAAAAAAATCAGGAAACAACAGGTGCTGGAGAGGATGTGGAGAAATAGGAACACTTTTACACTGTTGGTGGGACTGTAAACTAGTTCAACCATTGTGGAAGTCAGTGTGGCGATTCCTCAGGGATCTAGAACTAGAAATACCATTTGACCCAGCCATCCCATTACTGGGTATATACCCAAAGGACTATAAAACATGCTGCTATAAAGACACATGCACACGTATGTTTATTGCGGCACTATTCACAATAGCAAAGACTTGGAACCAACCCAAATGTCCAACAACGATAGACTGGATTAAGAAAATGTGGCACATATACACCATGGAATACTATGCAGCCATAAAAAATGATGAGTTCATGTCCTTTGTAGGGACATGGATGAAACTGGAAAACATCATTCTCAGTAAACTATCGCAAGGACAAAAAACCAAACACCGCATGTTCTCACTCATAGGTGGGAATTGAACAATGAGAACTCATGGACACAGGAAGGGGAACATCACACTCCGGGGACTGTTGTGGGGTTGGGGGAGGGGGGAGGGACAGCATTAGGGGATATACCTAATGCTAAATGACGAGTTAATGGGTGCAGGAAATCAACATGGCACATGGATACATATGTAACAAACCTGCACATTGTGCACATGTACCCTAAAACCTAAATAAAAAAAAAAAAATGATCACAGAGTAGCTAAAGACTTTACCTTACATTATCCTGATAAAAACTCCATTTGTTAAGTAAGTCTTATTAACCCAATCTTTCAAAAGAACAATCTGAAGCTTAGAGAGGTTTAATCATGTAACCACTAAGTGCTTTAACAGGAGCGGGATCATGCTTTGAACCACTGCACTGAACCATTTGGGAATTTATGGGATCCCTCAGCCCTTACATTACTCCAATATTATATCCTATGCGTTTAATAATATGTAAAAGTATTCCAGAAAGGTTAGTGGCAAAGGCACTTGCCAGGGAGGTTTTCTATCAAACATGAAGACTTCCAAGTTAGGTAGCACAGTCTAATCTTACATCTGCAGGAATCATCTTTTGCTCCTGGGATCAGGTGTAAGGTCCTAAATAATGAGGAAAAGATGAAACATAATTCAGGATAATAGATTATCTTTCGTAAAGAGCGCCCAAAGAACCTTAAAACCATTTCTACTTATAAAGTTTAGCTCTAAGGCTATAAAGGAATGTGTTGACTTGGTTGATAACAGCATGTTATTTGTCAGTTTTTGTGAAGTTAATTCTACTGAATAGAACTGATTGGTGTCTTGCATCTATATATAAAATGCTGTACCATTGTATTTGTAAAACATTTTACCACTATGTTTTAGGGCTTTTTTTAAATCTCATTTAATCTGTACAGCAAGCTTGTAAAATCAAGAAATACAATGAAGAAGGGACTCAGGACATTGCAACTATGTAGCTATAAGCAGAGATCTGGAATCATACTAGCCCTAATGGCCTCCTTTCAGAGAAGACCAAGCACTTTGACAGGAATTAGGGATCTAGACTCATTCTTAGAGAGAGATAGAGACATTTTAAAGCTATTCCTTGACTAGTCATCTATAAGAGAAGTGGGAAAAAGACTGTAAATTGCTCTTTAGAAATTAGACACTGGGTTACTAAATTCCATCGCTGGGTAGAAGGGATGAGGCTTGTGAATATCACAGTGGAACCAGGACCGAAGATGGGAGTGGGTAAGAAAGGGAAGTTTGGATAGAATGGGTATATAGGGAAAGGTCTTAGCTTGTTGAGTAAAATGTGTAATTTTCAACAAGTCTATAATTAAATTCTTTGTTTCAGAATGCCCCACAGATTTCATGAGTTTCAGTATCTTCCCTACCTAACACAAAATTCAGATTCTTAGTAAAATATCCATAAAGTGACTCTGTTTACTTGACTTAACCAATTATTGCTTATATGGAAACAGACATTCTCATAGCTGCCCCCCTTTTTCATTTAAATAAAAATTGGGAATTTTCTTTACACCTTCCACATTAGTTCCCTTATGTATTTCTGCTTTTGATTTTGACCTTTTACTGTTTTCTCATTTTTTTAATTTTTAGAGACAGGGTCTCTCTCTGTCATCCAGGCTGGAGTGCCATGGCTAAAACAAGAAATAATATGTGCGTTAAAAAATAAATATGGCCAGGTGCAGTGGCTCACGCCTGTAATCCCAGCACTTTGGGAGGCCGAGGTGGGCGGATCACCTGAGGTCCGGAGTTTGAGACCAACCCGGCCAACGTGGTGAAAACCCATCTCTACTCAAAATACAAAAATTAGCTGGGCGTGGTAGTGCATGCTTGTAATCCCAGCTACTCAGGAGGCTGAGGCAAGAGAATCGCTTGAACACGGGAGGCGGAGATTGAAGTGAGCCGAAATCCGTGCCACTGCACTCTAGCCTGGGCAACAAAAGCAAAACTCCGTCAAAAAAAAAAAAAAAAAAAAAAAAAAAGAAAGAAAGAAAGAAGAAAGAAAGAAGTATAAGGATATAGCTGCTATCATATGTGAACAAACACAGAATGCTTCAGATGAATGTAACACATGTAATGCCTAACAAAGAGACCTCTATTTGAAATACTTGGATTCATTCATTAAAAAAAAAAAAAGAAAAAAAGATTGAGCACCTTCTATGTGCTGAATATAGTAAAATAGACTGAGGCTTAAAAGGCTTAGCTTTTCCCTAAGGGAGTTTTTAGTCTTATAGTATCCTCTTCAATGAAATTATATCTGCTAGTGCATTTCCCATTCCAGTGAATAGCTATTTTTTGCATTAAAATTTTATTATATGTTAAATAAAGTTTCTTCCAGAGTACATGAATGGATAAAATATCTTGCCTTTGAAACTCAGTGAATTAGGTAGTCTGTCTTTACTTCTTTTAAAACGGAATAGCGTAACATTTTTCCCTTGGCCAACGTTGTTGAGCAGAGTTTGCCAATCCATTATATGAAAGTGAGCAACATGTTTAGTACAAAAAGACTGATTTAAGTATTGGGATTGCTATGATTTATTTTACTGTGGTGAAACTAACTTCTCTGCCAAAGCTATATTATCCCACTGATTACATATATGTGAGTACTTCAGTATCCAAAGGAAATTCTTTGCAATATGCAAATACCTTTGGATGTTTGATTTCTTCTCTTTAGATTAGAACAAAATTTAAAAACTATAATGAGGTCTAGACATTTCCAAACTACTCAATTGTGTTTTCTTTAAAAACAAATATAAAACCTTTCTATACAACTATTTTATTTAATATAAGCTATAGATTGAGTTATATTTTTAAATGTCACCTCCAAAGAACATTTCTCTTTAATTTCTCCTCACTTCCATAGTACTATCAGTGCAGTCTGCACTACTGCATTACTCATTGCATTACTCCTGTATAGTATGTCTCAACCATTTTCAATGTTTGTGTTCAAATGCATCTAAGAAAACTGAATTGATATGACTATGTTATATTCTAGTGCTTTTAACACACATTCATCATCATCCTTAGTCTTTCTTTGTCTCCTTAGTTTCTTTTAATTTCTTTGTCTCCTTAGTTTTGCTTATACCCCACATGCAGTCTCAGAAAATCCTACCAGTTTCTCCTTCAAAATGCACACTTTTTTTGGAATTGACTACTGCTCACCAACTCCATTGCCATCACTCTAACTTAAGATATAACCATCTTTTGCTAATATTATTGACATAGCTTCTTAGTCATTGACCTGCTTCTGCTTACAGTCTATTCTCAACAGAGTAATAGAGTTACACTTTCAAAAATATCATGTGCTGCTCTTGCTCTGTATTCTCCAGTGGCTGCCAAAGCCATCAGAATCTATTAAAAGGCCTGCCATGACCAGGGCTCCTTCAGACATGCCTTGCCTTGCCATCTGACTTAATATCCTATTATATGTGCATCAGGAACACTGTTTCTGAAATGTATCAAGCAGGTTCCTGCCACAGGGCCTTGCACTTACTATTCCATGTCGGGTATGTCCTGATACACATTTCCATGTGGCTTACTGCCCTTTCTAAGTCTCTGACCAAATGTTATCAAATGTTACCCTCTCTGTGAGATCTTTTACTACCTTATTTTAAATTACATACCTCCAGACTGGGCATGGTGGCTCATGCGTATAATCCCAGCACTTTGGGAGGCAGGCAGATCACTTGAGGCCAGGAGTTTGAGACCAGCCTGGCCAACATGACAAAACCCCATCTCTACTAAAAATACAAAAAAATTAGCCAGGTGTGGTGGTGCATGCCTGTAATCTCAGCTACTTGGGAGGCTGAGGCACAAGAATCACTGGAACTTGGGAGGCAGAGGTTGCAGTGAACTGAGATGGCACTGCTGCACTCCAGCCTGGGCAACAGAGTGAGACTCTGTCTCAACAAATAAAATAAAATTTACATCCCTCCAAATCCAGTACTCCCCATTCTTCTGTTTTACTTTTCTCCTTATATTTATTATCTGAAATATCTATTTTACTTATTTCCTGTTCCTCTTCGCCCTACTAAAATGTAAGTTTCTGTAGAGCAGAGATTTTTGTCTGTTTTGTTTATAGCCATATTCATAGTATCTAGAATAGTGTTGGGCAATAGTAGGAATCATAAATATTTAATTGGTAAAGGAAGGAAGCATAGTGGATACCAACCATGACATGTCCTAGCAGCCACTAAAATGATCAGAATTCTCTTGAAGTTGTGATCAGTTTACAACTTTTTCTGTGTAGGTTTTCATACATATAATTACCCCCCACCCCGCTCCATAATTTAGGAGTTAAAAACACAGAAAATGCATGTTTTAAAAGTGTCTTAGTCCATTTGTGATGCTATAACAAAATATCACAGACTGGGTAATTTATAAATAGTAGAAATTTATTTTCCAGTTTTGGAGGCTGGAAAGTCTAAGATCGAGGCGCCAGCAGACTTGATGTCTGGTGAACGCTTGCTCTCTGCTTTAAAAATGGCACCTCTTGGCTGTGTCTTCACATGGCAGAAGGAATGGAAGGGACTAGCCAATCCCTCAAGCCCTTTTTTTTTGAAGCAGAGTCTCACCCTGTCACCCAGGTTGGAGCGCAGTGACACAGTCTCGGCTCACTGCAACCTCCGCCTGCTAGGTTCAAGCAATTCTCCTGCCTCAGACTCCCGAGTAGCTGGGATTACAGGCACCCGCCACCATGCAGAGCTAATTTTTGTATTTTTAGTAGAGACAAGGTTTCACCATGTTTGCCAAGCTAGTTTCAAACTCCTGACCTCAAGTGATCCGCCGCCCACCTTGGTCTCCCAAAGTGCTGGGATTACAGATGTGAGCCACTGCACCCGGCCCTCAAGCCCTTTTATAAGGGCAATAGTCCCCTCCTAATAACCACTCAAGGGCCCCACCTGTTAATACCATCAACGTTTGTTATTAAGGTGCAACATGGACTTTGTAGGGACACATACATTCATATCATAGCATTAAGTCATAGGATCTTTTTTCCTACTGGAATGGAGGACGCGCTTTGGTGTCAAATATACTAGATTTGAATCCCAGCCCAGCTCTTTATTGAATATGCATTCTGACTGCTCATGTAAACCATTCTGAGTCATATGTACAATAGGGATAATAATATGTCAATGCTGGCTGGATGCGGTAGGTAGCTCATGCCTGTAATTCTAGCACTTTGGGAGGCCGAAGCGGGCGGATTACCTCAACTCAGGAGTTCGAGACAAGCCTGGGCAACACGGTGAAACCCTGTCTCTACTAAAGTATAAAAGAAATTAGCCGGTGTGGCAGCATGCGCCTGTAGTCCCAGCTACTCGGGAGGCTGAGGTAGGAGAATTGCTGGAACCTGGGAGGCAGAGGTTGCAGTGAGCCAAGATCCCACCACTGCACTCCAGCCTGGGTGACAGAGTTAGACTCCATCTCTTAAAAAAGAATAATAATAATATGTCAATACCTAACCTTTTTTTACCTATGAAAGTAATTTCATATGGCTCAACCTGAAAATAATAATAATAAGACAGCATACTCGTGTTGAATAGTGATACAATCTATTAAATGCCTAGTATAATTCCTGACCCATGATTTAAAAGAGTCCATAAATCCAAAGAGAACTGTGTGTGTGTGTTTTTAAACATCATCGTTTCTATTTTCTGAAACATTTATTTTAGATAAGTAGGTATAAATGTTAAGACCCACATCCAGCCAACCTATGTGCATAAATACCCAAACTACATAAAGCTGCCCAAGTGCAGAAAACAAGTTCATTTTTGCTTTAAAATCGAAATTGATGGTTTTTTAAAAGTGTTTGTGAAGATGACAGTGTTCTTTTAACTCATTATGAATTTTAAACAATTAAAGTATTTTAGTTCACTACTTTTGGCCTCCATAGTATCATATAATAGGCACTTAATAGATTAATGAATTGATTATGAGGTTTTTACATTAATTTTGAGTTGAGACACATTTTGTATTTATTAAACATGTTTTAAGTAATAACTCAAAGTCATCCCTCATTTGAAGTGATCCTTTTATCTCTGGATATGTTCAACTGTTTTGAAAAATTGGCTCAATTTTGCCTGTGTCTTGATTATCACTGCTGAGAGGAAAAGAAAAATATGTAGACTGATTGTTTTCCACAAAAGTAAAATGTGAATTTAAAAAGGAGCATATCTATGCAAAATTATTTAAACACTTCTCAAGCAAAATGTCTCAAGAACGATAACATATAATGTCCCTTTTAGAAATTGTGATTACCCGGTTCAGTGTTTCCTCAAAAGAAACTAACTATCTTGATAGAAGTTAGCAGATTAAATGTGAAAGACCTATCATTTGTTTTTGAATTGACTGTGTACAGGATCATGGGTTTCTTTATTAACATCACTGCATGTGGTTATTTACAGCATGTCTGTCTAGCAAAACACAGATGGTAAATGTTATGGAGAGAATTTGGATTTCAGGAAAAGTTGGGGTAATAGACAAAAACTTATACCATTATGTGTTTTCAAATTTAAAAAGAAAGAAAAAGAAATCCTGCTCCAAATGTCATTTTTTTTTTTTACAATTTTACAGTTTGAATTAGGAAATGTTTTCAACTGGAGAAAATAACATTTTGGGGCAGTGAGTATTTTAAGTAGAGTATTTTTACTCCATACCTAGGACACTTCACACAGAATTATAGCATTCTGATTAAATATTATATCACATTATACAAAGTTAAGCTACACAAAAATGTAAACATATTACTAAACAGTAAAGAAATACCTCTGGAAAGGTTAATGGTCTGTAATGACAGAAAAAATAACTTACTTCCAAAAGAGTGCTGTGATTTTTTAAGTGGTATTTTGACCAATGTAGGAAGAGTTTGTATATTTACATATGAGCATATGAGATTGTATATTTAAGTCTCTCTTCAAGAAATAGAAGCTATTCACTCATAATCTTTACAAGAAGAGAGAAGCCTAAGAAGGAACTTAGGGCTATTTAAATATATGAAGAGTTAATAAACATGAAATGTGTTTACCTGTCACTGAGAATAAAACTAACAAAAACACATTTGTTTGAGATGTGTGTAAACATCTGTACCCGAGTTGGTATTCTTTAAATCTGTACTAGAATTTTGTAACAGGAGCAGTGTTGTAAGTTATTGAGGAATTTCATCATCTGGGTTAGTTAAATTAACCTCACTTCAGTAAGTGCTGTGTGGGTGTAATCTGACTATGCAAGTGCCAGAGATAACCTTTTGTAGTCATTCTCAGTAGTCATCCTCTCTGAAACCTCCAAGTCAATACTTTGATGTTATCTCCAGTTTTTTTTAAATGTAAAATTCTTACTATTGTCTTAATCTCAGTTCATATAATATAAACGCGAATTTCTTAAGTGTGGAATATTAATTACTTATTAAGTAACTTGAATGGTGTCTTTGAAGACTGTTCATCTTTTGAAGGAGTCATACTCACAAATATGTATCTACTATACATTAAATTTTAAAATAAATTGATAATTTATGGTAATTTATGTTTATAATACATGTTGGAATAAATGAGAATACATAATATGTTGTTGGTTCTGAAATATATGGCTCATAAATTTAATTTTTACTGCAGTTGCATTGGTTAAACTAAGAACACCTTTACTGGACCTGTAAAACTGGGTCCCAATAGTCTTTTTTTTTTTTTTTGAGACAGAGTCTCGCTCTGTTGTCCAGGCTGCAGTACAGTGGCGCAATCTCGGCTCACTTCAACCTCCGCCACCCACGTTCAAGCAATTCTCCTGCCTCAGCCTCCCGAGTAGCTGGGACTACAGGCACCCACCACCACGCCCGGGCTAATTTTTGTATTTTTAATAGACATAGCATTTTACCATGGTGGCCAGGCTGGTCTCAAACTCCTGACCTCAAGTGATCCATCTGCCTCGGCCTCCCAAAGTGCTGAGATTACAGGCATGGGCCACTGCACCTGGCCAACTGGGCCCCAATATTTCAACAAGAACTTTTAAATTAATTATCTAAGCTGAATTTAGAGGCAAATATCCCAGAGCTAAACTGATTATACAGTACCAACGTGAGGTATCCTTTATTAAAAAGCATGTGTTACTGTGAGTCATTTAGTAATTTCTGGTATGATAGGATATTTTTATCTTCCCAAAGTAAGCTTTAACCAATGTAGTAACTAAGCATGGAAATGGCTCTTGGGCCTACGAGTCTTATCACTGCTTTCAAATGCATGACGACATTGGAAGAGTTATAGGCATTCACATGGGTACAGCCCAATGGGTTCTTCTCATCTGTTGTACAGATAAGGCCAATACACTGAGACAGTGATGTTGCAGTAGAGAAACAGTTTAGTTATTGCAGGGCATCCAAGCAGGAAGACAGGACATGATTCTGAAATCTGCCTCTCTGAGAACTTGGAAGCTAGGGTTGTTAAGGATAATTTGGCAGGCAGGGGGCTAGGGAAAGGGTGCTGCTGACTGGTTGGGAATGGAATCATAGACATGTCAGAACTGTCTTCATGTGCTGAGTTAGTTTTTGGGTGGGGGTTGCAGGACCAGTTGAGTCAGTTCCTTTGTATGAGTCACATACAAAGGGTGGCATCAGTTGGTTCACCAGAATGCAAAAGTCTGAAAAATATCTCAAAGACCAATCTTAGGTTTTACAATAGTAATGTTATCTATTAGGAGTAATTGAAGAAGTTATAAATCTTGTGACCTCCAGGTACATGACTCCTGATCAGTAAGCAAACTATGGAACAATAGCTGGTTATTGCTTAACTATTCATAGATCTTAGCAAATTCAAGACTCTACCATAATTCTAACCTTGTGGCTTTTTATTAGTTTTATGAAGGTAGTTTCAGTCCTGAACAAGGAGGGCCATAGTTTTGGGAAAGGGCTGTAATCATCCTTGCTTTAAAGTTAAACCGTAAAGTAAATTTCTCCCATAGTTGGCTTGGTTTACACCCAGGAATGAGCAAGGGCAGTTAGCTTGTGAGGTTAAAAGCAAGATGAAGTCAGTTATGTCACATTTATCTCATTGTTGTAATATTTGCAAATGCAGTTTCAGTATCACTATGTGAATATGTGTGTGGTAAAAATGGGAAGTATAAATAATTTTCCTCCAAACCTAAATAAGTCTTGCAAGTTGTGACAGACCATTGTAAATTTACACAGATTGATTGCTGCTGTGCCTTTTCAGTCCAATGGTCTGACATCTGAGAAAGCTACAGTAATCATCAAAGTTGGGCATGTAGGCACACATATTATGTTGAGCCCTGGCCTTTGGATCTACAATGCCATAGATGAATGCAACATACTCTTGACGTATCAAGAGGTTCTGTCATTTATTCGTAATTTTCCAAATTGGAAAAATACTCCTTAATTATTTTATTCGTCTTATAAACTTTTTCCACTAATTCCCCACTTACTATAGATTACAGATGCTTTAGTAGTTTTAAACAATGAATGGGAGGAGACTGATTTTCCCATATGTTTTGTAAATTGGCCTTTCTTCTTCCCACTTCACTGAAGATAATCTGCCCTTGCAGATTATCTTTTATTGATTCAGGGAGCTATGGACTGGATAGTGATGGACTTTGTAATGAAAGCACAAGCTACTATTTTTTCAGCTGCTGAAGATAAGAATAAGCTAGAAAACATGAAAGTACAATGATAGGAGATGCTGCTGCATATTCCTGTGTAGTAAAAGATCTGCTTCGTTATCTGGACAGTCTCTTCCAGGAGAAGAGACTTCCTGAGTCAAAATAAGATAAGAAGTATGCAACACAAAGAAGTGAAATGACATTCTTATAGTTGAAATATTCATACTATGTTCAAGTTGGTAAAACTGCTTAGCTTCTACCTCATTGAGGCAACAATGGTGTGAGAAACACTGAAATATGACTGAGAGCATACACTAGCAAGAAGATGGGGGGAAGATACCTTTAAAAAGATCACTTGGAGTTCAATAATTATGGATGCATAATAACATTTTGAGTACTCTTAATATAGTCAGCCTAGTTCTTTCTCAAAAAATAAATTCGAGGACGTAACAGTTCAGTTGATACTATGGAATTTTGTTTGTTTGTTATTCAAAACCAGCAAAGGGATATGATGCTTATTTGGTAGAGAGGACATGCTCTTCAGCTCTTTCTGCCTTCTTGGTCCAAGAAGGCACTCACTAATTTACCAGTTTATTTACTTAGGATAATATGGCTATAAATGAACTTACCCAGGAATAAACTAAATTCTATCATTTACTAAGTTCAAATAGTATACTTTTCATAAAGGGATGAAATCAGTTATTGAAAAGAAGCTAAATTAATTGTGAGCTAAACAACAGCAACTGAAATCACTGAAAGAAATTAAAACCTACTATCATGGCTATAAAGGATTTTAACCATTCTCACTTTTTATATTTCTAGCTATTAATACTGAAGGGAGGACAGAATATTAACACTTTGAAATTAACTCTTGGCCAGGCACAGTGGCTCATGCCTGTAATCCCAGCACTTTGGGAGGTTGAGGCGGGAGGATCACCTGAGGTCAGGAGTTCAAGACCAGCATGGCCAACATGGTGAAACCCTGTCTCTACTAAAAATACAAAAATTAGCTGGGTGTGGTGGCAGGCACCTGTAATCCCTACTACTACTCGGGAGGCTGAGACAGGAGAGTCGCTTGAATCTGGGAGGTGGAGGTTGCAGTGAGCCGAGATCACACCATTGCACTCCAGCCTGGGGGACAAGAGCAAGACTTCTTCTCAATAAATAAATAAACAAACAAACAAACAAACAATTGACCTGAAAGATACATGCTCCGTTTGACTAATATAAAATTGATTAGCAGAGTTAGTTGAAATCATTACAGCACCCAGGGGCAGCTGGATTGTTTTCATGACCCCCCCCCCAAAAAAAAAAAGGCAAAAAAGGATTTTCCAAATATTTTAAAACTTTGTGTCTAATTGTCTCTTTTCCAAGTCTGAATTTTTTTTCTTTCAAGAAAATAACTGTGACCATCACCTTGGTTACACAGTGGAGAGAGGAGATACCCTTAGAGAATGCTTAGAACTTCTCTGATCATGCAAATGTGTAAACTTGAATGCCAAGAGACTTTCTAATCTTAAATCCGAGCAGAGGATGTGAGTCTTTGACCAGTTTCTTAAAATCTTTTTCTTCCATGTCATCAACTCTTAACTGGAAATGGTACCACACCTATCTGATTCATGGAACATCTTAATACTTTAAATACTCAATGGTATTCACAATGCTGTGCTATTTCTAGCTTCTGCAAGTCAGCTGGGGGGTGGCAGAATAGTTACCCAATTACTTTAATGTGGCTAGGGTGAATTCTTTCACATAAGCAAATGTTCTGTGTAATCACAGATAGTTTCTTTAGACTCTAAAACATTTATTTAAGTCATTTTTAATGAAAATCTTTATAAATACTTTATACCTCCTTTAATTTAATAGTAAATATTTTATTTCCTTTTCCAATCAAAGGTAATTTTAGGAATAACATGACCATGTTTTGCTGTAACCCAGTGATATCCTTGCAAACTAAAAAAAATATAAACCTATTTGTACTTATTCTAAATGATCCCAATGCTAGATCTTTCTGATCTTAAATATTTGTTAATTATTTATCATTAGGCTATAGCAATTTAACAGGGCTAAGACTGATATTACTTCTTCCCCAATTAACTATCATTTTGTACTGTGAAACTACTCTGCATTATATAGCAAAGTTCAAAGATGGTTTGAATAATTTATTTATTTTTTTAATCGTAAAAGCCTCTAGTAATTAAAGGGTGAAAAGTTGATGTTTTTCAACAGGTGACTTCTGGATAAAAGAGGTTTACAGTAAACATTCGTGAATAGAAATTTAGTAATTGCCAGATCTTATATTTGAATAAAATATTATAGATATTAAATCAATCAACTTTAGAATCTGTGATGTTTGATTTTAAAAGCCAAAATTATGAAAATTCCTCTCCCCAACATTAACTACTACATCAGTCTAGTGAAGTAAAAATAAAGGCACAGAGAAACAAGCCGCTAATTGCACAGGGAATGCCAAATATAACTGAACTGATAGGCACCTTTTTCTGTAAAACTACCAACAGCATAATTTGTATATTTGCCTAAAATAGTAGCTATTCCCAAGGGTTAATTTTGTTAATGGCAGCATGGAAAAAGACAATAAAACCATGGGGCACCCAGTTGTGTGAAATTGATGTAATAATTAATTACACCCTTAGCCTAGTAATTAAGTAGTCAATCACCGTGCCAGAGTAAGTTCAAAGGCGTTTAGGTGGTTCATTTAAGTTTATGATTTCAAAATATTGAAGTAAAGCACTGTGGGCTGGAAAGGAACATAGATCAGTGAATTAAACAGCAGAGGGGAACCTTAGCCAAATAAAGCTCTAACCCTGGCACAGCCTCTGAATTTGCTGGATGACTTGAGCAAGTCACTTAACCTCCTTGTCCTTCAAGTCTCTGGCAGCCAAGTACCCAATAACGTGTGAGAAATGTAGAAAGAAGGATTTAAATTAAATAGAACTAGACATATTAAGAAAGTAAATAAACAGAATTGCTAACTTAAGATGAAACAAAAATTGTTGCCATACAACCATTTTAATTGCACAGCTTTTGATCATTAATAAGTGCTTTTTAGGCACAATTCACTAAAAGATTTCAACATATGACACTCTGCAAACATCCCAGTGAAGACACATTTGCAGGTATAAATTCAGTTTATTTTGTGGTCCAAGTTTCATTGTAGTCAGCTAGACCTCTCAATAGGGCTTATCATCAAGTAGTTTCACTTTAATAAACTGATTAATCCAAAATCTAAACAACTGAAAAGCTCAAGCTTAAATACTAGAATTTCTTTGCACTCAACCCTCTTTAAAAGAAATATTAAATGTAAACATTCACTAGAAGTATCTGGTTTATCTTACTAGACTTTTAAGATTAAATCTGCTGCTATTCCAGCATCCGAAATACTGCAGCCTCATAAACTGTGGTCCTGATGCAGACTCTGAAGTATCCAAGGTGCGTTCTCAGCACCACCACATCCAGACTGCTATCATACATGATAATTGTCTACATACTTGCATTTATCTAGTGGTTTAAAATGTACCCAGTATTTTATATATATTGTCTAACCATATATTGATATTTATTCATACATGCATGCATTTATAGACATTGACTCAGTACGAGGTGTTCGGAGTATAAACTGGTCAAGTTCTAATTAGATATATGAACATCCTGTGATAATGCATTAAGATCAAAGTAACATAAAGTAGCTGGGTCTGAAGCACTCAGGAAGAGCAATACAGGCAAAGTGACACTTGAGCAAGGTATTGAAAAAGATTTTCAGGCAGAAGAGGGAGAGTTTCTGGCAGAAGGAAAACTGGCAGGAAAAGTACAGTTATCAAAGAGCCAGGACTAGTTGAGGAAAGGTGAGCCCCTTAGTGTGGCTGGAGAATATTTAAAAGCCCTGGAGGACAAAAAGTGTCAGGAGATAAAGCTGGAAAAGTAAGAAGATCTTTAAAACAGAGAACTTTGGGCTTCAGCTTCTAGACCATGAGAGGAGGGGGACTAGAAACCTTAAAGGGGTGGGGGACAATGGCAGCTCTGTTCTATAGAGTGATGATTCTGCAACAGTGAGGAGTGAGAGAGGCCGGTGTGGGAGACCTGGGAGCAGGAAGGGTCGGGAACTTCCGAGAGCCTGAATCAGAGTAGTGGCAGTGAGCCTAGAGAGGAAGAAATGGCTCTGAGAAAGAGTTGGAAGAATGTAGAAAAGCTAAAGATCTACGAGGAATAAAAAGAAAGGAGATAGCAAGACTTCCAGTTTGGGCAGCTGAATAGATTATGATGCCACTATCCAAGATGAGAAATTCCAGAAAGGCAACAGACTTTGTGAGAAAAATACTGAGGTTCATTTTGGGCACCCTGGGTCTGAAATGCCAGGACAAATTCAGATGTTTAGAATGCAGTTAGAAATGTGAGCGTGGAGCCTAGAAAGATTTAAGGTCCCCGAGATAGAGAATTGGCAGTCTTCAGCATGCGGTCAGAGCCAGAGGAGTGAATGAGATTGCCAAGAGTAAGCAAATGAAATAATTAAGAGGCTAAGGATGTACCCTGGGAAACATCATCATAAGTGCTAAGGAAAAATAATGATCCATGGAGGATTGGATATGGAAACAAATGAAAGAATTGAATCCAGAAGAAACCCCAGGTTTTGAGCCGGGAGACTGGCAAAATTGTGGTTTCATTAGAAAAAATGAGTACGTCAGGAAAACAAAGGAGTTCGATGATCAGTTTTAGACAAGTCAAAAAGTTTTCTTTCATTGTCAGTAAACGATAAGACATGCTACTTTATACTTAAATTATTTCCATTTGCCAATTTTATATTTCTTAAAGGCTATCAGGTTATCACCAAATAATGTAGCATCATATATTTTAAAATGGTCATTGGCTTGGGAATCAGAAACCAATTGAGTTTGTTTTGGACCTACCATTCATTCAAATACTTATTGAACATTTCCTATATGCCATGTACTGTGTTATCTGCTGGAGTTGCAATGGTGCAGTACCACCCTTATAGAGTAATAGAGAAAACTGATTAATCGGTTACATGCAAATAAATATGTAAATACAAGTGTACTAAGTGCTTTTAAAAATCAGGTGTCAGCTATGTATGAATTCATAACATCGCGGGGACCTGACCTAATATGAGGGTCAGGGAAGGCCTTTTTTTTTTTGAGAAAAAATCTCGCTCTGTCACCAGGCTGGAGTGCAATGGCGCAATCTCAGCTCACTGCAACCTCCACCTGCCAGGTTCAAGTGATTCTCCTGCCTCAGTCTCCCAAGTAGCTGGGACTACATGTGCGTACCACCACACCCAGCTAATTTTTGTACTTTTAGTAGAGACGGGGTTTCACCATTTTACCTCGTGACCTGCCCGCCTCAGCTTCTCAAAGTGCTGAGATTACAGGCATGAGCCACCGCGCCTGGCCCAGGGAAGGCATTTTTGAAGAAATAATAGTTGAGTTGAGATCTGATAAAAGAAGTAGGAGCAAAATTGGGGGCGGGGGGGGCAGTTTTCCAAGAAGAGAAGACACTACATATGAAGGGCTGGTAATAGGAGGCAGCATGTCCATTTTGAATTGGTAAAACAAGGGAGCAAGAGTGGATTGGAGAGGATAAAGTCAAAGAGTCTGAATGAGTCTAATGAGATGGGCAGAGTCCAGATTATGCAAGGTTTTGTAGTCTCTCTTCAGGTACCTATCCTGAGAGTAGTGAGAAGGTTTTAGAGGAGTTCAAATAGAAGGTTATCTGAAGAGACAGGCATTTAAAAAAAAGAAAGAGAGAGAGAGAGGTGGTTGCGTTGTAGAGAACAGAATAGTGAAGAGCAAAATTGGTTGCAGAAACACTAAGTCGGAGGGCTGTTACAGAGCCTGGACAAGAAATGATGGGTGCTTGTACCCAGAGTGGGGGTGAAGAGGAAAAAAAGTAAAAAAGAAGAGGAAGGCAAATTCAATAGAACTCAATGGATTGGATTGAGATGCTGGATTTCGGGAATCAAATATGATCCTCAGGTTTCCTTCTGGCTTATGCAACTGAGAGATGATCTTGCCATTCACCAAGATGGGGATCCATGGAAGAGCAAGCAGGCTTGTAGTGGTGGAAATTCTTAAGCTCAGTTCAGTATATGTTGGGTTTGAGGTCCACTTGAGATACCCAAATGGAGGCTCAAAAATAGGCCTTGACACATAGATCTGAAGGAAAAGTCTAGGAAGGAGGTTAACAATTTGGAAGTCATTGGAATATAGATGACTATTTAAAACACTGTTGTACACAGGACTTTAGGGATGCAGCATGAGATAAGGAGAGGGACTCAAATTGAGTCTTTAGAAGGAATTGAAGCATTTAATATCCGGGTAGAGAAGGATAACATGGCAAATGAGAATGAGAACATGTAGAAAAGCAAGAGAGTTAAGTAAAAGGAGAGTGTTCCAAGACAAGAAGGTGGGAAGGAGTGATCAGCAAACTCCATATCTTTGGGCAATGCCTATAATCCCTTTATTTATCTGTTAAACCAAGAAATAATCACTGCATACCTGAGTATTGTTATAGTAACCAAATCTCATGTTTGAGGAAATGTTGAAATCTGTAAGTTGTTTTATTATGTAATTACTCTCAGTTCTTGGGTTTTATTTTGTTTTCAAACACTGGGATCATTCACACCCTTATCTTACTCTTCCAGGCCTCTTAGAACAACAGCCAAAGATATATGAATTTGAAAGGGAAAATGTTCCCAATTCTTTGTGCATAATTGCATGGAAAGTAATTCCACTCAGAACCTGGAGCATCTCTCCCACTAGGTTTTCTCTTTTTCCTTTTCCTAAGAATCTAGAAATCCCCAGAAAGTACTTTGTGTCCTGTGAGTATAGGCTTGAGCACTTCAGTTCTAGAAATAAACCTAGTAGGTAAACAGCTTCCTGTGATTAAATGGCTAGCTGTGGAGTGGAAGAAGCTTCTGGTATTCAGGGAACACCATACTGGTACATTCTCCATTCATCGTGGTATAATTAGGGACATGTCACAAGCTCTCCACTTTGACTTTTGGAGTGGTTATTACTTGGTGTTCAGGAAGAGGGAAGGCCAGATGAGAGTGGACCCCCTCCCCACACAACTTGTCTGTCCAAACCACTGGCACAGTATCTGTTCCTCAGCTTCACTGCTGATTTGAGAGTAGACCTAGCTAGCACCAAACCCTCACTCTTCCTCTAGGTCAGATGCTGGGCTTGTGGCAACAGTTCCAACCACAAGCTGACTACTATATACAAATGATTCATTTCCAGCCTTCTGCTTTCCTTTAAAGAGTCAGCTGTCATGTGCCGCCTGTGACTCACTCAAGCTCCTTTGCCCCAGGGAAATAAGCACTCTAAAGATTCCTGAGGTCCAGGCCCCTCCTAAGCCAAACGAGTCACGTTGTTTTTATGATGATACAGCACAGAAGCATCCTGGCTAATTCCCATTTGTTGTCCTGCTAGCAAAAGCACCATCCTTTCTACGCATAAGAAGTGAGAGGAGGCAATTTGCGTTGCTTTGTTTATGCAGGACAACCCTTAAGCCAGTTGTGGCATGCAAAATACTTAAGAGCGAATGCGTATTTCCACAGTGGTTCAGAAAGTAAAAGATGTCCGTATACACCCGATGGTTCTAATTCCATATTATGCTTGTGAGGCAGTGCAGAGACTTTCAGAAACTTCAGGAGGTGATCCTAAACTCTTCACACTCTATAAACTGAAGCCTACCCTAATGAAGCTCCATGAAGGACGTTGATCTTATGCTCATTTCAAATTGGCCATGTTTTCTAAACTGTAGCTTTTCCTATCAGCAGTATATCAGACCAAAAAAAAAAAAAAATCTGTTAGTTTGAAATGAGGATTTCATGTGAGAAAGAAGTTTTGGTGGCCACATTTTTATAATCTCATTTTCTGAGATCCTCCTCACCCGTATCCCTTATATTCCAGAATCGGGTCAGCTGTCATTAGCTTTTGCCAAATGTTCATACTGTTGAGGCCACAGACAGATGAATCACCTATTGCCTAACTGAATTAAGCTAAAATGTGTCACTGGCAGGATCCTTATTACAAAATCATGCCCCAATACCACTTCTGTCAGTATGTTTTGCTGTTGAATGTATTATTAATATTCATCAATCAAATGAGCAAGGGCAAGAAATGTTTTGGACTTCTGTAGGAGCTGTGTTATGTTACTTTATATAAATGAAAAGTAATTATATAACTAAATATGAATTCTAACCCATATAGTGATTTTTTAATATTATAGACCTTGACATTGTAGCAACCATATTATGGACTAACTTAATCGCATTTTATAGGATAGTTTATTACTTGTATTTGTTATGATATAGTCTTATATAGTCTTGATGAAGTAAAATTTGGTTTATAGAAAATTTATTTTTAAATAATGTCATCACCTAGGTAACCTGAAGTTTCAGAGTGAAAGTAAGCATTTAAGCTTGTGGTTAAAATCTGCTTAATGAAGATCAGATTCATAAAAAATGCAAACTGGTTTCTTTAGTCAATAAAGAATAAAACCAGAGGTCAGCTTTTTTCGTGATCAATAGCAGCCTCACTACCTCAGTAAGATAAGATGGGAAGTAACATTTTGTGATTCCCAGTCTATGTTCAGTGATTTTAAGGGAATATGACAATATTCTTAAAATCCAGTAAAATTTGATTCTAAAATATTTCATGCAGTAATTTTATAAGTAAGAGAACAGTGTTCTGAAATCAAGAAAAGGTTATTAGTCTCAATTGATTAAATTAACAAATATTGAGCATCTATTCCATAAAAGACATTGAACAAAGCTTTTTAGGCTATACAAGAAAATAAAATGTTCTTTGCCCTCGGGAAGCTTTTAAGTTAACAAGGAAGACACATTACACAGTACAGAAAGTTTAATAACAATTTAAAACAAGTAATAATGTGTTTTAAACTAAAGAAGGTATCAAGAGAGAGTATATGCATAGTTTCTGAGTGATAACAGATGCTGCAGGCTTTCAAAAAAGAGAAAGAACACTTGAGACAGATGTCAGTAGAAACAAATTCACTGAATAGATAGGATTTCAGCCAAACCACTATTAATAATTTCACCAATTATAGGCTAGGAATAGAAACAAATCATGATTGGTGTTGGGTTTGACAGCTATACCTGGAGGCTTTCATCTTATTATCTGCCTACATCTACAGTATTGATTCATATGTCACTTCTTCAATTTGTAGAGTTTACTAAAGGCCATTTGTCTAAATACAAAGGCCAATCACAGTGTCGGCATCCTTTTGTAGAGTTTGTCAAGCAGAAAAGTGAGAAAATGCAAATAATTATATAAAGTTCAATATCTCAATGCAAGATATCATCTTTACTCTGAAGATAGACATATTATTAGAATGATACTCTTTAAGGTTGTTTTTAATAACATTTGTTAACTATGAAGAGAAATATGTTTACTAATCCAATCAAGTTGTTTAAGGTAGTAAAAAACTAATTTTATTTTATTTTATTTTTATTTATTTATTTTTTTTTTGAGATGGAGTTTTACTCTTGTTGCCCAGGCTGGAGTGCAATGGCGTGATCTCGGCTCACCGCAACCTCCACCTCCCAGGTTCAAGCAATTCTCTTGCCTCAGCCTTCCCAAGTAGCTGGGATTATAGGCATGCGCCACCAAGCCAGGCTAATTTTGTATTTTTTTTTTAGTAGAGATGGGGTTTCTCCGTGTGGGTCAGGCTGGTCTCGAACTCCCGACCTCAGGTTATCCGCCCACCTCGGCCTCCCAAAGTGCTGGGATTACAGGCGTGAGCCACTGCGCCTGGCCTTAGTAAAAACTAATTTTAAAAAACATAGCCTTGACTGACCTTTCAGGTGACTGTTGTTTTCAAACAAATGGAAAATAGCAGTGCTTTCCAAACGTGAATGTACTCAGAGGTCACCTGAGAGTCATGTTAAAATGCAGATTCTGGCTGGGCACAGTGACTCACACCTGTAATCCCAGCACTTTGGGAGGCAGAGGTGGGAGGATCACTTGAGTCCAGGAGGTCAAGGCTGTAGGGAACTGTGATTGCACTACTGTACTCCAGCATGGGTGACAGAGTGAGACCCTATCTCAAAAGTTAAAAATGAAAAAGAATATTTAATATGACTTTTGTCTTTTATTCTTACCCAACTCTATATTTTTGCCTTTAGCACGAAAGCAAGAGATTATCAAAGTCACTGAACAACTGATCGAAGCTATCAACAATGGGGACTTTGAAGCCTACACGTGAGTAGCGGACGTTTACTTTGCTTTCATGCATATGGTAAATATAGTTTTTATATGAATGCATTCTTCAACATATCTGAATTCACGTATATTTAATTCAAGGTTTGATATGTCAACAATAGTTTTATTTCATGGTATAAATAACTAAGCGCCCCTAGGAGAGAAAAATTTATTTAAGATTTCAGAGGCCAGGCACAGTGGCTCACACCTGTAATCCTAGCACTTTGGAAGGCCGAGGTGGGAGGATTGCTTGAGGCCAAGAGTTCAAGACCAACCTGGGTGACAAAACAAGACCCCGTTTCTACAAAAAGTTTAAAAATTAGTCAGGCATAGTGGTGCACACCTGTAGTCCCACATACTTGAGAGGCTGAGGCACGAGGGTCACCTAAGCCCGGGAGGTCGAGGCTTCATGGAGCCATGATCACATCAGTGCACTCCAGCCTGGGTGACAGAGTGAGACCCTGTCTCAAAAGAGAAAAGAAAAAAAGATTTCACAGAGAAAAGACTTGACTTCTGATCCAACGATTGGAGATTTCTTTGTAAATATGCAGATGTATAACCACTCCCACATCACACACACAGAAGTCCAGATGAGAAAAGGTCAATCCAGGCAGAGCAATTCATGTGAGCAAACACACAAAAAAATATGAAAGTACATAAAGTGTGCATTTTGGCTTAAGAAATGTTTTCCCTTGCAGTTCTGCAGAGGTTCTGGGACAGAGAAAGAGATTAGGAGGTGACATGAGGTAGCCTTCTCTCTTCAGCCAGTACAGCTCAACTTTATCTGCATCTCTTTTATATGTTTGTATCTTAAGGAAAACTTTACTTGAAGAATGGGTTCTAATGCTTATTTAAAGTTATAAACTCCTGGATCATAGGAACTATGAAGGAAATTACTTTGCTGAAGTTAAAATAAAGCATTCAATTTAAATAGGGCCTTCTCCTTACACCATGCAACTAATGACTTCCACCCCAGTGAAAGCCTTAAAATGCAAAACAGAGATTGAATCTGATCTCTGGCTAGAAAGATCCAAAAGCTGAAGATATAATCATAAATGAGAACATAATATTATTATACCTAAATGGATAAAATGTGTATACTTTAATTAAAAAACCAAGAATAGAAGTAAGAGACAAACAAACTTAGAAAAACATTTGTAAAACATATATCAAAAGTTAATTTTTTATATTGAGTGAATATGATTGGAAAGTAGAAAAATAGGTAAAGAACATGAACTGACTATTATCAGAGGAGGAAATATAAATGACAAGTAAACTAATAAAGGCATGTTCATGTTTACTAATTAAGTATGCACAAACTTGAATGCAAGAGCCTCTTCTCCCTATAAAATCAGCAGAGATGTAAATTCTGCTGACAGCCAGAAAGATGCAGATACTGCAGGACAATGGTGACTTTCCTATACCATGGAATAAAACACAGTTGGGTGCAAACTTTCAGGGTGGCAGTGGTGGCAGATATGGGGGGATTAGTAATATATTTTGTTGTATAATCTGTTATTATATACCTGAAAGCTTTTATAAAGGCTCAGTTTACTGTAATACTATAATTCTACTTATAAGAATTTAACGAGTATAAATTTTTTATGTAAAACATGAACAAAAATTTGTGAACAAAGATATATACTGAAGCAAAATTGATAACAGTGAAAAATTGGAAACAATGTATATGCCCAACAGTACCATTCCCATTAAGTCATCTTTGGTGCAATGGTTATGTTGAGTTTCTAGTGACCTGGAAAAATATCTATGATGTTTTTACTGAAAATTAAGCAGGACATAAAAGAGTATGTACATAATTATTACAACTACAAAAGTAAAAGGTATTAAAAGTGCCAGGTGTGATGTCTCACACCTGTAATCCCAGCACTTTGGGAGGCCAAGGCAGGCAGATCACCTGAGGTTGGAAGTTCAAGACCAGCCTGACCAGCATGGAGAAACCCCGTCTCTACTAAAAGTACAAAATTAGCCAGGTGTGGTGGTCCATGTCTGTAATCCCAGCTACTTGGGAGGCTGAGGCAGGAGAATCGCTTGAACCCGGGAGGCAGAGGTTGCGGTGAGCTGAGATCACAGCATTGCACTCCAGCCTGGGCAACAAGAGCGAAACTCTTTCTCAAAAAACAAACAAATAAATAAATAAAAAGTATTAAAAGTGGAATGAAACATGCCAAATTAGATTTTAAAAAGAAAAAAAAGAAGTTGCCTCTGAGAGGTAAAATTATTTGTGAATTTTTTTCTTGCTTTTTTATTCTTCCCAAATTTTACATAAGCAAGTATTACTTTTATCATTAGTTATAAATAAACACCAAATATAAAATGTGGATGAGATTAGCTAAATGTAAGACGGAAACTCTGTCAGGAGCTTCTTCTTATAACTTAAATATGTGTGCATATATGTATAAACACATGCATATACTTGTGTATGAGTGTATCGATTCTTTATCATGACCTAATAAGGCATACTTGGAATAAAAGAAATAGTAAAAATTGGAGTTAAGAAGAACAGTCTGTTTTCAGAGACAACGGTTCTCTATTAAATAATTGTTTATAGCTGTGCCATAGAACCTGCTTTTTAAAAATTCTTGTTGCTGTTATATCCTTATTAGATAGATATGATTATCCAAAGAATAAGATTATTCTCTTTTTTTAAAAATCTCTTTCTTTTGCAATAGCATTTCCTTGTGGAATGATAAAAAGTTGTGTTTGTTGTTGTTAAAAAGAAAAAAAGAAGTTGCCTCTGAGAGGTAAAATTGTGTATGAATTTTTTTCCTGCTTCTTTTATATTCTTTCCAAATTTATAAACAGATACTACTATTATATAGGGAGCAATTGTAGCCAGGCAAAAGTGTATGTTTCCTATATTCTCAGTTTAAAATAGGGTATTTTAAATAATGCTAAACCTTGGGATCACACCAGTTCACTAATATCTTTGCCTATGGAGACTTATAATCTGGCCTGATTTTGTACTTTCCAGCCAGAGCTAATCCAACAGGGCTTCCATTTGAGAGCTTTTGGGTTGGTAGAATGTACTGGTGTATCCCTGTCAGCTGGTCCTTAGAACACCTGTTGAGATCACACACACCCACATGTCAAATGGCAGCTTTGTGGATCTTTCATTAATACAAAGCCTTTTATGGGGTAGGTGGATGATCAGATAGATGATAGATAGATAGATAGATAATCAGATAGATGATAGATAGATAGATAGATAGATAGATAGATAGATAGATAGATAGATTAGATAGATAGACACATTTCCAAATATACTGACTCTTTTTCATGGCTGGGTAAGAAGATCCATCATGGCACAGTGATTCCCAGATTATGTTAGTACTGATGTAAGGCAGTAAGAAATTTTGGTTCACTGATAATGACAACCAAAAACCATATTTATAGAGGAAGTAATAGCCCCTGGCAGAATAAATTCTTGTTACCATAGGAACGCTGTTCTTCCCATTTTGCTTCCTAGAAAGAGACTATATATATTTGATTTTAAGCTTAAAAATGCCTGCCCAGCAGGCAGTCTGAAGTGAAGGTTACTGTAATCCTTGCCCCCATCATCTTTAAGGCACAAAAGATATCCACTGTGGTTTCTACTTTTTAAAGGTATTCTTTAAATAACACCAGTTCCACGTTCTATAAACAGCACTGCACTTTGAGGAACTACAGTGAGTTAGACTTTTGAAATTTGTATTTCTTTTGAATATTTAAAAAATTTTGCCCCCCCCCCACCCAAATGGGCAATTTCTCTATGAAATTAGATGTGGCCCCATCCACTGTATTACCCTTTGGGGCAAATTAATAAACAGTCCAAAATCCTTTGATTTGTATTCCATTTGATCTACCTTGTGAACTCCCATTCATTCTTCAAATCCAGGTCTTGTCACCTTCTCTGAGAAACCTACCCTGATCACCATAGGCCCAAAGGAAATATTTTCTTCTCTGCATTTCCAGGGGCCTTACACACATAACACCGTGACCCTGCTTTCCATATCAAGCAACCAGTCATCATTCCCCAGGCATACTCTGCATTTTCACAGCAGCAGACCATTGCACTTGCTGTCCTCCCCCTGCCCACCACCTCCCACACACCTGGAAAACTCTTGCTCATTCTTCAAAGCCCAGCTCAAATTTTCTTCCTCTCTTAAACCTTTCCTGTTCACTGTCTATTAGTAATCTGTTTTTTGAGCACTTCACATTTTCATCTATCCTAGTATTGATTATTATATTATAATTGCTTGTTTTGAAGAATATCTGCCACATAGTAAGTGTTCAGCAATTCTTTACTGAATAAATTTATCCAAAGAAAGCTCATTGGTTTTTTCCAAATATTTAAAATTGTGCACCCCTTTATTGAATCATATTTCTAGGATTAAGAAAGAAAACCGGCCGGGCGCGGTGGCTCACGCTTGTAATCCCAGCACTTTGGGAGGCCGAGGCGGGCGGATCACGAGGTCAGGAGATGGAGACCACCGTGAAACCCCGTCTCTACTAAAAATACAAAAAAATTAGCCGGGCGTGGTGGCGGGCGCCTGTAGTCCCAGCTACTCAGAGAGGCTGAGGCAGGAGAATGGCGTGAACCCGGGAGGCGAAGCTTGCAGTGAGCCGAGATTGTGCCACTGCACTCCAGCCTGGGCGACAGAGCGAGACTCCGTCTCAAAAAAAAAAAGAAAGAAAACCAATATGAGCATCTGAACCTTCTATTGATTTCATTTTAAAAATAAAATAAACACAGTAATAAGATGTAAGTCTTGTGGACATTGCCAGGAAGTGTAGGGTGTGATACTTTCTTTCAAGTCAATTGTAATATACATGTTTGACATGAATGTAGGATATGTGGTCCATCAAAAATTATTCCAAGGCTAAGCATGGTGGCTCACCCCTGTAATCCCATACTTCGGGAGGTCAGGTGGGAGGATCACTTGTGCCTAGGAGTCCGAGACCAGCCTGGGCAACATAAGGAAACCCCATCTCTACTAGAAATAAAAATTTAAAAATTAACCCAGCATGGTACTGTACCCGAATACTCCCAGCTACTACAGAGGCTGAGCCGGAAGGATTGCTTGAGTCTGGAAGGTTGAGGCTGCAGTGAGCCATGATTGCACCACTACACTCCAGCCTGGGCAACAGAGCAAGACCCTGTCTCAAAAATAATAATAATAATTATTATTATTATTATTATTATTATTATTGCAGAAGTATTTAATTTCAGAATCAAAGATATTTTTATAGGATTTGGAGAGTGTCTTACACTTGGACAATAGGACTTGGAGAGCATTTGTAAAAAATAGTAAACCTCAATCGAGAGTTAGAAAAACTGGAAAAGTCACCTTAAAAATAAAAAAGTAGAAATTTTAAAAAGGGGCCTCCTAAAATATTGTATATTATCATCTGCTTGAACTGGATAAATTAGTTTGTTCCTATCAGAGTTCTCTGCAAAATGTCTTTTTAGAGTCTGCTCCTCAACCCACCTTGCCAAGGTTTATGATAGAACTTTTGTATGTAAGTGTTTTTAGAGGCTCTTTCCTTCAGTGACTGGCAAATCAGAATGTTTACACATGAAACAACAAAACACATTAAAGCACCTATTAATTGGTTATTTTCATTATTTTTCTTTTACAGAAAAATCTGTGACCCAGGCCTTACTGCTTTTGAACCTGAAGCTTTGGGCAATTTAGTGGAAGGGATGGATTTTCACCGATTCTACTTTGAAAATGGTACATTTATTCCTAATTTAATAACATGCCCTTTTTAAACCTCTCTGAATTTTTCCCAAATTTGCAGATTATTTTGCTCTTTTCTGTAATGAGAGTTTTTACCTTCATCCAGCATTTGAAACCATACAATGGTTTTGTATTCAAAATTGAAAAAAAAAATAGGCTTGGCTTACAGTTTTGGTGTGTTTTAAAAAATATCTTTGTAAAAAAATTAATGTTGGCTGGGCACAGTGGCTCATGCCTGTAATCCCAGCACTTTGGGGGCCGAGGCCAGTGGATCACTTGAGGTCAGGAGTTTGAGACCAGCCTGACCAACATGGTAAAGGCTCATCTCTACTAAAAATACAAAATTAGGTGGGCACGGTGGCACACACCTGTAATCCCAGCTACTTGGGAGGCTGAGGTATGAGAATTGCTTGAACCCATGAGGTGGAGGTTGCAATGAGCCAAGATCGCAAGCCTGGGCAACAAGAGTGAAACTCCATCTCATAAAAAAAAAAAAAAAAAAGTTATGTTGATTGAATACACTTCAAGCAAGTTGCAGTTAATGTATAATATAAGCTATAAAGCAGTTACAAAAAATGTTATTTCACGTTTTCATAAAACTATATATTAAAAAATTAGGCAGGCATGCTGGCTCATGCCAGTAATCCCAACACTTGAGGAGGCTGAGGTGGGAGGATAGCAATAGTTTAAGGCCAGAAATTCAAGACCAGTATGAGCAACATAGTGAGACCCCATCTCTACAAACAATATAAAAATTAACCAGGGATGATGACAAGCACCTATAGTCCCAGCTACTTGGGAAGCTGAAATGGGAGATCACTTTGAGCCCAGGAGATTGAGGCTGCAGTGGGCTATGATCATGCCACTGGACTCCTGCCTGGGTGACGGAAAGAGACCCTGTCTCAAATTTTAAAAATAAGAAAAAGTAGGAGGAAAAGATTTTTAAAAACCACACCATGCCAAAATATTTAACATAGAAGAGTGCTTTCAAGCATATGTGATGCTTATTTTCAAAGTAAAATGAAAATGAAGGTGAGTAATCAGATAAATCTTTCAATTCAAATTTTAAGACTTGTAGTAAGAGAAAGTAGGAAAGATCCAAAATTGACACCCTAACATCACAATTAAAAGAACTAGAAAACCAAGAGCAAACACATTCAAAAGCTAGCAGAAGGCTAGAAATAACTAAAATCAGAGCAGAACTGAAGGAAATAGAGACACAAAAAACCCTTCAAAAAATTCATGAATCCAGGAGCTGGTTTATTGAAAAGATCAACAAAATTGATAGACCACTAGCAAGACTAATAAAGAAGAAAAGAGAGAAGAATCAAATAGATGCAATAAAAAATGAAAAAGGGGATATCACCACCGATCCCACAGAAATACAATCTACCATCAGAGAATACTACAAACACCTCTACGCAAATAAACTAGAAAATCTAGAAGAAATGGATAAATTCCTCGACAAATACACCCTCCCAAGACTAAATCAGGAAGAAGTTGAATCTCTGAATAGACCAATAACAGGTTCTGAAATTGTGGCAATAATCAATAGCTTACCAACCAAAAAGAGTCCAGGACCTGATGGATTCACAGCCAAATTCTACCAGAGGTACAAGGAGGAACTGGTACCATTCCTTCTGAAACTATTCCAATCCATAGAAAAAGAGGGAATCCTCCCTAACACATTTTATGAAGCCAGCATCGTCTTGATACCAAAGCCTGGCAGAGACATAACCAAAAAAGAGAATTTCAGACCAATATCCTTGATGAATATTGATGCAAAAATCCTCAATAAAATACTGGCAAACTGAATCCAGCAGCACATCAAAAAGCTTATCCACCATAATCAAGTGGGCTTCATCCCTGGGATGCAAGGCTGGTTCAACATACGCAAATCAATAAATGTAATCCAGCATATAAACAGAACCAAAGACAAAAACCACATGATTATCTCAATAGATGCAGAAAAGGCCTTTGACAAAATTCAACAACCCTTCATGCTAAAAACTCTCAATAAATTAGGTATTGATGGGACGTATCTCAAAATAATAAGAGCTATCTATGACAAACCCACAGCCAATATCATACTGAATGGGCAAAAACTGGAAGCACTCCCTCTGAAAACTGGCACAAGACAGGAATGCCCTCGCTCACCACTCCTATTCAACATAGTGCTGGAAGTTCTGGCCAGAGCAATCAGGCAGGAGAAGGAAATAAAGGGTATTCAATTAGGAAAAGAGGAAGTCAAATTGTCCCTGTTTGAAGATGACATGATTGTATATCTAGAAAACCCCATTGTCTCAGCCCAAAATCTCCTTAAGCTGATTAGCAACTTCAGCAAAGTCTCAGGATACAAAATCAATGCACAAAAATCACAAGCATTCTTGTACACCAATCACAGACAAACAGAGAGCCAAATCATGAGTGAACTCCCATTCACAATTGCTTCAAAGAGAATAAAATACCTAGGAATCCAACTTACAAGGGATGTGAAGGACCTCTTCAAGGAGAACTACCAACCACTGCTCAATGAAATAAAAGAGGATACAAACAAATGGAAGAACATTCTATGCTCATGGGTTGGAAGAATCAATATCGTGAAAATGGCCATACTGCCCAAGGTAATTTATAGATTCAATGCCATCCCCATCAAGCTACCAATGACTTTCTTCACAGAATTGGAAAAAACTACTTTAAAGTTCATATGGAACCAAAAAAGAGCCCGCATCGCCAAGTCAATCCTAAGCCAAAAGAACAAAGCTGGAGGCATCACGCTACCTGACTTCAAACTATACTACAAGGCTACAGTAACCAAAACAGCATGGTACTGGTACCACAACAGAGACATAGATCAATGGAACAGAACAGAACCCTCAGAAATGATGCCATATATCCACAACTATCTGATCTTTGACAAACCTGACAAAAACAAGAAATGGGGAAAGGATTCCCTATGTAATAAATGGTGCTGGGAAAACTGGCTAGCCATATGGAGAAAGCTGAAACTAGATCCCTTCCTTAAACCTTATACAAAAATTAATTCAAGATGGATTAAAGACTTAAATATTAGACCTAAAACCATTAAAATTGTACAAGAAAACCTAGGCAATACCATTCAGGACATAGGCGTGGGCAAGGACTTCATGTCTAAGACACCAAAAGCAATGGCAACAAAAGCCAAAATTGACAAATGGGATCTAATTAGACTAAAGAGCTTCTGCACAGCAAAAGAAACTACCATCAGAGTGAACAGGCAACCTACACAATGGGAGAAAATTTTTGCAACCTACTCATCTGACAAAGGGCTAATATCCAGAATCTACAGTGAACTCAAACAAATTTGCAAGAAAAAAACAAACAACCCCATCAAAAAGTGGGCAAAGGACATGAACAGACACTTCTCAAAAGAAGACATTTATGCAGCCAAAAAACACTTGAAGAAATGCTCATCATCAGTGGCCATCAGAGAAATGCAAATCAAAACCACAGTGAGATGACATCTCACACCAGTTAGAATGGCCATCATTAAAAAATCAGGAAACAACAGGTGCTGGAGAGGATGTGGAGAAATAGGAACACTTTTACACTGTTGGTGGGACTGTAAACTAGTTCAACCATTGTGGAAGTCAGTGTGGCGATTCCTCAGGGATCTAGAACTAGAAGTACCATTTGACCCAGCCGTCCCATTACTGGGTATATACCCAAAGGACTATAAATCATGCTGCTGTAAAGACACATGCACACGTATGTTTATTGCGGCACTATTCACAATAGCAAAGACTTGGAACCAACCCAAATGTCCAACAACGATAGACTGGATTAAGAAAATGTGGCACATATACACCATGGAATACTATGCAGCCATAAAAAATGATGAGTTCATGTCCTTTGTAGGGACATGGATGAAACTGGAAACCATCATTCTCAGTAAACTATCGCAAGGACAAAAAACCAAACACCGCATGTTCTCACTCATAGGTGGGAATTGAACAATGAGAACTCATGGACACAGGAAGGGGAACATCACACTCCGGGGACTGTTGTGGGGTTGGGGGAGGGGGGAGGGACAGCATTAGGAGATATACCTAATGCAAAATGACGAGTTAATGGGTGCAGGAAATCAACATGGCACATGGATACATATGTAACAAACCTGCACATTGTGCACATGTACCCTAAAACCTAAAGTATAATAAAAGAAAAAAAAAAAAGAAAAAAGACTTGTGGTAGTTTCAGAGGAAACAGCCACTTTTCAAAGAAGGTGACAAAAGAAGTTCATCCTGCAGAAATCCTTCAGGTCATCAAGAAAAATGTAAACCAGGAATTCCCTTTATCCTTCTCTTTTTCCTTACACCTAATGACATTAGACATTATGCTGTGTTTGCATATTGCATTAAGTGAATTTACTATTTTTGCAGAGATCTTATTGAATTAAAAAAGAAATGTATTATAGGGATGATTAGGATAATCACATCACTTTCAGTAATTATAAGCTTTGATAAGAATGTCTGCCTTGGCATGGATTTTCGAATTAAGATGTGTTGAATGAGTTACTTTTTCTTATATGCATTAGACATTTACAAACAAATAAACAAAAAGAACTATTTGATAAATTCTCTTTAACAAAATTTCAGTAAATGTTATCATATTCCCTATATTCCAGTGTTCTGATAGGATCTCATGTTTCCTCCAACTAAGTCTCTATCAACACCATCTGATCCCTAATGAAAGAATTAACCCATTAATATTTTAACCTATTTCAGTATAACACTATATATCATGTTCCATAAATATAATTCCTTCATAATGGGATATTTAGGTGACTATAATAATATTTTATATAATTTCAATAGATGTTTTCCAAGATTGGAAAGCATGTTTGGATAACAGCTAAAAACAATTCAACCTTTTCTAGTGATCTAAGAAAGAAACAGCATCAATAAGTGATGTGCACTAAATCCTCCTCGCATCTCTTGGTGACTGAATAATTAGAATTCGTAGCTACTGTCAAAACACCAGAGGCTGGAGCACAGTGAGGGCTACTCAGTCAAGGGAAAGAGCTAGAAGATCAGAATCAGGCTATGTGCCAACACCACATTTCGAATGTTTATCAAATGATCACAGTGGACTATCATGGAATGGACTCTAGTATGTGGAGGAGTCAGAGGATGAGATGAGAAACAAGTTCATAGACTTGTTCAAAGGCTACCGCCAGCCTTATTTTGAAGACAGTGATGTCTATACCTGAAACTTGATATATTTCCCTTCTCTCACGTACTTCACCAACTAACAAAAACAAACACCACCACAAGATCCCTGGTCAACTGTCCTAGCAGTTCATTCCTGGAAAAGACAGGCACTGCTTGGCACACCTGGGCCGGGCCTTCTTCACCTCTATTCATATTGTGATTTCTGTTTCTAACCACTTTCCATTGTAAATAAATATATCTCTCCAGCTTTTTCACCCAATCAAAATTTCCAGAGAGCATATAAATGCCTGTAAAGGAAACCAGATAAAATAAAGACCTTATCCACTTTCGTTCTTTTTTCGCTTTGTACAGTGCCCAGTACCCGATTAGTACAAATAGTAGAATAATTAACTAATTAATTAGTGAGTGAATAAACATCATTTCATTTATTGGTCCTAACTGAAGTTATTACTGGTTTTAGTTTCCTTTACATAGAAACTAAATTTTGCTTTTCATGTTTTTCTCTTTCAGCTTTGTCCAAAAGCAATAAACCAATCCACACTATTATTCTAAACCCTCATGTACATCTGGTAGGGGATGATGCCGCCTGCATAGCATATATTAGGCTCACACAGTACATGGATGGCAGTGGAATGCCAAAGACAATGCAGTCAGAAGAGACTCGTGTGTGGCACCGCCGGGATGGAAAGTGGCAGAATGTTCATTTTCATCGCTCGGGGTCACCAACAGTACCCATCAAGTAAATATTTCCAGGCTGTCAGCTTCTTTGTTAATACACCCATGGTCAGCTCCTTCTACTTATTCCATTGTTAACAGCATGGTATATGTTATTTAATGCTAGTAGTTGGTTACGCTGATGAAAATAAATGCCTTCACAGGAAAGGTTTATGATTCTCTGGAAAGATCAATCAGATCAGCCATTTGTGGGTTGAAACTTGCTATAGAGCAGTATATGATAGGTTTAGACAGGACTAGAGACTACCTTATCAAAATCTCACAGGGTTAAATCTAGGGGATTTGTATAATAAGGCAAAATATTTGTGACTTCATTTTCTCAATTGACAGAAGAAGGGGATATCAGAGGAAAACATAGGGAGGAGTTTCTAAAATGGCCAATACGTTATCAGGAGTTTCATTTCATAGATGATCCCCTAAAGCGCAGTTAGAGAGACAGCATTTAAAAGGCCATTGTCAGGTAGTGCAATGTCGTTCTCACCTCACCACTCTACCTCGGATCATTTGCTTTTCCAGTCGGCGATTAGGCACATATTTATTGTGAATCTCCTAGGTGCTTAATCTGTGCCAGATTCAACACAAGGTACAAGATATTGCTTTCAAGGAACATGTATTCTCATTTAGCCAATCACTGATTCTAAAGAAAAAAATGATATAATAAAGTTTATCATCAACTTCAGAATACAGTAGAATTAATGAACAGTGTAGTAAACTGTTTATAACAGTTTGGAAGTACACTTTGTGTATAAGATAGAATTTTGGACAAAATCTTAAATGATGAGTAGAATTTAGAGACATAGAAAGATTGAAAAAGCAAAGGAGGATAGTCCAAGCTAAAGGAGCATGATGAAGAAAAGTACAATATCAGGATTTAGTTTAATATGATAGAACATTATTGGTAAGGAAGGCCGGTTACAACTAAAGAGGAATAATTGAAAATAGGCTTATTGGTAAAGTGGAGTGAGATGAAAACAAGAAGAGTTTAAACTCAGTGTAGAAGTTTGGTCCACTGTTGATCTCTTTCCAAATTATCTCACCAGGATCACCTGTTAATATTTGGGATTTGGAATGGGGGTTCATACAAACAGCCATTCAACTCACTCCAGAGAATCCATCATGATTTCTTAGTTTGATAACATACCACAGTGGTTTTCAGAGGCCTTCTGTATAGCCTTGATAATTATATATCACTGTTAGATTTGTAAAAAGTGGGTCAACAGGGACAAAAATCAAACCAAACCAAACAATAGGCTGAAATTTATTCCCAAAACCATAGCTATGTAATTAAGAGAAAAACACAAGAGGAATATGAAGATAATGAAGACATCTGTTTTTGTGTGTTTTTTACCCCAAAGAGGTACAGCACAAATCACCAGTTAATATAGAAGGGGTTACATTCATACAGTACCAGGGGTTTAGGTTTTTTTGCAATTCCCTGAAGTGTTTATGGGATGAAGCCTATTCAAGAAAACTTCATTTTATGCCAGGTGGCTTAAATGGGGCTTCTCTTAATAGGCCACCCTGTATTCCAAATGGGAAAGAAAACTTCTCAGGAGGCACCTCTTTGTGGCAAAACATCTAAGGCCTGAAAACCATTCACATATGGGTCTTGTAAGTAACATCCTGCTCCGTGATACTTTGTGATTGGAGCTGAATGAAAAGCTGCATGGCTGTTTTCCTTCCTTTTGAGGATATTTTTTCTTGCATAATATTCAATGAAAAACGCACAAGGTCTTTGAAAATTCGTAGCAATTTTGCATGAGCTTTTGAATCTAACATTCAGCCCTATTTGGTAGCATAATCCTTATTTTAAAGGTAATAAACACTGAAAAGAATCTTTTCCAATATGTGGATTGTGTCACGTTAGAATCCTGAAGTTTTCACATCAAAAGTAAATTATGTCTGGGTCAGTTCAGATAACTCTCAATTATCCGGACTTAATTTATATTAAGCTTTAGAATCCTTTGGTGTCTTAACCATTCTTTCAAGAGTTTGCAGTTCTATAAGCAGCTGGCTATGGCGAATGTGTAAATCAAGTTGCTGTGCCTGACTGAGTATAATGGTACTTGACCATGAGGACAGGCCACAGGAGGAAGTCAAGCTGAAATTTAAAACTCACAAAGTGGGTAATTCCACAGGATAATTGAAAGTTGACTGTAATTAATGTCATGCTTTTATTGTTGTTTTTAATTGTTTCTTAGACTTAGGTTGCAAGCATTCAGATATGTATGGTGCTGTTGTGAATATTTGCCTCATTCAGAGAACTAAACATTATCAGAGCTTTTAACAAATAGTGCTCCCAGCTGTTGCTTTCAACAAAGGAGAGCTACAATTAAAGAGAGTAATCATGTTCTCTCTACCTTTGAGACTATATTCCTTGTTAAATTGACTTCTAGGTTTGATTTCCCAAGGAATCTAATAATAATAACAGAAGCTAAGGATGAACTTGAATTTTAAGTCTATTTCAACAAAAGGATTATATTCATTTACTAATTTGTCCAGTAAACAGGAATGCTTAAGATGTATACTTAGATTTAATAATGTGACTGAAGCCTGTGTCTCTGTCTCTTTGTTTTTAGCTTAGCTTTGTGTGAAAAAATAATTAATACTGATTTTCTATTTTAATACTCTCTTTGTGTAACATTGTGTATTTCTTCTTGTAATGATCACAAGCAAACATCTCTTATATATAGTGTTTTCTATCTATTTGTTAGCCAAGTTATAAAACTGTAGCCTAGTCAAATCTATGGCAAAGCAATTTGATGATATTTTGTAAAACAATATAATTTATTTCTTCCTCCCCCTTTCTCCTTTCAGCTAAATATCAACAGTGCCACTTCTGCATTCTCTGTTCTCAAGGCACCTGGATGGTGACCCTGGGCCGTCCTCTCCTCCTCTTCATGCATGTTTCTGAGTGCATGAAGTTGTGAAGGTCCTACATGTAATGCATATGTGATGCATCATCTTATCATATATTCCTTCCCATACATTGTTTACACTTCAACTACGGGGATGTTCCACGTAAACTTAAATTACTGTTGGCAAAACAATAGGGGGAGATTAGACAAAAAAAAAAAAATCCACAATATTCCAAGTACAACTCTTCATCAAGTTTCTCTGTTAATGCCAAGATTTAACAGACTTAAGAACTATTGTTGTCTGAATGACAGTTTGTAAGAGAAATGTAAATTTTTTAGAACTCTGCTGTTAATCTGTTTTGGCTTGTTTGGGTTTTTTTTTTTTAAGGTAAAAAATACACCTTCAGTTTCCTGGTGTGATCCTGGTTAAAATGGATGATTTTTCATTGAAAGTTTTGCTGATTAACAATTAAAGTGGGTTGATATGTGGGCAAAATCACTTATGAAAGTAGAAGCAAGAATCAGTTGGTTTGCTACCACATAAAGCCATGCTGTTTTTGGTCAAACTGTGTAAACTGGAAAAATTCACATCATTTCTGAGTTTAATCACTTTAGGATATATTCACATTGTTTTGGTGAATTTGCTGAATTGAATTGTTTTTCTTTCTCAAATCTGTGATCTCTTTTCTTTATCCTGTTTCTTTGTTCCTTTCGCTTGCTTCCTTTTTTCTTTTTCTTTTGTTCCATTCTTTTTTCTCTTTTCCTTTTTTGGGGAGGCGGGCTAGTAGTGTGTGAGAAAAGAATAAAAGTGAAATTTGCATAATGAAGGTAAAAGGGAAATAAAAGTCTTTTGAAGGTAGCTAAACTAGCACTTTTGATCATCTTCAGGGCCCACAAAAATGTTGTCAAGATTTTAAAGGTTTATAATTCTGCTTAAGCTCTAGTTTGGACTTAGGTATCCTAACTATGTTGGAGGTATTTGCGTTGTTTAAAGTTAGGATAAAAGCAAGTTCCTCCTGTGACTGCAACGTCTTACTGATTGGGACAGTTGCCAGGAGGATACCAAGTTGATAGCAGAGGGGGTTTTATGCAAACGCACCCACCTCCGCCTTGGGGAACGAAAGGGTCACTTCTGCATCATCACTAGCTAGTTTTCTAGCGTTAGAGAGGCTTACAAATGTTTACCATTCTCATAAGTGTTTTGAACTTGGTCTTTGTGACTTGTGCTTCTTTAGCTTCTCTCTTGAATCAGAGTATCATTGTCTTCCTCCAAGGAGTTAGGATTTCCCAGTTTAAAACAAAAAGGGAAATGTCCCAGGTTTTCTTTGTGCTTCTCGTTTTTCCTTTGTTGATTCAATTCCTGTGATTTTTGTTCTCTTCCCTGAAATGCTTTACAGTGCATGGAATCTCCATCATTATTATTTTAACGATAGTAATTCCCAGTCCTCAGAAGCCTATTTTTAAAGCAGAAGCAAAAAAGAAAAACAAAACAACAAAAACAACCCTTCCACTTTTCTCTGATCTCACGTTTCTTGTTGGTTACTAATCATCTTAGATATTATTGCTAGTGGATGTATGGTAGATGGGTTGAAGCTTTTCTGATAATTATTACACAATTTAAAACAATATATATTTAAAATAAATATATACAGTAAATATATTGAGCCATGTTAACCTGCCAATGAGATCTGTGAAAAAAAAAAATGGCCTCATTTTTCCCTTTTTAATTTCTTTTACCCTTTTGTGAAGCAGCTATACGTGGCATACATGTATTAAAGAAAAAAAATAGGTGTAGAGTGTTTTTTTTACACTTTTAACTTAGCATGTGGTGTTGAAGTATTGTAGATCAAGTTTGTCTTCCGCACTAAGATGTGAGGAAATTGTGATTTGTTCTCTCCACCACAAATGAATTACACATTTATTATCTTCTATCATTTTGAAACACTGCAGTTTACCATGGGACACTGTATATATTTCTTGCTATAATGGTAAATGACTGATTGATATATTTAAGAGTTAATAAATTTGTGATTTCTGCTGACAGTGCGTCCATCTTTATTTCTTCAGAAGAGGTACTGTATTTATGCCTGCATGGTGCTGGCCAGTGTCAAGGGCAGTGTGGCCTACTCTGGTCTCATTTAGTACATAGCAATTTGCACTTGGTGAGAATGGCAAGTTAATTGTTCTCTATGAGCAAAACAATGGTCTCTTCGGGAAAATGTTGCTGAGAACAATTAGTTAACAACTAAGACTCCTAACAGCTTCTCTATACTGTACCCTCCAATCCAGCCTTCACATGGCTGCTTTTTTTTTTTTTTTAACACGAACCTGTCCTTGTAACACTTTGATGTTATTGTTTCTGGGATACAGGCAAGCACCCCAGCTCCTGCTACTCCCCAGCTTGAACTTGAGCATACATGGATGCTCAGCTTCTTTTGATTTGCTAAAAACATCACACTTGCTCACATGCCTGTTTATGCTGTTCATGTTGTTTATGTTTCTTACCTAGAATAAATAGTCTTCCCCTACTTCTTTTCCCGACTTCTTAACTTTTCCCTAAGAAAGATTCAGTGTACAGCATCATGCTCCACAGCAAACCTTCCTAGGCCCTACTCTGGGCTTGCCTTCCCTCTCAAAACTTACATAATAGATTGTATTTACCTCTCCTGCCAACCACATTGTTTTGAAAATATATTTCTATCTGTGTCTCCTCTACTGCAGTATAATGTCTCTATGGGCAAGAACTGTGTATTCATCATTGCATTCCTAAACCCAAACCAAGGCCAGGAATGGAGACATCGTTGATAAACAGTTGTTGAATTGAGGCCAACCCCTTTTGATAACAGAAGCCTCAAGGGGTACTCAGATAGTCCTTGATTTAATGATGGGTTCTCTCACCATTGTCTTGATTCTCTGAGCAAGTTACCTCTTCTCTCTGAACCTCAGTTTCCATATTTGTAAAATGAGAATAAACATACCAATTTAATAAAGATATTGTGAGGATTAATGGGTACAGAGTGACTAGAATGATATTTGATAGAAATTAAATGGTAGCAGTATAACTATTCTGATCACTGATATTAATATTCCTATTGTTATTATTCTTTACTCAGGAGGGTATACAACTCTTGTTTTGCTGTTGGGCTGCCCTCTTTATGTAGGGTTACTGTTAATGCTGAGGATATACTCGGACTCAAATATCTCAGCAGGAGGCTGAGAGACACCAAATGAAGTGGTCATCTAGCTGAATGTAGGAAAAATGAAATGTAGTAGTAAATCAGTATATTCTAAGGAAATTTTCAAGGAATATTAATCTGAACCCACATTTCGAATTTTTATGTAAAAAAAATTATAATTTAAAGGTAAACATAGATGACACAGCTTTCGAGTGATTTCATTGAATAAAATTCTACTGACTTCTGTGAACCTTTCATGGCTTTGTGGTCTCTTTATCAGATTTTTTTAAAGGTGAGAATGTACAAAAAGATTACAATGAAGATCAGCATACTAGACCACGTGTCCATGAGCTGAACAATAGCTGTCATAAACCACCCTGACCTGAGAAAGCAGCAGGAAGCATTTACAGCATTCCTGCTTTTCTCAGACAAAACCAATTCTCAGAAGAGAGCTGGAATGTTCTCCTGCAGACTGGAGTAGGAAAAGTTGATAACAGATTAAGCAGTAATTGTACTCCAGAAGGATTTGCATTTAGGCTTTTGCTGCTTTACAGCAGAAAAAAAGAATTCTTGTTTGTCCGTAAAAAGTGTTTTTATGTTTTTTTAAATGTCACCAACATTTAAAAATTGGATATGTCATGTAAAAGTCAAGATTTCTGGCTTAATTAATTTGAAAAAGTGTAAGATCTGCCCCACTGGTTCTGTGTTCGCTACAGCAACAGTCAGAGAAGCTGCTCCCTCTTTTAGAAGGGAGCAGGCACTCTCCCATCCCCACCAGGCACACACATACTTCACGCCTGCCCCATGAGTTTGCTGCTGGCTCCTGTGGACACTGAAGACTTGATCTCTTTCTTTTTTTCTTCTTTTTTCTTTTTTTTTTTTTTTTTTTTGACAGTCTCACTCTGTCACCAGGCTGGAGTGCAGTGGCACAAACTTGGTTCAGTGCAGCCTCGTCCCAGGTTCAAGCCTCATGCCTCAGCCTCCTGAGTAGCTGGGATTACAGATGCATGCCACCACACCCAGCTAATTTTTGTATTTTTATTAGAGATAGGGCTTTGCCATGTTGGCCAGGCTGGTCTCGAACTCCTGAGCTCAAGTGATCCGCCTGCTTGGCCTCCCAAGTGCTGGGATTACAGGCATGAGCCATCGCGCCCAGCCAGCTTTGACCCCTTTCTTAAAGCCAAAGGGCACCTCTGTTGGCACCTCAGGCCCCAGTGAACAGGTATGGGCATTGGTTTGTAGAGGGATTGTTCTCAGCATCCCTAAAACCATGCTACTTAGGCAGCTGTCTTCTTGCTAGGCCTCTGCTACTAAAATGCTTGTCATTATTTTTACTTCGTTTTAAGAAGAAAATCAAGGTCCATAGAAACACAAAGCACAAAGTGTTTCTGTGGTACTATTTAATTTCTTAAAAGGAGGATCTGCAGCTATTTTACAGTAAAATGAGTTTATTTTGTCCTAGTTTCAAAGTCTTCAATGGCCAAGAACTGTTGGGTAATTTTTATTGCTGAGTCTCTAGGCAGGACCAGGACAAATTGTGAAATACTTATGCAAATTCTAGTAATTTTCTATCTATAACCAGATGTTTAGAAACTGCTTTGGGATATAATGGTTTGCACTATGGCCTGACTCAGTTGCTAGCACATAATGTAGTCTGGGCTTAATCTAAGTTAGCTCTTTAAAAGGCTAGTAGAACCTAACTCACTTGCTCCTTGGACTTTCTCACACCCTTGGAAACTCACAACCATGGATACATCCTCTTATCTGCTTGGGCCATGCTCATAATCCTATGGCTGAATGTAGCTGGAAAAACGTGCACCTGTGCTGACATGTCTTGTTACATATTCACGGCCATTGACCTCCCTCAAGTAAGCCCCAGAGGCTGCCCAAAAATCATATGTCCCTAATCCATTCTCTCTTCCAGTCTTCTGTCAGCTATTTCAGACTTCATGTACTTTCCCACCTCCAACATTTCTTCCCCTATCCTTACTCAGGTGAGGACCTTGCTGCTTATTTCACTGCAAGAAATGAAGTAATCTCTGCATCTCTGTGTATGCACCCTGCTCTCTCTCTTATTACTGTTTGTAAATAGGTCATGCACCTGACAAAGGCCACCACCTCTGCTCACAGGTATTGCTCTAGCAACTCTCCTCACCTCGCCTTGTCATTATAAATAATTTCCTCCATACTGGTTGCATCCACCAGTGCCCCATTTCTTTATAGCCAGATTCCTTGAAAGCCTTGCCTAAATTGCTGTCTGAAATCTCTCTCCTCCCATTCTCTCTTAAACCCACTCCAGTTACCTTTACCACTCCATAAAACAGTTCTCTAAGTCACCAATGACTACCATGTTGTTAAATCAAGGATCCATTTTCTGTCCTCATTTTTACTTCATCTCTCAGCAGCATTTGACAGAGTTGTTCATTGTCTCAATCTTTAAACATTCTTCTCTTGTCATTCAAACAATACATTTGCCTGATTTTCCTCCCAGCTTTATAGATGCTCCTTCCCAGTCTCTGACTGGTCCTTTTTCATCAACCTGACTTTTACATTTGGAAGAATTTTTGTTTTCATTATTTTTTTTTCTGTCTGTTTTTGAGACAAGGCCTTGCTGTGTTGCTTAGGCTAGCCTTGAACTGGGCTCCAGTGACCCTTCTACCTCAGCTTCCTGAGTAGCTGGGACAATAGCACATGCCACCCATGCCCAGCTTGACTTTTAAATTTGGAACTCATCTTCATTCTCTCTCAGGGTAACTGCATCTAATCTCAATGGCTTCAAATTATATTAATGATTCTTAAACATATATCTCCAGCTTAGATCACTCCCCTAAACTCCAAACATATATATTCAGCTGCCTATTGGAAATCTACATTATACATCTAATAGGCATGCCAAATTAACATGTCATAAACTGAACGCCTGATAGTCTGTACCAAAACCCTTTCTTATAACTCTTTCCATATCTCAAGGATGGGTAACTCAATTCTTCCATCGATCAGACCAGAAATCTTGGTATCATTCTTAATTCCTCTCTTTCTATTTAAAATCCCTTCAAAACATAACCAGAATGTGACCACTTCTCACAATACTGTCTGCTACCTCTCTTGAATCAAATCATCATCCTGTTATCTATATTACTGAAATATCCTCCTAACAGTTTCTTGGCTTCTGCCCTTTGTCAATTCTCAATGCAGCAGCCAGAATGAACTTGTTAAAATATGTCAAAGCATGTCACTTCTCTGCTAAAAATCATCTGATAGTTTCTGCTTTCACTCAAAGAGACAAAGTGAGTTCTGCCTGTTCTTCTCCCCATGACTTTCTCCCCTTCCTCTTCTGTGAATGTGCCAGCGATGCTCCCGTCTCGTGACCTTTACACTTGCTGTTTACTGTGCTAGAAATACTCTTCCTCAGAAAGGCAAGAGGCAAGAGGCTGGCTCTGTCACTTTCTTATTTCGTTACAAAATAAAGTCACCTTCTTGGTCAAGCCTTCACTGATAATCCTATCTAAGATTTCAAACTCCCTCCCCCACCGGCACTTTATATCTTCCCTGATTTTCTTCTGCTTGGCACATACTATTTAACATACTGCTTTCCTCATTTTATTCATGTTATTTATCAATTGTCTCCTCTCCTAAATTACACACACAGCGAGAGCAGGGATTTTTATCTGTTTTGTTCACTGATGTATTCCCAACTCCTAGAAGTATCTGGAACATAGTAGGTGCTTAATAAATATTTGTGGCTGAATAAATGAATGAATTGCTCTCTTGCTTCACAGTTGAAAAACCTGAGGCTCCCAGCACATATATGACTTGCTTCAGAGTAATTCCAAGAGCTGTATATTGCTTACATCGTAATCAACTGAAAAAAGAACAACTCTACTGTAGCTAAATAACTTTTAGCCATCATTGCACACATTTAGAATTTCTTAAGCTGTAAGGAAGAGAAACTAGATTCCAAACACCTTAAATAATAAGGAAAATACATTACTTCAACAAGAGAGAGTTGAGTCAGCTCTGGCTGTTTATTTCAGTAACTTCAACAACATAAAAAAAAGGACCCAGGTTCTTTCCATTTTTTAGCTCTGCCCTTGCAAGAGAGGAGACTGTATCCTCCAGGTTAAGCGACCTTGAGGTCCCAAAATGCATGACTTGGTTCCTCGTGTCACATCCAGACAGGACAACACCCACTGGAAGAGGAACGCTTGCTCAAGTCTTCTCCACACCTCCCCTGACCCATCCTCAGCAAGGAAACATTTCCTAGCAGCCCAATTGGCCCAGAACTGGATCACAGGCCACACACTATTGGGCTTAGACTAATAAGAACCTAACCCTCAGCTAAGTATGAGCTACTGTTTTTTAGACCATGGGTGTTCAGGGAGACTGGATTGTGTTGCTTTTTTCAAGAAAGAGTTTGGGAACTCATTGGAATCAGGAAAAGTCAGAACAAATTATGTTTGTATTGTCCCCTTTAAGGTTGTTATTCTATGGATATAATGAGAGTTGTGAAAAAATAATATATGAAGAAAGAAATTGTTATTTTCTTCAAACTCTTAACTTTATCCGCTGTTGCATTCACTCTTGCTGTAGCTTCCTGATGTGCCCAGCCAGTGCTGGATAGTTTTTCATCACATAATGATTTGGGGCTAGGAAACTAAATGTCTCACTCAGTTTAAAGTTCTTGTAGGAATTCCAGTTGGAAGAAGGGTGCGCTAAGCCAGAAGTGCTCTGTATCACCTTTAGATGATACTATCTTTGCCCTGCCCTAACTTCAATGAAAATTTTTTAAAAACAATGAAAAGACTGCTTAGCACCTGAAACTGCATTTAGTGATCAATTTTCTTCAGTTCTGCTTTTCTGTTATATTACTTTAAGTAAGTAAAATAGGAAAGTGAGCTCGAGGGGCAACTACCAACCAAGTAAACATCGACGATCTTATTCACAATCCACCCACTTGATTCTGCCTGGCAAAGTGAACAAAAGAACAAGCAGCTAGTTCACCCACAGAACCTGTTCCTCCAGGGTCTGAAGAAACAATTGCTGTTGTGTGGGAAGAAGGATTTAGCTAAGTAATTTGTGATTAGGTGGTGTTATGTGTACAATGCTTCTTTTTGTCAATATCATTGCTCATCATAGGTGACTCAGAGACATTCTACTGAAGATGGAGTTGGTTAGTCACCACAGCCTTATAAAAGCATTAATTTTCAGAATTTCCCTTCCTCTCCTATTTGCTCTTTTAATCTTGTCATGAGTACCCTTTCACCCCCAAACGAAAGAAGTAGATGCTTTGTTGTTCACACCACGAGGAAAGAACTCCCTCTAAGGCATAGGGCTAAGAGGACTAATTTAAAAAATGACAATCAAGTTTACATTCCTGCATTTCCCTCTTTCAGTTCTTAAGAAAATTAGTTGGCCCATTTTACTAAAAGATGGAAAACTCAATGTATACACCGTGTATATGTAGGTACATATGAGGAGATATGGAAAAAGAGGCACTTTAGAATGGCAAAGAGTCATTTGGCTAGCAAGTAGAGATGAAAAAATTAAACAAAACTTCCTTGCAGGCAGGAGATAAGAACTAAAGGAAACATTGATTAAGGTGCCACTATGTTACAGGCACTGTGATAAAAAAAAATGTTCCCAGAAGGAGAGAGCCCCTTTCCCGGAAGATTTCACTTTGGGATCATATCTAGTTTCTAACTTGGCTCCACTGCCTTCTGAGAGATTCATGCTTTAGCCAACAAAACTCCTTCTTAAAACTTACCCAAGTAAACATGCTCTACTTTTGGAACAAGTCACAATTAGCCATGGGAGATTTCGCTCCATCTGATTTATTACTCATTCCCCAAGAGCCATTCTCGGGGTTGAGACATTGAGGCTGGAGAAGCATCTTGGGCCTCGCTCAGTGTGATCTGTACGCTGATGTTACAATGCCACTTGGCAGGAAAGTGTGAAAAGGAAATGAGGGAAAAAGGGGATGAGAGTTTCGAAGCTCCAGGTCTCAGCAATATGAAACTTCAAGTATATTTCTCTTTTGGGTTAATCCCATCATTGTGTTTCTCATCCACAAAAAAACTTTGCTGGCTGCCCCATGATCATCAATGTCCTCTCTCATTTTTAGTGTATTTGGTTTCTTTTCTACTTTCCCTTCCCTTCAAGCTTACCAGAAAAACTGTGGAGCACTATATACTTTCAATGATGATTTTATAAGAGAGATTTTGAAATGCTGAGTATCTTTTGTTCATATCATTCTTCATCTGCATAAAGGAAAAGAGGGTATTCTGTTCTCCCAATTACTTAAATACAGCAAATACAAGATCATACTATACATTCTTTTATGTAACTTGCTTTTTCACTTACCAGCATATAATAAACAATAAATTTTATTTCAGAAAATATGCTTCTGTTATGGCTAGTGGCTTCACTGGAATCTATGTATCTAAATGATACACAATTTATTTAATCACCTATTGTTGAACATGTACTTTTTTCTTATTTTATGCTACCAACAATAAGCCAATTAAGTAATTCTTATAGCCAATTTTTTTGCACAGACACTTATTTCCTTAGGGAAATTGCCAGAGGCAAAAATACTGAGTCATCCATTCCATTTTAACTTCCAAAAATAGTTATGATTTATAGTGCAGAAATTACCAGAAAGGTAAAATTACATACCCAAGCTAACTTAGTGGCGAAATTTTATCACAAATCCTAGTTTCCTCATTTCATGTCCAGTGTCCTTTGCACTGTCCAGTCATCTGCAGCTTTTTTTAAGCCAGTATGCTTGGCTCTGGCAACAAGTGCAAGGCACCACACAGGAGGGAGATTCCAGAACAATATTGCTATTCATAGCTTTAGTTCTGAGATGCTGTCCTCAACTTGTTCTTTATACCTGATTACATTCTTCTCCAGATATTCCTATACATGGGCCTTGCTATTGAGGCTGTTATTTTAGTTTTGTTGTTGTCGTTTCTTCATTTTGACCTTTAAAAGCGACACACTCATTTCTTACATATCTTTTAGGTTCGAAAGTCCTGATAGAACTACTCAGCCTAAATTATCGGTTTCAGAACTACTATATAGATCAGAAAGAATGACACGAGAATGCAAAAGGATCCATTTTTCTTTATAACCCCACCTTAGCTGTTATTTTTGTTATATGGGTATTAGCAGAAAGAAAGAAAGAAAGAAAGAGGGAGGAAGGAAGGAAGGAAGGAAGGAAGGAAGGAAGGAAGGAAGGAAGGGAAAGAGAAAGAAAGAAAAGAGAAAGGAAAGAAAGAGAAAGAAAAAGAAAGAAAGAAAGAAAGAAAGAAAGAAAGAAAGAAAGAAAGAAAGAAAGAAAGAAAGAAAGAAAAGAAAGAAAAAGAAAGAAAGAAAAGGAAATGCTTCCTTTTCAGAAGCCCAGATAAATGGATAGCTTATAGATGCTATCCAATCTAACAGCTAATTTTGTAAGTGAGAAATCCCAAGAAATGGAATAGCCATTGTCTATTTAAAAACTGGGATGGAAACAGGATGAATTTATGAAACCTAGAGCAATGTTTCTCAATTTCTTCCCAGGACCACTTTACACTCCTAAACGTAATTCATAACCTCATAAAGCTTTTCTCTGTGTAGGTTATATTTATTGATATTTGCCATTTAAAAAAATGAAAACTAAAAAAGTTTTAAAACACAAAAATATTCAAGCACATTGTCCATTAGCTCTCAGGGGAATGATGTCACCATACTTTTTTTCCTTTTTTTTTTTTTTTTTTTTTTTTTTAAGACAGGGTCTTACTCTGTGGCCCAGGCTGGAATGCAGTGGCTCAATCATGGCTTACTGCAACCTTGACCTCCTTGAGCTCAGGTGATCCCCTCACCTCAACCCCCTAAGTAGCTGGGACTACAGGCATGCACCACCACCACACCCAGCTAATTTTTGTATCTTTTGTAGAGATGGGGTTTTGCCATGTTGCCCAGGCTGGTCTTGAACTCCTGGACTCAAGCAATCCACCCACCTTGACCTCTCAAAGTGCTGGGATTACAGGTGTGAGCCACCGTGTCCAGCCTTGCCACACATTATAGAGCCTCTGGAAAACACTGTACACTCGTGAAGGAATAAGAATGAAACAGGAAGTTAAGGTTTTAGTATTACAATGAAAATAGTTTCAACCTCTTGCAATCCTTGAAAATGTCTCAGGGCCCCCGGGATGTTCTTGAATCACACTTTAAGAATGTCTGTGGGCCAGGCACGGTGGCTTACCCATGTAATCCCAGCACTTTGGGAAGCCGAGATGGGCGAATCACTTGAGGTCAGGAGTTCGAGACCAGCCTGGCCAACGGGGTGAAACCCCATGTTTACAGAAAAAAAAAAAATAGCTGGGTGTGGTGGTGGGCACCCGTAATCCCAGCTACTCAGGAAGCTGAGGCAGAGAATCACTTGAACCCGGGAGGTGGAGGCTGCAGTGAGCTGAGACCACACCACTGCACTCCAGCCTGACGACAGAGCAACTCCGTCTCAAAAAAAAAAAGAACTTTTGTACTAGATAAAATAAGAAAGAGGTATAGAGTAACTTATCAGAAATGTAACCATGTACCTAAAGTCTTAACAATCAGGGGACAGACCATTTGGAATCCACCCTCCTCCAATACATTTCTGATGATGAACTATTAACAGTGATTTGGGTGTTAAATAGATAATTAAATGTAGAATAAGAACAAAGGACAAGTAGATATTGATTAATAGAAAAAGATGAAAAATAGATTTGGACAGAAACAGAGAGGGAAAAACAGTCGCCAAACATAGTAATTGACAATATGACTATAGCATTTGGAGGACGGGGGAGAGGTGGAGAAGAAATCAAGCATCCCAAATTATTTAAATTGGCCAAGATGGAGTACGAGTGACTGGATTTATTCTCCTCCCTGAAATAACTTCAAAAAAGACAAAATCTATAAAATAATCGTTTTCAGACATTGGCTATCAGGCACCACAGGACAGTGAATCCCTCAGAGATAGGAAGAATCAAGGTGAGCCCGGCAATTGCCCTAGCATACAGGCCAGAGGATTTCCAGCCTACAGCACAAGGCGGGTAAAATCCAGGCATTACTCAGCCAAGTACCCAAGTTGAAGAGATAGAGGTGGGAGAACAGGGAGGTCAAAGCAGCTACAATTCATAGGACAATGTGCCAGAGAGAAGAGAACTGCATGGAGAATGCTATGGAGATTTGCAGAGGATTCTCCTTTAGCCTTCAGCTGAGTACTGATTAGCAAGGCTAGGGAAAAATACACCTGAAATAATTAACTGTGAGAGGTGACAGCGTGCCGGCAGTCCTCACAGCCCTCGCTTGCTCTCGGCGCCTCCTCTGCCTGGGTTCCCACTTTGGTGGCACTTGAGGAGCCCTTCAGCCCACCACTGCACTGTGGGAGCCCCTTTCTGGGCTGGCCAAGGCCAGAGCCCACTCCCTCAGCTTGCAGGGAGGTGTGGAGGGAGAGGCGTGAGCGGGAACCGCGGCTGCGTGCGGCGCTTGCGGGCCAGCTGGAGTTCCGGGTGGGCATGGGCTTGGCGGGCTCCGCACTCAGAGCAGCCGGCTGGCCCTGCTGGCCCTGGGCGATGAGGGACATAGCACCCTGGCCAGTGGCTGCGGAGGGTGTACTGGGTCCCCCAGCAGTGCCAGCCCACCAGCGCTGCGCTCGATTTCTCACCAGGCTTTAGCTGCCTTCCTGCGGGGCAGGCCTCAGGACTGCAGCCCGCCATGCCTGAGCCTCCCACCCCCTCCATGGGCTCCTGTGTGGCCCCAGCCTCCCCGACGAGCGCCACCCCCTGCTCCACGGCGCCCAGTCCCATCGACCACCCAAGGGCTGAGGAGTGCAAGTGCACGGCGCAGGACTGGCAGGCAGCTCCACCTGCAGCCCCGGTGCAGGATCCACTGGGTGAAGCCAGCTGGGCTCCTGAGTCTGGCGGAGATGTGGAAAACCTTTATGTCTAGCTCAGGGATTGTAAATACACCAATCAGCACCCTGTGTCTAGCTCAGGGTCTGTGAAAGCACCAATCGACACTGTATCTAGCTGCTCTGGTGGGGTCTTGGAGAACCTTTGTGTCCATACTCTGTATCTAACTGATCTGATGGAGACCTGGAGAACTTTTATGTCTAGCTCAGGGATGGTAAATGCACCAATCAGCGCCGTGTCAGAACAGACCACTCGGCTCTACCAATCAGCAGGACGTGGGTGGGGCCAGATAAGAGAATAAACAACCCGCTTGGGTCCCAGTCCACACTGTGGAAGCTTTGTTCTTTCGCTTTTTGCAATAAATCTTGCTACTGCTCACTCTTTGGGTCCACACTGCTTTTATGAGCTGTAACACTCACTGCGAAGGTCTGCAGCTTCACTCCTGAAGCCAGCGAGACCACAAGACCACCGGGAGGAACGAACAACTCCAGACGTGCTCCCTTAGGAGCTGAAACACTCACTGCAAAGGTCTGCAGCTTCACTCCTGAGCCAGCGAGACCATGAACCCACCAGAAGGAAGAAACTCCGAACACATCCGAACATCAGAAGGAACAAACTCTGGACGCGCCGCCTTTAGAACCGTAACACTCACCACGAGGGTCCGCGGCTTCATTCCTGAAGTCAGTGAGACCAAGAACCCACCAATTCCGGACACAACTGGAGAGATCCCTGGGGCTCACACAAGCCCAGGAATAGTTTGTGCTCTCACCAGCCAGAGAAAAAAATCCTTGTCATTCACTGGGCATGGGATGTAGTACTCAAAAATGTATTGTCCCTATAGTGGGAGAATATTAGCCCTAGACTAAAGGCTTCTCTGATCCCACTTGATGATATTAAAAACAAGTCTCAAAAAAGATCAGACTGTTTGCAAGTGGTTTAACGGAGCCCCAGAAAAAAAATTTAAGAATAATTTACAGGAGTATAAAGTGCCCAGCAACAAATAAGGTAAAATTTACTATGGCGGGCATCCAATAAAAAAAATCATCAGGTGTGAATCATGACAGGAGAAAAACCAATAAAAGAAACATCTGGAGAGGACACGAATGACAGAATTAGCAGGCAAAGACATCAAAACAGTTATTACAATTATATTTCATATATTGAAGAAGGTAGAGGAAAAATTGAGCATATTAAATATAAATATTCAAGAATATGTGTGTGTCTAAAGAAATAGTTTTTATAATTTTTGGATTCAATTTTCTAAGATTTTTTTTGAGAATTTTTATATCTATAGTCTTGAGAAATATTGGTGTATAGTTTTCCTTTCTTATAGTGTCTTTATCTGGTTTTGGTGTTAAGGTAATGCTGGCCTCACAGAATGTGTGCACCCTGCTTCTATTTTCTGGGAGAAATTGTAGAGAATTTGTATTATTTCTTTTTTAAATGTTTGGTAGAATTCTTCAGGGAAACCATCGTCCTGGTGCTTTCTTTTTTTTTTTTTTTTTTTTGAGGTAATTAATTATTGATTCAATTTATTTAATAGATATAGGCCTATTCAGGTTCTCTACTTCTCCTTGTGTGAGTTTTGGTGGTTTGTGTCTTTCAAGTAATTGGTCCATTTTCTCTAAGTTATCAAAGTTGCCTGCATAGAGCTGTTCATAGTTTTCCTTTATTATACTTTCAATATCCATATGATCAGTAGTGAGGATCTCTCTTACATTTATGATATGTGTAATTTGTCTTTTTTTTCTTGGTGACAGTAACTTCAAATCTCTGAATTTATTTGTATTTGCTTCTATCTAAGAAATTATTAGAAAGTTATTTGTATCACCAAAAAGTTATTTTATTTTAAAAATAATCCTCCTGGGAGTATATTGGAATGACTTTCTCCAGATGAAATTCACAGTTCCTCGACACTAGTTTGCTCCAGTGTAAAGCACATTCACCAACAATGGATTCTGAACTCATTTTTTTCTAAACTACAGCAGGTTAAAATTGTGCTTGAGTGAGTACTGTTAGTAAAATGGCCAGGGCACATTTTTTGAGGCTCTGTCCCATGAAGTCATTTGTTGGCAGTCTTACTTTCTGTCAGATAAAATTGTGGTATAAGAAATGCTCCTAAGAGGTGACAGTGTGCTGGCAGTCCTCACAGCCCTCGCTCGCTCTAGGCGCCTCCTCTGCCTGGGCTCCCACTTTGGCAGCACTTGAGGAGCCCTTCAGCCCACCGCTGCACTGTGGGAGCCCGTTTCTGGGCTGGCCAAGACGGCAGCCAGCTCCCTCAGCTTGCAGGGAGATGTGGAGGGAGAGGCGCGAGCAGGAAATGGGGCTGCACGTGGCGCTTGTGGGCCAGCTGGAGTTCCGGGTGGTCGTGGGCTTGGCGGGCCTCATACTCGGAGCAGCCAGCCGGCCCTGCCCACCCGGGCAATGAGGGGCTTAGCACCTGGGCCAGCGGCTGCGGAGGGTGTACTGGGTCCCCCAGCAGTGCCAGCCCACTGGTGCTACGCTCGATTTCTTGCCGGGCCTTAGCTGCCTTCCCGCGGGGCAGGGCTCGGGACCTGCAGCCCGCCATGCCTGAGCTTCCCACCCCCTCTGTGGGATCCTGTGCAGCCCGAGCCTCCCCGATGAGCGCCACCCCTGCTCCACAGTGCCTAGTCCCATCGACCACCCAAGAGCCGAGGTGTGTGGGTGCAGGGTGCAGGACTGGCAGGCAGCTCCACCTGCAACCCCCCATCTGGGATCCACTAGGTAAAGCCAGCTGGGCCCCTGAGTCTGGTGCAGATGTGGAGAACATTTATGTCTAGCTCTGGGATTGTAAATACACCAATCGGCACTCTGTATCTAGCTCAAGGTTTGTAAACACACCAATCAGCACCCTGTGTCTAGCTCAGGGTTTGTGAATGCACCAATCAGCACTCTGTATCTAGCTACTCTGGTGGGGCCTTGGAGAACCTTTGTATGACACTCTGTATCTAGTTAATCTAGTGGGGACATGGAGAACCTTTGTGTCTAGCTCAGGCATTGTAAACACACCAATCAGCACCCTGTCAAAACAGACCACTCAGCTCTACCAGTCAGCAGGATGTGGGTGGGGCCAGATAAGAGAATAAAAGCAGGCTGCCCAAGCCAGCAGTGGCAACCTGCTGGGGTCTCCTTCCACACTGTGGAGGCTTTGTTCTTTCGCTCTTTGCAATAAATCTTGGTACTGCTCACTCTTTGGGTCCACACTGCTTTTATGAGCTGTAACACTCACCACGAATGTCTGCAGCTTCACTCTTGAAGCCAGCGAGACCACGAGCCCACTGGAAGGAATGAACAACTCCAAACGTGCCACCTTAAGAGCTGTAACACTCACAGCGAAGGTCTGTAGCTTCACTTCTGAGACAGCAAGACCACGAACCCACCAGAAGGAAGAAACTCTGAACACATCCAAACATCAGAAGGAACAAACTCCAGATGCGCCACCTTAAGAACTGTAACACTCACCGCGAGGGTCCGCGGCTTCATTCTTTAAGTCAGTGAGACCAAGAACCCACCAATTCCGGACACACTCCCGTACCATGTCTCGAGAAGTCTGCAGCTGTCCATAAAAACAAACCAAAAGTTACTGGTCTACAAGTTTAGAGAATTCAGTATTCCACACACATTGCTATGACTCTATTCTCAGTGCCTTGGTCTTCTACAATTCATCATAACAACATGCAAAGAAAATGTAAGGTTGGCCGGGCACAGTGGCTCATGCCTGTAATCCCAGCACTTTGGGAGGCCGAGGTGGGTGGATCTCCTGATACCAGGAGTTTGAGACAAACCTGGCCAATATGGTGAAACCCAGTGTACTAAAAACACAAAAATTAGCCAGACGTGGTGATGTGCACCTGTAATTCCAGCTGCTTGAGAGGCTGAGGCAGGAGAATCGCTTGAACCCAGGTGGCAGAGGTTGCAGTGACCCAAGATCACATCACTGCACTCCAGCCTGGGCAACATAGTGAGACTCTGTTTCAAAAAAAACAAAAAAAGGGGAAAGAAAATGTAATGTCTTCCAATAGAAAACACTCTGTGCCACTGCCTGATTCCCTTCAGATTTCTCTAGATGCCAGTAAATAATGATTTTATTATGAGTGGGGGTGTTAATTGTTTCCAGAAGTAGAGAAATCTATTTGAACTTAATTGTCCAAATAAAAATGAAATGAATAATTAGGAGATGTGACTTATACTCTCTTAAACTTCACAGAGGACAGGGCATGTAATATACAAAATCATATCATTTTGAGGTTAATTTGAGGACAGTGCCACTAAATTAACACAAGTATTTTGATCTATTCCTAAAACACAGATATTAAAGTTTTGAGCAAATCGGAAATCAGAGAGATTAAATAATACTTTTGATATCACTCATTCTGTAGTCCTAGGCAAATTTCCCAATTCTCTCTAACCTCAGTTGTATCTGGAATGGGAGTAATAAAAGTCGGTTGTTATAGAATAAGATAATGGATACAATGCATTTTAATTGAGTGCCTGGTACAAGTGCCTAATAAATATTAATGATGATGATAATGCTGCTGACAATGATAATGATCATGATAATGATGATTAGCGGAACATGTTCAAAGGAAAGCAGGAAGCACATTGCCTACCTTACTTTAATGGTGACTTTAAAACAGCTTTATTGAAATCTGCTTCCCATACTATAAAATTCACCCATTTAAAGTGTGCATTTCCATGGTTTGAGTATATTTACATGGTTGTGCATCACTACTAACTTTAGAGTATTTTCATCATCCCCAAAAGAAACCCCTTATTTAATAGCAATCACTTCCCACTCCAACCCCACCCCAGTCCTAAGCAACCACCACTAATCTATTTTCTTTCTCTATAGACTTGCTATTTATATAAATAGAATCATACAATATGTGGTCTTCTGTAGCTGGCTTCTTTCATTTAGCATTATGCTTTCAAGTTTCACCCATGTTGTAGCGTCAATCAATATTTCATTTAATTTTATTGCCAAATATTTTTCCATTGTATGGATACATATTTTATGTATTCACTCATCAGTTAATGGACATTTGGGTTGTTCCCACTTTCTGGATATTATATGTAATGCTGCTTTAAACATCCATTTGCAAGTTTTTGTGTGGACATATGAGTGGACTATTTTTAAAAAGAAATTTTAAAAGCTCCTTTGATAAAGAAGAAGCACTGCCCAAATCTCCTTCAAACAAAGTCTTGCTCTCAGCTTGTGGTGAGTGTGATATTCAAACAACCTACAGCTGTCAGCTTCTTCAAAGTCAGCCTCAGCTACAGAGAATCAAGGCCATGCCCTTTCTGGGGCAGCCCACATAGCATGACAGACCAAAAGTCTAAAGACCAGCTATTTCAAGTTGTTGTGGGATGCTCTGAAGGCCCATACTCCGTTGAGAGCTTCTCATTGGGTTAGCCAAGGTTTGTTGCCACTCCACTGCAGTTCAGCTTCTTCCTATATCAAGTTCTGTTTCATCCCCTTTTCTTCACATGTTGATCCTAATGAACATTTTGTGCCCCTAATTTATTCTTGCCTTTCTGATAATCCAATTTGGAAGACTCCTGGATGAGGGTGATATTGGGGAAGGATTAACCACTTGATGACGCTGATCATGAGTCCTTATCTCTAATCCTTTGATTCCGGGATTGCTTTAAAACCATAAAACTGAGACATCCAGAACGGTGGCATTTTATGGCCCTTGGTGGAAAGTGATACGAGAGACTTCAGAGAAGCACGTTTTCACACATCTTAATCACAGTATGACAAATATGATCCTGGGTTGGTAAAAAAGAATCTGGAAAATTCAATGGATAACTATGAGAATTGATTGTTACTCATTTACTACGCTATGGAACAATCTTTGACAACATAGGAATTCAATACTACTTGACTCTCCAAATCTTTGAATCCAGGTTTTAACCAATCCGTACTATCCCAATGAGATATTTACCAAGAGAGAAAAATATAAACGATCTGAACTTGTCTCACATCCTTTGTCCTATGTTACTTGGGACTTACACAGTTCAATTTTTGAGTAAGTAAAATGAATATTTTAAATAATTATTAATCTAGTATCTCATGAACGAGAAGGAATTTCTTGCCTTCATCTTTACACAGATGGAATACTAAATAAACTCAACATCCACAATTTAATCTGAACAACTGTTCTCCTCTGAAGCCCTTATTTAAGGTAAAATTAGAGAAAGAGTAAGAGAAAGAGAGAGAGAGAGAGACACTGCTGAGCTGAGCTAGAGAGAGAGACCTGTCTGGATTTCCTAGGTAGGGTAGATGTCCCAGAAAAATCAGAAAAAGACTAGTAAGTAGTCCTTAGCATGGACCATGGGCAACAGCTGTTAGTAGATCTTATGCACCACAGATTGTTTTAAAACAATCTTGTAATTTCCACAAGTATTTTGCCATCAATCTTGCCATGTTAGTGTGCCCTTTATTACTGACTACTGCCATGCTCTGTTCTGTGGAAAATCAAGCATCCATCCAACCCAAGCAAAATCAGAGTGTTGTAGGAAATGTGAATTCAATTGATCAGCACATTTCAGACTAAACATGGCCACTGCCTCTTTATTTCCTGCACTTGTTTAGTTTACAATTCACATTTTGGTATTTTCTCTTCAGTAACCCCATTTCATTAGAGGTCTCTGGAGTCCCTGAATCTATTTTGTTTACTTTATTGGATTTCTTCCAGGCTGTGTCTGAGAAATCATGACTGCTTTTGCTCAGAGCAACTGAGGACTCACTTGCTGTAATTCATCTACAGTATGCCTTTGACCTCAGGACACCCCCTGAGCTGCTCTCCAGCTTCACTTGTAGCTGTGTATTTCAGCTTCAGTGTTTTCTTCTGTTTTGCTGTCTTATTACCAAATTGATCTACATTGTAATGTTTTAAATAACAGGATATGTTCACTCTGCTTTCTAAAGATACTCTTAGCTTTTTGTAACTCTTATTAACAGGCTATGAGCCTTTCCACTGAAGAACCACGCAGCCGTCATCTTGCTCCATTTCAAAGATGCTCTCTTTGGAACCAGAATCTGAGCAAGAGTCTTCATATAAGAATATTGGCAGTTGCTGTATTAAAAATTGTGAAATTTTAGAGTGTCATCTTTACAAAAAAAAAAATGGTGCTTCATTAGCTATTTGTGCTGAAGTCTGCCTGTATGGTTAGGGGGAAAAGAGAAAAAAAAATCTAATTTGAATGCTGTATTTTCTGTGCAGTGATGTGTGTGTGTGTGTGTGTGTGTGTGTGTGTGTGTGTGTGTGTGTGCGTCTGTTAACCCTGGGAAAATTTGATCATGAATCCTTACTTTCACACTTAAATTTGACTTGAACAGTTGCATTTTCTTTTTCTGGTCCATCTCAATCTCTTTTATGTTCTTTCTCTTAATAAAACATGGTTTCAAAAGCCACATGGTTGTTTCCAGAATGTTTTCAACTGCCTAATTGGCTCTTCTCCATGCAAAACTGTTCACTAGGGTTTCTATTTCCTGTCAACTCAACTTCTGTTTCAGCAGCAGGAAGACATCCTTCCCTCTGTCTCCAATTATCTTCTGAAAAGGCCACATTCTACCAGGAACTCTTCATCATAACAACGTTGTTTGTTCTACAAGACTAAATGGAATACTGCTTTGGTTTTCTATGCACTGTATATACTTAATCTTTTCTTCTAACGACCAGGTAGTTTTGGCTCTTTGAAGAACATGCACATTTAAGGGTTAATGTATTTTTCTATAGCTGTTTTTTGTTTTGTTTTGTTGTTTTGCTAAAAAGCTCACCTTCTCCACTTCCAAAGCAAAGTTAGGCTTTGGAATTGCTTGCTGGAATTCTCACTGCTTGGTTGCATCATTTTATTAATTTGGTTAAATGTTTTTTGTTAGCAGACAGAAGAGCTACACCACATTAATGAGGCCAAAAGCAATGACTCATCCGCGTCTGCAAGTGCTGATTTTACCCTCATGGGATTGAGAGTAGAAACCTTTTTAATCAAGAGGATCCGCCTTGCTGCCATGGTGATAGGAAGCAGGTTTTCACAGGTAGTTAGAATTGGATGACACTTCAGCATTTCTCGAGAAAGATACCACTACCAGCAACTCCTCTCTGATCCCAGATGCTTTCAGGAACGAATTTCTTGCCTTAATGATTGTTCTTAATTAGGAGTCACAGTATTAGGTCACTCATGTCTGAAAAACTGTTGTTTCGCCCTTACACTTCTTAAACTTTGCTTTAATAAAGATTATAATGATGTTACCTACTGGACACTGTCATTTGGAAAAAATGACTTAAAAAGTTGCTTTTTGAACAAAGAGCATCTTCAAGCCCAAATCTGGAAAAGGTTATTAATAGTGACAACTTTTTAAAAATTCTTATTTTTCTTATATCAGAAGTAATGCATATTAAGTATAGAGCATTTGGAAAATTCAAAAAAGCATAAATAAGATAGAAATTATCAATAACCACAATATTCACAAATTCTTATTAATGAAGATTTAATGGATATTTTTCCTTGTTTCTTCTATTTATAATAGATGCTTTTCTGTTATTACAAAAAATAACTTGGTTACATAAGTATGTCTTTGTATTGCTTTTTCAATTAATATATCAAATGTCACTCTATGAATTCATATTATACATTTTATATTTTACGATATCCCCATGTATTAGCTAGGATACTGCTACCTACTGTTCTTTTTTTTTTTTTTTTTTTTTTTGAGACAGGGTCTCACACTTTCGCCCAGCCCGGAGTGCAGTGACGCAATCTCGGCTCACTGCAAGCTCCACCTCCCGGGTTCACGCCATTCTCCTGCCTCAGCCCCCCGAGTAGCTGGGACTACAGGCGCCCGCCACCCCACCCTGCTAATTTTTTGTATTTTTAGTAAAGACGGGGTTTCACCATGTTAACCAGGATGGTCTCGATCTCCTGACTTGTGATCCACCCACCTCGGCCTCCCAAAGTGCTGGGATTACAGGCGTGAGCCACCGTGCCCGACCTGGATACTGCTACCTACTATTCTAAATATGCTTCCACCTCTCAGTGACTTAACCCAACAGAAATTTATTTCTTTCACATGTAGCAAACCAATGTGGGCCCGTCTGGTCTGCAAGCAACATTCCATGTATGGATTCAAGGATCTAGCTTCTTCCGTTTTTTTTTTTTTTGCCTTCTCCTAAAGTTCCAAAATACTCCGCTTTCTGTGCCAGATAGAGAAAGAGAAAATGGAAAATGCACACCTATTTTACAGATTCTAGGTCTGAAAGTGGCCCACATTATCTCCACTCAAATCACATTCACACTGTTGGGAACTATCACAAGGCTCCACCTGGTCACACAGGAAGCTGAAAAACATGGTCTTTAGATGGGCAGCTGATTCTCAGTGATAATTCTTTTCAATGGAAGGGAAGCACATAGTTCTAGTGATCTTACATGGTCCACCATGTAAGTGGACCATGAAGTGTTTCTTACATGTCCACCCAACTGGGCAGCCAATATCCACGTGCAAACTTCTTTCTAAAGACAATACAACTGCTTTCTTTCCAAGGAGCCACGTAAGAGTACACTATGTAAGATGGTTCCTCCAATCACCACATCGTCAAAATCCTAAATTTCTAGGTCATGAGCCGTTCTCTCCACCAGGCTTGAATGTGGCTCCTCCCAAGTTGGCAACATTTGAGTTAAAAGGCACCTCTGACCCCCTATCATGGAGCGGCATGAATGGGATAGCTAGAAGTGTGAGAATTAATGCCTTATATGGCAATATTATTTAGATAAATATTGTGGACCACAATTTGTTGCTTGTTCCAGCAAAATTTTGACTAGGAAAGATAAGTCTGTAAATCAAGAAACAACTTCATAGTTTGCCTCAGGAAATTTCCACAGATCATTTTTCCCACAAACACAATAGTCTGCTCACTTGGGTGAATGGCTCGCTTATAAAAACAGCTTACGTAGAAAGGCTTTGGTTCAAGACCTTTCTTTCAATTGCATCAGCCATTCCTAAACTATTATGTCACATAGTATTTTGCCCTGTTTCAAATGGTTCTCCACCTTGACCTTGCCTTTAACCAGTTGATCCCAGACTCTGAAACCCTGTAAATGTCCCATTTCTGACTTCTCCCTTCTGAGACACTGCTAAGCCTCCATCAAGATGGCATTTTCTCTTACTGCAGTAAGTTCTAAAAATTTTTAGTTTTGCTTTATTAACTAGTTATCTGGTGACATTTGGGAAATGCAATGATGGAGGGGGTGAATGAGAGTCACACAGTAGTCATTGGTCCTTGGCAAAGTTGAAATTCTTCTTGATGAGATATTGAACCAGCTCTGTGGTAGGAATTCATGCAACAAGACGCATGATCCCTACTCGCAAGGGAACGGAGAAATGTAGTCACTCTGTTTAATTGAGAAAAGTAAAGGTTTTTTGTGTTCAATTTTATTCAGTTTTATCTATTCATGTTTGAGTTCTAGAATCATGCAGATTTTCCAATTGTGAGAAATCCCAAATAACTGGATTCTCTCTATTCCCTTTCACTTTTGCTTGCACATGTGTCAATTTGTGTGTAAGCTCATCTTTCTTCAAATAACTTGCTAAATATGGCCAGTAACAAGCTAACACAAACATTCTAACTTAGAGCTACAAGTTTGGCAAGTATTCCTTTATTATTGTCAGCCAAGTTTTTTCAAGTTTATTGCCACTGCATAGCATGGCTCTCCATCTTTCCAACATCTTACATCAATTTTATCTACTCAACAATGACACATATTTTAGGTTTCTGTTAAAATAGTATCCCAGTTGCAATACCATTTTTTTATGAAAATAAATAAATCCCCAAAATCAATGACTTACAAAACCAGAAGGGTATATATCTTCCTTATCATACAGACCTATGTAGGCATTCCTGGTCAGCAGATGACCTTCCATGCGGAGATTTGGGGACCTTCTTTTAAATTGTGGCTCTGCACCTTTCTGCTGCTCTGCCACTCAGAACCTTGGAATCTTCTACACTTACCTAGTGTATGGTGGATGGGAGACTATAGAATGCACATCTGTTTTGGTTTTTTTTTGTTGTTTGTTTGTTTGTTTTTAGATATTTGACTTTAAAAAGTGACACCCAGCATTTCTGTTCACATTCCATTAGCACCAACAAGCCGCATGATCCCTACTTGCAAGGGAATGGAGAAATGTAGTCTCTTTCTAGGCAGCAACTTTCTAGTAACATTATTGTACTGTGGAGGGAAAAAAATGATTTATGGCAGTAAATTACTCATCTGTCACATTCCCTCTTTGATAGCAATTTCTTTTTGATCTGGACATCAGAACACTAATTTTCTCTGGTCACATCTCTAATAATTACCCAGTGAGTTTGCTGTTTTCACTGCTGTTCAGAAGTCTCCATCATTACCTGGATTACTGCAATAAATTCCTAGTTGAAATTCTATTGCTGCTGTAACAAATTACCAGAAACCTAGTGGCTTAAAACAACTTTTATTGATTTTCTTACAGTTCTGAGGGTCAGAAGTCTCACAGGCTCGAATGAAGGTGTTGGAAGGGCTGCGTATCTTCTGGAGGCTCTCAGGAGAATCTGTTTTCCTGCCTTTTCCAGCTTCTAGAAGCCATCTGCACTCCTTGGTTTCTTCTATTTTCAGAGACAGCTGTACACCATCTTCAAATATACCTCCTTCTCTGTTTCTGTAGTCGCATCTCCTTCTCTTAATTGTTCTGCCTCTTTTTTCCCCCTTATAAAGACCTTTGCAGCTATACTAGGCCCGACCAGGTAATCCAGCCATCCCAAGATCCTTAACTTAATCACTTTTGCTATGTATAGTAACTCATGCCCAGGTTCTGGGTATTAGGAGGTAGATATCCTTGAAGGGCCATTACTTTGCCTACCACAGAATCCACATGTGCAATCTTTGACAACTCCAGTATAGAATCCACATTGCTGCACTGCTGCCAGGGTAATCTCTCTACAATACAAAACTAATCATCCTTCTAATTAAAACTCTTCGTTAGTTCTCTGTTGTAAATTCTAATATTATTACCATATATGCCATTGGATTCCTTTTGCTATCTGATATTTTAGTAGATTTACCTGCTGGCAGAAAACACAAGGCCACTAGTGTCTGTAGTATTGTCTCCTGACACCCTTCCTGCATGTCCACTTTTTGCACCAACAACATGGAACTACATGTAGTTTTCTGAACACACTATAACATTTTACTCTTTCATAGCTTTGCATATTTGGTTCCATCTACCTGAATCTCCTCTTCGGTCCAGCTGGCAAAGTTTGATTAATATTTCAAAATTTAACACATGTATCTACTCATTTGCACTCTTGGATAATTGCTTTGCCTAACCTGACTAAATTCAACTGTTGACATGCTCAGTACCAGCATTTAAGCAGCTGATCATGGCAGGAGAAAAATATTCCACTATGATGACTTGTCTTATTTTAAAATTTGTAACTAAAAATTCTAGTGGGCCTTCAAAAGTTCCTGTCAATCTGCCTACATTTCCTTAGCCTGCTAATTCTTCTCTGTCTCAATCCCTAACTACATTTCTTATCTCTCCTATCTCTTCAAAAGCCCAATTTAATGTCTCCTTTGTCCTCATACTAAACTGAAGACTTTACTTGCTGTTCCACACTGTCCATCCAAAAATCTACTTTCCTGTCTGTAGGAAATTATAGTTTCCCACCTTCTACCTATTAAATGGAAGGCCTTCCAGTGTTTCCTTCTAAGGTAGCTCTTCCTCTGGGGCACTGCTTCCCATTTCCCCTCCCACTCCGGTGTCATCACCTTTTTTTTTTTTTTTTTTTTTGAGATGGATTCTGCCTCTGTCACCCAGACTGGAGAGCAGTGGAATGATCTCAAATCATTGCAACCTCCACCTCCCAGGTTGAAGCGATTCTCCTGCCTCAGCCTCCCAAGTAGCTGGGATTACAGGTGCATGCCACCACACCCAGCTAATTTTTTAATTTTTAGTAGAGACAGGGTTTCACCGTGTTGCCTGGTCTCGAACTCCTCACCTCAAGTGATCTGCCCGCCTCAGCCTCCCAAAGTGCTGGGATGACAAGTGTGAGCAACTGCACCCGGACACTCTCTGCTGTTTTTAAGGATCATTTCCATCAGTTTTAAAACATACTGCATGTTCTCCTATTTCAAAACAAGCAACAAACAAAAAACACACCATTCTTGGCACCAAATCCCTTCAGATACTGTATCATTTCTCTGCTTTCTTTTACAGAAAATCTCTTCAAAATAAAATAAATAATTCAACAATTCAAAATAAATAAGAATGAGTCTAGATCTGGGAGCAGCCTCCAGCCTTGTTATCACTAGCTGTGTAACCCTGGGTGTGTTCCTATGCTTTTCATTCACTCCATAGATTTCTGCCTTATCTCTTGTATGGGGATAATAATAGTGCCACTTCATAGGATTGCTGTGAGGATTATGTGAGTATATACCCAGAGAGATGTATTTTGCTTTGTCCATTTTTAAACAAAATAAATAAAATAAAGAGAAAAGTTAAAGCTCTATCTGACCACTTCTTCTAGTCCTGTTCTCTACTTCCGTCTGATGTGTATCCTACTAATTCAATTTTTATACTTCCACATGCATTCAGATGTGTTCATTAACAATGGATAATACTGTCTGGTCATTTTTTCCATTTTCAGAATTGGTGCACTGTACACATTTTTCTGTAATTTGCTTTTTTGTATTTTATTTTATTTTGCTATTTCCATATCCTCATTGTAGGGTTCAAATTCTTATTCTCACTTATAAGAAGCTTTACGTAATCTTCCATTTGAACATGTCAGTTAACATTTTTTTGTGGTGGTGGAGCCAAGATGGCCGAACAAGAACAGCTCCAGTCTACAGCTCCCAGAGTAAGTGACGCAGAAGACAGGTGATTTCTGCATTTCCAACTGATGTGCCAGGTTCATCTCACTGGGGAGTGCCAGATAGTGGGTGCAGGACAGTGGGAGCAGCACACCGTGCATGAGCCGAAGCAAGGTGAGGCATCACCTCACCCGGGAAGCACAAGGGGTCAGGGAATTCCCTTTACTAGTCAAAGAAAGGGGTGACAGATGGCATCTGGAAAATCAGGTCACTCCCACCCTAATACTGCGCTTTTCCAACAGGCTTAACAAACAGGAGATTATATCCTGCACCTGGCTCAGAGGGTCCTACGCCCACGGAGCCTTGCTCACTGCTAGCACAGCAGTCTGAGATCAAACTGCAAGGCAGCAGCGAGGCTAGGGGAGGGGCGCCCGCCATTGCCGAGGCTTGAGTAGGTAAACAAAGTGGCAGGGAAGCTCGAGCTGGGTGGAGCCCACCACAGCTCAAGGAGGCCTGACTGCCTCTGTAGGCTCCACCTCTAGGGGCAGGGCACAGACAAACAAAAGGCAGCAGTAAAATCTGCAGACTTAAATGTCCCTGTCTGACAGCTTTGAAGAGAGTAGTGGTTCTCCCAGCAAGTAGCTGGAGATCTGAGAACGGGCAGACTGCCTCCTCAAGTGAGTCCCTGACCCATGAGTAGCCTAACTGGGAGGCACCCCCCAGTAGGGGTGGACTGACACCTCACATGGCCGGGTACTCCTCTGAGAAAAAACTTCCAGAGGAACGATCAGGCAGCAACATTTGTGGTTCACCAATATCTGCTGTTCTGTAGCCACCGCTGCTGATACCCAGCCAAACAGGGTCAGGAGTGGACCTCCAGCAAAGTCCAAAAGACCTGCAGCTGAGGGTCCTGACTGTTAGAAGGAAAACTAACAAACAGAAAGGACATCCACACCAAAACCCCATCTGTATGTCACCATCATCAAAGACTAAAGGTAGATAAAACCACAAAGATGGGGAAAAGGAAACTCTAAAAATCAGAACACCTCTCCTCCTCCAAAGGAACGCAGCACCTCACCAGCAGCGGAACAAAGCTGGACGGAGAATGACTTTGACAAGTTGAGAGAAGAAGGCTTCAGAAGATCAAACTACACCGAGCTAAAGGAGGAAGTTTGAACAAATGGCAAAGAAGTTAAAAACTTTGAAAAAAAAATTAGACAAATGGCTAACTAGAATAAACAATGCAGAGAAGTCCTTAAATGACCTGATGGAGCTGAAAACCACGGCACGAGAACTATGTGATGAATGCACAAGCCTCAGTAACCGACGTGATCAACTGGAAGAAAGTGTATCAGCGATGGAAGATGAAATGAATGAAATGAAGCAAGAAGAGAAGTTTAGAGAAAAAAGAATAAAAAGAGACAAACAAAGCCTTCAAGAAATATGGGACCATGTGAAAAGACCAAATCTACATCTGATTGGTGTACCTGAAAGTGACCGGGAGAATGGAACCAAGTTGGAAAACACGCTGCAGGATATTATCCAGGAGAACTTCCCCAATCTAGCAAGGCAGGCCAACATTCAAATTCAGGAAATGCAGAGAACGCCACAAAGATACTCCTCGAGAAGAGCAACTCCAAGACACATAATTGTCAGATTCACCAAAGTTGAAATGAAGGAACAAATGTTAAGGGCAGCCAGAGAGAAAGGTCGGGTTACCCACAAAGGGAAGCCCATCAGACTAAAAGCTGATCTCTCGGCAGAAACTCTACAAGCCAGAAGACAGTGGGGGCCGATATTCAACATTCTTAAAGAATTTTCAACCCAGAATTTCATATCCAGCCAAACTAAGTTTCATAAGTGAAGGAGAAATAAAATACTTTACAGACAAGCAAATGCTGAGTGATTTTGTCACCACCAGGCCTGCCCTAAAAGAGCTCCTGAAGGAAGCACTAAACATGGAAAGGAACAACCGGTACCAGCCACTGCAAAATCATGCCAAATTGTAAAGACCATCGAGGCTAGGAAGAAACTGCATCAACTAACGAGCAAAATAACCAACTAACATCATAATGACAGGATCAAATTCACACATAACAATATTAACTTTAAATGTAAATGGGCTAAATGCTCCAATTAAAAGACACAGACTGGCAAATTGGATAAGGAGTCAAGACCCATCAGTGTGCTGTATTCAGGAAACCCATCTCACGTGCACAGACACACATAGACTCAAAATAAAGGGATGGAGGAAGATCTACCAAGCAAATGGAAAACAAAAAAAGGCAGGGGTTGCAATCCTAGTCTCTGATAAAATAGGCTTTAAACCAACAAAGATCAAAAGAGACAAAGAAGGCCATCACATAATGGTAAAGGGATCAATTCAACAAGAAGAGCTAACTATCCTAAATATATATGCACCCAATACAGGAGCACCCAGATTCATAAAGCAAGCCCTGAGTGACCTACAAAGAGACTTAGACTCCCACACAATAATAATGGGAAATTTTAACACCCCACAGTCAACATTAGACAGATCAACGAGACAGAAAGTTAACAAGGATATCCAGGAATTGAACTCAGCTCTACATAAAGTGGACCTAATAGACATCTACAGAACTCTCCACCCCAAATCAACAGAATATACATTTTTTTCAGCACCACACCACACCTATTCCAAAATTGACCACATAGTTGGAAGTAAAGCTCTCCTCAGCAAATGTAAAAGAACAGAAATTATAACAAACTGTCTCTCAGACCACAGTGCAATCAAACTAGAACTCAGGATTAAGAAACTCACTCAAAACTGCTCAACTACATGGAAACTGAACAACCTGCTCCTGAATGACTACTGGGTACATAACGAAATGAAGGCAGAAATAAAGATGTTCTTTGAAACCAACGAGAACAAAGACACAACATACCAGAATCTCTGGGACACGTTCAAAGCAGTGTATAGAGGGAAATTTATGGCACTAAATGCCCACAAGAGAAAGCAGGAAAGATCCAAAATTGACACCCTAACATCATAATTAAAAGAACTAGAAAAGCAAGAGCAAACACATTCAAAAGCTGGCAGAAGGCAAGAAATAACTAAAATCAGAGCAGAACTGAAGGAAATAGAGACACAAAAAACCCTTCAAAAAATTAATGAATCCAGGAGCCGGTTTTTTGAAAAGATCAACAAAATTGATAAACCGCTAGCAAGACTAATAAAGAAGAAAAGAGAGAAGAATCAAATAGATGCAATAAAAAATGATAAAGGGGATATCACCACCGATCCCACAGAAATACAATCTACCATCAGAGAATACTACAAACACCTCTATGCAAATAAACTAGAAAATCTAGAAGAAATGGATAAATTCCTCAACACATACACCCTCCCAAGACTAAACCAGGAAGAAGTTGAATCTCTGAATAGACCAATAACAGTCTCTGAATTTGTGGCAATAATCAATAGCTTACCAACCAAAAAGAGTCCAGGACCTGATGGATTCACAGCCGAATTCTACCAGAGGTACAAGGAGGAACTGGTACCATTCCTTCTGAAACTATTCCAATCAACAGAAAAGGAGGGAATCCTCCCTAACACATTTTATGAGGCCAGCATCGTCCTGATACCAAAGCCTGGCAGAGACATAACCAAAAAAAGAGAATTTTAGACCAATATCCTTGATGAACATTGACGCAAAAATCCTCAATAAAATACTGGCAAACTGAATCCAGCAGCACATCAAAAAGCTTATCCACCATGATCAAGTGGGCTTCATCCCTGGGATGCAAGGCTGGTTCAACATACACAAATCAATAAATGTAATCCAGCATATAAACAGAACCAAAGACAAAAACCACATGATTATCTCAATAGATGCAGAAAAGGCCTTTGACAAAATTCAACAACCCTTCATGCTAAAAACTCTCAATAAATTAGGTATTGATGGGACGTATCTCAAAATAATAAGAGCTATCTATGACAAACCCACAGCCAATATCATACTGAATGGGCAAAAACTGGAAGCATTCCCTTTGAAAACTGGCACAAGACAGGGATGCCCTCTCTCACCACTCCTATTCAACATAGTGTTGGAAGTTCTGGCCAGGGCAATCAGGCAGGGGAAGGAAATAAAGGGCATTCAATTAGGAAAAGAGGAAGTCAAATTGTCCCTGTTTGCAGATGACATGATTGTATATCTAGAAAACCCCATTGTCTCAGCCCCAAATCTCCTTAAGCTGATAAGAAACTTCAGCAGAGTCTCAGGATACAAAATCAATGTGCAAAAATCACAAGCATTCTTATACACCAATAACAGACAAACAGAGAGCCAAATCATGAGTGAACTCCCATTCACAATTGCTTCAAAGGGAATAAAATACCTAGGAATCCAACCTACAAGGGATGTGAAGGACCTCTTCAAGGAGAACTACAAATCACTGCTCAATGAAATAAAAGAGGATACAAACAAATGGAAGAACATTCCATTCTCATGGGTAGGAAGAATCAATATTGTGAAAATGGCCATACTGCCCAAAGTAATTTATAGATTCAATGCCATCCCCATCAAGCTACCAATGACTTTCTTCACAGAATTGGAAAAAACTACTTCAAAGTTTGTATGGAACAAAAAAGAGCCCACATTGCCAAGTCAATCCTAAGCCAAAAGAACAAAGCTGGAGGCATCACGCTACCTGACCTCAAACTATACTACAAGGCTACAGTAACCAGCATGGTACTGGTACCAAAACAGAGATATAGACCAATGGAACAGAACAGAGCCCTCAGAGATAATGCTGCATATCTACAACTATCTGATCTTTGACAAACCTGACAAAAATAAGCAATGGGGAAAGGATTCCCTATTTAATAAATGGTGCTGGGAAAACTGGCTAGCCATATGTAGAAAGCTGAAACTGGATCCCTTCCTTACACCTTATACAAAAATTAATTCAAGATGGATTAAATACTTACATGTTAGACCTAAAACCATAAAAACCCTAGAAGAAAACCTAGGCATTACCATTCAGGATATAGGCATGGGCAAGGACTTCATGTCTAAAACACCAAAAGCAATGGCAACAAAAGCCAAAATTGATAAATGGGATCTAATTAGACTAAAGAGCTTCTGCACAGCAAAAGAAACTACCATCAGAGTGAACAGGCAACCTACAGAATGGGACAAAATTTTTGCAACCTACTCATCTGACAAAGGGCTAATATCCAGAATCTACAATGAACTCAAACAAATTTACAAGAAAAAAACAAACAACCCCATCAAAAAGTGGGTAAAGGATATGAACAGTCACTTCTCAAAAGAAGACATTTATGCAGCCAAAAAACACATGAAAAAATACTCATCATTACTAGCCATCAGAGAAATGCAAATCAAAACCACAATGAGATAACATCTCACACCAGTTAGAATGGCCATCATTAAAAAGTCAGGAAACAACAGGTGCTGGAGAGGATGTGGAGAAATAGGAACACTTTTACACTGTTGGTAGGACTGTAAACTAGTTCAACCATTGTGGAAGTCAGTGTGGCGATTCCTCAGGGATCTAGAACTAGAAATACCATTTGACCCAGCCATCCCATTACTGGGTATATACCCAAAGGATTATAAATCATGCTGCTATAAAGACACATGCAGACGTATGTTTATTGCGGCACTATTCACAATAGCAAAGACTTGGAACCAACCCAAATGTCCATCAATGATAGACTGGATTAAGAAGATGTGGCACCATGGAATACTACGCAGCCATAAAAAATGATGAGTTCATGTCCTTTGTAGGGACATGGATGAAGCTGGAAACCATCATTCTCAGCAAACTATCACAAGGACAAAAAACCAAACCCCACATGTTCTCACTCATAGGTGGGAATTGAACAATGAGAACTCATGGACACAGGAAGGGGAACAGCACACACTGGGAATGTTGTGGTGTGGGGGGAGGGGGGAGGGATAGCATTAGGAGATATACCTAATGCTAAATGACGAGTTAATGGGTGCAGCACACCAACATGGCACAGGTATATATATGTAACAAACCTGCACGTTGTGCACATGTACCTTAAAACTTAAAGTATAATAATAAAATTTAAAAAAAAAGAAAAAAAATCTTTTTTTGCTTAAGATCTGTGCCTTAAAATTAGTAGTTAGAAAAAGTTTCTTAAGAAATAATGGTATAGATCTGAAGTTAGAAAAGACTATCCTAGGATATTTAAAACCCTGTATCTCCCATTTCCCTTCTCTCACCATACTTTGGCAACTGGTACTCTAATTTTTTTCTTTATTGATTTGCCTATTCTGGACATTTCATATAAATTAATTCACCCAGCATATGTCTTTTTCTGTCTGGTTTCTTTCACTTAGCATAATGTTTTCAAGGTTCACCCATATTGCAGTATGTATCAGTACTTCATTATTTTTTGTGGCTGAGTAATATTCCATTGTTTAGATATATCAACTTTTGTTTGTCCACTAATCAATTGATGAATATCTTAATTCTTTCCATTCTTTGGCTACTATAAATATTGCTGCTGTGAAAAATCATGTACAAGTTTTGGTATGTATATATATTTTTTAATGCATTGGGGCACATATATAGGTATGGAATTCCTGGTCATATAGTTAGAAATTCTATTTAACTTTTGAAGAACTGCTAAATTGTTTTTCTCAGTGGCTGGGCCATTCTACATTCTTACCAGCAATGTATGAGGGTTTTAATTTCTCCATATCCTTGAAAATACTTGATATTTTCAGGTTTTCTCATGGCCATTATAGTAGGAGTACACTGGTGACTCATGGTTCTGATATGCATTTCCCTAATGCTTAATGATACTGAACATCTTTTCATGTGCTTTTGGCCATTTGTATATCTTCTTTAGAAAAATATCTATTTCAAATATTTTGCCTATTTTTTATTGAGTGGCTTATATTTTTATAATGAAGTTCTAAGAATTTTTTAAAAATATACTCTGTATCCTAGACCCTTATCAGATATATGGTTTGCGAATATTTTCTTCTATTTTGTCATCTTTTCATTTTCTTGATAGTGTCCTTTGACACACAAAAGTTTTTATTAATTTTGATAAGGTCCATCTTATCTATTTTTTCTTTTCTTGCATAAGCATTTTGTGTCATATTGAAGCAGCACACTTTTTTTTTTTTTTTTTTTGAGACAAGATCTCTCCCTGTCACCCAAGCTGGAATGCAGTAGCCTGATCATGGCACACTGCAGCCTTGACCTTCCAGTCTCAGCCAATCCTCTCACCTCAGTCTCCTGAGTATTTAGGACCACAGGCACACACCACCATGCCCACTAATTCTTTAAAACATGTTTTTGTAAAGACCGGATCTCCCTATGTTTCCCAGGCTGTTCTCGAACTCCTGGGCTCAAGCCATTCTCCCACCTCAGTCTCCCAGAGTGCAGGGATTACCAGTGTGAGCCACCATGCCTGGCCAAGCAGCATAGATTTTTAATCTCCCCCCTCATGTATCCACCAAAAATAAAAATACATATATATATACACACACACACACAATAAAAATACATACATATATGTGTGTGTACATATATCTACACACACAAAAAAACAGACATTATGACTAGGCTTGCATAACTTAAAACACAGAAAACATCCATGACTGATAAAAATCAGGCAAACTTTTATCACCTACAAACCAAAATTAAAATCTGGTGGGGCTGAACACTTTCCAGTTTCAAAGTCTTGCAGCATAAACATCTGTGTTGAAGAAAGCAGAGGAAAACAATTAGGCCTATGATGGACCTGAGACCAGAAGAACCCCAAATCTCTAAGAGGCAGCCACTGGAATTCACACAGTGGGCCAATTTTGAGAAAAATAGCAGAAACTGCTATGTTGCTGAGGCTAGAGTGAGTGGCTATGCACAGGGGTGATTCCATTACTGATGAGAACAGGAGGTTTGATCATCTCCATTTTTGACCTGGGCTGGTTCGCTCCTCCTTAGCAACCTGGTGGTCCCCTGCACCTGGGAGGTCACCATACTGATACTAAAGTTAGTGTGGACACTTGATTGGCATAGTGCACTACAGCCTAGAAATGGGAACAAGCAATCTTCCCACCTCAAACTCCTGAGTACCTGGACTACAGGTACATGCCTTCATGCCCGGCTTGGTTCTTAATAACTTGATTATGATGCATGTTCATGTATCACTCTGTTTCTTGTGCTTGGAGTTCATGAGTCTCTGAATTTGTGGGTTATATTTCTCAACAAATTTGAAAATTTTTTGGCAATAATTTCCTCAAATATTTTTAAACTTTCTCCTATTTATACCTTTTATAGGGATTCTAATTATATGTTTATTAGGCCATTTAAATTGCTCACAGCACACTGATGTACTGCTCAATACTTTTTCAGTTTTTTCTCTGTGCTTTATTTTGTATAGTTTCAATAAGTTCACTTATTGTTTTTTCTGTAGTGTTTAAAGTGCTTTTAATCCCGTCGCGTATATTTTCACCCCAGACATTGTAGTTTTCATATATAAAACTCTTTCCAAAGTAAAAAGGTTTTTTAAAAAGTTATTGTCAGAGAGGGGCTATGATAGTTTTTTATATCAATTGATAGTCTTTTTTTCTTTTTTTGAGACAGGGTCTCACTTTGTCTTTCAGGCTGGAGTGCAGTGGTACAAACATAGCTCACTGCAGTCTTGACCTCCTGAGCTCAAGCAATCCTCCCACCTCAGCCTCCCAAGTAGCTGGAACTCCAGGCACATGCTGCCACACCTAGCCGATTAATTTTTTTTGTAGAGATACAGTCTTACTTTGTTGCCCAGGCTGAAATAGATAATCTTTATCATTGATAAAGATACAGATATCTGTTCTAGTTATATGTTTATGTATGAAGTTATCAGTGAATGCCATAATTAGTGAGACGGTATACCTGAAATCCACATTTCATAGCATAGCTACTAAAAATTGAAGCCAAGTGACAAATCAAGGTAATATTTGACAGTTAAAAGCCTTTATCAGAAAAAACACTCCATGGTGTGGCAGTACAGTTTATAAATACTGACACAGTTCAGATATGAAGCCACTGCCCATCAAATTATAAGATTCTTATATCCTGCAACTACATTCAAAAAGTCTTTCTAAACACAGAGGCCTCAGTAAATGCAGATCACTTCTACTTACAGCATTGAAGCCTTCCTATTTTTCCTTGCTCTATCAGCTGTCCAGCCTGAGATCTTAAAAATCTTTTTCATGATTTTTAATTGAGTCTGAAACAGACCCTGCTTTATCACCTAATGATAAGAGAGAGAGAGAGAGAGAGGAAGGAAGGAGAGGGGGAGAAAAAGAAGAAGGAGGAGGGAAGAAATAGAAAGAGAGAGGGCAGACAGGCGTTTATTTTTTTTTTTTCAGGTTCAGTAGACATTACTTGATTATCTTAAATGCCACCTTCAAACCATATAATAAAGCAAATGTGAGAGAGATCATGGCGGATGGGAGGCAGAAGTAGATTGCAGCTCCCTCTTGGATGGACAGAACACCATGTGGAGGTTCACATCATGAACTTTTGCTCCAGAACAACTGCAGAAACAAATCAGGAAAGCCAAGAGAACCCACAGACTCTCTGAAGGAAGCAGATTGCTCCTGCAGGACCCAGAAGACACCCTAAATATTATGCTGGTATCCGCAGTTGAGAGACCCATAGACAGTTCACAACACAGACCTCTGTACAGACAAACCCCAGTACCAGCCTGCAGCCTGCAGCCTGCTGCACTGCAGGGTGGCTGGATCCAGAAGAGAGATAACAGTCACTATAGCTCAGCTCTCAGGGAGTCACATCCCTAGGAAAAGGGGGAGAGTACTACATCAAGGGAACATCCCATGGGACAAAAGAATCTGAACAACAGGCCTTGAGCCGTAGACCTTCCCTCTGACAGAGCCTACCCAAATGAGAATAAACCAAAAAACCAACTCTGGTAATATGACAAAAGGTTCTTTAACACTCCCGAAAAATCACACTAGTTCACCAGCAATGGATCCAAACCAAGAAGAAATCCCTGCTATACTTGAAAAAGAGTTCAGGAGGTTAGTTATTAAGCTAATCAGGGAGGCACCAGAGGAAGGCAAAGCCTAATTTAAGGAAGTCAAAAAAATGATACAAGAAACGAGGGGAGAAATTTTCAATGAAATAGATAGCATAAATAAAAAACAATCAAAACTTCAGGAAATAATGGACACGCTTATAGAAATGCAAAATGCCCTGGAAAGTCTCAGCAATAGAATCGAACAAACAGTAGGGAAAAGTTTGGCGTTCAAAGACAAGGTTTTCAAATTAACCCAATCCAACAATTACATAGAAAAAATAATAAGAAAATATGAGCAAACCCTACAAGAAGTCTGGGATTATGTTACATGACCAAAACTCAGAATAATCAGCATTCCTGAGAAAGAAGAAACATCTGTAAGTTTGGAAAACATATTTGGGGGAATAATCGAGGAAAGTTTCCCCCGCCTTGCTAGAGACCTAGACATCCAAATACAAGAAGCTCAAAGAACATCTGGGAAATTCAATGCAAAAAGAACATCACCTAGGTACAACAACAACAACAAAATTACAGACCAATATCCTTCATGAACATAGATGCAAAAATCCTTAACAAAATACTAGCTAACCGAATCCAACAACGTATCATAAAGGTAATCCACCATGATCAAGTAGGTTTCATACCAGGGATGCAGGGATGGCTTAACATACGCAAGTCAATAAACGTGGTACACCATGTAAACAGAATTAAAAACAAAAATCACATGATCATCTCAATAAATGCAAAAAAAGCATTTGACAAAATCTAGCATCCCTTTATGATTAAAATTCTCATCAAAATCAGCATACAGGGGACATACCTCAATGTAATAAATGCCATCTATGAAACACCCACAACCAACATAATACTGAATGAGGAAAAGTTGAAAGCATTCCCTTTGAGAACTGGAACAAGACAAGGATGCCCACTCTTACCACTCCTCTTCAACATAGTATTGGAAGTTCTAGCCAGAGCAATAGGACGAGAGAAAGAAATAAAGGGCATCGACTTGGTAAAAAGGAAGTCAAACTGTGACTGTTTGCCAATGATATGACTGTTTACCTAGAAAACCCTAAATACTCCTTTGGAAAACTCCTAGAACTGATAAAGAATTCAGCAAAATTTTGGCATACAAAATTAATGTACACAAATCAGTAACTCTTCTACACACCAACAGCAACAAAGCTGAGAATCAAATCAAGAACTCAACCCCTTATACAATAGCTACAAAAAAAATTAAAATACTTAAGAATACACCTAACCAAGGAGGTGAAAGACCTCTACAAGAAAAACTACAAAACTGTGCTGAAAGAAATCATAGACAATACCAACAAATGAAAACACAGCCCATGCTCATGGATTGGTAAAATCAATATTGTGAAAATGACCATACTGCCAAAAGCAATCTACAAATTCAATGCAATTCCCACCAAAATACCACCATCATTCTTCACAGAATTAGAAAAAACAATCCTAAAATTTATATGGAACCAAAAAAGAGCACACATAGCAAAAACAAAACTCAGCAAAAAGAATAAATCTGGAGGCATCACATTACCTAATTTCAAACTATACTATAAGGCCATAGTCACCAAAACAGTATGGTACTGGTATAAAAATAGACACACAGACCAATGGAACAGATTAGAAAACCCAGAAATAAACCCAAATACTTACAGCCAACTGATCTCCACAAAGCAAACACAAGCATAAAGTGAGGAAAGGACATCGTATTCAATATATGGTGCTGGGATAATTGGCAAGCCTCATGTAGGAGAACGAAACTGGATCCTCATCTCTCACCTTATACAAAAATCAACTAAAGATGGATCAAAGACTTAAATCTAAGAACTGAAACTATAAAAATTTTAGAAGATAACATTGGAAAAACCCTTCTAGACATTGGCTTAGGCAAGGATTTCATGACCAAGAACCCAAAAGCAAATGCAATAAAAACAAAGATAAATAGCTGGAATTTAATTAAACTCAAAAGCTTTTGCACGGCAAAAAGAACAGTCAGCAGAGTAAGCAGACAACCCACAGAGTGAGAGAAAGCCTTCACAATTTATACATCTGATGAAGGACTAATATCCAGAATCTACAACCAACTCAAACAAATTAGCAAGAAAAAACAATCCTATCAAAAAGTAGGCTAAGGACATGAATAGACAATTCTCAAAAGAAGATATACAAATGGCCAACAATCATGAAAAAATGCTCGACAACACTAGTGATCAGGGAAATGCAAATCAAAACCACCTTACTCCTCCAAGAATGGCCATAATCAAAAAATCAAAAAATAATAGATGTTGGCATGGATGTGGTGAACAGGGAACACTTCTACACTGCTGGTGGGGATGTAAACTAGTACAGCCATTATGGAAAACAGTGTGGAGATTCCTTAAAGAAAGAAGAGTAGAACTACCATTTGATCCAGCAATCCTACTACCAGGTAACTACTCAGAGGAAAAGAAGTCGTTATATGAAAGAGATACTTGCACACACATGTTTATAGCAGCACAATTTGCAAGTGTAAAAATGTGGAAGCAACCCAAATGCCCATCAATCAATGAGTGGATAAAGAAACTGTGGTATATATGTAATGGAATACTACTCAGCCATAAAAATGAATTAATGGCATTTGCAGCAACCTGGATGAGACTGGAGACTATTATCCTAAGTGAAGTAACTCAGGAATGGAAAACCAAACATCGTATGTTCTCACTAAGCTATGAGGATGCAAAGGCCTAAGAATGACACAATGGACTTTGAGGACTCATGGGGAAAGGGTGGAAAGGAATTAAGGGGTAAAAGACTACAAACTGTGTGCAGTGCATACTACTCAGGTGATGGGTGCACCCAAATCTCACAAATCACCACTAAAGAACTTACTCATGTAACCAAACACCACCTGTTCCTCAATAACCTATGGAAATAAAAATTAAAAACAAACGAAAAAACCCAAATGTAATGAGGGTGGCAATAATCATCACCCTGCCCCTTTCAGGTGAGTAAACATGGCATGCAGCTATTCATTGTATCTGAAAGTCTCACAGAAGAAATATAATGCCCTTGCCTCCTAGAATGATTTGGAAACCATATTGGCAGACAAAGTTGCCTGACTCTTGAGTCAATTACGTTGTGTAATAAAGTATATTGAAAAGTTCTGGTCAGTTAAGCTTCTGTTTATACAGCCGATGTAATTGCTTTATAAGCTAAAAGCTATTTTTTGGCCAAGTTATTTAATCGTTCTTGGTCTCAGTTTCCTCAATGGAAAAAGAGGAGGTTGTGCCAGTTTGTAAGAGTCCTAAGCTCCATCGGTCCACACCAAGCTGCCTGAGAATAACAAGACCCACTTTTTATTTTCATTGTTTATCAGAAATTTTGACTTCAACTTTTTTAGTTATAACCCGGTCTATCACATTTATATGCCCACTCTTACTTTCTATCAATTCATTTACAAAAACAAAACTTGCTTAGAAAATTCAGTAATACAGAGCAAAGTTTTCTATCTTGATAGCATTCTGATTTGTTCTTTTTAATTCTTAAATATAATTTTCAAGAAATGTATTTTTTCCTTGGGCTGCCATAACAAACTGCCAGAAATTGGATGCCTTAAACAAGAAAAGTGTATCGTCTCACAGTTCTAGAGTGGCTAGAAGTGCAAAAATCAAGGTGCGGAGAGGATTGGCTTCTCCTGAGCTCTGTGAGATCTCTCCTAGTTCCCAGCAGACTCAGGCACTCGTTGGCTGTAGATGGCCTTCTCCCTGTGTCTTTACATGTCTTTCCTTTATCCATGTCTATTTCTGTGCCCAAATTTCCCTCTTTTAATAAGGACGCCAGTCAGATTAAGGCCTACCCTGATGACCTCATCTTAATTTGATCACTGCCAAAGACCTTATTTCCAAATAAGATCACATTCACAGTTTCTGGGGGTTGGGATTTTATTCTGGTTTGGAGGGACACATTTCAACCCATAAAAAAGAAGGAAAAGAGGCAATGTGATTCTAAATCACTGGTTACAATGTCTGCCTTTCCAGGTTTGACCTTTTAAAAATGATACTGTCACCTGAGGCTTCCAGTCCCACGATCTGCTTTCTTTTCATATTTGCATAATTCTCTCTCTCCTCTCCTTTTTTTTACCCTTTCCCCATCCCTCTTTTTTTCTGTACAATGTGAACATCTAAGAACTTTGATGCAGACTTTTGAGCCTTCTGTTTTTTTGTCTTTCAATTATCTCATTCATCAAATTAGCTTTAGCCACTGTGGATTATAACCTGCAGTTGCTTGTTTAGCAGGGACTTCTAGGAATATATAGTCCTTAAACCCAGGGAAGAGGGAAGGGGCTGTGAAGAAGAGAAACATCAGCATCAGTGATGAGATGAATAGTGGCCAAGGAGAGGTGGGATTCTAAATCTGCAAATCCATTAACCCATGTCTGGACAATTGAGAAAATTCCCTGTAAACCTACTGATAAAATTTGTGCAATTCTTCCTGGTTGAGAAAGGATGCCTCCTCAACCCAGATCCTGGCTGTTATTGTAGAGTAAAATTTGCCCTGGTCTGAAATGTGTATTTATGCCAAGGTGCCACTGGTGCTTCTAAGATAGTCCCTCAACTTACCCCTAGCAATATATACGTAGTTCAAGAGCCAGGTAAGCCCACTAGAAAATTAATTTAAAGCTCCTGGATCTAGGACTAGTCAGCAATTAGCATCTCTGTGGTTGGTTCTTTTTAACAAGAAAAATCTAATTGTGTTTTAATGGTTTCTGGGACTGCAATGTCATGAGTATTATTTCTTCTCTTTCAATCTACGTTTATTACCATGGATTAAATGTGTTTTTCATATTTCCCTCTGTACATTCTTGCTTTATGTGTATGCCTGTTCCAGATTGCATTCTAAGATTGTAAACTGCCATAGTAGTGTTCCCCAAACTGTGGCATGCATAAAAATCATTGAGAAATTTATTTTAAAAAATCCATATATAGGTCCGGGCACAGTGGCTCAGGCCTGTAATCCTAGGACTTTGAGAGGCCGAGGTGAGTGGATCACCTGAGGTGAGAGGTTTGAGACCAGCCTGGCCAAAATGGCAAAACCCCATCTCTACTAAAAATACAAAAATTAGCTGGGCATGTTGGCGCATGCCTGTAATCCCAGCTACTCAGGAGGCTGATACAGGAGAATCACTTGAATCCAGGAAGCAAAGGTTGCAGTGAGCTGAGATTGGGCCACTGCACTCCAGCATGGACAACAGAGTGAGACAAAAAAAAAAAAAATTCTTGTATGGGTTTACTACCTAAAGAGATTCTGAATCAAGATCTGGAAGAGGGATCTTAGAACGCGTATTTGTAACAAGTACCCTCTGTGGTTCTGATACAGCTGATCCTTGGATCCCATTTTAAGAAACATAAACCAGCTGGGCACGGTGGCTCACGCCTGTAATCCCAGCACTTTGGGAGGCCGAGGCGGGCGGATCACGAGGGCAGGAGATCGAGACCATCCTGGCTAACACAGTGAAACCCCGTCTCTACTAAAAATAAAAAAATTAGCCGGGCGAGGTGGTGGGCACCTGTAGTCCCAGCTACTTGGGAGGCTGAGGCAGGAGAATGGTGTGAACCCCGCGGGGCGGAGCCTGCAGTGAGCCGAGATCGCGCCATTGCACTCCAGCCTGGGCGACAGCGAGACTCTGTCTCAAAAATAAAAAATAATAAAAAAAAAAGAAACATAAACCAAGAGGGTGAGAACTGATTTCTTTTAAGATTACTTATATCACTCGTGAGTATTGCCCCAGGCCAGTAGATATTTAACCAACCCTAGTTGTTGACTGCTGATGTTAATTGTCTGCTAAGTACTTCTTATGGCCAACTTGCTGAACAGAAATTGAGTTTCATGTAGTCCATTAGGCATTGAGAAACAGAATAAAAGCCTGATGGATTTTTTTCCTGAATGGTAGAGATGAGCATCAATGCTTAAACAAGTCCAGAAAACACCCTCTTTTCTTTGATGCCCTGTAATTCCTTTATTACAACGGGTCTTGTGGATTGCTATTTTTGTACGGATAACAACATATAGATGAAAAAGCATTTGTATGTACAGAGATGTACTCATTTCTCCCTCTCTGTGGCCCATCACCCTGTCCCCTCTCTTCACATTTGCCTGGTGTGAATTGAGGAAGATGCATTTATTTTATCAATCACAAAAATATTGCCCACAAAGAGAAGTACCTCATTAGGGCCAGAAGCACTGTGCCCTAGCTAAATAAATTTTCACCTAGTAGGCAAGGAAAACTGAGAAATACAAGCCCCCACTAGGGCTAAGTTTCCAGCATAGACAAAGCCCTAATTTTGATGCCTCCAGCAGACACTTCCTCTGACTCCCTTTGGGGAAGCATAGCACCCCACGCTCCCCTCATCCCATGACAGCCCTTATCTGGAATTGCATCACTGACAGTTCACTTGTCTGAATCTCATTCTCATTTCTCCTTGAGGAGGAGGAATTATGTCACAATCATCTGTGTATCTACAGCTCTTGGCAAACTGCCTGACCTAAAGTAGGCGATGAATCAATAAACTAACCTCCTGGAAAAGTAGAGCTAGTTCTCCCAAATGCTTCTAGGGAAATTCCTATTTTCTGTGGTGGTGTTGGTTCTGTAGCGGAATTCACCCAGCAGCCCAGCCAGTTCCCAGTGTCTCCACCTTGCGTTGCATCTGCTTCACTAGATTTGTTCTAGAAGAATTGGTTGGAAAGAGGTTTTTTTTAAAATCATCTTAAACTCCCAAATATAAAATGTCCAAGGTAAAGAGCAGGCTCAGAAACATGAAGGAGTGGTGTGTATTGCGGGGTTAAAACCATTATCACATCCGTCAAGATTCTGAATCTAACCTTTCACAACTGAAGTTACATTTGGAAACTACATATAGATTTGCTCAAAAACCTACAAATATTATTAAAAACATTTTCTCTCTTTGTTTTCCCACTGTTTCTCTTCTTATATCTGTATTTTTATTTATTTGACAAAATATGAATCAGGTGAAAGTTGGAAGAGGAAATCTGATGATTTGGCAGTTTATCATTCACCATCTCCTAAAATGTGCCTAATGCATCTGGACACCAGAAGGAGGCAATAAGACATTTTCTCAACCCCATGAAGAAAAGGGGAGGAAAATTCTATCCCCTTAGAAACTTCATGCTCCATCTTACCCATCCATGGTGCTTGCAGCTGAGCCGTTTTCTACCTTTGATGCATCCTTGGTAGAAAAAGAAAGCACAGCCTTTATAACTGAGAGTCTAACTGTAAATAAAACAGAATCTAAGCTTTGAGGTATAACAGGAAATGGAATGATTTCATTTAAAATCTGATGACTTTAACACCTGGTGGTTTAAAGCACTGATATACAAAGAAGGAGGCAAAACCCTGAAGAAGCCAGAAAAAGAGAAACAGTGTTGAATTTGCTCTTTAGTACAGATTCTCTCTTGATATTAATACTAAGAGTGGAGCACCAAGGCTTTCTCCTGCTTCCTGTTTACAAGATGAAGTGGCATCATGATTTAGGGCAGAAATTTTACAATCAGACAAAACTAGATTTGAATGTTGCCTGGACTTGGGAAAGTTATTTCAACTCTGGACACCTCAATTCACTTATCCAGGAAAATGATTAAAATACCTCATGGAATGTATGAATAATGTCTCTTTAGACAGCATATATAGGCTATATAGAGAGAGCAGTTAGCATAGTACCTAGCTCATTATAAATGCTCATCCAGAGTGGTGGCTCACGCCTGTAATCTTAGCACTTTGGGAGGCTGAGGCAGGCAGATTGCTTGAGTCCAGGAGTTTGAGACCAGCATGGGCAATATAACCTTACCCTGTCTCTGCTAAAAATAAAAAATTAGCTGGGCGTGGTGGCACATCTGTAGTCCCAGCTACTCAGGAGGCTGAGGTGGGAGGATCACTTAAGCCCAGAAAGTTGAGGTTGCAGTGAGCCAAAATTGCACCACTGCATTCCAGCCTTGACAACAGAGTCAGACCCTGTCTCGAATAAATAAAATAAAATAAAATACAATTAAATTAAAATAAAAATGTTCCACAAAAGCAAGACATTATTAAATTTTGAACAAAGGCAAAAGAGCACTCGGAATGCAGATTGGCCCCTGGTTGCTGAACTGTCTTATTTTATTCTTACACATCCCTTCTCTTCTCCTTCTCCAGGTTTTTGCATGAGTCTAGGTTATTGTATTTTTTCTTCTTAAGTTCTCCTGTCATTTTTAGTACACTATTTTAACCCTATGAAGTTGCTGATATTTCATCATTTCAGACCTGCAAAAATGGCTGTTTCATAGGATCCAACCAAATATCTTTCCACAGGTTAAAAGTCATTGTCCATTGTTAGGAGCTTTTCTAAATGAATAAACAGGTTGGGAAAATTATTTTCAGCAGGCTCAAATCATATCATTATAATTAGTTCATCCACTGAACTTAAATGGACCCTAGGACACAATACTTAGCTCATAAAAAATCTGTTTACTATAAGCTTTACATTAAAGCACCTGTGATTAGTTCCATTAAAAGATTCTTCTGTGATTCACAACAAGAATTTAAAACACCAAAAGCAATGGCAACAAAAGCCAAAATTGACAAATGGGATCTAATTAGACTAAAGAGCTTCTGCACAGCAAAAGAAACTACCATCAGAGTGAACAGGCAACCTACAGAATGGGAGAAAATTTTTGCAACCTACTCATCTGACAAAGGGCTAATATCCAGAATCTACAATGAACTCAAACAAATTTACAAGAAAAAAACAAACAACCCCATCAAAAAGTGGGCAAAGGACATGAACAGTCACTTCTCAAAAGAAGACATTTATGTAGCCAAAAAACACATGAAAAAATGCTCATCATCACTGGCCATCAGAGAAATGCAAATCAAAACCACGATGAGATAACATCTCACACCAGTTAGAATGGCCATCATTAAAAAGTCAAGAAACAACAGGTGCTGGAGAGGATGTGGAGAAATAGGAACACTTTTACACTATTGGTGGGACTGTAAACTAGTTCAACCATTGTGGAAGTCAGTGTGGCGATTCCTCAGGGATCTAGAGCTAGAAATACCATTTGACCCAGCCATCCCATTACTGGGTATATACCCAAAGGACTATAAATCATGCTGCTATAAAGACACATGCACACATATGTTTATTGCAGCACTATTCACAATAGCAAAGACTTGGAACCAACCCAAATGTCCAACAACGATAGACTGGATTAAGAAAATGTGGCACATATACACCATGGAATACTATGCAGCCATAAAAAATGATGAGTTCATGTCCTTTGTAGGGACATGGATGAAACTGGAAAACATCATTCTCAGTAAACTATCTCAAGGACATAAAACCAAACACCACATGTTCTCACTCATAGGTGGGAATTGAACAATGAGAACACATGGACACAAGAAGGGGAACATCACACTCCGGGGACTGTTATGGGTTGGGGGCAGGGGGGAGGGACAGCATTAGGAGATATACCTAATGCTAAGTGACGAGTTAATGGGTGCAGCAAACCAACACGGCACATGGATACATATGTAACAAACCTGCACATTGTGCACATGTACCCTAAAACCTAAAGTATAATAATAAAATAAAATAAAATAAAGAAATTATATGTTATGTAACTGAGGATTTTAAAGATAATTTTTATACATATAACCCAAAACTGCTTTCTTTTTTACCATCTATGAAATCAAGAAACCATAGAAAGTGTGGTTACAGAAAATAAAAACTTCCTAGGCAACAACCTTACACAATACAAAAATAATCAAATGCTGGCAGAAATGGTCCCTTGGAAATAGTGGCTCATTTGTTTAGAGTTCTACTGCTATTAGCTTCTGGTGATCAGGGAGTGAGAAATGGAAAGTATGCCACAGAGAATCATTAAGAACAACACACTAGATAGAGATAACCCATTTAGCTGACAAGCCACACAATGCAATTTGAATTAAAAGCAAACACATGAAAACAAAGAAAAAATGTAAAACCAGTGGAGAGCATGAAGACCCTGAAAATCCTGACAGATTCCTAAAGTCTCCACAAACAAAGATTTCAGTGTTGGCCAGGCACAGTGGCTCACGCCTGTAATCCCAGCACTTTGGGAGGCCAAGGTGGGTGGATCACGAGGTCAGAGGTTCAAGACCAGCCTGGCCAACATGGTGAAACCCTGTCTCTACTAAAAATACAAACATTAGCTGGGCGTGGTGGCAGGTGCCTGTAATCTCAGCTACTCAGGAGGCTGAGGAAGGAGAATTGCTTGAACCAGGGAGGCAGAGGTTGCAGTAAGCTAAGATTGTGCCGCTGCACTCCAGCCTGGGCAACAGAGCGAGACTCCATCTCAAAAAAAAAAAAAAAAAAAAAGATTTCAGTGTTATTGTCCTAAACCAAGAAAAAATGCCAAATGTGCTTTTAAAAGCTAGGAAAATGAAAGGAAGACAAATTCTGAGGTGGAACTCGGCAATGTTAAAATGAGAGGTTTAAAATGCTTGAAGGGTCCTCGCCTCTGTGGCTTTAAACAACTAGATGCTTCTGCAGAGGCAGCACCTCCATGGTCAGTCCTGATCCGAGTGCAGAGCCCAATCTGGAACCTTCCAGGCATTGCCAGAACTCCTGGAGCTCATTCCTTTGGCTTTCCTTGTGCTGTCACTTACTCAAAATAATAGGACCAGATTTTGACCTCTGAAGACTAAATTAATCATTATGTCCACTTTGAAAAGTTTTCTAAACGCTTTCTGATTGCAGAAACTGTACTGATATTCAAAGAATCTGAGAGTGTGATGTGCCCATTATAGGCCCAGAGCAGAGTGGAGTCCCCTCTCTGAATGCATAGGATAGGCTTGGGGGATGTTCAGCTACTCTCTCTGGGCTTTTGGCAGTGTCATCATTGAGCAAAACCTGCTAAAGGATTACAGCATCCTTGCTTTCTTACCCTTTCCCTCACCTATAGCTTCTCATATTTGAGAGGAGGATAATGATTGCATAAGCACCAAAGGATTTCCCAGTGGGGTTATTGAGATATGAAAGGGATGACCAGAATTTTTGCTTTCACATACACACAAAATTGTGGAGGTATATTCTTGATTAATAATAGCAGAGTCAGAGATGTGGATCATTTCGGGCTTACAAAATGAAATGCTTTAAAATTATTAGATGTATTTAACTGATAAAAGCTAGGAAATCAAGTCAGATTTGTTTGCCATCGAAGGAAGACTTTTACCTGAATTTATTTGATCAGTGCCTCATACCTTCTTGAATTTTTCTCTGTATGAGTAACCGTTTCTGTTACTTATCATAAAAATAATTGCCCCAAAAAGAAACATAGTTAAATCAGCTATTGGATAAAATATATTTTATCTTCTCAGAATTCAAATTTTTACAATAAAACAGTCAGATCTGTTTGTACAAACATGGCCATTTAAGGCCAAATGAGTTCTTCACAATATTTTATTCTCCCAAACCAGTTAGTTAATTGTATAGGTTTTAGTCAGGAGAATGGCCAGTCACTATACAGCTGTATCCCTTTGCAACACCAGGATCAAAACGAATCCACCTGGATGCAAATCCCCACACTCAGGCCTCTCTTTGCTCAGCCGCTCTCCTCGCCATTGGCCAGGTGGCTGCAAGGCTGTCTCCCTGGCCCCCTTCAGGTCTTTGCTAAGAGTCACCTTGGTGAGGCCTTCCCTGCCCCTTCTGTTCAAAACTACAAGCCCACCCCTCTGCTCTAGTTCCTATTGTACTTCCCTGATTTGTTCATCTCAATAGGACCTTTATCCTCCTCGTTGTTATATATTTTATTCATTTTTTTATGAAGATTTCTCCTTCCTGTAAGGTGAGGCATCTCTGCCTCTTCTTTGTTGCTCTATTTTCAGGACCTAAAAGAGTGCCAGGCACACTGTGGGTCGTAAATAAAGACTTACTAAATAAAGGAGACACTTGTGTGATTGAAAGTTTGCTTTGCAGCCATCTCTGTAGTCACTCACTATGAATGGAATTAATTTATATATCTAGGAAAATACATCATAAAACGTCTCTGCAGGGCAAATCAAATGTGCCAAAACAAATAGCGACAGTAAGTGTGATACATTATCTTGGGAGCATTACGAAACCAAACATACAAAAGGGCAATCCCTGAAGAGGAAAAACACCACAAAAAAAATCTGAGCAGAGAGACGCAATCTCAAAAGTGCTTTGCAATGCTTAGAACAACAATAAATAGTGCACTTGCCTGTAACGATTATGAACGGGTGAGTTGGCTGCCTCTTACCGTGGATTTTCAGCTGCTTCACAGGTGACTGCAGAGGTTGCCAAATATTATGAACTGAAACCAAAGGAAAGATTCCCCTGAGCTGCTGACAGAGCTACCTGCCAAGAGTTTCATGTTTCTGAGTTGGAGGTGCAGTTGAACAGTGAAAGAGGCTTCCTGTAGCTAATGAGCCCTTTTCCAGGTGCTCTGCATTGCTGAGGAAATACAGAAGTCAATGCCAGTGATTGCTCAAAGGAACTCTCTGGAATTTAATTGGGCTTTCTGATATTATCATTAGGCACAGCTATTGGTGTGTCCCCAGGTGACCTGAGATGCCTGCTCGGTAGCTATTGCTCCCTCCTTTGGCACTCGCTAGAGGAGTGTTTACCATTTGTTGAGTTATAGAACAGAAAGGGCAGAAGAGGATTTAGTACAACATGTGATGGCAGCCCACAGTTGCTATTTAACCTCACAGGAGGTGTCCTTCATAAACTAATTCAACAGTGATGGCACAAGCAGCATCTATTCTGCCTCCGGATGGAGGAACAAGGGTGATGATATGGCTTCTTCTCTCTGATTCCATTTTCATTTGCTGCTAGCTTTCTTCTCCCCTTATAGTGGGCTGGGGGTATATGGGTGGTCTAAATTCCATGACATTTTATTTCCCAGTCATTTGGTGAAGACCGTCCAGGGAAAATTGCTTTAATGGCTGAGTCAGCAACATAGCATAGAATTCTTGACTCCTGGGTAGATACTTCATTCTATTCTAATCCTATGGAGGCAAGAGAACTTCACAGATTAATTCACTTTCTCAAAAGAAAAATATGTGCACCCTATTTTCTTTAGAAATGAGCATTTAGAGTCTGCTACTGGAGTAGGGAGGATGAAGAGTGCAAAGGTTCAACTCCTGGTCTCTGCCTCTGAGCACTGCCTCACCGCCGAGGAGGTAGGCACATTTGGTGAGTCAGGAAGCCCCTTCATGTCCCAATTTTCTTGACTATGAAACAGGGATAATAAAAGTATCTACCACCCAGGGTTGTGGAGAGAATTTAATGAAACCATGTACCTAAGGCATTTAAGATCGTACCTGACACATAATCTTTCAATAAATCTTCACTGTTATAATTATTTCTGGTTACACATTATACACAGAAAAATGCATTAAACTCTTCTTAACATGAATATGTGATAAATTTAGAGCACTGCATAATCTTCCAGACACCTCTCAAGCATCAGTGCTTATGAGACCAGGAGGAGATAAAGGATGATTATCCACAGTCTTAACTACATTTCAGCTGCAACCAGTCAACTCTATTTTCATCAGGCTTAAGAAGTAATTACCAAGCTGATGTTTATTTCATCATCTCTATCTTCTTCTCGGCACCACCTGGTTCAGGTGCTGATCAACAGTGCAACTTGTCTGCTGATGATCAGCAGTGCAACTTGTCTGGGAAAAGAGAAGAAACCAGGGAAAAGGAGAAGTCACTAGCCTGGATGATCCCCAGCAAAGCAAAGGCTTCGAGTTAGTGAGTGGGATCAAGCCGCACCTTCCCATCTCAGGACATTGGTGATTTACCCTTGAGTTCAGGGTCTGCTTGGAACCTGGAGGAGCTGGCTCTCAAAGATCTACTGGCCAGTGATATGCAGGTCCACGTTGTACCTTTCTACTGTTACAAACCTAGGCTGAGCCACAGAAAGTTAAAATGATGTTAGTAAATTTGAAAACTCCTGGGAGTTCATTGCATCAGCAGCACTGGGCTTCAGCTTAGGTGGAGGTGATGAGGAGCTACAGGACACAGCTGAAGGCACATTAGGAAGAAGATCGTCTTCCTCTTTGTCTGCACCCCTCCCAAGCAACAAATCTCCACACTCTGGGCTGTTGATTTGGGCTGAGACTGTTGGTTGTCTGCCAAAATCCATATTCCTTTACCTTCAGAATAAAACAACAGCAACTGGCAAAGGAGGCGACCATGTGACTAAGTTCTCTCGGTGAACGATCAGCCCAGATGGTTATGCTTCTCCTGAATCTGAGCTCTCAAGACAGCAGCTGGGCCTCCACACTCTCCTTCCCCTCCACTGCTGGCTGCATATAACCAGAGGCCTCACCAGAGGGGCTCTGAATGACCACATAAAGGAAATCCGTCCAATAACCCAAATATCCACACTGGACTGTTAGGTGCATGAGAAATAAAATTCCATTGTGTTTGAATCTGGGATGACAGTTTAGCCTATCCTAACACCCTGCCTGCAATTTCACTTTTGAAAATATACTCCTTTGAATTAAGGCTTTTTTTCTTTGTTCATCCCCAATAAAAGACATATCTATCTGGGATACATAAAATATTATGCTTTCTTAGTAATTTGTTCTTAGATGCTTCAGAGATTTACTGAGAACTGATTATAGCATGAATCAGGAAGGAGAGGACATTTGAAAAGGGAGGAAATACATAAACAGAGAAGAGACCAGGACCCTGAAAGACTGGGCAAGAGTGACCTTTGTGTGTTTCACAACTTTGCATGAATGATGACAGACTTAATAAGGCCAAATTCCATCTTCCTCATGTTTACATGGATGGATGGGCTGGCTTCTCTCTCCTCCTAACTGAGGAAACAGCTTCCATGGGTGACTGCTGTTCTCTGGGGCATGTTTCAGGGAACTCCACTATATGGTCTGGGCACCCACCATGTGCTGGTGAATGTACACGATGTCCTTTCTCCTCCAGAGGTTAACAGACCTCCGATGCTTACAGCTGGGCTTCCCACAGAGTGAGGTGGAGCTCATATCTGGTAATCAAGCTCTGGGTCACTATGGCCATTGGATCCTACTGGACAAAGTGATGGTGGTGGATACTTTTCAGATTTGTACCTGCTTCCAAATAAGTTTTGATCTTTTGGACTAATTTGGGATTTGCTGCTCGCTCTAAACTATTTCATTTTAGGTTAGTGGAAGTATTTCAGTTTAGTAGAACAGCATTTATTGAGCACTCACTATGCACTGGGCATTAGGAATTTTCTGGGGCATAGATAGAATTATTTTTCCTTTAAAATGAACTTTACCTCCACATACACATCTGGAGTTGCCTGTATTCTGGGAGATTTGAGTTCAGAAGGCTGAGCCAACCTCCTTTACTGCAGGAGCTGGGGCTGGAGGAGAACATGAGCTATGTCAGAGAGGTAGAATAGAGATGCCTTCTTCCTCATCTTCTCTCCTATCCTTCTTCCCCAACAACGAGAGACCATTGAACTCTCCTCAGCTCTTAGATTTTCATTCGCATTGGCTCCTAATACAAAACCCTGGATCAACAACAAATCTTTGTTCTCTGCATAAAACCTTGGACCATTATTGAGGAATCTGGGCCAGAAACAAATAAGACCTCTATTCATCAGTTTCCATTTGTTGCAGGACTCAGGTTGTTTCTGGGATAGCTCAGTTACGAGATCTTCCTTTGATAGGGAAGGGGATGATGGCATATCATCTGTTTACTCTATTCATTCCTAAGCCAAACAGGAAGACTAACAAACATTGTTGCGCTGTCCTGAAACTGAATTCTTATTTTAAAAATCTTCGTGATGCACTCTCTTCATTTTGATGGTCATTAATTCCACTCATTTAATCTAAAAGAAGGAAATAAATCCTTAGTAAAGCACTATTGAAATAACCACCATAGGCACTGAGAAAGGTGATCCACCAATTTCCTCATTTTGTCTAGAGAACTTCATTTTTAGCAACAGGAAGAAAGATTTCAAATGTGTTTGGTAGTAAGAATGGTATTTATATTTTTATTCCTCAAACTGCCAAAGAGAGGAGCTCTTGCCATGGGTGGAAAAGTCAGTACAAAGAAGTGGGGAAGGAGTAGGGATCCCAGTTTTTGTTCCAAATCAATGCCTAATCCAATTTTTATTTACTAAAATGAAGCTGATACTTACTCCTCAATCTTTTTTCCCATTTGGTTCAGAACTCATAGCACAGGCGACATGATCCATTATCGCTGTCAAACCCCATAGTAACCAGAATAGATAATTAAGAAGACTATTCACATTGGTAATCTGTCACAGGAATAGAAAAAAAATATAAAAAAGAATGTTAACATCCTTATACATATACTCAGGTTCAGATATGGTTTATAAAAATTGTTTTCAAAATGTTTTTTGAAAGTGAAAGTTCCAATATACATTTTAATTATTTGTTCAGTTTTTTGTTGTTGTTGTTGTTGATCAAATTCAGGTTCGCCAGTGGGTGAATTTCATAAACAGTGACAATGTGGAAGACTGTGATACATCAAATCAAAATTGTGATAATATTCAGAACCCCTAGTCTTGTAATAGTCAAGAGATTTTGTTGATGTGTGATTCACATATTTTGTTGATATGTCTGTGATTCAGGGGTTATTTTGTAGTTATCTGGAAGAAAAGAAAAACATTTATGCATTAATCAGATTTTTTTTTTTTCCAGATAGAATCTTGCTCTGTTGCCCAGGCTGGAGTGCAGTGGCATGATCTCGGCTCACTGAAACCTCCACCTCTCGGATACAAGTGATCTCATGCCTCAGCCTCCCGAGTACTGGGATTACAGGTGCCCACCACTATGCCCAGCTAAGTTTTGTATTTTTAGTAGAGATGGGGTTTCACCATGTTGGCCAGGCTGGTCTCGAACTCCTGACCTCAGATGACCAGCCCCCTTCTGCCTCCCAAAGAGCGGGGATTACAGGCATGAGCCACCATGCCCAGCCAATCAGATTTTCTAAGTAAGTATTTAAGAACCAAAACAATTTCTAATGCAATATAATGCCCCAAATTGAACTTCAACCAAAGGTAAATCAGCACATTTGTAAGGCCTCCTTTTTAATATATGCTAATTTAAAATATATATATATTTCACTGATTTTAATGTACAAATTAGTATTTTTGCAAGATAAAGAACAAAACTATAAAGTTTCACAAACAGAAATGGATCTAATGGGTCATTTAGGGAGAAAGTGGTCTCTCTCTAAGAAGTTTTACTAGACTAAAGCATAAGGTATTGTATTAGTCTGTTTTCATGCTGCTGATAAAGCCATATCTGAGACTGGGAAGAAAAAGAGGTTTAATTGGACTTATAGCTCTACATGGCTGACGAGGCCTAGGAATCATGGCTGGAGGTGAAAGGCACTTCTAACATAGCAGTGCCAAGAGAAAATGAGAGAGATGCAAACGTAGAAATCCGTGATAAACCCATCAGATCTCGTGAGACTTAATCACTACTATGAGAACAGTGGTAGATAAACTGCCCCCTTGATTCAAATTATCTCCCACTGGGTCCTTCCTATAACACATGGGAATTATGGGAGTACAATTCAAGATGAGATTTGGGTGGGGACGCAGAGCCAAACCATATCATGCTGCCCCTGGCCCCTCCAAATCTCATATCCTCACGTTTCAAAACCAATCCCCCAAAGTTCCCCAAGGTTTTAACTCATTTCAGCATTAACCCAAAAGTTCACAGTTCAAAGTCTCATCTTAGACAAGGCAAGTCCCTTCTACCTATGAATCTGTAAAATCAAAAGCAACCTAGTTACTTCCTAGATACAGTGGGGGTACAGGTATTGGGTAAATACAGCCGTCCTAAATGGGAGAAAATGGGCAAAACAAACGAGTTCCAGGACCCACGCAAATCCAAAATCCAGCAGGGCAGTCAAGTTCTAAAGCTCCAAAATGATCTCCTTTGACTCCATGTCTCACATCCAGGTCACACTGATGCAAGAGGTAGGTTTTCATAGTTGGGCAGTTCTGCCCCTGTGGCTTTGCAGGGTATAGCCCCACTCCTGGCTGCTTTCACAGGCTGGCCTTGAGTGTCTGTGGCTTTTCCACGTGCACAGTGCAAGCTGTCAATGGATCTACCATCCTGGGGTCTGGAAGATGGTGGCCCTCTTCTCACAGCTCCACTAGGCAGTGCCCCAGTAGGGAGCCCGTGTGGGGGCTCTGACCCCACATTTCCCTTCCACACTGACCTAGTAGAGGTTCTCCATGAGGGCACCTCCCCTGCAGTGAACTTTTGCCTGGATATCCAGGCAGTTCCATACATCTTCTGAAATCTAGGTGGAGGTTCCCAAACCTCAATTCTTGACTTCTGTGCACCCGTAGGCTCAACACCATGTGGAAGCTGCCAAGGTTAGGGGCTTGCACCCTCTGAAACCATTGGCCGAGCTGTACCTTGGCCCCTTTTAGCAATGGCGAGAGCAGCTGGGACGCAAAGCACCAAGTCCCTAGGCTGCATACAGCATGGCGACCCTGGACCTGGCCCACAAAAGCATTTTTTCCTCCTAGGCTTCATGGTCTGTGATGGGAGAGGCTGCTCTGAAGACCTATGACATGCCCTGGAGACATTTTCTCCATCGTCTTGGGGATTAACATTTGGCTCCTTGTTACTTACGCAAATTTCTACAGCCAGCTTCAATTTCTCCTCAAAAAATTGGTTTTTCTTTTCTAAGGCATCATCAGGCTGCAAATTTTCTGAACTTTTATGCTCTGTTTCTCCTTTAAAACAGAATGCTTTTAGCAGCACCCAAGTCACCTCTTGAATGCTTTGCTGCTTAGAAATTTCTTCTGCCACATACCCTAAATCATCTCTCTCAAGTTCAAAGTTCCACAAATCTCTAGGGCAGGGGCAAAATGCCACCAATATCTTTGCTGAAACATAACAAGAGTCACCTTTGCTCCAGTTCCCATCAAGTTCCTCATGTCCCTCTGAGACCACCTCGGCCTGGACCTTATTGTTGATATGACTATCAGCATTTTTGTCAAAGCCATTCAACAAGTCTCTAGGAGGTCCCAAGTTTTCCCACATTTTCCTGTCTTCTTCTTAGCCCTCCAACCTCCAACTATTCCAACCTCTGCCTGATACCCAGTTCCAAAGTCACTTCCACATTTTTGGGTATCTTTTCAGCAATGCCCCGCTCTACTGGTACCAATTTACTGTATTAGTCTGTTTTCACACTATGATAAAGACATACCTGAGACTGGGAAGAAAAAAAGGTTTAATTGGACTTATAGTTCCACATGGCTGGGGAGGCCTCCGAATCATGGCGGGAGGCGAAAGGCACTTCTTACATGGTGGCAGCAAGAGAAAATGAGAGATGTAAATGCAGAAACCCCTGATAAAACCATCAGATCCGGTGAGACTTATTCACTACCATGATAATAGTATGGGGGAAACTGCCCCCATGATTCAAATTATCTCCCACTGGGTCCCTCCCATGACACATGGGAATTATGGGAGTACAATCCAAGATGAGATTTGGGTGGGGACACAGCCAAACCATATTAGATGTATTATACAAATTTATTTTACTTATATTTTGAAATATTTACTATTTTGTTACTTGTACAGGTAATATATTTTCAAGGGAGAAAACCTGGAAAATACAGAAATACACAAAGAAAAAGTCTAAGAACTAATTGTGCTCAAAGATGACTACTGTTCATCTAGCCTTTCGTTTGTGTGTGTGTGCGTGTAGGTGTATGTGTGTGTTTATATGTACATTGTATGTGTATACATTGGTGTGTGTATGTATACGTGTGTGTTTGTGTGTATATGCAGGCACGTATATGTATATGTGTATTTGTGTGTATGTGTACGTGTATGTGTGGGGTATGTGTGTGTGTATACGTGTGTATAGGTAGGGGCATATGTGTATATATATATGTGTAGGTATGTGTATGCATAGATGTGTGTGTATATGTACGTGTATATGTGTATATGTTTGTGTGTTATGTGTATGTGTGTGTATGCATGGGGGTGTATGTATGTGTAGGTGTGTGTGTGTATGTGTAGGTGTAGATGTGTACATGTATGTGTATATATGTGTATGTGTAGATGTGTGTATGTGTATATATGTGTGTATGTGTATATATGTGTAGGTGTGTGTATATGTATACATATGTGTAGGTATATGTATATATATGTGTAGGTGTGTGTATGTACATATGTGTAGGGTGTATGTGTATATATGTGTAGGTGTGTGTGTGTACATGCATCATGTGTATGTGGTGGTGGAGGTGTGTATCAGATGCTAAATGATACTTTTCCTGTTGACTGAGAGTCTGAAGTTTTTGTGGAGCCCTGAAGGTTAAGAATTCTAGGTGCTTAACCATTTCCCCTTGCAGGACAGGCTAAGAGTTTGTGAAACCAGTTTGACAACCCTAACTCATCAGTCACATTGGAATAATCTAGCAAAAAGGGGAAGGTAAGGGTAGAGCTGGGCCTGGTGGTGTGGAGTACCTTGCAGAGATTGCTGATGTCCTGTGAATTTCTCCTTCATGCCCCCAGCTAAGCCTGCGGAGCTTCGAGGAGGCCGCATGCAAAGATAGGCGTGTGTCCCCTGGGATTTGGGAAATTGAGATAGCCTGACTCAGGCCAGAGGAGTCCCGAGTGGCCTGTGGTGGCAGAGCAAAGAAAAGAGGCAGGTCTACTTTGGTATGGCCTGAGCTTCCAGATGCTTATAGGTTAAGAACGCAGAAAAGTCAAGTGGACAAAGCAGCTCAGGGTGACTGGTTCTGAGCCGGCCTGCGAAGGACTCGATATGAAGACACGGCGAGGAGAGACTGCCCCCAACACAGAGTGTTGGTGAGCCAGCAGCCAGCCCAAGGGCTCCAGAGAGCCAGAGGGAGAAGGAGAAGAGGATGGGTGAGGGGTGCTGGTCAAATCTCTCTCTCTTCTACACACACACACACACACACACACACTCTCACATGGCAGTGAAGGCTACACTGCGCCTCCGAATCCCTCTCACTTAATTTTTTTTTTTTTTTTTTTAGACGGAGTCTTGCTCTGTTGCCAGGCTGGAGTATAGTGGCGCAATCTCAGCTCACTGCAACCTCTGCCTCCTGGGTTCAAGCGATTCTCCTGCCTCAGCCTCCCCAGTAGCTGGGACTACAGGCCGTGCCACCACACCCAGCTAATTTTTGTATTTTTAGTAGAGACGGGGTTTCACTATGTTGGCCAGGATGGTCTCGATCTCCTGATCTGGTGATCCCGCCACCTCAGCCTCCCAAAGTGCTGGGATTACAGGCATGAACGACCGCGCCCAGCCCACTTCATTTTTTGAAAACGTTTCTCCTTTGCAAAACAACATCCACCTCACATATAGTAACACTCACTTAAAAATTTCAACTGTGTGTAAAGCCCAGGTATAAACACATTTCCGAATACCAGTTACAGCTTATATTAATAAACCCCGTCCTTGGTAAATAGCATTCTGTTTTCCAATAATCTTATTTTCAAGAAGTTTCATCTTAATAACATCACCAGGCTTTTAACTTTCTTCTCAGGGTTGGTGAGGGCCTTCTTCTTAGACCACACTGCAGCTTCTGTGTCTTCCATCTGAACCCCTTAAATCCATTTCACCGAGGGCTTTGCTGAGCACATTTCTGCTGTGGTTATACGTGGTCAAACACATAACATCCAAACTCCACAGCTTGGCATTCAAGAATTTCCATAATTTAAGTTTTTAAAAAATCTTTCAGATTTACCCAAAACTATCATTCGCCAAAACTAACTTCCTCCAGCAGCAAAACTTCCCTGAATGTGCCTTACGTGCTCCCTCCTCCCTGGTTTTGCTCACGCAGTTTCTCATTTCTCCAGGCTCTCGCCACTATCCTGGAATGTTAGTTGAAAAAAAAAAGAAAAGAAAAGAAAATCCTGGCATGAATGGAGAGAGAAACGGAATGTATTTCAGGGAAATACCGAATTCTACTGAAGGTTATTTCAGTTTAGGCTAGAAAAAGTTTAAGCATATTTTTTAGGCAAAGAGAAGAAATTTATGTTTTAGAGAGATAAAAGGATTAAGAGGAGGTGGGATAAGATGCTATTAAAAACATAGGTCAAGGAGACATTTCTGGCCGGGCGCGGTGGCTCACGCTTGTAATCCCAGCACTTTGGGAGGCCGAGGTGGGCGGATCACGAGGTCAGGAGATCGAGACCACGGTGAAACCCCGTCTCTACTAAAAATACAAAAAAAATTAGCCGGGCGTGGTGGCGGGCGCCTGTAGTCCCAGCTACTCGGAGAGGCTGAGGTAGGAGAACGGCGTGAACCCGGGAGGCGGAGCTTGCAGTGAGCCGAGATCGTGCCACTGTACTCCAGCCTGGGTGACAGAGCGAGATTCCATCTCAAAAAAAAAAAAAAAAAAGGAGACATTTCTAAATGTAGAAAATTATGAGGGTTAAAGTATTTTGGGCATTGATGCCATATATCTTGGTGAATAGAAGGGCATCCATTTTAGTAAGACATTTTACAAAAAAAGCACCAAAGGTTGGAGGCAGATCCAAAGACTGGTTTGCAACCAGACAAAAGCCAGCAGAGCTGACTCTAGAGGGGTCAATGATTAACCCTCAGGCATAATATTAGCCTGAATCCCGAGCACCTGTGAAAATTAGCAAAGTTTTAGCATCAGCAAGAAGGTTTTCAATTCAGTGACTCTCTGGTGTATACAAGGTGTTTCTGCGTAAAAGTTATGTGACTCTGACTTTAATTATTTCTTCGAAAATTGATAAGTAGGCTGGGGATTGTGGTTCACAGATTGCTTGAGCCGAGGAGTTCGAGGCCAACCGAAACCCCATCTCTACAAAAAAAAAAAAAAAAAAAAAGCCAGGAACGGTGGTGCATACCTGTAGTTTCAGCTACTCAGGAGGCTGAGTGAGGTAGGGGGATCACTTAAGCCCAGGATGTCGAGGCTGCAGTGATTATGCTGCTGCACTTCAGCCTGGGCAACAAAGCGAGACCCCGTCTCAAAAAGAAAAATCAATAAATAGCTACTTCTCTACTTTCACATGAGTTGTTAATGCCTCCAGTAGATATCAGGACTCAACCACACAGTATTGGTTTTGGCAATCCTACCCCTCCGCAATTAAAATCTAATTCTGGCTCTCGGAATTACCTGGCTGTACCTGAAGATGGTTAATACAGTTTTCAGCATCCAACAGTACCTGGGAAGAATGACTTAAAAGATAACAAAAGAATTGTCATTGCAAACAGTTAAATGAACCCAGTCAGAGAATTATTTGAAGTTATCCAAAACCATTAAGGTCATTGGCAAGAAAAAGAAATAATCTATGTAAAATGCAGATTGGTTAAAAGTCCTCATAGCAAAGGTTTGGAAAGTGTGCATTCACACCTTCATGTACCCTTTCAGTAAATAATTATTAGCTACTATATTCCAAGTACTATGCTATACCTTAGAGTACAAAGATGAAAACAGAGAAAGGATCTCACATTAAAGAGCTGAATTCTGGTTGGGAAAACAGCAAAGTGAATATACTACAGTGAGATTGTTGCTGAAGTAGAGAGACGCAAGAAAGAGCACGTTAGACGACCTTGTAGAGACAAGAAAATCTGTGGGGAGACCATACTTGGGGTGTTTCTTGGAAGAGCTTCTCACGGGATGGGGAAGAAACATTTCGGGGAGCAGGTGTGAGAACTGCAGTGGAGCAGGAGGCAGCTGCGGAGGGAACACTGCCTGAGGCTACACCCACCGCTGGTGGAGTTTGAGAGGTGGGTGATGGGGAAGGGGGATGATGGAGATTAGCCCAGAGATCAACAGTGGTTGTAAATTATTATTTGCCTTTACGGTGAGAAAATATTACTTAAGTAACAAGGTATAGCGTCCAATTATGTGATTCTGTACCCCAAAACGCTCCCAAGAAAGTCATTTTCTATAAGGGAAAAACTGAATTGCCAGCCAGATGCAATTATTACCATTTTCTTAAGACATTTTATTGCCTTTCATTGCACTAATAGTTCCTAGTGTAATGGAGCAGTTACAAATGTGACCCTACCATTCTGGGCCTGTCTTTCTAACCGTGAGACCTCGGACAAGTTACTCCACCTCTGTGTACATCACCAACCTCATCTGCAAAGTGGACACCAGAACCGCACTTACCTCAACAGGAGTGTTTTGTAAATGACAATGCCAGCAAAGTGCTTAGAGCACTATTTGGCTCATAAGAGGCTCTCAAGAACTGTTAGCGATGTTTGAAAGAAGGAATAACATCTAAACACATTTGAACTTAGTTTTTGTTTGTTTGATGATTGAACTTTAATACAGTTTAACTTAATGGTCACTATGAGAATACAACTATGTGTTAAAATAGCGGCCTGTTAGAGCTAGCAAAGGTTGTAGAGTCAGCCAGTCCACAAGTCTCTTCACATTTTACAGGTGAAACTGTGATCTAGAAAAGTTCAGCAATGTTTCCAGTTACAAAGCTCTCGGAAAGTTCCAGTCTAGTGTGGACGCCACTCCTAAGGCAAATGACTGATTGTCTGCTGCCCTCTAGTGGCTAGTTTGGGAAATTATCTTCTATACGGTAAGAAATGACAATACCACAGGAGCCGTTTATTTGCAGAAGGCTCACCAGGCATGTTACAAAGTCTGTATGTATTGTCTGTATAATGCAGTGAAAGTCAAAACTACTAGATGTTTTTATTATTTATATTTACAAGTAGCTGCATTTTTTTCATACAAATCATGTAAGGTATTGCTCTTTCTGAGTATTTACAGCTTTCCTATGTTTAACTCACCTCTCCAATTGTTTAAAACCAAAGTGTTGTTTATATATTAACATTTCACTGCCAGTATCTATTTCTGCTTGTATTTGATTATTTATAACTAGATCATCTACCCCTCCTTCAAATAGCATATGATGAAAGAGAAGATAAAGAAGAAAGACAAAGAAAGAAGAAATGAAGGAAGGGGGGGAAGAGGAAGAAAGGAAAGGGGGGGAAGGAAGGAGGGAAGGAAGGAGGGAAGGGAGGAAGGAAGGAAGGAGGAGAGGGAGGGAGGGAAGGAGGGAGGAAGGAAGAGGCAAGAAAGAAACTACATAGTACTTGATGCGTCTCCCTTTTTATAGAGACCTGGAGAACAACTATGAATAAATCCACATGTTTACACATAAATTACATTTTACACAAATGTGAGTACGTGCTCTGCCACCTCCTCTGGACCTTACTTACTCATATAAGACATGTCTTTTTTTTTTTTTTTTAGACGCTCTGTTGTCCAGGCTGAAGTGCAGTGGTACGATCTCAGTTCACTGCAACCTCCGTCTCCCCGGTTCAAGCAATTCGCAAGCCTCAGCCTCCCAAGTAGCTGGGATTACCGGCATGCGCCATCACGCCCAGCTAATTTTTATATTTTTAGTAGAGACAGGGTTCCACCATGTTGGCAAGGCTGGTCTCAAACTCCTGAGCTCAAGTGATCTGCCCTCCTCGGCCTCCCAAAGTGCGGCAATTACAGGCGTGAGTCACTGCGCTCGGGCCAAGACATAACTTGAAGATAACAGCTATACATGTTCCTTTATGCATCCTGTTATAGATATAAAATTTGAATATTTTTACTATGATTTTTTAAAAGGTACAATATCTTCCTTTTGCATGGAGATGATCAATAAATTCCTTATAGTAGAATTGTTGAATCAAAGGAGTTTCTAAATATTTAATTCTGAAAGGTGTTGTCTTTGTGCATAATTTTTCATTCCCACTGGCCTATGAGTGCCCCGTTTTCCCACTCTTGGGCGAGCACTTGGTCTTATAAAAGTTGTAATTATTTCGAAATTGATAGGTTAAAAAGTTGCATCTTAATGTTTTGATTTATGATTTCTTTCATTATCGATGAGACTGGGATATTTTCCCAGGTAAACAAGTCATTTGAATGTTTTTGTGTGCCTATGTGAACAGCTTGTTCATATTGTTTGCTTTTTTTTCTGTTAAACTGTTGGCATATGAGACTTTTTTGGACAATAAATTTATGCTTTTCCATTTATCTTTTAATTTAGCTTATAATGTTCTTTCTGCATGGAAAGTTAAAATATTTATATAGTCAAATGTATTATTTTTTTCCACCCATGATTTTTTTCTTGCCTACAAAGATCTTCCTAACCAAAGGTAATATACCGTTTGCCTAAGCTTTCTTTTATTACTTTTACGGGTTCTTTACAAAAAAATTTACATGTAAATAATTGAGCTATCTATAAGGGATTTTGGTGAAGGTAATGCATCACATTCAGCTTTGTTTCCTGCCCCGAATTAGTAGCCATTTGACCTAACACTATAGTGTCTAGGCTTCATTTGAAATGCTGTTTTTATTATGTGCCAAATTTCCATTGACTTCGGATCATTTTTCCTCTCTGGATTCCCCATTCTATTTCATTGCTCTCGCTGTCTCTTGCTACTCTAGTACTAAACTGTTTTACAAACAGTGGCTTAAAATATATTTTAATATCTGGTAGGTCTACTGAGTCAGGTGACAACATTGCTTTTTTTCTTACCCATAGAATCTTCTTAATTAATTCCCATGCTTGTTTTTTTCTTCCTATCAACTCAAATTAAAATCCTATAAGCAATTTTACGGTGATCTTATTAAATTAAGAAATAAATTAAGAAGGAATTGATGTATTTAAATTGTTATATGCCTATATATATGTTAATGCAAGTCCATCCATTTATGGAAGTAAGACCTTTAAACATTTTAAAATAAGCTCTTTCTAAATGTATAACTAGGCATTTAGTCTCTATTGTAAATGATATATAAAATTCCCTTCATTTTTATTTTTAATTTGGAGGGATGTGTGTGTGTGTGTGTGTGCGTGTGTGTGTTAAGGAAAGTTAGACATATTCTATGATGAGTTGAAAAGAGTGACCAAATGGTTGACAGTAATTTTTCTTTCAGTTGATTCCTTTTGGCTTTCCTGATTCACAAACATCGTTTGCATATTGACAATGTTTACCTCTTCTTTTTTTGATTTTTATACTGTATTTCTTGTTTTTTGTCCATCGTATTGAATTGAGTCATACTTCCTTATTAATATTATGCCTTTAATACTTTGCCTTTAATGTTACGCCACTAAGGACAGAGGGGACTTTATTGTCTTAGTCTCAGTTTTAAAACAGAAATGCTCCCAGTGTTCATCTTCAAGCAAGATGAATTTTGGTGTGAGGAGCATGTGTCCCCTCCTTAGTTCCCGTAATTAAATTAAAAAAAAAAAAGTTACAAGGCAAAAAGGCATGAAGTAAAAGGTATTGCTGATGAAGCACAAATTCTAGTTAAAATCAAAATCAATTGTGAACTACATCTTAAAAGTAAATTCTTTCTAATTGTATTATGTGACAATAGAATCTTCAATTTGCTTTCTCTTTGTTTCTTAATAAATGTATGAGGATTTCGACCTTTTTACAAGAAAGAATTCATAAATACTCCCTAATTGATATCACCTTATAAACAGATGAGCCAACAATTGAGATACCAATTTTAAAAGGAATGGTAGACCAGATGTGTGTCTAACACCTGTAATCTCAGCACTTTGGGAGGCTGAGGCAGGTGGATCACTTGAGTCCAGGAGTTTGAGACCAGCCTGGGTGACATGGTAAAACCCCATCTTTATTTAAAAAAAAAAAAAAAACAATAAAAATGAATGGTTTAATTGGTGATGCTGAGGGCCAGCACAAGGCAGGCAAGAGGAGAGGTGGTTGTGTTTGGTGAGAAATCAGAGATAAGGTTTTTTCTGTTGTTGCAAATCATTGCAAAAGCTATGCTAAAATGGTTGTAACTTAAGTGCTCTTCACATAAGATTATTTGATCATTTGTAAAGGAAATGCAATTCATACATACACATACATAATTTGATTGCCTTCGGGAAGAATACATCCCTTCCTACTTTCTTAAAAGGACATGAAGTGGATGCTAAATTTCACCAAATGCCTCTTGGCCATCTATGGAAACATTGGTATGTGGTTGTTTCTCCTTTAATCTTCCAACGTGAGGAATTTCATTAATAGCTATTACTAATAAACTATTTTTGCTTGGAATGAAACCATTTGTTTATAGTTTGTTTTTAAAATGAATTCTCAATTATATTATATTTTATTTGTAATTTTTGTAAAGAGATTCCTTAGTGAAATTGGTCTAAGAATTTTTGTTGTGTTATTTTGAGGTTCTTTTGATGTAATTTGCCCAGTTTGGGTACCAATGATATACTTGCTGTGTTAAAACAATATAAACTAGGAATTTTTCTCCTGGGGCTCTCTGGTGGTTTCAGTATTAAAATTATCTGTGTGTCGAAAGTTTAAGAGAATCCATGTGTGACAGCACCTAGATCTCATTCTTTCTTGTGGGGTTAAATATTTGCTCACTCAAATTATTTTATGGTTATTGGGGTTTACCTTTATTATCTCTTCTGTGGTAGATTTTAGTAATTAACATTTAAAAATCATCTCTCTTATTGAAGTTTTTATATTTACTTACAAAAAAATAAGGTAACATTTTCTTACTACTATCTATTATTTCCTCTCTAATTACCTCCCCCCTTTTTTTTGTTTTTGTTTGTTTGTTCGTTTTGAGACAGTCTCGCCCTGTCACACAGGCTGGATGGAGTGCAGTGGTATGATCATAGCTAACTGCAGCCTCAATTTCCTGGGCTCAAGCAGTCCTCCTGCCCCAGCCTTCCAAGTAGCTGGGACCACAGGTACACATCCCCACACTTCATTGATTTTTAAATTTTATTGTAGAGATGGAATTTCACCACATTGCCCAGGCTGGTCTAGAACTTCTGGGCTCAAGCGGTCCTCCCACTTTGGCCTCCCAAAGTGCTGGGATTACAGGCATGAGCCACAGCACTCAGCCTGCATTCTGTTTTTTATCATTGCATATTTCTACTTTCTCTTTTACCTCTTGATGATGTTACTATCCATTATCATTATTTCAAAAGGTAACTCTTAGATATATTTTGCATTTTCACATTTTTATTTTCTACATTAAAACCTTCATAAATTGAAGGTTTCTATTTACCTCAATATATATAATATGTGGCATGTTCTCTTAAGTTTGCCATAGGCCAGCCCCTCTCCTGATTTTCTATGTTCAGACAATTCACATATTATTTTCCTGTCTGGCCACTCTCAGCACAGGAATTAGAACCCTAGTTTGAGGCTTTTAGTTTTCTTCTGACCTCTGTTTAGCCATATCTCATAGTTTCTAATATGTTTACTGTTCAGCATTTTTTGAAGCCACACTGCAGGAGGATTGAGTAATGAAAAACCAGGAAAGTATATGTAGAAAAAAAGGAAAAGGAAAAGAGAAAGAGAGCATTAGTTAGGTGTAAAGACAGGATTCGGGGATAAATCTATTTTTCTCATAAGCTTGCTCATAGGCTGGGAGAGAAAGCCATCATCAGTGAGCACACCAGGACAGAGCAAGGCCACAGGAGACGGGGAGGGGACAGCAAGAATGTCTTTGTCCATTTGGGATGCTGTAACAAAATACCATAAACTGGACAGCTTATAAACATAGACATTTATTTCTCACAGTTATGGAGACTGTGAAATCCACGGTCAAGATGCCAGCAGATTTGGTGTCTGGTGAGGGCCCATTTTCTGGTTCATGGATGGCACCTTCTCACTGTGTCCTCGCATGGCAGAAGTAACTAGCTAGCTCTCTGGGTTCTCTCTTATAAGGATGCTAATCCAAATCATGAAGGTGAAGCCCTTCCAAAGGCCCCACCTCTTAATACTATCACATTTGGGGTTGAGGATTTCAACATATGAATCATCTCCCAAAGGCCTCACTTCCTAATACCATCACATTGCAAGGGTGATTTTAACATACAAATTTGGAACATAATGTTTAGACCATAGCAAGGACACAGGCCATAAATCCAGGAGACAAGAGAGCATTCTTTGTGAGAACAATGAGTAGTAGGGTTCACGTAAATACAGACAATTTTGGAGGTAGTAATAGAAAAGGGATTTGTGTTGGCTAATTTACGTGTTAACTTGACTAGGTCATGGGGTGCCCAGATATTTGGTTAAACTCTATTCTGGGTATGTCTGTGAGTGTGTTTGTAGAATGAGATTAACATTTGAATGGGTGAACTGAGTAAAGCAGACTGCCCTCCCTAATACAGGTGGCCCTCACCCAATCAATCGAAGACCTACACAGAACAACAATAAAAAATAAATAAAAGAAACTAAGATGAAACTTTTGCTTGACAGCCCTTCAGCTATTAGTTTTTCTTGCCTTCAGACTCAAACGGAAACACTGGCTCTTCTTGGGTCTCAAACCTGCCTTCAGACTGAATCTATATCAGCTCTGCTAATTTTGCTGAGTGCAGATCTTGGGACTTCTCAAACTCCATCATCACGTGGAACAATTCCTTACAATAAATCTCTTCATATGTGTGTGCACACACACACACACGCACACAGGCACATACACACTATTGGTTCTGTTTTTCCAGAGAACCCTAATATAGCATTGTAGTAATTCGTGCCCATTGACATCTACTTTCTTATAAAACAGCATCAAGTTCATCTGCCAAATGTGAAGCAGATAAGGAAGAGAAAATGGGCTTGAGAAGCAAGAAAGAGATTTTTCAGAATAGTAATGACAAAGTTACTGAATAAGATCTGTTTCCCTGTATAAATATATTTTTCCAGAAGAAGAAGAAATTTTTCCAGAAGAAAATTAATTTTTAATTAATTATTAAATGATCAGTTCAATAGGTCTCTGCTGCAAGTTTATAAATTCAAAGGGAAGGGTCTGTGTTTTTCAAAGATGGAGTGTTGTTTATTGTTGGTGCCATTTGCTTGAGTTCTTATCCCAGCTTTGTCGTTTTCTATCTGCATGATTTGGGGCATGTTATTCAATTTCTTTTCCCCTCAGTTTCCTCACCTGGATCTGTTTCCTAGGATTGTGATGGAGATGAAAGAAGTGCATTGAATAGTAACTGGCAATAGTGAAAACTCAGCAAAAGTGATCCACTGTGTCATGATCTTGGCCCAGTCTACCCTGAGCACTTAGCACAATGTTTAAAATATAGTAGGTCTTGAATTGCATGCATTAGTGGATGGATGAAGACTGAAGACTGTTATTCTGTGGCTCAGCCACTGTGATTGATTGTTAGCAGCTGAGCATCATTTTGGACCTATTCTACATTCTACCCTGCATGTTGGGGGAAGAACCTCAGGTATATATTTTTTGGAATCCCTTTCCAGTGGGGTTACGTATTTGATTTTGCCGATGAAAGTAGTTTGCCCAAGAATTGAAAAGGAAAGAGAAGAAAAATAATTATACCTTTGGGAGCAGCTGGGGACAGGTGCATGGACTCTGGCAGAAGACACATGGAGTGTTTTTGCAGCCATATATGGGCTATCTCCTAAGAAACATATACTTTGCTGCTACGTGAATCTGAGCCCTTCAGTGGCAGCTTGGATTTCTGATTTCTGCACTGGTGGATTTCTTCATAGCAGTAGTAGCTCCTCTGTGTGAAGGGAAAATAAAAGCTTGGGACCCCCAATTCACTATGCCACAAGGAAAAAATTAAGCTGAAAGCTGAGTCAAGCAAGACACTGACTTTCCTTTTGTTTCTAAGCAGATAACTACAATAAAAGGTTAAAAATCCCCATGGGTAGCTACTCTATGTAAAGCGCCAATTTACTGAGTGCCAAACGAATACATAATTGAGTATTCCCCTACCTGCTCCTTTTCCCTTGCAGCATGTGAATTTAGTAGTGTGATCATACCCTTCCTTTTCCTCCTCCAGCCTGCTTTTCCCCTTTCAATACTGAAGCCCTCAAAATTATTTTCAAAGAAGGCACAGACCTATCTCCCAGGCATGTCCTCAATTTTGGCAAAATAAATTTCTAAACTGATTGCGACCTGTCTCAGATCCTTTTTGGTTTACACCTGCCTTCATTGTTGTGGCACTCCCGACACTGGTGTGAGTTTCTAATCCCCTGCATTAGATCCCTTCCTTCTTAAAATATCTAGAGGGCTTTGTTTTTTGGATTAAGCCCAATTGTTAGGGGATGAATTGTGTCCTCTCCTCCTCCAAATTCTTGTCAAAGCCCCTACACACACTGCTTCAGAATGTGACTGCATCTGGAGATAGGGGTCTTCAGAAAGGTGATTAAGTTAAATGAGGCCATTAAGCTTGGCTGTAATTCAATATGATTGGCATCCTTATAAAATGCAGAAAATTGGACGTACACAGAGACATAAGGGATGTGGGCACACAGGAAAGTCCATGTGAGGACAGTGAGAAGGTGGTGGTCTGCAAGCCAAAGAGAGTGAGCTCAGGAAAAAAAAAAAAAAATCTTGCTCGTATTTCAATCTTAGACTTTTAGCTTCCAGGACTGTGAGAAAATGACTTTCTGTTGATTAAATCATCTGGTTCATGCTATTTTGTTATGGCAGCCCTAGGAAACTACTACATTAATCTGAACACAAATTGGATTGTTAGAACAATAGACTCTTAATTATCTCCCTGACTCTTTGAGGAGAAAGGGTATGCTATGGTGGTTCTCTAAGGCTCCAAGGTATCACCTATCTGTGAGTCACTTGAAAAATTCACACAAGGCACCTTTCATCCAGAAGTTGCTGCTGTACAAGTGCCATGTAAGTTCTGTAGCACAGCCCAGACGAGGTCTGAGTTCTGATCAACAGCCAGGAAAAACTGGCACAGTGTGTATGTGTATTTTTTGTGGATATCATGATTCAGTTGTTTCTGCACATCATAAAGACAGCTGAGGTGTCCATAGCCACCTCATCAAGCCCAGGCCCTGCCCGCGATGCTCTGCAGCAGCTGTGGAGGGCCTGCTGCTAATGGGGGCACAGCCATTCAGTAGGGGAGTTTGAGTGACTCTCTCCAATTCCGTAGTCAGTTTTGACAAGCAAGAAAAAAAACACCTCAAAATAGAGAGTGTGGGGGAAGAAAAAGGAATGGAAACCAGAACTGAGTTATAAAGGCCTGTGATGGTTAATACCGAGTGTCAACTTTATTGGATTGAAGGATGCAAAGTATTGATCTTGGGTGTGTCTGTGAGAGTGTTGACAAAGGAGATTAACATTAGAGTCTGTGGGCTGGGAAAGGCAGAGATGCCCTCAATCTGGATGGGCACCATCTAATCCAGCTGCCAGCATGGCCAGAATATAAAGCAGACAGAAAAAAGTGAAAAGACTAGACTGGCTTAGCCTCCCAGACTACATCTTTCTCCCACACTGGATGCTTCCTGCCCTTGAACATTGGACTCTAAGTTCTTCAGCTTTGGGACTCAGACTGGCTTCCTTACTCCTCAGCTTGCAGACGGCCTATAGTGGGACCTTGAGATCATGTGATTTAATACTCCTTAATAAACTCCCCATATACATATCTATCCTATTAGTTCTGTCCTTCTAGAGAACCTGACTAATACAGGGCCCATTGAAGAAACAAAAAGAGATCCTGAAGAATCCTTCCTCCAAATGGGAAGTGAATCGAAGGGCTTAACTGACAACATCCCTGTGATTCCCATTATAATAGGAAAAGATTAACTGTATTTTTTAACCTAGAGGGGTAAGCTAATGCCTTTAACACCTACCCTGAGGCTGACTCCTACACAAAGAGGCAGAGGATCACAAACAGGGATCCACAATGAATGGACATCAAGGACACTTGTGCAACAGGGGCTCTTCTACACTAAGGAGTGACAGGCCAGGGCTGGCTGACCTTCCCTGCCTGAAGCAGTGAGATGCATCCAAGGCTAGCAGCAGTGTCTCCTATTTTACTGATGAGGAAATTGTCATCCAGTCGGTAAACCTTTACAAAGTCACGGAGGGGGGCTAGACAGAGCTGGACTGATTCCAATCTAGGTCTTACTGTAAGATAACACACTTACCAATTTGTCACATTGCCTCGTAGAAACATTCCATGAACTGAACAACTGAATGTCTCCAGTGACTGAAGACATGTCTTGAATTACTACATGTGCCACTGCCAAATGTCTCTGTTTACCATAGATAATAGCTCCATCCAAAGTCTATTCATATGCACTGTTTACTTCATACTGTGGAACTAATTTAAAGCCAGGGAGTACTTTTGTTTTTCCCAGAAGGCCTGAGTATAACCCAATAGGAGTATTTGAATTTGTGTTCAGGACATCACCCCCCCCCATCCCCGCTGCACAGATATCTAAAAGATTTTCTTACTTTGGTGATTCATTCTATGATTGTAATTCTAGCTTCAATTAGATTAGAAAGAGAAATGATACCTTAAACGAAGGAAGGAGCATATAGTTTTTTTCATGCGCGTCCTTGTGAAGAGACCACCAAACAGGCTTTGTGTAAGCAATAAAGCTTTTAATCACCTGGGCGCAGGCGGGCTGAGTCTGAAAACAGAGTCAGCGAAGGGAGTTGGGGTGGGGCCGTTTTATAGGATTTGGGTAGGTAAAGGAAAATTACTGTCAAAGGGGGTTTGTTCTCTGGCGGGCAGGAGTGGGGGTCACAAGGTGCTCAGTGGGGGAGCTTTTTGAGCCAGGGTGAGCCAGGAAAAGGACTTTCACAAGGTAATATCATCACTTAAGGCAAGGACCGGCCATTTACAATTCTTTTGTGGTGGAATGTCATCAGTTAAAGTGGGGCAGGGCATATTCACTTCTTTTGTGATTCTTCAGTTACTTCAGGCCATCTGGGCATATACGTGCAGGTCACAGGGGACGCGATGGCTTGGCTTGGGCTCAGAGGCCTGACATTCCTGCCTTCTTATATTAATAAGAAAAATAAACCAAAATAGTGTTGAAGTGTTGGGGCGGCGAAAATTTTTGGGGGGTGGTATGGAGAGAGAGAACGTGCGATGTTTCTCAGGGCTGCTTCGAACGGGATTAGGGGTGGTGTGGGAACCTAGAGTGGGAGAGATTAAGCTGAAGGGAGGTCTTGTGGTAAGGTGTGGTATTGTGGGGATGTTAGAAGAAACACTTGTCGTATAGAATGATTGGTGATGGCCTGGATATGGTTTTGGATGAATTGAGAAACTAAACAGAAGATACAATGTCTGAATAAAAGAAGGAGAAAAATGGATATTAAAGGACTAAGAATTGGGAGGACCCAGGACATCCAATTAGAGAGTGCCCAAGGGGGTTCAGTGTAATTACTTGCTTGGTTGGCAAGTTTCTGGGCTCTATCCTTGAGTTTTTTTATGTTGTCATACACCAGGCCAGATTGATTTAGGTAAAAACAACACTCTTCATTTAAGAATATACAGAGTCCTCCTTTTTCAGCAGTAAGTCAAAGCCTCGGCGGTTTTGGAGGACAACTGCAGCTAAAGAGTTAACTTGGGCCTGGAGGACTGATAAAGTTTGTGATATGTCTGTGATGCTAGCAGAGAAGTCATTAGAGAGGCTACAGAAGGTCGTGACAGAGGTTGAAATGCCTGCTATTCCAGTACCGAGAGCAATAGCGGAGGCAGAAAGTCCTAAAGCGACCGTCAAGGGAATTAGTGGAATAACTCTTTTTTGTCGTGTCGGTGTCATGAGGGGAACAGGGAGCTCTTCGGTCCCATTTGCACATTGAATTTTGGGGGTAAGGAAGACTAGTGTGCATGTGCCTGTCCAATTAGCAGGTAGACGTAGGTAGAGGATCCACAGAGGGAGAAGAGACCTTGTGCAAGGCAAAACTGGAGATGTAAAGTAAAAAGATGAGGAGTGCTGAAAGGGGTGTCTTGTACCCAGACTCCTAGGGATCCAGCTAGGGCGGCAGCTGTCAGAGGTTGTAATGGGGACGGATGGGGTAACTGCGTAGAGGGGGAGGTTCGATTTTCATGGTGTATGAAAAAACGTTGAGTATCTACGAGCAACCTTTCACTTATTTTCGGGGCTGGGTATAAGTAAACAAGAAGAGGGCCTGGGAGGAGAGTCTGATGAGAAAGGGGAAGGTAGCCAAGGATGGAGTGAAATACAGGGTAGGTGTCTTCCTAAGCAATAATTACTGCTAACGTTTTTAAGTTTGTCAGTATTGATAGAGGGCTTGTCTGTAATACGGAGCTGGAAGGCTCCAGTTGTTTCAGTGATGCGTGTAGTTGGGCTTCGGAAAAGGAGAGTAAAGGAACATCGAGAAGGTGAAAGATTACCTAGAGGAATTCCAGTGGGTCTTTGCCGAGAGATCCATAAAGGAGCGGCCACAGGAATAGTAGTTTGTGTTTTGAGAGGTCCAAATATGGGGGGAGTAGAGTTAATATAAGGAGAAAGGTTTTTTTAAATAAGTGCGAAGGAGAGCGGCAGCTTGCTGATGTGAAATGTCTGGGGAAGTCTTGCTGGACCTGTCTAGAAAGTAAATGAGTTCTTCGGGAGGGTAAAGGTGAGGGCTGTTAAAGGAAGTTCAGAGGTGTAGGGAGACAGGAGATGTTGCCAGTCTGTCTGTAAGGCGGGGACAGCTGTGTAGGCACTGAAGAAAGGGAAATGCAAAGCCAGCAGTTGCTCGCTAAGGAGGGATTAGAAGCAGCTAGGAGAGAATGGGAAAGGTTGATAGTGTGGTGGAGATAGCTGGGGAGAGGTAGAGGGTGGCATAAGAATGGGAGTGAGAATAAGAGTGAGTATAAAAGTAAAGAATAGAACTTCATCAGGGTGGAAGTATTGGAGGGTGCCCTGCCAGCAAAGATCATCTATCTACTCTAAGAAGGAGTTGCCAGGTGCGGTGGCTCATGCCTGTAATCCCAGCACTTTGGGAGGCCGAGGCGGGCGGATCACAAGGTCAGGAGATCGAGACCATCCTGGCTAACACGGTGAAACCCCGTCTCTACTAAAAATACAAAAAAATTAGCCGGGCGAGGTGGCAGGCGCCTGTAGTCCCAGCTACGCGGGAGGCTGAGGCAGGAGAATGGCGTGAACCCCGGGGGGCAGAGCCTGCAGTGAGCCGAGATCGCGCCACTGCACTCCAGCCTGGGTGAAAGAGTGAGACTCCGTCTCAAAAAAAAAAAAAAAAAAAAAAAAAAGAAGGAGTTAAGAGTGGCAGTTTGGGGATAGCACCAAGAGATATCAGCTGTGACGGCTTGGAGAAACAGTGTAAACCGGCAGTGTAAACAAGAGCAGGGCATGTATGAGTAGTTGAGACGGTGAATAGGAGTATGACTAGACAGAAGATAGTAGGGATGACAAGTTTTTTGGGGGCACAGTCTAAGTTAATCTGGTGTCTGGAATGAGACTGGGGCCTAATAAAAAGGAGCATCTATACAGGAGCTCAAATGGGCTGTACCCTGTAGCATTCTGAGGACAGGTCTGACTTCTGAGAAGGGAAAGTCGTAAAAGTATTGTCCAGTCCTTTTTAAGTTGGTGGCTGAGCTTGGTGAGGTGTGTTTTTAAAAGACCTTTAGTCTGTCACTGAATACTAAGAGCCTGAAAAACTGCTTGGCTGATTTGACTAATAAAGGCTGATCTGTTATCAGACTGTATAGAGGTGGGAAGGCTAAACTGAGGAATTATGTCTGACAGAAGGGAAGAAATGACTGCGGTGGCCTTCTCAGACCCTGTAGGAAAGGCCTCTACCTATCTAGTGAAAGTGTCTACTTAGACTAAGAGGTATTTTAGTTTTTGTGACTTGGGGCATGTTGAGTAAAGCTAATTTGCCAGTCCTGGGCGGGGGCAAATCCTTGAGCTTGATGTGTAGGGAAGGGAGGGGGCCTGAATAATCCCTGAGGAGTAGTAGAATAGACAGAACACTGAGAAGTTATTTCTTTGAGGATGGATTTCCACGATGGAAAGGAAATGAGAGGTTCTAAGACGCGGGCTAGTGGCTTGTACTATAGCATAGCCTGCCTTTGCTGGTGTGTGGTGATTAGGCCTGGTGGAACTGCCATCAATTAACTAAGTGTGATCAGGGTGAGAAACAGGGAAGAAGGAAATGTGGGGAAATGGGGTGAACGTCAGGTGGATCAGAGAGATGCAGTCATGAGGGTCAGGTTGGTATCTGGAATAATGTGGGAGGCCGGATTGAAGTCCGGGGCAGGAACAGTGGTAATTGTGGAGACTTAACAAGGAGTGAGTACAGCTGAAGGAGCCAGGGAGCAGGAAGTATATGCATCAGGTGCAAGTAAGAAAATAGATTTTGGAAATTATGAGAGCTGTAGAGAGTGAGTTGAGCATAGTTTGTGATTTTTAGGGCCTCTAAAAGTATTAAAGCAGCGGCAGCCGCTGCATGGAGACATGAGGGCTAGGCTAAAACAGTAAGGTCAAGTTGTTTGAACAGAAAGGCTACAGGGTGCGGTCTCGCCTCTTGTGTAAGAATTCTGACAGCACTAACCATGCTAGGAAGGAAAGGAGTTGTTGTTTTGTAAGGGATTGAGGTTTGGGAGATTAATTGGACACGATCAGCAGGGAGAGCACATGTGTTTTTATGAGAATTATGCTGAGACAGGTAACAGATGAGGATGAAATTTGGGCTTGACTGAAGTAATGGGGGCTGTCTGTGAAGCCTTGTGGCAGCACAGCCCAGGTAATTTGCTGAGCCTAATGGGTGTCAGGGTCAGTCTAAGTGAAAGCAAAGAGAGGCTGGGACAAGGGGTGCAGGGGAATAGTGAAAAAACCATCTTTAAGATCGAGAACGGAATAGTGAGTTGTGGAGGAAGATATTGAGGACAAAAGGGTGTACGGGTAGGGCACCACAGGATGGATAGGCAAAACAATTTGGTTGATAAGGCGCGGATCCTGAACTAATCTGTAAGGCTTGTCCGGTTTTTGGACAGGTAAAATGGGGGAATTGTAAGGAGAGTTTATAGGTTTTAAAAGCCCATGCTGTAGCAGGCGAGTGATAACAGGCTTTAATCCTTTTAAAGGGTGCTGTGGGATGGGATATTGGCATTGAGCCGGGTAAGGGTGATTAGGTTTTAATGGGATGGTAATGGGCATGTGATCGGTTGCCAGGGAAGGAGTAGAGATGTCCCATGCTTGTGGGTTAAGGTGGGGGGATGTGAGAGGAAGGCGCGAAGGAGGCTTTGGGTTGGGGAGAATGGCAGCAATGAGATGCAGCTGTAGTCCAGGAATAGTCAGGGAAGCAGATAAGTTGGTTAAAATATCTCGGCCTAATAAGGGAACTGGGCAGGTGGGGATAACTAAAACAGAGTGCATAAAAGAGTGTTGTCCAAGTTGGCACCAGAGTGGGGGAGTTTTCGGGGGTTTAGAAGCCTGGCCGCCAATACCTACAACAGTTATGGAGGCAAGGGAAACAGGCCCTTGAAAAGAAGGTAATGTGGAGTGGGTAGCCTCCCTGTTGACTAAGGGGACGGACTTACCTTCCACTGTGAGAGTTACCCGAAGCTCGGCGTCCGTGATAGTCTACAGGGCTTCCGAGGTGATAGGGCAGCGTCAGTCTTCAGCTGCTAAGCCGAGGAGTCAGTCAGAGAGCCTTGGGTCAGAGTTCCAGGGGCTCTGGGAGTGGCTGCCAGCTGAGTTGAACAGTCCGATTTTCAGTGGGGTCCCGCACAGATGGGACATGGCTTAGGAGGAATCCTGGGCTGCAGGCATTCCTTGGCCTGGTGGTCAGATTTCTGGCACTTGTAGCAAGCTCCTGGGGGAGGAGGTTCTGGAGGAACACCTGGCCGCTGCAGTTCAGGCGTTTGGAAGTTCTTGTGTGCTGGAGATGTGGCTGGGGTTTGTCTCACAGTGGAGGCAAGGAATTGCAACTTTTTTCTATTATTGTACACCTTGAAGGCGAGGTTAATTAAATCCTGTTGTGGGGTTTGAGGGCCAGAATTTAATTTTTGGAGTTTTATTTAATGTTGGGAGCAGATTGGGTAATAAAATGTATTTTGAGAATAAGACGGCCTTTTGACCTTTTAGGGTCTAGGGCTGTAAAATGTCTCAGGGTTGCTGCCAAACGAGTCATGAACTTGGCTGGATTTTTGTATTTGAAGAAAAAGAGCCTAAACACTATCTGATTTGGGATAAAGAAAAAGGAGCATTAACCTTGACTATGCCTTTAGCTCCAGCCACCTTTTTAAGAGCAAATTGCTGGGCAGGTGGGGGAGGGCTAGTCACGGAACGAAACTGTAAGCCGGACCCAGTGTGGGGGGGGAGGTGATAAAAGGATTATAGGGTGGAGGAGCGGAGGCTGAGGAAGAATTGGGACTTAGCTCGGCCTGGCGAGGAGCAGCTTGGGGAGGAGGGGAGAGGTCAGATGGGTCTGTAGAAAAGGAAGATTAGAAAGACTCAGCGATGCTTGGGGTTGGGACTGAGGGGACAGGCAGGAGGGAAAGAAGGAGGATCTGGGAGGAATCACATTGGGAACAGAGATTGGGGAGGGAACGAAGTGTGAAAAATGCCTGGACGTAAGGCACCTCAGACCATTTGCCCATTTTTCGACAAAAATTATTGAGGTCTTGTAGGATGGAGAAATCGAAAGTGCCGTTTTCTGGCCATTTAAAGCCATTTTCAAGTTTGTATTGGGGCCAAGCGGTGTTGCAGAAGAAAATAAGGCATTTAGGTTTTAGGTCAGGTGTGAGTTGAAGAGGTTTAAGTTCTTGAGAACACAGGCTAAGGGAGAAGAAGGAGGAATAGAGGGTGGAAGGTTGCCCATAGTGAAGGAGGCAAACCCAGAGAGAAGAGAGCGTAGAGACATGGAGGGAAGGGGTTCAGGGGTTCTTACCTTCCAGAAAAGCAGGAACGGGGTCGGGGCGTGGAAATAAGGGATTGGGGCACAGAGATATAAGAGGTTGGGGTGCGGAAATAAGGGATTGGGCCACAGAGATAAGAGGTTGGGGTGCAGAAATAAGCGATTGGGGGGTTCTTCCCCCCTAGAAAAGCGGGACTTGCCACTAAGGGTGAAGGAGAAGGGGCTGAGGGGAACTTGCACCTCCCCCAGAAAAGCGGGACTTGCTGCTAAGGGTGAAGGAGAAGGGGTTGAGGGGTAGTGAGAGAGGTTGGAGAAGAGAGTAAGAAGAGGCCGCTTACCCGATTTAAAATTGGTGAGATGTTCCTTGGGCTGGTGGGTCTGAGGACCTGAGGTCCTAGGTGGATCTTTTTCATGGAGCAAAGAACAGGAGGACAGGGGATTGATCTCCCAAGGGAGGTCCCCCGATCCGAGTCACGGCACCAAATTTCATGCGCGTCCGTGTGAAGAGACCACCAAACAGGCTTTGTGTGAGCAACATGACTGTTTGTTACACCTGGGTGCAGGTGGGCTGAGTCTGAAAACAGAGTCAGCAAAGGGAGATAGGGGTGGGGCCGTTTTATAGGATTTGGGTAGGTAAAGGAAAATTACTGTCAAAGGGGGTTTGTTCTCTGGCGGGCAGGAGTGGGGGGTCACAAGGTGCTCAGTGGGGGAGCTTTTTGAGCCAGGAAAAGGACTTTCACAAGGTAATGTCATCCCTTAAGGCAAGGACCGGCCATTTACACTTCTTTTGTGGTGGAATGTCATCAGTTAACGTGGGGCAGAGCATATTCACTTCTTTTGTGATTCTTCAGTTACTTCAGGCCATCTGGGCGTATACGTGCAAGTTACAGGGGATGCGATGGCTTCGCTTGGGCTCAGAGGCCTGACAGTTTTTAAGCAGAGGTGGCAACCAAAGACGTAGACTTTGAAACATTTTCTTTTAGAGCATGATGAAAGCAAGCAGTTCATTTTTATTCTGTTATTCAGGAAAACCTCATAGTGATTTTGGTTCTCACTAGACCTACATTTAACTTCTCTTTATCTGATTTATTCATTTGCCTGACTACTTGCCCACGCCCAGACTCTCCATGCTGACATAAATCAAGTGACTCCATGGGCAAACTAACTTCACATTCAATTCAAGCCTGTTTCAGAGTGCTTATATGTTACTTTCACCTCTTCATGACTAATACAAATGATTTATGAGTGGTGCATAATCTTCTCTCAGTCTGGAACTTTCCCCCACCCTACCTTTAAATATAATTCTGTGAAACGGCATATGAGTCACTGGAGTTCTTTTACAAAAATGGGTTTTGCACAGCAAATAATTAAACATGAGAAGACATTGAATCTTCTCTGATGCTTTGATTTCCTTAATCAAACCCAAGTAACACAAGCCCAGAGTTCCTGTAAGTAGAAAGTACAGCACATTAAACAAATGAGAGGGAGAGAGATGATCACACAGACGCTCCTACTTTGGAATTATTTTTAACTCTGTTTTCTTTGAAAAATGTCAAGCAGAATTGGTATTTTAAGTTCAGAAGGTCTGTAAATCAACGAAGGATAGAAATCAGATGCAGTGAGCTTCCTGTCTCATACCAGATAAGATTTAAATAAAACCTACTCAATTTCTAAATCATGTCTTTTTTGTTTTGTTTTTACTGTAAAAAATATTATAGCAACAGTAAAGGGATTTTTCAAAAAATGAAAGAAAACTCTCCACACACAACTGATTTTGATTTTGCATAGTCCTACCCTGTCTTCATTTATATTAATATATCCATTTAATTTTAAATTCTCAGGCTCTAAGACAGAAAGAAAACTCCAGAGCCAACTGCCGTTCCCAAAGGCAGAAAGTATTTAGTGACAGCCATGGCCTCATGGGAGAGGACCAAACCAGTCTTGCTGTGCTGCCAATCCCACTTACCCTTTCTCATCCCCTGCAAGTCCCCAAATTCCTATTTTCTTTCATTTAGTAGTGATCCAAAACAAAAATCCTTATTTTCTCCTTTTGCATAACAAGAACAATAAGAATTTCTTGAGGGCAGAGGCAAAATCTATTTATCCCAGTGCTTAATCCAGTGCCAGGCATATAGCATATTCAGCGACTAAATGAAAACCATAAGAAAAAAAGCAATTTGTGTCTTTCTGTTGGTTTCAAGTCTAGCTCATCTTTTTAAAACCTCTTATTCTCCTGAAATCACAGATTCATGATAAAGAAGAACAAATCACTGTTGCCACATTTAACACTTGTACATTTTATTTAATTAAATCAGCCATTGTACACATTGCAGCTATGTATTGTTAGTGTTGTATTTTTTTTTCCATTAACTAATACATGCCCTCATAGATATATTCAATTAGTGTTATCACCATGGGAACAAGATGCTGATTCATCAACTGAAAATTCACTTCTTCTCACAGTATTCAAGTTTTTGATAACACAGCAAAAATCAAAATCAAAAAAAGGTGAATAACCATTATGTTGTTACACAGACATCATCTGCACTGCAAATAACACAACAGAAATGCTTTTCTTGAGCTCCAGTGAAGGTTTTGACAAGAAGGCCATAGGGTGTCTCAAAAAGTTTCACCATCGGCCTCTCTTATTCTGGCTGCCAAAGAATGTTTCATTTCCTATCCAACTGCCAAAAAGTGCTAGCATTTGAGGCTTAGGAGATTTGGCTTGTGGGAAACCTCCCTCCCAGGAAATTTTTTCTCTTGGCAACATTACTTTAAATGATGAAGTGCCATTGTTTGTCGCATTTGTTTTTGACATTCGGAGCAATGAGTCATTTTTGCACAACAGGAAAAGACCAGATAATTGGAAAATGTTCAATCCCTGGAGGATAGACTCTGTCCTTTTTTATTTAAATTTCATCTTCATTGAATATACTTTTCTTTAACAAATGACTGATTCAAAATGTATACTGTTTATATGAATATATTTGTGAATATATATATGTTAAAATGCTACACAGCTTCAACCACTAGAGGAATAAGGAAGAGGACATGGAAATTACTCAGATTGTTACAGTCCCTTCTTTGAGACAAACAAACAGAAGTGCACAAATGCACTTAAGAGTTTCCAAGGGAGTGTGGATTTCAAATAAATAAACCAAAAATTTTAACCAAAACCAAACTTTCAAGGATTTCTCAATCTTGTCTGCAAGCTGAAAAACAGACCTAGCTGGAAAGTGAAAAGTGCTCACTCAGGGTAAAAAGAATGGAAACAATTAATGTGATTAGAAGAGGGGTTTGACCGTGGTCTTGATTTTTAAACGCCACATGCAGGTATTAGAGAAGATATAAACCTGAAAAAAAGAAAAAGAAAAAAACAGAAACCACTCCAACATACTGAAGGAGTTTAACCTTTTATGTAGTGGGTAAATCTTGTTTCCAATGAATTATCTACAGTGCAGTGGCCAGAAGGAAGTACCACCGTAAGACAGCATGGTTTGCTAAAGCAGCAATGAAAACTGGAAAACTACAGTAGTTATAGCTTTTAAAATACCCTGCCAACTTGTCCAAAATCTAAGGACCTGAAGATGCTAGAATGCCACACAATGTAGCTGCTAGCAACTGAATACCCCATCGTTTCATTCTGCGTGGCCTCTGCTCCCTTCTCCCCTCCCTCAGAGTGGCTGTTGGAGAGTCCTAAGCCATGGCTGGCCAGCACCAGCAACAACTTCTCAGGACAGTTCTGCAAGGCTATTGACCCACCTTTAACTGGGAGCAGTGGCTACTCTGGAAGTTCTAAGGACATAATAGGTTTGAAGTGCTTCTTTTGCAGTAAAACTGTATTATCACTCGATTGTGTTAGCAATATCTTAACCATTGTTCAGCAATTTCTAGAGGCTTTTTATTCTGATGCCCAGTGTAGTTACAATAGGCAGTGGTTTTAATTTTAACATGTTGTTCATCTGAGCATTTCAGCTATATACATTGTACATAGATATTCCTTGGAAGGATTCCTATATAGTGTCACTTGAAGAGGTCTGCAGGTGAAGTTCTTCTGATCAATGGATTTTCATGGATCTTGTGCAGAAGCAAAGAACAATGGAGGTGGCCAGTTCCCAGGTTAGCACAGACACAACAAAGTATGGGATACAGCATCCAGTATGAAGGATGCCATCTTTGGTCACAAATTAGCTTTATAGTTAAAGAGGATGGGGGAAAACTAAAACAAAATGCCGTATATTTGCTAACAGTGGAAATGTCGGGGTATCCCATTAATTAGGCCAGTTAGGTCACTCCTCTACTGAAACAGGAAGCTGCATATTGAGTGAATGTGTGGTTTCTGGTGTGAGAAATGGGCAGCCCCTCACTTGGCCTCTTGCTTCAAGTCCTCCTTGCAGAAATGCCGAAGGAGCTGCTGGAGATCGCGCTGGAGGTCGTCCTGGTCTAGTGCTTCTGGTACATCCTCCAGGTGCTCCAAGTCAATGCGTTTTCCATGCTGGTCCTTCACCACAGCCCTCTTCTGTGTGATGGCTTTACTCATTGTTGTCCTGGAGAAAAGCAGACAAGAGAGAATTATGCTCTTTTCACTGCCAGAGGGCAGCTGTTAGGAATGAAGGTGACCATTACACTGAGTACCTAATGTCTTACCTTTAGATGTTTGCACACCAAGCTATTAGCATAACAAACTATAGACATCTTTTTATGTCTTTCTTTTAAGCATGGCTCCCCTCTCTAAAAAGATTCATGAGATTTTTTAAAAATGTGTTTTGGAACAAGGAGTATTTTTTAAATCTTTAAGAAAAATGTAAAATAAATGAAACCATGCTTTAATTTGATCTTCTCAAAAACTAACCATAAAATCATTCATGGTTTGATTAAGTAGCCCTTACTTAATAGAATTTGGTTAATTCTGAAATAGTATCACAAGTACCTTTTGACAGGCTAAAAAAAAAAGTTTTTAATTTATTTGAAACACCTCAGCTGCCAGCTTAAACCTTATGGTCACACCCTGACCCAAACTTCCCAAAATTATGTTTTCAGAGAAGTTTTTTATGAGGCATATGTCTTTAAAAACTAAAATATTAGTCTATCAATATATAAGAAGGTGGCTACCAATAAAAGATGAAGATCTGCCCAGGTCTCTAAGGCTTCATATGGAGATGGTCGGGGGAGGAAGGGGAAAAGAGAAAAGCCATTGAGAGACAACTGCTTCCTCCAGACTCTCCGAGCCTCACGTTTGTTGCTCATTTTGTGTATTTCTTGCCATTTGACAGTCTGTTGTTTACTTGCCTCCCTTATAAGACTGTTGTTACTTGAGAAAAGGAACTATAACACCTTTTCTTGAGACAGAGTCTCGTTCTGTCACCCAGGCTGGAGTGCATTGGCGCGATCTTGGCTCACTGCAACCTCTGCCTCCCAGGTTCAAGTGATTCTCCGGCCTCAGCCTCATGAGTAGCTGGGACTACAGGCGCGTGCCACCACACCCAGCTAATTTTTGGTATCTTTAGTAGAGACAGGGTTTTGTCATGTTGGCCAAGCTGGTCTCAAACTCCTGAGCTCAGATGATCTGTCCACCTTGGCCTCCCAAAGTGTTGGGATTACAGGCGTGAGCCACCGCATTGGGCCAGGAGCTATAACTTTTGTGTAGTCATACTAATTTTAAGTCATACTAATATTTTCCTGTAACTGTACTTAAAAGTAATTTGCTCATTCTCAGTTCTTTTCACTATATATTCTTCTTTGTTTTGTTAGATAAAGTAAAAGCAAGTTTATTAGGAAAGTAAAGGAATAAAAAATGGCTACTCCATAGGCAGAGCAGCCTTTTTCACTATATACTTCTAAATGCAGGTCCTCATTCCACAAGTATTTGACGAATGTGTTGTATGGGCCAGACACTATTATTATAACAAATAAGGAAACTGAATCTCCAAGAATTTAAGCAATAGTCCAAACAAAAAATAACAGAGTTAGCACGCAGTGGGACCAAGAGTCAAAGATTCCAGAGCCTGAGTCCATAACCATACACTATGCATCTTCACTTAAAACCTCTGTAGGAAATGATCAGTTTTTGTAGCTTTACCCAGCATTTTCCTTATATGTTTTCATTGTTCAGAAGTTGGAAGTTCTGCCATCATCCCATACCTCTATGCATTTGTTACGATCATCCTGATATTTAAAAATAACTTACTTCAGCCAAAATACTTTCAGCTTTTTTTTCGACATCCTTGTTTCCTTCTTCCTTCTTCCCTTATGTTCTTCTACTCTCCCTTTTCCTTTAATACTATATGAATTGTTCTGCATCTGGAAGCAAACTTAAATTTGTTCTTGCCGATGAAAAGGTCAAATTTGATTCCAATGATTGAAATCTGATGTTTTCCTAAATACGCAGCAACCATTTTTTTTTTCTTCAAAAAGGCACATTTCTGACTATTTCTGCTAAGAGCTAGTAGAAACCTTTATAGCATTGATGCCAGGGGTTAAGCCTCCATTATAGGACATTTCGTGATATTTTGTGTAGGCAAATGTAGGCCACTGTGTTTCTGAATATGCATATGTATATGATGTCTTTAACAATGTACAAAATAAAGTGTTGTACATCATAAATAGAGTTCTGTAACTAACTAGTTTCCGCAACTAACTAGCTGTGGAAACTCTATGGAGTTGTCTATATTCCTGGCTTCAAATTCACCAGCTGTAATCGAGAACTTTGGATTAACTGATCTCTAAATCTATTCCACTTTGAAGAGCCCATGATGTTAGGGCATGCGTGGATTATGTGGTTTCATCTGAATAATTGAATAAAAGACTTAAAAGTTGAGAGTATGAAAGGCATTTTATCCTTAATTCATGTAGCATTTTTTAAGTTCTGAGAGAGCAATTACACTCTTTTAAATTCCTAGCTGCCGCTCTTTTCCCATTTGATTGGAGGGTGGAATTGAGACAGAACCTTTAATTTTGCTGTTCTAATTATTATGTTCTAAAGGCTTAAAATAGTTCTGTAGCATACTCTGAATGACAATCTCTCTCCCCTTTTCAATGAAGTGAAAAGCACGATTGTGACTTGGATTTCCATTGTGTCTTTTCACTGAGAAGCTGAGCACATTTTATTAATCTCAATACTTACAGTGCTGTTAGAGGACCGGTGAGAAGTCAGAGTAGATCTATGGAACAGTGCCCAAGTTTATACATCAAATCCATAACAGAGACCTGGGCAGACCAGTGTGCCTCACAGTCAGCCCCCTTGTATAAGTGTAAAAATGTGCTGCTTACTGCTTTCATGACACTTGCTTAACTCATTAAAGCCCCGAGTTTCAGCATTGCTAGGTATATTTGTTTCATGGGTATCAAACTCATGCTTATGTTATTTGTCACTCACATGCAGAATCATAAAGCAGCTGTTAAAGCAAATACCATTCAAAGTAATGATTTACTAAGATTGAGCTGAATATAGGTGGTCACAAAATTAATTTGTGATCCATCAATTAGATTCTTCTTCCTATGCTCTCTGAATCTATCAACACAATGGAATACCATCAGGCTGGCTTCAACTAAGTTGATGACTTGCTAAAACCCAGGGAGTCAGACTGTGTAAGCATGAGTCTCATTCTTGCTATGACTTAGTATTATGTTTAAAGTATCAAGAGGATACTTCAGGGATGACACTTCAATAGATCCATTACTTGATCAAAGTATTATAATACAGGAGAGTAGGCAGTTCTCTATCCTCTTTAGGGTAGATGTAGGGATTCTCCCCTTCTTTTCCTAAAATTGGAAAAATTTTTATGGTGTTAGTTGGCAAAGCATCACCCCATGCTAACCCAAACCTTTTAATTATTGATCCATCCTCTTTCAGGATTTCATTCTCTACTAAACTGGGTAAGTGGACTTTCATGTGGCTACCTGTGTAACTCAAAGCCTGAAGTAAGAAGAAAAGAAAAGACAAAGCTCATCATAAACTACAGACTTTCAAACAATCTATTGCTTTGCTTTACTTATAGTCAGTATGAAAAGATATACTTGAAAGGATAAATAAATATAATTCCTAGAAGCAGATCTAAGTTGGGAGTTTTATTTAACAAGTCTTTTTAGTTTCTCTCATTTGTGAGGGAGATTTGTTATTGTACTTTACAAAAGCTGCTAAGCAACATCCGTATGGATTGACTTTCAATTTCCTCCTTGCTTTACCCAACTCCTTTCTACAGTGGAGATTTTAATGATAAATATAATAACCAGAGGCAAAAACAAGCAAACAAGGCCCAAATGGTATAACACAGATAATTCATTTTTGACCATTCAAGATTGTCAGTTGTCAAAATGTGAAAACTGAAAGTATTTTAAGAGGTTTGCTTCTAATATTCCAATGAATTCATATATAATTTCAATATATAGTATGGGTATAGTAGAGGACACACATATAGCATTTAGTGTCAAAATGTTTCAATAGCAAAAGTACTTTGTAGATGTTTGCACATGCCCAGGATCCCTTAGTCAAAACTTTGGGACCAGATGTGTTTCAAAATTTAGATTTTTTGTCCCTTTTGGATTTTAGCAAGGTAATATAATGCATATACAGTCACATGCTACATAATGACATTTTGGTTAAAAATGGACTGCATATATGACATGGCCCCATAAGATTATAATGGAGCTAAAAAATTCCTGTCGCCTAGTGATGCTATAGCTGTTCTAACTTCATGGTGCAATGTATTACTCAGATGTTTGTGGCGATGCTGGTGTAAATAAACCTACTAAGCTGCCAATCATATAAAAGCACAGCACATACAATTAATTATGTAGGGTACATAATACTTGAGAATGATAATAAATGACTATGTTACTGGTTTATGTATGGTAAATTTATGTATACATAAATCAGTAACAGTCACTTATTATCATTATCAAGTATTATAAAAGTATTATAAAAGTGATACTTTTTATCACTATTTTAGAGCGTACTCCTTTTACTTATTAAAAAACAGTTAATTATCAAGGAGCCTCAGGCAGGTCCTTCAGGAGGTATTGCAGAATAAGGTATTGTTTTCTTAGGATATGACAACTCCATATGTTATTGCTCCTGAATACCTTCCAGTGGGACAATATGTGGAGAAGGAAGACAGTGATATTGATTATTCTGACCTTGTGTAGGCCTAGGCTAATGTACATGTTTGGGTCTTTGTTTTTAGCCCCCCCAAAAAAAAACCTTAAAAAGTAAAAACAAATAATAAATTAAAAAAATTAAAAGCAGAAAAAAGTTTATAGAACAAGGATATGAAGAAAAACAATTTTTAATGCACTTGTGCAACGTGTTTGCATCTTAACTTGTGTTATTACAAAAGAGTCAAAAGTTAAAATAAATGTAAATGCTTATAAAGTCAAAGAGTTACAGTAAGCTAAAGTTTATTATTGCAGAAGGAAGATTTAAAAAAATTAAAGGAAAATTTAAACAAATGTAACATAGCCTAAGTGTACAGTGTTTATAAAGTCTACTGTAGTGTATAGTAATGTCCTAGGCTTTCACATTCTCTCACCACTCACTCACTGACTCTCCCAGAGCAACTTCCAGTCCTGCAAGCTCCATGGTAAGTATGCTACACAGGTAGAACATTTTTAATCTTTTATTTTGTTTACTGTACCTTTTCTATTTTTAGATAGGGAAATACTTACCATTGTGTTATAATTGCCTACAGTATTCAGCACAGTAACATGCTGTGCAGGTTTGTAGCCAGGAGCAATAGGTTATACCAATAACCTAGGTGTATAGTAGGCTATACCATCTAGATTTGTGTAAGGACATTCTACAATGTTCACACCATGACAAAGTTGTCTAATGATGCACTTCCCAGCATATATCCCTGTCATTAAAACCCACTTATGCCTAGTGAACGCTAGGCATGTGGAAGTTATTTATATCCTACTGCTCAAGGTCATCACCAAGGTCTGATTTTTCACTCATGCAAAAATTTAAAAAATTGCAACCTCTGGCATAAGTGGGTTAAGCGATGCATGACTGTACTATATGATACTAATACTCCAGAGTGAAGATGGCATCCTGTAACCAAACCCATTTTTATATCACTAAAACATTCACTCTAGGTAGAATAAAAAAGCTTCACGTCATAATAGCTCCATGCCAATTTATTTCAAGTTTCACTTCCAAATTAACTTACAAAATTTGTTTTGGTTTTCAGAATTTGGGGATTTTAGTAAGAGTTTGTGGATCTGTTACTGTGAACCCATTTTCTTTTTCTTTTTCTTTTCTTTTTTTTTTTTTTTTTTTTTTTTGAGACGAATTCTCGCTCTGTCGCCCAGGCTGGAGTGCAGTGGTGCAATCTGGGCTCACTGCAAGCTCCACCTCCCGGGTTCACTCCATTCTCCTGCCTCAGCCTCCCGAGTAGCTGGGACTACAGGTGCCCGCCACCACGCCTGGCTAATTTTTTGTATTTTTAGTAGAGACAGGGTTTCACTATGTTAGCCAGGCTGGTCTCGATCTCCTGACCTCGTGATCCGCCTGCCTCGGCCTCCCAAACTGCTGGGATTACAGGCATGAGCCACTGTGCCCGGCCGACTGTGGACTCATTTTCTAATTGTTGGAAACCAGAACTTAAATAATTGTAAATGCTTTTAAAATTTATGGACATGGAATATATCTGAATTTTCTTTAATGTGTATCACAGATTATATTTGAAAAGACTGGCTAGCAAATATAATTTGCAATGTGTTTATTTCTTTCCCTTATTAATTGACAAAGCAAGACACTTCTGTGACTTTTAAACAAGATGTATAATCATACACCAGCTCCAGAGATTCTGAGTCTGATTCAGCAGAAGCAAATCCTAGTTATCTGGATTTTTAAAAACTGTTAAGGTGACACCAATGAACACCACAGTTTAAGGAAACGTTACTCTGCAAGTTATTCAAACAGGAGTTCTACCCTCTTGAATTATTCTGCACCTTTCCATGAATTCATGTGTAGAATGACACAATGACAAACGATTTTCTTTTCAAATGCAAAGCAACATAAAACACACACATAAAAAGACAAATGATGATGCTTCTATACCTCTTCAAAGTCATCTTTGGCTGAAGGAAGATCAGTGGCTAAACTAGAATCCCCCAGATGTTTCTCCATCCTCTCTCCATATACCACAGTTGTTTTAACAACTTTGCTGACTCTACGGCCTTCCACTGGCTCAGCCTGAAATTGTGAGGCACTGGACAAAATGCTGGGCTCACACAAAGTGACCTAATGATTGAAGGACACACAATAGACAATGTCTGATTGCCAAATGTAACTATGATGAATTTTTTCTATGTTAAAAAACAAAGGACAAAACTATAATGTTACATACTGGCTTTCCAGAAAACAGCAATGGGAAGCAGAGTTAGAAAAAAACAAACTATAACCTATTGGTAATATCTACATCATGACTGTATCTCCACAACACCAAAGCAATCTTAATTAGTCATTTGAACAAAAAGTTATTAGTTTTGTGAATAAGAAACTGCTCAGTATAATACAGACATAATAATATGTGAAGAAACTCTCTTTTCTCATGTTTAAATAATTTCTTTTGGTATTACGAAGATAAAATTAGCCCTCAAAGTAGGAGGTCTAAAAGCTACGAGAAACTGAAAAGTAGATTTCTAGATAATCTCATGTGTATAATATAAAATTTTGAGGATGTGAATGAATGGAAAATAGTGAGAATTTCACAAACTATTTGTCGAAACAAGTAAATATGTCCCTGAAAGAGGGAAGTAAAACAGAAATAAATAAAAGTATAGATTGCCAGGTGCAGTGGCTCATGCCTGTAATCCCAGCACTTTGGGAGGCTGAGGCGGGTGGATCATTTGAGGTCAGGAGTTCGAGACCAGCCTGCCCAACACGGTGAAATGCTGTCTCTACTAAAAATACAAAAATTAGCCAGGTGTGGTGGTGGGTGCCTGTAATCCCAGCTACTCGGGAGGCTGACGCAGGAGAACTGCTTGAACCCAGAGGTGGAGGTTGCAGTGAGCTGAGATCACGCCACTGTTCTCCAGCCTGAGTGACAGAGTGAGACTCTGTCTCAAAACGAAAAACAAAAAGGATAAATCAAAGAGTTTCTAGATCCTGATTTTAGTAACTCTGCAATGCAGAAATCTGAATATCAAATATTTATCTAGAGTGACTTTCCAAAGGCTGGTGTGCCAACCAGGCACAAGCACCACAGTGCATTTCTACACGATGTCTCCACAGTATACTGCTTGCCCAGCAAATAGAATTGTATTCTTTCAAAATTTGACTTTTGGATTTCTGCAGTGGTCAACCATGAATTAAATAAAAAATAGATATTTTTAAAAAGACCAAACAAAAACAATGAATATAATGCCTAGAAGTCTCCCTGATGGCTGTCTTAAAATCACATAGAGTCATGAAAACAAAAAAGTGAATGTGCAACAAAAGCAAACTGCCATATGAAAGGGAGAAGTGAGGAAAATATGAATAAACAAACTCATTCATCTTTTTTGAGCTCTATTTTGTTTCTCTCCATCAAATGGGTTTTAAAGAATCAGGTTGTCTCACCTCTGACTGCTCGGTGTCACTCTTCAATACGACACGCTTTATAACTTTGGAATAGCCATCCCCTTCCTCGATGCTGACAGGTTCCTGTGGCATTCCCTGCACCATAATCTCTTCTTTCTCTGTGCCTTCAGAGGATACATACCGCCTAATGATTTTCCTAGTAACCTGAAATGTATTTCATTTGTGTATCTTATTTTTGTGTGACAGTACCATGGAATTGATAAATTTTAAACAGGAAGTTTGTAATCAACCCTGTTAGGATATACTAGACAATACCTTCTTTACCACAGTGTGTCCGTGCTCATCAATGTATTCTTCTTCTGTGACTGTTTCTGGGGGTATTTCAGGCATATCGTCTCCCTAAACAGTTGAGAGAAAAGGGTCACTGTGCTGTTTGGCACCAATTCTGAGGAACTACTCCCAAGTGCTTATAATGTGAGGAATGTTAGAAAATCAAAGGCGATGTTGAGAAGCATTGCTGAGATACAAAATCCTGTCAACTAGTGAAAAACTCAAGTGGGTAATAACATGCTTAGGAGAATCTGACCAAAGTTAGATAAAACTTCAACAAAAATAGAAAAGCGAGAGGTGAGGTGGGTGGAAGTGAAGAAGCCAAGTCTTGCTCTTGCTTGGTGGCTCTCCTGGAGGAAAGCTGGGACCACTGCATTTCTTTGCAAACAGAACTTATGAGAGTTAAGGGGTCTGCTTTTGAATGGCCATGCACTACCTAAGGAACATGCCAAGCCTTCATTGATCCAGGTTGATCACTCTTAGAATATGGGGACAGGACTGTCCCTGACGTGCAGTAATTTAACAGCGGGTACCTGAATAATCACTCGCCGGCGGACAACCCTGGTAGTTACCATCGCCTCCTCATCTGAGCTGGCCTCCAGCTCCCCTAATTCCTCTGTTAGCTCCTGGTGGAAGCATGGAAGCATTGCTTTGTTTAACATGCTAAGGAATGACTTCACTACTCGTTTCTTCTTTAGCTTACATTGTATTGTGAAACTTTTATTCATGGAGGCTTTGGTGGACAAGTTGGTAGAGGTGAAAACAAGTATGTGCTGGTCTCAGACATCAACAAAAATAGAGTGTTTTGGTTTCTTTTTTTTTTCTTTTTTTTTTTTTCTTTTTGTTCAATGAATGAAAAAAAATTCTGGAATTCTGAGAGCTGTTGGAGAACCCATCTGTCAAAATCTCTCCAAAATAATAAGCCGCTTGCTCATGTGACTTCTTTTACTTAAACTCCTAAAAAAAAAGCCTGACTGTAAACATAGACCCTAAGCAGTTCAGTAAACACTTACGAGCCACTGACACTTGTGCTTAGGCTTGGAATTATTCACCCAAAGGTATAGGAATACCCCTGTTTCTAGCAGAACTTTTTGCAGGAAGTCAAAGTTTCCTGTAGCTATTATCTAACCAATAGTGCATCTCCCTGGCATCAAAAAAGGCAAACTATGAATAATATTAGAATAATTCTGCAGAGAAGTTGAGATAAAGTGGTCAGTAGTATTTTAGGGCTCTGGCCAAAAGCCAGAGATACAGCAAAAGACATAATTTTAGCTTAGAACACATTACCTTAGGAGTCATATATTGAATTACTGTTCCCTAATGAAATTTTGTTTTTAAAAAAGAGAAAGCTCAAGTAGATTTACTTAACATACTGTAAAACTCAAGTTATATGTTTACATTTGTCTCTGCTAACGGAAGACATGTAAATTCTAAACCAAATTATATTTTAAGTATAATCAGGAATCTACTGCCTAGAAATATGGCTGGCAAGAAAAGTGATTAAAATTGGATGCCCAAGTTAGGATTATGAGAAATAAGGGTCCACATGGGAAACTTAAGAGAAATACGTGATACTCATCAAGAATAAGTCAAACAGGCCTGCATAAATTATGTGAAATTCAGAATGACTTATACAAATGTATTCCTTTAGTATAGATTAAACATATGTATTAGCCAGATAATTGTTTCAAGTCTAACTTCAGTAAGCCTATGGATTCTTAGGCTAAATTTGGTAACTTTTAGCCCAGATAACATGTATGAAACATTTTTAGTAGTACTCATTCAAGCCAAGAATTTGAGAGATGAATAATTCTATGCAAAAGCAAACTTGGAATAAAAATTCATTCATGGCATGAATTTATTATTTAAGAAAACTGCCAAAATCAGGACACAGTTCTCATCTGCCTGGATCTTTCCTAATTTTAGTTATGATTTCAGATAATTCCTAGCAGCAGATCTCATTCTTACAGTGAACAAAAACAAATGTGTGTCTTAAGCCCAAAGACATGCTGTTTCACTTTATTTGCCCCCCAAAATTTCAATTATTTCATTTAACTCTTCTTTTACTACTAAGCTTTATATTAATGCTCTAAAAACACTTTGAAATATAAAGTGTTTTTGAATTCTATTACTTTTTAAAAGAAAAAAAATATATATGCTTTATATTAAATTAAGTTTAATTCAAACAGATTCTCAGACTTTTTTTGTGGCTGAGAATCCTCTGGGGAGTTATTTAAAAAAGCAAATTCTTGCTTTCTCTCCCCACCCTGGGATTCATTCTAATTCAGGATTTCTGAGGAGGGATCAAGCTCTCCAATCAATTCTGACGTATTTGAACTATATAGACCACACTTTGAGAATAAATGGTTGATTAATTTCTGTTTTCTTTTTTTTTTTTTTTTTTGAGACGGAGTCTTGCTCTGTCGCTCAGGCTGGAGTGCAGTGGTGCGATCTCCGCTCACTGCAGGCTCTGCCCCCCGGGGTTCACGCCATTCTCCTGCCTCAGCCTCCCGAATAGCTGGGACTACAGGCGCCCGCCACCACACCCGGCTAATTTTTTTGTATTTGTAGTAGAGACGGGGTTTCACCATGTTAGCCAGGATGGTCTCGATCTCCTGACCTCATGATCCGCCTGCCTCGGCCTCCCAAAGTGCTGGGATTACAGACATAAGCCACCGCGCCCGGCCAATGGTTAATTTCTTAACATGGTCCCCACCCCTTTTCACAATTTTAAAACTCACTTAATGACAAAGGAAGCGCTATGATGCAATCTTATGCCACTGTCAGGCATTTGGACATTTAGTTTAGGTACAATGTTCTTTTTCTCGGTCATTCCTAAAATAAATCTTAAAAAAAAAATCTAACTTGGAAATCATCTGGCCTCTAATGAGAAAAATTTATTTTGGCAGCTAAACCCCACCCAATATCCACAGTCTGTGTGCACATCACCTGGCAGGCCAGAGATCTAACAAGCCTGCTGGTCCCAGCACATCCGATGGCTGACTTACCTGGTGCTGTTTGTCTCTGCCACCAGCTTTCATACCCAAGTTTACTAATTTTGAAAAGCTCCTCCAGATACATTGTTTCACCACCGTATTCATTTTTCTTAGCAAAAGACTTTCCAATGATAAGATCAGGGCTTATGGTCAAATCACTAGCACTGGAACCGTGCACCATATCTTCAAGATTCACTGGCTCTCAGATTTTAAAAGGGATTGAGGGTTTCCATGTGCCAGGTTAATTAATTTGGTTAACTTTTTTGTTTTGAGGTGAAAAAGATAAACCATCAGAGAAATGGAAACTGGAAGATTTGTAGCTTTGTTACAGGTGGGCGAGAAAGTGGAGAGGAATGTCTTACCTTTTCAAAAGCTGCATCTTCATCGAGTCTTTCACAGGTCTCTGGCTGGTGATCGGCAGACTCCACTATTACGAGGCTGGTTTTCCGTGGAGAGCTCTCCTCTCTGTGCTCTGAGGGCTCTTCGGGTTCTTGTATGATGGGAGAGCCTCCCCGCTCGCTGGATGTTGGGGTCTGGAGGTACAGCCTCTCCTCCTCTGGAGGGGTGCTAACTTCCTCAGGTGTCTTGCTGGGAGAGCTGGGTACTATCGTAGGCTTCTGAGTCTCTGACGCTTCTGTTCCTGGAGTTGTCACACTGGAATGAAAAAGGCCAAATGAGACTTCAGGGACATTTGCATTTCACCTCCTGCTCAAGCAAGGAAATCGAAAGGCAAGATGGAGCTGGTTTTTCCATAGTCTATGACAGTCAAAATAGTTTTTGTACATTTGGCCAAGAAAGGACATTTGAAGAAAAATAATATGACAAGATATAGAGTTGTAGCTCATTGATCTAGCACTGGCAGAGGGTGATGTATTATTCTAAAGACCAAAATTATCCTAACATGTATTACAGTTACCCAACCTCAACAATGTATATAAGTTATAGTTTCATCTTTTCTTTTATAACTCAAGGTGATATTGAGGATGCGAGGAATTTTACATAAGTATTTGTAGATAATAAGGCTTTTGAAGCAAGAATAAAAATTTGGCAGAATTACGTAAATCCCCATGTTAATATAGTTATCATAAGTATAAATACAAGGAAATTCTTATTGTACCTCTGAAAAACTGTTTTATTTAATAATAGAGGCATCTGTTGACATGGAAACTTTTTTCATTGATATAGTCTGGAGTTACTCCAATGTAACTTTGATAACCTCAACCACTAAATAAGATTATTGGCCTTTTCTGTGCCTTCTTTTGGTATTTAGTGCAATCTATCACTCCATAGATATTAAATGCCTAAAATGTCTCTCTGTTATCCTCTCCTCTTCTTCCCATCTTTTCCTTGGTCCTTCTCCTTCTTCTTTATATTTTCTTCATGCTCACCCTTAAAACCTACAGGTTGATGGAGCAAGGGTGGCTCAGTGGAAGAAGAGATAATTTCATTACTCATTTCATCCTCTTCTCATGTCAATGACCACAAAACTCACCAAATGACAAGCAAAATGCTTTGATACAACCTCATGACACCCTATTCTCAGGCTTCAGGTTTAGGAATATGTTGGCCTTTCTCACAATTTGTTTTCTTTTCTGGACAATCAGTGTCAGTTAAACAACTCTTTCTCCTTGGCTTCCATAAAGGCCGGAACTTAAATTCTGAGCCAAATTAGGCTCTGCAGCTTCCTTCAGCCAGAAGCTCTTCAGAAGACTTCTCGGTATTCCCACCCCAACTCTATTCCAACTCATTTTAATAGTCTTTTATTCTATGTGGCTAGTTTGCATTGCATTTATATTTTTATGGTTAGTCCCCTCATAGCTTGGTTGAAATGCACCATTGGCTGTGGTATGTACATCATCACTGATCATACTCCTAACCAGCAATGGCACGATGAGCTCCATATTTGAAGTGCTACAGAGCAAATGAGGTGCTACAGAGCAAATGAGGTGCAGCAATATTTTAAGTCATGGCCGTGTCATCTACAGGGAATTTTACAGTTTAGATGAAGCTTTCATAAACACACTTTTGACCCTGTGAGATGAGTCAAGTGTGTATTATTACTATAATTTACAGATGCGGAAATGGAGATTCAAAGCACTTAAGGACTTGTTCAAAGTCACAGCTCTGGAAGTTGGTTCTTGTAGGTCTGTGCCCCAAACACTGTCACAATTATGTCTCTTACATGTTAACGCTTTTTTTTTCCCTTTAGCTCTGGCACTTGTGTTTGGTAGGGTCATTTTAAAATTATTTAAAAACTAGTTATGCTTTTATATGCCTGGCATCCACATTAGCCTGTTTCTTTGGTATTACATTTGACAGGCTTTCTTTGGAAACTCACAAATATGCCTGCTGATATTCCAGAGATGACTCTTCAGGCAGGTCTTGCATTTTCCCTGAGAAATCCTGTTGAACTTGCTCCTTGTGAGTTTGGGGAAAGAGTGCTGTTGCTGAGCTGTCCCCCTCAGTTTTGGGGATGCCATCCTGAAAAGTGGAATAACCAACAGAAATGTCTTCCTCTGAGACGATAGGAGGGTGATCGCAGGTCTCGCTTTCTTTAGAAACAGCTTGCTCCTTTTTCTGCTTGTGCTGTGCAGTGCATAACTCCTCTTGAAGTACTGAGAACCCTAAAGGGAGAATGATTTAAGTATTTAGTTGAAGCTTACCTATATTGAATGGATATTTATTAGGTAATAAATATAAGAGGATAAAAAAACAAGAGGATAAATGTGCTACATCCTGAGATGGGCCCATGGATTACAAAGATGAAGAAGACACTGTGTCCACCTTCAAGATACTGATCATATAGAAGAGTCCATGCAAGTAAGGGTCAATTCCAGCGCAGAGCAACTGGGTCATAGGTGCCAGTCAATGAGTGTGGGAGCACCTAACATGGGCTTAGAATTTGGAAAGAAAATGCAGAGTGTGTTACATGCCAAGGAGACCTAATGGCAAGTGGGAATTGACTGAGATAGTCAAAGCACAGAAACTGAAGAGTAAGAAGAGTACAGTTAATAATCATCATAACAAATAATAGCTAATACATACTGAAAATTTATTCCTTGTTAGGCACCGTTCCAAGTGTGCTGCAAGTATTAACTTGATTAATCCTCACTCTAACACTATAAGGATAGTACTCTTTTTATGTAGTCTTTTATGACAGGCTAAGGAATTTCATTACATCCAGGGAAGTGAGGAGTCATTGAAAGATGTTTAGCAGAGGAGTGACTGGCATTCATCTATTGATTCATTTATTCCACAGATATATATTGAGCATCAACTATGTAGTATGTGCTGCTTAGATGCTGGATATATAGCAGTGAACAAGATATAAGATATAAAAAGCTCTGTCCCCACTGAAGTTGCATTTCTGCAGATATATATTTATGATAAATATTGGGAGAAAAGTAAACCAGGATAAAGGTAGAGGATAAATGGGGCTAGTATTTTAAATAGACTTGTCAGGAAAGGCTCTGCTTAGGAGGTGATATTTGAGCAGTGACCTAAATAAAGTGAGAGAAAAAGGTATATGTTGATCTGAGGAAAGAACATGCTAGGGTGGAGGGAGCAGAAAATACCAGGGCCCTGAAACAGGAGAATGAAGAGGGTGCTCCAGGAATGGCAAGGAGGCCAGGCGTGCAGGAACAGTGCGATAGAGAGAGAGGTGGGAGATGAGGACAAGCTATGAGGCTCTTGCTCAACACTAAGATACATCATCATTCACATCCATGAGAAGTAACCTGCCATAGGAGAAACAGCCAGTAAAGTAAAAAAAAAAAAAGATGAGAACGTCATGAAATTTAAGTAAAGACAATGTTTTAAGAAGAAAGGCTTCACTATTCATGCTAAATGTTACTCAGAGGCAAAGTAAGTTGAAGAATGAGAACTGCCTGCTAGATTTGACAATGAGGAAACAATAGGTGAATTTTATAAGACTGACTAGAGTGAATTATAGAGTTCTAGAGGGAATGGGAAGAGAGGAAGCAGAGACAGGAAATTCAGACTGTTCGAGGTTTCCTATGAAATGGATGGAGTAACAGCAATAATACAGGGGGGACATATAGGGTAAAAGGAGTTATTTGCTTTGTTTTGTTTTTAAAGATGGGATCTACTAAAGCATGGTTTAATGCTGTTGGGTATGGTCTAGTGGTAGGAAGCCAAAAGGGATACTTGCAGGAATGGAGTCCCTGATTGGGTAAAAGGATATGAAATCTAGTACAAAACAAGAGATGATGGCTTTAGCAAAGTGAAGACATTTTATCCATTTTAATAGGATGGAAGGTAGAGTAAGTATATGCATTGAGATGCATTCATGTTGGTAGATTTGTGGTGGAAAAATATAGACATTTGCTTCTGATTATTCCCATATTTTCTAAGAAATAGGAAGCTTGGTCATCAGCTGGGTATAAATAAAGAAAAAAGACAGTGTTGGAGGTTTGAAGGAAGAAGACAACATGTAAAATAGAGATGAGAGAGAGAGAGAAAAGAAAAAAAACAGTGTTAGAGACCACAAATGAATGAGAATAGGTTAGGGAAACTTTAATACTGAAAGGTGGTAGGGCCAATGGCTGGAGGTCCCCGAGGGTATGAAGCACTGTTGGTGCAGAAGTAAAAGAGGAAATGTACAGTCACTGATAGTGATATAGTCCTAGTTGTGAGCCTAGAAATATGCGGCTAAGGTAGCATAAAAAAATACAAGTGTAAGAAGTGCCACCATGGAACTGAGGAAAGGGAATTCAGTGGATCATTTTGTTATCTGTGAAATAACAAAGAATGAACATGAAGCGGAGGTGAGAGGGTGTGTAAAACAGGGAGGAAAGCCTCAAGGCAGCAAGGAAAAGAACATATGATCACCATAGGCCATGGTCTACCTTCTGAAAAAAAAAAAAAAAAGACGATAGGTCCAGTGCCTCAGTTAACCACACACAGACCACACACACACACACACACACACACACACACACACACACACACACACACAGTTTGACCTTCACTATGATCCAGTGTAATGGTCTGTTCAATTTCTGCATAACTATGACTGATGCGCTCCTGGAGAGGTTCTGTGTTGGTCTCCATGAGATGAACAATATCCATTCGGTTGATCTTGGTGAGACATTCAACGAGGTTGGTATCTGACACATTAAAGAAACAGCATTTATTACATCTGAGAGGTACTCTTAAAAATCTCTTTCGCTCAACTGCCTTACTAAATTTTTGATATCTGTACAGAAAAAAACAATCAAAGCCTAACTAAAAGTCTTTGTAAAAATAAGCCAACAGACAAAAGAGATATGCATAAAAAAGTGGCACAGCATCGGCACAAGCCCTAAAAGTAGAATTGTCAGATAACATACAGGACACCCACCATATCTGAATTTCAGATAAAAAGCAAATACTTCTTTAGTATAAATATGCCCCAAATATTAAAAGGGATATGCTTATGCTAAAAATGTATTTGCTGACCACCTGAAACTTAAATTTAACTGGGCACCCTTCTGTTTTTATTTGCTAAATCTGACAATCCTACTTAGAAGAATGTAAAGAGAAGGAATGATAAATGTAGACTGGATGTTATTTATGAGTAGAGGAAGCAGAAACAGAAGGTAACGCACTACCAGTGAAACAATGCTAAGTAAAGCAATTGTGTCCACTTATCAATATTTAAAAAATATTAGGGTTTGAGTAACATTACTGTTAGAAGAGAGGGCTGTGATTTAATGCTGTTCGTACGCATATCGTGCAAGAGTTTTTATGCAACATGCATACTTCAGAAGTGACAGTAGCTTGTTCTCATTTGTTTACAGTAGTTCACTAAGCTCTCACTCAACATCATTGATAGATTCTTAGAAAACAATGTTCTGGTCACAAAAACACTGCCAAACTTCTAAATAAAACCCCAAACACTTTTAATATTAAACACTGAAGTGAAAGTGAATTACACATACATTTAAGAAAGACTAATAAACATAAGTAAGATAATTTATTCCATTTTTGAGGACCAATGAGTGATGGCGGTCATAGTGGTGGTGGGGTTCATTCAAGGAATAAATCTTTGCAAAGTGAAAATTGTAAGGAGCACCTCCTCCCACCATGCCGTTCATAAACAAACAATAATGGTGGGCTCGCTGAGTACTTTCTTAAGGCATCATTTATTTCATGCATTTGTATAATTATCATACACTGTACACATTTTCATTTGATAACAATTTGTATCAATTCATTCATTCTTTTCCCAATTCCCTTATTCAGTTCAGGGTCTCAAGTGGCTGGAACTTAACCCAGCAGCTCAGAGCACTTTGCATGGGAACCAACCTGGGAGATGATGCCATCCCATTGCAGGGGGCACTCACACACATCCACACTCACTCAGACTGGGATAATGTAGAAACACCAGTGAAACTGATGTGCACATCTTTGGGATGTGGGAGGAAACTGGAGTATTGGGGAAAAAGCTACACAGACATGGGGAGGATACACAAACTATACACAGACAGTGGCCTTGCTGGGAATTGATTCTTTTTTCTCATCAATGTTATAAGGAAATGACATTGAACAAAATGATATTACTCAAGGACCTGCTGTACTGCAGATTAATGGCATTTGCTTCTTTACTATATTACTGAATTTGCAAGATGCGGTTGTTGAGCAAGACATGTCCAATTTTAGCCCAATATACATATAGTTCCCCACTTACCTGTAGCATGTTTCCCATCCCTCTCTAGCCAGTACTTCAACAGTGCATGACTCTGGTCTTGAAGAGAGTTGGGATTTTCAATTCGAATTTGATGAATTTGCTCCTCAGTGAAATCCAGTTCTCTTGCTAATTCTAGAAGATAAAATACTACTTTGTAAACATATTAACTTCAAGGTTTCAGTCTCTACACTTTGCTTTGTGATTTTGTAAATGATGTCTTCTTTATATTGTGGTGAGTATTTGGGTTCTTTAATTTCTACATATTAGAAGTGACTCTTATATGCCTTTGTTCATCTAGTACTAATTATGGATTTTTTTTCCCTAAAACTGGGTATAGAATTGATCACTGCATAGTGAAAATAGTAAGTGTGATGCAGCGATGATAAGATATGTATAATTCAGGCCCATTTGATTCCAAAATGCAAATGAGATCATTAATACTTATACTTTTAAGCAAGATAATGGAAAATAAATGACTGATAACAAGAGAGAAAAATGTTTCTCCCTTTAATTAACACAGGTGATGTTTTGAGTATTATAAATCCTGTTTCTGGATACTTTGATAAATACTAGTTGTAGCTATATTATGGTGGTTGGATAAATGCCTTTCTTTGATTTGATGTCAACTGAATAAGAGTTCGAGGAAGCATTAATTGATCCAGGGAGGAAGACACAAAGTTTTCCTTTGAATTCTGCTATTAACATTCCATATGGATTGGGTGGGCCCAGTAGCTCATGCCTGTAATCCTAGAACTTTAGGAGGCTGAGGTGGTAGGGATTGCTTGAGGCCAAAGGCTCAAGACTAGCCTGGACAACATAGAAAAACCTCATTTCTACAAAAAATAATTTTAAAAAATTAGCTGGGTGTGGTAGTGTTTGCCTGAGGTCCTAGCTACTCAGGAGGCTGGGGCAGGAGGATCACTTGAGCCTGGGAGTTTGAGGTTACAGTGAGCTATGATTGTGCCACTACACTCTGGCCTAGGCAACAGAGCATGATCCTGTCTCTATAAAACAAAATAACAAACAAAAAACTATTACATATGGATGCTTATACATTATGGGGTGTGTGTATGTGTGTGTGGGTAAACAGGGTGACCTCTTTTGAAGGCAATTTGACAATATCTTTCAAAATTAAAAATATAGGTATCTTTTTCCCAGCAATCCTACTTCTAAGAATATGCCCTATAGATATACTCACAAAAATATACCAGTGCACAAGAATATTTACTGCCATTACTGAGAAACCACCTAAAGCCCATCAACAAAGGCCATTGATAAAATTATGGAACCTCCATATAGTGGAATTAAATACCCACTTAAAAGAATGAAATACATATGTATATGTTAACAGACTACTTATGAGGAATATTATTCAGTAAAACTTTTCTTACTTTTAAATAACAGGCATAAATATAGGCACTGTATACTTTTTCTAAAAGCATGAGAAAGTATTAGCAGTTACTTCTGAGGCACACAGCTAGAAGACAGAAGTAGGTGTGAGAGTCATATTTACTTTTCATTTTATGTCATTCTACATGGTGGTAGGATTTGAATTTTTACCAAATATATACATATTGCATTTACTATGTAGGTATGGATACAAACGTATTTAAAAAGCAAAATAAATAATTCTGAATGTTATCTAGTAAGTAAATCACGGATAGTTTGGTATCATTCTCTCCCCTAAAACCCCGAATTAGTTAAGTCTGATCAGTATGTAAGAATTACTTTAAAATTATTAAAAGTGAGAAAGTGGCCACTTCTCCTGTTTCCAGTCATGTACTCTAAATTAGTAGTTATCTTTATGAGTATTATGGGCTCCTATTCATCACCAAATCTAAGAAATGGAAAGGAGAAGAATATTATTTTACAATGTTTGTCTCTTTGAAGTAGTCACAAGTGACAAAAAAAAAAAGGCCAGACTGAGAATCTTGCTTTAATAGGTTAAGCCACGCGTAGATGAAAATGTATAGTTTTTAAAACCTACAAATCATAATGCGTAAATAAAGTATATTGATTTTAGAATTCACTTTTCCTTAATAAATTATTAACATAAAATTTCTATACTTAAACACTCTCATTTCTCAAAAATAATAGTGAAATATCTCATTCATGTGTGTTTTAACACTTACCCAAAGCAATTTTTAGTGTTGTTTACTATGAAGATTTTTGACATAAGGTATCTAAAAGAAGGAGCCCTGGTTAAATGTCACATTAAATTTGATAAAAATTACATCTAAAAATGATTTTGAAACATAATAATCTCCCCCAAATTTAGATATCCACAACTGCCGACGGAGGTTCCTGAAGGTTGGTTTATTCTCTAAGTCTTCAAATAGAAAGTTCTATTATTCTAAATTTCAGAGATGATAAAAGGCCTGCCCTGGGCTATACCATTAGCTGATGCAGAGCCCAGGTTTTCTAGTTCTTAGTTTATTCTTCTTTTCATATATTCTTTCTCAAGAAGGTGGGGGGTACCTTTTATGCTGTGAATGACACTTGACTGATGCATCTATGTCAGGTTTTGTTGAAAACCTGGGTCACATTCTTTTTACCTGTCCAGCTGAAGCCAAGGTGATCAGCAATATAAGCCAGCCTTTCCTCGATCCGTTCCTGCTCATCCTGTGGATCTGGAGAAGGTCAAAAACAGAATGGCCAAAGGTTGTCTATGACAGGAGAGGAACCACAGTACTGATTCATTCAAAGAAAGGAAGTCACTTCTCCAAATATTTGAAAGCGCAAACTAGATACTACATTTCAGATCATATTGTGTGTCTGATTTCTGGGGTGGAATGGGGAATAGATCTAATATGAATCATGAAAACCATCTGCTTCCATATCTCTTTAATCAAGACTAGTTACTAGACATAATTATATAAGTTGCTGATTTCTAGTAATCTTATGACTTTTCTTTTAAATTATTGGAGAGAATACTGCCCACCAAGAAGACCACCATCTTGTTCATGAAACACCAGAGAAATCATAAATGGGATGCAGAAGTGGAGCAATTGGCTAGGACCTCCTATTATTGCTTGTGGAGGGATAGATCATTTCCAGGTCATATCTGAAAGGAATCACATCAGAGATTCACAAGAGATGTTGATCATGAGCTGATCAGGCCATCCTGATTAGTGTGGCCAGAAACAGCATTTGGTCCTGGTGACCTTGGAGAAACGAGGATAAAAGCATATGCATTTTTATGTGTATATTGTATCTGTATGCATATATGTCTTTCGGGCAAAGTTTCTGCCTTCTTGCTATTAAGCTTATATACTACTCACTCCTATAAACTATAATTTTCCCATTCATGTTTAACTCCCACTGATTGATAGGCAGCATTTTAGACCATGGTATAGGAAATTTTGTATAACTTCAATTTAAGAATGACAGTCTTCATTGTAGAGATACTGGAAGAACACAGGCTACGTTTCAGAGCCATCTATGGTTTCCTTTTTTATAAGTCAAAGAGCCATCATCCCCTCACAGTCAACTTAAACTGTGCAAAGTTTGAGTTTTTGTTGTCTGCTGCATCTAATGAGAGTATATTCCACATTCATCTACCACATAAATGAAAAGCATATTTTTACCTTAGGTTTGTTTGCTTAAAGTATTTACCAATGGTATCTGAAATCCAACCTTTCTGAATCAAAAACAGATCCACAACAATTAGAATTTCATGTTATGTGAAATCTTCTCAAGCAAATGGCTTCCTAATGATTACAAAATTGTAAGTACAAATTATTTTAAAGTATGCAAAGGTAAGAAGAAAAGCAATGAGTCTTCATACTATGAAACAAAATACAATATATTTATGTGCAAAAGTGCTTAATTTGAGTCTAAGCTTGGGACTTCAGAACAACAAAACTCAAAGCTCGCATGGCCTTATTACGTGCAGAGGCTAAAGAAAGGCAAGATCACTGTTGCCTGGTTATTATGTTTATGTTTTCCATAAGCATTCTCATTACTCAATCTTGAGATTGTTTTCTTAGACAAGAGTATACAAAGAAAGCACAAAACACAAAGGGCTTACACAAACACATTAGCCACTACAGAAAGCTTAAAGAAAATGAGACACAAATCATCAAATAAAACAAACATACAAAAAACTATATCAATTTTATGACATGCGTAGCACAGGGAATCCCGGTGGCTGGCAAATACCTTCAGCATGGTCATGGCCATTTTCATCAGGGATGCGTTCAATCAGAGTCTCAATAGACTCATCCCAAATGGGCCTTGTGTCAAAGATGTCCTCAGGAACTGAGTGCTCGGTCTCAACAGGTGGCAGATTTTCAATTACTGATACTTCCAGGGCACTACTACTTTCATCGTCTGAAACTATTTCCTGCTCCCTCTCTGACTGTGTCAGCCTATCCACTAACTTGGAAGCCTCATCACTAATCTCCTCAAAGAATTCTATGGAATTTCTGTAAAGGTCAAAGAAATGCTCCTTACTTTCTTTTGTGGGGCTCGTGCCCCCCCTGCAGGAAGATGTAGTGCTTCTGCTCTTAACTGGCAATCGGGATGTAAGTATCTTTGGTCTTGTGGCCCCTTCTTCTGATTCTAATTCAAGTTCCTCTGCCCTCTCTCTGCTCTCTGTTTCTGTGTCAGTGTAACTTCTGGTTTTTACTGGGCATTTGGTCTTTGAGTCCAAAGAACTAGCGTCAGATTCAGATTTGCTTCTATTATCTGGTGCAATGCTTGTCATGTCCTGTCCCTGAGGAGCCACTGTCTTCTGGACAGAGGTGTCTAGATCTGAGAGCTGCTGTTCAACTCTGTGGAGGGGTACTTTGACAGGGAGTTTGGACTTTGGTTTTGCTTCATCCTCCTTATTTTCCTCATCTACACTGGATAGAAAGTCTTCAGAAAGTGAACTCTCATACTCTGCAGATGGAGGTGCTGGGGTGGAAATGGGCATAGTCCTTACAGGAATTTTGGATTTGCTTTCAGTAGAAGGCACATTCTCCATGGGTGCAGTAGGAATCTCAATTACTGATTTCTGTTCTTCTGGGGAAGAATCGGGAGAATCATCACCCCTATCTGAATAAACAGACCTGGTGAGTGTGGAAAAATCTAACTGGACTTGTACAGCTGGTTCAGAAGAGTCGGGGCAGGATATCTGCTTTACACCAGACAGAGGAGATATATCACCCGTTTGCACGGTGGGGAGGTCGTTGGTCCCTACACTAACAGCCTCTTTTGTAGGTGTTTCAGTGGAGGCTGAAATCCCCATTTGGGAGTTAAGTTGAGCATCTGATGCAGGTATTTCCTCTACTTCCTCACTCAGGTCATCTGGAAGTAACTCTGCCTCATCATCCACTGTTTCTTTTGATTCTGAAAGTGCTAGTGATTCAGCTGATGTCTCCAGTGGTAGGGGCTCAGCCCCAGTAGCCCCTTCTTTCACATCTTCAGAGAGAGTCTCTTCCCTGGATTCTTGACCAATTTGGAAAAAGTGAAAACTTTCATCTGCATAGGACCTTTTGGTCATATCAATGGCACCACTTCGGGTCATTTCAAACAATTTTCCTTCCTGAAACAGAAATGGGTTTTGCTCACTTGTTGGGGTCCCCTCTTCAGTTGGGGTCCTAGCAGGAGTGGTGTCAGGGGTGGTACCCTGTGATTGTCTGTCTACCATCAAACCAAATATCTTTTGCTCTTCCTCTTTCACACGAGCCTCAAAGGCCTCATCATCTTCCCGAATTTCACTCCAAGAATCAGAATCCACATCAGTTTTCGTGATGATGACTTTGCTTATTTGTTCACCAACAACTGCTGTTGTAGCGGACACAGTAGGCTCGAAAGACGAAGAGACACTGTCTGATTGCATTTCCCACGAGGTACTTTCCTGTTGGGATTCCATTTTTATGTCCTGGCCCTCAAAATTAGATTCTTTGCTTAAAATAGTTCCACTAGAGGAGCTTGCCACTACAACGTCTTCAACAGGGGATGTGATGGTAACAGAATACACTTCAGAAGAGTGAAAACTTGTGGTGTGATTTGCATCTATTTGGGTTTTGCTTTCTTCACTAGAGAAAAAAGATTGGGAAGGGACATTTTCATAAGGGCTAGTGATTTGGGGATCATAGATTTCATCAGTCTCAGCTAGGTCAGACACGGGAACATCCATGGAAAATCTATCTGTTTGAGTAGTAATGGATGAGTCTTGAGAGGGGCAGTCCTTTGGTAAGTTCTCAAATGTTTCATCAGTTTTTGTGACCTCTGTTTTTTGAATAGAAGATGTGGCAGATATGTCTTCATCTAATTCTTTTCCTTCAGTTACTGAACAATGAAGCAAAGAGGATGAAGATGAAAAGGTTTCACTGGGGCAATCTGCTCGTGGAGATTCTGCTCTAGAAACATCAAGCTCTTCTCCTTCTGTGTCTTTTTCATGAGTGCCTTGGAGAGCTAATGATTCTTTATAGATGACTGGCTGTTCATCAACATCATCACCAGTTGGACTCTGTAGACCTGAAGAGACAGGAGCGGCTGAGCTGCTAGGACTCATGGCCTCACATCCATGGCCATCACAGATTTTTGGCTGATCAGTGTCTCTGTTTAGCTTATCATAAGACCTGTCTGCAGCCTCAGTGGACACAGCATGACTGTCTTCAGCTAAATGGGATTCAGAATCTTTTTCTTCTTCTGATTTACCTGGCTCTTCCTGAGTATCTTCATTCATCTTGAAAGTATATTGTTTGGAAACGATAGGCTGGAATTGTACTTCTTCTGGACTGGAATTGGAGTCCATGCTTGATGGAAGTGGAGAAGGAGGTTGTACTCGAATCACTGGTTCTGGTAAAAGGCCTGAGTCAGCACCTTTTTTTAGCTGTGCCAACTCAGGTTCACTTTCTGAGGAGGAAGACACCTTCCTGCTCTCCGAAGTTACTAACACAGGGACAGCACTTTCATTCTCCCCACTGCCTGTATGTTTTGGTTCATCCACGTCTACTGAACAGTCAGCATCTGGGTCAGAAGATGAAGAAGATTCTTCTTGTTTGGGTTCTTTTTTGTAGTCCCTTTTCTGCTTTGCTTCTTGTTCAAGTTCATCAAACATTTTGATTTTGGTTACCATTTTAAACATCTCCTCTTCAGGTGTGAACCTCTTTTTCTCCCCGTTTTCTGAATCATCCTCCTCTGCACATTCATGAATCACAGCTGGTTTTGGTGTACTTACATCTGTGGTTTTGGGTGTAACCTCATAGCTGACTTCTTCAGAGCTGGGGGTGTCAGGAGAAAGGGGGCTTTTCCCTGAGCTCTCCATGAGCGATGTCTGCTCAAGACTGTCATCCTCAGCGCTGCCGTCGGGGTCTCGGAGTAGCCGGGACCGCACAGAGGCCACTTCCATCAAGAGTTCTGTTTTGGCAACAGCTGCAGGAAGAGGAAAGTGACTTGGAAAAATTCCAGCCTTCATCTTTGGTTCAACAGGGCTGCTTTCCAGAGAGTCACGGCAAGGGGATTCTTTCAGAGGACTTGGCTCCAGAGAATCAGGGGTTTTGTGTGAAGAGTTATCTTCTAGCACAGGGCTGGCTTCCAGCGAGTCTTTGTGGCTCACTGCTAATGAGTCATCAGCCACAGCGCTGAGGACTTCGCTATCTCGGCTAGGGAGTGCAAGTTCTAACCCTTGGGGACTTCTAATGACTCCCTGAGGCTTTGATTCAGTTCCTGTATCTGTCTTTACAGAAGCCTCAGGCAGCGGCAAGGCCTTTGTCTCGTCTGAGGTGGCTGTGGATTCCTGAGCCTCACTATCAGTTTGTGTCTTGTGGGCTGAACTACCAAAGGTACGTTGACCTGCATCACAGGCCGCCTCCTCAGTCAGTCCTGCAGGTGTCTCTTTAGCTAATGCTACACTACAGCTGCCTGTGCAGTCATCTTCTCTTTTAGGGCTTGTGTCTTTGGGAGAGCCTAGAGTGGCCTCTTTCTGAAAACTCTCAGTAGAGGTCTCTGAGTCCTCAGTGACTGTGGCACCTCGCTCTTCAGAGCCACCAGTAACGTCTTTGGTTGTGGGATGCTCTTTTTCTGAATGAATTTCTGTGGTGGTTTCTATCTTGGTGCTTTCCTTTGTTTCCCCAGTTTGCTCCTCACTTTTCTTTGGTGAGAAAGAAAGGCTTTCTGGGCTCGTCTCAGGGGTCTCTGCTAGGCCCTCATGCTTATAGCTTTCTTCTGAACTAATCTGAGGGGTCCCCTCCATCAGGCTGCCACACGGAGAGCCGGCTACCCCCTCATTCTTTAGGCTTTCAGAACTGCCATCTAAAGCACCGCTTTGTAAAGACAGAGCCGGAAGGAACTCATCTTTCATGTAGTCGAGTGGAAATGTTGTGTTGAAAGGACTAGTGAGTACTTGGTCTAAGTGAAGCTGTGCCTTTTCTGTCTCCTCACTCAGGCGGAATTGTTGGTATTTGTCATTGTCTTCCAACTCCTGCTTAATGACCTCGGAGAAGTCAGTGGAGGTTTTCCTATCTGGGCTGATCTGTAGATCCATGTCTCCCTGCTCATCAGCCATCTTTTCTTTGGGGACTTTGCTCTCTCTGTGGCTTTCTTCTTCAGGCACTGACTGAACAGGTTCAGGTATTTTGTGGCTGAGAATTTTCTCCTTTCCTCCAGCTGCATCTTCTTTCTTAACTCCTATGGAGGAAACACGAACTCCTCTTTTGGATTCTGCTGTGCCCGTTACTGGGAGTCTCTGGCCTCGTTTGATTGTCTGATTCTCTGTTTTCTGGGTTTCTCTCTGGGTTAGTATCGGCCCCTTTTCTTTTTCTACCCGAACTTTACCTTTCTCCTGTGGCTGCTTTTGTTTTGCTGATTTGTGCTCAAAGAGTCCAGTTTTATGTTTAGAAGGGTCCTGACCTGACTGGAAAGCCTTCATCAGCTCCCGAACAGACATGGTTTCCTCGATCCTCTCTGTTTTTGAGGTGGGGGATACAGGTGGTTGCTTTTCTGTTTTGCCAGAAGGTGACACAGGCAGGTGCTTCTCAGTTTTGCCAGCTGTTGATGCAGGTTGGTGCTTGTCCGTTCTTCCGGAGGGTGAAACAGGCAAGCGTTTTTCTGTTCTCCCAGGCGATACTGGCGGGTGTTTTTCTGTTCTCCCGGAGGGCGATACAGGTGGACGTTTGTCTGTTTTGCCTGAAGGCGAAACAGGTGGGTGTCTTTCTGATTTTGTAGATGACAAAGGAGAGTGCCTTTCAGTTTTTGTCGAGGGTGATACAGGTGAGTGTTTCTCAGTTTTACTCGATGATGACACAGGTGAATGTCTTTCCATTTTTGCAGAGGGTGACACAGGTGAGTGTTTCTCAGTTTTACTTGATGGTGATACTGGAGGGTGTCTTTCAGTTTTTGCAGAAGAGGAAAGAGCAGAGTGTCTTTCTGTTTTAGAGGAGGGAGACCCTGGCGCATGTCTCTCTGACTTCAGAGAGGGTGACGCAGCTGGAGGTGTCCTGTGGGTGGTCTTTTTTGGCACGTCCTCCTTGCCTTTGACTCTGATGGGCAACTTGCTTCGACCTTTCTGTTCATCTTCCACTCGCTTCTGAAGGGCCTTTACTTTGTCCTTTATGGAACCAATGGGAGTTTCTTCTATCAAAGGAGATGTGGCCTTGACAGTGGGAAGGGGTTCAGGGGCTAAACCTGGGTCTTCATCTAATGACTCTTCTGAACTACCTTTTTTAATTTCAGCTTTCTCTGCACTAGCTTGTAAACCTTCCTCTTTTTGTTTCTGCTTTTCTTTTAATTTCCTTCTTACTGGCTTCTTTATTCCCAAGCTTGGTTTGTGCTGTTTCTGTGTACTCTGTGTCTCATCTGGGGGTATGTCTTTCCCTTCCTTTTCAGAGCTTCTGCCAACAGCCAGAGCCTCACATTTCTTCCCTGCCTTATCTTGAACTGTCTGTAGCTGCTCTTTGGGAAGAGGCACAGAGGAATTCAGATCGTCAGTAAGGTAGTTCACTAGCCCAGTTGAGTCTTTCTCTACTTTTCCTTTCATCTCTTTATCTATTCTAACTTCTACACATGGATATTCAGTGATTTCTAAAGGTGCTTTTTGCCTAGCCTCTTCTATTTCCTCATCACTGACAATAACCCATTCCTCTTCCACTAATCCTCTCTCAGACCGAGAGCTCTGCACACTGCTTTCATCTCTTGTGCAGGTTCCACTTCTCAGGATTTCATTCACTTTCTCTAAGTCCTCTTTAACTCTTTCAACGATTTCAAAAGGCTCTCCTGGCTCTTCCTCAGCAGCCTTCACCAGCTCCTTCACTTTAATAGAACCTGCCTTATCAGACACATCTGTGGTCAAGATGGCGGTCATTTTGATCAAATCTTGTTTCATCTCAGAAACTTCAGAGAGCAAGTCCGGACTTGCTAGGACAGGAACTTCATTAACCAGGTGACTTTTCAGGACAGATGTTTCTGTAGATTCTGTCTCATCATCTTTGATGTGAATGAAAAACATTGAAAGTAAAATGGAAATCAAAAAAGATATTGGCAAATGTAATCAGGACTGAAACGACACAGCGTCTTTTCCTGTGGTGGTGGTGGGAGGGGCAACAAAATGGGCTGGGAATGGTAGATCCACAAGGCCTCAGGGTACAAGAGCAAAGCAAGGCTAACGAAAAAAAAAAAACAACTGAAAAGGAAAAATGAGCAGGAAATAACTTGCTTAATTTTTCTCACTTGTAGCACATCCACACGTACAACAAAGCTAAAACAAGACGCACATACACACACACAAAAACACTACATATCAAAACAAAGAACGCAGTGAAATTACACAGAGATATCTCAAGATTGTTCAGATGTTACAGATCAATGTTGAAAAAAAAAAAAGAAAACCAACCATGGGGAAAAAATAAGAAAAAAAGCATTAGAAATTGCAGAAAGTTGATTTCCTCTAGGAGAAAGCCAGTAGTAGCAAGCTCAGAATAACATCTAATGATGTATATACATTTTTAATCATATAAAAATCTGAAATTCAGTATGTTAAGTTCTACCAATATACAAACACTATATAAAATATATCTGAATCAGCTGCAAACCGGCATTTCATCTAAGGGAAATTCACACCTAACAATGAAACAAACAGTCTGGTGCTACGAGGCATGGTCCTTTCCTTGGAGCAACCTCCTTGTTTAGACACAGAATGGACAGACCAAGGAGGGAAATAAAGGAAAGGAAAGAAAAACAACAGAAACAATAATTGTGATTAAACTTATAAGTGAGTCCAAAGTTAAAATGTGATGCATGGCAACCCAAGTCAGAGACAGTCACACGGGACACACACACAGTTTATGTAAGCCAAGTTATTTCCATGCAAAGCAAAGGTGGAGTAAAACTGCTGGGAGAGGCGGCCTTGCTGAAACGCATGGGCAGGAGGATGGCGGGAATTTAGAACAGATATGTAAAACATTACTGTGGTGAAGTGTACTTATTTCCCTATGAGTCCATGCATAAGCTGCTGAAGGTGGTATACTGAGGCTTAGGTTGTGGGGGCTTACACCCATTAAGGTCAAGGAAGAAAACTCAGTAAACTCTTCTAAAATGTACTCATAAAAAGACTTCAGGTAAGAATCACTTCCACAGAGCACTTCTTTAGAGATTAGTTTATACCTAGATGAAGATTATTTAATGATTGTCTTTAAAACAAAAGCAAATTTGAGTCTGTATTTAAAACTTCTGAAACACTCAAAACACCTAGAAATCCTTCAGGAAAATCCATGGCATTATAGCAACATGGTAACATTCTTTTTCTTTTTTTTTTTTTTTTTAACAATTGAGCCATATGGATGAATTAATTTTTAATTCTTACTAGTTTGTATCAGGGGAGCAAAATAAGAGGCCATTTAAATAAATGGAGTAGTTCTGAAGAAGAAAGTGAGAGAATAAAGTAAAATCACTTAAAAAAAAGGAATCAATGAAGGCAATGTGATATGTCATATAAACAAAAGTGCCTTCTCTTGGAAGAATCTGTATTTGTTGAGGAGATACATTATGTGAATTTACACATATAAATTTATTAAAATAATTTATACCAATACAAATTTGTTCAATTATATAAACCAATGAAAACATCCAGAATCTCAAATATTCTAGATCTGAATAATGCTTTAACATGAGGGTAAGCCTCATTGAAAGCAACTTCCATAACTTAGTAGTAAATTACATTGTCCTAGGACTTTAAAAAAGCCCTCAGATCATTGTGTAGGGCCAGATGAGCATATTAAACATGGTTCTAAGTTTTCTCATTTTGGGAATATACTGTGAAATAGAGCAAATCAAAATAAACTCTGAAATAAAGTTTATTGATAGTCAATAAACTTTAAAAATCAGATTTTTAAAAAGCATTTGGGGCACAAAAGCAGAAATCTGTAAAATTCAACTGGAGTTTCCACACAAGAAGCCAGAGAGTCACTAGAAATAGTCTAACAAACTAAAATCTTAATTGGATATTACAAACCTAAAATGAGTTCTAAGATAGCTCTTTTAAGGTCTGTCAAAACCAGTTCTCTCTCTACTAGATCAGGTTTGGGATTTGCATCATTATTTAAAATTAACCCTATAATAACATGCTGTTGTGATTAGTAATTTTATCCAGGGGGGTTTAGTTTTTGCATTCTTGGCTCTTCATTTTTGTTTATTTTTGTTTTATGGTTTTTTTCCAGAAAGCTTTCACAGAAGTCTGTTAGACCTCAGCTCTAAAGACGTTGGTTACACTTCACCACAGTAAAAAGTGCAAAAGAGTGATGGGGGAGGGGGCAGGCATTGGACGGGGTTAGCTTCAGCTAAGAACTATTAGACAGTATCACTTTTGCAGGTGTATCCTACCAAAATAATGAGCTCTCTACAGAAGTCACTATTGCATTACATAAAAAGTGATACTGTCATGTCAGTGCTTAAAAAATAATGAGATGACAATGTTATGTTAACAAATGGACAAAACGGTAGGGTGGGTTTCTAAACAGGCATAACAGCAATACCAGGGTTAACAAGGATGTCAAAAGAAAGTGAATGCTTAGATGAATAATCATTGCATTTTACTGCTAATTAGCTCGTAAATTAGGTATATTTGTAATTTAACTGGCCAAGCTGCTTTTATAAATATATTAATGATTAATAAGGATAATATAAAAATTTAATTACTATAGTGGTTAGTAATAGCAACTAGCTTGCATTTTAATTCATGCTTCTTTTTATGGTAGCCAGCTTTCAAACAAACTCAATTTTCTTTAAATTCTTACTTTTTTCTGATGTCATATCGATCTGAAAGAAAACATACATAAATTGAATGGTTACAAATACTGCCTTGGCTCATAGCCCCTGGTGTGCACAAAAAGCTCCTATTCATAATTATACATGTTGGGTGACACCATAGCTATAGGAAGGTCAGAGTCATTTGCTACAGTTTTTCCTGAGTCTCCATGATTCTTATCCTGACTTTGAAAAAAATCTTCTGTTTTCTAGACACTACAGGTAGAAAGTCCTTTCTAGCGTGTTAATCCTGGGAAGATATGACCCAGGCTGGTTTTGATGTTGGAATACATATTTAGGGAATACGTCAGAAAAAGGGTGAAGTCAGTATTGAATAATAAGTATCCATTTAGTGGAGAAAAAGGAAAGGATGACAAACAGCAACGCTAGGGTGATGTGTTCTACAGAAGTAGTTTCATTATCATTAATAATAAGCCAGCATTCCAGATCCTGAAAAGAATATGAACTGGATCTATTGCCCTAAATAGTTTCAGAAAGTATTCAGTAGGAAAATCATCTAACAGAAAAAAGTGATTTGTGAACATGGCAAAAGTGGCTTCCCTGTCATTTTTAACAGCTGTGGTGGTAGGGTCACTGAGTACAGGAAGGAAATGGAGTATGTGAAGCAAAGAGTGACTGTGCAGTTGGGGGAAAGAATGACTTCGGTCTTAAGTCGGTTGTGTATATGGCTATGTGCGGCAGGACAGTGAGTCTATAGTCACCCCTCTCACTCTGCTCCATTGCAGGGTATCAGAAAAAAAATGAATCCGGGGCATCTCTGAACTGATAAGGGCTTACATTTTAAGCTGGTGGGTATAAGTGTATTTATTATATTTTTTATTTTGAGTGCATTGGAATAACATTTAAAAAAAGAAAACTAGTATATTTGAAAACATTTACATATAACATAACATATGCATCTGTCTATCTTAGAAACAAATATATTATTTTAAGTTTCCAATTATGTTTTTCATTTCTATTATAATATTTGGGCATTTTCAGATCTTTATAATGGAGACAAACACACATTTGCTTTAAATATTGAAGCAGGTTTAATTCATATAGCTATTTATCCAAGGTAACCTCTCTAAGACTTGCTTTCTTCATCAATAATGTAGTATTTAATAACAAACACCTCATAGGTGGTTGTGAGAGATCAATATTGATGAGTCATGTGCAACACTTAGTAAAGATCTCACTTTATAAGAAATTCTTATTATTAGCATAGTTCTGCATTATAATATTATAGTCTAAGGAATCAACTATATGCTTCTTAAAGTTTTTTGGTCTCAGTGTTTATCAAACTCTTTGGTCTTAGGGCCCCTTTACATCCCAAAAATTACTGAGGAGCCTGAAAAACTTCTGATGGTGTGTGATATGTATAAATAGATATCCGTATTACAAATGAAGGCTGAGAAAGTGCTAGAACCTAAGAGTATGCAAGCATACATTCCATTAATTGCCAGAGTGGCAATATCATCACATGTAGTATAGCCTCTGGAAGACTCCTCTATAGTTTGTGAGGATATAGAAGTTTAAAAGGCAAATAATGTCTTAGTACATTTTTAATGTACTAAGACATTTAATTAAAAATTAATTAAAAATTAAGACATTAATAATGTCTTAGTATAAAAAGAGTTTCAACCACTAGATGTCTTCTGACTAAGGACCCCTGAGATAATGGTTTAGCTCTCAGTAGTTGGTGGAGAAATATAGTATTGCATAGAGACATGGCAACAATTTATAGGGAAACTTTACTATTCCCTTAAGTTGCTCCACAAGATGAGAAAACAGAGGCTTAGAGAGGTTAAGTGAAATTGTGCCCCTTTAATTACTAAGAAGAACCGCCTACCCCTTCTAAGAACACAGGTTAACTATGTGCTCTTATTAGTGGTTACAGCAATGACACAGCCGTTAACAAGTGACACTGTCATAAAATTACCTCTTCCTCCTGTTCTTGATCTGACTCTGATTCCTTTCCGCCCCAAGATGCCATGCAAGATGGAAACAAGAGAGAAGGAAGAGTAGAGAGTATTTAGAAGAAAAGGAAAGAGTAAATAAATACCCTTTCAACAAGCATCAACAGGCAAGCATACAGTCAGCACATTCCTTTTTTCTTACTAACGGTTTATAGAAGACAGGCAGAAAAGAGGATTGGCTTAAATACAAAGTTTATAGATTCAAGAGACAAAAGAACCAATATTATAAATATACTAATTCCAGATACTAGGTCACCACAGAAGTCTCAAAGTTTGACCTTAAATGAACTGGATGGCATCTGTCTTTAGAAATAGTGATGATAATATCCCAATCATTACAGATATTGTTGAAAATATTAAAAGCTACAAATAAGCATATGGTGGAAAATTTTCAATACACAGACAATATTTAGAAGCATTATTCTAACAAAGAGCAACTAAATTCTTTCTTTTTTTTCTTTTCTTTTCTTTTTTTTTTTAAATAGAGACAGGGTCTTGCTATGTGGCTCAGGCTGGTCTTGGACTACTTGACTCAAGCGATCCTCCTGCCTTGGTCTCCCAAAGTGCTGGGATTACAGGTGTGGGCCATGGTGCCCAGCCAAGAGCTACTAAATACTAAGGTATATTTTCAGTGTACAATGTCTGGGTTTTTTTTTTTCTTTTTGAGTTAGAAATTAGAAAATTGTACTGGACTATCACAGCATTAATAGCTGTGTCTGGTATGTCTTGACTTAGAAATAAAATGTAATAATAAAGTTAATGCTTTCTCTTAGAGCACATTGAAAGCTCATGAAATCAGCCAAAGCTCAGTCATCTTTCTTTAACACTCAGGTGGCTTGCCCGCAGCAGTACATGTTTCTTTGTGGTTCTTATTGGCATACTGCCTCCACTGACTCACTACTAATCAGCAATACAAACCCCAAAATACATTCTGCACCATCAAAATACAATGAAACTATGCTCATTTGGGTTGATATACCCATTTCTATATTTTAATTCTTGGAATAACATGTATATTTAAATATATAAATAATATTTTATTTTATTCATTTAGTAAAAATTTACAATGTCAAACCTAATGCTATGAGCTTTTCTCTATATGGCTGATCTCTATTTACAAGAATAATTCATTAAGCAAATATAAAATTTAACAATTGTGGTGGGGAAAAAGAAGTATAGGACATTTTTTGTTTTGTGATGTCAAGATTTAGGATTTTAAATATATCCCTACTTCCCCTCCAGGTCTCAGCAGTCACCACTCATCACCCTTCCCAACCTGTTATATAGACACTGACAACTTCTGCATCCACCTATAGATTGCCATGTGGGAGCTTCCTATTCAAAAGAAATATTGGTTAAAAAAATTTAAAAGAATGAAACATAAATTATCCACAACAATTTAATTGATTTAGTTGTCTTCTTTGATTTCAGAGTATTCAAGGAATTACATGACGGGGAGAGGTTTGAAAAGAAAGTAATTCCTGTAGGTAGACTTGGGGTCAGAAATTAATGTATTTCTCCTTTTCAACAATGTTTTAAATCTACTCATAACATGGCGATATGTTTTTTACTAATCAACTATTTCTAGTATTTTTTATTTTAAACAACAATTTACACAAATTATGTTGCCTAAGCTGCCCTTGAACTCCTGGGCTCAAGTGATCCTCTCACCTCAGCCTCCAGAGTAGCTGGGACTACAGGTGTGCACCATCACAGCAGTTTATATGCTCTTAAAATATGATAAGTTAGAAGATTAATAGTTAATTACTTAGAAAAAATAAAATATCACAGGGCAACTCTGAATTTAATAATATGTAAGCCACCTGTGAATTGGTAGTAAACAGAAGCTGATGAACTCTAATATTTTCACAGGGCCAAATGTACTAGTATGGTCTCAGGAAAGCACATGAAAACAATAATGAAGAAAAGCCAATTAGTTTTAAAAATTTCTTCAAAAAGTTAAATCTGAAGCCAAATTTTCTTACTTCCATGCCCAATGTGTATTAATAGAATTTTTGCATCAAAGTGCATTTAACGTGAAATCAGGTGGTACTACGTTTTTTCTTAAGCGGAAATCGTAAATCTGACAGAGAATCAAACGTGATTATTACACGTGGTTTCAATCAGTCTTTGTTGGTATTCATTTTATTAGATCAGTGCAAAAGTAATTGCTGTTTTTGCCATTACTTTTGCACTGACCTAAAACAAGATTTAAAAATCAATTCCTACTCTACCTGAATTGCACTATAGCAGATTTTACAATACCTTTGTATAAATCGGCAATGTGATGTTTAAGTTGCAAATAGCTTGATGCACCAGGCCTCTTGTGGATTTTGGCTCCTTCATAAATGATAGTCGTCCGCAAGGTTCCTGAGTCGTATCGCGTACCTTGAACAAGAAAGACATACATGCTTCACCCATATTTGATGTGCAGTATTTACTTTAACTAGATGATGCTTGAAAGGGGAAAGTAAAATTCATTTGTTAATGCTAGGTAAGAACTCAAAGGATTTCCTTTCTCTTTTCCTATTACCATTTGGAAAGCCTTTTTAAAAATCATTCAGCTTTCTTTTTCAGTCTTATTTAAGTATGGTAGACAAAAATTGCATATATTTAAGGTGTACAATGTGATGATTTGATATATGTATACCTTGTGAAATGATTAGTGTATCAAATTAATTAACATATCAATCACCTCATCCCCCTTTTTTGTGGTGAGAACACTTGAGATCTCTCTTAGCGAATTTCAAGTATATAATACATTACATACAATTAGCTATAGTTTAATGCTGTATATTAGATCTTCAGAACTTACTCAGCTTTTAAAATAATTACGGTAAAATATACATGACATACAGTTTACCATTTTTACTATTTTGAGGTAGAAAATTCAGCGGCATTAAGCACATTCACAAAGTTGTATAATCATTACCTCTATCCAGAATGTTTTTCATCCTATGCAGAAACTGTCCCCATTGAACAATAGCTCCCCATTGCCCTCTTGCCCACCCCTAATAACCTCTATTCTACTTTCTGTCTCTATACATTTGCCTATTCTAGGAACATGTAGAAATGGAGCCATATAGTATTTGTGTCTGGCTTATTTTACTCAGCATAATGTTTTCCAAGTTCATTCATATTGCATCATGTGTTAGAATTTCATTCCTTTTTAAAAAAATTGTGATAAATATATGTAACATAAAACTTATCATTTTAATCATAAAAATGATTAAACCTAAAAAGGTGTCTAGTTTGGTGGCATTGAGTACATTCACATTGTTGTATAATCATCACTACCTTCCATCTTTAGAACTTGTTAATCTTGCTAACTGAAATTCTGCATCTATTAAACAATAATTCCCCATTCCCCACTTCTCCTGTCCCTAGCAACCACTCTTCTACTTTCTATCTTTATTTCACTTTGTGGAGAGGTCAAAAAAGTAAATTAAAAAAATACTTTCTCTCTTTATGAATTTGACTACCCTAGGTACCTCATATAAGTGAAACCATACAATATTTGTCCTTTTGTGTCTAGCTTATTTCATTTACCATATTGTGGCATAAATTAGAATTTCCTTCCTTTTAAAGGCTGAATAGTATTCCATTGCATGTGTATACATTTTGTTTGTGGACCTTTGGACTTTTGGGTTGTTTCCATTTTGGCTACCATGGCTAATGCTGCTAAGAACATTGGTGTGCAAATAATTGTGTCTCTACTTTAAATTCTTGTGGGTGTACACAGAGAAGTAAATTGCTGAATCATATACTAATTTTATATTTAACTTTTTGAGGAAAAACCCTAGTGTTTTCCAAAGTTGCTGCACTATTTTGCATTTCCACCAGCAATGCATTAGGGCCCCAATTTGTCCACATCCTTCGCAACATTTGTTTATTTTCTGTTTGTTTGTTTTAATAATAGCAATCCTAATGGGTATGGAGTGGTATCTCTTCATAGTTTTGATCTGCATTTCCCTACGCTGTTGAACATCTCTTCATATGCTTATTGACCATCTGTGTATCTTCTTTGGAGACATGTCTACTGAAGCACTTCCCTCATTTTGTATTGGGTTGTTTGTAGAATGATTCTGCACACCAATGATGTCAAACATTAGCTTAATTATATAGCTGTCTATGTTAAATGGATCCATTACCCCTGAGCAGTTACTGCTTAATGTGGTGATCTGTAAGAATCTATCATCAGTCAGGCAAAACAATTGAACCAAAAATGGCACAAAGAGAGACTCAGCAGAGATCTTGGGAAAACTTAATAAGAGGTTTGCAGACACATGTTTGGAAAAATAATAAGGGGTTAAAATAAAAAGAGTCATTGCTGATGAACAGTTGGAAATGAGTAGGTAAAGTAGGACTGGAAAAAAAACGACAGAAGCCAGCCTATACCTAAGAGGATTGAGCGTTAGGACCTCTGGATTAGTGAAATGAATTGTGAGAAACAAGAAGAAAAATGAGTTTGGAAAATAATGCAGAGTAGAATTATTACCTCCTTTTTATTTCCTGAATCTCTTATTCCTTCATATGTGGTCCCTTTTAGATTGGAATCTAAAATGAAACTTGCATATATCACCTCAAATCCCTAACTTGGATTAGGGATTTGTTGTCTCTAAGCAGACACAACAAATACCTGGTGCACACAAATGTCTCCATGCTGTTTATTGAATGAATTTATGAAAATATATCAAGTCTGTAACTCTATCACAGATAATTTATTAGCTTAAGTGAGATGCTGGGTCTTTTGAGAGATTTTATTATAAAAAGTTGCCACTTAGAACTCTTTTGATCTCCACACTTGTGAAGTTCACGTATATTTTAAAATCTAAGCATAAATATTTAAAAGTTACAATAGATAAATAGGCTTTCCTTCAAATTTGGAAAATACTGGTCACTGTGCCTAATTAATGAGTTGGCTATTATTTGTCCTGTTCTCATCCTTAAATATAGTCTATAAAAATTCGGGTTGACTTTGAACCTCAAAAATAAAAATGATTGGTTTCCCAGGGCTGTAAAATGTTACAAATATGGTTAAAAAGAAAACTCTGAAGATGACTGAAAAGCAAAAATTTTCTATTACTAAAGGAAGTCAAATTCTTCCTTGATATTGAAAAAAATGCATCACAAAATTCCATGTATATATTACCTTGACAAATAGAGGAAGTCTATTTTCTTTGAAGGCAAAAAAACTGAATATATGATGCTGGCCACTTTTAGTTAATGGTACCAAGTTGCCGAAACAATCAACGTAGATGGGTTTTCCTTCTAACACCTGAGTGAAAACAGAGAGAAATAACAATAAAGTAGCTGCAATTATACTTGTTGTTTACACAAAGAAGTGGTAGTACTACTTGGAACTTCAAATTCTTATAATACACATACAACCATCTTTAAATTGACAACTGACATTCTATCTGTGACACAGCATGTCCAGCACTCTTTCTTCTTACTAGTAATGGGAATCTTTAATGCATGGTGACATTTAATGTTCCAAAACTGTATCCCATTATAAACTATATCCTATTATATACAGTTCCAAAAACTGTATCCCATTATTCCACAAACCCAAAATACATTTAAATCCTAAATTTAAACTTATGCTTGGGTAATTTTTTTTTTTTTTTTTGAGACGGAGTCTCACTCTGTTGCCCAGGCTGGAGTGCAGTGGTGCGATCTTGGCTCACTGCAACCTCCGCCTCCCAGGTTCAAGCAATTCTCCTGCCTCAGCCTCCTGAGTAGCTGGGATTACAGGCATGGACCTGGCTAATTTTGTACTTTTAGTAGAGACAGGGTTTTGTCATGTTGGCCAAGTTGGTCTCGAACTGGTGACCTCAGATGATCCACCCACCTCGGCCTCCCAAAGTGCTGGGAATACAGGCGTGAACCACCACGCCTGGCCTGCGTGGCCCTTATTTGACACCACAATAAGTCAGGTTACTGGACTTCAACGCCCAAAGACCTACACTGATGGAAAATTCTGAAATAAGAAAAAGTAACGTAGAAAAGCACTAGACACCCTGCTTCAACATTTATGCAAAAAGATATACTTCCCAGACTGTTTTAGTTACTATTAAAAAATAAGGACAACAAAGAAAGCTAAAAACATCTAAAGTACTACAGTCACTTACATACTTTGAGTTTATCAATAACTCATAATTTTTCCTCAAATAATCTTTAAAGGAATCATCTTACCTTCTCACATACACAGATCATTCCTATTGAATAGCTCCAAAATGGCTAAAAATGGCAGATTTTGGATGTTGACCTTCTAACTGACCAAAATGTGAACTTGTCTTTCACTTTTTAATTATTTTATTTATTAAATGATATTTGAAATGTAATCTATTAATACAGGCATAACAACATGGCATAAATTATTATTATTATTTTTGGTACAGTACCTCTACATCCCTGCTTCTGGCCACCTCAGCAAAATTTTCTTGTTGTTCAAGGGTCTTATCCACTTTATCATCAGTCATGCAGAAACACCTCAACCTGGCTTCAATGGGGTCATGTGACTTGGCAAACACTACAAATTTGGCCATATAAGGTACGCAGATAATTTCTCTATATACTTGTGATGCAAAAGTAACGGATTCCTGGATCTGTCGACAATCTATCAGCCAGAACCTATTAAAATAAATAAAGTCAGTTATCTAAAGTTCAAAGTATACCATGTGAAAAATAAAATCAGTTCCTTCAATATGATCAAAGTAGTCAACAAATGCTTCTTGGAAAAAAGGAAGTGAGAGAGGGAGATAATGAGAGAAAGCCAAAGGAAAGAAATAGCAAGACAGGAACAAAAGGAAAGGGAGGAGGAAAGATGGGAAGGCAGAAGGGAGCGAAAAGAAGAGAGAAAGATATCAGGTTTAAGATCAACTATTAAACATTGTATTTCTAATTTTCTTTTTTGGAAACTCTTCTGAATATTCAATTTTTTGAGCTATATATTTAGTGTTTTGGAATCCTTTAGTGGAGTGAACTCAATAGCAGACATAAGACAAGGATCTCACTGCATGGTTTTCTATTTTCCTTGATCCCCCCTCCCTAGCTGTCATTTCATTTCCTGAAACTCTTTTCAACAAAATCTACCCAGCTTTTCCTCCCCTCATTATTCTTTTCCAAGGAACTCTCTAATCACCAAAGTGGAATCAACCCAACCATTTTTAAAAACCTGCTCCAGAACTCCTATTATATTGCTGAATATAATTCATAGAAGAAATTATTGGCGGCCGGGCGCGGTGGCTCACGCTTGTAATCCCAGCACTTTGGGAGGCCGAGGCGGGCGGATCACGAGGTCAGGAGATCGAGACCACGATGAAACCCCGTCTCTACTAAAAATACAAAAAATTAGCCGGGCGTGGTGGCGGGCGCCTGTAGTCCCAGCTACTCGGAGAGGCTGAGGCAGGAGAATGGCGTGAACCCGGGAGGTGGAGCTTGCAGTGAGCCCAGATTGCGCCACTGCACTCCAGCCTGGGCGACAGAGCGAGACTCCGTCTCAAAAAAAAAAAAAAAAAAAAAAGAAATTATTGGCTACAATGACTTTATGATTTCCAGCCTCAACTAAGTCTATGACATTGACTGGCAATTTTTTGTTCACTATGGTAACGTTACTAAATCTTATGACACTCTTTAAGCTTCACCCCTCACCACAGGCTCCAAGAGAGCTAACTTCACAAAGAAAGCTGAGGTCATTAGATGGAAATATTTTCATTTTGTTATTTTATACTTCCAAAGGTTTTTTTTTTTTTTTTTTTTTTTTTGAGACGTTGTCTCGCTCTGTCACCCAGGCTGGAGTGCAGTGATTTATCACTTCTTAATCTACCCTGTAAGACCTTTTATAAAGTGTTGCCAACCAACAGTCCTAGATTTTTTTTTTTTTTTTTTGCTTTGTTTTGTTTTGTTTTGTTTTGTTTTGTTTTTGAGACAACGTCTCTGTCGCCCAGGCTGGAGTGCAGTGATGCAATCATGGCTCACTGCAGCCTTGACCTCCCTGGGCTCAAGAGATCCTCTCACCTCAGCCTCCCTGGTTCCTAGGACTACAGGTGTGCGCCACCATGTCCACCTAATTTTTGTATCTTTTTTGTGAGAGACAGGGTTTCACCATGTTGCCCAAGCTAGTCTTGAACTCCTGGGCTCAAGCGATCCACCTGCCTTGGCCTCCCAAAGTGCTGGAATTACAGGTATGAGCCACCAGGCCCAGCCTCAAGCATTATTTTTGAATTATAGACTACATGGATAATTGTTGCTATTCCCCACTACACCTTCTCATTCTATCTTTGCATCTTTGCTCATGTTATTCTCTTTTTCACTTTTATCTGCCTATTAGGTTCCAACACATGTCTCGAGTCACCTCTTCTCAGATACCCTCTCTAGCTATCCCAATTCGAACACCCTTCTCTCTCATTCTTTTAGTCCCTCTGGTCTGTACCTCTTATTCAGAACATGTCATCTTCTGGATTACAGTATAGATGCTAAATTGGCAAAACACATTGAAACAGAGAACTGTAGACTCAATAGTTGAGCCTCTGGGTGGCTGGAACTATAAACATGTGCCACCACACCCAACTATTGCTATGCCATTACTTAACTATTTGCGCACTTTTATCTTTTCTCCCCCACCCCAAATAGAAATGTACGTTTTAATTACTCTCAACTTCAGTTTTCTCATCTGTAAAATGGACATAATGTCTCTTACCCTACTTAAGTCACAAAGTTGTTGTAATGTCAAGTTAAAGAGAGGTAGCAATGCTTAGCAATCAATTAAAGACCAAAGGAATGGGAACTAACTTTAATCAATTGGGTTAATGTGTGCATAAGCAATAAAACTAGATAGCTTCACCGTTTTAAAGATATGTAATACATAAATAAGAAATGTGTATAAGAGCCACTGAAGCCTCTAAGCCTTTTAGACAAACCACGGTGAGATTTGTGCTGTTATCATTCTGTTGGAAAAGTAGTTCAGGCTATTTTGCTGACAACAGGAAATTATCATTCCTAAGGACTTTGGAAGTGGAAAAAGCAGCAGCTGCTACTGACTAAGTCAGAATCATACAGGCAAAGCAGACAATCGCTCCTTTTCCTTAGATTTTAATCGGATTGGTAATACTTTGTTACTGTATTATCACTATTCCATTTGCTGACAGATCTAGTTTAAAATATAAAAGCAAAGGCAGATCATATTTAAAATCCAATGAAAAAATAACTTTTAAACAATAAAGAAACAAAATAAAACAAAACAAAGGGAAGTTTTTTTGGAGGGGAACATATCACAGTGGGCTTTTCTGTGCTATATAACGATACCTGGCAGACACGTTTGTTGTAAAGGAAACACATTCATTGACAAATGTTAATGGCGTAGTTCCTGTAATATCTTCCCACTGAGCAGGGGTGGTTCCACCTGAAATAATACGATTGTTGAAAAAATCAGGCAAAACTCCAGACTCTAGATTCTAAAATAAAGTCTTTGTGGTTCTGTGTTCACCAGCCCAATCCCACCCCTCAACATGACACATTGAAAACAAAATGACTAAAATCTACGTGCTAAAAAATGACACACTACCACTCAAGAAACTAAGTTTTAGGGTAGTTATTTGAATAAGTGTTTATTAAGCCTTCTGTTCTCTCCCTGACATTGTGAAGCTTTTATTATAATTGCTAGGCTCTGAAGATAATTTTGAATTGTATACAGCTGATTATTTTTAAATATCCTTTGACCAACTAAAAAGCTGAACGCTCTGTTAAAATAGTGAACAATCGGCCGGGCACGGTGGCTCACGCCTGTAATCCCAGCACTTTGGGAGGCGGATCACGAAGTCAGGAGATCGAGACCATCCCGGGTAACGTGGTGAAACCCTGTCTCTACTAAAAACACAAAAAATTAGCCGAGCTTAGTGGTGGGCGCCTGTAGTCCCAGCTACTCGGGAGGCTGAGGCAGGAGAATGGCGTGAACCCAGGAGGCGGAGCTTGCAGTGAGCCGAGATTGCACCACTGCACTCCAGTCTGGGTGACAGAGCTAGACCGAGACTCTGTCTCAAAAAAAAAAAAAAATAACAATAAAAGAATAGTGAACAATCTAAATATTCTTTTGTTCTCAAACTTCATATTTTATGAAATTGTTTTCAAAAAAATTCCTCTCAATGTGCAATAAAAGTTTGGCCAAAAAATGTTTGTGAAATAGTAAGAGCTCAATAAATATTGCAAGGTAAATGAAAAAACAAATGAATGTCAAAGGATGGCCCCTGTACATTGAAAAACTACCATGAAGGCTAATGGTGACTACCTGTCTTTCATTTCTACTGAGAAATTAAGATCACATAGATAGGGACAAAATTTTAGTTCAAACGACTGTAGGAGGAATATATGTTTGAAATGAAGAAAAGTCTTGACTCTAAAGTTTCTTAAAGAAGAGAACAAGTTATCAAAGAAGGTTATGGAAGTTTATTCTAGCAGGCCTTTAAAATACATACTCAGCATTAATTATATGACACAGAAAAATACAAAGGCTCAAATGTCTAGGTATTTAAACAATTGATACATTAAATTATTTGTTAATTTTCAAAATAATTTTAATTAAATTTCAGAAATGTTTATGAGAAACCTATCTAAAGACATTGGGCTGGAATAAATAGAGTAGATGGTGTTTCGGCCCCTAGAGTGTCTTTAGTTAATCACTGTAAGGGCAGGGCGTATCACAGATATTCTTCTGCCTCACCTGTTTCACATCCATGACATTATATTGCACATTACAGAAGGTTAATCATATACCTACGGGGCTGGAATTATGGGAAAGATACCCAGAAATGATAGTAATAACCAAAAATGAGCAATTGGGAAAGAGATCATAAGTGAAGCATATGATTTCCCCCCACTCATTATAGTATATATATTTTAAAATTTTGTCTTATTAAACTTATGGAATAATCTCGTGGTTCTCTATCATAACTACGAGAAACGTATGAGTAAGAAGGGTGAATTAAAGAAAACAAAATAAAGGTGAACATTCTGCCAATACAAAAGAGAAATGAAAAAAATAATTCTAACAATACAAAAACATCCAGGGATGATTACTGTTCCTACTAATAATAGTACTAATATTTACTGAATACCAACACCATGTAATTATTGACAAATAGAGAAATTATCAGTTAAATTATTTAGCCCTAGAACAGATTATTCATGTGAATTTTTTTGCCTCTTACTATTTGTGTTGGCATTGTTATGAAGAGACTACCAACGTTCTGGGAGTGTCTTTGGAGAGTTTGGTAGCTGTCTGAAAGCAACTACACAACCACCAATTGAAAAGACCAAAAATCAGTTAATCACTGAAAACCTTTAAGTTGTTTTTCTAAAGTTAGTTCAATAGATCAATGATAAAGACATAACCAATTCCATAACATAACAGTTTGGTTTGAACTATTGGGTATAATTACTCAAGATACTACTTTTTTTTCCAGCAGATTTAGTGATCTCTTCAATGAAGGCTTGAAGCCTGAACTTTGGAGACATATGGGTGTGGTTTCGAATCCCAACACCACCAAATATTTATAGTGCAAGTTATAGAACTTCTTTCAACATGGTTTCCTTCTCAGCAACATGGGGTTAAAGTTTCCTCACAGGGTTACTGTGGAGATTAGAATGAAAACGCATATAAACTATCTAACAGTTTGGCATACAGACTTCATTTAGTAAATAATAGTTGTTTCCTTTCCCCTTTCATTTCCCTAGTTAATTAAAATGTATTCCCTGAATTAATGTATATGACCCTGCAGACATCTTACGACAAAGGTGATTTAATATTTACAATGATCTAAGTTTCTTTTTTCAGAACTCTCTACGAACATAGTCATATGTTACTCACCTGTTATGCTGCATAGTAATCTTAAGGTTGGTGCATCTCCCCCAAAACCATTCAACATGACATCACTTGAAGCTTTGGGGACAGGAATGGTCATGGTAATTGGTTTGTGGAATTTTCTTCTTCTAGGTTCCAAAGTGACTATAGGGCTGAAGGTAGCTTTGTTGCCTAGGATCTTCTTAACCAGCTCACTGTGCATAGGTTGAGCCTTTTCAAAGTAAATACACACACATATATATTTATGTATATATTTTAAAATAAAGAATGAATCATTATATTTAATTTCAAATTTCTTAGCCAAAGTATTTTTTTATCTTACACATAAGTTTGGTGTACTTCAAATATGGCAATCATAAGTTCAGTATTATTACTAAGCACTCATATAAAATTTTGTAAGATCCACAATCTCTGATGGCAGCTCTTGCTTACTAGGAATAATCTGATTCTTTAACAATTTATTTCTCATTTAAAAGCTAATTTCTTTTTTTATTTTACAAGAAGAAAACATTTATAGCTGGAGATTAATTTTGGTTAATTGTCCAAATATAAGTTGAATTTTTAAATAGATTAGTAACCAATAAATATGGATTTTGACTTCAACTCTACTACTAATGCTACCTTCCTTTTTGGTGTGATTACAAAACAAAGGTAACAGTCCTTGACAAAGCTAATTTTTAATCATTAGAATAGAATCCTGTTAGGATCATTTGCATCTAACATGGGCATACCTGCAGGCCTACACGGATCCGCTTGGTGAGTGCCCCCTCTGGGAAGACGGCCTGCACCTGGGGCACCACTGTGCTGCTCAGCACACCACCTTCTGGGCCAATCAGATTGCTGTCCTGTTTGATACGAGACACCACTGCAAAGTACTGTGGGAAGTCTCGGGTGATGATGCGGCAGATTCGTTTCTTTTCTAGGTCTTCTGGGCTATCCAGTACTAAGACAAGAAATGACCCACCTTCATTCACATAGCAAAGATTTCCTTCTGACAGCATTCTAGCCAACTCGTTCGCTTGGTTAATAATGAACAGAAGTGCCAGCAAAACACATTTTTTTGAAACAACAGGAAAATTTTAAAAAGCAAGGCTATCCTAACAACACCAGAAAACAAAAAATTGCAATATTTCAAGATCTGTCAGCATTTAGCTTGCATGTTTCCTTTCTTCTCAATGACTTTCCAGGTCACTGAGAAAGATAAACATTTAGTTCTAGGTGCAGCATTGCAGGGCCACCTTTGAAATGAGAGCCATGAGGGCAAGTATGGAATGAAATGAACCTGTTCTATTCCTGGTTCATGTGATGGAAAGGAAGTTGCTTCTGGACTCCTTTTCTTTGCAAATTTCAAAGTTAGCTCAAATCCAAGTTATTGTGGTTTTAAGAAGTAACATAGCCCTTTGGGTTTTCAGGGGAATAGTGCAGGAATAAAATCTATCTTGGAAGAGTAAGATTCATGTCTATGAGTTTACTCCAGTGGAAGGGTTGTGTCTGAGATACTCACTGTGGATATTAAAAAATCAGTGATTAGGAATTCAGGGTTTCAATATTTCCCTGATGCCATTAAATTTCCAAAAATAACATTTGACATCAAGAGGATGGGATCATGGGCTCTTTATAAATTACATTAGTGTAGATATTCAGGGCAATACAAAAAAAATCAAACTAGTTTAAATGTAGAAAATGTGCACTACATGGATCACTGAATTTTAAGAGGTGATGGAAAGTTGTTCATTTTTAGAAATCATTTACAATTCATTATAGAGGCAGGAACAGCAACTATGTTTTTCTTGATTATTGGGCATAGCTAGATAGTAAAAGTAAAAAGTCCTAGGATCTGATTCCACACGATTGAAGACTGATGCACTGACAAATACTAGCCTATATTTATTTTTAAAATTTCCAGACATACACAAATCTTTAACTTTCTATTAATAGATTAATTAATCTATTAACTTTCTATTAATACCCATGTAAAAAGCTCATTTTTAAATAAATAAAGTTACACAGTGGGTCCCCATCCAAGGGCAAGATACCAATGCTCACTGGCAGTGTTATTGATAGGTAAATATCTCAGAGGAAAATATCCTAAACCTAAAAGTCGGCAAAAGGAATGGTTCCAAGAAGTAGAAGCAGCTAAATATTGTAGGGAACAATTTTTATTAATAAAAACCCTGATCTTTTTACTTTGCTTAGAAGATACTGACTTAACATGTCTAGAGGGCATAATTTCTTCCTCCATCCACCCCTTGGAAAAGATAAGCCTGGCCTCTATTCTTATTCAAACGTTGGTAAGATGTAGAAAGAAATGGTAAAGAAGCTATGGTCAGGCTACTCTTTCCTATCCATAAGCCATATCTGAAACTAGTGCCAGAAGACTCAAGAACTTGATAAACAGCTATACTTGCTCTTGAGTGTCTAGCTCTATACAAAACTTGGTATGTTCCTGGCATGCAGGCAAAGAGCTTGCCCTATTTGTGTAGTTACTTAAAGTTGAATGTGAATTCTACTATTAGGACTAGGACCTTTTCTCTGTGCAAACTATGGAGACCTGAGGAAGAGCTGCTTTCCTCTTTTCATACTGAGATATTACAACCTTGTCCAGCCCAAGACAGAGTTGAGATTTACAGCAATTGAAGTTCTAATGGAAAACTAAGTTCCTCAACTAGATGTGTATGTATGTGTATGCAATTCAACCCTGGCTAACACCCTGTTTGAATTATAGGTAGGAAATTGAATGAACTTAATTTTCCTACCCCCTTAATAATAGAAAGTTTAAAAAATATAGTATTCTATAACTTATTAGTTATGGGTAGATGTAAGTTTTCGAACAGAATAGCTTAACACTTTTTATCGGTATCTTAAATATCTAATGTTTCAAGTTAGGCATTTTTTTAAATCATGGATTTATTATCCAGTATCAGTTCATTTCGTTATGAAACAACAATATCTATTCTATCTTGTTTTCGGCTCAAAAAAGTTTACACTAAAAATGGAAGCATGCTGCATCTCTTTAATGAGATGTTTGATATCTTAAAGGCTTTTATTTTCCTGAATGTAACAGGAGTAAGATTAAGCAAAAGTATTGTGCATTCCAACTCATCACTACAGGAGCAAAGCAGATTACCTGCTGTAGTAAAATACCATGAGGGACACACACACACACACACACACACACACACACACACACCCCTAGGTCATAAGAAAGAAATGAATCATTTTCATGCTTCCAGTTTAGATTTCTTTTAAAACGCTTGATTTGAAAGTACCTTCATCCATGCCGTTAAGAATTTCATTCAATTCATCTTCAGTGTAGTCACAGAAATGCTCTTTCCAGCTGTCCCCATTCTCACTGCGCAGGACCACCAGTTCCCTTTCCTTTCCTCGAAGGGCCGCAAAGTGAGGGATCTCCACGATCACAGGCCTGACATAGCAATGCAGAACATTCAGTGTGGACAGGAGCTAACCAACAGCAAGACAAGCACCTCGACTCTGTTGCAAAGTGACCTGGAATTCTTCTTTTGCTGGGGACAGGGACATAGTGGGCCATCCCCTGGAGCCCACTGGCTAGCAGATGGTCACACAGTAGCACTCCACCTCAGGGGCACCAATCCTCAGGTACATGCTGCTACCTTAAGCCAAATAATGTTTCCCTGTGAGTGCATGTGGCATTCTGGAACTTCTCCTTTGATAAATGTAAGTAGAACACATTTAACCAAAAGAAATGTACATGCATATCTATGATGTCTGCCAATCTCCTAAAACATTTTCGACAAGGTGCAAAATGACGAAATGGTTTAAGAGGAAAATGGCTCACACATTGCATAATTTGATGTGTCATAAATGAGGAGATGTCAGAAAGTTGACTACTTGTGAACTAAAGAGCCATGCACTCATGGTTTTTGCTTATATTTTCTTCATTCAAGGAAACAATAGGCATGTGTACACAGTGTGGCCCTAATTGAGCCCCTCAGCAGACAGCCCAGTTGTGTCCAATGCCTATTATATTCAGGATCCGGAACATGCACTGCCCTATTATTTTTAGGTCACATTCGTTCTCAAAATATATAGAGGGTTTTGATTTTTGGGTCCAGGTTGCTTTGATACAGACTCCAAATTCATCATAACAACATCATAACTAGCACATAGTACAACTAGGCAGATCTCATGCTTAAACGAAAATGAAGGTCACAGCACTTTAAGGGAAGAGATATAAAAACATCACTCAAAAATAAAAGTCACATACCACAAGGGTCAGAAATGGTCCACTAAAGATAGGTTATACAGAATTTAAATCATAGAGAGGGACATGTCATGGGCACAATGACAAAAAAGAGAAATCATATTGCAGAAGAAGGAGAAGAATGGGGGGCCAGCAGCCATCAATTTGTTTTAAGTCACTCCTACCCAAGGAATTTGGTTCCAGGAGGCCCCAGCTGAAGAATGCGGCTGACCAAACTTTCTCCCTCATTAAGTGGGGGAGGAGCCGTTGGCAGGTGAAGTTTACTGAGTACATCCAAAGCAGCAGTGAAAGAAAGAACATAGGTAAGCTTCAGGTATTGTCTTCCACAGAACCCCAGCGTCGCCAGCTGATCCACAGGGTGAACTTTGGTTTCACACTGCTTTTGGTTCTGCCCCCTCCATTGGTCACAAAGAGCAAGGAACCGAGACCCAGAGTGTACAATGGAGGCGCGTCTGTGCAAGGAGAGCACTTAGCTGTCCAGTCTGTCCCTAATTAGGTTCACCGCCAGGGCACTAGCCAAAAAGGGGGAAAAAATGCTCCACAAGAAAGATAAGCTGTTGGGAATATAATGAAAACTCTGCCCTGTACAGAGGCCAGATGTTTTCATGAATATTCCCCAACAGATCTGAAGATTATTAAAAAGCCTAAACTATCTGAGCATGAGGGGAACAGGGTCTGACACAGAATATGAAAAGAATCATTGGGGAATTACTCCAAACATAATGGCATTTTCTGATGCAACCCAGAACTTCACAGGCTCCCTTGTAAAGCTCTGGTCTGTCTGATTGGAGGACATGAGAGGTGGTTGCTGTAATTGGGAAATATAAACACACGCCTTTTCAGGTGTGAACATAATTTGGAGCAATCTGCTAATAGTTTGGTCCAAATTACAAAGCTTTAGAACATTTCCTGAGTTCTAAAGCAAGAAATCCTCTTCCCAGTATGACATCGGCAAAGTAAAAGAGTTCACGATTATTAGGATTTTCTCCCAGTATTTCAAGCACCAAGACTTAAATACAATTGATTTGTTTCAAAATATTTTGAAACTTGTCCCCCTCCAAAACTTCATCCTTTTGTTAATTTCAGCTGTAGCTATTCATTTCTTGGCACAATGAAATGCCACTTAATATAACAGCAGCCGTACAAACAAACAGAAGAAAGAAGAAATGCTAAATTCTGCTCAAAATTGCCAAAATGAGCATGGTGGAAGTTAGTCTTGATGTATTTGTCTTAATATAAACTGCGACTAAATAACCAATGTAATGATAAGGCTCAAGGTAGCAATTTTGATGGCTGAAAAAAAAATCACACTGATTAAATTTGTAGGTATTCTGTAAAGGCAACATTGCTTTCCAAAGTAAAGATAATGAATCTGTTTCATAACTACATGAGAATTTACATTTATGTTTGGAACAGAGCAGAATTTTTTCTTTGTGACTTTACCACTTAATTCTCAGATGAGAAAATAATACCTACCATCGGCTAAAATATTGGTTATTCACATTGGGGGTCTGGCAGCTATTATTACATCCAAAAAGAAGAAGTGGTATTCAACCTGAATGTTTAACTCATTAATGCCTTAAAATAAGAGGCGTGTAAGTGGAGTCAAGCATTGAGGTGCTACTTCCAATTTTAAAAATTTCATTGGTGCTGATCCTCTTTCAAAATGGTTTGACGTACCTTTTTCCATTCCATCCTAGTGATTTCATGTAGAGGACACAAGCTCATCGGTGACTAAGTGGGAGGTTTATCAGAAACCCTTACCCAAGGAACTGAGCACCAGAAGGTCCAACTTCGATCAGGCGACTGGCCAGGCCTTCTCCTTCCACCATTGGAGGCATTGTTGCCAGTCTGTGGCGCTTGACCAGTCGGCAGGTGACTCGCGTTGGAGCAGTACATTTCCGAGGTGGAATAATGATTCGGAGCCCATTGTGTCTGCATCCTCGCATAGCACCACCTCGGGCATCCACCATAAAACTAACCAGGAAACTAAAAATTAAAATATAAGATTAGATATGTTTTAAAATATTGGGGGCAGATGAACAAGCTTTGTCAAGTTGTTTTTCATAATGCTTTGTCTCAAAATCTCTCTTTTTTATTTAAATGCATGGTGGTAAAATGCTTGTTTTTAAAAGTTATTTTACTTTATACCAATGCCTTTAATTCTGTTTTGTTGTTGTTCTAATTTTTATGTTATTTTAATCTGTAAAGAAGAATTCTAATTTTTGCTGACAATGGTGATATTCAATATAAACTGTAAATTAAAAATAAGCCTAGTTGATTTTGAAGGAAAATGGAATGAAATTACATAAAGAACAATTGACAAGTTTCCTTCTGTTATAAATGGAAAGACTTCTGCTTCCTTACATGTACATCCTAAAAAATCTACATGTTGAAATAATACAAGGACAAAGCAGAGAGGAAAGACCAAATTGCAGTTTTTCTGCATCCTGTTCCAACATCATCTTACCCAGGATGTAGATTTTTAACTGATTATATTCTAAAGGAGGAGAAAAGCAAAATAATTAAATGTTTTGAGTTGAACCAATTTGCTGGTTAAAACGTACTTTTTTACTTATTGAGTAGGAATCTCTCTGCCAAACCATTCTAACTGAAAGGAAGAGCGGGTGGATAGGGAACAAGTAGGCCCCCCTCTACACCATTTTTGAAGTGAAATTTCAGGAGTGGGAAACCCTGGGCTCATGCTGCTGGAGGGTATCTGTATCATCTGTATCATGATTTTTCTCAAATTGTAATGAATTGAATGTAAAAAATTATAGCTAATAATTTAGAAATGTTAACAGCATCCTTATTAACTTTTCTCCTTTTCTTCTAGGCTAATCGTTCCTGAAAAAGGAGAACTATAATCCAAGATGACTTGGTTTCTTTAAGTATCTTTAAGACAAACGGGTTTGTCTTAACTTTGAAGTTGTTTCATTTGGGATGGTCTTAGCAGATCCTGATCCAGGTTAATTTGAATGCTTGTCATTTAGTTGGTATTAACACTCATTAAAGTCTCTCAGGCACTTACTGTGTCAAGGAGCAAATATTAAACAACACGGCAATCTAAGTGTTGTGTATACGTATACAAAGACATACAAACTGTGTGTACTCTCTTTCACAAATTACATTAGTGTCTTTTCAAATTTTCATTGCATTTGCAAGATCTTTACACCAAAATGGGAAGAGGAAAGCAACATATAGGTGTATCATGTCTCTGCTTATAATCTGCTCAGCACAGAACCAATTGGATTTGTCCCACCTAGATATTGCCTCCATGACATTTAAAACATTTGAAAGATATTTTATCAAAGTAAGTTATGGGATATAAACACAAAACACTTATGTTATTTTTAGATAAATGAAGAAAAATATCTTAGCATCTTCTTCAAAGCGGAACACAGAACTCATTAAACATGCTATTAAACAGAAATCCTGTTGCTAGTAATAAAAACGGGTGCGAAGGAGCCCAGAGTGCCTGTCTGAAGCACGTCATGCAGGATGAGACCACAAGAGGCAGCACAGGCCTTCCCACATGCAGGGGCCAGGCTAGACCTTCCATTCATACCTAGCCCGCTTAAGTTTTCAGGAAGGAGTAAAAACTGGGAAGTACAATCAACAGTTCAGTACTGAAGTGTTGATGTTTCTGGTCTTTACCAAAACATAATGAGAAAATATTTGCCACTTATTACTAGTCTTCCAGTATG